>NC_060063.1:44467789-45734757 GCF_020283565.1 Trifolium pratense | reverse complement strand
AAGTGAATTATTTTTTTTATTCTATCATGTTGGCTTCTAACCCCGCTTATAGACATAATACAAATTTTAACTAGAGAGGCAAGATATAACAAGTTTCAAGACTAACTTATCATATCTTTTTGTCTCATCAAACACTGAATTGTGACATAAGACATAATATTGAGATCTCTTGTTGAATTGAAATAAGTTCGATAGCATATCACAAAGTTTTTTTTTTCTTTTTTTGGAATAAGCATATCACAAAGTTTTGATGATCTTATCTATCTAATGAATGGAGAGTCCTTTTTTAACTCGTCGGACCTGCATCCTCCGTAAATCAACGGATAAAGTACATTATGTATTCTATTGGGGGATTGGTGACTTACCCATCCAATGACTTTGGCACCGGGCATCTTGTATTTTGAATTTCAACCTATACTATAGTAGTCAAGATATGAATAGTCATGTGTCATTTTTGTGTTTGAAATTAAAGAAAAGATATTGTAGTGTTAGGACAGTTATGATGTCTACTCAATGCCAGATGCAAAGGGGCACAATAAATCGATAGATAAATATCAAAAGTTGTCCCATAATAAACTCAGTTGTTGCTGCTATTTATCATATATCTTATCTCTTATCTTAAATAGTATAATAAATCGATATGAACATCATGAGTTGTCCTGTAATAAACCTGATTGTTGCTGCTAGTTATCATATATTGTCTCTTATCCTACCCACTAACGAACCCTTAAGGTGAATAAGTGGAGTGTCCGGATTTAAACCTTAACTCTTACATATAAAATATGATATTTCTACCAACTGAATTAAACTCACAAAACAATTTAATGAAATATTATAAACAAAGGGTAAAATTAGAACAATGTGAAATAAAATACAAATATGCAATATATCATCAATGAGAAAATAACAAAAGAACGACAATGAAGAATATCTTGAATCAATTAATTACATGAAACAAAAGAACAATATATATTTGAAAATGAAACAAAGGTAGTGCATCTTTAACCATGAAATCCTACCAATAATTCATATATAGAATCAAATATAAGAGGTTGACAATATGAAGAGTCCCATTGGATGAAGATAATTCAAATATATGCTCTATTGCCATCATGGAACAAATAAAAGTTTACAATATGAAGAGTCCCATGTGGATGAAGATAATTCAATAAACATTTGGAGCCTTGCATTCATATCTACAATGCGAGAGCTATTCAATATTGTCATAGTATGTAATACTTTTGAATTATGCAAAATATATTTTGCAAATTGAAGCTCAATTTTTTTGTAGTAGAAGTGGTAGTTATAATCTTTAATGCAATATGTTCTAAGCTCTGATGAAAGACAATGTGGAACTTTTGGTGGTTCCTTCCAATTGTTGTACAAATTGTCTTCATTTGCAGAATCCTATAAAAAATTCACATAATTTTTGGTTTTTCAGAAAATAAAACATGGAATTTTACTTAAAAAAAAGTAAAGAAAAAAATCACAAACCAACAAAACCTGAATGGTAAGATGTTGAAGTTTAGAGCAACATTCAAGCATTTCTAGTAACCAGCTCCACCTATTAGGCCAAGATACATAGGTGCTCTGCATGAATTACACAAAACACATTATTAGACGTAAATAAATGTACATAAAAATGGTTAAATATATTTTTAGTCTGAATAAAAAATTACGATTTTTTCAAGTTTAATCACTGCAAATAGATTTAAAGAAACTAAAATTAAATAAAGTTCATATAATAACTAAACTCAAAAAATCGTAATTTTATAAAGAATAAAAACATATTTAACCTTATAATGAAACCACGAACATGATATATTCATACAAATTCTACATATAGACTCTTCAAGCTAGGCAAGGACTTAAAATTTTCCTTTCCAACAAGAAAATCCGGTATCCGTATACATTTTAGTTGCAAATCTTCGAGAATAGGACAACTTGATAGAAGTTTGACAAGATATTCGTGATGTTCGAAATCGACTTCGTTCAAATGGAGAGATTCGAGAAGAGGAAGATCCATTTGATGAGAAAAATCTTCAACTCTTAGGTTTTCCAATTCAAGAACCTTAAGAGTCTTACAATTAAGAATGCTAGAGGGTAATTTAGTAGAAGTGCTGATGTTTAGGTTTTCAATCCCTCTTTGCATTACAAAGGAAGCAAAATTATCGACGAAATCAAAGTCAAGAGAATTGTTGTTGCTACATTTGAAGCGAAATGAAAGAATTGGCAATGTGATGTTTCGTGAGAATATTGCTATGAATGTGAAGTTTTGGAAGGAAGTAAAGTCTTTGAAGGTTTTGTCCTCCAAGTCGAGAGTTAGGACTGAGAGCCATATTGACTTCCACCTAGGTGAGAGGAGGCTAGTGGCGACCACTTGTTTGGTTGGAATAAAAGAAAGAATGTGACATAGAATTGAATCCGGCAAGTCGCTAATTCTATCTACCGTTGGAGTTGAAATTGTAGGCTTCCGGCGAGAGTTATTGCGGCGACGGCATGGTTTTTCCACTTTTTGGCTTTTCATTTTTGTATAAGGTTCAATGAGAATGAGAATAGGGTTTCTAACCATATGATATATGATTTTAATTTATTTACAGAAGATACGGAAATAATAGTGTAATTAGTATAGGGTTCAAATACACATTGAATGAGAAGATACGGCAATAGTGCTATGCTCTAATCTATGCAAACAGGTTGTTATATTTTTTAGGGAAGGAGGATTCTTATGAAACTATGATAACCTCTATTGAATTAAGGGGAAGATTTCCGTCAAAAAAAAAAAAAAGAAAAGAATAAGTTGATTAGATCTGAAAAAATAAAATAAGTGTATTTTTTTTTTAAGACTGAAAAAATAAAATAAGTTTTTTATCATAAAAAACAGGAACTCTTCCAAAACATTGTACCAGGGTGAATTTTTTATACACATATTATCTAGATATGTACTAGTAAATTTGTTGATATGGATGATTTTGATTGGTTTATAAATATTATTTATTAATTTTTCTATATTAAATAATATTTGTAGACTAATTATAATCATCCACCTAAGCCGCGTACCGATACATATCCATATAATATGTGTACCGGAGTGTTCACCCCAATATATGTATTTGATGGGGTGAGGTGGAAGATGGTGACATGTCCAAATAAAAAGAAGGATAATTTGAGAATGATTTTTTTTACATTTTTTAATTTTAAATTTGAGCTAATTTTGGTTTTCGCTCATCCATGTAATTTATGCGAATTTTAGTTTTCTTCCCCGTATTTTTGTCAAGTTAGTGCCTCAGAACACGTGACAGTGGTCCAGTCAACAGATTTTGGCCGTGTCAACATTTTGTGTGACATTGACATATTAGGACTAAAATAAAAGTAATTTGAAATTAGATGGACAAATTGAATGATTTTTTTTAGGGACTAAAACTCAAATTCGCTAATATTACGTGAAGCAAAAACACATTTTTGCCCCTTATTATATTTCAATTTTTATTTTTAATTATATTTATTAGGGAAATATCAGTGAATTCTTTTTTTTTATTCTATCATGTTGGCTTCTAACTCTGCTTATAGACAGAATACAAATTTTAACTAGAGAGACAATATATAACAAGTTTCAATACTGGAATAAGTTCGATAGCATATCACAAAGTTTTTTTTTTTTTTTTTTGGAATAAGCATATCACAAAGTTTTGATGATCATATCTATCTAATTAATGGAGAGTCCGTTTTTAACTCGTCGGACCTGCATCAGAGGACATCGTTACTATGTTTTATTTCTTGATGATTTTACTATTTTTTTTATGGACTTCTCTAATTTCAAACAAATCACAAGTACATTCCATATTACAACACAGTTTGAGCGTGAAATAAAATGTTTTTAATGTGACAATGGCAAGGAATATGATAATGCTCACTTTTATAAGTTTTGTGAACTAAATGGAATGTCTTTTAGATTCTCTCGTCCTCACAATGGAAAAGGCAAAAGAAAAATTCATACGATCAATAACATAATTCCAACCTCCTTGCTCATGCTTCTATTCCACCAATTTTCTGGCATCATGCTCTTCAAATGGCCACTTACCTGCACAACATTTTTTTCTCACTCACAAGTTCAGCCATCTCGTTCCATCTCATCGTTTTCATCCATTTCGTTTATCATACAATCACACTCAGATTCAAACTCGCGAGTTCAATCTTCTTCTTACCTTAATTAAGATATTCAATCTTCGTTCTTCATTCAGATTCAAACTCGTTTGTTCAACGAAAGCATCAGATTCTCCTCAAATTCTTCAATTAACGTTCAAAATCACTTTCAGGTTCAGTTTCTCACTCGTTTTTGTTGAATAATTATTCCAATTTTTTCATCATATGGTATATTAATAAATTGGGAATTAGGTATGTGTTTTTCATCATATGAGATGTAATAGAAGAATACTATTTCCGTTTGATTATGTAGTTTTTCCAATTTTGTGTTTGATCTGTTGTGTGTATAGGAAACAAGGATCGAAAATTAAACTAGTTGCTTGAAAATTCCTTCTTGAAAATACAGGTTTAAGTTTAAGTTTGTGAAATGCTAAAGTGGGAAGAAGAGTTTTTATTAATGACTGTGAGATTTTTTTCAAGGTTTAAGTTTAATTTTTGAATTATATTTATGAATTTTCTGCAATTTTGTCAATGGAACACAAACAAGATACAAGTGTCAGATGCTTATTGTATGACATAGGTGGAAGTTGAAGCACTTGTAATTCAAGGTCCGAAACTTGCCAATGCAATGAGCCAAGTTAAGAAATTGGAGGTCTCTATCTTGGTACTAGGCCAAAAGAAGCCATCTTCTTTCTTTAGCTGGTAATAGCCCTATCATCCAAAACACCTTCAATTTACATCCTTTTGTCCATGAGATCTGGAGCTTTAATCTTATAAAATGAATATTAATGTCACTATAATTAATGTTATTTTCCTACTTTTGAGTTTTTAAAGTGGTTCAGTCAGTGTTTGTAATTCATTACTTTTTACGGTCTTTGTGGAAGTAGTAGCAGCTGCAGCAACACAGAAGAGTTTGTGGAGTATTGTATTAATAATGCAGAGTGCTTGACAATAGGAGTAAGGAAGAGAAGCAAGGGCAATAATGGCTACCTAATCAGCACCAGGTGGCAACAAAACTTTTGGTTTTTGGCTTAGATTATAGTTATCTACTAGCTAGTACTTACTAGTTTAGATCTCATAAGAGGGGTTAACTGTGGAAATAAATTAACTTTGATATTTGTATTCTCATCTAGTATCTAGTATAATCTATCACACCATGTAACTAATTAATTCTAACTATATATCCTACTTTTACTAATGTAATAAGTCTTGTGATTTTAGGCACTATGGTAATTGTCACCTCAACTACATGTTTGAAAATCACCAACTTGGCCAGTCTTGTGATGTGAGCAATTTTTTCATTATATTTTTGGGTAGATAACTCTGGTGTAGGATCTAGAACTAAAAAGTCATTGTAGGCTTGTAGCACATTAGTAATTGTACTATAAATCTGATAAATAAGTAACTTGCATCCACTTAATGCCAACACTATATATTAGTTGCAAATCACATGCATTTGAAACTGCAAATCACATCCACTTAATGCCAACACTATATATTAGCTGAAAAGGAAGACATATCGTATCCTAAATTTTCCTGCCACAGGTACATTATTGTCGAACAAGGTCTTGTTAAGGATCCTGTATTTTCATTTTGGCTAAATCGTGATCCGAAAGCAGAGGAAGGTGGCGAGCTTGTTTTCGGTGGTGTCGAACCTGCTCACTTCAAGGGCAAACACTGGAATTCCGGTGACAAGGAAAAGATATTGGCAGGTTTGGCAGGCTGTCAACATGTTTGTTCTTTATGCTATGCTTATAATGCATTTTTAATAATATACTTGTGATGGAAAACCCAATGGTAAATACTTGTTTGTTTCTTCTATTACATGACAATAGCACTTTGCTAGATGCTCCATGATACTAGTTTGTGACTGTTATTCAGTTCTGTTTCAGTTAGTAAGACTTAGGGAATCTGTCATTCAGTTCAGTTAGTAAGATATGACTTGAATATGGAGAAGTGCATGATTTTTTATGTTCTATTGATTTTACATGTGCAGGGATAAAAAAAGTGTTGACTTCAAAAAACTTTATGCTCATGTTCACCAGTTTAAGGATAGCAGTGCAAAGGTATACTATTTTATTGAACCAATGCTAAAATATAAGGACCTACTATATCCCCTTGTAGTCCCTGGTCAAACTAGCATCATGTATCTCCTTGTATCTATCCTGGTTAAACTAGATAAAGACCTACTGTATCTCCTTGTAGTCCCTCATAAAACCACTTTAACTAGCATTCTAGATAAACTATTTAACATATAAATGCTGGATGTTTTACATATGTTCTAAAGGAGAAAATGATTTTTCATTTGTGCGGTAACTCATTTCTGTCAATTGCCACAGTTTAGGTCTAATTTTCGGACAGAGTGGAAGCGGAAAAACAACTCTCTTGCAGGTCTTACATCTTTTTACTCTTTTGTAAATCTGCTTTATTGAACATTCATGTTATCTACCTGTCTAGTTAATTATTGTTGCTCCTCCTCATGGCCTTCTTTCATTCCATATAGTTCCTTGCAGGAATAAGAAACCAACATCTGGATCCATTCACATATATTTTTTTGGGGATGATGGGAATTCTAGTCAATCTACAAAGCCGTTGGTGCCGAAAAGGGTTGGTATTGTCTTCCAGTTTTCAGAGAGGTACAAATATAAACTAATAAAATATGGTAATAGGTTTTGTTATTTCATAACTTGCATTTTGTTTTAATCTTGTGTTGTAAATATTGAGCTATAATGCTATAGACATCTACTACATTGTTTCAATTTCACTCTAGGAATTGCTACAGATTAAATGTGGCTCAGCCCAAGAAGAACAGACCTAGAAAAGTTCACAATGAACCAACATTTCAGGCTTACCACATCTTGTAATTTATATTTCTTTTGTGGATACTAATTGCAGCTTGAGTAGGAAATAGTGGCAACTGGTGGCTCAATCCCTATGATGGAATGGAACTGTGTTTCTAAGTGAGTGAATATATAGAGATAATACACATTTCACTTAGATTATGCTTATGTGCCTCTGGGATTTTGTTTGCTCTCCATATGCAATTGCACTTTACATCTCATTGTATTGTTGGTTTTTTTTGACAGTATGATTGTATTGTTGGTTAATCATAGAAGAAAACATGTATGAACTCTAGTATGAGTATCATCTTCTTTTAAATGGCAAAATTACACTACAGATCCTTTATTTTATTTTTTTGTAACATTTTGGTCCTTTATCTTTTTTTTGTAACACTTTGGTCCTTTATCTTTTATTTGTAACACTTTAGTCCTTTATGTTTTTTATTTGTAACACTTTAGTCCCCTTTTTTGTAACAGTTTGGTTCTTTATCATTTGTTATTTGTAACACGTTGGTCCTTTATTTTTTATAAATAAATAAGATAAGGACCAAAGTGTTACAAAAAAAAAGATAAAGGACCAAATTGTTACAAAAAAAAGATAAAAGACCAAACTGTTACAAAAAAATAAGATAAAGGACTTGTAGTGTAATTTTGCCTCTTTTAAAGAATGCATTGAAAAATACATTTTTTTATTCTATGGATGAGTAGCAAAATTAATTTAGTAGTTCTTTTCAACATTAGTCATCAAGTGAAAAACAACATTAGGAAAAGAACAATTAACTGTGCCAAAATTTTTTTTTTTTAAAAATTGTACAAAAAATCATAAATTTCTTTAAAATCTTAAAAATTGGTATTACAAATCTATCAGAATTGAAAAATCCTTTCTTTTAAATTGAAAAATCCTACAAAATCTTTTAAAACCATCAAGATTTTTTTTTTTTGTTAAACTAGTCATTTAAATCTAAATCCACTTTTAAGTTTTTTTTTTTTTTTTTTTTAAACTAGTCATTTAAACTCTAAAATCTAAATCCTACAAAACCTCTATTTTTTTTTTTTTTTTTGATAAAATCTTTTAAAATCGTCTGTATTTTACAAAAGTATTAAACCTAATTTTTTTTTAAAAAAAAGATAAATTGTTATTGTTATAAATAGAGGTTTTTCTGAATGACAGGTAGAATAAAATAATACGTGAAAAGGAGGAGAAAACTTGTGAAAGGTACGCAACTATATTTCTTTTAGAAAATCTGTGTTATTTTGTGTTGTGTTTTTTGTCTATGCATTTGTTAGAATGCGTATCCTTTTTCTCTCTTTGTTTATCATCATATTTTATTTCACTTCAAGTAAACATTTTCCTGGTCGCTAATACTATGGTTTTAAATTACGGTTGCGAATACGGTAGCGGTTGTGGTTGTTGGGATTGAGGTTATTATGGTTGTTATAACTGTGGCTGTTGCGATTGAAATTGTTTTCAAATTTCACAAACTATATAAGATGTCCCCTATCTCCATCATCATTACCTGCTTCAAGTAGTTTTCTTCCTTCATCCCCATCCCGCGGATTTCCAGATATTCCGCGGTGATCCGTCAACCTTAAAAATATATCAAATAAAAAAAATTAAAATATTACTGTGAATCTTATGGCAATAAAAAACTTCATATATAAACAAATGTACCCACATAACATGTAACAATATAGTTAAAAATAATTTATAAAGTACTTAAATTTATATATATATATATATATATATATATATATATATATATATATATATATATATATATATATATATATATATATATATATATATATATATATATATAGCGACTAGGTCAAGAAATGGCCGCACTAGCAAGCGTGTGAGCAATCATATTCGCTTATCGCTTTATAGACTTTACCTCAATGTCCGAATGAAAAAACAAAATACATCTGATCCTACCTATGAATAATGGAACTAAATTCAGATACACCATTCCACATATGATGGATTCCATTCGCTACATTTTTAGAATCGGTTTCAAATAAAACATTTGTGAATCCTCTTTGGCTTAGTTCCTTCATTGTTTCCAACGGTGCACTTGCCTCCCCTTGGTGTATAGCACATCTTCCTTGGATCACATATCTTCGTCCCAAAATAAATTGCCCTCTGTGATCGCGTACACACCATCCTATTAATACATGCTATTTTAATAAAATTTTCGGAGACGAAGTCTCGGCTGGCCGGGAGATAAAATCTCGTCCCCATTCCCAAATCTCTTTCGGTTGAACTTTTTCATCACGGAGAAAATATTCTCATCCCGATCACCACGGAGAAAAATTTCTCATCTTTAAGTCCCCAAATAGAACAATCCCTCGGAAATCTCTATTTACAAATGAAATTAACATCTCTATATCATAATTTGTATTTTCGGTGTTTATACATAGTGTATCAATTAGCGGTTGTTGTTTTTGCTTTATTTCATATATATTTGATATTTGATTTGATTATAATCTTCCACTGGTTCAGATTCTTGTTATAAAATCAAAATAAAATTAAGTATCTGTTTTGTTGTTCGTTAATAGTTAATAGCATAAAAATTTATTTTATTAAAGGCGTGATTCTTTGCAACACGTGATTATGAATAAATTTAACAGAGTCTCAAAGGTTGTTCTTGTTGCTTTCACATCAGAAATGGAAGAAGCGGAGGACAAATTGTCAAATCTACCAAAATTCATTCTTCATAACATACTATCAAGGCTAATATCGGAAGATGCTGCTAGGACAAGTGTTTTGTCAAAGACTTGGTTAGATACATGGTATACTTTTCCCTACTTATGTTTTTGCGATTTTGATTTCATAACAGAGTCGATACAACCAACGGAAGATTTACCTAGGAAGAGTAAGGACTTCATTGAATATGTAAAGAGCAGATTATTATGGTTTTGGGACCGAAGGTTGGCCATCAAAGAATTTTACTTTGCTATATTAGATCTTCGCTGCGTGCCAAATGATCTTGATCTTTGCTTGAAGTTGGTCGTTGAAAGTGGTGTTGAAATTTTAAGTATTTGTTTGCCTAAAGATGGTTCCATCAGCCAGGATGAGAAAGGTCGGGGGGGCGAATGTTATGTCTTACCGAAGGGTGTAATTGAAGTCAAATCACTTACCAAGTTGATGTTAGAAGGGGGTATTAGAGTCGATCAAGCATTCATGAATCATTCGATTAATAAGTTTTTCTCGTTGAGAGAATTACATTTGTTGCATGTCCTTTTGGAAGATAAACAAGCAATTGAGCGTCTCATTTCTTGCTGTCCTTTGATTGAAGTTATAATTTTGATGCTTTTAAGTGGCAGTATGAAGTGTTTGAGCATGCATGGTCTACAAAAGCTCAAGACAGTTTATGTTGATGGAATAAAAGAGGTTTATATCGATGAAGCTTCGAGTCTTAAGAGTTTATATTATTGCCATGATCGTTTGAACACACCATTTAAGATTGATTTTATTCACTGCAAATATTTAAAAGAGTTGCTCTTGTGTTTTAATGGTAATACTATTATCACAGAAAAATGGTTTCTTGAACTATTACCAAAATTTCCATTTCTTGAGACGTTGGAGATATGGCATTGTATACTGTCAGATACGATTAATATTTCAAGTGTTCAACTTAAATATTTAAAGGTATCGGATTGCTCTAACTTGAAGGAGGCCAACATTGATGCTCCAAATCTATTGTCATGTGGATTTGATCGTTTTAACGGCTCAAAACCTATTATATCTTTTTTAAACATGTCTACTCAACTACAAGTCCGTCTTAGTATCTTGATTGATGATTTTGATGTTTTTTATGTGAGGGAAGTTCTCCAAAATATCAAACCTCAAAATGTTTTTATATCACTATCTCTCTCCATCTTTCATAATTATGTGGTGAGTATGAATATGAATATTAACTACTTGTTTGGTTCATTCATTAATTCGATCTATATATTTAAATTGTGAGTATTAATTTGCCCTTACTTTATATGTAGGATGCACCAAAACTAGAGTTGTTGGATATTCCATCCCCTCCACCAAGTATCAAGCATATGGACCTATACATTCTTTCAGAAATAAATGAAACTTTTTATTCAGATATTGTTGATTTCTTACTTTTGTGTTGTGTCCCTGAAACTATATCTTGGGACTTGGATACTTGCATTAATCCTATACATTCTAGCAAAGCATTCGTTGAGGTATGTCATTGTTTCTCATGTTCCTTTAATTTCAAGTTGCGCAAGTGTGTGTGTTACCTTCAATCTTTTATCATTTCTAACTCTTTTTTTTTTCTTTTTATTAATTGTCTAAAACTACAGTTTTTTTATGAAACGCTAAGGAGAAGAAAAGATGATACTAAGTGTTGGTGGCGTGACGCTAGATCTACAACAAATTATGGGACCATGTTAGAATCGTTGCCAAATTTTCCGGCTCAAAGTAATATTACCTCTAGACTATATTTGGACCTCTAGACTATATTGGCTCGAAGTAAATGGTATTACCCATTCATCTTTCTCAATTCGTTTCTCCATTGATTTTCATTATCTCGCATAATTTGTCAAACTTCCACTTTCAACTTACAATTGATGTGTCAAAAAAATAAATTGAAATTGATAGAGAAGGGTAGAAAGTGAGCATGAAATTGCCCTTTTTCTTCTTCCTAAATTAGAATCCAAATTCGAAAAAGTGAAAAACTGTGAGATTAATGACCGTTTCTCCCTTGTACCAAAAAAAAAAAGACTGTTTCTCCTTTCATCTCATTGGTACTTTGTTTTATGTGAATTCATTGTAGAAGGTCTTTAGTATTTTATTATTTTACATAAATTTAATTTAATTATATTTTAGTTAGATTTGTTATTTTTATTTAGCTAGGTTTGGTTATCCCTGCAAAATAAGCAAATTTACCCCCTGCAAAATAAGCAAATTTTCGTTTACCCCTTTTTTGTTTACCTCCTTGCAAAACATTGATTCCCTCATTTTGCTCTCTTAGTGTACAGCAGGACATGTGACTGTGCACATATGCTGACGTGACTTATACACGTGGAAAAAAATCATTTATATTAAAATTTAATTATTTTGCACAAAAAATAAAGATTTACTCCCAAATAAAATTTAATTTTAAATTAAAAATTTTAAAGATTTATTTTCAAATCTTTTTTAATTAAAAAAAATAGAATCTTTATTTTTGAAAACAAAACTTTACTGTTTTTCTGCATAATTTTTTTTAAAAAAAATCCTAAAATAAAAAAAAAAAAACGAATTTTTTTTTATTTTGCACCAAAAATAAAGATTTACTCCAAGATTTACTCCGAAATAAAATTTATTTTTAAATTAAAAATTTTAAAGATTTATTTTCAAGTCTTTTTTAATTAAAAAAAAAGAATATTTATTTTTTAAAAACAAAACTTTACTTTTTTCTGCATAACTTTACTTTACTTCTTCTTCATGGTTCAGGCTTCGCCGAAAATCGTTTGTTTCCACCGTCGTGATCGTATTCATCGTCGTCTTCTTCAATCGCCGGAGTCCTCTTCTACTTCGTTATCTCTGGTTCTACGGCAAATAGTTTTGGTAGAAGATGAAAACTGAAACTTCTTTTTCTTTTTTTTTTACGGTACTTTTTTTTTTAATTAAAAAATATTAACATAAAATGGTTTTGTTTTTAAAAATAAAGATTCTATTTTTCTTTAATGAAAAAAGATTTGAAAATCAATTTTAGTTATCTGAAATGTGGGAAAAAAACTATATATCACTCAATGTAAGGTATGACACACAAAGTTTCCCTGGAGATGAGACATATATATTGCTATACCAAATATTCAAAGTTCAAACCAACCTGTTGTCAGAGTCGGTAAAAGAAGATCTGTCTGCCTTGCATAGTAAGGATCTCTGTAACTTGCATACCAAGTTGTTAGGGTGCTGAGTGATTAAGCCAGGTGGGGGTTGCAAGTACTGATGTAAGGAATAGAGGCCTGTTTTGAGAAGCAGCTAAAGGCAAGAATACTCTCAACGAAAGGTATCCATGTAATCTATTCCTTCAGTTTGTGTGAACTACTCTGCAACTAAATGTGCCTTGTATTTCTCAACTGTACCATCAGCATGTAATTTCAATTTGAAGACCCATTTACACCCAGTAGCCTTTTTATGAGGAGGTAATTGAACCAAATCCCAAGTATTATTCATCACCAGTGTAGACAGTTCATTATTGACAGCATTTTTCCAATTTTGATTACTCATGGCCTCTTCATAGCATGTTGGTTCATTGATAGTGGAAATATTGAGAGCATAGTGTTTGAGTTCAGAAGATAAAATGTCACATGATATAAAAGATGAAATAGGATACTTACAGTTAGAAGAGGATTGTGAAGTAGTCTCAGATGCATTATGGACTGTGGAAGAGACAAGATTACAGTGGTATCTATTGCATGGAAGCCTCCTATAAATGGCTGGGTGTGCTTAAATACTGATGGAGCAAGCAAGGATAATCAAGTAGGAGGCTGTGGTGGTCTCATCCGTGAATGTCAAGGTAATTGGTGTGGAGGTTTTTCCAAAAAAATAGGGAATTGTAGCGCGTATGAAGCAGAGCTATGGGGGGTATACGAAGGGTTGAGGCTAGCTTGGGAGCGTGGATTGAAAAAGGTCGAATTGAGAGTTGATTCCATGGTTGTTGTTTATACTTTAAAAAATGGAAGCAAAGGAAGTGTGGTGGGTTGGAGATTAGTTCAACAAATACGTCGGTTTCTTGAGTTAGATTGGGAGATCAAAATTTGTCATTCCTATCGTGAAGCAAACAAGTGTGCGGATGCGCTGGCTAATATTGGTTGTCAGCAAGAGGGTACTTTGATGATCTATGAGCATTGTCAGGGGCGTCTCCGAGTTTTAGGGCTCTGTGCAAAATATAAAAGTGACCCCTTAATAAAAAAAAATTTAAAAAATTATCGATTTAAAATGCATATAATATAAAAAAAAACATTCTTGTAAACATATAAATTATCAATATTAAATCTTACATTAAATTAAATGGAACAAGAAATACAAAATAATTATCTTTGAATATAACGTCAAAAAGGAACATCATAATCTAAGATTAAATTTTATGCAAAGATTAAAATGGACTAGAACTATATTTACGAGTATAGATAATTAATATATTGATACTCATGATATTTATGAACATTAACAATATATAACTATTATTTTAGGGCCTAAAAATTAATCTATTAATATACATCTGATATTTTATAGGTATAAATAATATATAAGTAATATTATAGGACCTCAAAATTTTGAGTTGAGGCCCTCAAAATTTTGAGACCCTATGCCGTCGCACACCTCGCACATGCATGCGAGCCTCCTCTGAGCATTGTCCAGCTCAACTGAGTTCTTTGTTACTAGCTGATGTTATGGGGATAGCGACCCCTAGATTTATTGTAGTTTAATTTCTTTGCTGGGCTTCGGCCCTCTTTTTATCCAAAAAAAAAACTTAGAAAAAAAATTTGTAAAAAAAAAAAAAAACTTAGAAAAAAATATGGTCCGGAAATTTTATGTCTTTGACATACGATAAAAATCAATGGATGAATTTATACTAGAATTTAGAATGTGAAGAACACAACATTTGGGGTTTGAACTCATACAAAGCGAAATGGAAAGAAAGGTTCTAATATGGTTTAATATTAAACTGATTCGAAACGTAGGATATGAAACCCATCAAGCAAATTCTATCTTTCGAACCACCACACATACTAATCGAAACGTAACTTCCAACTTGTATTCAAGGCTAAAATTGGAATTTTGAAGAATCTGAGAGTAATATGGAAAACCTAAAGAGAATATTTCACTAACACTTATATTTTGTTGTAATACTTGAATACATCTTTTTCAAGTATAATTCGTTAAAAATTAAGGCAATCAAAGCAGCAAATAAATTAAAAAATCAGTGTACATTCTTAACGAAAAAAAAAGTACATTATATTTGATTACTGTTATTATTATTTTTCTATATCCATCTCTATTAGTTGACCCCTCCCAATAAATAGTTATTGTTATTACTACTACTAAGGAATAAGGATACTTTCAAAATAAATAAATTATTTACCTACTTAGATTTAATTTCATTGTATGTATCTGTTGGATATAAATTTGGTATTTATCAATTAAATATAATTGGTGGGGCCAATATTTATTTGGAAGTGATATTGTTAAAATAAAACTTTCAAAGTTGGCGTCGAAAGCCAACTGGGTCGAAGCCAAAAGGCGCTTCGAAAGATATGGACAACGCGCCCAATTTTGGTTTTGTCAGAAGGCTATCGAAAGCACGAAATCAAACTGATAGAGAGTTGGGCCAAGCCCAAAGACGAAGCAACGAGCGGCCCGAAAGGCATTGGCGCGCGCTGAAGGAATGGAAGATGAAAATGGAGAACGTGGTCGACGTGGCAAATGGAGGAGCGTCCAGATGATCGAGAAACAGTTACCACTTTGTAGTAGTATTTATAGTAGTTTTTCATTCAGAACAAGGGTCACAAAATTTTATACAAACACTCTCTCTAAAATTCTAAGTACTCAGCGATCGAACGAACGGAATTCAGAAGAGCAATGTATGTTTTGTGAACCATCTTTATTTGTAATTGTTTTTCATTCAATGCAATTTGTTTCCAGTAATCTTCTCCAAGTTTAAATTCAGATACTTGCTTGAGAAACCGCTACTTCGAGGCGATTCGAATTAGTTTCTCTTGTATGCTTTAAAACATTTTAATTCCTAAGTGTTCATTTCCTTATTAAAACGATCATTCAAACAGTTTTCTTACAACGAATAAACACAAAATTGTCCTGAGATTTACTAGTTGATCTCGCGAGTTTAAACACTTAAACTAGCGGTTGTTTACCAAATTCCAACGTAAACAAATTGGCACGCCCAGTGGGACGGGTTTTGTGTTTGTTAAAATTGTGTTTATTTTTATGTTGTGGAATAAAAACTTGTTACTTGCATATAACTGATGATAAGTTAGGTTATGGTTAAAACTACTCAGAGATCTAATCCTAGTAAAACCCCAAATTCTAGTGCGATGAGTAGCGAAGCAAGTTCGAGTGGTGGAGTCGATCCACCTCCACAAAGTTTAGTAACATCTGAGTTGGTGAATGTTCCAATATTCTCCAGTCCAACCATTTCGACTGTGCATGATGTTATTCCAACTTTGCCAATACCAACTATGGCAATTCCGTCCGTGACTGCCGGTCTTGGACGTTCGAAACCACCATCAGGTCAGAGTTTTATGTATGGGCCTCCCCCTACACTTGGCTTAGGGATGCCAAGTTTCGAATCTGATAGGTATACTTCGTCAAGGGTAACTCCCACACCCTTAACGACTGCATCTGTGTTGTCTTTGAGACAGCAAATGGATGAGAGTAACCATGAAATGGTTAATCTCTTAACACAACAAATTGGTACTGTGTTTAATCCATTAATTCAGAATACCAACGAGAGTTATCAAATGTTGGCATTTCAAATGAGTCGAATTGCAGATTTTTTTGGGACACCTCCACCACCTCCTAGAGTAAATCCCATTACTCCACAAGTAATATTACCTGCAATGTCTTCGACTCCAGTGCAGCAAAGGCCAACCTATGTGGCTACTGAAACGGTTCCTAACCCAACACCTACGCCAGTCGTACAAGAGGAAACCTATTATCCTCACGAGGTTAATCAAATGCCTCAAGTAGTAAATCAAAACCCTCCTGTTATTAACCCAAATCCACAAGTGGTACATCAGAACCCCCCAGTGGTAATGGTTAGGAGGAACCAGGATCCTGACGAGGTAGTGCGAGAGGTGCAAAACAATAACTTGCTTGGCCAACACAATTTGGCTAACATGGTCGAAACGATTTTGGCCCAAAACGGCCTAAACACGGGTTGTCGAAGGCCAAACTTTGTCTCTGCCTTCACTGAATATGTGCTGCAAACCGAGTTACCAAGAGGTTGGAAAGTCCCAAAATATACTAAGTTTGCCGGGGACACTAATGAGTCAACCGTAGAACATATTGCTAGGTATCTAGCTGAGTCTGGGAATTTGGCGAATAATGAAAATTTGCGAATGAAATATTTTCCTAATTCGCTTACCAAGAATGCATTTACTTGGTTTACAACTTTGCCTCCCAATTCGATTCATAGTTGGGCCCAATTGGAAAGGACTTTCCATGAGCAATTTTATATGGGCCAAACCAAGATAAGTCTGAAAGAGTTAGCCAGTGTAAAAAGAAAAAGCCAAGAGTCAATTGATGACTATCTAAATAGGTTTCGTTTGCTGAAGTCCAGGTGCTTTACTCAAGTGCCTGAACACGAGCTAGTGGAAATGGCTGCTGGTGGGTTAGACTATTCAATTCGAAAGAAATTGGATACCCAATACCTTCGAGACATGTCACAGCTGGCTGACAGAGTGAGACAAATCGAAAGGTTAAAAGCTGAAAAAGTTAGAAATTCTAAGTTTCAGAAAAAGAAAGAAATAGGTTTTGTTGATTCCTATGATAACGAAGTTGATTATGAATTGAGTGATGAATACTTAGATTTCGACGATAGGGATATTAATGTGGCTGAATTAAAGCCTGGGCCTCCTTACACTTGCAAATTATTGAGGCCGTCGAATGGAAAAAATCCTATCGAACCAAAAAATGATAAGTTTGTTACGAAGACTTATACTTTCGACATTACTAAATGTGATGAAATTTTTGATTTATTGGTAACTGACGGCCAAATTATTGTGCCAAAAGATATGAAAATACCACCAATAGAACAAAGAAAGAAAAGAGGCTATTGTAAGTTTCATAATTATTTGGGACATAAAACTTATCAATGTGTTGTTTTCAGGGATTTGGTGCAAAAAGCGCTGAATGAAGGAAGGCTGAAGTATGCTGATAAGGCAAAGCCTCCAATGAAGGTAGATTCAGACCCTTTGCCACCTGCGGACGCTACCTATGTCGAAGTCTATGACTGCAACATGGTTGAAGTGATAGATGCTGCTGCTCCAATCAAGGCTGTGCCCGAAGAGGAGTATGAAAAGAGGGTACGTGAGGTGTACCCCAATGCTGAGGAAGAATTGGTGGACTTCCTAAATAGGTGCAAGCTAAAGAATGCTGAAGTGATGCTTTGCCCTAGATGCAGTGCTGTGTGCGACAAAGAGGCTACTGCAGGCCTTCAAAGTGTTGTACCTTATGCTGAAAACAAGAGAAAATGGCCAAAATCTAGGCCAAATCAAAAGGCTTGGCCTTACAAAGGAGCCAGTTGGGGAAAGCCTATTACCAAAGGCCTTTCGATCCAGCAAAGGCTAGGCCCCCAAAACACTTTCAAACCATCTGGGAGAGCACCTGTTAACCAATGGGTGAGTGGACAGTACGTCACTTTCAATCGAAGGATGATGGAAAATGGAAGCTCTAGCAATGTTAACGTGAACATTGTAGCTGAACCCAAGGGTTCAAAAGTGGTAGCTGGGAAGGAAACAGTGAATGCTGCCACTGAAGTCAACAAATACTCTTACAGGAATAACTATAAGGGAAAAAATCCTATGACCCGCACTCAGTGGCGAAGGTTTCAGAGGAAACAAAAGTTGACAGCAAAAGAGGCCGAGGCTGGGGGCAAGGCTGTTGCAACCCAGAAGGCTGAAAAGGTTGAAATGGCCAAAAGGCCAATAAAGGAGAGGCTCTCCATAATATTGGAAGAGCCAATAGCTGAAAATGCCCAAGGAGGGGCAGAAGATGAGGATGACATGGAGGATGATGATCTCCTGGATGAGGGGTCTGATTTTGATGTCATGGTCAATGTGGTGTCTATTCTGCCACTGGAATATGATATACCTACTGAGGTCAATGAGCTGGAAGAGGACTTCGAAGCCCTTAATTTGGCTGATCACAAGCCAATGTGTTACTATGTTATGCAAAATGGTTGTGTCGAAGAGCAAAAAGCTGTCTTCGAAAAGCCAGATCTGGGAATGCAGAACCATTTGAAGGCTTTGTTCATTAGAGCAAAAGTCAATAATGTGGGAATCAATAAAGTCTTAGTGGATGGAGGAGCTGTGGTGAATATCATGCCTCACTTCATGTTGAAGAAATTAGGTCTCTATGACACAGACCTTCATTCCCACAATGTGGTGTTGGCAAACTACGAAGGAAAAACTGGTCATTCCCTGGGGGCAGTGCAATTGGAAGTTTGTGTTGGTAGTACAGTTCGAAAGACCTTGTTTATGGTCATAGCTGCCAAACCTAATTACAATCTGTTATTAGGTAGAGAATGGATACATGGTGTTGGAGCTGTTCCCTCAACCATGCACCAAAGATTAATCATCTGGAGAGAAGATGGTTTAGTCGAGAATGTAGAAGCGGATCAAAGTGCATATGTTTCAGAGACAGGTACTGTGACTCTACAGAACTTCGACAAAAACCTGGCTTTGATTGCTCCTTGTGGTGAGCAAGATGCTGCCTTCGATCCAAATGAAGTGGTATCCAAAAATGTATACCACTCAGTTAAGTTGCATCCAACCCATGGCTTTTGTTGGGAAAGGGAAGACATAGAGAAACCCTTGTGTGAGGATGCATACCCACCAGTGTCTGGATGGGTTAACCATGATGAGTTTGATGATTGAGTCCCCAGCATGGGATCGAATTACGGCTTATGCAGCCGAGAATAGAATCAAAATGGCTCTTGAGGCCATCAATGTTCAAGAAAATATGGCTATCGAAGCCAATGATGATGTAAGGGACAAACTGGCCTTGGAGGCTAGTGAAGTAAATGATGGGAAAAAGCAAAAGTTAGATTGCATCTATGATGATGAGCCTTTGGGTTTTGAGAAAGATCCACATAGTTCGATTCAGAGAATGCAAGCTCAAGATCCTTTGCAGGAGGTTGATATTGGAGATGGCTCTGTCAAAAGGCCAACTTACATTAGTGCCAAAATAGACCCAACCCTAAGAGAAAAAATGGTCGAGTTGCTTAAGAAATACAGGGACTGCTTTGCATGGGACTATAACGAAATGCCTGGGTTAAGCAGAAATCTTGTGGAGCATAGGCTACCCCTTCGACCAGATAAGAAACCTGTAAAGCAGCTTCCAAGGAGGTTTGCACCGGAAATCATGACAAAGATCAAAGCAGAAATTGAAAGGTTGCTCAAATGCAAGTTCATTCGAACAACCAGGTATGTGGAATGGTTAGCTAACATTGTTCCTGTTATCAAGAAAAATGGATCACTTAGGGTTTGCATAGACTTTAGAGATTTGAATAATGCTACACCTAAGGATGAATATTCCATGCCTGTAGCCGAAATGCTAGTTGACTCAGCAGCAGGACATGAATATTTGAGTATGTTAGACGGCTATTCAGGCTATAATCAAATCTTTATTGATGAAGATGATGTGCCAAAAACCGCATTTCGTTGCCCTGGTGCTCTAGGCACCTATGAGTGGGTAGTGATGCCTTTTGGATTGAAAAATGCTGGAGCAACGTATCAAAGAGCCATGAACTTAATTTTTCATGATTTTATCGAAATATTTATGCAGGTTTATATTGATGATATTGTTGTGAAATCCTCCTCCCAGGATGAACATATCGAACATCTTAAAAAATCGTTCGAAAGAATGAGAAAATGTGGACTGAAAATGAATCCACTGAAATGTGCTTTTTGTGTACATGCAGGAGATTTCCTTGGCTTTGTTGTGCATAAGAAGGGCATAGAAATTAACCAAAATAAGACAAAGGCTATCATGGAGACAAAACCTCCAGGAACGAAGAAACAGCTTCAATCTTTGCTAGGAAAGGTCAATTTCTTGAGAAGGTTTATATCAAACCTAAGTGGCAAAGCTCAACCTTTTTCTCCACTGCTAAGGCTCAAGAAAGGTGATGTATTTGAATGGGGAACGGAACAACAAAAGGCATTTGATGATATCAAGGCATACTTGTCGAAGCCTCCAACTTTAATGCCTCCTATTCGAAACAAAGAAATGAAGTTGTATATCGCAGCATCAGATTCGACTATTGGAAGCATGCTCGCACAAGAGGATGAAAATGGCGTAGAAAAGGCTATTTACTATCTAAGTAGAATCTTGAATGATGCTGAGACTAGATATAGTCCAATTGAAAAGCTTTGTCTATGTTTGTATTTCTCTTGTACCAAACTTAAGCAATATATCAAACCAGTTCA
This sequence comes from Trifolium pratense, assembly GCF_020283565.1. Classification (NCBI taxonomy): domain Eukaryota; kingdom Viridiplantae; phylum Streptophyta; class Magnoliopsida; order Fabales; family Fabaceae; genus Trifolium; species Trifolium pratense. Next base: position 45,713,596 of record NC_060063.1, on the reverse strand, counting down.
TGTTTATGTTTATTCTCATTTTGACATCATTAAGCATATGTTATTAAAACCAATTTTGCATAGTCGAATTGGGAAGTGGTCTTTAGCTTTAACTGAATATTCATTGACTTACCAACCCCTGAGGGCTGTAAAAGGTCAAGTAGTGGCTGACTTTCTGGTTGACCACTCGGTGGCTGAGACCCCAATAACATATGTAGAACATGAACCTTGGATGCTGTACTTTGATGGCTCGAAGCACAAACATGGTACAGGAATTGGAATCTTAATCATTTCTCCTTTAAAGATTCCAACAAAATTTAAGTATAAGATTAACGGAACATGCTCTAATAATGAAGCCGAGTACGAGGCTTTAATTGCAGGTCTAAGGATTATTTTAGACTTGGGGGCAAAACATGTTAAAATCAGAGGAGATTCTGAATTAGTAATAAAACAATTGACAAAGGAGTACAAATGCATTCAAGAACATTTGATGAAATACTTTGTCATTGCCTTCTCGTTACTAAAACGATTTGATTCGTGTGACATTCAACACGTGCCCCGGATCGAAAACCAAGAAGCAAATGACTTAGCCCAAATTGCTTCTGGTTATAAGGTAACAAGGGAAAAATTAGATGAGATAGTTGAAATCAAAGAAAAACTAATCTCATGTGAGGTAATACCCCATCAGCTGGGGGCAAGTGAACTAAACGTCGAAAGGGAGTCCGAAATGACTGATGTACACTTTGATGAAGTAATGACTGAAGTTTTTGTGATTGGCAATTTGGCTGACACGGATTGGAGACAACCCATTGTTAAATACATAGAAAATCCAACAGGTATAGCCGATAGGAAGATTAAGTATAGAGCCTTGAATTACACAATCATGGGAAATGAGCTATTTAAGAAGACTCCTGAAGGGGTTTTGTTGAAATGCCTAAATGAAAACGAAGCGTATGTAGCAGTTTCAAATGTCCATAGTGGAGCCTGTGGTGCCCATCAGGCGGGCCACAAGATGAAATGGCTTTTGTTTCGACAGGGTTTGTATTGGCCTTCCATGCTTAAGGACTGCATAGAATATGCGAAAGGCTGTCAAGAGTGTCAAAAACACGCAGGGATACGACACGTCCCTGCCAGTGAGTTGCATTCGATTATCAAACCTTGGCCTTTTAGAGGCTGGGCTTTAGATTTAATTGGTGAGATAAGGCCCGCGTCATCCAAGAACCAACGGTATATACTAGTTGGGATTGATTATTTTACCAAATGGGTAGAGGCTGTTGCCCTAACAAACGTGGATCAGGAAACAGTGATCAATTTTATCCAAGACCATATTATTTATAGGTTTGGGCTTCCTGAGACGATCACTACGGACCAAGGAACGGTGTTTGTTGGTCGAAAGATGCAAGATTTTGCTGAACAATTAGGTTTTAAGTTAATGACTTCGACGCCTTATTATGCTCAAGCAAATGGCCAAGTTGAAGCAGCCAACAAGGTTATAATTAGTTTAATTAAGAAGCACGTTGCTCAAAAGCCAAAGAATTGGCATAAGACCTTGGACCAAGTCCTATGGGCATGTAGGAATTCTCCTAAAGAGTCAACAGGTTCGACACCTTTTCGACTAACATATGGCCACGATGCTGTGTTACCGGTCGAAATAATGATGCAGTCAATTCGAGTGCAAAGGCAATGGGAACTACCTCCTAATCACTATGAAAACATAATGTTAGATGAATTAACAGATGTGGATGAGGAGAGGTTGCAAGCGTTAGATGCTTTGATCCGACAAAAGGAACGAATTGCTAGAGCATATAACAAAAGGGTTAAAACCAAACTCTTTGACGCAGGAGACTTAGTTTGGAAAGTCATCCTCCCCATGGACAAACGAGATCGAGTCTTTGGAAAGTGGTCACCTAATTGGGAAGGACCATTTAAGATTTCCCAAGTTTTGTCAAATGGAGCTTATGAGATTGAAGAGTTAACCCCTGAGAAACGTTCAGTCAACATGAATGGCAAATATTTAAAGAAATACAAGCCAATGTTGCAAGAAATCACCATAAAAAATGAATAACGCAAGAATAAAATTTGCGAAATGGTAAAAGGAAATGCCAATAATCAAGTTTTATTTCATATAAAATCAACAATACAACCAATCATTCAAGAATGTTCAAGAAAATACAAGAAATGGTTGAATGCTGAAAGATAACCATTTAAGGTTTACTCTGAAACTGAGTTCCCTCATCCTTTAAATCAGAACTGGAAAGTTCTGAGATCTGAGAGTCCTCATCCTCAGAAGAAGGAGTCGGAGTTCCTGGGTATTCTTCGTCAGGCTCTAGGGTACTGAGAAACTTGAGGTAGTCTTCATCTTCGTCATCTGAATTAGAGCTTGAGGAATCAGAAGAGAGAATAATGGTTTCTACTACCTTAGCTGATGCCGGCCGAGGGCGAAGGGTTCTAGCGCGTGGAGGTTTGGAGGCTGGAATCTTGATTCGTCCCCTTCTAAGAGGACGTAGCATGTTTGAGCTTGAGGTAGAAGAAGGAGGATTTTTCTTGTTATCCATTCTTTGTGGAGAGGTGTTGATGCGTTAGTTTGTATAAAGTGATGAACAAAAAGAATTGCAAGGCGTGAGTATTTATAGAAGAATTAAGACGCGTTAATGACCAGGCAGTTACAACTAACCACGGCCAGTTTACATAGGAAATGCCATCGCATTAATGCACAAAGCCATCTAGTTAACTGTGTTGACTACTTTGGGAACATGTTCGCTTCATTCCTTACAAAGTGCCATTAATAAGGCTTGGGAAAATGGCCCAAAAGAAGGAAAGCGAACAATAACAAAAGAATAAAATACTCAACCAATATATGAACATGCAACATTAAAAACGGGCATACATTCAAAAGCCATGTACGAGATTGTTCGACAGTTGCTAGTGTTAAAAGATTTACAATTACGACCTTCAAAGAGAATAACAAAAACTTAAGACTAAAAGGAAAAGTTATAAGGTCAAGATTGTTGCTGGGATGTCGAAGGAGGCTTTCGATTGGCCGCTTGAAATTGGTAATACTGAGTTCGAATGGATGCCAGTTTACGTTGCAGCATTTCTTTATCACTAGCAAGGTGCTCAACTCGCTTTCGGACCGCTAGACCGTTACTGTAGTGTTGGATACCTTCACGTGCTAGCTCATCAAGTTTAACCTTTTGTGCTTCGATAGCTACTGCAGCTAGCTTTTCCATCTTAGCCTCTTCCTGTCGAATTTTTTCCTTTAGCGCTTCGATTTCAGACTGCCATTGAGCAATATTGTTCTCACAAGCCACAAGTTGCGCAAGAGCTTCATCAGAGGCAGCCTTGATAGTTGTGACCTCTGCATTGCAACTATTAGCTTGCTCGAAATGTTGTTGCTGGGTGGCAAGCAGAGATGTTAAAAGGCTGCTAGTCCGGGTTAGGAGTTGAGATTGGCTAACGAATTGTTCTAGAAAGGTTTCAGCTTGAGTCACTAGAAGGAACATTGCTTCGTCAGCCCTTGGGTTCTGCAGCTTGCGGAAGAGAGCTTTGATGTTGTAATATATAGAAGAGTCACGCTCAAGCAGGCCCAACATATCCCCATTAAGAATTTCTCGCCTAAACCTGACTTCATGCTCAAACTGTTCTTGCTCAAGTACATTTTCCTCACCCCCCGCGTCTTCGACAGCGGAGCTAGATGCCCCATGACTTGATAAAAGCTTGTTGAGTGCGTCTACTGGAGTTAAATCTTTCAACTCTTTGGCGAGTTCAGCTGGCAAGATAACAGTAGGAAGTGGTTTCGACACAGAGGTTCCCTCTTCACCAAATGAATCACCAATGTAGGAGTTCCCATCATCAGAGTCGAAAGTGCCAGCACCAGGTGAACTGGACTCGTGGTTTGACCCACTTGGTTGTGGTGGATTGGTAGTGGAGTGTTCTCCATCAACCGTTGGCCTTTGTTCAGTATTAGTAATGGGGTCAGCTGGAAGGTTGGTTGGAGGATCATTATCAGCCAATACTTGGGCAGAGTTTGTTAAAGGATTCTGCTGTGGTAGGCTTTGATCGAGTTGGTTTTCTTCATGGTCAGGCTTAAGGATATCATCTTCGAAAGCGCGGTGAGACGAGCTAGGAGCTTTGGGCGGTGATGAAGTTTCAGTAGGAATGGCCGTTTCGAGAGGCTGAGGAGATGAGATTTTTTCTGCAACATCTTCAGGATGCGCATCGCTTGGTCCTTCGACCACCCCCTCAGCCACTTTGCTAAGAGCAGGCTCATCCTGAGGAATAACTTGAGCAGAATTTTGTGGCTGAAACAAACAAAACCATGAAAGAATGAGTAACACAGTCAAAGGCTGGAGAAATAACAAGAAGTAAGAATGGCTTACTTGGGTTTGAGGGGTAGCAGAAGCTTCAGGTTGTGAAGTTGTTTCTTTTGCAGTAGCAGAAGCCTCGACAACAGTAGCTGCAGCAGGAGATTTTTTCTGCTTCTTTTTCTTCTTTTTCTTCCTCTCCGATTGTTCCAAAGGAGGGTCCTCAGGTGATGCCAAAGTATCAGGTTGTGCCTCAATCTCAGAGGACTTGCGCTCAGGAGTACTTTCTTGGGTGGGTTGGTGTTCCTTCTTCTTCTTCTTCTTTTTCTTTTTCTCATCAGTAATGGGTTCAGCACTGGGAAAAAGATCTTGAGTAGTAACAACGGTAGTCTGTTCGGGGATGGTCGAGAGAACAGGAATATCCTGCAAGCCACGACTCCGTAAGTTCGCAGGTAAAAAAAAAAAAAAGAGAAAAGTCTTTTGCTAGATAAGTACCTTATCTGGAGCACTCGAACAAGTGGCTGGAACAGGCTTTTGTTTTTTCGAAACAGAAGGAGTTTCAGTTGAATGAGACCTCTTGCGTGAAGCAATCTAGAAAGGGCATATCGAAGTTAACATAGAAATCTTACAGAAGTGTGAGAAGCCACAAAAAGGTAAAAGCCTACCTGTAGTTCAACCTTAGGTGATGGAGGAAGAGGCTTGCTAGAATCGCTGGAACCTGCCTTCGACTTACTCCCTGCATCGAAGAGGTGCGCATAAGAGAAAAGCACGCAAGGTAAAAATGATGCAAGTAAAAGTAAAACTAAAAGAATACCTCTGGCGTTCAATTTCGACTTAATCTTGTTCAAAATGGATGAGTCGAACCCATTAGAGATAGCGGTGAGCAAGGCAGTCTTGTCGACCAGGCGCCCTTCATAATGTCGAGACCACCAGGTAGAAAATTCCCTAGTGCAGGCATGTGAGGGAGCGAAGTCGAATGGGGTAAGTTCATAAGAAGGCTGATTGAAGTGATTCAAGAAAGAATGGAACTGCGGTTCCGTCATGCCATGCTTGCCTAAACAAACCTCCCTCTCTTCCAAATATATGCTCTTAGGGAGTATTTGAGTTAAGCCAAATTGGCGAGACACCAGGTTTGGAAAGTAACCAACTAACCCAAAATCTCCAGAGGTCAAGCCAATTCGACAAGACAAGACTGTAGGCATCAAGTAAGCAGTCCAAATGTTGTTGGTTACCGTCTCGAATTCCGGTGGAGAAGGAAATCTGTGAGTAAACCAAGGAGGACCAAGTGGCCTATCCACAAAGGGAGCAAAGCTAGGCTTGAACTTCTTCAGGCTGAGGAAAGTATTAAAATACTGTTGGAAAGCCACATCATAACCAAGGCCTCTTTCCCTAGGCACCATCCTCGCCAACCTTGTGCCTTCGACTCGACGTGTTCTTGATTCCTCATAATATGGCTCGGGCAAGAAAAGGTCAAGCTCAGCATGAAAAGTGGCAGTTAGCCATAATTGCAGTAACCAGAAGGGACCAGCACCTAAAAAGGTGGATCCATCGCTTGTTCTTTTAAGATGCTCACAAGCATCCCTCATGGATTCATAAAGACACCCAAGAATAAGCCGAGCGAAGTTGAATTGCTGACATTCATGTAATTGAATAGCCATAGGGATGAATTTCTTGGCTACTTGGAGAGATTGAGTGCAGAAGACATACTGCGATAGCCATAAGGTTAAGAAAGCGATGTGTTCTTCATCACTTACTTCATCACTAGTCTTTCGATTCTCCACGATGTATTTAGAGTAAGACTTGTTTCGAAAGTCGAATTTGATGGTGTCGGAAGCTTTGCAAGGATCATAAGTGTCGCCAAGAGGCGATAAGCCAGTAATGGCAGCAACATCCAGCAGTGTAGGAGTCATCATGCCACATTCGAAGTGGAAAGTGTTGGTGGAAGATTCAAAGAAGTGTAAAGCAGCAATAATCATCTCTTGCTGGTATTTAAGGCCGGTCCGAGAAAGTTGAATAAGGTCATAAATGCCACAAGCTTGCCAAATGTCAGCTTTGTCACGTTGTACCCTGTCCAACCAGCCAAGGTATTGATCATTCAAAGAAGGAGCTGATCGAAACACTCTGTTAGGCGCCTTGATATAGCTAAAATTATAGGGTTCACTAATGAAAACCCTAGGAACACAAGGCTTATAAACAGGAAAAATAGACAAAACCTTGGAATTCCGACTTTTATCACTTGGTTTGGGTCCCCCAAACGCATGCACGAGGTTATCAACAGAATAAGGAAAGATTAATTGATTTTCCCAAAACTTTTGTAAGTCTAAACGCAATGATGGTTCTGGAACCACATCCGTGTCGTAAGAGGAAAGAGTGGCGGCGGTCCACTTACCGGCGTAGGGAAGGGATTTTCCGACACTTGAACCTGACGCCATTGATGAAGGTATAAAGATGGCGTAAAAGAATGGTGATTAGGGTTAAATTTGGGAATCACAGGCTGTTTGAAACAGTTGAGGAAAATCCGAGTGAAAAGAAAGTTGATGACTGGGTGATAAGCGGAAAAGTGAAAACAAGAAGACTTTTGGAAACAAGAATTCAAGAAAGAATCGCGGAAGATAAAGAAGAAGATGAACAGTTGACAGAGAAAAATTGGAGAAAACGCAATAAAGGGAGGATATGGCTATTTATAGAGGTGGAAAGAAAAGCAGGTTTGGAGCCAATCCAAAGTTTTGAATGGCAGTCTAAACGATAGGAGAGATAAATGGAAAAGAAAGATATCCATTAATACTTTCAAAAACGCCACTTCCTCTTGCGATAGACATAGTCGAAAATGGCATTTTTGGGGGGCAATTTGTTGGATATAAATTTGGTATTTATCAATTAAATATAATTGGTGGGGCCAATATTTATTTGGAAGTGATATTGTTAAAATAAAACTTTCAAAGTTGGCGTCGAAAGCCAACTGGGTCGAAGCCAAAAGGCGCTTCGAAAGATATGGACAACGCGCCCAATTTTGGTTTTGTCAGAAGGCTATCGAAAGCACGAAATCAAACTGATAGAGAGTTGGGCCAAGCCCAAAGACGAAGCAACGAGCGGCCCGAAAGGCATTGGCGCGCGCTGAAGGAATGGAAGATGAAAATGGAGAACGTGGTCGACGTGGCAAATGGAGGAGCGTCCAGATGATCGAGAAACAGTTACCACTTTGTAGTAGTATTTATAGTAGTTTTTCATTCAGAACAAGGGTCACAAAATTTTATACAAACACTCTCTCTAAAATTCTAAGTACTCAGCGATCGAACGAACGGAATTCAGAAGAGCAATGTATGTTTTGTGAACCATCTTTATTTGTAATTGTTTTTCATTCAATGCAATTTGTTTCCAGTAATCTTCTCCAAGTTTAAATTCAGATACTTGCTTGAGAAACCGCTACTTCGAGGCGATTCGAATTAGTTTCTCTTGTATGCTTTAAAACATTTTAATTCCTAAGTGTTCATTTCCTTATTAAAACGATCATTCAAACAGTTTTCTTACAACGAATAAACACAAAATTGTCCTGAGATTTACTAGTTGATCTCGCGAGTTTAAACACTTAAACTAGCGGTTGTTTACCAAATTCCAACGTAAACAGTATCCTTGCAAAATATTGTATGGCATGGTTTAATAAGTCCTACCCGTAGAGCGGGTATTATGAACATGTATTTCCTTCTTCTTTTTTTTTTTTTGTCTTAGACACCACTTTTATAAATGGCCCCTCCCTAGCAGCAAAACGGTTCTTTAAATAATTAATAGCTGCTGCATTCTCTTCCTCATTAATATACACCCTATGCTCAATGTCACTAGTCTCATTATCCTTCCATTTTTTTCAAAATATCCAAGTCATGAGCAACTTGGGGGGTTTAAAAGAGGAACAAAACAAGTGATGTTGGAGGAAGAGAATGTAGTCCAACTCAGTCAGTGTCAAGATGTGAGATCTTAAATGTAGTCCAATTTTGTCAGTGCGTCACTCCATGAACCAACAATATGCAAATTTGTGGTATGTTGGTCCACTTTTTGTTTCTTAGCGTGGTCATTAGCATGAACATCCTCAACCTGCATTGGTTGCATATGAGCTGCTCTAGTAGAGATGTGAGGAAACATCTCTTTCTCAAGGTTTATATAACATCTCCTACAAGCACATTATTTGTTACCTCTTTAACACTTGCAATATACTCAATAAGGGGATCTTCTTCTGTCACAACTTGATTACTTTCTATTGCAACTGTTACCGATACAGAAGGAATATCAAAAGGCTGCACTTTTCGCTTATGTCCTTGCAATTCTTAAGAGAATATGCCCAATAATCTGACAAGAGTTACAAAACTAAGGAAGATTCTCATCTTCAACATCAACATAAAAATCAAAGTTATTTCTTTCAACAAGGATTCTTTCACGTAAGTTTGAGTTTAGATCAACATCTATTAAAATTCTTGCAAAAAATGTACCAAAAAAAATAAAAAAAACCCTTGCAAAATGGCCAAAAGCTCATTTCTTAGTTTCCTCATCGAGAGCCAAAGGACTACCCAAATCCCCAGCAATTTCAAACAGTATTTAGGGCCGCCAATATTCACGGGCAAGTCCATGACATTTTAATACATTAAATATTAATAAACAACTTATTTATTTTTCAAAAAAAAAAAAAAAATTTATGTCCTAAACGCTGGTTGATCCCACAAGGTGATGGTCGATGAATACGTTTACCATGACATGGAGCTTGAATTTCTTCTATATTAAGGTCAACATTAATCGTTGAAAAGTTATGACATTGATGATTAATGTTTGATGGAACGACAAATAAATACAAGGTATTCATTCATATAATTAGCAGCTGACTCTGGTGTACTCATCTCCACACCAAACAAATTACTCACAAGTTCATCAACCCTTACTTGGAAGAATATAATGAAGTTTTTTTTATGCGTAAAAAAATAAGTTTTTTATTTTATAAGAAACATTTACTAATAAGTTGTTACATCTTTTCAAAAAAAAAAAAAGTTGTTACACATATTAAAAAAAGAGTCTTGTGCCAAAAAAAAAAGGTCTTTTGAAAGGGAAATCTTAAACATTCATAATTATGTTTGTTTGATTAAAAAAAATCATAAATTACTTTAAAATCTTAAAAATTGGTATTACAAATCTATCAGATTTGAAAAATCCTATCTTTTAAATTGAAAAATCCTACAAAATCTTTTAAAATCATCAAGATTTTTTTTTGTTAAACTAGTCATTTAAATCTAAATCCACTTTTAAGTTTTTATTTTTATTTTTATTTTTAAACTAGTCATTTAAACTCTAAAATCTAAATCCTTACAAAACCTCAATTTTTTTTTATATAAAATCTTTTGTTTTTGACACAATTTATATAAAATCTTTTAAAATCGTCTATATTTTACAAAAGTATTAAACCTATTATTTTTTTTAAAAAAAAGATAGTGTTATTGTTATAAATAGAGGTTTTGTGAATGACATGTAGAATAAAATAAGAGGTGAAAAGGAGGAGAAAACTTGTGAAAGGTACGCAACTATATTTTTTTATAAAATCTGTGTTACTTTGTGTTGTGTTCTTTGTCTATGCATTTGTTAGAATGTGTATCCTTTTTCTCTCTTTGTTTACCATCATATTTTATTTCTCTTCAAGTAAACATTTTCCTGGTCGCTAATACTATTGTTTTAAATTACGGTCGCGGATACGGTAGCGGTTGTGGTTGTTGCGATTGGGGTCATTATGGTTGTTATAATTGTGGCTGTTGCGACTGAAATTATTTTCAAATTTCACAAACTATATAAGATGTCCCCCATCTCTATCATCATTACCTGCTTCGAGTAGTTTTCTTCCTCATCCCCATCCCGCGGATTTCCACATATTCTGCGGTGATCCGTCAACCTTAAAAAAATATCAAATAAAAAAAATTAAAATATTATTGTGAATCTTATGACAATAAAAAACTTCATATATAAACAAATTTACACACATAACATGTAACAATATAATTGAAAATAATTTATAAAGTACTTACATTTATATTTTTTTTTTACTAAAGAAAATCATACCATTTTATTATATAATAAACTGTCAATAAAAGAGGTATTAAATAAAAAATATAGCGACTAGGTCAAGAAATAGCCGCCCTAACAAGCGTCATATTTAAAATCTCTATATCATAATTTGTATTTTCGGTGTTTATACATAGGGTCTGTTTGATAAAAATAAGTTATAAGCTAGCTTATAGCTGATAGCTGAAAAACTAGCTTATTGAAATTAAAGTGTTTGGTAAAATTAGCTTTTAAAGTGGTTATTAAATATAAAATTACATAATTGATAGTGAGTAGTTTTTTTTAAGAGTGGATAGTTATTAAATTAAAGGGTAAAAATGGAATAAAGTGTAAAAAGCTATAAGCTATAAGCTCAAACGCTACTTGAAATAGCATCTGAAAAAAAGCTATAAGCTAGTATAAAAAGCTTGTTGCCAAACACCTCAAATTTTTTGAAACAAGCTTATAAGCTCATATAATAAGCTATAAACTAGCTTATTTGTGTTACCAAACACACCCATAGTGTATCAATTAGTGGTTGTTGTTTTTGCTTTATTTCATATATATTTGATATTTGATTTGATTATAATCTTCCACTGGTTCAGCTTCTTGTTATAAAATCAAAATAAAATTTATTTATTAAAGGCGTGATTGTTTGCAACACATGATTATAACAGAGTCTCAAAGGTTGTTGTTGTTGCTTTCACATCAGAAATGGAAGAAGCGGAGGACAAATTGTCAAATCTACCAAAATTCATTCTTCATAACATACTATCAAGGCTAATATCGGAAGAAGCTGCTAGGACAAGTGTTTTGTCAAAGACTTGGTTAGATACATGGTATACTTTTCCCTGCTTATGTTTTTGCGATCTTGATTTCATAAATGAGATACAACCAACGGAAGATATACCTAGGAAGAGTAAGGACTTCATTGAATATGTAAAGAGCAGATTATTATGGTTTTGGGACCGAAGGTTGGCCATCAAAGAATTTTACTTTGCAATAAGAGATCTTCGCTGCATGCCAAATGATCTTGATCTTTGCTTGAAGTTGGTCGGTGAAAGTGTTGAAATTTTAAGAATTTGTTTGTCTAAATATGGTTCCATCAGCCAGGATGAGAATGGTCAGGGTCGGGGCGAATGTTATGTCTTACCGAAGGGTGTAATTGAAGTCAAATCACTTACCAAGTTGATGTTAGAAGGGGGTATTAGAGTCGATCAAGCATTCATGAATCATTCGATTAATAAGTTTTTGTCGTTGAGAGAATTACATTTGTTGCATGTCCTTTTGGAAGATAAACAAGCAATTGAGCGTCTCATTTCTTGTTGTCCTTTGATTGAAGTTATAATTTTGATGCTTTTAAGTGGCAGTATGAAGTGTTTGAGCATGCATGGTCTACAAAAGCTAAACACAGTTTATGTTGATGGAATAAAAGAGGTTTATATCGATGAAGCTGCTTCGAGTCTTAAGAGTTTATATTATTGCTATGATCATCGTTTGAACACACCATTTAAGATTGATTTTATTCACCTCAAATATTTAAAAGAGTTGCTCTTGTGTTTTAATGGTACTACTATTATCACAGAAAAATGGTTTCTTGAACTATTACCAAAATTTCCATTTCTTGAGACGTTGGAGATATGGCATTGTATACTGTCAGATACGATTAATATTTCAAGTGTTCAACTTAAATATTTAATGGTATCGGATTGCTCTAACTTGAAGGAGGCCAAAATTGATGCTCCAAATCTATTGTCATGTGGATTTGAGGGTTTTCATCGCTCAAAACCTATTATATCTTTTTTAAACATGTCTACTCAACTACAAGTCCGTCTTAGGATCTCGATTGATGATTTTGATGTTTTTTATGTGAGGGAAGTTCTCCAAAATATCAAACCTCAAAATGTTTTTATATCACTATCTCTCTCCATCTTTCATAATTATGGTGTGGTGAGTATGAATATGAATATTAACTACTTGTTTGGTTCATTCATTCATTCAATCTATATATTTAAATTGTGAGTATTAATTAATTTGCCCTTAATTTATATGTAGGATGGACCAAAACTAGAGTTGTTGGATATTCCATCCCCTCCACCAAGTATCAAGCATATGGACCTATACATTCTTTCAGAAGTAAATGAAACTTTTTATTCAGTTATTGTTAATTTCTTACTTTTGTGTTGTGTCCCTGAAACTATATCTTGGGTCTTGGATACTTGCATTAATCCTCAAGCATTCGTTGAGGTATGTCATTGTTTCTCATGTTCCTTTAATTTCAAGTTGCGCAAGTGTGTGTGTTACCTTCAATCTTTTATCAATGTACAAGTTATATGTAGCTTCTCATTTCTAACTCTTTTTTTCTTTTTATTAATTGTTTAAAACTACAGTTTTTTTATGAAACGCTAAGGAGAAGAAAAGATGATACTAAGTGTTGGTGGCGTGACGCTAGATCTACAACAAATTATGGGACCATGTTAGAATCGTTGCCAAATTTTCCGGCTCAAAGTAATATTACCTCTAGACTACATTACCTCGAGTAAATTATAGCCTTGAAGGGTTTCTTTATCGATTTTCATTGCAGAAGGGTTTCTTTAGTATTTTATTATTTTAGATAAATTTAATTTTATTATATTTTAGTTAGATTTGTTATTTTTATTTAGCTAGGTTTGTTATTTTCTTTTACAATCTTTTAGCTATATTTGTTCTTTTTATTTTTTCCTGCTGATTAAACTAAACTATTGCAGCCTTGAAGGCAATATTTTCATTCAATAAAATCATAGAAAATTTTCTCAAGTTTGGTGGATTCCAAATTATCTTTCCGGTGGATTCCAGAGTCCTATATGATAGGTTTATCGCTTGGGAACTTGTGTTTTTGTGATAGGATTAACGCTTGTTATTCCTTCCCGCTTCCGACTACGTCAATTCCACACGAATTTGGATGACCAATTTGCAAAAGTGTCGTCAAATAATACGCGCGAACCAATTCGTGGTTCCTTTCTTTTCTTGTAAGCATGAAACGAAAATCAACTGACCAAAATGTATCCTTCTTTCTCGTGCTAATAATTCTTCAAAAGAAATGTCACAAAGTTCATCATCTCTTATCTCTCCCATTTTACATGATTTTTGCTTCTCCATGGAAACTCCAATTTCAAGCATCTTTATGACAAAGGAACGTGTAATTGCTAATTAGTATATCAGTAGCAAAATGTTGGTTAATATACACAAAATGTACAATGAACAGAATGAAGTAGCATGCAAAAAAATTTAGTATAAGAATAAAAAACCTGTAAAAAAATTACAATTGGGTTCCATAAGGCATAAGCCACAAACAAAATGTTACATTGATGATATGCAGAGCTTGTGATGTACCTTGTTGTATGCTGGTGACAGTTTAAGCTGTTGTTGAAGCCAATTATAAACAAAAGCATCCTCTTCTAATCGATTTTGCTCTAATTCAAGCTTGTATATCTGAAATGTGGGAAAAAAACTATATATCACTCAATGTAAGGTATGACACACATATTGCTATACCAAATATTCAAAGTTCAAACCAACCTGTTGTCAGAGTCGGTCAAAAGAAGATCTGTCTGCCTTGCATAGTAAGGATCTCTGTAACTTGCATACCAAGTTAGGGTGCTGAGTGATTAAGCCAGGTGGGGGTTGCAAGTACTGATGTAAGGAATAGAGGCCTGTTTTGAGAAGCAGCTAAAGGCAAGAATACTCTCAACGAAAGGTATCCATGTAATCTATTCCTTCAGTTTGTGTGAACTACTCTGCAACTAAATGTGCCTTGTATTTCTCAACTGTACCATCAGCATGTAATTTCAATTTGAAGACCCATTTACACCCAGTAGCCTTTTTGTAACTACTTCTAACAACCTGTAACAGCTATTAACTAACACTATTTGACAGTTGGCTTGTTGCACAAGCAACTGTCTTATTCCTTCAATTCTTCACTATCAACCGTTTCCTAGATAGCATATGAAAACAGTTTATAACTAATACGAAAACAATTTAACTTTTGTTATAGAAATAGTTTATAATGGTGGTACAGTCGTTACGATTAGCATGGACGGAGCTGGCGTAGCTTTCCGTCTACTCATCTTTCTTTTATCATTTCAATTTTTTTATTAAATGAAGTAAATGCTACGTGGCTCCATCTGGTTTCTCCATTTGATCCGACGGCGAAAGTTAGCCCGCCTTTCGCGCGTTAAGTCAAGGGTGTATTTTCTTTGGCATAGTGAAATGCCAGTAGGGGATCTAGCAACTTCAAACCCAAGAAAATACTTGAGAGATCCTAAATCTTTGATGCTGAATTTCTGGTCAAGGAGAGTCTTCAAGTGAGTAATTTCTGTCATATATGTACCTCCCAACATTAAGTCATCAACATACACCAAGATGGCGGTGAAACCAGTGCATGTTTTCTTTGTGAGGAGAGAATAGTCAGCTTTGGATTGGCTATATCCTGAAGAAATTAATGTCTCAGTCAGCTTAGCATTCCATTGCCTACTTGCCTACTTGCCTACTTGCCTGTTTAAGCACATATAAGGATCTCTTTAACTTGCATACCATGTATTCTGCTATTTGTGAGCTCAATGAGTGTAACAATGGTGGAAGATGCTTCTGCGTTAGACGCGAGTAGTGCCTAACTTAGCAGAGAAGGAATGAGCGTGCGCAGAGCTTGAAGGGAAGAGAAGAAAATTTTATTAACTGACATGATTGTGAAGAAGATCAAGCAAGGGATCAGGAATGCAAAGAAAGATCAAGAAGATGCAAGAGAAAAGAGTCACGGAGAAAAAATATGACCAAAGAGTGAAGAAAAGTGCGAGAATCAAAGATGGCAGTACCTCATTAGAGGCCTGATACCATGTAAAGAGTAGTGTATTCTGCCATTTGTGAGCTCAATGAGTGTAACAATGGTGGAAGATGCTTGTGCGTTAGGCGCAAGTAGTGCCTAACTTAGCAGAGAAAGAATGAGCGCGCGCAGAGCTTGAAGGGAAGAGAAGAGAAGAAAATTTTTATTACACTAACTGAATCATTACAATAACTATGGATAATGGATCTGTTTATATACAAATATGTGAGGCCTATAACTGACTCTAAGAGGTTGTAACTACCTTTAACAACCTGTAACAGCTATTAACTAACATTATTTGACAGTTGGCTTGTTGCACAAGAAACTGTCTTATTCCTTCAATTCTTCACTATCAACAGTTTCCTAGAGAGCATATGAAAACAGTTTATAACTAATACGAAAACAGTTTAACTTTTGTTATAGAAATAGCTTATACACAAGCGCTTATAATGAAAAACACTTAAGCTATCAGCTGCAAATTAAGTCGTTTATCCAAACAGGAAGATAATGTGCTCATCATAGCAACAATTAACAAAGACTATATGAAGTTGGTGATTTTAGAACATACTTGTGTTGTAGCTCACTCCTAGCATCAACCAAACTATTTGCAAACTTAATAACCTGCATTTCATTTTTATTTTTTTTTATCATTTTGATTTAATTTATGTACAACATAAAGTTTTTTTACACCGTCAATCAATCATAACAGTCGGATCATAAAAATTGTTTGACTTTTAATCATATAAACTTCTACTAAAGCCACACATACAAATGAATGTAAATTTATTTTACACTATCATCTAATAATAATAATAATAATCATGTATTCTACCAACTACATCCCACTTCTAAAGTCACACGGTGATTTGTTAGAGTGTAAATCTTTTTACACAGACTGTGTATCAAAATTAAATGCAAGTGAATTTGATTGATAGTGTAAATTAATAAGTATTAAACGCGGTGAGGTGAAAGAGAGGAACCTGTGAAAGTGATAATTTTTTGGATTCATTGCATTTGAGGAGTTCATCATACTGCGGTTTGATCTTCTTCTGCATAGCACTACTTGAAGAAGTAAACGGGTCCAAACGAACGGATTCGGGTCGGGTATTCAAACCCGCAAACTCTTGTCATCATCAATTTCATCCTCAGAATTCGTCGTCATCGTCATCATCTTATTCTTTTTGGTTTTCCTCGTATTTTTCTTCTTCAATTCAGTCTGACCCGACTCCAATGTCGGGTTCGGGTCATCTTCATCCGGAAATTGGGGTGGCGTATCGGAAACGAGAATTGGAGTTGGATCATCTTCGCTGGGTTGATGATGATGTTGATGATGATGAAGTTGAGAATCAGACGGCGAGGGAATTGTCGGGTCGTGAGTTTCCGGGTTACGGTTGAAACCGGGTTTTGGGTTTATGGGAGAGAAAAGAATTATGAATATTATTATTAGATGATACTTCCAGTAAGGTGTTTTTTTGGAAGTATTGGATATTTACACCTTAGTGAGAAAAATAAACATCAATCAAGTAATAGAGTTCAACATTGGAAATTCTACAATTCAATTAGCTAAAAAAATCTATTAAAGTCTTAGATATTTACACCTTATTTGATAAACCCTACAAAATTATAGACTAATTCAGTGATTTAGAGAGATCCTCACCTGGTATAGAAGTTGAGAAGATAAACTAGAGTGAGGAGAGATCTTCAAACAAGAAAAATAATTAAGAATGAAAATGGAAATACAAAGGGCTTAAATTAATAGACATAGTCAAACCACATGTTTCAAAGAAAATACTTGGTTGCTTCCTTTCCCATGGCAATTGCAAAAAATTCAACTATTGTGATTGTAACATTTTGTTATCATGTACTTCGTATAATATGCCACTTTTAGCCATTGCTTTACCGGCAAGCAAAGCGACGCATGATCCTAGAGAATGACCAGCCAACCATATTTTCGAACCATTACCACCAACATAAGCCACTCTGTTTCTTACAGCTTTGATAGCTATGGTCGAGCTTGAAGTTCGATGAAGTCCATGTATGACAATTTTTAGATTCAACTTCATATCGCGAAAAAATGAGTCTCGTTTTTTTACGGTCCCTCGAAAGGCAATTACATAACGTGGAATTCTATGTAATGGGTTGTTGCCTATTGATGGTGGAGGTTTGTACTCAAAAATAGAACCAAATATGGAAGTACCATCATCATCATCAACTAGTGTATCAATCTGTTGAAAATAGAATCAACATGAAGAACAATGTGGTTTCAACAATAAAAAAAAACTTGTAAAACCCTGTAAAATTGGTTGATCCTTCTGGACCTTCTCCCACCCGCTGATATACACACAGCCAATGTTTTTTTTTTTGACAAACACAAAATTATATCCTTTCATTCATCAACATGGTAATAATAGAAGATGGGATCAAATCAAATGTGTGGTGACTAGCATAAGATCTTGACGCCCTAGCTAAAGTATGAGCGACAAAATTGGCTTGCCTCCTAATAAAACTTATCTTAAAGTTTGGATGGTTTGCTAATAACAACTTACATTCATCAATAATAACAACCTTGCAAGTTTGGATTACCCTGCCCTTTCATTGCTATTTGCTTTCTCTGTTCGGGAACGACGGCTGGAAGATTTATTTCCTAGTGGGATGCAAGTTAGTTCTGTCTAGTATAGATGGTTTGATCTAGAATACCGGGGATGCAATTTCTTATCATTGTTTTCCAATTCCAGCAACAATTGGTAAGTTATAATTAAGGCACATAAAATTAATATTACAGAAAAGTATGAATGAATCAAATTCGACAAGTCCACATTCCATTCAACACAACACAACACAACACAACACAAGAGTTCTAACCAACCAACAAAGTAAAAGGTGCTCCATAGATGGTTCGGGAAGATCGAAAAAAATCATCAGTCATACACGCCATGTTCGAAAAAATCATCATGCCCACTAGCGATTTCGTCAAATTCATCGAGTAGTTCATTGGATATGTGACAATAAGAAGCTGGGTAGGAATAGTTTGGATGACTCTGGAATTCTTCAGGGCTTAAATCAGCTAAGTAGAACAAATTAGCTAGACGACGTCGATTCAAAAGGGGGCAGTTATGCTCGTCCTCCTTATGAAGCCAATATGTCTTGAAATTTTGGAAACCCCTTTCTTTCTCCTCATCGTTACTGTATCCATCTGGTCGTCCTTCTGGTCGAATATATCGGCACCAGCGTTGGAAAGCTACTCTAGCTAAAAACAAACAAGAATTAATTAAGTATGACCCATAGTATGACACATATCGTCTATTAATAAATAAATAAAACTTTTGTACCCGCGGCATCTGGATCAGAACTGTTGCCAACTTCCAATTTGCCAACTTCCAATTCATTCTTATCGTCGTCAACTAATCATCAAAAGAAAACCATTACAAATAATTAATTAATTAAACTAAAAATGATTTAGATCGGAATCTACAACAAAACATGAAATTAATAAATAAATAAATAAATAAATAAAACTGAAAATATGATGATGTTCAACTTGGTTGTTCTTTAACTCTCGGTTTCTTTGGCGGTGGTTGAGGAGTAGCAGAATCATTCTTATTGTCGTCAACTAATCATCAAAAGAAAACCATTACAAATGAATGAATCTACAAGAAAACATAATAAAAGAAAGAAAGAATGAATGATTTAGGGTTGCTGCTGGTATGTACCAGAAACATCATCATCTTGTGAAATTGGAACGGAATCATCATGGTGGTCTCCAATTAGAGAAGCGGCGGCGGCGCGAGGCATCATCCACATCGATTGGCGGTTCAGAGAATAGAACGGATCAATGACCACTTGCACAACCCTAGCTTCTTTCTTTTATAAAATACTAGATGGCTGCCCGTGCGTTGCACGGGTTCGGCGGAACATCATGTGTATATCAATCATGGATGCAACGTGCCAATGAAATTAGTCATAATCATATGGAAATCATTTGGGGGAGCATCATTATATATACCAATCATGGATACTATGAGCAAAGGAAATTAGTCATAAACATATGGGAATTAGGTAATTTAATTGTAATATCATTACCAAACTAATCAACCTCAAAAGGATATATAAAATTGATTATTTCATAAACAACCAACATTTTAATCAAATATGAACATATGAAAATTCAATCAACTATCATCGTTTCCTTTCAATCATAGAATAATGCTACCTTGTTGTGCATTGTCTGTTATAAAAGCCAATATTGTTGGAGATGGAGACATATATGTTTTGATCTACTTTTGAACATATTCTTTTATCCCTTTTAGCTGTTATTATTGAATAAGTGGTCTATCTCCATAAGGAATCATCTAAAAATAGATTTCAACAACTACACAAATATGTTTCTGTTCTTCATTTTGAGCATGCTATGTTTTGATTTTATAGATGTCAGTGTTGCCATAGACACTATTACATCAACTCAGTTTATCAAGGACCCTGAAACTCTATGCTCCAAGAGTGGTAACTTCACTTTAGGCTTCTTTAGCCCTGAAAATTCGACCAATCGCTATGTTGGAATTTGGTGGCAGCCACAGTTCACAGTTGTATCGGTGCTTAACAGAGACCAACCTCTCAAAGATTCTTCTGGTGTTGTTAAAATATCTGATGTTGGTAATAATCTTGTGGTACTCAATGGAAAGAAAGAGGTGATTTGGACATCAGATGTGCCAAATATCGCAACCAATTCAAGTTCCATACTTTTGGATTCAGGCAACCTTGATCATGTTCCAAATAACAGAGAATTTGTCTGTAGTCTTATTCTTTACATCACTTCAAATGCAAGTACAACTTCCATTTTTACTCTTAAGTGCAAGGCTAAACAATATAACTGATTTTTTAGGTGTATAAAAAACCATTGCTACTCCATGACATAACAGTAGCACCACAGCAGAATTCAAAGGCACAAAACAAAATATATTTCATACATTATGAACCTATGAAATCTACAATGCCACTGTTGTGTTTAGCATGTATTTCGCTCAGCTGCATGCCAATGGTAGTGAGACTGGTGATTCAAAAAAACAATGCTGCAAAATTAAAAACATTGCTGCTGAATCAGTACACAGATTCACATCAAGGAGGATTCAAAGTATAAACTACTAATTTTATTCCAATAATTCAAAATAGATAAGATAAACCAACGTTGACATTAGCCTCCATATAAGGAATCAAAACAGTGGGTACATCACTTCAAACGATTGCAATTTAACTAACTTATGAAAACTAAGACACATTGAGCCAAACATAACATGGACACAACACTAAAAGCTTAAGAATCTGGTGAAATTCCACATGATATTGTAAAGCTTAAGAACCTAAGAGAGCTTGAGATATATGAGAACTATTTGAGTGGAAAAATTCCATTCGGATTTCGAAACCTTACCAATCTTCTTAAATTTGATGCTTCGGTTAATTATCTTGAAGGTGATCTTTCTGAGCTTAAGTCATTGAAAAATCTTCAATCTCTTTAGCTTTTGGAAAACAAATTCTCAGGAGAGATTCCACAAGAGTTTGGAGATTTTAAGAATCTCACAGAACTTGCTCTTTATGATAACAAACTCACTGGTTTTCTTCCTCAGAAACTTGGTTCTTGGGTTGGAATGGCATTCATAGATGTTTCAGATAATTCACTTTCTGGTCCTATACCACCTGATATGTGCAAGAACAACCGAATCGATCTTATAGCCTTGTTAAATAACAGTTTCACAGGAAATATACCAGAAAATTATGCAAATTGCACTTCTCTGGTTCGGTTTCAAGTAAGCAAGAATTCACTTTCTGGTGTTGTTCCTAAAGGTATATGGGGCCTACCAAAATTGGAAATTTTTGATGTTGCAAGGAACAAATTTGAAGGTTCTATTTCATCTAATATTGGAAAGCTAAATCTCTAGCTCAACTTTTTTTATCTGATAATCAATTCTCAGGTGAGTTACCATTTGAAATTTTAGAAGCTTCTTCTTTGGTTTCGATTCAGTTAAGTTCAAATAGTATTTCTGGTCGCATACCGGAAAATATAGGCAAATTGAAGAAACTCCTCATCAAGGGAAGGCTTTGCATTCCCACCAATCAAAGAAAATGGAGCATCAAGGTCCATACCATAAAGAGCAATCCTATTAAAACAACAATTGGAATTAAACATTAACCACCAAATCAAAAGTGCACACATTAGCAAATGCATCTACCACAATATCAAAGATAAAAAGCTTTACAAAAATCACAGCACCTCTGAAAATCTTGACTTTAGTGAATTGTATGACAACAACAGGAATGGTTTGTGAAGTGGCATCACATGTCAACTCCTAAGATGATCAAGGAAAATGTTAAAATCAACTCCTAAAACTTTACCTCAGTTTTGAAGTGATATTCGAAAAGTTCTATTTTTATACTGGATTGACCAACTTCTGCACAAACCTAGAACAAAACAGCATACACAGATTTAATTGAACAGATTGCATAAAATCCCCAAGTTAGAACCAAATCATTCTCATGGAAAAAAAAAAACACAGATAAAGAGTTAAAATTTGGGGAGGAAATATTGTAGTGAAATTGTGATTATGTTTTCATGATCGGTATTCTATTTTCATGAGCTGTATTTTCATCTCCAAAGCAATGAAGCTAAGGAGAAATTGTTTCCTTACACGGTAACTAATTGAGCTACATTAGTCTGCTGCTTTACTAATCTACAAAAAACATCTATACTCCAATTCAAGGCCGCTTCTCTTTCCTGCAACAAAAGGAGATTGAGCATTAGCAACTCCTAATCCTCTTAAACATCGCAGGACAAACATGCATTAGATCATAAAAAAAAAACCAAACAATGATAAGAACCTTCTCAGAGCTGGATGACCAAAACTCATCCCAGAATCTATTGAAATCCAATTCCAGCTCATGTCTATCCCTGATTTAAAGTAAAAGAAAATCATGATCATCATTATAAACATGTTTTAATTCTAGTCAATAAAACTAATTAGCATTATTACATGGCTCGAAAACAAAAATGGTGAAGATGACTAACACCAAAATGTACAATAAAAGGCAATGCTGACAAAAATACCAGGATCAACATCAATTTTTTCATGATCCATGCCATTAGGTACAAGAGTGTTAATGTACTTATAAGGTCCCTTCCCGTTGATAAGAACACCATCTGGAATTCCGAGAGTTTTCCAGCATTAAGTTTTGATCTTAAATCCTATATTTACCAAAGCAACATGCACAAAAGTACTAAAAAATCCTATTGAAACAAACCCTGCATGCAAAAGTTAATCTCATTCAAGTAATTTTTCATCTAGTATACATTAGTATATTGGATTCCTCCTTAACAACAATATTGATACAAAAGTAGTTTCTCATACGTCTTTCTGTGTTTAAAGATTTAGGATAAAAGCAACAGTATGTTAAACTGAACAAAAGGAAAAAGCAAAAAATGTTTTAAAGACACAGATCATGAAGTATGGATTGCATATAAACTTGTATGCTTACCTATTTTGAGTTCGTGTAACATCTCTTTCCTCTTTGGTAGTGTCCAAATCATATTTGTTTAAATGAAAGAGTAATCAGTAACCAGATAAATGTTTGTCTAATTAAATGAAAATAGAAACAAAAATTGGGGGATAAATTCAAATAACACAAAATTTAACATATGACAAAGTATTCAATACTCATCCTAATGCATAACATGATGAAAAAAAATTGAGATTCACCAAATAAACCCAACCAGACAATGAACCAAGACAAAATCACGATTGAACTGCTTAAATAACCAAACTGTAGATAATGTCAGTTCATAGAAAGATTAAGCAAGTACCTGTTGCAGCTGCAGCAGTAATTACACATATGATGAAACAAAAGCTGCAAAAAAAAATATTTTAAAAAAACTTTGAAGATTAAGCAAGTACCTGTTGCCACCACCAGATTTGGCTGGCTTGGAGGAAGGTGGAGATCTGGAGGAGCCTTATCCTTCCATGAAGCCTGCAAAAATACAACACAGAGTATCAGTTACAGAGATGAAAATTGACAAATTGAGAAAGATGAATCTGGAGATACATCACCATCCACCACCACCACACATCACCACCACCTCCAATCTTCAACCATCTTCACAGCAAAAAAAAAAAAAAAAAAGCAACGACAAAAATAATAAAATAAATATAGTATAGAAACTAAGATCAAACCAGAGGAACGAAGGAGCAAGAAGCATCGCCGTCGCCAAACACCGCCCGCGAACCGCCACCGGAACTCTCTCTATGTCGGCCGGAACTCTCTCTTCCTCACCGGAACTTCCCTCCCCGGCGAATCTTCTCTCACTCGGCCACTCTCTCACTCTGACGAGTGATTGATTTGTAGGTGGTGGTGGGGGTTGTGGTGGATGTTATGGTGAAGGATGAGAAGAGAGCAGAGAGGATGAGGTGAGAAGAGAGAGCGTACGAGAGAGAGGGAGAGAAGAGAGAGAAAAAAACACTACAAATGAAAAAAATTTGGGAAAGGAGAAATATATATCTCATTGGGCCCAATGCATGTGTTACATATAGTTAGTCATGTGGAAGTTTCTGGTTACCTCCTGCATCACAACCCACACACTTGTCATGTGAAGCTTTGCATGGATGACATATAGATGGTTTCAAAGTTTACCAAATCTTGCAGGCATGTGGAACATGATCATTGGATAGAAATTGGCAGCACATGAGTGGACAAAATTGGCAAAGGATGATTGGACAATATGCATGGTTGTTGATCACCAATTGGACAAATCAATTAGGGTTTCATTAGGGTTTTGAAAGTTGGTCCCAAACTCCACCATCTTTTAGTATAATAGGATATTAAATTTTTCCTACCCCAACAATCTTCACTATACCCCAACATTTTTTTAAAAATACCCAATATACCCTTATAAAAAGTTAATATATTTTAAAAAAATAATTTTTGTCGTATTATACTGTTCCGGTAGAATTTATATCCTCACGAAAAACTGTTCCGGTAAGCAATAATCCATACCGGTAGGTTAACTTTACCGGTACACTTTTTTAACAGTGTTCCGGTATGTTAATTTTACCGGAACACTTTTTTAACAGTGTTCCGGTATGTTAACTTTACCGGTACACTTTTTAAAAAGTGTTCCGGTACGTTAATGTTACCGGCACACTTTTTAAAAAGTGTACCGGTATGTTAATTATTTTTCGTTTATCATTATACATACCGGTACACTTTTTTAAAGTGTTCCGGTAGTCAAAGTGTTCCGGTATGTAATAAGTGTACCGGTATGTTATTCTTAATTTTTTTAATTTTAATTAATTTTTTTATTTTTAAACAGATATGGCTTATCTCGGCGATACAAGTCAAATTTTAGTAGATACTACGGATGTTTTTACAACTCATCAAAAATTTGCTACCCCAGATGATGTTGTCAAATGGGCTCGAGATGTTGGAGATGCCAATAAAGTCAGTATTATCATTACTCGGTCGGATAAAAAGAACGGAATAAGAGGAAGAAATGATAAGTTGATTTTGGGTTGTGACAAAGGTGGAAAGTATGACTCTTCAGAAAGTTCCACGATTTCTGCATCGAAAAAGTGTAACTGTCCATTTAAAATTAGAGCTGCACCTTCAACAGATGGTTCAGGATGGAAAGTTCAGGTTATTCATGGAGTTCACAACCACGGGCTACCCGACCAATATCATGGTCATCCTCGCAAGGCACGTTTAACCGCTGATGAAAACAAACGTGTTGAAGATTTGACAAAGCGTAAAGTAGCACCAAGACACATTGTTTTAGATTTGAAAGATCAAAATCCAGAGTCTGTTGTTGATGCCACACTTGTATATAGGAAAAGACACAACATGCAAATACAGGAAAGAGGCTCCAGAACAGAGCTGCAACACTTGCTGCAGTTGTTAGATGATGCAAAATATGTCAGCTGGAATAGAAGAAAAGATGATGGCTCCGATGTTTTGAGTGATATTTTTTGGGCGCATCCAGATTCAATCAAGTTGTTGAACTTGTTTCCCATTGTTTTGGTTATGGACTGCACGTACAAAACTAATAAATATAGACAGCCACTGCTTGAAATTGCTGGCATAACGTCAACTAACATGACATTTGCTGTTGGATTTGCTTACATGGAATCTGAGAAGACAGACAATTATCATTGGGCGTTAGGTAAGCTGAAGCAATTGATTACCAAGCAAGATATATTTCCTAGAGTAATTTTGACTGATAGGGAGTTTGCTTTGATGAATGCAATTAAAGATATATTTCCACATACTACTAATATGCTTTGTACGTGGCATATAATCAAAAATGTGAATGCGAGATGCACCGTGCAAATACTTAAGGATATGAAACAGAAGGTGAAAAATTTGTGGAGAGATGTTGTTGAAAGTCCGGATGAGGTGGAGTATCAGCAACGGTTGAATGCGTTTCAGCAAGCATGTGTTAATTCAAGCAATTTTGTCGAATATGTCAATAACACCTGGTTGACCCCTCACAAAGAACAATTTGTTGAAGCATGGACCAATCGAGTGATGCATTTAGGAAACACAACGACTAATAGGTATAATTTTTTTATTTTAAAATATGAAATTATATTTTTCTTTTTTTGGCATTTAATTGACTATTGTTTGCAATTTGATATTTAGAATTGAGTCTGCACATTGGAGACTGAAGAAAATGTTGGAACACAGCAAAGGAGACTTATGCAAGTGTTTGGAAGGCATGAATGACAACATAAGACTAGAAGTTGACAACATAAAGAAGTCTTTTCAAAAAAGTTTTTACTACACAGAAAAGACACATAGTAGTCCATTTTTTCAATATTTGAGAAACTTTGTCTCCAGGGCCGCTATGACACTAATTTCTGATGAGATGGAGAGAATTGACATTGTTGGAACAAATAAAAACTTGTGTGGTTGCAAACTTAGGTCAACATGTGAGTTGCCGTGTGCTTGTGAATTGAGTGGATATACAACCAGCGGTGTACCGATACCGTTAGATTCAGTTCACGGTCACTGGAAGAAATTAACTATGGAAGAACCATTGGAGGATGACACAGAGGATGGATATGAGTTGGACATGAGTAATGCAATGGAGGCCATATGGACTCGATTTCGGTCACTTGATATTGTGGGTAAAAGAGCGTTGAAGAGTAAAGTGTTTGAACTTGCTTATCCAGCCTCAAGTTCATTGTGTCCACCACCTGAAAAAATAAAAACCAGAGGAGGAGTGAAGAAGAAATATAAAGGCAAAGCACCAAAAGGTTATGATGTGTATCGTGATCCATCATACTTTGAACACGTTGAAACAGAATATGGAGATTCACAAGGTGACTAATTTATTTTTTTGATAATATAGTTATTGCTTATATTTTTATGTCTATATTCTATTATTTATTATATATTCAACTTTTTTTATTTTTACATTAATCTAGGTACATCGAAGAGGTTGTGTACACAACAATCACAGTCATCTCAGAAGGAACTATCTCAACCCTCTCAGAAGCAACAATCTCAACCATCTCAGAAACAACTATCTCAGATGTCTAAACAACTGACATCTCAGAAATATTTGGGGCAATTTCCTGATCATATGCATCCACATATTGTTGACATTGCTGATGTGCTTGAAGATGGAAATTGTGGTTTTAGAGCTGTTGCATCTTTACTTGGTTACACAGAGGAAGGTTGGTCCATCGTCCGCCGGGAGTTAGATGAAGAACTTAGAAATAATAACAATTTGTATGAGAAATTATTCAGACAATATTTGCAGGTTGTGAGAGATTCGTTGGTAGCAACTAGATGGTTCACCATACCTGCTATGGGTTACTTGGTAGCAAATAGGTATAATGTCGTTCTCGTCACGTTGGGTAAACCTAGTAAGACTTTCTTTCCTATGATGACTTCATATTCCTCTTCAGCAAGGTTTTTGTGTATTGGTTTTGTCAATGGAAATCATTGGGTTCCGGTAAACATGTCAAAGGGGTTTCCGTTGCCCGAAGTTACAGCTGATTGGAAGAAATTTTGTTCACATGAAGCAAGGTCTTGGATGTCAAACTTAAACGGACGCCTACAATATTGGAACCTTTTAAATCCTCCGGTGAAACCTCTTAGTGGTGTTATGTCTGTTGAATAATTTTTAATTGTTTATTTTATGTCGAATATTTATTTTACTTATGTTTTATCAAATATCTAAATTCGTTCGTAACGTTTATTGTGTTAAAAAATATTTTATGACAATAAAATGCAATGCCTACTTTAGCAACGTTATTTGTGTCAAAAAATAATGTATCGAAGTAAAAAAAACATTTGATCGATAAAGTTCATAATTTAAATAAGCTGCGACGATATAGTAAAAATAGTTCAACAAAATACACAATCCATAAATAAAAGTACATAAACCAGTGTTCAAAAAAACATAACAATAAAAAACTAGTCATGGGTATGCACCACGACATACATCTAGTGCAAAAAAAAGCTCCTCAAAATCTCCATCATCCCTATTAGCGTCTATCCTCGTAACAAATGTCTCAAGCGCGCCTCGAGCCATCTCTCTCCATCTTCGCTCACGCTGTAGTGCAGATTCTTGTGGTGCATTATCTGCTGGTGCATCGTCTACTGGGGCATCTGGTGCAGGTGCATGTGCAGGTGCATAGTGTGGAACTGGTGGTGCTCCATGTGGTCCATCAACAGGGCGACACAGTCTAGGATGTGATACCCTATAGTACCAGGAGATGTAATCAGATACAGTCTCACTAGCATATGCCACTGGACGTGTCGGCTGAAGGACCCGATCAACGGACGCGTGATAACCAATCCAGTCGCTATCAATATCAGAGTAGGCAGGAGCTAGAGGTGGTGGTGGTGGTATATACTGTACATACCCAAATTGCCTAATACACCTCTCGGGCAAGTACGGAACTACCGTGGATCCACGCAGATGACCACTATACAGAGTAATCAGATCAAAAGGGATGCTACCTCTGTGAGTCTCAAACGGACGCCATATCACGTCATCAGGGGTCAGTGCATCCAATATAGGCCGATACTCGCGGAGCTTGGTCTTCCCTTGCTTATACATCCACCGCATAGCTCGAGGAAATCCAGGGTTATCACAATTAAGACCCGACTGAGCCCGCCTACCAAGGGTAGGAAAATACTCGTGGATCCAACACTGTTACAAAAAACAAAAAAAAACATAACTTGTTAACAACGCAAGAGAAAAGAAAATTAAATTACGCAACAAAGATAAAAACAAAATTTAATTACGCAATATTTAAATTATGTCATTGTAGTGAGTGTCGCATACCTGAAGAAGTGTCGGATACCCTGCAAGGGCCCTCGTAGTAAACATGGATGCATCGTTCAAGTTATCGTATAAACAAACTAATGCAATACTGGCCCACGAATATGTGTGGACTGCAGACAAATCACTAAACAGAAGTA
The DNA here is from genome assembly GCF_020283565.1 of Trifolium pratense. Lineage (NCBI taxonomy): Eukaryota > Viridiplantae > Streptophyta > Magnoliopsida > Fabales > Fabaceae > Trifolium > Trifolium pratense. The sequence goes on along the minus strand of NC_060063.1, from coordinate 45,684,916 downwards.
GCCATTTGGCATCCACACGTGTATAACTCTTATCGGCCAGTATGGTATGTCCCACCAACATCAACATCCATGCCCTAGCTGCGCAGTCATATTTCCCGTAGAGATTGACATTCCTATTATAACTCTCATATAGCCACTGCTGTGAAAAATAACCACCCCTCTGCTCTACGGTCTCTTGCAATGCAAAATCATACTCCTCTCCTAACAACTCAACTGCAAGTTGCGCAGCTTGTTCTTGAGAAACTGATACAGGAGTATAAAACTGACCCCTAACAGGTAGATGCAGAAGACATGCCACATCGTCCAAAGTAATAGTCATCTCGCCGAACGGCATGTGAAATGACGATGTCTCAGGATGCCACCTCTCAACAAATGCGGATATAAGCTGCGGATCGGTTTGTTTCAAGCTAGTCCGCTCAAGCCAGCACAACCCCGAAATATCCAACCACCCTTGAATAACTTGAGGATGATGATCAGGAATCTTTTCAGCTAACTTTCTTCCTAACGATACTATTCGTAGCTCAGGTTTGTCACCTTCGAAACGTTCCTACATATATTTAATAAAAAAACATTGTGAATAATAAATTAAAAAAAGCGATACAAATTAAAAAAAATGATCAATATAACTTAACAAATAATAACAAAAAAAACAAAGTAGTACCTGACCGAACCATATATGACGAGCAACATGATGCTCGTATCGAGTCAAAAGACTCCTATCGATCGGCCCTCCAGGCCAAGCCTGCTGCACAGCCTGCTGCTCAGCCTGCTCCTGATGCACTGGCGGCATCTCATCGTGTTCCGGCTCCTGATGTGACCGAGACTCTCCACGTCCTCTAGGACGTCGAATTCTACCGTCTGCTCCTCTTGTACGCACCACTAAAAACAAAAACAAAAATTAGAAAAAAAAAACACTGTGTACCGGTACACTTTTAAAAAAGTGTACCGGTATGTAACATGAAATTTAGACGTCGAATACATACCGGTACACTTTTTTTTCAAGTGTACCGGTATGAATATTCATACCGGTATGAATATTCATACCGGTACACTTGAAAAAAAGTGTACCGGTATGAATATTCATACCGGTACACTTGAAAAAAAGTGTACCGGTATGAATATACCGGTACACTTGAAAAAAAGTGTACCGGTATGAATATTCATACCGGTACACTTTTTTTCAAGTATACCGGTATGAATATTCATACCGGTACACTTTTTTTCAAGTGTACCGGTAAAGAAATCAAACCGGAACACTTCGAAAAAGTGTACCGGTATGTAAAAGTTTACTTACTCTCTCAAATTTGCCAAACTCACACCGGAACACTTTTTTTGATTAGGGTAAATAATGATTTTTTTTTTTCCGTTTTACATTATATATGAGGGTATATTTGTCATTTCAAATGGGATTGTTGGGGTAAAGTGAAGATTGTTGGGGTAGGAAAAAAAAATTTCTCGCTGGGTTGATGATGATGTTGATGATGATGAAGTTGAGAATCAGACGGCGAGGGAATTGTCGGGTCGTGAGTTTCCGGGTTACGGTTGAAACCGGGTTTTGGGTTTATGGGAGAGAAAAGAATTATGAATATGAATATGATAATGATGAATGGATGATAATGAGAAAATTGTTGGATCAAGCCTCATTTGTGTAATTTTGTATTCAGTGAAATGAAAATCAGAATAAAAATGGAATACTATAAAGTGAGTGAATAAAGTGCCGTGTTGATTTTCCACTTTCATATATCTAGTTAGATTAGATAGATTCATACGTAGCTAGATTTTTTTGTACAAATATTTTTTTTGTCAAATAGTCTCGTGTTTTAAAATAGATAAGTGGCCTTCCTAATTATAGTTGTGGGGTTCGAATAGTGGTCATCTCTATCAAGTGTAACGTTAATCACCAATTAACCAATAATTGTTAATGTTAATTTACAACTTAAACGAAAATACATATAATGCATTATGCCCTCTCTATATATATATATGTGAAACAAAAAAGTTCATGTTGGAGATCCTAGCTAAACAGTTATCCCATCTATTTCTTAAGGTCCAAGGTACTACCTTTGAAGAGGAGAAGGCCATCACCACAAGCATGGAATCAGATTCTAACCAAAAGATGTGACCAACCTTTGTTGACTGCAGTTTCAATGGCTATCATAGCACCAACAAGTTCAGCATTTAAAGAGGAGCTTATACCAAGGTTGAAAGAGAAAGCACCTAAAAAAAAATACATATAATGCATTGTTGGGGGTAAAGCACAATATGAACCCTCACAGGATTGGTCCCGTTGGTTATTAATTAATTTTAGGCTTAAATATCACATTCTTTTATGTATGTAGGCGCTTTCTTGGTTTTAGTTCCTGTATCATATTCTTTTTGGTTTTAGTCCTGTATATGTAAATCTTGTAGATTTTTGTCCCTCCCGTTTGCATTTGTAGCTAAAAAATTTCCCTTGTGCATTTTGGTGGTTGTGTCAGTTTTGAGGCTTGGTAAAATTTGCAGGTTTGACCTCTCACAGGTGATCTTTGCATAAAGGCCTGGGAGTTTAGCCTTATATTTGTTGTCATGTTTTTTGCTGCCTTATATTTGTTGGTTAGCCTTGAAATTTTGTAGTTGGAGCCTAACTTGTTGCCCCGTATATTGTTCATAAGGAACAAGGCCTATATGATGACTTAGGAGAAGAATCCAATGTAAGATTATAGAACTAATAGTGATATATAAATGGTACAACTGCCTCAATCTAGAATCCACCCTTGTAATTTCATTTCTCTGATTTTCTGATCCTTCACATTTACATTGGATTCATTAATGCTTCAATTGTTTGAAATTTGAATCTCTAAATGTTGCATTGCATACTTGCGCTTTATAAGATGACTTGGGAGTTGCTACTTTGACTTTCATTTTGGATTATAGATTGATAATAATCAATTATCAGATATTATTATTAATATAAATTAGGTAGTTATCCCAACCTAATGAGTGTCTGTGTATATAATCATAAAAGGTACGCTATTCATGATTCAATCCCATACATAATATGCTATAATTTGTGTCTAATGGATCCAGACACTCCATTCCAGTATAGCATAGGGCAAAGTTATTTAGGTGCAAAGTTTATGCGACAGGCAAGTTTTTCTTGAAGGCTCAACAAAGTTTATGCGACATTTAAAAATGCTTTTGGTACAAGTTTCACAAATTTAGTTAGTTTCTATGTGCATGCATATTTTAATTCTTTAGTATCAATCAATGTCTCTTAACCTGCAGAAAGCCGTCATCGCAGCCTAAAGAAGACCTCAAGTTTTTGGCTGAATTTAGGTCTCGATTTCCATTTCCAGCAAATATCTCTGATAAAGACGTAGAAGAATTTGTGGCTGAATGGGAGTCTCGACATCAAACAAATATAGGAGATGATTATCAAAAAAACAAATATAGGAGATGTTGAAAGTGGCAAGAAGAAGGGAAAAAAGAAGGGCAGTTCTTGAAGTACTTGTTCTAATTATAGGTTGGAATCATGTGAGTTATTAGTGAGTTATATGCTATGCTTATCTTATGTTGTTTGTTGGCCACATAATTTTATGGCTCTATGGTGTAGAAAGACTATGTTGTGTAACAGAAAAGACTATGTTTTGCTAATATTTGTGTGCTTCGAGATTAGTTATTATGTTCTGATTTCTTATTCTACATCATGTTTTAAAGATGAGTATTGCTATGTGTCGCCAGAGATTAACCTTGCGAACTCACCAATGTTTAAATAACTCCCAACCTCACTGGTGTTTCTTTTGTTTGAAATTCTATTGAGGTGGTAGACTTAGTAATGGAACTTGTTAGAGTCTTTGACTTAAACCTCAATGAAAAACATCTCACCAATTTAGAAATCTTCTGTTTCATCTCTGCAATTTTAACTCTAATAACTGCAATTTTAACTATTACATGTATGTTCAATATTGTGTTCGCGTCTTGAAGCAAAATCAATATTTTTAATGAAACTATATTTAACTCAAAGCTTGTTGAAGACATTCTAATCGGAAAAAACAAGAATAATCAAGGAGTTAAAAGGATAATAACATAACATTTATTACAATGGAATGTTTCTTATAAGGAGAAAAAAGAAACTAAATAGCTCTCTCCCCATGAATCTACGAGGGAAAACAATTACAACAATAATAATTTTACAGGAAGCAAGAGACTTCCACACAATCAAAAACCAATTTGCAGCACATGGACTCAATTGGCATCGTCTCAATGTGCATCATCAACCAACTTCACCTTCCTTCGCCTTTGTATAACAAGTCGAAACACCAATATATATACACACACATAATAACCACAATCATCACAGTAATTTACTATAGGCTTTTTTAACCAGATGGTGTGTTGTGTTTATCTGCAACTTCACCTTGGTAATGCCAAATTCAATGCTGGTGGTGATCTTAGAAGTATAGGCTTTAATAGAACCAAAAAACATGTATCGGATTACCAAACGAAGAAAAATATATTATGTGATCTTTGTTCCGTTTATTTTCTAAGGTTGAAAATGATCAGGTGCAAATGGCTTCTACTGCGAGTTTCTTCATGACATTTGGACATGGATCACCTCCGAAAATTTCAGGTGAAACTGTCACGGTGCATGTACTTTGACCAACACAATTCTGCAACAATAAAGAATGTGTTAGAACTTAGAATAGCAACTCCGTTTTTCATGAGTCAAATCTGTGTTTGGTTATAGAATCCTACTCTCTATAAAAAAGAAACCATCCTAGAAAATATCGAACAAAAAGTAACAATACCTTTTGAAAGGCATCATATGACTTGTGAGCATGACAACTTCCTTCGTGGTAGTTTCCACATGATCCTACTGGTGTACCAAAGCTAGCAAATTTGATCGATGATATTTTCTGTCCAGGACCACATGACAAATGTGCTTTCGGACTCACTGGTACCTTAACTTTACCAGAAGCTTGCATTTGATAGCTAACAAGATTTGGTTGCCACTCATAAATATCAGCACACACGCTATTGATATCCCTTCTAACTAAAACTACGCCATTTGGATCCCCACCCAATTCCTCAAACATAACCAACAAATTCCCTGTTGGTTTCAGCCAGGAATGAGGAACATGATACCTGAAATTATTAGCCAGCGATTAGTTCGTCTGGTTTTCTCATTGGTATTGAACAAAACTATTAGACAAGCTACATAAAATATATCTCATACCATCGTTGAGAAGCCTCGCCGCAGTTAGTTCCACATTTTTTCTCATTATAAATTCCTGCATAATTGCAATAATCACAAGAACCAGATGCTTTATAAGCAGGCCAGTATCGTCCAAGATGCTGTCCGTTTAACCAAACTTGACCTTTTCCCATGCTGTTCATGTCTAAAGCCAACGGTGCAACTCCAGCAGGTGCGTCAAAAGTAGTCTGTAATAGCATATAATGTAGTAACATTTATCAGACTAATAATTAACCTCTTAGCTTTTGTTATCATGTAACTACCTTTAACAACCTGTAACAGCTATTAACTAACACTATTTGACAGTTGGCTTGTTGCACAAGTAACTGTCTTATTCCTTCAATTCTTCACTATCAACAGTTTCCTAGATAGCATATGAAAACAATTTATAACTAATACGAAAACACTTTAACTTTTGTTATAGAAATAGCTTATACACAAAAAATTTAGGACTCAAATCTGACTTGAAGGACATTTCACTTAATTTCAAAATCTTCCAATTAAAACATTTAGCAAATGGATCCAGACACTCCATTCCAGTATAACATAGGGCGAAGTTATTTAGATGCAAAGCTTTCAATGTTGTAAAACCAAAAAGTTCGGACAAACTTGCAAAGGGATTTGAAGAGTCGGCTGCAGTAGGAAACATTGAAAAATGTTCCAGGTGCAACGTGTCCAATGATTTGCAACCAAAAGGAGATGAGATATTTGTTGGATGGCAAAATCTTTTAACTCGAGCCATTTCAACGATTGGCGAGTGAAAAGAGGCAAAGGAATTTCAATTTGTGGACAGCCAGAGGTTTTTGCCTGAAGATTATTAATTCTGATTTCTTCGACACCATGTAATGCTGCATGTTCAATAACCTTATTGAAAAGATACTGATCTGTCACGTAATCTACCCCAAAGCGATAGTAAATGAGAACTTACATGAGAATTATCGCGATGTGATAGAACCCACAACACAAATTTCTTGAAATCAACCAACCGTGTGAATGATTTACTGTTGAAGTACGAGCAGGGAATTGAAGTCCAAATATACCTCCACCTTTTCGATAAAACACAAGTTCGAATTGCATCTCTTGTCTCCATAAATGACAAAATATGATGAAGAATGCAATCTGGCATTTCCCCAAGTCTGTCCTTGAGTCCTGTCGCAACACAACCATACACATTCTGAGAAGCCAAAGTTGTCTTTTTTACTTTTAGACCTCTTCATGATAGAACCGGATTCCAGAAGATTAGTTTTCTGCATTCCAGCTGCTTCACAACACTCACAGAATCAGTCGAGTTAAACCTCTCAATCACATTCCCATCAAACCATTACTCACCAAACTAGAAACTATCCATTGATTAGTTGATCAGCTAAACATCAGTACTCCTCCGTGATCAATCTGACAATATTAAAATCACTACCTCTAGTCCTATTTATAAGAAACAAATGGCTTATTCGCTAACACAAATAAAAAGCATTTGAATCACTAAGATCAATGGCGGTTTTAACTTATCCCAGAAACACCTATGGTACAATATTAAAATTCATTCAAGACTAATATATTCACTTGCATTAGAAATGACAATAGAATAGGGGATTGCTTCAATAAACAACTTATAGGATATGGTGCGCAGCAAAGCATTAAAACATGGTGAAATTGCAATCATCACCAATCATAAGTTCTACAAGTCGAATCATCATCATCGACATATTTTGACCTCAACACCCAGTTCAGATGTTGGTTTTGTCCTTAAGCAAATCCAAACAATATTTTCTTTGTGAAATGGTGATTCCCTCCTTTTGAGTGTGCAACTGCAACCTCAAGACCAACAAAATAACATGAGAACCGCGAATTGGTTTGTACGTACAGCATGATTCGCGGTATTTTGGAATTGGTTCACTCAAATTCGTGTGGAATTTACATAAAACAATATACTCCCTCCGACATCCCAAATCATTGGTCCTTTTAGAATTTTGCAGATATATTAAGAAATACTAGTAAATAATGATAAGTTCAGTAAGTTTTATCACTACTTTTTCACTTTTTCAAATTTGAATTATCATTTTAGCAGTTTAGCATTATGTGCAACTGGTCCATGGAAGCATCAGCCCTTTATGATTTGACCGTTACCAAACATGACTTTTTTTTTTTATCATACGAGCTTATAAGCTATAATATGTGTTAGCATTTTTAGTGTGTGTGTTGCTTTGTTTGTATAGCACGCGCCGTGTGCTGTCGAGCCTAGCGAAGCCAGGGAGGCCTTGGAGGCCTATACAAGGCATTGTTGTTGTGGAATAAAATTGAGGATTACACTTTGAAAACTAACATAATGCATATCCTTTTCGATTTTCGGTGTTGATTTGTTGGACAAGATGAATGAAATTCCTAAGTTAGAATTTTCGCACAACATGATGAGAAATTTATAACAAAGTAAGCTCCTAGGAAGGAGCAGCCACCTACTCTGATAATTTACATTGCAAGATTTAAGAAACATGAGGAAAGCTAAGTCCATTCAAGTATGACCCCTTCTTCTAAATATTAATTCACAGAGAACTCTGTCAAGACTCAAATAATCAAACTATACCACGATCCACAGAGAACTCTCTCAAATATGAAATTTTTTTAATTTTTAGTTCGGATTATATATAAAGAGCTGCAATTAGTTTTGATCCTCTTTTCTAAGTTAAGGTTGATTTATAGTTACTTTGACATATCTGTTCTTAAGGAATGCAAACACAATATCACCAAGTTAGGAAGAAACACTTCATGACTGACTGTGACCTTGCTATAGCAGTAATCATAACAAGTGAAATACAAAACTGATAATCTAACTAATCTTTTAGCTTTGTGTGAAAATACATTAAACTAAACAGATCATCCAAACAGAGAAAATCAACTTAGATCATAGAAACATAAAGCAAATTTACACATAAAAAAAACAAAAAAAAATTCATTGATTAAATAATAATTTTTACATATCTCTGCCTCATTAAAAACCTACTTTTTTTTTTTCTATTTATTTTTCAAAGATAAACATACTACTTAACTAATTATATTCTTTCATATCCTTACATGGTGATCAACCACCGCCAAGCTCCATCAATTTCTTCTTTTGTTCAGCTAGTCTACGTTCAATGGCATCCTTTATCTCAATGGCTTCCTTTACTTGCTCCCTTTTCACGCACTTCTTATCTTCCAATTTACGAATCTTAGCTATTTGAGTATTTAGTTCATTGATAATTTTATTAATGGATATTTTGGTTTCAGCAATAAGTTGGGCTCTGGAAGGAGGCATGGCTCAAAATGTGATAATATGTTCACACACAATTTACATCTTCCTTTTATAATACTTCTTCACACAACTTGGCACACAAGGAGGTAATTTTTACATTTTTTTCATTTCTTTTCTTTATTTCATGCAAAATAAGAGTTTGTTTTGTATGATAATTACTATTGAACATACTATTACCATGACTATTGAGGGAATTGTTTCTTCATACATAATTGCAATTGTTTTAATAATTTTTAATGTCTTGGCGTAACGGTGTTTCATCACATAACGGTGTTTCATCACAGTCATTTTCTATAGTGTAATGTTTTTTCTCACGTGCATTCAATCAATTCACGTGATGTAGTTTAAAATATATGCACCGTAAATTAATTTTACACTGACATTCAATAAAAATAATTTAAACTTTTACATCATATCGGGAAATTCGAGTGAAGTGGAGTAATGTGGCGGAATACATGATTGTTGTTGGTTAATAGTGTAAAATTATTTAACAATGTCGGCGCATATTCATTTTTCTCATAATAATAAAAAAAAATCTATGAGTCAAAATTTATAGAGAAAGACGATTATGAGAAGTAACTAACATTAACAGGTGATGGCAAAAATTGACCAGGTTAATCGACAAAGGTCTATGACATACTCACGGGCTTCATGATTTTATAGAAGACTATTTGGCTCGCAAGTGATCACAATTTAAACTATAAAAAAAATATTTTATGAAAGATGATTGTATGGGTTAAAGTTCGAACCAGATTTTTCATTTCCCCACTCTTAAAATTTCTGAGTCAAGTCATTATAAACTACTTCACCAAAAAAAATATAATTAATTTTTTTGTTGTTGCGATTGTTGTTATTATTATCGCACTAAACTTTATATTTTTTGTTAAAACGATCTCCTTAATTAAAGTATATTTGTCTACATTAAATTTTGTGAATTATTTTTCTTTCTTGATCAAATCTTTTACCATATTATTTCATAATCGCCCTATAATATTTCCTAACCCAATATTCTTATGTAATTCATAATTCTTCATCAATCAATTAATACTACATGCAAGACCTGCGTTACTCCTCCAACACACATGTAAATTTTATGATATTTCTAATTTGCCAAAACTGATATGATTACTCCCTCCGTCCCAAAATAAATGACCTAATTTTAACTTAGTATACTATTCACATTATCTATTTTAACCATATTTTTCTACTAATATATAAAACAAATATTAGCATATGAGATGTTGTTTGATTTGTCACGATCAGAGTTTTCAAAATATGCAATTTTTATAATTTTTCATAATAAATAACTAAAGATATTACTGATTAAAGTTGTATATCGACAAATGTAAAGGTGACTCATTTATTTCGGGACAGAGGGAGTAGTTAGGAAGAATCTCTACACACATAAGAGGTTGGGTTGAATAGTCATTGTGCTTCACTTCATATAATTCCCATGATCTTAGTGAGCAGATAGAAACTTAATTGTGAAGGAATTCTCTTGATTTGTCACGAGAGAATAGAGTGAAGGGTTTTATTTTATTTTTTAAAAATAAAAGAAGGGTGTACAACTTTGATAAAAAATGTGTCAAAAAATTTAAATTGAAAATAATAATTTGTATATTAATTTTAAATATAGTGACTACACTATTTTTAAGATGACTATACTATTTTAATTGTTTTAACTTTTTTTTTGACGAATTTTAATTGTTTTAACTAGTATTCCAAAAAAAATAATTAGCATTTTCTTAAAAACAAAACCCTAAGAATGCATTTAAGGTAATATTTAATTAATAACATTAAATGTTACACTTAAAAAAAACTTCAACATTGTGACAATGTGGACTACTCTTAACAAACATTTTCGTGTTATATTAAGAAATTGGAGGTGCTTGAACAAAAAAAAATAAAGAAAAAAAAAATGGAGGTGAAGTATAAGGTTACGTGGCGAAATATATGATTTTATTGATTGATAGTGTAAAATTATTATATATTGTAAATGTATTTTTTTTTTCATAATAATAAAAACTTATTAGGTAAAATTTATAGAAAAATACGACAATGAGAATGAAGACACTAGCTAACCACAAAAAACGAGAGTTAAAATAGGTCAGACTAATTGACAGGGTCTATAACCAACCCATAGGGAAAATCATTTTATAGAAGACTAGTTAGAAATATAGGTTACACTTCAAACTATAGAAAAACATTTTATAAAATATTATTGCAGAGGTTGAAGTTCGAACCCGAAATTTTCACTTAACCTTTTGTTTTAACAGGCAAAAATTTCCCACTTTACTTTTAAAGCTTGTGAGTATAGTCAAAATATGCAATTTTCATATAACTACCATGATTTTAGTGAACAAATAGAAACTTACTTGTGAAGAAATTCACTTGGTTTGTCACGAGAGAATAGAGTGAAGGGTTTTATTTTCTTTTTTTAAAATAAAAGAAGGGTGTACGACTTTAAATTGACAATAATAATTTGTATATTAATTTTAAATTAATATATAAAACAAAAAGCCCTGTACAATTTGATAAAGAGGGTGTACAATTTTAAGATGACTATACTATTTTAATTGTTTTAACTAGTATTCCAAAAACAATAATCAGCATTTTCTTAAAACAAAAGGCCCTAAGAATGCATTTAAGGAAATATTTAATGCATTAATAACATTATAATGTTATGCTTAGAAAAAAAACTTCAACATTGGTGTAATATATGGAATACTCTTAACAAACATTTTCGTGTTACATTAAGAAATTGGAGGTGAAGTATATGGTTATGTGACGAAATATATGGTTGCTATTGATCGATAGTGTAAATAAAATGCATTTAATAGTTAATAAAATGTATTAATTTTGTTTAATTAAAAAATATTAATAATTGTCTCTAAGGATTTGAAAATATTTTGAAGTTTATATTTGAGTCTTTCAAAATCTTAAACATTCATATATTATTATTTATTTTTTTGTCGAAAATATTAATAAATGTCTCTAAGAATTTGAAAATGAGCTATATTTATGGATAAACTTTATCTATGAAAGGAGACTTTGAACTTATAATTAGAGACGAATGGAGTAATAATGAATTCCATTCCACTTCTGGCGGTGCTTGCAATATAAGATGGGATAATTTTATTTTTTTAAGGAATAAAATGCTTATAATTAGAGACGAAGAGAGTAATAAGGAATTTCACTCCACTTTCATCTGGGTGTTGTTATGGTGCATAAGTTCAAACTTATGAACCATGCATAAACTTGCTTCCTACACCCAGCATATTTACTTCCTACACCAAAAATCAGCCCAAGCCCAAAATTAGGCAATCCATTACTTGCACGCCCCCCTTTTGCTTAGAGCACCCCCCAGTTTGTTTTCCTTTTTCTCCTAAATTTCTTGTGGTGAGCTCCCCAAATTTTTTTTCCTCCCCTATATTTCTAGCGCGCCCCCAATTTTTTTCCCTCCTCTAAACTTCTAGCGCACCCCCCTCCAAATTTCTAGCGCGCCCCCGTTTCCAATTAAATAATAATTTTTGTTCCTTTGAAGTATATATTATAAAAATTCATTTTTAATTAATTTTCGTCATACACCCCCTCGAAGCCCAACATAATAACGAATGGTTCATGTATATATAAAGCATATTTGTCAAACATACAATTGAATTTTAAGTTTTATCAATCATAATCACAATATAAATAAAATCTCATACATTAATTATATATATATATATATATATATATATATATATATGTCGATTTTTCTTTACAATAAAAAAATGATCGAATCCAATATCTCATGCATACTATCCAAATTTTTTTCAACTAAACTAACCCTAATTGCTTTATATAATATTTTGCTTTATGTAGCATGGTTTTGTAAAATGGTTATGTGATGTTTTACTTAATAACAATGGTTTCAGTGTATAACATCTTGGCACTAATGCTCATATGAAACTATTTAATTAAAATAATGGTTATAGTGTATAACGCTATGAAACCATTTAACTAGACTAATGATTTCAGTGTATAACATCTTGAAACAAAATAACAAAACTAATGGTTTCAGTGTATAACGCTATGAAACCATTTAACTAGAATAATGGTTTCAGTGTATAACAGTATGAAACCATTTAACTAGACAAATGATTTCAGTGTATAACATCTTGAAACCAATTAAAAGGACTAATGGTTCAGTGTATAACATATTGACACTAATGCTCATATAAAACCATTTAACTATAATAATGGTTTCAGTGTATAACAGTATCAAACCATTTAACTAGACAAATGGTTTCAGTGTATAACATCTTGAAACCAATTAACAAGGCTAATGGTTTCATGGTATAACATCTTGACACTAATGCTCATATAAAACCATTTAACTATAATAATGGTTTCGGTGTATAACGTCATGAAACCATTTAGCTAGACTAATGGTTTCAGTGTATAACGGTATGAAACCATTTTTGTTGTGGAATGGTTTCAAAGAGTTGTTCTCCAAAAACATATTTAACCCTTAATAAAAATTGTGAAATAAATTTTAAATTTTAAGACGATATAAAAACGGAGAGAGTGAGGTATCCCCAACCGTTCCAAATAATTCAAAATACCCTAAATAAAATTTTGGGAAAATTTTATTAATATCTGATATTTATAAAAGCATATTTACCTCATTTAATTAACTAAAAATAGTTTCAGGTCTCAGAAAAATATCTAACTGGTCCCAAAATTCCCAGAAAATTATTTACTATTTTTCTGTAAAAACAATAAAAAAAATTGGAGTCTCCTTGGCACCGCACGCGCCTCTACGCGCCGCCAGTGAGAGTGTGTGTGGAGACGCGTCACTATTCATCATTTTCCTCATCCATTTTCTGCAGAAACGGGTCGCGACGATCCGGTTTGTCGACCCGGTTCGTTCTCCCTCAATAATTAACGAAACTCGACGTTCTTTATACCGTTTTGATCGTCGTTTGATTTTATGAATGTTTTCGGTATTAGTTTTGGAAATCGGTGATCGAATCGCATATAAAATGTGGCCGAAATTGATCAAGCAAAAATAAAAGTTCTTCAGTTATGATTATTACACATGTAAAATCATCTGATGACTGTGAATAACTTATGCACCATACATAAGAAAAGGCTTATGCATATTAACTATTGCCCTTCCAGTAGTTGTGTTTGCAATATAAGATGGGACAGTTGTTTATTTATTTATTTATTTATTTAAGGAATAAGATGGGACAACCACCATGCATAATACAAAATATTTCCTTTATTCAAATAAGTATTTACCCGTCACTTTATTCATATTGTGCAACATTTCCTATGCAACTTCTATTTTTTTTTTCCGATCAAATCTTTTAAAATCGTCTGTATTTTACAAAAGTATTTTACAATATTATAACTGAATCAGTTTTCTTAAGATTTTTTTTTTAAAATAAGTTTTTTTTATAAGCGACAGTTACTAATAAGTTGTTACATCTTTAAAAAAAATAATAATAATTTGTTACACATATTAAAAAAAAGAGTCTTGTGTCAAAAAAAAAATAGTCTTTTGAAATCTTAAACATTCATAGTTATGTTTGTTTGATTCAAAAAAAAATTCATAAATTACTTTAAAATCCTAAAAATTTGTATTACAAATCTATCTGAATTGAAAAATCCTATCTTTTAAATTAATTGGATAAAGTCTTAAAAGTAATAATCCTACAAAATCTTTTAAAAAGATTTTTTTTTTTTTTGTGGTTAAACTAGTCATTTAAAATCTAAATCCACTTTTAAGTTATTTTTTGTTAAACTAGTCATTTAAAATCTAAAATCTAAATCCTACAAAACCTCTATTTATTTTTTTTGATCAAATCTTTTAAAATCTTCTGTATTTTACAAAAGTATTTTACAATATTATAACTGAATCAGTTTTCTTAAGATTTTTTTTCTCTAACGTTTTCTTTAGATATTAAACCTAATTTTTTTTTTTAAAAAAAAAAGATAAACTGTTATTGTTTTTTTTTTATTAAATAAATTGTTATTGTTATAAATAGAGGTTTTGTGAATGACATGTAGAATAAAATAAGAGGTGAAAAGGAGGAGAAAATTTGTGAAAGGTACGCAACTCTATTTCTTTTATAAAATTTGTGTTATTTGTGATGTGTTCTTTGTCTATATGCATTTGTTAGAATGCGTATCCTTTTTTTCTCTTTGTTTATCATCATATTTTATTTCTCTTTAAGTATACATTTTCCTGGTCGCTAATACTATGGTTTTAAATTACGATCGCGGATACGGTAACAATTGTGGTTGTTGCGATTGAAGTCATTATGGTTGTTATAACTGTGGCTTGCGACTGAAGTTGTTTTCAAGTTTCACAAATTATATAAGATGTCCCCCATCTCCGTCATCATTCCCTGTTTCGAGTAGTATTCTTCTTTCATCTCCATCCCCGCGGATTTCCACTGATTTCGTGGTGATCCTCCAACCTTAAAAAAATATTTCGTGGTGATCCTTTCAACCGTGCATTTTAAGAGCATTCAAATTAGTGTTTGTGGAATAAACTAAGACTATACAACAGTAGATAAATAGTGTAGTTACATAGTAGTTTCATATTATATATAGCTTGTGAAATTTCAAAATGATTTCACACCGCAACAGCCGCATTGTCATTGTAGCAACTGCAATGACCGCATTCACAACAACCGCAACTGTTACCGCATCGGCGACCGCAACTACAATTTAAAACCTTGGTTAGTTAATAGCATAAAAATTTATTTTATTAAAGGCGTGATTGTTTGCAACGTACATGATTAATGAATAATTTAACAGAGTCTCAAAGGTTGCTTTCACATAAAAAATGGAACAAGCAGAGGACAAATTGTCAATTCTACCAAAATTCATTCTTCATAACATACTATCAAGGCTACCAGAAGAAGATGCCTATAGGACAAGTGTTTTATCAAAGGCTTGGTTAGAGACATGGTATACTTTTCCCATCTTATGTTTCTACAATATTGAATTGATAACAGAGTCGAAGAGTAAGGACTTGATTGAATATGTAAAGAGCAGATTATTAAGGTTTTGGGAGCAAAGGTTGGCCATCAAAGAATTTAACTTTTCTATAATAGATATTCTTGGATGCATGTCAAATGATTTTGATCTTTGCTTGAAGTTGGTGAGTGAAAGTGGTGTTGAAGTTTTAGATGTTTGTTTTCCTAAATATAGTTCTATGATCAGCCAAGATGAGAAAGGTCGTCGGGGAGAATGTTATTATGTCTTACCGAAGGGTGTAATTGAAATAAAATCACTTACCAAGTTGGTGTTAGAAGGGGGTATTAGAGTCGACGAAGCATTGAGGAATCATTCAATTAAATTTTTTTCGTTGAGAGAATTACATTTGTTGGAAGTCGTTTTGAAAGATGGACAAGCAATCGAGTGCCTCATTTCTTGTTGTCCTTTGATTGAAGTTATAACTTTGATGCTTTTAAGTGGCAGTATGAAGTCTTTGAGCATGCGTGGTCTAAAAAAGCTCAAGACAGTTTATGTTGATGGAATAAAAGAGGTTTATATCGATGAAGCTAATTCGAGTCTTAAGAGTTTATATTATTGCCATGATTATATGAGCATTCCAATATTTAAGATTGAGTTTATTCAGTGCTGCAAATTTTTGAAAGAGTTACTCTTGTCTTTGTATGATACTACTATCATCACAGAAAAATGGTTTCTTGAAATATTACCAAAATTTCCATTTCTTGAGACGTTGGAGATATGGAATTGCATACTGTCTGAGACGATTAATATTTCAAGTGTTCAACTTAAATATTTACGAGTATCAGATTGCTCTAATTTGAAGGTGGCCAACATTGATGCTCCAAATCTATTGACATGTAACTTTAAAGGTTTTAATGGCTCAAAACCTATTATATCTTTTTTAAACAATATTTCTACTCAACTACAACTCTGTCTTAGTATCTCGATTTATGATTTTGATATTTTTTACGTGAGGGAACTTCTCCAAAATATCAAACCCCAAAATGTTTTTATATCACTATTTCTATCCATCTCTTGTTCTGAGGTGAGTATTAATTAACTACTTTGTTTAGTTCATTCATTCAATTTCTATCACTATATAGATATATATATTTACTTAATTTGTGTGTATTTGCTTGCCCTGTAGGGTGCACCAAGACCGGTGTTCTTGGATATTCCATCCCCTCCACCAAGTATCAAGCATTTGGACTTAGACATTGAGATTCATTCAGAAATAAATGAAACTTTGTATTCAGATATTGCAGATTTTTTACTTTTGTGTTTCGTACCTGAATATATATCTTGGAATAACTTGGAAACCAAACAATTCGTTGAGGTATGTATGTCATCTTTTCTCACATCCCTTTAATATGAATTGTAAGAGACTAAGTCTCATTTCTAACTTTTTTTTTAATTGTCTAAAACTACAGTTTTTTTTTTGAAACGCTAAGGAGAAAAAAAGATGTTACTAAATGTTGCTGGCGTGACTTGAAAGAAGCCAAAGTTCAAGTCACTAGATTTATAATAAATGATGGGACCATGTTAAAATCGTTGCCAAATTATTCAACTCGAGGAAATATTATCTTTATGAAAGATATGTAATGATGTTGTGATCTAGGGTCTTTTAGAATATCATATATCACATTCAATTTTGTTATATTAATGTATAAAAAAAATGAATATCATATTTATTCTTCAGTTTGGTCAGGTACGTACCAAGAATCATATATCTCATATTATTGACAAATACTTGATGGCACCTTGGTAAGGGTGGCCAGATTAATTTATGGGCAGATTCTTGATTAGGTAACCCTTTGGTGGACCTTTTGAATATTTTCGGTCCTTCTCATTCTTTTTTAATAGGCTAAGACCGCTCATTTTGTTTCTAATAATCATTAGCTTATTCCTCACTTTATTTTTACGGTCTATCCTAATATGATGTCATTATTAAATAATGTCACCATTCCCATTTACAAAACTAAGGATGAGTTAAAATGGATTCACTCTAATAGTCGGGTCCTTTCTCTTAAAGATGCATACTAGTTTCATAGGTCTTTAGGGTATAATTGTTGTTGCTACATTTGAAGCGAAATGAAAGAATTGGCAATGTGATGTTTCGTGAGAATATTGCTATGAATGTGAAGTTTTGGAAGGAAGTGAAGTCTTTGAAGGTTTTGTCCTCCAAGTCGAGAGTTAGGACTGAGAGCCATATTGACTTCCACCTAGGTGAGAGGAGGCTAGTGGCGACCACTTGTTTGGTTGGAATAAAAGAAAGAATGTGACAGAATTGAATCCGGCAAGTCGCTAATTCTGTCCACCGTTGGAGTTGAAATCGTAGGCTTCCAACGAGAGCTATTGCGGTGACGGCATGGTTTTTTCACTTTTTGGCTTTTCATTTTTGTATAAGGTTCAGTGAGAATAGGGTTTCTAACCGAGTATATATATGATATATTATTTTAATTTATTTACACATCAGTAATACCTTGCAAAAGTTGCAGAAGATCTTTTATAATAAAAAATAGCAAAAGATAAGATCTGGCTAAACAAAAACTTCGCAGAAGATTACCTCAAAAAAAAATCGCAGAAGATACGGAAATAATAGTGTACAAAGACCTTATTATCATTATTTTATTTATTATAAAGACCATATTATCAGAGAAAAAAATATAATTGAAGTGCATATACTAAAAAAATATAAAGACCTCTGCTCAATTGCAATAAAAAAAATATAATTGGAGTGAACCAATGGGATGATTTGGCGGAATGCACGATTGATATTGAATGATAGTGTAAAAGTAGTTTACACGCATATACTATTTTCTATATATATATTTTGTTGTATTGGATGTAAATGTTATTTTGCATATACGACAATCAAATGATTTAGGAAAATAAGATCAAACTAAACTTCATTTTCATTTTCAATATCAGATTTTTTTTAAAAAGAAATTCTAGTGACTAAAAATTTTATCTTAAAGGTGAATGAGTGAAATATTCAGAGTTCGAACATCACTTCCCGCATATATAATGCAATAGTGGCTAGATATTGTTTTTATTGTGCGATTGTTCCTTTCTACAATAAGATTTAACTAATTTGTTTTCCCAATTTAGGATTTATGTATTATATAATTATGATAAAAGTGTAAATACAATAGTTTAAAAGAAGAGTATAATTTTATTCCCCGCAACCGCAGGAAGGAACCCACTTGGGGTTGGTCGAGTGGTGTTGGTTTGGGCCCTTGGAGTATGCTCCTCTCAAGGTCTCAGGTTCGATTCTCACTGGTGCCAATTTCGGTGGGCTAAGTTCATACAGAGCAAAAAAAAACTCTGGCTTTAAATGGGACCCCCGCAAGTGGACGGTGGGATTGGTCCCCTTGAATTAGTCAGTCCTAAGACCAGATACCAAGTTTTCAAAAAAAAAAACTGTGATCGGGAGGGGCTGGAACCACTTGATGTCAGAATTGACCCCCGAACCAGATTCAACCGGTGGTAAAATAAAAGTATAATTTTTGTCAAAAAAAAAAGAGTATAATTGGGAGGAAGAAAAAACTTTTACAGCAAAATTAATACAACTGTATTTACTCAACAAAAAAAAGGACCATGTAATTTTATTGGATGAGTTTTTTTTTTATGAGGAATTTATTGGATAAGTTTATCACATAGTTTTTATTGTCTTTGAGAATATATTAATGTTATAATTTATTTTTATTTTTATTTTTCTTACAATGGAATTGAGGATTGAATCAAAGTCCTCTAGCACACTACCCAAGCCCCCTAAACACAATGATAGATACCACAAGAAATTCATATACACAAATAGTAGATTTCGAATTCGAACCAGGAACACCATGAATTTTGACATTTGTCACTTGAGCTAAGGGTTACGAACAGAACAGAAATTGATAAAATCCAGTAGGTTAGAAGATACTCTATATGCATGCCACCCCGATCTGATGATGAGAGTGAGCTTCCCTGAAGCTCCTCCATGACCTTAACAGCTTGATCAATTTCCTGTCAAAAGAAAAAAGGTTGATAAGAACATCAATAAATGAGCAAAAACTCAGGGGAAAGGGTTATTTGATCAGTTTGGTACGCAGTAAAGAGAGAAGGTCGAACAAGATCTTGTTTCTATTAAATAAATAAATGCTGAATGGACATGAAAAAAAAAAAAAAGATATTATTCAACATCCATGTTCAATTCAACGGAGGTATGCATATGCCATGTTCTGATAAGTTTAAGTGACAGTCAATTGTCTAGGAATCATGAGATACTAGCAGCATACTACAAGGTTGCCCAACTGATATTTTTTTGCACCTAGTGATGTTCACTTTGATTAGATTTTGTTCCACTATACAGTTATGGTCAGCTGAAGTTGTACAACTATGGTTTCCAGATGAATTTCAAACCTCAAACTGATGCATGCCAATATGAAAATCAAAATTGCAAAAACAAGTTTTAAACTCATGACACGACCCAAAGAACATGATCAATTATCATGTATTATGTTATACTTTTTTTTTTTATAATATATATTACGTTATACTTAAAAGTAGAGTTTCTTTAAAAAGAGCACTTCACAGCACATCACTCCAGAGAAAAGAGTATCTGAAAATTTACTGTTGTAACTCTCAAATTGCTAAAGGTTAACTATAAAATTTCCTCTCCCCGCGCGCCCTTTCCTCTCTGACAGCCACACACAATGTATGAATACAACATATGCCTACTATTCTACCAATAAAGCCAACAGTCAATAGGATATGTCATGATTAACATCGTTTAACAAAGTTTCAAGTGATGCCTACTATTCTACCCATGATGCCTATTATATCAACATGAAAAAGCAAATGATATGAACTATGTGATAACAACTTTCAAGTTTCAATGCAACAATGAATTTTGTAATACAGGTCTCAGATGAAAAGTTGTCGAAAAGTGCAGCGGTGCCTATATATTACATCGACGTAATATGATTCCTACTATATACTGTATATATTTTTATTTTTTTTACCCCAATTCACACTCCTTCTATGTAAGATCTGTGCCTATGCATAAGCCTGTGGAAAAACAAGGGCCAATGCCAGAATTTCAGATCCAAATTATTGTTGGCAACGTTCATAACTGAAGCACCATGGAATAGGTGAAACAGAAATTGTTGCCTTATATACTGTATATATAGACATGACAGCAAGTGTCATACTTTAACACTTACACCAATTAATAATGTTATGTAGGATGCAAAATTGACTACTCTGACCGTTGAATTCAAAGTTAAGCTTAAAAGAATTCATGCAAAAAAAATCCATACATCATAATATTGTTTCAACTTAAAAGATAATATATAAAAAATGGTCAGTTGCCTAATAATGCCAAACTCGTTATTTGGGGAGTGTTGTATGGCTATCAAGACATGTATGGCTGTCATAATTTTTGTGAAACCATAGCATTGGCTCGTTAAGCCGACCCTCCAAAAATATTTTTAAAAAAAAATACATGAAAATATTCCTTGTTAGATAACAAACCAATGAGTGTCCAAATTATTTAAAATTTATAGATCTGATGATACAGATAATATCTAATGATTCAACGGCCAGGTTGGTTAATTTTGTATCCTACAAAGTATATTAGTTAATGTAAGTCTTAAAGTTTGACACCTAGTGTCTTTTGTGCGTGTGCTTTATAATCAGCAAGAACAGCTGACTTACCTCAAAATCAGCAAATGCTACAGGCATTCCTCCTCTAGAACGCATCTTGACCATGTTGAATCCAGCATACCTGGAATAATGGATTGAAGACATTAAGTCCTATAGTCAAAAGCAAGTAGATGATTTTTTATTTTTTTATGATGAACAATGTCGGATCTAGATTTAACAAGAAGCAGCGGGTTCGCTTTTCCAATTTTATTAACAATACTAGACGTCCTTGGCAAATCCATGAATAAGAAATAGAAGCAGCAACTCACCCAGAAAAAGCTTGCTTTAATTCATCCTCAGTGCAATTGGGCCCAAGATTTGCAATAAAAAGAGTGGAACATGGTCCTCCATCACCACCACCTTTTCCATGTTTCTCCTGCAACCAATTTGAAAACATCATGATACATAAGTGCTTAATGGGAAAATGAAAGAAAAAAAATTACAAACTAAACAATATTTTTTTAAAATTAACAAACTACACAATTTTGCATGTTTCATAATGGTTTGGCTGAAACACAGAAAGGGACAAAATCTGTGTGCAGTATTTGATGAGAGAATATTGGATGTTTTATGATTTCTACAAATGCATTGAGATAAAGAGTTCCAATTTCCAACATATTGCTAATGCCAGGCTTTCCTTACCCTTGCCACAGGTACACGATTGTCAGAACCAACAACAGCATCACCACTGCATAGGCAGAAGATATAATATTCTTAGTGAACGCTGTTCAAAAAAAAATATTCTTAGTGAACCAATTGAAATTTTAAAATACTTGTGTAATTTTATTATTCATGTTTCGTTTGTGTTAACAATTTGCAGAACTTTGAACTTGAGGTATGGAAAAGGTATGAATATCAATTGTATTATAAACCTTTGTGTGGTTGCTATATCGCCATGGTCGCTGCCATTTTCTGATAGTTCATCAGGCTCACTTTCACCTAAATGCAAAAACATTGCAGGTGAGCAACACAAAATAAGAGGGGCAATAATATGAAACCTAGCCACATTTTCCTACTCTCTAACTCATTAAATTCTAATATCACCCACCTAATTTAAGTTGAATGTTACAAATAGCTATGTATGTATTGTAGTAAAAAATAAAATAGTAGCACACCATATCATCAGTCCTTTCAAAATAAAAAATGTCTATGTGCCTTGAATTTATAATCAAAGAAATGTTACCATCATCACTTGACGATCCCTGAACATTGGCTTCCCCCTTTGACCTTTTATCTATAACCACGTAGGCTCCACCACCTGTGCGTTTAAAATAAAACCACTAATCATCCTGGAAAAGCAGTAAAATTATAAAAGTATGAGTTTGGAAAAGTTTATTTACACTTTACAACTATTATAAGCTTATCTTATGTCATAAGCATTTGTGCAAATGTTTGGATTAAACTTATAAAAATAGTTTATCGCAGGTCTATAAGTTATTTTCAGCTTATTTCAATAAGATGCCCCAGATTTCTTATGAAAACAACTTACAGTTTATATGAATAGATTAACTTTATTTTATCTTTTAACGATATGTGTTTATTCAATGTATGCTCAATTAAGTTGTTTACCCGAACACTCTATAAAACACATTGACTGTGTCCATAATTCATCAAAATAAATTGGGGGAGAATGGAAGAAAAATGGTTTCAAGGATAAAAAGAATGGAATAAAAGTGAAAACAAGAAGATATCTAAATTCTATATATGCATTATAGCTTGAAAGTTGATGTTTCCATGTTTTCCATTCCTCGTATTTTTGTTCATATTCATCCATACCAGTCCTGCATAATATATATACCTGGTTTTCGCTTCCTCCTAGAGTTTGACCTGGCAAGTTCAATATGTAAAACAGACCCAGATTGAGGATCAAATTTCACGCCCTGACGATCATTAGGAAAAAATTATATTAGATCGAAGGCCAACTTCTATAAATTGAAAACATTTTATTTGTAAATATGTCCCCTTTCTATCACAAACCACTACATTTGAATAACAAATTTGAAACATCATATATAATCCACTAAAACTCCTAGGGCTTCCTTCAGAGTATATGTCAAGAGAAGTCATTGAAATTAACAAATTCTGATGAGGTGCACTTCATAGCTTCTAGAATATCACTACAGGAAGCATTTGGTTAACAGGTTTAATTAAATGTTAATTCAATAAGCAATTTCAGAGAGATTAATTAAAAGTGCTTATTCCTATGTTGTCTTCAAGAGCTTATTGAAAATAACATGAAAACACAATAAACATGGCATAAACTATATTTTTCAATCCATCTATAAGTGAGTAAATACCCAATTTGATCTCTGAAATTGTAGGACCATATCAACTCCTCCCTCCACATTATCAATATTTCAAAATGATCCTTAGAATCGTAAAATGTTATCAGGTTCGTCTCTCGGTCTGGATCAGTTATCAAATGCATTCCTAATATTATTCACTTGATCTCAAATGTATCCCGGACATTATAATCCCACCAAATACCAACAAAGGGACGAATCGAATTAAATATTTACAATTTCAGAGTCACATGTTTGATATAGTCCTACAATTTTCAGAACCAAATTATATATTTACTCTATACCTAAGCACTAAAAAAGTCGCCACCACTCTTTCAATGACCCCCTTAGTCCAAAAAGGGAGAAAAATGGCACCAAAAAGTTCATTCACTCCAAGGAACAACAATCAAAACAGATAATTGCAATAATTTCATAAAATTAAGCTATTTAATCTCACTATTCATCATGGATTACGCAATATTTGAAACTAGGCACTCACATTTAGGGCGTGCAACGCTGCCATTGCTGCCTGATGATTGAAAAACGTAGCAAATGCAACAACCTGAAAAAGAAAATCGAAATTTTCATCAATCATATACAAAATTCTCAAATTTCAATCTCAAAATTGAAACTAAAACACTCGATAGAATCGAGAATTGAACTGAAATTGAGTACCTGATTGGCGCGGCCGGTATACTTGAGTTGGCAAGAATCGAAACCAGGACGACGGCGGAAGAGGTTGTGAATCTCACGCGCTTTCACGTCGTCTGGTAAACCGGAAACGAAGAGCGTGTTTATGTTGCTTCGTTCATCTGGCTGGTAAAGGTAATAAGGATCGAATGGTTGCATAGCCATTCGGAAGGTTGCGCCGGTGAAAATGAATTGGTGAGGTCCGTCGTTTGTGGCGGTGATGACGGAGGTTGAGAGTGAGTGACTCCGGTATGTGCTTTGCTTTTGTCCTAATTAACTACGTAACCAATTTCTTAACTAGCACTTCATATGCTACACATCTTCACTAGCACTTCACATTTATTCATTTAGGCCTAAGTTGTAGCTGGACTCAAAGACTTAGGTGCAATAAAAAAAGTGGAAGATAAGTAATTCCAATCTATGTAGTTAATCTCGGATAGCGGTGCGTAGCGCCGACCCTAAAAAATGCTATAGCGGAATATAGCGGAAAATGCTATAGCGGAAAATTAAAAAGCATGTATAAATTAAACATAAACTTCAACAACATACAAAAATACTAAAAAATAGAAAAATATCCAAAATCAAAGGGACATTCATACTTAATATTCATAATAAAACTCTGTCATCTACCTCAAAATAAGGTTCTTAATAAAGACTAAATAACATTTCATGATTTCTATCAAGTTCTAGAATTACTCAAAATACACCCCATCAAAATAAGACAAAAGCAATTAAACAAAAATGACAAGCTATTCATTTAAAAGCATGCATTCACATTTGCATCTGCCTCAATAGCGCGTTGCGCCTCCAATATCGTAGCGGGGGGTCGAAAACGCTACGTAGCGCCGTTGTAGCACCGCTAAAGCGCGCTATTGACTACATAGATTCCAATAATGTATATAGGATATAGTTACCCTTTAAACTCAAATCCATTAATCAAACCCTAAAAGTTTTTCTATTATTTATATTAACTACATAGCAAACTTCAAAACAACAATTTCATACAAAAATACTTACGGTTTATAAAGTTTACCATACATGTTGTCGATCAAGTCATCAAGATCAGGTCTGATTCTACGAGTTGTGACCTCACTATTTCGAATTTGGACATTCTCTCCAAAAGTAGCACAATAATAAATAATACCAGCGATCGATAATATATCTCTATCAATGAAATCAAGAGTTTGCCTCTCATGTTGACTCATAACAAGTTTGGCTTTATAGTCCTCAAATATCAAAACATTGTCGGCAGTCAAATGGTCATGTTTGATCTTTTTATCTTTTTAGCTCTTTCAACCCAGATAAAATATCTCTCAATAAGCTAAGTAACCAAGGAGTTGGGCTCTGATCTTTCTCGCCTAGAATTCTTTTATTACGCACGTTCGTCAAAAGACAGAATATTTTTTTGACGAACGTGCGTAATAAAAGAATTCTAGGCGAGAAAGATCAGAGCCCAACTCCTTGGTTACTTAGCTTATTGAGAGATATTTTATCTGGGTTGAAAGAGCTAAAAAGATAAAAAGATCAAACATGACCATTTGACTGCCGACAATGTTTTGATATTTGAGGACTATAAAGCCAAACTTGTTATGAGTCAACATGAGAGGCAAACTCTTGATTTCATTGATAGAGATATATTATCGATCGCTGGTATTATTTATTATTGTGCTACTTTTGGAGAGAATGTCCAAATTCGAAATAGTGAGGTCACAACTCGTAGAATCAGACCTGATCTTGATGACTTGATCGACAACATGTATGGTAAACTTTATAAACCGTAAGTATTTTTGTATGAAATTGCTGTTTTGAAGTTTGCTATGTAGTTAATATAAATAATAGAAAAACTTTTAGGGTTTGATTAATGGATTTGAGTTTAAAGGGTAACTATATCCTATATACATTATTGGAATCTATGTAGTCAATAGCGCGCTTTAGCGGTGCTACAGCGGCGCTACGTAGCGTTTTCGACCCCCCGCTACGATATTGGAGGCGCAACGCGCTATTGAGGCAGATGCAAATGTGAATGCATGCTTTTAAATGAATAGCTTGTCATTTTTGTTTAATTTTGAACTTGCTTTTGTCTTATTTTGATGGGGTGTATTTTGAGTAATTCTAGAACTTGATAGAAATCATGAAATGTTATTTAGTCTTTATTAAGAACCTTATTTTGAGGTAGATGACAGAGTTTTATTATGAATATTAAGTATGAATGTCCCTTTGATT
The DNA here is from genome assembly GCF_020283565.1 of Trifolium pratense. NCBI lineage: Eukaryota > Viridiplantae > Streptophyta > Magnoliopsida > Fabales > Fabaceae > Trifolium > Trifolium pratense. The sequence continues at coordinate 45,658,494 of NC_060063.1, read as the reverse complement.
TTGGATATTTTTCTATTTTTTAGTATTTTTGTATGTTGTTGAAGTTTATGTTTAATTTATACATGCTTTTTAATTTTCCGCTATAGCATTTTCCGCTATATTCCGCTATAGCATTTTTTAGGGTCGGCGCTACGCACCGCTATCCGAGATTAACTACATAGATTGGAATTACTTATCTTCCACTTTTTTTATTGCACCTAAGTCTTTGAGTTGAGTCCAGCTACAACTTAGGCCTAAATGAATAAATGTGAAGTGCTAGTGAAGATGTGTAGCATATGAAGTGCTAGTTAAGAAATTGGTTACGTAGTTAATTAGGACAAAAGCAAAGCACATACCGGAGTCACTCACTCTCAACCCCCACCACACCATATATGAGAGGGTAAATCATGAGTTTTTGTAGAACTTTTAATTGGAACAAATATACAATTGAAGAGCAATGATGCTTACGGTACGTGGCTCTGGTGCCTGCAAAGCTGATGATAGGAATTCTCCAATGCTCTCAACCTGCAAACTTTTTATTTGCAAGCAAAGAGAGTTCAAGGGTGTTCTCAAAAGTTCCGGAAGTTGATATTCAGAAAAGGCTTCATAAACACATTTAGGGTAAAGGTGGTAGCATTCTCCTGGCTGCACACGACCAGCTCTGCCTCTTCTCTGCAAACAAAGAAGCCAACATGAGAAAAGACAGTTACTTGCATGTTTAAATTTAAATAAAAATAAGAATGGTGTATCATGTATGAACATGCAGCATAAAATAGAAACAAAGGCAATTGAAGGCAACCTAAAATTTTCAAATTAAACAATTTCAGCATCCAACAATTCTAGAATACAAAAAAAAAAAAAAAAAAAAGACAAAGAAAAGAAGGAATACGGATGGAGAAAATCTTAGCTTTAAGTAAAAGCTTAAAAATCTAAAGACCACTTAAGAAAGAGGTATTAATTAAATGTTGTTTCCACTTAAAGCTTCAAGCCAATCTAAAGATGTCGCAAAAATAAATAACTTTCAGCTCAAGAACTTCAAAATCTGCTCTCAAACAATCAACTTTAAACAAGGTTAGCAACGATATTACCCCTGAAGACTCTTATTGTAAAGGTTCCTGCAAAAATTGGGGGAATCCAAATTTACAGGAAGCCTGCTGATGAAAAGGGAAGAAGTGGGTTGACCTCATATCACTAGAGGAGATAGACTGTAGTGCATCCAACTAACGGATTCATTTCAAACCAAAAATGAAAGAGAATACTGAAAAACACTAGATATCAAATACTCTAGGCCATTATATAACGTGAAAATGGATCAGAACAAGCATATGAACTTCTAGGACTCGTGAAACAAATGTCAGAAAAGAGTTGAGCATTTTTTATTCTTTTAGAGTTGAACAGAAAAAGAACTATACTTACAGTGCAAGAAATAGAAGAGGATAAGAAATTGTCCAAAAGAGACAAAACAGGAAACATTTTCTCAGAAACCAAAAGACAACTGAAAAAGAAATTGTCACAAATAAGATAGGAAAGAGCTGAGCATATTGTATTCTTTTGGACAGAAAGAGAAATATAACAACATAGGAAGACAGAAGAAGAGAGAATAGGAAATCCCCTAAAAGAAACCACGAGACCAAAAGGGAATCATGTGCACAAGAATCTAAAAGACAACTGAAAAGAAAGTTGTCGCATATAACCTATTCCATTGATATATTTTAAACTTGATCAAAAAGGTGTCACCTTTTCCGGAATCTTAGCAGTCTAAGCCAAAGTTTCATTACCCTCAACTCTTTGTTAGGAATTTGACCAGCCAAATGTTGGAACTAACTACGTCAATCATTTTGCTACATACTGATGGAACGCCTCCATCTCAAATGTACACTGACCTATGAAGCACGGATTCCGACACGGACACGCGACACGACACGGACACGGACACCACGACACCGCTAATGTAAAAAATATAGGACACCGACACCGCTACATATTTATAAAACATATAAATTGAGAATCAAAATATATACATGTAAATCTAATTTGAGCAAGTTATTTTTTTAAAAAAGTTTTAAAACAAGATATGATAGTATTTTACCTTTATTTATCCATCTACGATCGAAAAAACTAAAAATATCGTAATCAAAATGTAATGTCTTCAATCCCTAATTGATCAATATTGTTGTTTCTACACATCTTTAACTCTTGTAGATATGTCTAATATGTGCCTAAGGAGAGTATATAAGCAAAGAAAAATATTTTTTTGGGGACACTTGTCCGACACGTGTCATACGAGTGTCTTACAAGTGTCGGATACCGATCAAAGGAGTGTCAAACTAAAGAAAAAATTGAATTTTTTCCGACACTAATATGAGCTATCCGACACGTGTCGGACGAGTGTCATAAGAGTGTCGGACACCGACACGTGTCGGACACCGCGACACACCTAATCATAGAGGTGTCGGTGCTTCCTAGACACTGACTTATTTTCCTAGTATTGGTTGGCTTTTACAGTTGAATAGCTTTGCCTATTTTATGATGGAAGAAAATTTCACTAGGATAAAGAAAAGACGATTATAAAGAAAAGAAAAAAAGAATCAATTAAATAAAGGTTGTCAATTCCTCGAGATACTATAAAAGATAACCCCCCGCCCAACAATATTAGTACAGGAAGATTAGGATATGCATACTTGCCTGCCGTGCAGATGCTTGTGATATCCAAGAAGGTAGTAGACATGGTGTGTTATTCAAAGCATCATAAGTAGTCTCTTTTGCCTTTCCACAGTCTATGACAAAAACTATGTCATTGATCGTAATACTTGCCTCTGCCATATTTGTAGCAATTACTATTTTCCTTACATTTGGAGGTGGTTTATCAAAGATGAGTTTCTACAAAAAAAATATAAAAGAAAAATAGTAAATGAGATTTATCTAAATACAGTAAGATAAATTCAAATTAAGTAACATAAGAAAAGATGTAATCATCAGTGCTCTAAGAAATTGAACATGAAAATAAGGTTCTACCGTCATTATAAAACCCAAGTCTTAGTAAGAGTAAAAATTTAACCATGGTAATGTCTAAGTAAGAGTAAAAATTTAACCATGGTATTATCTACCATCATTAACAACTTTTAGACAATGAAAATAAGCTTATTGAGAGAGATTTTTGTTTCTTATGTCAAAAAAAGAAAGAAAAAAGAGATGTGTTTTAATTCAGAGCAAAAGAATGATCAGAAGTAGAAGCAAAGAGCCATGATATATAGCAAGATTAGCTTTTGAACCCATGATATATGATAATGAGATACATACTCATTTATATTTTCTGTTTTATCCCTACTTCACCCTGCCTGCAATGGTGCCATCGATTTTCTTTCTAATAAAATCTTTATCTACCCAAAAAATGAGATGTGACAAAGGTCCTGTTTGTTTTAGCTTTTTTAAAAAAATTATTTTAGTGTATCAATTTTTTTAACAGAATTGTTTAAAAAAGCTTCAAATGAGAAATTGGTTTAAATAGCTTCTCATAAAAAGTCACTTTAAGTATTTCATCATTTTGTTGCAAATTTTAGATAATAAAAATTCAAATTTCAAAAAATCTCTACCTTAAGGATAGCTTCTGATAAAAATCCTTTTTTGAGAGATATCTTTTTAAGAAAAACGTGCTTTTTATTAATTTAAAAACTCTAACATGAATATCTAAGTTACTGAATGTCAAAATTACTCTTTTAATTTATGACAAAACTCTTTTTATTTATAACAAATGAGTTTGAAATGACTTCTACTATTTCTGAGTAAGGTCTCATAAAATAAGTTTTAAAAATATAAAGCAAAAATCACTTTTTTAAAGTTAAAACAAACGGGCCCAATGGGACACCAACAAAGTTTAGTTGCATCACATATCTGTCAAACTATGACACATTAAAAATAGTATTTCATAAACATATACATATATATATATATATATATATATATATATATATATATATATATATATATATATATATATATATATATATATATATATATACACACACACACACACATAAATTAACTGAATAGTAAACAATTTTTTTAAAAATAAAAAAATAAGCAAATCATATTCTTTAGTATTTACTTATATTATTCCTATCAAAATTTCAACTTCTTTTTTTTTATATGATTCATCCACTATGTCAATTTTAGAATTCTGAAATGAATGAAACCCTGGATTCTCTATGGAGAACACCAAGCAAAGGAGGAGGAAGTAGCAGTGAGATTTTTTGTGTCACGGAATAAGAAAATCCTATTAATAAGTGTCTTAAACTTTACCAACCAACAGATTATTTATTATTACATATACCAAAAGCATGCTAAATAAAAAATCATAAGTATTTTATATAATTCAGTAAAAATATAAATAAATAAACATAAATTGATCTAATTACATGACTTGTTTCAATTTGTTGCTGGCAAAAAGATGCAACAGGTTTATCGGAAAAACATATTACATGACGGATAAACAACAAAGGTTTTCAAGAAAATGACCAACCTGTTCAGAAGTTACCATTGAACCATGGCATGTTTGAAGCAGAACCCTGTTCGGATCTCCTAAAAGAGGGTGTGCTTTAAGTTGATCTCTTAAACAACTTATATCCTCCCACCCAGTCATAAATACTAAGACGGCACCTGGTCGTTCCTTCCGACATATATGGCAGAGAACAGCCTCAATGAGATTAAATCCTATGCAGTCAGGAGCCCATGAAGATAAGGAATCGCGTGTCTTGGGACTGTAGTTCTCAAAACTTGATTTAGAAAGAGCATCCTATTCAAAAGTAAGAAAGAAAAAAAAATTCTGTCAACATATATTGTACTTAAAATATTCCAATTTCAGTTTATAAGCGAAAATGTCTTTAAATATCATGTGAACTTTTAAGTAAATATTAAGACCAGACTTTTAATGCAGCTACATACGTCAACAAGAGCAGTGATCTGGTTTTTCCTCTTCCGTGGTGCAAGCTGCTTTTGTGTTTTCCACAATTTATCTTGACCATAATCATCAACTTGGTTGAAAGATGTCAACTTATATCCAGTAAATTCCAAAACATCTTCTAAAAAGTGAGCTCTTACAGGATAGGTGAAACCCTGGACAACAAATAAATGTATTTTGATGAGTTAGAATTAGAAGTGTGTGCCAAATCTCCTAAATTTTAGAATGGACAGATATTAAATTAAAATGGCACGTACTGAACAATTCGATAAAATTTGGGAAGTCAGTATTAAATATTTTACGATGAATTACAAATGACTTTGAATTGTGTACATACATCAACCAATGCACAAGGCATCAGTATCGCTGATACAAATCCCAAGTTTTAATTTATTCTCATTATTTTACTTTTCTTTCACCAATTACATCAGAGAAACTGAAATGTCAAAAAAGCTTAAATTGTTAAGTGAAAAGTATAAAATGCATCCTATTTCATGATTCTAATTTGTTGTTTTTCTGAAGTGTGTTACTGATTTGGATGTCCTATCTATCATTCTGTTTTCATTCTTTGTAACAGAGGCTTCACGAATTGTTGTTAAACTCACGAACCAACTCTTAAGAGTTAAGACTGTATGGTTCTACAAATTTACCCTTGTTTTCTTGTCACATTCCTACCAGAGAATTCATAACGGACAGCTCATGTAGAATCACTCTGCCAACTTGTGAAAAACAAAAGAATCAAGTGCATCTAAAATAGTTTGCAAACTGTAAAAAAAACTGGCTGGGTTGCGGTACCTGATTGAGGAAATAAACTTATTTCCTGCAGTTCACTTTGTTCAATACTTAAATGCCCTACATCACTGCTGTGAAACCCTTGATCCTCCTTCGTCAGCATTCTTAATGTATAGGTGTTGAAGCATGTATATCTTATACGCATTTTATTAATGTGTTTCTGAATCATATGATGTATTCGTGAATCACATTTCAAAAATTGAACAAGTGCTTCCTAATATGAACCACAATTTGACAATTATGTTGCTAGCTGTTTGGGGTTGGGGCCTTGGAAAGCTAAGCCAAAAGACACTAATCTCTACATTAAGAATGGAATATTGAAAATAACTATATGGCAGCACACATCCAATCACTGCCCTACCTTTCCACCACAAACTGATACACATACAATAGTTTAAGTTTGGACCCCAAAACAATTTCAATTTCAATATGAATGAATGAACATAGAATTGCTTTTAACAACTAACAGTTAGAATAATTGAAGTTCAGTTATCAACACAAATAAATGCTCAACTAAAACTAGAGGGCCAACTTACCGGGATATGAAATGTCGGTGCACCTCCAAAATAATTTGAAAAAAGCTCAGCATTCAAAGTGGCACTCATCAATACCAATCTTAAATCACGACGACGTGGAAGAAGATCCTTCAACACAATCAGTAAGAAGTCTAAGAAGAACAAAAACCAATTATGTAAAGAATAAGTCTACTTTAGGATTACACAATGAACAAACTGGTGTTAGTAGAGAATATATACCTTCATTCATGCCTCGCTCGTGAATTTCATCCACAAACACATGGGTTATACCACTCAGGTTTCGATCACTCAGCAACCTTCGGAGTAATATACCACTAGTACAAAATAGCAGATGGGTATTTTTCCCTCTCATTCCTTCTAACCGAACTTTGAAACCAACCTATCAAAAAACCTCTGTTGTGGTATATAGCAGGAAGAACAAAGATATTCCCAATTTTAAAATCTCATTGAAAAGCAAAAAAATACAACTTATGAGTATTTTATTTTCTTGTTGAATAATAATACGTGTATTCATGTTTTCTGCACAACTACATTTGTTTGTGTTTTGGTCCATTTCAAGAAAATACGGACTTACTGTTTCACCCAGAGACTCTCCTCTCTCTGCTGACACTCTCTCAGACACTGCCATAGCAGATATCCTTCGAGGCTGTGTGCAAATAATACTGCAAAATGCCCCGCGGCCGGACTCTATCTCTGACTCTAATATATACTGAGGAAGTTGAGTAGTTTTACCACATCCAGTCTCTCCGGATATAACTATAACCTAGATAATTATTCAAAGAGATACGGTATCAATTATGAAAGCATAACCCAAACTATGTTCATGACATTCAATTAAGTCATAATGCAAATCCACAAACACAGATAACATGTCAGATCCAGATATCACAATAAAAATAAACTAGGCACTTTGGAAGTAATTAAATGACAGTAAGATTCAATGAAAGGAAATATCATACTTATAGAAGAATGTGAAACTGTTAACTTGCTGCTCGTCACAAGGCTTCTTATCATGGGGAAATATTATATTGAGTAAGTGCATCCATGAATATTAAGTCAAATGAAAATACCAACTAAAGAATGAGTAAAGAAAAAAGAATTTGAAATCAAATTGTTTTTTCATATGTGCAACATGAGAAGATAATAATACATGCTCAAATAGAAAACAGAAATTGAAAACATGGTCTAATTTTGGCATGGAATGTCATTGCAATTTCTCCACAGGGTGTAGTATTTTAAGTGTTAGTCCAGCAAGTTCATCTGAATTTTTCCTTCTTCTTGGGTGCAGGTGTTCCTTTCTATTTGGAAGTAAAAAAACACTAGCAATCATACCTGATTACGTGCTATAGCTTGAAGTAAACCTTCCTTCTCCCTAAATGCTGGTAGAGACTTCCGGAATTCCAGCATCTTCTTGCCTTCAGGTGATTCCAATGTATAAAAGTAAAATATATAAAGAAGCCAGAAAATGTGAATATTATTTTAATAAGTTTCTACCTTTTAAAATAGAAATTTTTTTTTTTTGACAGAAATATCATTTTGCATTAGATAAAACAAATGAAGTACAAACATAGAGAGAAACAATGTGTTAGGACAATCCTCAACCACATTCTAAAAACTACACAAACAATTAAGCCAACAAAGATTTGAGTATCAATAAACTTTGAGAAAATAGAAACCAATAGAGCATTACCAAGCCAATAACTTACTCCAAGCACCCAAACAAATTTCTTCAACAAGTGATAAGTGGGTTGAAGAACCACAGTCTTTAAATCTATCCAATTACGGATCATTTCTTTGACTTGTGGACGTGCAGATCGACTATACGGGTTCTCAAAATTGGTTAAACTCACCACATGTGAAGGATTCATTTGTTGAGTGGAGAAGAAAAGAGACTGGTTTGTTGCAGCCACTATTAGATCCTTGCTCAAAATATTTTCCATTACATTCATTCTTCTTTGGGGCTTTACATCAAACACCATGAGAGCAATCTTAAAATTGACTTTACTTAAACACACAATACAGAATACATAAAAACAATACACCACAATGAAAACAACAGATCCACAAACACAAACTCTCACAACTTTCATTTCTTCTGATGGCGGTGGCTCCGGTGGTGGCCTTCTCCCATATCCACAGAGCTCCGAATGATTGGCTAGTGAGGCTGGGTTTCGATTTGAAAGCACAACACAGTGATTGATTCGTGCAAGGATAGAGTGATGGTTGTTGGTGGAGGGAGGCTTGAACCTTATGGATGTTGGTGGTGAAACAAGGAATGGAGACAATAGAGATGAAGAAGTAACAAGAGCAAGAGAGGAAGAAGAAAAAAAACCCACATACATGGGAGAGGAACCTCCACGGGAGAGGGGGCAAACTCCATTCCGGAGAGGATCAACTCCGATGGCGGAGGAGAGATCCCTACTAGAGGGGATGCGGCGCTCAAACATTGTGTAACCAAATACCCTAATTTCTAGAGAGAAGGGAGAGCATCTCTCTCTAGAAACTTTTCTAGAGAACAGAAAGATTCACCTTTTAAAATAGAATTACAATGGCAGTTCCTCTTGTAAAATAATTAGTCGGTATTGTTTTAAATATCATCCATGAATATCAGTTCAGATAGAGACCCAAATTCAAAAGAAATAGAAAATGTATTATTGATGATTGAAATAAAAAAAAACAATTACATAGAATCTTTTACTAGTAAAAGGAAGGTTGAATTGCTCATAGGCCTTCATTGTGATGATGTGGCACCTCTAAAAAAACTCCATATTTTTATTGAAAATTTACCAACTTCTCTTAATTATTAAAAATATCTAAAATAAAATTTATCCTCCACAAATTAAATTTCATGTCTAATGATTAATACATGAATAGAAAAAGAAACCCCCATAATTCCAAAAGACTATATTTTGGCATATATAAAATGATAAATATGGATTAATAGAAAACGTAAATGACTAAATAATTAAGAGTAACCTAAATATCCATATACTTGCCCAAATAAAAAACTTAATTCGTATATATGGATCAATGAAACATTCATACGTAAAAACCAAAAAAATATATCCATATGTCACTAAAATATGTACATATAAATTATATGTATATATAATTTTTAGTATTGTTATTAAATATATATAATCTAATTTTCTAAAAAAACCAAGATAAATCATATTAATATATTATTACACATTGCAAGAGGTTAAATCAACAATCAAACGATTAGCTTATCAAAAAAAAAACAATCAATCGATTAATTACAAGGAATAAAAATCAATCGATTAATTATTCATATGATGCAACTATAACTGCAAAATTATTATTATTATATTATACAATTAACCCTCATGATTGTTGGAGTTCCTTTCAATAATTATATATATAAAAAAAACTGTATGTTTTACCACAATGGTCTTTATAAATATTGATACTCACACATCACTATTTGCCCATGGTCTCATATTTTGTAATCTTATTTTTTTCTTTTTTGTGTTTTCTAACCTTCTTTGTAGTAATTTCATCAAGTCATGTCTACTATTGAGTAAATCAACTACACTATCTTATTGTTTCAAGGAAAAATGTAATTCTATTTTCAAATGTATTTTCCTCATTGTTTTTGGGATAGGTTCTTTTTTTTTTCTTTCAAATATAGCAATGAAATGTATATTCAAGAATAACATTGCGACAATGAAAAATATATATAACTGCAATTTCTTAACTTTTTTTTAGTGGTACTTGGTTTTAATAGAGAATATTTGGAAATGTAATACAAGTTGGTCGTATGAAGCAAATTTGGAAGAATTTAATCTCTACTTGGTTAGAGGTGTTTTCATATGCTTAATCATCTTGGTTAGGATTCAAATTAGTGGATTGGGCTGGTACGAAGGTTTTCAAGTTTGCAATTGAGCTAAGTTGTATTTTAATTTCTTTATTACTTTTAGAATAAACTCATTTAAGTCACTAAGAAAAATCGTAAGATTCCATTTAGTTTCTAAGACAAATATTAAAAGTATCTCACTATCTATACCTTAAATTTTGTTTGATTGATGAAGGAAAAGTGGCGTAGCAATTTAGTCACTACTTTACAATTTATACTTTTTTATTACACCAACATTTTAACTACTAATTTTGATATTCCATTGCTTAAAAAGACACATAAAATTAAAGATGCAAACAAATTAAAGAGAGGATAGTGGCATAAACCTCACTAAGAAAAATAAAATTAAACCAAAATAGAAAAGAAAAAGAATTAAGCATATGGTGAAAATGATAAACGAAACCACTAGCTAAATAATTCTGACAAATAAAAGGCAAAGAAATCTTAATAAGTAATATAAAATGTTATATTATATTTATCTATTTTATTATTTAAATTACTCTCTAAGCATAATAGTATTTAGGAGATAAGATAATATAGTTATGAGTGAGTACATAGTGAGATAGTCTTAAGAATAAGATGACATGTTGAATGTTAAATTCTTATAATATCATGCAAACTAAAAAAAGAAGAATAGTATTTCTTAATCTTTGTACTATCGAACAGGTGCAGGGTGTTGAAAAAACTGTTATACTAAAAAAATGACCAACCAAAAAAAATGTAAAAAAACAATAGACTTAAAAAATTTGGAATAGTAAAGTCTGGATAAAATTCCACCAAGTCAATATGTGAGAAGAAACTTCAAAAGAACGAGAGGAAAGTTTGTAGAAAAGCTACTTGATACCTTGAATTGCATAGAAGGAAATAAGCAGTTACGCTATTCGATATGTAATTTTCAAAAAACGAGATCACGCGGTAAATAAAAGTATTTATATATGCATGCCTCCAACTCTATTGAAATAAATAAGGGTTACATCAAAAATAAAAAGCAAGGCCACATTTTACTATACAATTGCAACTCATATAATGAAAGCTACGATTACACTATTAAAATAAAATATAATGCATCTTTTCAAACTTATAAAATATTATAAGAGATCTATTACATTAAAATATAAAAAAAACTACGATATAAATCAATGAAAAATATCATTTCTAAACAACTTTTTTATTTATTTGTAGACACGGGCCGGCCCAAGGGTAAAGCGGCCCAAGCCCTAGATTTAGACCCCAAAAATAAATTTTTTGGTAAAGGATTTAGGCCCCAAATTTTTTTTATCACCTTTATACTATAAGAAAAGTTTACAATCTCTATTAAAAAAACATTTTCATCATCTCCTTTAATTAAATTAAATCATTTTAATTTTAATTATCAATATATCAAATTATCACTATATAACTTCTTGCACAAGGGACCAACTAACTAAAATGAAAAATTAAATTAAAAGGGACCAACTAATATATAAGATTTATATAACCACAAAATATTCATGACTATTGAAATTCTTTCAATACTAATAAAAAAAAACGTGTGTCTCTCTTCATTGCATAGTTAATTGGTTCCTAAATGAAAAATTTAATTAAAAGGACCAATATAACCACAAAATATATTCTTTCAATACTAAGAAAGAAAAAAAAAAAGTGTCTAAGACTATTGGAATTCTCTTCATTTCATAGTTAATTGGTCCCTAAATGACAAATGAAAAATTTAATTAAAAGGGACCAACTATCTATATCGATTTATACATATCCATTAGAATTATAAAAAATTGGATGGATTTTCAAAAGAAATTGGATGTGACACTCTATAAAAAAAGTTTACAATCTCTATTAAAACCTTTTCATATTTCATATAATAGAGTTACTCTAATAATAAATAATAAACAATAATAATATATTAAAAAAAAAACTAACACAATTTATTGTTGTTTAATTGAGACAAAAATGAATTGCAAGCAATGAAAGGTGGAACGATGCATCATGTTATTGTTTTATTAATTGCATTGCAATATATTATTAAAATATATATTGTATGTTACAATTCCCTATTAATGCAATTGAAAACAAAGAATTCTTGGAGACACTAATATTGAATATGTAAATTTAGCTAATTATCAAACACAAGCTCTATATAAAGTTAATCCAAAAGCTAATTATCACCACCATATTGAATATGTAAATTTACATTGAAGTCTAGCTTCTATGTTTTAACAAAATTTTAATTTATCTATCTCATGGCAAAAACTCTATGGTTTCTTTGTCTAACATCTCCATGAGAAAAAAGTTATGCATCTTCACCTTCCATATGTTAAAGTTACACATTATAGTGTCTTGAATTGATTTAAAAGCTATCGTGTGCATATATATAGTTACATCATAAGTATATTGGTTTTTGTCCTTGGTAGGTGATGGTGTCTAACCTCTTAGAATATCAGGTATGTCTACATGTGATTGATTAAGAAATTGATATACATATATGTGATAGTTGCCTATTAATATGTTTGTAAATTGGAATTTTTCTACTACTCTGAGTTTAGAACATCTCTAATCATTTTTTATATTTCTTTTTTAGGTTGGATATTTTTTTAAATATCAACCGGTGTTTTGTTCGATGATTAATTAAACTTTGAGTTAAATCGATTAATATGAATATGACTATTTTTTCATGTGAAGGAGGAGAACAAGATAAAATATACTTCTATTTTTGCTTATGTTGCATCCTTGCTCCTTATAAAGCCTATGAAATGACACATCATGTAAGGATGTGTATTTAACTCTAATGGGAGTTTGTAAACCATCATTTTTTTTAATTGATATAATGTTTGTAATTAGACAACTTTTCTTTTTCATTTATTATTTTATTAGTCTAATGTTTTAGCTTATTTGTTTCTTATTTTCTTTTTCATTTATTATTTTATATAAGGTAGAAGATTTGTATAAAAAATTGTTGATTAATAGGAATATAATTAATTTTTTTCATGTGAATAAGTTGAAGAGGATAAAAGAGACTTCTATTTATTGATTTTGAAGTGCCTTAAAATTTATATAGATCGAGGGTATATTGATGTTGGAGGCATTCAATTAAAAGAGGACAATCCAAATAATTTAGAAATATAAATATGTGTCTCATTTTTAAATATTATAATGTCTACAATGTGTAGGTGATCTACTTGATCTCGATCAAGAGAAATATAGAAACAAAAACAAAGTAGAAATTAAAATAAGTTTTTTTTTTATAGTTGACACTCAAGTCATGCGGTTCTTATAATTGTAATACATGCAAGAAGTATATTGATTCAACTTGACTTAGAGGTTGTCCAAATATATAATCTTCATGCATTTATCGTATAACATTTGCCTAATTCTGGATGGTTCAATATGAATATATATGAATTTTAATAGACGCTCCTATTTTAATCTACGCATGTCATCTTATTCTTCCAACCATAAAATGAATCGATGAAAAGAATTGTGCTAAATACTTTTTCCTCCCACTTAGAATTGTACTAAAAACTTTCTAAATTAAATTAAAAAAAAGACAAAAATTATTAAATAAAAATTGTTGATGCTCATTTGTCAAAATAAATTTTAGAAATTATTAAAACCGTAGATGTTAAAATATATTTACATATATTTAGAAAATATAATCACACATATATTTAAACATATTTACACACAACTAAAATTCATCAATAATTCAAAAATTATTAATTTAATTTACATAATAATATAATTTTTTGGATAAATTAAGAACATATTCTAAAATATTATTTACGTTACGGCTGAAAATAAAATAGTGGAATATTTATAAGAATAAGATGACATTTCTTTAAGCAAATAAGAAGATGACACATGTTAAATCTTAAATTCATCTATAAGACTTTCTTTACCTTAACCAAATAACTAAACCTAAATTCAAATATATAAAATCTTCGTCCAAACTTATATATTAATAACAACAAATATTCGAGTTTATATAATATAATAAGAAAAAATAAAATAAATGTTAAAGAAAATATTAAATAAGAGGGACAAAAACTAACAATAATTTTGAAGAGACACAAACCTCGGCAAGAAAAAGAAAAACAAACCAAAAACAAAAGGACCAAGCAAAAATAAATGTGAACCAAACAATAGACTAAAAAATTGGGACTAATAAAGTTGGAATAAAATTTCACCAAGTGAATAAGTGAGAATAAACTCCAAGAGAACGAGAGATGAGTAAGTAGATAAGCTATTTGGAACCTTAAATTGCATAGAACGTAGTAAGCAAATACACTATTTGATACATAATTTTCAAAAAATGAGATCATGTGGAACAAATAGGCAAAGCCACCATATATGAATCATATTCTATAATCAAAACTTATTTTAACATTTCTCATGAGCAATATTGTCTACAAGTATAATTAGGTATGCCTCCAACTCTTATTGAAAATAATAATATAAGGAATACATCAAAAATAAAAAACAAAGTGACATTTGACTATAAAATTGCAACTCATATAAAGAAAACTAAAATCTTATATGATTACACTAATAAAATAAAAAATTATACATCCTTTCAAACTTATGAAATATTATAAGAGATCTATTACATTAAAATATAAACAAACTACGATATAAATTAATAAAAAATCTAATATTTCTAAACAACTTTTTTTTTACTCATATACTAATATTAAACATAATCATATTTTAAAATAATATATATTATTTAACTATATGTAATTATAGTTATCACAATCATTATTTTTTTATTTATAAATATATTTTAATCGAACCCGTGCAACGCACGGGTTTATTCCTAGTGATCCCTATAATCCCAGAGCAAAAGATCCGAAGAGAACAGATATTTCTCTCTCTGCCTAAATTCTAAGATCTGTAACTGAATAATTCTGAAAGATCTACAACAGCCAGCAGTTTCCCTTTTATTCGCACACAATACATAACTAACTTAATAACTACTTATTAAATATTAATTTACACAATAACTGCCATAACTGCTATTATAAAATATAATATTTATTTAATAATAATAATAGTCTAACGCTGGATTCTAAGGTGAGGGAGCAACTAAGGCTCTGTTTGGTAACACAAATAAGCTAGCTTATAGCTTATTATATGAGCTTATAAGCTTGTTTCAAAAAATTAGAGGTGTTTGGTAACAAGCTTTTTGTACTAGCTTATAGCTTTTTTTTCAGATGTTATTTCAAGTAGCATTTGAGCTTATAGCTTATAGCTTTTTACACTTTATTCCATTTTTACCCTTTAATTTAATAACTACCCACTCTAAAAAATAAACTACCCACTATCAATTATGTAATTTTATATTTAATAACCACTTTTAAAGCTAATTTTACCAAACACTTTAATTTCAATAAGCTAGCTTTTCAGCTATCAGCTATAAGCTAGCTTTTCAGCTATCGGCTAGCTTATCAGCTATCAGCTAGCTTATAGCTTATTTTTACCAAACAGACCCTAAGTCTCACCGGTGTACCCCACCATTTTACCATTGGATTAAATGGTCCATTCTTTCATTGCCACACCAGATTTATAGCCTTCTTTTATAGTAAAAATAAATAAATAATTAAATCAATAAAATCTTATATCTCCTTCAGGTAAGACTACAAATTCTTTTTCGCCACCCAGATCTCTCTCTCTCTGTCGCTGCACCAGAATCTTATTACCCATCAAATTGCACATTAATTTGATAGTCAAATAGCCACCAACGAGACTTCATGGTGAAAGATAAGAATTTGGGTACATCTTCCACATGAAAAGCCATTAACAACACTCTGACTTCAATTCTTTATATCGGACCATGTCTTTAATTATAATTAGGGTTCTTTTATCTATATAGAATTGTATTCCTTGCTTTATTAACATAATTTGTTTGAAAAAAAAAATGGAAGACCAAAATTCTCCCTAAAGTAATGCTTTCCATGGATTTGGATTGGAAATAGAAAAAACAATGAACACAACTGAGGAAAAGATTTGGTATTGATTTTTTTATTATTTTTTTTATAAGCAAAGATTTGGTATTGATGGTTGTATGTTGAAAAGGGTGAGAGAAGGTTCAACATTCTTTCTATTTCGTAAATTTGTTTTTCCTTGTTTTAATTATTCTCCGGTTAGAGTCGCATCGCTGGTAGATGTTTTAGAGGGTGGGAGATGGTGGTTGAGAACCATCATGTGGGTTTAGTGTTCGGGGAGAAGCCGACGAACAAGGAGATTGGAGTTAGAATGATTAATAATCATGCGTGACAATAGAATGATTAATAATCATGCGTGACAATGAAAAGTGTTATCATATAACCTAATTTAATCTAACGATAAATTTTCATGGTACACCAGTGAGGGACTTAGTTTCTCCCTCACCTTAGAATCCACCTAGTCTAACAAGTTCACCTCAAAATATTAGTGGGTAAGAAACAGACACAGAATAAGAGGTACATAAAGGCTACACATTGGAACATATAGAAACCAAGTCAAATGTACTCATATACGTAATATCAGAGTTGCTACTTGCCAGGCATACAAACTTTTTCCCCGACAATAATACAAGCCTCTGTGTGCTTCCGTACACCACCCTTTATGCACTATTGCCTTTAGGATGTTTGATGACTTGAATAAATTTTATATTCTTATCAAAAACAAATTTATCAGTGTTTAGTGCAAATTTGCAGACAAATCGTGCATATACAATGAGGTTTTAAAATCGTATTAGCGATCTAAATTATTCTTTGCCTTCACACAACCTTGCAATAGGTGCTCTCAACGAGGAATGATAGTAGTATAAGTAACCAATTTTATTGTGTCAAAAGAAAAGGAATATTGTTATTGTCCATACACGACAAAAATAAGACTAAAAATTACATGCAATAAAAGGGACTCAACAACGAAAAACATAACTGTGTTTTGCAATTAGTTAACCCAAAAAAATTGGAACTAGCTGAGAGAAGGAATCTATAACAATGAGATAAATTATATTCTGGTTTTAACATACAACTCGGATATGAAATTGCAAAAGAAATGTTTACAGCAATAAATGCAACCATCATAGTCTTTTTTTTGAACAACAACCATCATAGTGTTCTTATCGTGACTTGCTAATTCCAGAATTTAATACAAAATGAGATATTCAACAACAAAAATCAAGAAATCAAACAAGAAAAACAAACCTGCCAAGATCTTTGCATATTACGCATCCTCAAACTCCTCTTCTGGAGCACCTTTTCCATAACAGATTCATCCACAAAAGAATTGGCATTTTCATCCATGTCTATATCTTTAACCTGATTTTTGGAATTCACATTATCCAGAGAGTCAATTGTCTTTTCGGAATTTAGTTGTAGTCTATCAAGATACTCCTGCACCAAACCTTCCACCCTCCGTTGCAAACTAAGTGGAATCACCACCTGCGATAATAGAATAGACAAGCATTATTTGTCTAGGATGACAACAATCTCAGTATTAGATTATCAGTTGAAATGTTGAACCCCACGAGTGCAACCCAAGCTCTTACCTCTCTTTGTGGACGTTTGTCATCCAAATCTGGTCGGTAGTTAGGAAGAGGCACCTTGCTTGCAACAACTACTTTTCCAAACACCTCACTGTGCATTAAGATAGATGACAAATACCAAGCGATAATTGATGAGAACGAACAAGGATTCATTTAAAAGGTTGAAGTAATCATTAAAGACGATCAAAATTGAGATTAGACATTGCTTTCTTATTCCATTATATGGCATACAAAAATAAGTAGTATCTTTTATTTACCTGTAAAGTCCCATTCTTTTGGCAAGGTTAGCGATTTGTTCATAGTCTCTCCTATCTCTTTTGTCTCTTGATACAATCTCTTGATCCTTTTCGTTCCGTAACAACATACTGAGTTTCCATTTCCACTCATCCACATTGGCGACCGTAGAAGATGCCTACAATAACCATTACATTTACTTAAAACTAACTGAAATCACAAACAAATAATAATAGCCTTTATGACAAAACTGATAACAAATTTTAGAAGCTAATTACCAATATTGAACTTAACTCAATAAATAAAACATATACATTTCTAGCAAAACCTAATATCAAAAAATATATTAAAAATTGAATTACGAAAGGGGAAAAACCTGGTGATTCTCAAAATCACAATCATATTCATCATCCGAGAACTGTTCGATATTGTAATATCCAGAAAAGAAGCGAGGCGAGGAGAATAAGAGTGAGCGTGAAGTTGAAGTGAGAAAGCGATAGTTATGGTGGCGAAGTTGAAGAGACTTGGCACGTGCTATGAGGAAATACGCTGCAGATTTAGGATTATGCATTGTTGTGAAGTGTGAGGTTCAGGCATCGCGGTGGTGATGATGCTTTGTTTTCGTCAATGGAAGAATGCAAAGATTTGTTGTTTTGCTTTCGTCAATGGAAAAATGGGAATGAACATACTGCAATTAGGGTTGAAGTGAAAAACAGCTGGCCAGAGATAGAGTGTGAGGAGGAGGGGGGGAGAAAGCTTACCGGTCGCCAGCACGTTTCAGAGAGGGAGAAAGCTTCGTGCGGTTGGTTAGGGTATGAATGAGGATCGGTGTTTCCGCGATAAGAGACGGTGGCGAATAGGGCAGAGAGAAAGAAACGTTTTTGTGACTTTTCTTTGAGAGCAGCTTTGCTCCATTTCCCTTAGCTCCTTTTATTTCTGTTGATTGCACATTTGAGTGACATATAGAAAAATGTCTTATGTCATGGTCAATTTTTTAATAAAAGATGTTTGCTGCTAAAACAAATGTCAAAAAAAAGAATTTGTTAATAAAATTTTTATTGGAACAAATATACAATTGAAGTATTATTATAAGATTTAACTATAATAATGGTTTCGGTGTATAACGCCATGAAACCATTTAGCTAGACTAATGGTTTCAGTGTATAACGGTATGAAACCATTTTTGTTGTGGAATGGTTTCAAAGAGTTGTTCTCCAAAAACATATTTAACCCTTAATAAAAATTGTGAAATAAATTTTAAATTTTAAGACGATATAAAAACGGAGAGAGTGAGGTATCCCCAACCGTTCCAAATAATTCAAAATACCCTAAATAAAATTTTGGGAAAATTTTATTAATATCTGATATTTATAAAAGCATATTTACCTCATTTAATTAACTAAAAATAGTTTCAGGTCTCAGAAAAATACCTAACTGGTCCCAAAATTCCCAGAAAATTATTTACTATTTTTCTGTAAAAACAATAAAAAAAATTGGAGTCTCCTTGGCACCGCACGCGCCTCTACGCCCCGCCAGTGAGAGTGTGTGTGGAGACGCGTCACTATTCATCATTTTCCTCATCCATTTTCTGCAGGAACGGGTCGCGACGATCCGGTTTGTCGACCCGGTTCGTTCTCCCTCAATAATTAACGAAACTCGACGTTCTTTATACCGTTTTGATCGTCGTTCGATTTTATGAATGTTTTCGGTATTAGTTTTCGAAATCGGTGATCGAATCGCATATAAAATGTGGCCGAAATTGATCAAGCAAAAATAAAAGTTCTTCAGTTATGATTATTACACATGTAAAATCATCTGATGACTGTGAATAACTTATGCACCATACATAAGAAAAGGCTTATGCATATTAACTATTGCCCTTCCAGTTGTGTTTGCAATATAAGATGGGACAGTTGTTTATTTATTTATTTATTTATTTAAGGAATAAGATGGGACAACCACCATGCATAATACAAAATATTTCCTTTATTCAAATAAGTATTTACCAGTCACTTTATTCATATTGTGCAACATTTCCTATGCAACTTCTATTTTTTTTTTCCGATCAAATCTTTTAAAATCGTCTGTATTTTACAAAAGTATTTTACAATATTATAACTGAATCAGTTTTCTTAAGATTTTTTTTTTAAAATAAGTTTTTTTTATAAGCGACAGTTACTAATAAGTTGTTACATCTTTAAAAAAAAAAAAAATAATTTGTTACACATATTAAAAAAAAGAGTCTTGTGTCAAAAAAAAATAAAATAGTCTTTTGAAATCTTAAACATTCATAGTTATGTTTGTTTGATTCAAAAAAAAAATTCATAAATTACTTTAAAATCCTAAAAATTTGTATTACAAATCTATCTGAATTGAAAAATCCTATCTTTTAAATTAATTGGATAAAGTCTTAAAAGTAATAATCCTACAAAATCTTTTAAAAAGATTTTTTTTTTTTTGTGGTTAAACTAGTCATTTAAAATCTAAATCCACTTTTAAGTTATTTTTTGTTAAACTAGTCATTTAAAATCTAAAATCTAAATCCTACAAAACCTCTATTTATTTTTTTTGATCAAATCTTTTAAAATCTTCTGTATTTTACAAAAGTATTTTACAATATTATAACTGAATCAGTTTTCTTAAGATTTTTTTTTCTCTAACGTTTTCTTTAGATATTAAACCTAATTTTTTTTTTTTTAAAAAAAAAGATAAACTGTTATTGTTTTTTTTTTATTAAATAAATTGTTATTGTTATAAATAGAGGTTTTGTGAATGACATGTAGAATAAAATAAGAGGTGAAAAGGAGGAGAAAATTTGTGAAAGGTACGCAACTCTATTTCTTTTATAAAATTTGTGTTATTTGTGATGTGTTCTTTGTCTATATGCATTTGTTAGAATGCGTATCCTTTTTTTCTCTTTGTTTATCATCATATTTTATTTCTCTTTAAGTATACATTTTCCTGGTCGCTAATACTATGGTTTTAAATTACGATCGCGGATACGGTAACGATTGTGGTTGTTGCGATTGAAGTCATTATGGTTGTTATAACTGTGGCTTGCGACTGAAGTTGTTTTCAAGTTTCACAAATTATATAAGATGTCCCCCATCTCCGTCATCATTCCCTGTTTCGAGTAGTATTCTTCTTTCATCTCCATCCCCGCGGATTTCCACTGATTTCGTGGTGATCCTCCAACCTTAAAAAAATATTATTGTGAATATTATAACAGTAATAAACGTCATATATAAACAAATGTATACAGATAGCATGTAACAATATAATTAAAAATCTTAAATTTATATTAATACATGCTATTTTAATAAAATTTTCGGAGACGGAGTCCGCCAGCCGGGAGATAAAATATCGTCCCCAATCTCAAATCTCTTTTAGGAGAACTTTCTCCTTCCATTCCGCATCAAAAGCCGCATCAGATGTTTTTGGCGAATGTTTGTTCAAATTTTCTCACAAAAAAATAAAATTTATGAACTTCAAATCCTAATTTGTGTCAAATCTAATGAAAAATCTTACTTTTAACAATCTTTCAACCGTGCATTTTAAGAGCATTCAAATTAGTGTTTGTGGAATAAACTAAGACTATACAACAGTAGATAAATAGTGTAGTTACATAGTAGTTTCATATTATATATAGCTTGTGAAATTTCAAAATGATTTCACACCGCAACAGCCGCATTGTCATTGTAGCAACTGCAATGACCGCATTCACAACAACCGCAACTGTTACCGCATCGGCGACCGCAACTACAATTTAAAACCTTGGTTAGTTAATAGCATAAAAATTTATTTTATTAAAGGCGTGATTGTTTGCAACGTACATGATTAATGAATAATTTAACAGAGTCTCAAAGGTTGCTTTCACATAAAAAATGGAACAAGCAGAGGACAAATTGTCAATTCTACCAAAATTCATTCTTCATAACATACTATCAAGGCTACCAGAAGAAGATGCCTATAGGACAAGTGTTTTATCAAAGGCTTGGTTAGAGACATGGTATACTTTTCCCATCTTATGTTTCTACAATATTGAATTGATAACAGAGTCGAAGAGTAAGGACTTGATTGAATATGTAAAGAGCAGATTATTAAGGTTTTGGGAGCAAAGGTTGGCCATCAAAGAATTTAACTTTTCTATAATAGATATTCTTGGATGCATGTCAAATGATTTTGATCTTTGCTTGAAGTTGGTGAGTGAAAGTGGTGTTGAAGTTTTAGATGTTTGTTTTCCTAAATATAGTTCTATGATCAGCCAAGATGAGAAAGGTCGTCGGGGAGAATGTTATTATGTCTTACCGAAGGGTGTAATTGAAATAAAATCACTTACCAAGTTGGTGTTAGAAGGGGGTATTAGAGTCGACGAAGCATTGAGGAATCATTCAATTAAATTTTTTTCGTTGAGAGAATTACATTTGTTGGAAGTCGTTTTGAAAGATGGACAAGCAATCGAGTGCCTCATTTCTTGTTGTCCTTTGATTGAAGTTATAACTTTGATGCTTTTAAGTGGCAGTATGAAGTCTTTGAGCATGCGTGGTCTAAAAAAGCTCAAGACAGTTTATGTTGATGGAATAAAAGAGGTTTATATCGATGAAGCTAATTCGAGTCTTAAGAGTTTATATTATTGCCATGATTATATGAGCATTCCAATATTTAAGATTGAGTTTATTCAGTGCTGCAAATTTTTGAAAGAGTTACTCTTGTCTTTGTATGATACTACTATCATCACAGAAAAATGGTTTCTTGAAATATTACCAAAATTTCCATTTCTTGAGACGTTGGAGATATGGAATTGCATACTGTCTGAGACGATTAATATTTCAAGTGTTCAACTTAAATATTTACGAGTATCAGATTGCTCTAATTTGAAGGTGGCCAACATTGATGCTCCAAATCTATTGACATGTAACTTTAAAGGTTTTAATGGCTCAAAACCTATTATATCTTTTTTAAACAATATTTCTACTCAACTACAACTCTGTCTTAGTATCTCGATTTATGATTTTGATATTTTTTACGTGAGGGAACTTCTCCAAAATATCAAACCCCAAAATGTTTTTATATCACTATTTCTATCCATCTCTTGTTCTGAGGTGAGTATTAATTAACTACTTTGTTTAGTTCATTCATTCAATTTCTATCACTATATAGATATATATATTTACTTAATTTGTGTGTATTTGCTTGCCCTGTAGGGTGCACCAAGACCGGTGTTCTTGGATATTCCATCCCCTCCACCAAGTATCAAGCATTTGGACTTAGACATTGAGATTCATTCAGAAATAAATGAAACTTTGTATTCAGATATTGCAGATTTTTTACTTTTGTGTTTCGTACCTGAATATATATCTTGGAATAACTTGGAAACCAAACAATTCGTTGAGGTATGTATGTCATCTTTTCTCACATCCCTTTAATATGAATTGTAAGAGACTAAGTCTCATTTCTAACTTTTTTTTTAATTGTCTAAAACTACAGTTTTTTTTTTGAAACGCTAAGGAGAAAAAAAGATGTTACTAAATGTTGCTGGCGTGACTTGAAAGAAGCCAAAGTTCAAGTCACTAGATTTATAATAAATGATGGGACCATGTTAAAATCGTTGCCAAATTATTCAACTCGAGGAAATATTATCTTTATGAAAGATATGTAATGATGTTGTGATCTAGGGTCTTTTAGAATATCATATATCACATTCAATTTTGTTATATTAATGTATAAAAAAAAATGAATATCATATTTATTCTTCAGTTTGGTCAGGTACGTACCAAGAATCATATATCTCATATTATTGACAAATACTTGATGGCACCTTGGTAAGGGTGGCCAGATTAATTTATGGGCAGATTCTTGATTAGGTAACCCTTTGGTGGACCTTTTGAATATTTTCGGTCCTTCTCATTCTTTTTTTATAGGCTAAGACCGCTCATTTTGTTTCTAATAATCATTAGCTCATTCCTCACTTTATTTTTACGGTCTATCCTAATATGATGTCATTATTAAATAATGTCACCATTCCCATTTACAAAACTAAGGATGAGTTAAAATGGATTCACTCTAATAGTGGGGTCCTTTCTCTTAAAGATGCATACTAGTTTCATAGGTCTTTAGGGTATAATTGTTGTTGCTACATTTGAAGCGAAATGAAAGAATTGGAAATGTGATGTTTCGTGAGAATATTGCTATGAATGTGAAGTTTTGGAAGGAAGTGAAGTCTTTGAAGGTTTTGTCCTCCAAGTCGAGAGTTAGGACTGAGAGCCATATTGACTTCCACCTAGGTGAGAGGAGGCTAGTGGCGACCACTTGTTTGGTTGGAATAAAAGAAAGAATGTGACATAGAATTGAATCCGGCAAGTCGCTAATTCTATCCACCGTTGGAGTTGAAATCGTAGTCTCATATTATTTTTTTTTCACTTTTTGGCTTTTCATTTTTGTATAAGGTTCAGTGAGAATAGGGTTTCTAACCGAGTATATATATGATATATTATTTTAATTTATTTACACATCAGTAATACTTTGCAAAAGTTGCAGAAGATCTCTTATAATAAAAAATAGCAAAAGATAAGATCTGGCTAAACAAAAACTTCGCAGAAGATTACCTCAAAAAAAAAATTCGCAGAAGATACGGAAATAATAGTGTACAAAGACCTTATTATCATTATTTTATTTATTATAAAGACCTTATTATCAGAGCAAAAAATATAATTGAAGTGCATATACTAAAAAAATATAAAGACCTCTGCTCAATTGCAATAAAAAAAATATAACTGGAGTGAACCAATGGGATGATTTGGCGGAATGCACGATTGATATTGAATGATAGTGTAAAAGTAGTTTACACGCATATACTATTTTCTATATATATATTTTGTTGTATTGGATGTAAATGTTATTTTGCATATACGACAATCAAATGATTTAGGAAAATAAGATCAAACTAAACTTCATTTTCATTTTCAATATCAGATTTTTTTAAAAAAGAAATTCTAGTGGCTAAAATTTTTATCTTAAAGGTGAATGAGTTCGAACATCACCTCCCGCATATATAATGCAATGTCCCTATCCCTAGTGGCTAGATATTGTTTTTATTGTGCGATTGTTCCTTTCTACAATAAGATTTAACTAATTTTTTTTCCCAATTTAGGATTTATGTATTATATAATTATGATAAAAGTGTAAATACAATAGTTTAAAAGAAGAGTATAATTTTATTCCCCGCAACTGCGGGAAGGAAGCCACTTGGGGTTGGTCGAGTGGTGTTGGCTTGGGCCCTTGGAGTATGCTCCTCTCAAGGTCTCAAGTTCGATTCCCACTGATGCCAATTTCGGTGGGCTAAGTCCATACAGAGCAAAAAAAACTCTGGCTTTAAATGGGTCCCGCAAGTGGACGGTGGGATTGGTCCCCTTGAATTAGTCGGTCATAAGACCAGATACCAAGTTTTCAAAAAAAAAAAACTGCGATCGGGAGGGGCCCCGAACCAGATTCAACCGGTGGTAAAAAAAAAGTATAATTTTTGTCAAAAAAAAGAGTATAATTGGGAGGAAGAAAAAACTTTTACAACAAAATTAATACAACTGTATTTACTCAACAACAAAAAAAAAGGACCATGTAATTTTATTGGATGAGTTTTTTTTTTATGAGGAATTTATTGGATAAGTTTATCACATAGTTTTTATTGTCTTTGAGAATATATTAATGTTATAATTTATTTTTATTTTTCTTACAATGGAATTGAGGATTGAATCAAAGTCTCTAGCACACTACCCAAGCCCCCTAAACAAAATGATAGATACCACAAGAAATTCATATACACAAATAGTAGATTTCGAATTCGAACCCGGAACACCATGAATTTTGACATTTGTCACTTGAGCTAAGGGTTACGAATATTTTTTACATGTATTTATTATTTATAAATCCTAATTATATAAATTTAATTTATATGCATTAATAATGTAAAATGGTTTTTTGCATACATCAAATCACATTTTATTATTTAGATATATTAATATGTATTTTAGAAAAAAAAATATTATGACATATCTAAACAATAAAATCTCATTGTTCTTAATATGATGAAAACTTTGTTTTTCATTTAGTTAGCATCTGCAATAAAATATTAAAAGTAGTTTTGCAACTGTATATAGGGGTCAAGTTTTGCAACCTTTCCTCTCAAATGGTAAGAAAAACTCAACTCAATTAATTCCAAGTTCAGACGTAACGGTGCTCATTTTGTAAATTGCTAATGGGACATCTTACCAACTTTTCTCTATATTGCAACTATTCCAGAAGGAACACAAAGTTTCCTGTTATATTGAACCTGAATATCCAGAAATGGTCTAGCGCAAATTTCTTCTACCGCTTCTTCCTCATTCTAGACCTTGCATATCTAGAGAGCATAACCAAGGAGAGAAAAAAATAAGTTAGAAACAAGAAGTACCCAGCATAGCAGAACAGAAATTGATAAAATCCAGTAGGTTAGAAGATACTCTATATGCATGCCACCCCGATCTGATGATGAGAGTGAGCTTCCCTGAAGCTCCTCCATGACCTTAACAGCTTGATCAATTTCCTGTCAAAAGAAAAAAGGTTGATAAGAACATCAATAAATGAGCAAAAACTCAGGGGAAAGGGTTATTTGATCAGTTTGGTACGCAGTAAAGAGAGAAGGTCGAACAAGATCTTGTTTCTACTAAATAAATAAATGCTGAATGGACATGAAAAAAAAAAAAAAGATATTATTCAACATCCATGTTCAATTCAACGGAGGTATGCATATGCCATGTTCTGATAAGTTTAAGTGACAGTCAATTGTCTAGGAATCATGAGATACTAGCAGCATACTACAAGGTTGCCCAACTGATATTTTTTTGCACCTAGTGATGTTCACTTTGATTAGATTTTGTTCCACTATACAGTTATGGTCATCTGAAGTTGTACAACTATGGTTTCCAGATGAATTTCAAACCTCAAACTGATGCATGCCAATATGAAAATCAAAATTGCAAAAACAAGTTTTAAACTCATGACACGACCCAAAGAACATGATCAATTATCATGTATTATGTTATACTTTTTTTTTTTATAATATATATTACGTTATACTTAAAAGTAGAGTTTCTTTAAAAAGAGCACTTCACAGCACATCACTCCAGAGAAAAGAGTATCTGAAAATTTACTGTTGTAACTCTCAAATTGCTAAAGGTTAACTATAAAATTTCCTCTCCCCGCGCGCCCTTTCCTCTCTGACAGCCACACACAATGTATGAATACAACATATGCCTACTATTCTACCAATAAAGCCAACAGTCAATAGGATATGTCATGATTAACATCGTTTAACAAAGTTTCAAGTGATGCCTACTATTCTACCCATGATGCCTATTATATCAACATGAAAAAGCAAATGATATGAACTATGTGATAACAACTTTCAAGTTTCAATGCAACAATGAATTTTGTAATACAGGTCTCAGATGAAAAGTTGTCGAAAAGTGCAGCGGTGCCTATATATTACATCGACGTAATATGATTCCTACTATATACTGTATATATTTTTATTTTTTTTACCCCAATTCACACTCCTTCTATGTAAGATCTGTGCCTATGCATAAGCCTGTGGAAAAACAAGGGCCAATGCCAGAATTTCAGATCCAAATTATTGTTGGCAACGTTCATAACTGAAGCACCATGGAATAGGTGAAACAGAAATTGTTGCCTTATATACTGTATATATAGACATGACAGCAAGTGTCATACTTTAACACTTACACCAATTAATAATGTTATGTAGGATGCAAAATTGACTACTCTGACCGTTGAATTCAAAGTTAAGCTTAAAAGAATTCATGCAAAAAAAATCCATACATCATAATATTGTTTCAACTTAAAAGATAATATATAAAAAATGGTCAGTTGCCTAATAATGCCAAACTCGTTATTTGGGGAGTGTTGTATGGCTATCAAGACATGTATGGCTGTCATAATTTTTGTGAAACCATAGCATTGGCTCGTTAAGCCGACCCTCCAAAAATATTTTTTAAAAAAAATACATGAAAATATTCCTTGTTAGATAACAAACCAATGAGTGTCCAAATTATTTAAAATTTATAGATCTGATGATACAGATAATATCTAATGATTCAACGGCCAGGTTGGTTAATTTTGTATCCTACAAAGTATATTAGTTAATGTAAGTCTTAAAGTTTGACACCTAGTGTCTTTTGTGCGTGTGCTTTATAATCAGCAAGAACAGCTGACTTACCTCAAAATCAGCAAATGCTACAGGCATTCCTCCTCTAGAACGCATCTTGACCATGTTGAATCCAGCATACCTGGAATAATGGATTGAAGACATTAAGTCCTATAGTCAAAAGCAAGTAGATGATTTTTTATTTTTTTATGATGAACAATGTCGGATCTAGATTTAACAAGAAGCAGCGGGTTCGCTTTTCCAATTTTATTAACAATACTAGACGTCCTTGGCAAATCCATGAATAAGAAATAGAAGCAGCAACTCACCCAGAAAAAGCTTGCTTTAATTCATCCTCAGTGCAATTGGGCCCAAGATTTGCAATAAAAAGAGTGGAACATGGTCCTCCATCACCACCACCTTTTCCATGTTTCTCCTGCAACCAATTTGAAAACATCATGATACATAAGTGCTTAATGGGAAAATGAAAGAAAAAAAATTACAAACTAAACAATATTTTTTTAAAATTAACAAACTACACAATTTTGCATGTTTCATAATGGTTTGGCTGAAACACAGAAAGGGACAAAATCTGTGTGCAGTATTTGATGAGAGAATATTGGATGTTTTATGATTTCTACAAATGCATTGAGATAAAGAGTTCCAATTTCCAACATATTGCTAATGCCAGGCTTTCCTTACCCTTGCCACAGGTACACGATTGTCAGAACCAACAACAGCATCACCACTGCATAGGCAGAAGATATAATATTCTTAGTGAACGCTGTTCAAAAAAAAATATTCTTAGTGAACCAATTGAAATTTTAAAATACTTGTGTAATTTTATTATTCATGTTTCGTTTGTGTTAACAATTTGCAGAACTTTGAACTTGAGGTATGGAAAAGGTATGAATATCAATTGTATTATAAACCTTTGTGTGGTTGCTATATCGCCATGGTCGCTGCCATTTTCTGATAGTTCATCAGGCTCACTTTCACCTAAATGCAAAAACATTGCAGGTGAGCAACACAAAATAAGAGGGGCAATAATATGAAACCTAGCCACATTTTCCTACTCTCTAACTCATTAAATTCTAATATCACCCACCTAATTTAAGTTGAATGTTACAAATAGCTATGTATGTATTGTAGTAAAAAATAAAATAGTAGCACACCATATCATCAGTCCTTTCAAAATAAAAAATGTCTATGTGCCTTGAATTTATAATCAAAGAAATGTTACCATCATCACTTGACGATCCCTGAACATTGGCTTCCCCCTTTGACCTTTTATCTATAACCACGTAGGCTCCACCACCTGTGCGTTTAAAATAAAACCACTAATCATCCTGGAAAAGCAGTAAAATTATAAAAGTATGAGTTTGGAAAAGTTTATTTACACTTTACAACTATTATAAGCTTATCTTATGTCATAAGCATTTGTGCAAATGTTTGGATTAAACTTATAAAAATAGTTTATCGCAGGTCTATAAGTTATTTTCAGCTTATTTCAATAAGATGCCCCAGATTTCTTATGAAAACAACTTACAGTTTATATGAATAGATTAACTTTATTTTATCTTTTAACGATATGTGTTTATTCAATGTATGCTCAATTAAGTTGTTTACCCGAACACTCTATAAAACACATTGACTGTGTCCATAATTCATCAAAATAAATTGGGGGAGAATGGAAGAAAAATGGTTTCAAGGATAAAAAGAATGGAATAAAAGTGAAAACAAGAAGATATCTAAATTCTATATATGCATTATAGCTTGAAAGTTGATGTTTCCATGTTTTCCATTCCTCGTATTTTTGTTCATATTCATCCATACCAGTCCTGCATAATATATTTACCTGGTTTTCGCTTCCTCCTAGAGTTTGACCTGGCAAGTTCAATATGTAAAACAGACCCAGATTGAGGATCAAATTTCACGCCCTGACGATCATTAGGAAAAAATTATATTAGATCGAAGGCCAACTTCTATAAATTGAAAACATTTTATTTGTAAATATGTCCCCTTTCTATCACAAACCACTACATTTGAATAACAAATTTGAAACATCATATATAATCCACTAAAACTCCTAGGGCTTCCTTCAGAGTATATGTCAAGAGAAGTCATTGAAATTAACAAATTCTGATGAGGTGCACTTCATAGCTTCTAGAATATCACTACAGGAAGCATTTGGTTAACAGGTTTAATTAAATGTTAATTCAATAAGCAATTTCAGAGAGATTAATTAAAAGTGCTTATTCCTATGTTGTCTTCAAGAGCTTATTGAAAATAACATGAAAACACAATAAACATGGCATAAACTATATTTTTCAATCCATCTATAAGTGAGTAAATACCCAATTTGATCTCTGAAATTGTAGGACCATATCAACTCCTCCCTCCACATTATCAATATTTCAAAATGATCCTTAGAATCGTAAAATGTTATCAGGTTCGTCTCTCGGTCTGGATCAGTTATCAAATGCATTCCTAATATTATTCACTTGATCTCAAATGTATCCCGGACATTATAATCCCACCAAATACCAACAAAGGGACGAATCGAATTAAATATTTACAATTTCAGAGTCACATGTTTGATATAGTCCTACAATTTTCAGAACCAAATTATATATTTACTCTATACCTAAGCACTAAAAAAGTCGCCACCACTCTTTCAATGACCCCCTTAGTCCAAAAAGGGAGAAAAATGGCACCAAAAAGTTCATTCACTCCAAGGAACAACAATCAAAACAGATAATTGCAATAATTTCATAAAATTAAGCTATTTAATCTCACTATTCATCATGGATTACGCAATATTCGAAACTAGGCACTCACATTTAGGGCGTGCAACGCTGCCATTGCTGCCTGATGATTGAAAAACGTAGCAAATGCAACAACCTGAAAAAGAAAATCGAAATTTTCATCAATCATATACAAAATTCTCAAATTTCAATCTCAAAATTGAAACTAAAACACTCGATAGAATCGAGAATTGAACTGAAATTGAGTACCTGATTGGCGCGGCCGGTATACTTGAGTTGGCAAGAATCGAAACCAGGACGACGGCGGAAGAGGTTGTGAATCTCACGCGCTTTCACGTCGTCTGGTAAACCGGAAACGAAGAGCGTGTTTATGTTGCTTCGTTCATCTGGCTGGTAAAGGTAATAAGGATCGAATGGTTGCATAGCCATTCGGAAGGTTGCGCCGGTGAAAATGAATTGGTGAGGTCCGTCGTTTGTGGCGGTGATGACGGAGGTTGAGAGTGAGCGACTCCGGTATGTGCTTTGCTTTTGTAACTACGTAACCAAGTTCTTAAGGGTATGTTTGGTTCGGGGTTTTTGGAGGGGAGGGGAGGGGAGGTGAGAGAATATTTTAAATGTTTTGTGTTTGGTTCAAATTTTATGAGGGGAGAGGAGGGGAGGGGAGGTGAGCAAAATCCCTCCAATGACCAATTTTTGCTTCCCCCCAAATTGGGGGGATTTGGAGGGGAGGGGAGGTGAGGAGAGATGAATTATTATAATTTTAATTACATTGACATAATTATCCTCATATTTATTTGAAAATACCAAAACTTTCCTTTTAAAATTTATATTAAATCATACTAAGTTATTTGCTTGTTGCCATTTTTTTTACGTTGCCTACATCCTGTGTTTATTTTTTTCCTGTACTATTTTTATTTTTTTGTTTTTATGTACTTTTTTTTACAAGATACTTGTTTTTATTTTTTACTATCCTACAACATTTTTGGATGAATATTTTTTTTATATATAATAAAATGAACACTTTTAAATTCGTTGCACTATATATATATATATATATATATATATATATATATATATAAACTATCAACAAGTTTTTTTAGGAGAATTAACTATCAATAAATTGTTTTATACATATTTTCATATTCTACACATTATATATTTTAGAAGTGCTCTAATATTTTTGAACATAAAAAATTTTGTTAGAATTTTGCATTTGATTATTTCTGGAGTTTTCGGTTATTGAGTTTTCATATTTAATTGTTTATGTAGTGAATACTGAATAATTTTAAAATGTTGAGATTTTGTAAAGATGACAAGGATAAAAAAGTAAATTAATTTTAGAATCCCTCCCCTCCCCTTGTGAACCAAACACATATTTAGTAAAAATCTCTCACCTCCCCTCCCCTCCCCCTCTTTTGAACCAAACATAAATATTATCCTCCCCTCCCCTCACTTCCCCTCCCCTCCATTAAAATTCCTCCCCTTCCCTCCCCTCCCCTCCTTCTATTTCGAACCAAACAGACCCTAAAAGAGTGTGTATTTATTTATTTGCAAATGTGTGTGTTTGGAAAAGTTTTCACTGCCATTGGCGATTAATAATTTTTATCAAAATACTAGCAAGACATTTCAGGTGAATTCTTCATTTTCAGTTGAATTTTTTCATATAGAGAGTCAGAAATCAAACTCTTAACTTTCTCCAAGACCTTTATCATTTGGATCGATTTATTTTTGGTAGAGAATTTAGAATGAAATGCTAAGTAAACTGAATTATTTTTAAAATGTGTTTGTTTGAATAGAGGAATAAAAAAACTCATGTAAATATTTTTGGTCTATTTTTATAAATTATAAAAAAAATTGTAGAAAATTTAAAGACTGATTTAGGAACAATTTGCAATTTTTTAATATTTAAAGGACCAATTTGAAAACAATTAAGGGCTAATTTGTAGATCAAATAAAAATAAATAATACTTACGACAATGAATTTTAATAATTGTTCGAATATTTTAGAGTTTGTGTCGCCATAATTGACCCATATCCTAAAAAAAATTGAAAAACTATTTTAGTTTGTTTTATACTTAAATTCTTAATTATTCTTCTTCATAATTTTTTTTTTATTTACGATGATGATAATGAGGATCGAACCTACGACTCGTGTATACTACCTAAATCCATCAAACCTAGTGACTTTCTTGATCAATATTCACATTGTTTATTGAGCTATATGCCTTACATACACATAATCTCTTATTTATTCTCTTCATAATCTTAAACATGCAGAACCATTTATTTTATCAATAACTATTAATCCACACACAAAAAAAAAAAAAAATCAAGAAGATTAACAAATGAAAAAGACTAATTAATTAACAGAACATAACATATTCAAGAAGCAACTGAAACAATGACTTCTTCTTCTTCCTCAAAGAACAAATCCCCTGTCTTCCTAAACGCAGCATGCGCCACCACAACCACAATCGCGACACTAACCGCAACAACAATATTAACCGTAGCTTGCGTAAGAAGCAACAGTCCAACCGTAACAAACGCCATGAAAACAACCACAAGCCGATCATCAACAAGTCGACCCCATAGAATTACCGGCTGATCACGTAGGAAGTAGAAAAACAACCATGCCGCCATGAGAAGAACGAAAACAATAAGCGATATCGGGTGCCATAAAAGGCTTAGAAACAAGATCAGAAGCATCACCATAGTGTAGTTCATACGGAAGTATGATATATTGACACGAATCCGTGAAATTGCTTCCGGTAGTCCATTCGTGGGGATACCAAGTGACCAGAGATCGAACATGGTTTTCCATGGTCGACGAGTTCCTAAGCCGGCTTTGATTCTCTGTTTGCCACGTGTTATGTATTCGAGTTTTGGCGGTGTTGGCAGTGTTGGTGATGTTGGGATTGTGCCGTAGGTTGTTGTCATGGTGGTGGAATAAACCATTCAACCAATGCTAAAAATGTAATGTAAATGAAATTTGGAATGAACAATGAAATGGTTACTACTACTTACTAGAGTTTAATAATTATAGGAGCAATTGGGTCCTACGATTTTGTGAGTTGGTTTATGTTTTTTATTTTTATTTTTATGATGATGAGTGTATTATTATGGATTATGGATTTTGGAGGATGGGATGTGGTAATAATTTGAGTTTTTGATTTGGTTTTTGCTATTGGAATTGCATTTCTTTTTGTGAGTTAGATCATGTTTGTTTCCAAACGAGTGAAGACATTCATAGTATAAGTTTTGTTGTCAAATTTGGAATGTGGTTAATGTTGCTTTCTTTCTTGGTTGTAATGTTGAAACTATTTCATGAGGGGAAAAATCTAGGACTTCAATAGTTAGTTACTTTAGTTAATTAGGAATTTTTGTGTTTTTGTGTAATAATACTAAGTGTTTATAAACAAAATTTAATTGGTTTTAATTCCTAAATAATATGAATTTTTGTATGTACTATAAGATCAGTTTCTCCATCAAGGTTAAGCGAGTCCTCATGTGTGATCGAGGCACTCCTAGCTCTACTTTTTTGACACCGGCTATACTATACTTGTTTTTTTCGAGATTTATGTACTTGGATCATTCAAAATTATGAGACTTCACAATTTTATTCTTGAAAGATGTATCGATGAATTAGAATCGCGTGCTTGTGAACCGACTTTATCCTCGATTCTCAAATAGTTTTTGGTATACCAACAAAATTACTATAATTAACCTAAAAATTACATCTCGTTGATGGTTCTAACTAAAGGTGAAAAACAATATCATGTATTATTGGGTGTCAATAGTTGCAATCCATGTTTCATGTCAAACCATGTTGACATGCATGTTGTGGTTTTTAGTATTTGTTGCTTTGTAAACGACATAGACTAGAAGTAGTTAGGTGATTAGATATATATTGGGATACAAATACTCATCTTTGCTTTTATTAATTTCATCTTTTGAAGATCCAAACACTTCCAACTAACCACACTACACATTGTAGTGACAGCATATCATGTCTCTAGAGTCGAGGATCCCTAGAATCATTACATGAATTTTTTGGGTCAAGCTAACATGCATGTGTCTTTAGGATACATGTTAAGGAGCTTAAAATGGAAATTTTGTATTGGGAAAATCAAGATTTTGACTTTATAAAAGTTGAATGCACAACTTTTGAGACTAATTTTCTACATTAAGTTAACTTAAAGCTAAAGTTGAAAATATTGACTTAAAAAATAAAGTTAAAGTTGTTTGGTAGTAAATAAATAGTTAGTAAACACCTTTAAATATTATTAAATGCAACAATCTTTTAATTTTTTAAAAGGCCATAATAATCAAGTATTAATACACTTATAAGTAAAATATTATTTAAATACTATCATTTCATTTTATTTATTGTCAATTTTATACTGTTATTTAAATATTAACATTTCATTTGTTAATAAAAATATAATGTAACATGTAGGGATGCTCAAATCCAAACCAATCTAAAATAAAAATCGTAAACCGATCAAAAAAACCGAAAACCGCAAAAAATCGAATATTTTTGGATGTGTTTGGATTTTCTTTTGTGAAAATCGCTGGATCGAATTTCGGATTGATTTTTCAAAACCGAACTAAATCGCACATATATTTTAATCCTTATTTATCTTTTTATCATTATGAATATATATTGCATTTCCCTATTTTTTGTTTATTTTAAATTTTGTTAATATCCTATTTTTTGTTTATTTTAAATTTTGTTAATATTGTTTGTTAGTTTAATTTATTTTATTTTTTACCTTTCGATATGTTTCTAATATAATTGACAATTGTCATTCCAAAATATTATTTTTTAATATATTATATGTTATATCTTAATATTTATTTCGTCAAAAAAAATTACAATTTATAATTTGGATATTCAAAAACCGATCCAAATTAAACTGCATAAAATTGGATTAGATCGGATTGAATTTTTTTTATTTGTCATCCAAAACCGGACCGAGTCGCAAATAAATTTATTTTTGGATCAGATGAGTTTTTACCTCAAAACCGATCCAAACCGAACCATAAGCACCCCTAGTAACATGTAACAAAAAAATAAATATATAACGTAACTGAATAGTCCAATTAATACGTTTCATTAAAAAAACACAAAGGTAGCACCTTTAGAAAAGAAATGGTAGCAATTAGCTAAAAAGTAATGTACTGCAAGCACATGCTAGGATAAAGAAACAATTCAATGATAGTGGTACAGCGTAAATGGCAAGAAACAAAGTCAGAAAAAATTAAAATAAAAGAAAATACATACAGGTGGTGGGAATCGAAGAGGGGATAAGGAAAATAAGCTAGGCGTGTTTGAAATTAAGTTGGTATTTTTAACTTTTTAAATATCTATTTTTTATTCAATTTTCAACTGTAAAAATAAGTTGCTTATTAATTATAGTACTTATTTGAAATAGTGTTTGGCCCTACTTCTTCTTTTAAGTGATTTTAAGTTGGAAAAAAGTCAGGCCAAACACTACCTAAGTATCTTAAAATGTGTCCTTAGGGCACATGTTAACTTTTTCCATTTTTTTTACTTATATTCAACTCTCATTTTTTTATCGATTGAGACTCTAATTCACACTTCACACACAATAATCTTCTCTCAATTGTTGCACTCAAAGAAACACGCCGTTTGCCTATCATTGTTAAAAAAAACTTTTGACACAGATTAAAGCTTGTCCATTTAGTAATGATTAGCTCAGATACCACTATTAGGTTATGAGAGAGAAGTTCATAGAATCATCACATTAAATTAAGAACAACATACAAGAAAAATTTAACACCAAATTTTTATCCAAAACTTTAAGTAATTAGGTCTATAGATCCTCTCACCTGTGTATATTATTCAAACACTCATTTCTTTCATCTAATGTAGGAGTTCTAATTCCCACTTGAGAGACAACATGGGCATGATTGTGAGAAGTTCAAGGTAAGTGAGGGCACATGCCTTAAGTCCCCACCCTTCATTAGCAACTGCTACAATACATTGCCAATGTCATTTGCCATTGTGTAAATGTTTTTATCCAATCAATTTGGCCTAATTATAAAATATATATTTTTTGTCCTAAGAAATCAGCAATTGGTTAATTATTAACAAGGATGTGATGTAATAATGTACCAAGAATTGTTGTCCAATGTATTTTGACTTGTATTTGGGTTTAAGAAACTTAGCTTCAAGCAAAAAAATTGTGATGGCAAATACTTCAATTGCATTCCAAGGTTCCATTTAATTTTTCTTCTACAACTAGTAAACTTAACTGCCCTATATACATGTAGTGCAACAATTGATAATGGCAAATTGACACCAAATTCTTAATATGCCAAAACAAATTCAGTAGTTCTCTATATCTTGACCCTATTTTGTTGTATATATATAGTTTAAGTTTAAGAGTTAAGGAAATGGAGGAAACGCCTACAATCCTCCATGGAACCATTGAAGCTACCATCTTCAATACCTCACCTTACACACCCTTTTTTCCCTTCAATGTGAGTATGATTTTTTTTTTTGGTACAATGTGAGTATGATTTAATTGCACTTTTTTTAGAATGATTTAGAAATAAAAGTCATTTAATCACACTTTTCTTTAAAAAAAAAATAATAAAATTAAACTAATTATAGCTTATGACCTCAACTCAACCAGCTCTCATGACCACATTAATTTGTTGAGAATTATTTTGACTCCCGCTGTTTTCTTAAAAACCACACTCCTCCGAATTCATCAATCCAGATGGAAAAAACACTATTTTTTCTCGAGTCCAAATGGATAAATTTAGAAGGAAAAAAAGTGGTGTTTTTCCGCTTGAATTGGTGAATTGAGACGAAAGTGGTTTTTATGAATCACGAGCTGGGAAAAGAAGCTCTCTAATTTGGTTTATACATTGAAAGTTTGATCGGCCGGGTAAAGGGTCGGGTAAGGGTTTTGTGAAATCAGAACCTTATACATTGAAAGTTTTCTAGCTTAAGCATATAACCTCCTAACATTGCATGAATTTTACTTCTTTTTTTCAGTGCATATGTACAAAGGGAAAGCCAGCTTATGTAACCATAAAGATAGACAACAAAAAGGTTGCAAAAACAAGCAAAGAAAGAAACCGTATTTGGAACCAAACCTTTCATATTCAATGTGCTCATCCAACTAATTCAATTATCACAATTACATTAAAATCATCAAATTCCATATTAGGAAAATATCATATCAAGGCCCAACAACTTTTAAATGAAGAAAGTTTTTTAATCAATGGATTATTCCCTCTTCTCATGGAAAATGAAATACCAAACCCAAAACTTAAATTGAAATTTATATTATGGTTTAAGCCTGCAAAATTGGAACAAAGTTTATCAAAGGTACTAAGCAATAGGGAATTTCAAGGACCAAAGGATGCAAAATTTCCACTAAGGTCTAATTGTCAAGTCAAACTTTATCATGATGCTCATCATTGTTCTACATTTCAACCTCCCTTTGATCCATGTGGTACTCCAAAAAATCTATGGGAGGATGTGTATAAAGCCATTGAGAATGCAAAGTATATAGTTTACATTGCAGCTTGGTCCCTCAATCCCATGATGGTTTTGGTAAGTGAATGTTTGAATTCACCTTTAGAAATCAAAAGGATACAATAGACTTTAAATTGATTTTAGTATCTTTGGAGGTTCGCGATTAGAATTGATTTTATTTCTTGAATAGATTCTAATGTTAAGCTAGGATATGCAGTTTTTGTCTCCGAATGTGATGTTTACACTTAAATGTATAGGTTTATTTTGGTTAAATCTATTTTTAGACGTCTGATCTTAATCGGACGACTAAAAACTCTATGACTGTGTGACTATACCGAATTTTCAACTGCATGTAATCCATTTCCCAACCTCTACTCAATAACATCCAAACATGTCAAAATCAATATTATTCGTCTGAATTGATTTTGTCTTCTTCAAAAGTGGAATCAAACACTAAGCAATATAATTTCATATATCTTGATTTCACAATGATCATAAATTTTCTGAAGTCTATACTTATTGTACAGATAAGAGATCCTCATACAGAAATGCAACATGCAAGAGGAATGAGTTTAGGTGAGCTATTGAAAAAGAAAGCAGATGAAGGAGTGGCTGTGAGAGTTATGCTTTGGGATGATGAAACATCATTGCCCTTAATTAAGAACAAAAGTCTAATGAACACACATGATGAGGATGCTGTGACATATTTCAACCATACAAAAGTAATATGCAAAAAATGTACTAGATTACACCACAAGTTTCCATCACTATTTTCTCACCATCAAAAAACTATAACAGTTGACACCAAAGTGCTTAAATCTGATAATGATAGACAAATTATGAGTTTTGTTGGTGGATTAGATTTATGTGATGGTAGATATGATACAGAACAACATTCATTGTTTCAAACACTCATTAAGGAATCACATTGTTATGATTTTTATCAACCAAACATTATAGGAGCTAACCTTAACAAAGGAGGACCAAGAATTCCT
Organism: Trifolium pratense; assembly: GCF_020283565.1. Classification (NCBI taxonomy): domain Eukaryota; kingdom Viridiplantae; phylum Streptophyta; class Magnoliopsida; order Fabales; family Fabaceae; genus Trifolium; species Trifolium pratense. The sequence goes on along the minus strand of NC_060063.1, from coordinate 45,619,117 downwards.
TGGCATGATTCTCATGCTTGTGTTATTGGCGAAGCGGCTTGTGATGTGTTAACAAATTTTGAGCAAAGATGGACAAAACAATGTGATCCTTCTCTTTTAGTCCCTTCTAGCACTTTGGTGAATCTTGTTCCTCAAGTAAACTCAAACACTTCAATAGAAAATAATAATTGGAAAGTTCAAGTTTATAGATCAATTGATCATGCTTCTGTTGATGATTTGTGTGGAAATTTCAATGCCGAGAGAAGCATCCATGAAGCTTATGTTGATGCAATTAGACATGCTGAGAAGTTTATATACATTGAAAACCAATACTTTATTGGAGGATGTCAATGGTGGGAAAAAGATAAGAATGTTGGTTGCACAAATTTGATTCCTATTGAAATTGCATTAAAAGTGGTTAGTAAGATCAAAGCAAAAGAGAGATTTGCAGTGTATATAGTTATACCAATGTGGCCAGAAGGAGTGGCTGAAAGTGAATCTGTTCAAGATATATTGTATTGGACAAGAGAAACTGTGGCAATGATGTATAGGTTGATTGGGGAAGCAATAAAAGAAAGTGGTGAAATTGGACATCCAAGAGATTACTTGAATTTCTTCTGTCTTGCAAATAGAGAGCATAAGGGAAAAGGAGAGTATCTTCCTTTAGATTCTCCTCATCCTGAAACAGATTATTGGAATGCACAGAAAAATAGAAGATTCATGGTTTATGTTCATTCCAAGCTCATGATAGGTACTAGTACTATTTTATCAGAAATTTTCAATTATTATTTTCTCTTTCCATTTTTTGGTTGTACATGTACCTTAGTCGAATGAAATTTAGATACATGGCCCTAAAGTTTGTGGCGCTGCTTTTTTGAAGTATTGTCCGCTTTAGATTTTTTATGTGAACTCTCGTAGTTCTATCCTTAATCAAAAGGTGCAATGTGCATCAATATTATTTTTAACCTCGGTTCCTAAGCATTGTGAGATTAAAAGGTCTATCGGCCCTCATGTGTGGTTTAGGCTCTCATTTTAGTGCCAATGTTCCGACTTCAAGTTCACTGCACCGTTTTTTTGTTCTTAGTTGAAAGACATCTTGGTGGATTGACGAAAGTAGGTGTTTATATACTATCCTTAGCCTTGATTTTAAAAACAATATGAGACCCCTTTTGTTTACCAAAACATATGGTGATATGATTAGGTGCCTTTAACTTCTTGAAGGCAGGTACCTCTTCTTCACCATATTCAAATATTTTCTTAAGTTAAGTGATAGAATATTCAACTATTTAAAATTTACAGAATGTTTATTGAATGTGTTTATATTCCAACTTCGAGGTGAAATTTGTTAAGCGTCAAGCAAACATGGTTGCTTATACATTAGCTAAAGCAGCCATATGTCTGGGGAGCTGGGGCTAGTCCCTGTTTATTTGAGTTGAGTCCTCTTTTATTGAGAACTATTTGATTAATGAAATGAGTTAAATTTGTTATTGAACGAGTAATTTGAAGAGTGTCCAAATATTGAATTATAATATAAAGTTTATGGATGTTTTTGTTTGACAAGTATTGTTTTGTTGCATGTATGTATATGTATACATGTCACCAGTGGATGACATGTACATATTAATAGGTTCAGCTAACATTAACCAAAGATCAATGGATGGGAAAAGGGACACTGAAATTGCAATAGGATGCTTCCAAATTCAAGATGAAGTTGAGAAACAAATGAACCTTAGTGATGTTCATGCATATAGAATGTCACTATGGTATGAACACACAAATAGTTTCAATGAATTGTTCTTAGAGCCACAAAGTTTGGAATGTGTGAAAATGATGTGTTCAATTGGTGATCAAATGTGGGAAATTTATAGCAATGAAGAAATTGTTGACATGGAAGGTGTGCACCTTGTTAGTTACCCTATGAGAATAACACAAGAAGGGTATGTGAAAGATTTGAGTAATGGAGTTTATTTTCCTGATACAAATTGTCTAGTGAAGGGGAAGAGATCTACATTGTTGCCCCCTAACTTGACTACTTAGGATTAAATTTAACATATCTAGATGTTCTAATATAATACAAGAGTATATACCAATGTATCCTAAAAATCAAAATTATCATGTATATACCAATGTATCCTTAATATCAAAATATGATAATAGTCCATGAAACTATAGTGATGTTTGTTCTTAGTACATGTAATATTTTTGGTTTTAGTCCTTAAAAATTTTAAAATTATTATTTTTAGTTCCAGAAGTCAAGAGAAGTCAATTTGTTGGGCCACGTGACAGCATGTGGCATAATTATATTAAGTCACATATGACCATAGTGACAAAGGGTTCGTTCGGCCCAACTTTTTTTAGAGCTTATGCAATATAAATTAGGTTTTATGTTATTTTATAAGTTCACACTAGTGAAAATTGTAATTTTATAAACTATTTTATCATAAACCACCTTGACAAACTTCTAATAATATATAAAAATTACATAAGTTGTTTGCATAAACTCTAAAAAAAATTGGGTCAAACGATCACTAGATACAACAAGTTTTGAATGTGAATGGATGAATTCAAACAAAAAAATCTTATCTTATAAGAACTAAAACTAAAAAGCACTATATTTGTGGAGAGTAAAATCTTATTTAAACCAAAATATAAATATGCATCTTTCTGTAAAAAAACAAGAAAGTAAACCTCGATGACAAGTGTTTGTACTACAAATATAAACATTAGAAGATATGTTGCTACGATAATAATTTGAGAAAATATCATAATTGAATGTAATCGAACGAGTTAGTGTTGTGTTGTGTCAGAAACTGACACCTGACAATCACTCATTGAACACATATTTCCTCTGGACACAAATATAAGCAAAAAAAAATAAAAAAATTGTTTACGCGGTGTTTAAAAAATTTAGTTAAGTGTAATTAATTTTCATGATTTAGTGCAAAACATGAGTTAAATTTACTATATTACCAATTTTGAAAAGTGTAAAAGTGTAAAAGTGAAATAGATGCCTAAAATAAAATAGAATTAAAGAAGGGTATATTAAGAATGATAGTATTAATTAGTTTAAAAGTAGTTAACTTTTGCTTATAATAGTGACCAAAATTTAAAATTTTTTTTTTTTTTGTTATATTTGTGACTAGAGGGGGTATTTGATTAGAAGTGTCGGTGCTACAAATACTCCTTCCGACCTCACATATAAGCAAAAGTTATAAAAATCAACTATATTCAATGTTATTCTTCTAAAAATACTCCTAATTAATTGTTTTACTTTTAATATGATTGTATAATTTAAATGCAAATTTAATGTATTATAAGAAGTAGTTTAGTAAAAATAACAACTTTCTTAATACGAATCAAACTAGAGAAATTTAGGAAATTTAGGAAACCAACTTACAAGTACCCTTCTAGAAAGTTTTAGGAGTGGATAAAAACACATTGGAATGACTAGTGTTATCCGTGAGATAGATCTAGTTCAACTTGCAATATTGCTATGTTAAACTTTCACCCAAGTTTGAACTTGGGACCTCACTGTGTCATGTGAGTTTATGCATCGTGATCTCGTTTCAGAAGTTTTGAATGTAGCCAATGATGATGAGATAATATGGAAAATTCTCTGTCTGTGGTAATCCAATTTCTCTACAACCTTTCAATTTCTGTTTCTCTACCAAATCAAATCAATTTTCTTAATTCATTCTTCATGTAATTCTCAGAGTTCGAGTTTAACGATCGGAGAAACACTGTGTGCGGTGTTCTTTCCACTAATCGGAATAGCTGAAGCTTTGATTTATACCTTAACCAGTTGCTTCGATTGCCGTAATCAAGATCAGAAAAAGAATAAGAACAAGTTTTCTACCTTTGAAGATATTCTCGCACTCGCTAACGATTCTCCGTGTTCGTTTCTTAATTCATTCATCGTTGTTAAGTAAATGATAATTAATTTGTTTTAATTTTTGTAGTTGTGATTTGTTGCAGTTAATGTGAATGAAATAGAGGCATTGCATGAACTGTACAAGAAGTTGAGTTGTTCGATCATTGACGATGGTCTCATCCATAAAGTAACTAACTATACACTCAATTCTGTCATTTTATTCTATGGTCAAATTAGGCACAGTTTAATTTGCGGCTTATAGCATAAGCACTTATGTATAAGCTTCAACCTATTTGGTTGGATTGGCTTATTTGAGCTTATCTAATGGTATAAGTTTTTGTGACACTGTTTGGGAGAACTTATGAAAACATCTTATGACAATTCCAATATAGCTTACGAAAATAGCTAGTAGTTGTAGCATATATAAAAATAATTTATCTTTATTGTATCTTTTGCATTAAAAATAGCTTATGCAAGCTTATACCCAAAGCTGCAAAATAAGCTGTTTATCTAAACAGGCCCTAAATAAAGTTAAATTGTTATGGTATCAGCTATAAACTGTTTTCATAAGCTATCTTAGAGAGCTTATGAAAATAAGCTGAAAATAGGTCATGGAACATGTCATAAGTTGTTCTCATAAGTGCTTATGTCAGTAGATAAATTCAAATAAGTCAATCCAAACAAGCTCTTTGTCTTCTAAAAAAAACTTTCCCACCGAATTAGTCCCTAAAAAAATGAAGTGTCAGCATATATTTTTTTCAAAATAGTTTCATCAAATTTCAATTATCGTTAAAGATGGTTGCTGACTATATAAATTGTCCAAAGGAAGATCTCTGAGAATTCGGTGATTTGCTTGGCGTGTGTAGAACTTCATTTGTCTCTTAATATAAATACTCTCATATATTGAGTTTCTTATGAAGGAAGCAAATGTGGTTGCTCACACCTTAGAGCAAGGGTGGCTACATCGTGAGCTATTCCTCAGTTTTTCTAGCATATGCCAACATGTAGTGAACCTTTCATTATTAATCAAATGAAGTAATTTGGTTTCTGTCAAAAATAAATTATTTGGTGAAAAATGAATCTGATGGGTTCTGAGTGATTTTTATGAATAAAACAGTAATTTGATGGATGAATTATAAGGTAAAATGGAAGAAATTGTATTAATGAAAGATCCAAATACTATGAGTAAAAGCAGGAAATGAGGAAGTAACAAACTAGTAGAGAGAGTCTACTAGCCCCAAAGCACTAAGTGCCCCAAATCACTGTAAGTGATCCCACTAATTCTAACTGAAATTCTAGCTAAGTTATTCCTTCTCTTCACTACTCTTTATATAGTAGAATAAGTCCTCATGCATTTCATGCTCTCATGCCACCTCATCATTCCTTTCTCTCTTCCTTTCTACACCTTAGTCTTGGGCCAAAGTCAAGGCCCACTTTCACATTCAAGTCTCTATCAGAATCCAGATCCTTTGCAACTTTGGAATCAAAATGTTCTGAAGCTCTCTCCATCTCCAATGTCAGTCATTGGAGGTTGAGAGACTATGTCAGCTGTTAAATTAATCGAACGGTTGGCATTTACATTTTGGCTTTAGATGTCTGCAGAAACATGGTGATCACTGAGGATCCATGTTGTTAAAAAATCCTTTGGAGGACTACTATGTTGATGCTTTAAACTATGAGGGGAAAAATTGTTGACAATAATCTTTAGAAGACTAATGTGGTCACACTCCAATATTTAATTGACTGAGTTGTTAGTTTACTCATTTTATTATCAGAACAATGTTTATTCTCATATGCAATGTGGCTAACTTCAATGAAATGTTGTGAAAATAACAACTTAGATTGTGACTGACTTTTTCTATCATAATTTTGTGCTTTTTTTAAAGATAAAAATCTGTTTTTTGTGCTGACTCTGTTGTTTTGTGGTCTGATCGCACCCTTTAACTCTTTTTCCTTCTCTCTTTGAAGGAAGAGCTTACATTGGCACTATTGAAGACCACAGTTGGCAAGAATCTTTTCCTTGATAGGGTATAATCATTTTCAATACTGTTATTAGCTTATTGATTCTATTTTTGTTTTTTCTTTTCTTCATTTCATTCATGAGGCCTTATTGTATTAAGGAAGTCAATTTTTGACTTGCAAGGTTTACCTTTCAAGGAGGACCAAAATATTCACATCCCTGCATTTGGGTAAGTTGGGGTTAATCTGCGGAATTATATTCCTACCTGATACTTTCTTTTTGTTCACACAGCTCATTTTCCTACCAGAACTTTTCATCCCTTAGAATCTGTAAACTAAAATCTCAAAGCATATTCAATCTTCCCCTTTAAGATTTTTGATCAAGTTCCATTATTCCAGCCTTATTATCTCCAATATCATCTTGAGTTTTATCAAGTTATTATCTCCAAAATCTCAAAGCATATTCAAGCTGAATTTGTTTCAACAATATGATTAACTTATGCGTGATGCTTTATGCCATTCATCTTTTGTTTCTATGTTAACATATTTCTGCTCCCAGAAGATAAATCTCTGCTCATGAATTAAATGAGAATACTGAGGGCTCCAATTATTCATCTTTCCACTCTGCATTTTCCTTTTATAGAAATATAGACTATTAGTTAATTTAGCCAGTCTGATATGTTATGTAAACATCAAACTCAAGTGTTTACCATATCATTCCATTCGAAGTTGTTTATTAGTAAGCCCCTTTCTCCTTTTATAAAGAGTTGTTGCCTTGCCTCACAAACTTAAGTTTTAACTTGTTGTGATGGATTGGTATAACATCCTAGCTGCTTTGAATAAAACTATGTAAAAGCTCAAATATGTATCCTTACTTTTGGCAGAGATATTGTAAGACATGTTTCTGATGTTTCAACTTCTAGTTTTGCATTGTTGACCTTATATGAAATGGCCGGCGGTATCAGGATATGATGTTCTATGTGTATTATTCCCATTTTCTTGCTTTTTATGCTTGGATGGAGGGTTTTAGAGGAAAATTGAAGGGAGGGGGAAATTTTCATTTTTGAATTCAGAGGATATAACATTAATAGAAGTATACAAGGGATTGGGACATTAAGATTGTGATAATCTATCATTTTAGACAGATATGTATATACTTGATTTGCGGAAAGATATGCTGTTTATGGGTATTTCCTCTAGTGGCTGTATAATTTACTCCTTTTTGTTGTCTGTAAAATTTCATAGGTCTTTGATCTCTTTGATGAAAAAAAGAATGGTGTTATAGAATTCGAGGAGTTTGTGCATGCTCTCAGTGTCTTTCATCCTGATACTCCTTTGGAAAAGAAAATTGATTGTAAGACTTCAATAAGCATTTTGCAGCTGTACTTTTATATTATCTTATCTGTTTTAATACCATTAGTATTGATAAAATATCAAATATATTTTCTTTGTTTGCTTTCAGTTGCTTTTAGATTGTATGACTTGAGGCAGACTGGATACATTGAACGAGAAGAAGTGAGTATCCTGGCATGTCCAGGTCACAAAGGTGTTATTGGCTCCAATGTATTTTTGTTTGCCCATATACTTTTATGTTTACCGATGTTTGAAACTATTTTGTTATCCGACAACTTTTTTCAGGTTCGACAAATGGTGGTCGCCATTTTGTCAGAATGTGGCCTGAACTTGGGAAATGAAATCCTTGAAACCATTATTGATAAGGTAATTGTTTGCTGGAAATCTATTTCTCTCTTGTGTTGTTTAAGTCTAATCTTTTATTCCTTTAAGTAACATTTAAAAAAAATCAGACATTTCAAGATGTTGATGCTGACAAGGATGGTAAGATCAGTAAAGAAGAGTGGAGAGAATTTGTCGTTCGGAACCCTTCAATCTTGAACCACCTGACTCTTCCTAATCTGAAGTAAGATACTCCCATGCCTTACCGCTTAATATTTTATCTATTTCTACTTTGGACTTTTAATGATTTGGATTGATTTCAAGCTTTAATTTTTGTTCGGTTACTGGCCAGGGACGTAACCACAGTATTTACCAGTTTCATATTCAACACCGGAGTTGAAGATTCCCACTGGTAACTCAAGGGCTAGGCAAAAATCTGACAACAACATGTTATATTTTGATGCATCTGTTGTTGCTGTCCCGAGACTTAGATTATGGTGATTCCACTCTCTCATAGTTTCAAGTTCAACCGGTGAATTTTTTTGAAAGTGTACAAATCCACTCACCCTTGATTGAGTAGTGGGGCATTCTAAAATCTGATCTAAACAGAGTGATCCGTTTAAATCGGATCAAATTGTGGTTCGTTGTATTCCTTAGTTTGGCGTGGTGTACAGCATTTGATGTACAGTTTAGAAAACAATTTGAATGATTGAAATGTGATTTATTTAGTATTGAAACAAAATTTTGTATTGTACTGTGTTTAACTGAATTATAGAGACTCCAGGTAGATACATTGGCAGAGGAGAATGGAATTTATAACAAAGACCAAGGAATCATCCTCCTGGCTCGTATCATCATCAGAAAACATATGATCACAGGCTTTTTGGAAAAGCTTTTGATAATAAGATGAAAACTACTTATAGACATATGATAAGCTATTTCAAACACTTGACTAATGCTTATGTCAAATAAGTTCTTCTAAACTCCTCAGCAATCAAACTTCATTGTGCTAGCGGAATTATAATTCCAATCCAAATCTTGATGCTTTAAATTACTAAGTAAATTTTATGATCAAACATCTTAACTTGTCATGTGATTATTAATCTAAAATGTAACTTAAATCTGACTTTATTCATAAAACAACTACTGAAAATGCACATGACATCTATAACATAACACAGATAATATGCACAAGTGCCGTCGATCAAATACCCTCCTAAAATTTGATAGATGTCTTACAAATTCAAGAGTGTATTTGATAATTTTCAAATTTTAGGGGGTATTTGACGAATCTTGCAATTTCAGAGGTACTTGGCATTTTACTCTAATTAGAATAGTAGAAAATAGAACATTGAAACAGTCTATACATAGGTATAATATTAAACAATAAATTCAACCTTAGATTGCTTCATGCACATTATCGTCATTGTTAACTTCACCATTGGTGAGATGGATTCCAACAATTTCTAAAAATGTAAACATACACGTAAACTACACAATATTTGTTAATGTCATCATGTTGGTCCATTTTTTTTTACTATAAGTTTGACCAATTGTATATATGGGTTGTTGTGTGTTATTGGACTGAACTGGTTAATAATACAATTATTGGTTCAATTCATCGATTATTCAATTCTTAAAAACTAAAATTAAGAACCGAACCAAACCACTTCGGCTTGTTTTTTACTATGCTTGTTTTTTTACTTCCTATTTTGTCTTTCCACCTTCTTAGTTTTGTCACAAACAAAATGGTGAAGAGAAAAGCTTTGACCAATAAACTGACCAATAAACCATTTTTCCCCTTAATAAATTAAGTATTTAGTAATGAACAATGAATTGTCCAATTGGTAAGGGTCGTAGTCCTCTTAAGCATGTGATCAGAGGTTCGATTTCTGGCTTATGGTATGGAGAAAATTCGGTTGGGAGGGAAGAATCCACCTTATGTACCCTACAAATTCCCTGACAGAGATTAGTCGTCGCTAACAATAGTAAAAACTTCATACTAATATTTTTTTTTTACGGATTCGTACTACTAATATCATGCTAACCAATTTTTTTTTTAAGTATTTGGTAAAAATAAAGGGCTACATAGTACAATTTTATTAATAAAAATTTATAAATTAAAAATTTAGTTGAGACCACCAAGGCTGAAAATGCAGAGAGCACAAAGGCTGAAAAAGAAGTTGCTGAGATGCACGAAGTAGACAGCGCAGATGATGATGCATATGAGGAAATGTTATTGGTTTCAATACAAATGTTTGGAAATTCATTAGGCTTCATTTTTATGTTGATACCTTGGTAAAAATAATGGATAGTCTCTCCTACTTATATAAACTTGATCTCAAAATATTATTGCCATGAAAATTTAAGGCCATGGCTATGAAATTCCATGTCAGTTAACAACTACTGATTAAATGAACTGAAAAATTCATAATTTATAAGTAGTGTAGTTTTCTATTTGACCAATAAACCTTTTTTCCCCCTTAATAAAGTAAGTATTTAGAAAAAACAAAGGGCTACATTCAAAGTACAACTTTGTAGAAGAAAGAATTGGAGTTAATGGAGGATCAAGAATCTGATAGATACAGTTAGATTCATGATGAAAGGAAGAGTTTCCTATTTCAATCATCCATATCTAAAGTATGAATAAATGTATATTTAAAATGGACCTTCAGCAACTTGTCCCAAGAATATCATTGATTTATGGGACCCTTGAACTCAAAATACTATTTTTCCAAGTTCACTTAGTCATCTTATTAAATCCTTACCACCCAAAGAAAGTAAAAGACAAAAAGGAAAATTAAAGAACAAACAAGGTAACTCACTTGGGTTGGTCTAGTGGTGTTGGCTTAGGACATTGGAGTTTGCTCCTCTTTAGGTCTCAGGTTCGATTCTCTATTATGCCAATTTCGATGGGCTAGTCCATACAAAGTAAAAAACTCTAGCTTTAAATGGAGCCCCCGCAAGTAGACGGTGAGATTGGTCCCCTCGAATTAATCGGTCTTTAGCCTCAAGAACAATTATAAAATGACTATTTGTGTCACACTAATGATAATACAAAGTGTTGTCTCTTACAATCTACTTTTACTTTCCTTGCATACTAGAGAAAAGAAAAATAGGTGAAAAAAAGTAAATACCTAATTCATGGGGTCCCTCAAATCAAAAGACAAAACTTTATATTGTCTTTATGTGCAAAGACAAAACAATGAACAAAAAAAGCTAATGAAGCTCCTCACACGTGTGTCTACATTAGCCAAATTTTCTTGGCCCCCCATTTATCCTCTTTTATTTTGCCTTGTGTATTTTTCATATACTTTGTGCACTGTATCAGTATGTAGAATTGGCTTCATACTTTCTGGCTAAAACAGCTTAAGTTTACACCCTCTTTAGTAAGATAGGCATCCTTCTTTTCATTCTTACTGTAGGGAAGTTCACTATTGTATCTTCTTTTGCATACCATCTGCATGTGTGAAACATTAAGCTTAACATGTCTAACATTTAATAATGACTATAAACATGTTCACTGCGGAGCCAGAAGATTTATAAAGTCTGCAGTTTTAAACAAAAATCTCAGTTTTGCACTGAAAAATCTTACTTTTGAACAAAAAAATCTTAGTTATGCCCTAAACTAAGTGTCTGGGCTGGCCGGGTGGTGGATCCGCTACTTTCACTCGCTCATTAGAACTAAGTATATAATGATTGTTACCTGAACTGAGTAACAAGGTGGTGTAGAAAGATAGAAGCTTCCAACCTGGCCAAGTCAAGGCCAGGACATAGCCTTTGCCCCCCTCCAAAAGGAGTGAAATTGTTACAGTTCATGTCCTTATCCTGAAATCATCCAATACATCACTTAAGGTAAACATATAACATCCAAATGAACCATAAAAGAAACTGGATTTGGATTGTAGAAGTGCAGCCTCATATGAACCGTCTGATCAAGATAAAACAGTCTAAATTTCAATTCCTGTTTTGAATTTTTTATTAAATATATAATACCGAGCTTGAAATTTGAGATCGAAATTGGACGGTCCAAATGTGGCTGACTGCGTGCAGTCACGAGGTTGTGACGGCACACAACCTAGATCAATAGAAACTATAGCAAGATATAAAGAGTAGAGGATTTATCGCTTACTTGCCACCTCCATGGATTGAATTGATAAGGGCACTCATAGTTTTTCTCATCTAGATGAACTGATCTAAAATTTGCAAACACACACCATCCTTGTGGTATCAAGTACCCTTTTATTTCAACATCTTTTAAGGCCTTTCTCATAACACCATTTATGATATTTCCCATTCTCAAAGTTTCTGTTATAACCTGTTTAAGTAGAACATATAATAAGTCAGATTAAAATTATGGATCATACTTTTTGTTTGTGTTTAATAATGATCCATGTTTGGCTTACTTTTTGAGTAAATGGCAATGATAAGTAATCACTCCAACACATAGGCTCCCCAATCTCATCTTTGAGTTTCTTGATCTTTATATTTTCCTCCTGTGAATCATCAAAGTTCAGTTACCAAAAGCTAATTAAGAAATCAGTTCAAAGATTTTTAAGGCCATGTATTAAGAGTCTCACATCGGTTCGGTTGCGAGATAGTCTGAATATATGTTTATAAGTGAAGACAATCCTCGCCTTACAATTCGATTTTGTAGGGTTGAGTTAGGCTCAAACCCTCAATTTAAAGAATACATACGTACATGCATAACGTACCGTCAATTGTTGCAAAGCAGCAGGGCATTCTGATAAGTACTTTGTAGCTAGAGTCATAAGAACTGGAACTGAATCCTCTCCAGGAATCATCATATCAATAATATTATCTGCTATTAAATCATCTGTTAATTTCTCACTTGTATCATTAAGAAGCACATCCACTACATCTTTTGGAACTTCAAAGATGTCTTTATTTCTTCTAGCTTGGATATTTTTTCTCACTAATTTCACCATTTTCTTTTTTGCCTGAAACCAACTGTGAATGTCATTATTTCTGCCAAGCCAAACATACTATATATGGTAAAAAATGCAATCTCATAAGTTTACTTGCCTGTAAAGATTGATAAAGTTTTGTTCCTGGTAGGTTAATTGGCAAAGACATTAGGCCAGATATAAATTCTTGAAAATGTTTTTTTAGAAGTTCCATTTCTTCACCTGGTTCCAAACTAATCAATGCCTTCACTAGTACATGAAATGCAATCTAGGGACAAAAAAAAAGTGATTAATTGTTGATGTTATTAGTATCTTGGAAAAATAGTAAATTATAATTGTGAATCTCATAATTATCATATCATATGAACCAAAACACAGACTTTGTATGTGATATTTACAACGTTTATATCTATTTCAAAAATAGACACAAAAATCAAAAGACACCATATTTGACATCAAAACTTCAATGTTAAAAAGACATTTGTCACATGATTTTGTACCGGTTGCTTTCATATGAACATAGGACAAGATGCTGCCAAATTAGGCATGCAATATAATCTGTACTCGCAGGTACTTGCTCGAACTCACCCAGACTTTGACGTAGAAAATCCAAATTGACTGAATTTGTGATTAGATTTTCCCTGATTTCAAAAGACGGGCTTGGAACAGTAATGGCAATATATTTAAGAGAAGGAGCATGCATCTTTTGTTTTATTTGTTGAATGGAACTCTTTTCAAGAAGTAACCATGAGATTAGAGGTAAAAGATAAGAGTTCAAACTTTGAAGATTGACTCTGACACCAACACACGTGTGAGAGAGATGCAAACAAAGACAGACACAAACTCACACACACACACTCACAAACTCCTATAGAGACAGAAAGGGGAAGGAAATAGAGGTAACCTTTTTTGTTTCATCTTGTATGTATATAGGTTGATCCTCTTTCCAATTTTCCATTGATTCTTGAACATACTTCTGCATATCTTTGGTAATCTGAACCTTTAACTGTTGAGACTTGAAAAAAGCTCCAATAAGTCCATGTATTCTCCTTTGTAAGGTTCCATTGATGAGCAAAATAGAAGACTCTCCCATTAACTCCATCAAGGACTTAGGATATGAAGGAACAAAAACTTTTGCATCACTTTGTAGTATAAATTTGTTCACATCTGCATCTGTTGAAACAATAGTAGCACTTCCAAATATGTGTGACTTGAACACCTTACCATACCTACAATAAGTTACAACAAAACACAATAAGTCTTTGTCAAAAACAAACAACCTCGTACTGATGAAACTAATGATCATTTTACAACTGTCTCTGAGATTGAGGTTATAAAGTCAAACTCTTACGACTGAGTTGACACCTCATGAACAAACACACTTTGAAATCTAACTTACATATGTTTTTTTTTTTGTGTCAAAATGGATTCTTACAAAGTTAGCTATGAATGAAACTGAATTAAACTGAAGTGATGTATGATGATGAACTTACATGGCGCGTCGCTTGTTCATGAAGCTCTCAGGACGATCGGTGTAAGCACAAGAAATAAAATCTATGGTTTCACCAATAAAAGGCCATCCAAGAGTGCCTTGTGGAAGCTGATTTCTGTGTTTTGATTTGAGCTTATGACTAAGTTTGTTTATGCAAAGAATCAAACTGCACAAGAAAATTGGTGTCATTAACAGAATCCAAATAGTATCCATTGTTTTTCTCACTATGATACTACTTGCTAACTTTGGCTTAAATATGCATAATCAATCATTTATATATGGTGGACACAGCCATAACCTAGTTTTGCTTTTATGCTATATAGATATAGATAGATTTCAATGTGCATGTGTGTGTACGCGTGCAAGATGGAAAATATATTTAGTTTTATACAAATACGAGGTTTTTGCTTTTAGTCCCGGCAAAAAAAAAAAACCTTTATTTATTAGGAGTTTCAATCAAACTCTAAAATCATTTATATCATTTATTTCGTTCACTCATCGATCTCTCTCAACCTTAACTCTTCCTATTACCAACCTCTTATGGTATTGATGAAGGTGAATTGGAGTCCACGTCACAATATTAATCATACATGTGGCGATAGTGACACGTATTTTGCCAGCTACATCAATGCCAAATAAATGAAGATAAAATGTGAAGATTAAAAAAAGTCACTCTAGATGTGCAAAAGATCAATATAGGAAAACAAATTTTTAGGACAAAAACATTTCCTATATATTCTTTTTTCACAATAAGCATTTCTTTTCTTATATTTGTATTGACAAAATGTTTTTATTGAATTATAATATTCATTTCAACTATTTTACTTTGTAGACATGAAGAATTTTATTGTTACCTTTGTACTTAACTGAGTCAGCAATTTTGTTTTGGGTAGGGATGGCAGAAAAACCCAAACCCGTGAGACCCACCCGAACCCAAACCCAAGTTAACGGGCGAAACCCGAATTGACTGGGTTTGGGTTTGGGTTTGGGTGACACCCGAAAATATGGGTGTGGGTTTGGTATCACTCAAACCCACACCCGAAACTCATACACCCACCCGAAACATGTTAAAATTATCTAAATACCCCCACATATATATAAGTGTAAAAGTAAAATTAGGTTTTTCACAAACCACAAACCAAAATTGTGTTTGAATTTTGCTTGAAAGTTGGAAGAACTTAATTTTGGTTTAGTTGTAATTTAATTTCTTGAAAGACTATTTTGTAATTTTAAATTCCCTTGTAATTTTAAACCTATGTTTTTGCTAAGTGATTGACAATATGTTTAAATTCCAATGTTTTTGCTTAAATTTACCTTGTTTTGCTTAAATTTGCAAAGTAGTACAAAATGTGTTGTGGGTTTGGGTTTGGGTGTAAAAAACCCGAACCCAATGGGTGTGGGCGTGGGTGTGGTTTTGCCACCCGAACAGATTTGGGTTTGGGTTTGGGTTTGGGTGTTGATTTCGGGTGTGGGTTTGGTATCACTCAAACCCGCACCCGTGGGCGCCCATTGCCATCCCTAGTTTTGGGGCCAAATTCCAAGAAAATATACACTATTACTATAATTAACCTATTATATTAATCTTGTACAAAATAGTTTTAATTGTAAGTAAAGTAAGAGAATAAGATCTTTCATATCTTTGAGATTTTGGAATATATTTATTTATATTAACTATTAATGCACGGTTGGTTTCTACTTAGTTTATGATTTTGTTTTCATGCTATAAAAAGAATATAAGGGAAGTCCCTACAAAAGAGTATGATTGTTATTGTAATGACATTGATTATTGTTGTAACACTAACACATTGGATTTTTGGCCCCCCCTCACTCATTTTCCTTTAATTCTTTTGCAATAGCATTTGGGTGAGATCGTGCATTCATGTGAAACTCAATAAGTCCAACCATGTTCTCAAGTTATCATCATTTTCCTTTACCTTTCTTTCTCACTATAATATAATTTTGCTTATCTTTTCTCATCATTTGAATTCTTAAAATGAATTCACTTTAATTTTCGTTTAAGAGTTTAAAGATTGTACTCTAGTATGTATATTTAAATATGCATTTAAGCTTTTTTCCTTTAATTAGAACAATGATTGTTGGGGAGATTAATAGAGCACAGAGAGCAAGATCGAGCCAATGAGTCACACGTCAGATATTCATACCGGTACACTTGCACCATCGTTAACAACCAACAAAACACGCTTCTTGACTCTAGGAAAACTTGTGATACAAGGAAGCATTCTATGTTATTCACTCCCATTATGCCATTAAGTCAAACCAGACACTTAAATTCCAACAATATTTCCCTAAAGTGTGAGGTTCAGATGCCTCCATACAATAATTCATTATATTCCGATTGAATCATGACCCATCAAGTTGAACTCATTTGCAACATCTCTCTTATTCTTGGATCTACTGTCACTCCTCCATTAAGTCGAATCAGTGAATTAGTGCTCAAATATCACTTAAAGTATAAACAACAAGCGGAAATACCAAGAGACTATGACACTATATCTCCACTCAACTCCTTATTTTTTTAATTAAGAGAATAAGTATAAAATTGAGATAAAAAGATAAATTATAAGCTATTTGACATAGCTTAGAAAAAATACTACAAACTAAAAAATGGTATAAACTAGTAAAAAAACAGTTATAAAGTAGTGAAAACATTTTTTTTTTACCAAATAGGTCGATATTTTGATCATTTGAACTTATAAATATAAGTAGTTCAAAAGTTAGTCTTGCCAAACACAACTCAAATGAATAATGGAATTGTGTTACATTTCATTCTATCTTATTTATTTGATTCATAAATGAATCATCATATCTATTGCTTCATTTCAAATTGCAAGCAAGTATCCAACTTTTAGTAGCATTATAACATCATTGAACTTTCTGCATATATAGTAAAATGATGAATATAGGGACCAACATGATCAATAGTGATGTAGTAATGGGTCCTCCCCCATCATAGTTTTGGGACATCTCCACAAATACTTTTTTTTTTTTAAATTTACTACATTTGTAATCCAATAATATATATATATATATATATATATATATATATATAAACTAATGGTGCATGGTGCCCCCTTATTTATATAATTAAAATCTACAATTGATTTTTTTTTTACTGGGCCTACAATGATTTTATTTTATCCTCCATTTTATCTAATATTATGGGAAAGTTGCTTGCTATTAAAGATAAGTTACTTTTTCTTTGAGATATAATTCATTTTAATACACATTTAACTTTTTATTAAACTTGTATAAGCTCTTTTTGACTGTAGTCAACAATGGCCACTTTCAATCAAGATTATTTGTTTTTGGCTTAAATACAGTTTTGGTCCCCCAAGTTTCCTAATTGCTCTATTTTGGTCCCCCTAGTTTCAATTGCTTGATTTTAGTCCTTCACTTTTACCCCATTTTGCAATTTGTGGCCCCTCTTAACTATTTTGACCAAAATTATGCTGACATGGATATTATATACACGTGTCTTAATTTAATTTGTTAAAACAAATGTGTATTATTTATTTTAAAAATGAAAAATAAATTGGAAGCCGAATAAGCAAGGTCACGTGAGGGTTTTTTGCTGAAATAAAAAAACCAGGATACATAGGTTATCCTTTACAGCACACAAAAAGGCTCCTAACACAACAATAACGAGCCAGAAACAATCCAACAAAACAGGGAAAAACACATAAGCTTCTAGCAGCAGCAAAACAGAACAAAAGGGGTGGATAGACGAAGCAACAACAACCAGCCAACAACAGCAGAACAAGTAATTGATAAACAGAACTTGATCTCTTCATTGATAAAAATTGAACATTACATAGACCCACTTTTACTTAACCATCCACTACAATTTCTTCACTAATTTCTTCACTACAATAAGAAACCATAAAATCAGTGCAACAATAGTTAGAACCACAATGACTTGAACCAATTTTTTTTTACTTGAACCAACGATAAAATCAGTACATTAATGGGTTCTCTATTGTCCAGACAATACACAGAGGTGAAAGAACACTACAATTTTCATGTCACACGAGCTATTAAAAACGCGAGACGAATTGACACAACTCTTCGACATTCTGCTACACGACCTTCAAACAATACACACGAAGAAAAATTAAATTTAGGGTTCGAACTATACCCACGAAATTGAAGGCAACGAGTTAAACATGGAAGAAGACAATTAAAATTGATCGATTTGAGAGGGGAAGAAGAAAAATATGATAATCTGAGATGGGATGAGAAGAAGAAGAAAGTTGAATCTCTAAGATTTGATATGTTGAAGTAATTGGGAGAGAAATTGTAGTGGATGTTGAATCTGCAAAATAAAAATAATACTCACGTGACCTTGGCTTCCAATTTATTTTTTTATTTTTAAATAAATAATACACATTTGTTTTGACCAATTAAATTAAGACACGTGTATATAATATCCATGTCAGCATAATTTTGGTCAAAATAGTCAAGAGGGGCCACAAATTGCAAAAGGGGGTAAAAGTGGGGGACTAAAATCAAGCAATTGAAACTAGGAGGACCAAAATTGAGCAATTAGGAAACTTGGGGGACCAAAACTGCATTTAAGCCTTTGTTTTTTATGCTAAACTCAAAGCATCATCTTAGCTTTTACAGTTAAACACACTCACATAAAATTAGGCAATCAACTCAACGTGCACACATACTTTAATATCATTATTATAGAATCTTATACAAAAAATGATTATTATAGCAAAAGAGATTTGTTCGGCGTTGTATTTCATTTATTTTATTTTATTTTATTTGGTACAAATACAATGAATTTCATTTATTTATTTAATGACTCAAATATTTCTTTTGTCCAGCTTACCAAAAATAAACTGCCCTTATAATAAATTTTCACTTAATCTTATAAAAAAATTGTTTCATTTTGATCTTTGTTGTTAATTAATTAGTTTTTTATTTCAATCAATGTTTGTTAGTTTGTGTTTGCATCAAATTATTTTTGTAGATTCTTGAAAATAAAAAATAGAAAATATGTATTCTCATATTTGTTACAAATTTATTAAATTTTATTCTTAGGTATAAAAGATTTTTCCAAAGAAAAAATTGGAAACAAAGTTCTCACGATCATGAACGTAAGAATAAATTCATGTATAACTACACATTTACCTCTATATTATAAAGATTCTCGAAAATATTTAAATATTAACCAAACTTGAGTAAAACTCTCATCATTATATTCATACTAATAAATCTAGTAAACGTGTGTTCCCGTGAGCATAGTTCAGTTGCTATGGACATTACATAGGTTTGAACTATGATATTTTCATTTATTCATCTTAAAAATTTTAGCCACTAAACTATTTAACCAAATAAAAATAGAAAACTAGGAAACGTCGTCAAACAAAAACAAATCCCAACTGTTGAGAATAAATTGAAAACCAAATTACACGAACTATAAACCGATAAAATAGTCATCCAATCTAGTAAAATGTGTATTCTCATATATTTAGACATTCTCGTGGAGTTTGAGGAATTTGGACCATCCAACAATACGTGTATCGGAAAGTATCGGACGAGTATCGGTATCGAGTACGTATCAAATACGATACTTCGCCATTTTGGAGTATCGGGGCTTCGGAGACAACAACAATTGTAATTCTTTTCTAAAATAACATTAATAAAATAGAACATGACATTTATACTATAGTAGTATATTTTAGTGGTTGGATAGAGGATTGCAATTTGCATGCATGTTTGTGTGGGAATGTGGAAGCATGTGACTCTCTCCCTCAAGACTCAACATGTTGAATATGCTATTTAGTACACCATGGAGAACATGTTTGGTTTTGGAAAAACAAAAGAATATTTAAGAGAGACAAGTTGATAATGAGGGAGGTCCAATGTATTGACCAAGAGCTGATACAAGACGAGCCAAGACAAAAACTGATTCTCCTTTTAACCTTTTTTACGTAAACCATTTCTACGATCGAATAGAAATGCTTATGATAACGAGCGAGCATTGTAAAAACGTAAAATCTACGTCTTTTCGCGATAATATGATCACAAGCTATTTGGAAAAGCTTTTGATAATAAGCTGAAAAGGACCCGGATTTGCTACGGTCCAAAAAGCACGCAGTTTAACGCAGTTTTAAGCTCGTCCATTAAATTCAGATCGGACGGCTTAGATTAAAAACTAGGTTTTTCTAATCAAATCGATCTCAGTCATTAAAATTAAATCGGACGGTTTAAAATGAAAACAGCGTGTTACTGTGTGCTAATTTGACAGCACCAAATCTGAATTCCAAGAAAACTACTTATAGACATACGATAAGCTATTTTCATAACTCATTTCAAACACTCAGCTAATGCTTATGCCAAGATAATTTCAGATAAGTTCTTCGAAACTCGTCATCAATCAAAGTTCATTGTGCTTGCGGAATCTTAATTCCAATCCAAATCTTGATGCTTTAAATTACTTTTAAGTAAATTTTAACACCAACCCCTTAACTTGTCATGTGCTTATTACTCTAAAATGTAACTTAAATCTAACTTTATTCATAAAATAACTACTGAAAATGCACATGACATCTATAACATAAACACAGATAATATACATCAAGTGACATCAATTTCTTGTATAACTGTCTAGTAAGAAAGAACCAATTAGCCAAACCCAATTTTTTCAAATGATAAATTATGACAATCTAAACAAATGTACAATCTAAATTCATCAACCAACCAATAAATTCATCAACCAACCAAACAACCAGAAAAGAGAACCACTGAAGAAATCAACTAAAGTATATTATAATTAAAAAGAAAAAAAACTTTGGACAAAGATAAGAGAAACGTCGTCATTAGATACTTGGGATAGATTTTGACTGAAGAAGGTTTTTGAGTAGAGCTTTCTCTTCGTCAATTTTCCGTTTCTCCTCTGCATTTTTTGGTTTGATCTTCCTCTTCTCTTCCAATATCCACTTGAAGAGTTCACGTTGTTGGTTTTCTGGAATTGGTTCTCTTTTGATCACAGGGTTTGCAGTTGGTGGTAGGGATACAGATGTCTCGGCAACAGGAGCTTTAGTAGTATCTTTAACTGAAATGGGAGTTGCCTCTTTTTCCTCCTCCTCGGTATCTGTCTTCTTTGTGTTTGTTCTTGTAAACAAATATACTACAAAGTTCAGACATTGATCAGTCACATTATCTAGCAACAAGTTCAGGATAGGTTTTGACAATAGAAACTCACTCAAATGTTATAACGCAATGACACAAACAGTCAAACACCGGACACGACACTAACAATGGTAATAATTTGAGAAAATGAATTAATTGAATGTAATCACATGTGTCGGTGCTACAGAGAAAGTAGTTCATTCAAAATATATTTATTAATCTCTCACGTTATATGTACTGAATTTTTCAGTAATATACATTTCTGTCAAGACTTAATCAAGAAGTCCTTAGAGAATAAACTAGTAACATGATCCACCAACATCATTTGCGATTTAAGTTGAGGATAACACAATCAAAATATAGTGTAAAAGAATAATGAAAAAAGTTATTACTAAAGTTATAAAACTTACTTCAAATATTTTTAGTACAACTGTAAAATAATAACAAAATGTGTATTTTGTTGTATGCCTTTGATTCGATCATCAGGCGTTAACTTCTCAATACTATTTACTGAATCATGTAAGAGAGAAAATACTTGCACGTATGGTTTCTAACTGAGCTTAAATTAGAAACGGACATTTTCTCATGCAAGCAGCAAGCCATTCAATCATCTTCCATAAGATCTGTGAACCTTCCATTAAATAAAATGCAACACTATTTACTTTTTCATATATTACTTAGGAAAGTTTTAACAAGTATACAGCTATAGATGTTTGGAAAATCTGTATATAGGATGATGATAAATTATGAAATTGTAAGCAATACGGCAAGTAGTAATCCAATATATTGTTCCAAACATTAGTTAGGCATCATGAGCGAGTATAACCTTGTTTCGATAAATCAATATAAAGAAAACTATACATTAAAACAGTGATCGTAAAAACCATAGAACCTTCAAAGTTGCAATGGGGGGAAACTAGCAAACAGATCTTAGAAAGATGCTAACAACCTCAACTATCATATATTAAGAAAATACAGTAATAATTATTAATCAAACAAGTATGCAACAGTAAAGACATAAGGTAGCTTCTCGTATAGACCAGAAAAAGACTTAACACCACATAAGACAAAAGGATAATATATTGAACTGAAACTACAGAAACATGACTATATGGTAGAAGATGAAAACTAAACAGAATAACAAAGAAGGAAATAAAAGAAAGAACACAAGAAGTAGTTGACGAATACTGACTTCCTCCCCAAGCTCAAGGCCGGTTCAGTTAAGCCCATATTTCCAGATATTGCACAGTCGCACCCCTTCCTATTCTTAACAACCTCCCTTCCCATTTTTCTTGGGTCTCGCTCAATTTCAACTTATAGCATAACCATCTCTCCCCCCAAGTCTCCTCGGATTTGGATTCACTATAGTCTGGAAATCCAAAGTCAAGCAATCTAAACTATCTGATGCACACATTCCAACTATGTAAGATTGCAAATTGATTTCAATTACCAAATCGGAACATGAATCGTCTAGTCTTGATCTAATGGGTTCAACTGTGTGATTGCGGAAAATGTTTGATCCCCTTACTACAGGGGATCCAATTCCAAGTCTCCTCCACTCCACATATACCTTTTTACACTTTTCTGGAACATACCTTATATCCTCGGGACATGGCTTAACTGTTGCACAATTGTGCAGTTAACAGCAATCACTATATTTGGGCTCAAAGTCTCACCAGTCACCGTCTTGGCTGCTACTATTTCAGCCTTCCATTAATCATCTCTCCCCCTAAGTCTCCTTGGATTTTGATTCCCTATAGTCTGGAAATCCAAAGTCAAGCAATCTAAAACCATCTGATGCGCACATTCCAACTATGTAAAATTGTAAATTGATTTCAATTACTAAATCGGAACATGAACTGTCTAGTCTTGATCTAATGGGTTTGATTGTGTGATTGCGGAAAATGTTTGATCCCCTGACTGCAGGGGATCCAATTCCAAGTCTCCTCCACTCCATATATACCTTTTTACACTTTTCTGGAACATACCTTCTATATCCTGGGGACGTGGTTTAACTATTGCACAATTGTGCAGTCAACAGCAGTCACTATATTGGGCTCAAGTGTCTTACCAGTCTCTGTCTTGGCTGCTACTATTTCAGCCATACATTAAAGATCGATACTTTGATATAAAGTAAAAGATTTACATTATAGTCTATGTCATTAGATTTTGTTCCATTTGTCGCAAATACTTGCAATGTTTTCAAAAATGTGATCTCACTCCTCACCTCGTCTTCATAAGTGGGTTTTTTGCAGCACACATCACCCTCAGGAATCAACTTTTCTAAGTCAGATGCAGCTCAATGGAGCATCATATCAACTTGCCTACCTCGACCAATATCAGCACATCAATTTTAGTGAATATTTTACATACAAGAGAATCAAAACAAACGCGGGCAAACCAAACCAAATAATACCCAATTTGTAGTTTCAATTTAGCCTCCCCCATTTCACAACAACATTATAAAACCTGTTTTGGTTTGATAAAGTGTTCTATTTTCATTTCAGATTTTACTTTCAACTACAAAAACATCACCTTATTTACTATGTTTACTATCCAACAACATCAAAAACCTAGCACATCAACAAACACTAATCCAAAAAACAAAACTAAGCAACAGAAAATAAAAATCAAACCCAATTTCATAAATCCAACAATCACAAAAAGGGCACAAAAAAAATCAAATTTTTATCTTTCAGGGTTATAGAAAAACTACCTCCAAGACCAAGATTGACAGCTAATAGCATAGGCCAAAGAAACTTGTAGCGGCGAATAAAGGGTTCCTTAGGTTGCGGCGGCGGTGGTGGAGGAGGAGGAGGAGGAGCAGTTTGAGTCCCCATGAGCGGTGGTTGGCCTCTAAATTGCTTCAATTGCGCTTTTTTGGGTTTGTGAGAATAGAGCTTTGGAGGATCAGAATCACTCATTCTTTACTTCAGACCATATCACACTCTGCTTCCCATGCAAGACAAGACAACCCTGTATTTTACAAAGACTCTGTTTTTTATTACTATGTTTTTTCTTTTCTTTCTAAAATCTTGCAAAAACTTTTATTTTATTAAATTTTTTTTTTTGGTAACATGGTAGTAATTTTTAGTAGGAGTATTTATAAATATTTCTTATTTTTTATTTAGGGTTAAGCATCGGTTTGAATTGATTTATTTTTGAGCTTATATGAAATAACTTATGTAAATAAATAGTTGGCTTAATTAGTAAAATGGTCCCTTAAAGATATTTTTTGTTTCAGATTGGTCCCTTAAAGAAAAAAAAATCTGAATAGGTCCTTTAAAGACATCTCCGTTAATCAGTTTGGTCCCTAAAAAAATGTCCGAATAGGACCAAACTGATTAACGTAGATGTCTTTAAGGGACCTATTTAGACCTTTTTTTCTTTAAGGGACCTATTCAGACCTTTTTTCTTTAATGGACCAATGTGAAACCAAAAATGTCTTTAAGGGACCATTTTACTAATTAAGCCTAAATAGTTTTTTGTATTATTATAAGTTTTCAAGATAGTTGTTTATAAGAAAAAAATTATAAAGATACGATTTTTTTTAGTGAAAATTCGTGAATTAATATAAAAGTTTATTTATTTATATAAATTATTTTTATAAACTAAAAAATAAGTCAAATCCAAACAAATCATAAATAATTTTTAGTACTTATAAATATTTCAAAATTTTTATAAAAAATTTCAACAAATTTATATTTTTTTTATTACAATCACAATTTTAAGTCTACCTAGGTGCTATATGTCATTAGAGACAATGTGGCGTAACTAAAATTGACCTCAAAATGGAATAGAGATAGATAACTGCAAGAAAGTTTAGCTCAAATCATAGCTACCAGAAATATTATTAGAGTGGCTGAGGTTCGAACTCCGGATTTCATATTTTTCCACATTTAAATGTGTGAGAGTCTACTCGTGCCCATTAAAAGACTTAAGAATACATTTTGCCATAATTTTACAAGCGGTGATTATTCCATGTGATCATATAGTATGACACGTCATTCAAAATATGTTAATGACATTTTTTGGAACGTAGAATCCGAAACTCAAAAAAATTGAATTCGGAATCTATTTTCAGAGCTATTTAATTATGTGATTTAGATTCTAGATTTCGAAACTCTGAAACTAGAAAACAGAAACGTTTATTTGTGTTCTAACATGTTTTTTTCAAAAATCTACACATTTTTCCAATGTTTTAATACCAATCATTAAACCATCAAAATAATACCCGAACACTTTTTTTTTTATCAGTATACCCAAACACTTTTTTATTTTGGTTTTCACCCTCTGGTTCTTAGGGGAAGGGGTCCTAGTAGTCCAAAGTTCGGAGCGAATTCTGGAATCAAGTGGTTCTAATCCCCACCCAAATGCAGTTGTGGGGATCGAACTGTGGTCTCAACTAACATTTCTTAGTATACCCAAACACTTTAACCAAACATGGATGAACATAAAACCATAATTGTCAAATACATCAAAACCGTGAAATACTTGTGGGTCAAAATTTAAGCGCTTTTAATGTCGATTTCGAAAATCGATTTCTGAAAATCGATTTTTTTCAGAAATAAGCTTAGGGGAAAATAGGTTTGTCTTTTAATTTTTTTTCTGGGGGGGGGGGTGTGCTGGAAAATCCTTGAGAAGTGGATTGGGCCAAAATATTATTTATTGGGCCACTATTTTCTTCGGTAAACTAAGTATGTCTTTTGTAGAAAAATTTTGTTTCTATACTTATTAATTTTTAAGGCTTAATTAGTAAAATGATCTCTTAAAGATATTTTTTTATTTTAGATTGGTTCCTTAAAGAAAAAAAGGTCTGAATAGATCCCTTAAAAAAAAAAATGTCCAAATAGGTCCCTTAAAGACATCTTCGTTAATCAGTTTGGTCCCTAAAAAAATGTCTGAATAGGACCAAACTGATTAACAGATGTCTTTAAGGGGCCTATTCGGACCTTTTTTACTTTAAGGGACCTATTCAGACATTTTTTTCTTTAAGGGACCAATGTGAAACGAAAAATGTCTTTAAGGGACCATTTTACTAATTAAACCTATTTTTAAAGTTCAATATAATATTTATTATTGTTTTGTTGCCTTTTATGTGTAAAAAAAAGTAAAAAAAAAAACATGTGTAAAGCAATGGAGGGAATAACAACCAGAATAATTTATTTATTTTTATACAATTGGGGGATAAACTAGACAAAAAATATTTTGACTCAAACAAACCATGTTTCAAAGCCACTAGATTTAATTTAGTGATAAATTTGTGTAGTATCCATGAGATCATACACTCGATTGTTATTGACTCCATTGTAAATTAAAAAGTATTTTTTTAAAAAAAAATCATTTTTCATGCTAAAAATAATCACTGAAATACGAATTACTTTTAACCATATTTAGACAGACAGGAAGAACAATTTATAAACATTGTTGAAAATCTTCCACTGTCCCAGAAAAATATATTAGATATTTTTTTGATACATTTTATTTGCAAAAAAATATCCTAGGACATGATTGAATTCCCCTTTTGATTTGTGATGGGGAGATGTTGTGGCACATTCCAATTTCCAACCACATTCTATGCCATGCTAGAAATCTTAAAGCCTTTCATGTCCTTTACTAATGAAAATATGTTCCTGGTCCCATAACAAATCTTGTTCTAAGAGGAACAAAATAAAAATATTATAATGCAACAATATCCTTTGGTTTTTTGTAATAATTATAGATATGTATTTTTAAAATAAAAAGTGTACCTTGTCACTTGAAGTGACAACAATTAATTAATAATAATAATAATAATAAATTGTGACATGCTATTGCATAATTTGCATTTGATTTATTGAATTTTATTTATCCAGCAATTGAAGTTATTTGAAGAGAATGTGTGATGATAGAGTTTGATTGTAACATCACATTCATGGATAAGGCAGAGGCAACTGGATAATATATATGACTCACAAAAGATTAGGCCTTAAATTGAATGCTCTTCATTTGGATTAGGTATGGGAGGATACCCATTCTAACAGCTTTATTGTATAAGGTGTTACTCTTGCTGAATATGTGACATTCACATTTCTTTCAGCCATCAAAAACAATTTAAAGATATAAAAAAAAAAAAAAAAAAAGAGTGGTATTCCATTTGCCTTGGCAGATAATTCTTTTTTTTTTCTTTAAAAAAAACATATTGGTAGATATTATATTATGTCTTTTCTTTTATTGTGAGAATTTTGGAATAACCCTTACGTATTTCCGTTAAAAAAAAATCCTTACTTATTACATTGAGCGTGTTTGTAAGATTTTATGCAACTAACAATGTCGATATCGTTAAATTGAACATCTTTATTCGTATTTAAATCCAATATTTTACAATTGTATGTATGAAACTCAAGTGGCTATCACAACTTCAACAATTTAGGCTGTTTGGTAAAAAATAGTTGATGGCTAATAAAATACTTATAGTGGGTGAACTTATAGCGAATAAACTAGTTGGTTTAATTTGGCTTTGTTTGATAAAAAATAGCGGATAGCTGATAAGCTAGCTTATAACGGATGAGCTTATAGCGAATATGATAGCTGATTGAATTTATAGTGTTTGGTAAGATTAGCAGTTCAACTAACTAATAAGTATGAAATGACATAAAAAAGATATGTTTAATTAATATTTAATTTTTTCAAGTAAGATGATAGGGGTAAAATTGGAAGAAAATATGATAAGCTATAAGCTCGTAAGCTACTTGAAATAGCGTTTGAAAAATAAGCTATAAGCTCTTTTTTAAAAACGGTTACCAAACAGAGCTTATAAGCTATAAGCTCAATATTTGGCCTTACCAAATAGAGTCTTTGTAGTGTTTGATAAAATTAGCAGTTGAACTAGATTATAATTATGAAATGACATAAAAAATATATGATTAATTAATATTTAATTTTCTTCAAGTAAGATAACATGAATTAAATTAAAAGAAAACATGATAAGCTATAAATAATTAATCTATAAACTATTTGAAATAACGTTCGATTAATAAGCTGTAAACTCTTTTTAAAAAAAATAACCTTAAAAACATATTACATATTGAGTGTATTATTAGGTTAGGTAGGTGAGTCACTCTCCAATTATTTATATCAAGAAGAAAATGAAAGAAGAAATTTTATATCAAAAACAAAAAGAAAGAAGAAATAATGGGCCGAAGCCCATAATTGTTTACAACATTAGTTAAAGAGAAAATCTTTGATCAAATTAACTCAAATTATCTTTTATGTCCGGTTAGTTTGGTTAATTAGACACATGGTCCTTGTTGGCATTGTCTATAGTATTAATGAATCAATGAGAATAGACACTCAAACAAAAAAATTGCACAAAATGTTTAGACTTTAGAACATGGGGTTGGTCCCATTACAATGTCCATAATAACAAAGCAAAACAAATATCATATGAAATAAAACAACTTAACTTGAGTTATTTGTAAGCAATTAGTTTGGTCTATATGATTATTAAGTGCTTCAAAATTTGGAGGAAAAACCTATTTGAAGGAACTATGGTAGTTGAACCAAAAGTGTAGGAGTATATGCACTATGCCAACTAAGTCTAACCACCTTATGATTTTAATTTTTGGGTCTTAATCAAGCTTAACTAAAAGAGGGCCTGCAGATTCTAGACAAGTATAATTACGTTTGTTTACTAACTAACTACCGAATAAAGAGGTATGCTCCTATTATGAATAGAAAATTCTAATGATGTAAAAGAGTTAAGAACTTAGGAAACTATCATTATTATTAAGTATAGTGCATTTTCCCTTAATTTCACAAATGATGACAACGATTAGGTATAGTTCAATTCATTAATGACCTCAGATCTCAGATTACTACAATGATTAAAAAATTAAAAAGGATAAACCGGTTAAAGGTCACATATATTAAGTATATAGTGATGAAAGCTGAATCTCGAAAGCCACTAGGTTTAATCTAGTGACGAGGGGATTGGGTAGTAGTATGCTATAGATCATGAGTTCGATTTTTAGGTCATTGTAAATCAAAGAAAGCTGAACCTCGAAAATGAGATTAATTTTTACGTATTAACGGTGTAGTTTCTTTTATACATATATCTAATCAAATAAGTATTTGTAGAAATATTTTAGAAACTATAATTTAAAAAGTTATAATGTAATTGGATATGCATATGTAAAAATATTTTCAAGATAAATATGTGTTTGTGTGAATCTATATATATTAATATTAAATCTTTAATTCTTATAATGATTTCGTAAAAAAAAAAAATTAAATCTTTAATTCTTATAAAAAAAAATCTTTAATAAATTAGTGGTATAATAAATAAACACATATGATCACAAGAATATGGACAAAAATTGATTTATTTCTTGATGAAATGAAGGGCTGCTTATTTATTTCATATATTTTGAGAGTGATGCTTTAAAGAAAGGGATTGAGATGAGAGTGAAACAACTGGGTGACTGGTTATAGACATCACATTAGGAGATAAGGGGGCCCTTGGTGCTCATTATAACCCAACCAAAAATGAAGATTATATCATAAGTTTATGGATTTTTTTTTTTTACAACGGAGCTAAAGATCGAACCCAAGATTTCATATATACTGTTAAAATTGTTCGCCATTAGATTAAATTCGGTGGCTTATAAATTTATGGCTGTTGTAAAAAAATCAATAAATCAATTATATGACTAATTAGTAATTATCATAGTTTTTCATTTATTTTGTTTGACATTTTTTTCATTTTTATATCCATCAACCGGTCTTATATGATCTTTTTAAGATTTTACACGTCCGCTCTTGTTCATAGATTGAAACCAGATCTTATAAAAATGAGAAATTTGAAAAAGAAAAACATCCCTAATATGGAATTTTTAAGATTTTACATGTGTTCTACTTAAAGTAGCAAATATAAGTATTTTGGTAAATTTGTAGGACACGTGAGAAAATTGGCAGAGTGGCAAAAGAAATTCTCGAATTTTTGAGTTTTTTCTTTTCTTTTTCACAATATCAAATTGTCTTAATTTAAAGGAACTAAAAAATTGTATTGGAGAATTTTTTTGGAGTTTTATTTTTATTTTTTTATGAATTATATGAATCTTTTAAATTCAATTTATATTATAATAATAAGTATTCATAAAAAAAAATTTATAATAATAAAAATAATAAGTATTTTAATAAGTATTTTTATAATAATATGTACCAAAAAAAAAAAATAAGTATTCATTTTACTATTACTTGTCTCCCTCTAAAACTTTCACCTCTCATCCTTTTCAAACTCACAAATAAAGCATAACATGTTGCTCTATGACCTCTTCAATAAAAATCAACTAAAGTTATATCACATTCTTAGGAGTAAAAGAAAATGATAATAAAATAATATTTGGAGTTGTTGTGTCGTTGTCTTCTTTGAATGTGTATGATGACAATTAATTCAAAGCTCCCACCATATCTTACAATATTAAAAAAAAAAAAAAAGTGCATGCATGCACTATATATTAATTTTAAAGAAATCTTAGGGAAGAAGTAAAAATAAACAAGATGAGCATTTTAACAAAGGAAATCCCTGTTGACCTTTCTTTAAACAATTGTATTTTAACATAAAATAATTAAATGTGTCATGAATTTAATATTTATAAAATAAAAAGTACTATTAGGATGTACGATACATATGATGCTTCTATATATGATAAGATGACAAATTAAACACAATCATGTTTACTGATTTATTGACTAAATTTGATTGCCGTGTAGAATTAGATCTCCATTGTATTAATTAGAATACTAATCCTCAATTTATAAATAACTTAACACCAGTATTTGATAATATAAGCCTCAATGATTAACATGCTTGCATCATTTGAGATTTTGAAAGTCCTTGCAAGTTGCATATATAATTTGATTTAAAAGAACCCCACCCTACAAGTTGAGGTATCAAATGTAACTTCAATCCAATCCAAACTCTCCCACCTAATCTGAATTTGAATGTAGATTGTTTTTCATAACCATGCTATAGTTGCGAGTTATTCACCATCGTTTTGTTGGATTACTGGAGAACTCTGATTGATCGCATTTCATTGATATTTGAATAACCATATATACGTGAATTATATACTTTATATAAGATATCTTAATTGCCCAAAAGTTTAAGATATCGAGTTTTTTTTAGTTATATATGCTTATATATATGCTGATCAATGATCATATTTCGTTGAATGTGAAACATTAATTACGTCACACTTGAATTGACACTCCAACACATTTAGCTGCGATAAATCTCTGCTGAAGAATTTGTTGGACAAACAAGATGAATAATCTCCTTCCAAAATTTCAATCAAATTTTCTTCATAAACAAGAAACAAATATCGAACTCTTAATTACTTACTTAGTGTCGAGTCTTCTAACACTCGATCGAACAAACCATGTATTGATGTCTATTGGTTTAAACTACAGATAATTGATGATGGATAAGAGTTGCAATTGGTCCCTCTTCATCTGTCCCATACATGAACTTTATTTAGGCCCTCACATTTTAGTGACCACTGTTTTGTTGGATAAATATTGCCCTACCAAATCCGATGAGAGAAGAGAAGTGATGGTGACTTGAGAAGATGCAAATGCTTATAAGCTATAATATCACAATGTGTATATGTGGCAAACTCATCCTTTTACAAGATAATTTTCATTTTCATAGATATGTTTGAATTTGACAAAACACTATGTTTTTCCATATTATGTTTTTATTTTAATTATTATAATATTTTCAATATTTTTATTTTATTTTTATGTACAATTAATGACATTGGATCTCAGATTAGTACAGCAATTAAAATAAATAAAAAAATATGTACCAAAAAATAAAAATCTAAGCTAAACTGCTAAAGGTCATATATAATTAGTCTAGAGTACTGACTTGCCAAATTAAATTATGTGATTAAGATCAAATTATTTTAGGATTGAAAAAACATTAAAATACTTTTAAATTCTACCATACACACTATCTCTCTTAGAATTGAGTGTTTGACCTAATTCAACCTTACAAAACTATGACTTGTAAGGTGAAGATTGTCTCTAGTTTATAAACACATAGTCAGACCATCTCGCTACTTTATAAACACTTATTCAGGTCATCTCGCAACCGATGTGAGACTTCTTAACACACCTCTTCACACCCAGCACTATTGGGCTTGGTGCGTTGATATAAATGGTGGGTGGGCCAACGGATTGTGGAGAGGCTCTGATACCATATATTATAATTGGGTGTTGGACCTAACTCAACCTTACAAAAACCGGCTTGTAAGGTGAAGATTGTCTCTAGTTTATAATGACATAGTTAGGTCATCTCACTACTTTATAAACACTTATTCAAATCATCTCGTAACCGATGTGAGACTGAAATCGCTTTTGAAGTTTCTGAAAACAATTGTGACTTGCAAGCTCAGGTGTGTATAACATGTCCTCAAAAATAGTTATAAAGGTAAACTTTTATCATTTTAGTAAAAATTGGATTTTATATAAAAAAAAAAGTAAAATATTTTATTAAAATTTATTTTAAAAAAATATTACGATCCGTCGTTGTTTTGAACCGGATTCACATTAAACCGTCCTTGTAAGCTCAGCTTTTTTTCAAACAATTATCACAATTGGACTAACTAATATTATATCTTTCATCATTGTCAAAATTCAACAACATGGGAAAGTATAAGTTAATTAAACCCACAAATCACATACTATTTCCTTACCAAAATGTCTAGATTTCAAAAAGCCAATGTACAAAATTCTTGTTTTAAAGACATTTTTGCCAACAAAATTGAATTGTCACCAATTAATGTACAACATGACTAGCATGTGATAATTTCAAATAATTAGGTTACCGGCAATGAACATGCTGCAGGTATATGTTAATTTAATTGATTGATTAATTAAGCTCACAATTGAGTTTTTGTGATGAACTATTTACCATGAGCTGGATTTGTATTATGGTCATAAAATATGGGAGCAATTAATAGGGCTAAGTCCACTATTGTTTAGAAGCTATGGCTGATGAAATGAATCACAGCTAATAAACAACTACTAGATGGTGATTGATCAGTAGGGTAACTTATAGTACTCTTTTGTGTTTTGGCAATAATGAACTTCTCAACAAAAAAAGAAAAATTAGTCAAAAAAAAAAAAAAAAAAAAGAAAAACTTGGGTAAAAATAAAAGAACATGTTTGGTCACAAAATTTGACATCAACATTGTATTTATATTCTGTTTTTTTCTTCTATTTTTATACTTTTATTTGTCTTCTTAGTTCTGACACCACAAACATTTGAATTGTATTTTATACGAATGTTGGATACTATATCCGACTTTTGTGTGTCTAAATAACAAAACTCAAGTACAAAAAAAGAAAAATAAAAACTAGAGACGTATTTTCCTTTAAGTCGAGGGTCATGATTCCCTGTTGTCAAGTTTTAACGTTAATGGTTAAATCAAGTTCAAATAGTATAAATTATAAGTTATATATTCCCCCCGTATCTTTTCATAAGAGCTACTTTTATTAAAATGTATTATTCATTTATCTTGGGTTGACCTTATTCTTTTAATAATATATAGAGGTAAATATTAGCATATAAGATATTATTTAATTTGTTTTGATGAATATTTTTAAAATATTAAGTTTTTATAATTTTTACTAATAGACAATTAAAGATATTAGTGATCAAAATTGTGTATTAGTATACGTACCGTGGTCAAACTAAGTCTTATATTTAAGTTAGGATGAGATAAAAGTTAAAATGTTGAGAAAGTACTTAAAAGTTATTAGAATGATCAAAATTTTGAAGTGAAAATCTTATAACAGTTCTATATAGGTCCACCATGAAAGGATGCCCCAACAAAAGAATAAAGATTAATTAGTGGAAGACAGAGCATCTCATGAAATACCTTCTTTTGTCAAGTTGCTTTGACTTTTGATCCATACCATATGCATGGTTCCATGTGAAATTTGATGGATATTAATTAAATGTTTGTGATTTATAGGAATTTTCAGATGTATGATAAGTGATACGTAACCCAGAGGAGGCTAAAATCGTCCCACAATTTAAAAAATACAAAACTTTTTTTTTGTTTTGGTTACAAAACTTATTTTATCAAATCTAAAAAAATAAAATAAGATAAAATAGTGTACATGTACTATTAAAATAAGCTTGATCTTAGCCTCGAATGTGCCACTTAAAAATCAATAGTTTGAAACTCTAGATTCTATTTATACCGTGATTTAATCTCAATAAAAATAAAGTTAAAATTACAAAGAAAAACTTTTCTGAAAGACATTTGTTAGCACTTTAAAGAAAACTTTGAAAAAGTATGTGTACAAATTTCAAAATCAGTCTTAGCATAGACATGCTTCAACGAAAGCTATGGTAATGTCAAATTGTCAATAAGCATGTTTAAAATTTATTGGATTAATCTATAACCTTGTTTTAAAAAATAAGATGTATTTGGCAATATTTTTTTTTTGTGTGGTAATTTAGTGGTTATATTCTTACACAATAAATATAAAGTGGAGAATCTTAAGTTCAATTTTCTCCCTTCCTATAATATCTCTAATATTATCCCTGTAAGCTTAGCTCGGTTGATAGGAACATCGCATTACATGTGCAGGAGTCGGGGTTCGAACCCCGAACACTCCACTTATTTACCTTTAAGATAAAAATTTTAACCACTAAACTATTTGACAAAAAAAAAACCACACTCTGTACACAAAAAGAATGAATAGAGGAGTTTGAGACTCAGAAGAGAGTTTGGAGGATTCATTTATCTTCCTAACACGTGCACAAAAACATCATAATTTGATGAAACTAAAAAATTGTTTTGAATGGAGATTTTGCAGTGTTTATACGAAATCTTCAAATTTAATTTATATTTTATAATATTTTCAAAATTAAAAAAATTATCAATCATAAACATTTATTTATCATTTTATATAAAAGTACTCTCTCAAAAAATATGAAAAAATTCTTTATTGTTCCCTCTACATTCTTCCCTCCAAATCTCTCTCATCTTACAAACAACTCAAACAATCGAGAAACGGTCACAAGATTTAATCACTTCAAAATTGAAAAAGAAAAAAAAGAAAATAATTAAATAATATACTTTCTTTGGACACAATTATAAGTAAAAAACCACTTTTTAGATTCATTGAAAAAGTAATGTATCTAGTCAATAATATATATTGGATACATTATTTTTTCAATGAATCTAAGGTATCGTTTGGCCTGACTTTTTCCCCCTCTTATTTAGAGCTTATGCAACCAGCTTATGCAATTTTTATATATTATTATTGTTAAGAAAGTGGTTAATTCATCTTGAAAATTAGTTTGTTTAGATGTTGTTAGAGTTAGTTACAACCAACTTGTTAGTTAAAAGTTTGTTAGTAACTAACTAGGTAGTTAGGGAATTTGTTTAGGCCTAAGGGATGAGCTTGCTTGTTACACAAGCTACCCTATATAAAGTGCAACTAGTGCATTATATTGTAATCAATTTTTTGTGGCCCATTAAGGAAGAATAAAATTCTCTATTTCCCTAAGTTTTCAAGTTTAGTTGTTAATCAATTTCATCAAGAAACTTGTTCATCTTGTATATTGCAGTTTTTGCAAAACTGCTAGTTTGCCCAAGGTCAAGCCTGCGTGCCTGCTGAGCTTGCCTGCAAACCTGCGCGCCTGTGCCTGCAATTCATCCTCTGAAGCACTTCAGAGTCAGAGGCAACACAACCTCTGAACTTTGCATCCTCTGAACCAAGCAAATCCTTGCTTCTGCTGCGCCAACAATTGACATCAAGAGCCTGGTTCAATCACAGGACAAGAGTGCTTATCAAAAAAAAAAATCACAGGACAAGAGTGAATTGTGAAGGAATCAAGTGGAGAAACACAAAGTGAAGCTGTGTAGATTGATTTCTTGAAAATTCAAGATGAACACCCAAGGTTTTGGCACAAACATTCTGATTCTTGATGGAAAGAATTGGGATAGATGGAGTGCAGTGATGAAGTCCTTATTTGGAGCACAAGAGTGTCTTGAGGTAGTGGTGAATGGATACGATGAGTTGGGAGCAAATCCAACTAATGATCAGAGAAACACATACAAAGAAAACAAGAAAAAAGACTGCAAGGCTTTGTTCTATATCCAGCAGAATTGTGATGCACAACATTTTGAAAAGATTTCAAAATCAACTAAGTCCAAAGAAGCTTGGGATATACTCGAGGGTTACCATGATGGTGGAACCAAGGTCAAGAAGGTGAAATTGCAGGCCTTTAGGAGGCAATATGAGTTTATGGTGATGGAAGAGGATCAAAAAGTAAGTGATTTCTTCTCAAAACTGCTTGCACTTGTTCATCAAATGCAAAACTATGGAGAGACTGTCACTGATGAAATGGTAGGGTTTAAAAAGTGTGCTGCTGAGTTTGGTGTATATGTACATTGCCCTAAAGATGAAGATATTGTCATAATCTGCTTGTATGTTGATGATTTGCTCATAACTGGAAGTAGAATTGCAGAAATTGCAAAAGTGAAAGATAAGCTCAAAAGTGAGTTTGAAATGTCTGATCTTGGTGAACTTTCATTCTTTCTAGGAATGGAATTTATGAGAAGAGAAGATGGTATAGTAATGCACCAGCAGAAGTATATTGGTGAATTACTTGAAAAATTTGAAATGGAAAGCTGCAATCCATTGTCAAATCCATCAGAGACAAACACAAAAATTGATGAGTGCTCAAATGAAGAAAAGGTTGATCCAACTGTGTTCAAACAAATAGTTAGCTCATTGAGGTATGTGTGCAACAGTAGGCCTGATATATGCTATGTTGTGAGTGTTATCAGCAGGTTTATGCATGATCCAAGGAAGTCACACATGATAGCTGCTAAGAGAATCCTCAGATATCTTAAAGGTACTTTGGAAGTTGGCTTGCTATTCCCTACTAGTACAAATAGTGCAGGAAGTACTTTGATAGAGTATTCTGATAGTGATTGGTGTGGAGACATAACTGATAGGAGGAGTACATCAGGTTATGTTTTCAAATTCAACAATGCTGCAATATCTTGGTGTACAAAGAAACAAGTTGTGACTGCCCTCTCATCTTGTGAAGCTGAGTATATAGCAGACACATTTGCAGCATGTCAAGCAATTTGGTTGAATTCAGTGATGATAGAAATCAAGTGTGAACCAGTGAAGCCTCTAATCCTAAGGATTGATAACAAGTCTGCTATAAGTCTTGCTAAAAATCCAATCTCTCATGGCAGGAGCAAGCACATTGCTACCAGATTTCATTTCATTAGAGAACAAGTGACTAATGGTATGATTGAAGTGCAATATTGTCCAACTGAGGTACAGCTTGCAGATGGTTTTACAAAGGCTGTGAAACTTGACAGGTTTGAATTTTTGAGGAGGAGCTTAGGACTGGTTGTTTGCAATTCAAGCATGAATTAAGGAGGAGTGTTAAGAAAGTGGTTAATTCATCTTGAAAATTAGTTTGTTTAGATGTTGTTAGAATTAGTTACAACCAACTTGTTAGTTAAAAGTTTGTTAGTAACTAACTAGGTAGTTAGGGAATTTGTTTAGGCCTAAGGGATGAGCTTGCTTGTTACACAAGCTACCCTATATAAAGTGCAACTAGTGCATTATATTGTAATCAATTTTTTGTGGCCCATTAAGGAAGAATAAAATTCTCTATTTCCCTAAGTTTTCAAGTTTAGTTGTTAATCAATTTCATCAAGAAACTTGTTCATCTTGTATATTGCAGTTTTTGCAAAACTGCTAGTTTGCCCAAGGTCAAGCCTGCGTGCCTGCTGAGCTTGCCTGCAAACCTGCGTGCATGTGCCTGCAATTCACCCTCTGAAGCACTTCAGAGTCAGAGGCAACACAACCTCTGAACTTTGCATCCTCTAAACCAAGCAAATCCTTGCTTCTGTTGCGCCAACAATTATAAGTTTGTCAAGGTAATTTATGA
Source organism: Trifolium pratense (assembly GCF_020283565.1). Lineage (NCBI taxonomy): Eukaryota > Viridiplantae > Streptophyta > Magnoliopsida > Fabales > Fabaceae > Trifolium > Trifolium pratense. The sequence goes on along the minus strand of NC_060063.1, from coordinate 45,581,063 downwards.
TAAAATAGCTTATAAAATCACAATTTTCTCTAGTGAAAACTTATAAAATAACATAAAACCTAATTTATATTGCATAAGCTATTTGCATAAGCTATAAAAAAACTGGGCCAAACGGACCTTAAAAACTATTTATTGCTTATAATTGTGTATATTTTTATATGAATGTAAGTTGCAGTGATGGTGGGACGGAGCACATATTAGTGATAGTTTAGTTAGGTAGTTTTAAAAGCCAATGATAGTTATTGGAGCACTACACGAAGCAATTCCTTGCAAGATATGTATCCTTAGATCCCATCACTTTAATTTGTTTATACATATATGCTTTACTTCCTTTTGTATTGTATTTGTAGGTACTACACCATACATGCATACAGCTCAATTATATTCCTATAATCCTATATTTTTCCTTTATAAACAATTTTTTTTTCCCAATAATCTTCAACAACAATCTAAATTAATCAGTTTCTCCCATGCCTAGGAAGTTTCCCACAAAATTTATAAATAATTCTATAATTGCCAAAGAATCAATGTTTTCACATATTAATAGTGCGTATATAAATTTTTTGTATGAACGATGACCTGTCACTTTTTTTTATTTTATTTTATTTTATTTTTTTTTTACTTTTTTGGTAAATCAAATGTATTTTTCGCGCGCAATTGTAAAGACTAACTCTCTTGAGGTAATTGAGATCTATTTAAGGGGTTGATCGCTCTTCCAACAAATATTTTTTTCATAATATGCATCAGCCGGAGATCGAACACATGACCAAATAGTTAAGGACTATGACACTATATTGGTAAAATATGTATTTAACTTTATATAGTAGTAATAATTAAGTGTTATATGTGCATGCTAACAACTTTGTTTAAGAGAGATGAGAAGTCAAACACACTAAATCTAAATCTGAACATAATCAAATAGGTGATTTTAAATATTAGAAATTAGGATATTATTGTTTGATACTTGTAAGTTTGTTGACAATTAATGATTAATGATATGAAAATGAAGGGAGGTGAGGTTGGCACTTGCTAGGTTGGTGTTGGTAATCATATATGCATGGAGATGGAGAGTGGTGAGTGAGTGGAAGAGAAGTAGTGCATGCAAAATCTTAATTGTTTTTCTTTGCTTTGTATGTGGATTTGGATGGTGTAACGGAAATCCAACATACCCTATGAGATAATGCTTATATAATTCATAAGGCTAGCTTATGTAAAAGCTACTAGCACCTAAAAGCTACTAGCACCTAAGTTTGTTGTTTCTTTTCTCTCTTTCCCTTTCTCCTTCCGCCAAGTAAACTCTTTTCTTTGTGAAAGAGAAAGGTTGCTTCTTAGTATTAGAAAATAATGATCACTATAATCACGAATCAAAATATTTTTGTCATGGAATTATTTAATTTCAGCAAGATTTAAGAATTGATTTCATATAGATTTCAAAGAAAGTAATAAAAATATATCAACTATTTTTTTTGATAAGCAAATAATATCAACTATTAATTATTCGTCAAAAAGTACCTTAAGTTTAGTTCAGTTCGTAGGGACATTGCATTATATAAGTACGTAAGGGACCGAGGTTCAAATATGGATCATTTTTCTTGAAGGTGAAATTTCTAGTCATTATACTCCTTGACAAAAAAAAAAACAAATATCCGTCAAAAAAATTAGCTATTAATTAAAAATCAAAATATATAGATATCGTACGTGTATTGTAACAATCATAAGTTTGTTAAAATAATTATTCTTAAAATAATTATAAGTGAAGTGTTTAGGTTCAAATTTCATTCTTTACGTATATAATTTGATGTTTATATAATTGAGTTAAATTCAAATGGAGTACCAAACCTATTGAAAAAGGATTTGTATTTTCCTTAAGTAATTACAAATGATTTACATCGAAACATATATAGTGCCTGAGAACTATATAAAAGAAGAAGATGCAAACAAATTAAGCCTAAATATTAGCCTAAGCATAACTATTGACAGCTGGTGCGTTAATAAAGGAAATAATACAACTAATAGGAAATATCTAGAATGATATCAGAATATCAGTTTTGATAGCATATCCGTTTCCTTGATTTATGCAGACATGATAATGCTATGTTGTTGTTTATTCTCCAATACTCCCCCTCAAGTTGGAGTGTGAGGATTATGAGCACCCAACTTGAATGTTAATTCTTGGAATTGTTTTGCACTTAGAGCCTTGGTAAAAATATCTGCTTGTTGTTTCTTGGTGGGAACATAACTGGTAGAAATTGTACCTTCCTGCAAATGTGTGCGAATAAAATGACAATCCACTTCTATGTGTTTTGTGCGCTCATGGTATACGGGGTTGGCTGCAAGGTGTATGGCAGCATGATTATCGCAAAACAACGTAGTTGGTGAATCATAGTGAACTTGTAAACTAGATAATAAGCTTCGCAACCAAATGACTTCACTTACGGCATGACCCATGGCTCTATACTCTGCCTCACTAGATGACTTTGACACAGTGGACTGTTTTTTAGTTTTCCACGATATAGGGGCTGATCCTAACTTCATTAGATATCCAGAAGTTGATCTTCTAGTCAGTGGACATGATGCCCAATCTGAATCACAATAGGCCATCAGTCGAAGATCGTTTTCCTTAGGCAATAAGATACCTTGTCCCGGTGTAGATTTAAGATACCGTAGCAGTCGCATGGCTGCGTCCCAATGAGCTTGTTGAGGAGATTGCATGAATTGGCTCAGTATATGAACCGAATAAGTAATCTCTGGACGTGTGATAGTTAAGTAAATCAAACGACCAATAAGTCTTCGGTAACGAGGAGGATCCGAATAAGTTGGTCCCTTGTCCAAAGCTAACCTTTGATTCTGCTCCATTGGAAAAGTTGAAGGTTTGCAATCAAGCATCTTACATTCACCCAAAATGTCTAGAGTGTATTTATGCTGACATATAAACAATCCCGCTGATCCTCGTGCGAGCTCTAGACCCAAAAAATATTTAAGAGGTCCAAGGTCTTTCATGTGAAAACACCTTCTCAAATATTGTTTAAAGTTGATACATGTGTTAGAGCAATTACCTGCTATCACAAGGTCATCAACATAGATCAAAATTGCCATGAAGTTTCCTTCTTTTGAATAAGTAAAGAGACTATGGTCCGCATGTGATTCTTGAAAACCATATTCTATGAGTGCTCGGGAGAGCTTTGAGTACCAATTTCGTGAGGCCTGCTTTAATCCATATAGAGATTTTCTCAACCGGCAAACCATCCCTGCTTTAGGGGTATCATAACCATTTGGAACTTGCATATAAACTTCTTCCTCTAGATCTCCATGTAGAAAAGCATTGCTTACATCCATTTGGTGTAATTCCCATCCTTTCGCCACCGCAACAGTAAGAAGGCAACGAACAGTAGTCATTTTGGCTACAGGTGCAAATGTTTCATTGAAGTCTTCTCCTTCTACCTGTGTGTATCCCTTGGCTACAAGACGTGCCTTATATTTTTCAATTTCTCCTGAGGCTTTGTACTTCACTTTGTAGACCCACCTACAACCCACTATTTTCTTTCCCGGTGGTGGCAATGTCAGATCCCAAGTACCATTCTCCTCAAGAGCTTTGAGTTCTATTGCCATGGCTTCTTGCCATTCGGGTTTCTTCACAGCTTCTTGATAGCTTTGCGGCTCTTCTGTGCTATGAACTGCTGCTAGGTAGGCCTGATGGCTGCGAGAATAACAATTATTATTGATAAAATTGGTGATAGGATAGATTTTACCTGAGGAGTGTGACTGAGTCGCGGGCATGCTTATGGGGTTCTTGTGTGTTGCATAACAATAATAATCTTGGAGGTGACTTGGTGGCTGTCTTGTGCGTGGTGGAAGTTCTGTCACTCTTTCATTGTGATGTTCTATCTCTATTGCATTTGTTACCTCCTCATTATGAGCATCCATCTGATCTGTACCCATGTCTCCTCCGTCTCCTTGATCCTCTTGGCTTTCATAGTTCACCACTTCATCATGATTATTCTCTTGTTGTCCATAAATGTCATGAAAAACAGTACTTGGAGACTTCGTTTGCGGCTTTTTTTTTCATGCACAACATATGGCAGAATGTGTTCATAAAACACTACATCTCGTGAAATAAAGATCTCCCGTGTCTTAAGATTGTAGACTTTCCAACCCTTTTGTCCTTGTGGATAGCCTACAAATATACATCTTTCTGCTCTTGGATCGAATTTGTCCCTAAGTTTTGTACTCGTGCTGACATAACACAAGCAACCGAATATCTTCAAATGACCATAAGTTGGTGATTTTCCAAAAAGAACCTCATATGGTGTGCTGCCTTGGTTTGCTACAGTAGGTGTTCTGTTTATAATGTGAGTTGCAGCCAATATGCATTCTCCCCAAAAATGAATGGGAAGGTTTGCTTGAAACCTTAAGGCTCTCGCAATATTCAAAATATGTCTGTGTTTTCGTTCAACACGCGCATTTTGTTGAGGTGTGGCTACACATGATGTTTCATGAATTATTCCCTTTCGTTTGAAGAATGTTTGAATGTTCATATTGGTGAATTCTGTCCCGTTATCACTACGAATTCTTTTAATTTTCACACCAAATTGTGTCTCTATCATGTTGTAGAAATTAATCAATATGTCGGTTGTTTGAGTTTTATTTTTCATCAAATAAACCCAAGTCCCACGACTACGATCATCTACTAAAGTGAGAAAGTAATGAGACCCATTATGTGAAGGTGTATTATATCTCCCCCATAGATCACAATGAACTAAATCAAAAAGTCTCTCAGCTTTATTAATACTATGAGGAAAAGAAAGTCTATGTTGCTTTGACTTGTGACATATGTCACAGCAATCTATTTCACTAAAATTAAAATTACAATTGATCAAACTTGAAAGGCGCTGAAGAGACTGTGTTGATGGGTGCCCCATTCTACAATGCCAAAGGGTGGTATCATCTTTCTGGCTTGTTGTAAAAGCAGATCCTTGCATCATCCCCTTGTACACATAAACCCCATTATGCATGCTACCCGATCCAATCATCCTCCTCGTGGCTAGGTCCTGTATCACACAAGAATTAGACTGATAAGTTACCATGCAATTTAAATCATGTGTCAACTTATGTATAGAAATTAGGTTGCAATTAAAATCAGGCACAATCAACACATTAGACAATTTGATATTTCTATCAAGTCTGAGATCTCCAACTCTTTCTACCAACACAGTATTTCCAGTAGGGACTGTGATATAGAAAGGTTTATCAAGTGATTGTATTCCTTCTAATATTGAGCAAAAATGAGTCATATGATGGGATGCGCCACTATCCAAGATCCATTGGATCTCTCCATTACCAGCCATGTCAGCAAATGATGATGATCCTACATTCTTCATCCGCATTCCATGCAGGGCGTGGCCTTTATTCGCCGCATTTACATCATCTTTGTCAACATGAGTTGTATGTGCAGCCATATTTCCTCTTGACTTGTTGTTCCATCGTTGTGTTCTGCGAGTGTCCCAGTTTGAAGGGTACCCGATTATCTCAAAACATTTGGCCTTTACATGTCCGTCCTTTCCACAGTGATCGCACTTATCTCCAAATCCATTCCTTTTCTGCTTGCTTCTTGAATACGAGTGGAAAGCTGTTCCTTGATCTGTCATGTTATTCCCTTTCTCCTTCTCAACATTGATGCGTGCTTCTTCCCTCAAGACATGATTGAATGCGCGCCGGAGTGATGGCAACGGTTCCACGTTCAGAATGGAAGTTTTGACGTGTCCATATTGCTCATTATCCAAACCTCCAAGGAATAGATGCAGACGTTGTCCTTCTTCCCTTTGCATCAACTCTTTTGATGCTCCACAAGTACATTCAGGCAGAGGTTGAAGTTCACTCAACTCATCGAGAATATCTTTGAACTGAGTGTAAAATTCTGTTACACTCAATTCATCGTCCTTCTGCATAAGACAAAGGTTTCGCCATAATTGATGGATCCTTGGTGCGTTGGTTTGAGCAAAGCGTTCTTCAAGATCAAGCCATAGATCTCTAGCCGTTGTTGCGTGTGATATGCTGCCATGTAATTTCGGATCAGTAGCATTTATGATCCAAGCCATCACCATTGAATCTGCCTTCTCCCAATTGAGGTAGTCCGCTGTTTTCTTTCCTGGTTTTGTGATTGTTCCATCAATGAATCCTAACTTCACTTTTGCACGAAGCGCCGTCTTCATCGAACGTGCCCATGTTCGGTGATTTTCTCCCTTGAGGGTGACCGAAACTAGAGGTGTTCCCGGATTATCCGAAGAACTGAGATAGTATGGTGAAGTTGGGGTGAGAGCAACTGGACTTTTTTCTTCATCGGAGGTATGAGTCTTCTCCGATTTGGACTTTCCAGGATCGATTTGCTCTGATGCCATATTGAAAAAGGATTTGTATTTTCCTTAAGTAATTACAAATGATTTACATCGAAACATATATAGTGCCTGAGAACTATATAAAAGAAGAAGATGCAAACAAATTAAGCCTAAATATTAGCCTAAGCATAACTATTGACAGCTGGTGCGTTAATAAAGGAAATAATACAACTAATAGGAAATATCTAGAATGATATCAGAATATCAGTTTTGATAGCATATCCGTTTCCTTGATTTATGCAGACATGATAATGCTATGTTGTTGTTTATTCTCCAATAAAACCCAATCAACATTTTTAGGCATTAACATTTTTTTCAAGCAATGCCAATTAGGTTCTTATGCATATACCCAAAAGTTTAATTTTTGATTTTTATTTATCTTATATATGATGGGAAGCAAAAGCATGCAAGTAGAATGGGAATGAAGCCTCTGTCGCTGATCGTTTCGCTTTAAAATATCACGAAAAACGCGTTTTCAGCAATCAAACCAAACATAGCTTAACCAAATATATCTGTAACTCTGTAAACAAAAAAAAAATATATCTGTAACTCTACTTATGAAATACTCCGTCCGTCCCAAAATATAAGGAAAAATTGGTCAAAGAAAGTTGATGTATTTAGTCCATATTTTTAACCAAATACATCAACTTTCTTTGACCAATTTTCTCTTATATTTTGGGACGGAAGGAGTACTAATTTACGGCTGAAGAATGACAAAGTATTTTGTGTCTTCAATATTTTTGGTTGGAGATTAATCACCGGTAAACGGTGGTAATCTCCGACACAAAATACTACGATAGAGCATAAGATCGAATCTAAGATTTCATTCATAATACCCAATTCACCCACTATTATGATCAAATCTAGTGACTTTTGTTTCATAAAATTAAAGGTCTTTGGTAAGTTTTTTTCACTAGCTTAAAGTTTTTCTTTTCTCAGATGCTATTTCGAGCGGTATTTAAGCTTATAGTTTTTTACCTTTCATTCCAATTTTAACCTTAATCTTTTATTTTTATTTATTTTTTAATAAAAAACTACCCACTCACAAAAACAACTACCCACTCACATAAAATAATACATATATGTCATTTGTACTTACAACAACTAAATTTATCAAACATTTTAATTTTATTTTACTAACTTTTTAGCTATCGGTAAAAACTATCTTATAAGCTAAGCTATCTTATGTAGCTTAATTTTATGGAACAAAGCCCAAAAAATAAATAAAATTTTGGTATGAATTTGATATCTCCATGCGCAACTGTATAAATTAATTCTTTAAAGGGTATAAACGATAAAATTCTCTTTAAGATTGAGCCGTAAAAAAATTGTGAGGACCAAAATGAATTTTACACCATATATATTTTAATAAATTTAATATTTATATTAACAATTAAATTAAAAATATCATAAAATGATATATCTTTTCTACACTTCTTAATTAATGGTTATCCAAAGAAATTATTCCTTCTTATAACTAAACAAATTATGAAAGAAAGAAAAAAAGAGAATTTCATTGGATGGAAAAAAAAAACAAAGTGTAGGTCCCAAAATCCTTTGAAAAAAGTTTGGTCCGTCTACCTTACATTTACACCCTCCACTCTTCACATTTTTGAATGTTTATAAATGCAGCTGCAAACCACATTCATTTTACAACAACACCAACAACAACAAAAGATAACAAACTTTCACACAATATTTTCCTTAATTCCCAAAAGGGACAAAAACAAACACACTCTCTCTCCTCTCTCAAAGTTTCATTTCAACTTCTCTTTTTTTCTTCCTTTCACACTTTTCAATCATCATTCTGCAAAAAGCAAAGAACCAGAGTTGAACCACAGAACAAAAGTTGAACAAAGAAAGCTACAATATTTATGATTTCTCACTCTATATCTATACATTGAAGCATAGAAAGCATAGAATAAAGTGTTCAAAGTTGAAACCCCACAAAGTAAAGAGAACATTTTTTATTATTATCATATGGGCTTCAAGCTAAATGTGTTGCTATTGGTGATACTTGCAACTTCACTGATTGATTATAGTGAAGCTTCTGTATCATATGATTATAAAGCTATCACCATTAATGGACAAAGAAGAATATTACTTTCTGGGTCTATTCATTATCCCAGAAGTACCCCTGAGGTATTTTCATGAAATGTGTTTATGGGTTGTTTTTGTTTTTCATTTTTATCATTTGGGTATTTTCAAGTTTTAATCTTTATGAAGAAAAATTGAATTTTTTTGTTTGTTTGGATTATTACTAAATTTGAGGTTGTTTTTGTTTTTCAGATGTGGCCAGATCTTATCCAAAAGGCTAAAGAAGGAGGTTTAGATGTGATTCAAACTTATGTTTTCTGGAATGGACATGAACCTTCACCTGGCAAAGTAATTAACATTAACATTTAATTTAACAATGTTTGTCTATCAAGCATGGACACAGACACCTGACACCACACTCCAATAATAATTTAAGAAAATGACTGAATTCAACCTAATCATATGTATCAGTGTGGTGTCAGTGTTGGACACTGACATGTGTCTGACACTGGGACGCACCTAGTCTGAGGAGTGTCTGTGCTTCATAGGTGTTTGTTATGCTAGTTTTGGTTGTAGTGTAATTTGAACTAATTATTTTGTGTTTTTTCTGATTTTGATTATTGAAGTATTATTTTGAGGGGAACTATGATTTGGTGAAGTTCATAAAGCTAGTGCAGCAAGCAGGACTATATGTTCATCTAAGAATTGGTCCATATGCTTGTGCTGAATGGAACTTTGGGTAATGAAAGAGTTTAATATTAATTACGTTTTTTACTTAAACAAAAATCATAGTTACTTGAAATTTATTAACAATTTTACTTGGTTAATTTTTTTAGAGGTTTTCCTGTTTGGCTGAAGTATGTTCCAGGTATCAGCTTCAGAACAGACAATGGACCATTTAAGGTGAGATAACAGTTATTGTAATATCTTTAAGAATATAACTATTTGATGTTATTACTTTACCTTTCTAGTAACTTGTTTTTTGACTTTTTTAATGTTTATGTTTGGTGAAGTTTCAAATGCAAAGATTTACTACAAAGATTGTGAATATAATGAAAGCTGAAAGGTTGTATGAGTCTCAGGGTGGTCCAATAATTCTATCTCAGGTAAATTAAATAACCATTTTTTATTTTAAAAATGTCAATCTTGTTATATACTCATTGTAATGAAGTTATTGTCTTTTGGTACCTACCATTGTTTTTGCACAGATTGAAAATGAATATGGACCTATGGAGTATGAACTTGGAGCTCCTGGAAAAGCCTATACTCAATGGGCAGCTCATATGGCTGTAGGACTAGGTACCGGTGTTCCGTGGGTCATGTGCAAACAAGATGATGCTCCTGATCCTGTCGTAAGTTAACCTGATTTGTAATCTTTTTAAGTTGTAGATTGTATATGTTGTTTGTGAGAAATGTAAGTAAGAAAATGATAGAAAGGGATGAGAAAAGAAAAATGATTTGATAAGAAAGTAAAAGAGAGATAGAAAGGGAAAGGGAGGGCGAAAAACTAAGATTATTCTTAATCTTTATAACTCTTTGTCCTTCGTGGGGATAGGAAATGGATTCCCTCCAATCAAATAGAGACCGCAGAAAGATCTCAGTCATTTGAATTTGATCAATGGCTTGTGCTTTTTATTTTATTTTATTTATTTACCAAACTTTAAATTTGGACTGTTCGATTTCAATGAAAGGAACTTCAATACACTCACTGCATGGTTGACATTTTCGTTTGTTTAGTCCGTTCGATTTTTCACTACATGTGGTTGAAATTCAAAATTTGACACTAGTCAATTTCCAACTTTTTAGCAACGGAGAGAGAAATGTAGTTATATATGTTGAAGAAATATTGTCTTTTTGCATGTAAATCCAATTTTTCCTGATAATGTTGTGTTAACTTTGATTCGCGGTCATTTCCAGCATCTAATTCTAGTGCAAAATTTTGCAGATTAATACTTGCAATGGTTTCTATTGTGATTATTTCTCTCCAAACAAAGCATACAAACCAAAGATGTGGACAGAAGCTTGGACTGGCTGGTATAATAAATTTGTAGCTCACATTTTGTGCCTTGTTACTTAGCTTTCTTAAGGAAAATATTAAAACATTGCTTTATTCCTTTTTTAACCTTGTAGGTTTACCGGCTTTGGAGGAACGGTTCCTCATAGACCTGCTGAAGACTTGGCATTTTCAATTGCAAGGTTTATACAGAAAGGAGGATCCTTTATCAATTATTACATGGTAACTTAAATATTAGTTGATTTCAGTTTGTTGATGTGTGGATTTTCGCCCTTTTTTTTAAATTCAACTAAGCCTCTTTGTTTTGTTCTTTTTAGTATCATGGTGGAACAAATTTTGGAAGAACTGCCGGTGGTCCCTTTATTGCTACAAGCTACGATTATGATGCACCTCTCGATGAATACGGTATGATCTATATCTACTGATATTAAGTCGCAGTTTTATAGTTTTTTTTATAGAATTTGGTTACGCATGAAGTTCAAAGATGAGTTATATTATTGTTTTCTCTATGCAGGGCTTCTGAGGCAGCCAAAGTGGGGTCATTTGAGGGATTTACACAGAGCAATAAAACTCTGCGAGCCTGCTTTAGTTTCTGCAGATCCTACTGTAACTCGTCTAGGAAACTATCAAGAGGTACATCTCAAATCAAGTTGTCTGAGATTTTTGAATCCTATCTAATGTTCTTTGAAATAATTGGAAGAAATGTTTATGTTTCATCATTGATGTACAGGCTCATGTTTTTAAATCGAAATCCGGAGCTTGTGCTGCATTTCTTGCAAACTACAACCCACGATCTTATGCAACAGTGTCGTTCGGGAATCAGCATTACAACTTACCTCCTTGGTCTGTTAGCATTCTTCCTAACTGCAAACACACTGTTTATAACACTGCAAGGGTGAGGACAAAATTGAACAAACTTTTATTTCCAATGACCAAGTAGCATATTCAACAACAATGATGATTTGAAATCTTTATATAGGTTGGTTCGCAGAGCGCGACGATGAAGATGAGCCCTGTTCCTATTCACGGAGGACTCTCTTGGAAAGCATTTAATGAAGAGACAACAACTACTGATGATAGTTCATTCACTGTGACTGGTTTGTTGGAACAGATAAATGCAACAAGAGATTTATCTGACTATTTGTGGTACTCTACAGAGTGAGTCGCATATAATTCTGCATTGTCGGTATATATATTTGTTCATTTGGTTTCTCCATGTCGAATACTTATCTAGTTCCTTTTCTCGTTTCTAGTGTTGTGATCAATTCCAATGAAGGATTTTTTAGGAACGGAAAGGGTCCTGTTCTTACAGTATTATCTGCTGGCCATGCTTTGCATGTTTTTATCAACGGTCAGCTCTCAGGTCAGTATCAATTCTCAAGACATGATATATTAATCAATGCTTCCATTCAACTTCATCTTCAATACATTGAGCCTATTATCTATCCTCTTTTGATCAGGAACTGTATATGGAAGCGTGGATTTCCCCAAACTAACTTTTAGTGAAAGTGTGAAGCTTAGAGCTGGCGTTAACAAAATCTCCCTTCTGAGTGTTGCAGTTGGGCTTCCGGTTCGTTTTCTCCCTTTCCATTTCTGTCTGCGTGCGCATGCACATATCTAAATATATTATCTCTGCACATCAAAACCAACTGATTTTTCAGAAACATGAACGGTAGTTGATGTCATGACTATGTTTTGTTATTCATTGGGTGCGTTTATAAATATACAGAATGTTGGTCCACATTTTGAAACATGGAACGCTGGTGTTCTCGGTCCAATCACGTTGAACGGACTCAATGAGGGGAGAAGGGACTTAACATGGCAGAAGTGGTCATACAAGGTTGGTCTTAAAGGCGAAGCTTTGAGTCTCCATTCTCTCAGTGGAAGTTCCTCCGTTGATTGGCTTCAAGGATATTTAGTTTCTCGAAAGCAGCCATTGACTTGGTTCAAAGTGAGTATCATAATTATGTTTATGTTTTGCTATATTAATCCATTCTTCTTAATATAGTAATCTTCAATTAATTATTAGTCTGATAAATGTTACTACATTATATGCTATTACAGACTACTTTTGACGCACCTGCTGGAGTTGCACCGTTGGCTTTAGACATGAACAGCATGGGAAAAGGTCAAGTTTGGTTAAACGGACAGCATCTTGGACGATACTGGCCTGCTTATAAAGCATCTGGTTCTTGTGATTATTGCAATTATGCAGGAACTTATAATGAGAAAAAATGTGGAACTAACTGTGGCGAGGCTTCTCAACGATGGTATGAAATATATTTTATGTAGCTGGTCTAATAGTTTTGTTCAATACCAATGAGAAAACCAGACGAACTAATCGCTGGCTAATAATTTCAGGTATCATGTTCCTCATTCCTGGCTGAAACCAACAGGGAATTTGTTGGTTATGTTTGAGGAATTGGGTGGGGATCCAAATGGCGTGGTTTTAGTTAGAAGGGATATCAATAGCGTGTGTGCTGATATTTATGAGTGGCAACCAAATCTTGTTAGCTATCAAATGCAAGCTTCTGGTAAAGTTAAGGTACCAGTGAGTCCGAAAGCACATTTGTCATGTGGTCCTGGACAGAAAATATCATCGATCAAATTTGCTAGCTTTGGTACACCAGTAGGATCATGTGGAAACTACCGCGAAGGAAGTTGTCATGCTCACAAGTCATATGATGCCTTTCAAAAGGTATTGTTACTTTTTGTTCGATATTTTCTAGGATGGTTTCTTTTTTATAGAGAGTAGGATTCTATAACCAAACACAGATTTGACTCATGAAAAACCGAGTTGCTATTCTAAGTTCTAACACATTCTTTATTGTTGCAGAATTGTGTTGGTCAAAGTACGTGCACCGTGACAGTTTCACCTGAAATTTTCGGAGGTGATCCATGTCCAAATGTCATGAAGAAACTCGCAGTAGAAGCCATTTGCACCTGATCATTTTCAACCTTAGAAAATAAACGGAACAAAGATCATATAATATATTTTTCTTCATTTGGTAATCCGATACATGTTTTTTGGTTCTATTAAAGCCTATACTTCTAAGATCACCACCAGCATTGAATTTGGCATTACCAAGGTGAAGTTGCAGATAAACACAACACACCATCTGGTTAAAAAAGCCTATAGTAAATTACTGTGATGATTGTGGTTATTATGCGTGTGTATATATATTGGTGTTTCGACTTGTTATACAAAGGCGAAGGAAGGTGAAGTTGGTTGATGATGCACATTGAGACGATGCCAATTGAGTCCATGTGCTGCAAATTGGTTTTTGATTGTGTGGAAGTCTCTTGCTTCCTGTAAAATTATTATTGTTGTAATTGTTTTCCCTCGTAGATTCATGGGGAGAGAGCTATTTAGTTTCTTTTTTCTCCTTATAAGAAACATTCCATTGTAATAAATGTTATGTTATTATCCTTTTAACTCTTTGTTCTTTCTTGTTTTTCCGATTAGAATGTCTTCAACAAGCTTCGAGTTAAATATAGTTTCATTAAAAATGCATTGATTTTGCTTCAAGACGCGAACACAATATTGAACATACATGTAATAGTTAAAATTGCAGTTAATTGCAGAGATGAAACAGAAGATTTCTAAAATGGTGAGATGTTTTTCATTGAGGTTTAAGTCAAAGACTCTAACAAGTTCCATTACTAAGTCTACCACCTCAATAGAATTTCAAACAAAAGAAACACCAGTGAGGTTGGGAGTTATTTAAACATTGGTGAGTTCGCAAGGTTAATCTCTGGTGACACATAGCAATACTCATCTTTAAAACGTGATGTAGAATAAGAAATCAGAACATAATAACTAATCTCGAAGCACACAAATATTAGCAAAACATAGTCTTTTCTGTTACACAAGAACTAGAATCCAACAACAGAATACACCAAAAATAAAAACATAACACCTCCTAACCAATAAAATTATAGTCTTTCTACACCATAGAGCCATAAAATTATGTGGCCAACAAACAACATAAGATAAGCATAGCATAACTCACTAATAACTCACATGATTCCAACCTATAATTAGAACAAGTACTTCAGGAACTGCCCTTCTTTTTTCCCTTCTTCTTGCCACTTTCAACATATCCTATATTTGTTTTTTTTATAATCATCTCCTATATTTGTTTGATGCCGAGACTCCCATTCAGCCACAAATTCTTCTACGTCTTTATCAGAGATATTTGCTGGAAATGGAAATCGAGACCTAAATTCAGCCAAAAACTCGAGGTCTTCTTTAGGCTGCGATGACGGCTTTCTGCAGGTTAAGAGACATTGATTGATACTAAAGAATTAAAATATGCATGCACATAGAAACTAACTAAATTTGTGAAAGTTGTGCCAAAAGCATTTTTAAATGTCTCATAAACTTTGTTGAGCCTTCAAGAAAAACTTGCCTGATGAGCTTTCCCACCGGGCATGATGAGCCCAGACATTTTAACAAATATCCCATAAAGCAAGTATGCAATACAACATTTAGAGATTCAAATTTCAAACAATTGAAGCATTAATGAATCCAATGTAAATGAGAAGGATCAGAAAATCAGAGAAATGAAATTACAAGGGTGGATTCTAGATTGAGGCAGTTGTACCATTTATATATCACTATTAGTTCTATAATCTTACATTGGATTCTTCTCATTTAGGTCCTAAACAAGGGCGGAGCAGCGTGTTATGGTAATGCATGCGCGGTTTTGGTTGCGTTTAACGGCTCAATTTGCAGGATGGTTAAACTATGATTTGTGGACTACGCACCAACTGCTTAAATCACCCTTAATTAGCTTGTACAATCCTCCTCAACTCATGCTAAAATTAAGGTTTAAATATCACATTCGCCTATGTATACGTTTTTTTGGTTTAGTCCCTGTATCATATTTTTTTGGTTTTAGTCGCTGTATGTTAAATCTTGTTGATTTTCGTCCCTCCCGTTAAAAAACGAGTGCGTTTGTAGCTACAAAAATAATCAATTAATTAGTTACAAACGCAAATGGGAAGGACAAAAATCAACAAGATTTAATATACAGGACTAAAACCAAAAAGAATATGATACAGGAACTAAAACCAAGAAAGCGCGTACATACATAAAGGGATGTGATATTTAAGCCTAAAATTAATTAATAACCAACAGGACCAATCATGTGATGGTTCATATTGTGTTTTACCCCCAACAATGCATTATATGTAGTTTCGGTTAAGTTGTAAACTAACATTAACAATTATCGGTTAATTGGTGATTAATGTTACACTTGATAGAGATGATCAGTATTCGATCACCACAACTACAATTAGGAGGGCCACTTATCTATTTTAAAACACCAGACTATTAGACAAAAAAAAATATTTGTACACAAAAAAATTTAGTTACAAATGAATCTATCTAATCTAGCTAGGTATCTGGGAAGTGGAAAATCAACACCACACTTTATTCACTCACTTTACTCACTTAATAGTATTCCATTTTTATTCTGATTTTCATTTCAGTGAATACAAAATTACACAAATGAAGCTTGATCCAACAATTTTCTCATTATCATTCATTCTTCCATTCATCATTATCATATTCATATTCATAATTCTTTTCTCTCCCATAAACCCAAAACCCGGTTTCAACCGTAACCCGGAAACTCACGACCCGACAATTCCCTCTCCGTCTGATTCTCAACTTCATCATCATCATCATCATCAACCCAGCGAAGATGATCCAACTCCAATTCTCGTTTCCGATACGCCACCCCAATTTCCGGATGAAGATGACCCGAACCCGACAATGGAGTCGGGTCAGGCTGAATTGAAGAAGAAAAATACGAGGAAAACCAAGAAGAATAAGATGATGACGATGACGACGAATTCTGAGGATGAAATTGATGATGACAAGAGTGTGGAGATGAATAGAGAAATTTTGGGTTTGGATACCCGACCCGAATCCGTTCGTTTGGACCCGTTTACTTCTTCAAGTAGTGCTATGCAGAAGAAGATGAAACCGCAGTATGATGAATCCAAAAAATTGTCACTTTCACAGGTTCCTCTCTTTCACCGCGTCTAATACTTATTAATTTACACTATCAATCAAATTCACTTGCATTTAATTTTGATACACAGTCTGTGTAAAAAGATTTACACTCTAACAAATCACCGTGTGACTTTAGAAGTGGGATGTAGTTGGTAGAATACATGATTATTATTATTAGATGATAGTGCAAAATAAATTTACATTCATTTGTATGTGTGGCTTTAGTAGAAGTTGATATGATTAAAAGTCAAACAATTTTTATGATCCGACTGTTATGATTGATTGACGGTGTAAAAAAACTTTATGTTGTACATAAATTAAATCAAAATGATAAAAAAAAATTAATTTTGAAATGCAGGTTGTTCAGTTTGCAAATAGTTTGGTTGATGCTAGGAGTGAGCTACAACACAAGTATGTTCTAAAATCACCAACTTCATATAGTCTTTGTTAATTGTTGCTATGATGAGCACATTATCTTCCTGTTTGGATAAACGACTTAATTTGCAGCTGATAGCTTAAGGGTTTTTCATTATAAGCGCTTGTGTATAACCTATTTCTATAACAAAAGTTAAACTGTTTTCGTACTAGGAAACTGTTGATAGTGAAGAATTGAAGGAATAAGACAGTTACTTGTGCAACAAGCTAACTGTCAAATAGTGTTAGTTAAAAGCTGTTACAGGTTGTTAGAGGTAGTTACAACCTCTTAGAGTCAGTTATAGGCCTTACATATTTGTATATAAACAGATCCATTATCCATAGTTATTGTAATGATTCAGTTAGTATAATAAAATTTTCTTCTCTTTTCTTCCCTTCAAGCTCTGCGCGCGCTCATTCTTTCTCTGCTAAGTTAGGCACTACTTGCGCCTAACGCACAAGCATCTTCCACCATTGTTACACTCATTGAGCTCACAAATGGCAGAATACATGGTATGCAAGTTACAGAGATCCTTATATGTGCTCAAACAGGCAAGTAGGCAATGGAATGCTAAACTGACCGAGACATTAATTTCTTCAGGATATAGCCAATCCAAAGCTGACTATTCTCTCCTCACAAAGAAAACATGCACTGGTTTCACCGCCATCTTGGTGTATGTTGATGACTTAATGTTGGGAGGTACATATATGACAGAAATTACTCACTTGAAGACTCTCCTTGACCAGAAATTCAGCATCAAAGATTTAGGATCTCTCAAGTATTTTCTTGGGTTTGAAGTTGCTAGATCCCCTACTGGCATTTCACTATGCCAAAGAAAATACACCCTTGACTTAACGCGCGAAAGGCGGGCTAACTTTCGCCGTCGGATCAAATGGAGAAACCAGATGGAGCCACGTAGCATTTACTTCATTTAATAAAAAATTGAAATGAAAAAAGAAAGATAAGTAGACGGAAAGTTACACCACCTCCATCCATGCTAATCGTAACGACCGTACCACCGTTCTCTACTCCGACGACCGCCGCTTTCGACTCCGTCCACCACAACCAGAAGTAAATAACTCGTGGAATGGAGGCAAAGTAACATGAGAATGCAAGATGTCAACAAAAGGGGTTGTTGTGGTGGTTGTAGCAGCAACAACAACTTGACAATAACATCAATAGCCAATTAGCAACAGTTAAATTGTGTTGAAGTTCCACCAACAGATCTGCACAAGATGAGCTTGGACTTGGCTCATGATTATAACTCTTCATTCCAACGCGTATTCACAGTTGCCGGAGACGTGGCGAAAGGGCGGAGCCGGATGTGGGTTGTCGTCGGTGACTGCAAACATCTCGTCGGCAACAAGGATAGGTGAGTAGGTTACAGTGATACAACTGAGCTGAGATCTCTACGGAGAAGTTTATCTCACACTGTGTTTGCTTTTTTAAAAAAACAGTAAGATTAATGTCACATGGCTCCATCTAAATGCTCCATTTGATCCGACGGCGGAAAGGCAGCGAAAGTTAGCCTGCCTTTCGTGTGTTAAAGTCACACAATCATTGTCCTGCAAGATACTGGTTTACTAGCCACTAAACCATGTCGTACACCTATGCAACCTCAACTACAACTCCACAATTCTTCTGGTCCCCTCTTTCTGACCCTACTACCTATAGATGATTAATTGGAAGACTGTTGTACTTGACACATTCAAGGCCAGAAATATCCTATTCAGTCAGAAAACTAAGCCAGTTCCTCGATGCCCCTACAGATACTCACATGTTAGCAGGTCTCCATGTCCTCAAATTTTTGAAAAATCACCCTGGCCAAGGTCTTTTCTTCAGTTCTTCATCACCATTAACCCTCAAAGGTTATTCTGACTCTGACTGGGGAGCATGTCCTGACACCAGAAGATCTAACACAGGCTTTTTTTTTTCATTGGCACCTCACTGGTTAGCTGGAAAAGCAAGAAACAATCAGTTGTCTCAAGGTCTTCATCTGAAGCAGAGTATAGAGCCTTAGCTCAAGCAACATGTGAAGGTCAATGGCTACTGTATCTATTAAAGGATTTCCTCATTAATCATGAATCTCCCATTATCCTATACTCTGATAACAAATCAGCCATGCACATTGCTGCTAACTCTGTGTTTCATGAAAAAACCAAACACCTTGAAATTGACTGTCATGTAGTTTGATACAAAATTCAAGCCAACATAGTTCACCTGTTACCAGTTTCATCAAAGGAACAAGTTGCTGACATATTCACTAAATCTCTACATCCAAGCTTGGAATATTTAACATGTATTCCAGCTTGAGGGGGCATGTTGATAGTGAAGAATTGAAGGAATAAGACAGTTACTTGTGCAACAAGCCAACTGTCAAATAGTGTTAGTTAATAGCTGTTACAGGTTGTTAGAGGTAGTTACAACCTCTTAGGGTCAGTTATAGGCCTTACATACTTGTATATAAACAGATCCATTATCCATAGTTAGTGTATTGAATGATTCAGTTAGTGTAATAAAATTTTCTTCTCTTCCCTTCAAGCTCTGCGCGCGCTCATTCTTTCTCTGCTAAGTTAGGCACTACTTGTGCCTAACGCAGAAGCATCTTCCACCATTGTTACACTCATTGAGCTCACAAATGGCAGAATACACTACTCTTTACAGAAACAATATGAAAATAAGTTGAAAACAACTTACGAACATGTCATAAGTTGTTTTCATAAGTTCTCCAAAAAAAGTCTCAAAAGTGCTTATGCAAGTAGATAAGCTCAAATAAGTCGATCTAAATAGGCCCTAACAATTATGAATTAGCGTTCCCGTTAGGTGTGAGGAGCGTGTATGCAAGATGGAAGCTTGAGCTTAATACAAATGGCTAAAATTTCTTCCGCTTTATATGATTATCAAATCAATCAAAAGAAGTTATTCTATTTAATGAGACTTGAATTCTGAACTACTCTTCTCAAGTTGAAAATGTTTTATGTCCTTTGTTAATGTTATTATGATTGTCTTATTGTAATAGGGCTGATGCGACACAACGCAAGTTTGTGATAACAAATGCTTTACTATGCAAGGCAGACAGATCTTCTTTCGACCGACTTCGACAACAGGTTGGTTTGAATATTTGGTATAGCAACATGTCTCATCTCCAGGGAAACTTTGAGTGATAGTTTTTTTTCCCACATTTCAGATATACAAGCTTGAATTAGAGCAAAAACAATTAGAAGAGGATGCTTTTGTTTATAATTGGCTTCAACAACAGCTTAAACTCTCACCAGCATACAACAAGGTACATCACAAGCTCTGCATATCATCAACGTGACATTTTGTTTGTGGCTTATGCCTTATGGAGCCTAATTGTAATTTTTTTACAGGTTTTTTATTCTTATACTAAATTTTTTTTGTATGCTACTTAATTCTGTTCATTATAGATTTTGTGTATATTAACTAACATTTTGCTACTGATATACTAATTAGCAATTACACATTCCTTTGTCTATAAAGATGCTTGAACTTGGAGTTTCCATGGAAAAGGAAAAATCATGTAAGATGGGAGAGTTAAGAGATGATGAAGTTTGTGACATTTCTTTTGAAGAATTATTAGCACAAGAAAAGAAGGATACATTTTGGTCAGTTGATTTTCGTTTCTTGTTTTCAATTGTTAATGAGTTCCCTTATTAAGGAATAAAAAATACTCCCTCTGGTCACTATTATAAGCAAAAGTCCACTTATCCTGATGTATCTAATCTAATGCATTATACATCGCATCGTTATCTATAATAGAATTTCATAGGAACATTTTCTCTCTTTTCGTTGGGAGAAGGTTGGCTACTGATTAATATTGTCAATAACCATTTTCTGTATTTTCACAGGCAAAGAAATGGGAAATCAAGACTATGCTCAAGCTAAATGACATTTGCTAGTTTAGATAACTTAAACTAGAGTTAGTTTATATTGTAAATCCAAATGCAATTTATCTATTTTGTATTTCTCACAGCATGCCCTTCTTGATTCTTTTCCAGTCCTATTTTTGTTGGTTATATGGAATATAGATATACATATTTTGAGTTTCTTTTAGAAATTTTGAATGGAAGAGACATTTAGTGATATATACACACACACATAAACACTATGACTTAGGTGTGTCGTGGGTTGAATTTGGTCAACTTTTAAAAAATATACTTCCTCCGATCCTTAATATAAGAGGAAGTTTGATTTTTAGATTTATTGAAAATCTAACGTATCTAAATAAAGTTAACGGACCAATATGAAATCAATAAATAAGTTAAAGGACCAATTATCTAAATTGGCCTTTAGCGTTCACATACAAATACAAGTAATAGATTCTACTGATCAACAAAATTGAATGTGATATATGATATTCTAAAAGACCCTAGATCACAACTTCATTACATATCTTTCATAAAGATAATATTTCCTCGAGTCGAATAATTTGGCAACGATTTTAACATGGTCCCATCATCTATTATAAATCTAGTGACTTCAACTTTGGCTTCTTTCAAGTCACGCCAGCAACATTTAGTAACATCTTTTTTTCTCCTTAGCGTTTCAAAAAAAAACTGTAGTTTTAGACAATTAAAAAAAAAGTTAGAAATGAGACTTAGTCTCTTACAATTCATATTAAAGGGATGTGAGAAAAGATGACATACGTACCTCAACGAATTGTTTGGTTTCCAAGTTATATATATTATTCCAAGATATATATTCAGGTACGAAACACAAAAGTAAAAAATCTGCAATATCTGAATACAAAGTTTCATTTATTTCTGAATGAATCTCAATGTCTAAGTCCAAATGCTTGATACTTGGTGGAGGGGATGGAATATCCAAGAACACCGGTCTTGGTGCACCCTACAGGGCAAATTTAATACACACAAATTAAGTAAATATATATATAGTGATAGAAATTGAATGAATGAACTAAACAAAGTAGTTAATTAATACTCACCTCAGAACAAGAGATGGATAGAGATAGTGATATAAAAACATTTTGGGGTTTGATATTTTGGAGAAGTTCCCTCACGTAAAAAATATCAAAATCATAAATCGAGATACTAAGACGGAGTTGTAGTTGAGTAGAAATATTGTTTAAAAAAGATATAATAGGTTTTGAGCCAATAAAACCTTTTAAGTTACATGTCAATAGATTTGGAGCATCAATGTTGACCACCTTCAAATTAGAGCAATCTGATACACTTAAATATTTAAGTTGAACACTTGAAATATTAATCGTCTCAGACAGTATGCAATTCCATATCTCCAACGTCTCAAGAAATGGAAATTTTGGTAATATTTCAAGAAACCATTTTTCTGTGATGATAGTAGTATCATACAAAGACAAGAGTAACTCTTTCAAATATTTGCAGCACTGAATAAAGTCAATCTTAAATATTGGAATGCTCAAATAATCATGGCAATAATATAAACTCTTAAGACTCGAATTAGATTCATCGATATAAACCTCTTTTATTCCATCAACATAAACCGTGTTGAGCTTTTTTAGACCATGAATGCTCAAAGACTTCATACTGCCACTTAAAAGCATCAAAGTTATAACTTCAATCAAAGGACAACAAGAAATGAGGCACTCGATTGCTTGTTCATCTTTCAAAACGACTTCCAACAAATGTAATTCTCTCAACGAAAAAAACGACTTAATTGAATGATTCATGAATGCTTGATCGACTCTAATACCCCCTTTAAACATCAACTTGGTAAGTGATTTTATTTCAATTACACCCTTCGGTAGGACATAATAACATTCGCCCCGACCACCTTTCTCATCTTGGCTGATCATGGAACTATATTTAGGCAAACAAATACTTAAAATTTCAACACCACTTTCACCGACCAACTTCAAGCAAAGATCAAGATCATTTGGCATGCAGCGAAGATCTCTTATTGCAAAGTAAAATTCTTTGATGGCCAACCTTCGGTCCCAAAACCATAATAATCTGCTCTTTACATATTCAATGAAGTCCTTACTCTTCCTAGGTATATCTTCCGTTGGTTGTATCTCTGTTATGAAATCAGATTCGCAAAAACATAAGTAGGGAAAAGTATACCATGTATCTAACCAAGTCTTTGACAAAACACTTGTCCTAGCAGCATCTTCCGATAGTAGCCTTGATAGTATGTTGTGAAGAATGAATTTTGGTAGATTTGACAATTTGTCCTCTGCTTCTTCCATTTCTGATGTGAAAGCAACAACAACAACCTTTCAGACTCTGTTAAATTATTCATAATCATGTGTTGCAAAGAATCTCGCCCTTAATAAAATAAATTTTTATGCTATTAATTAACCAAGGTTTTAAATTGTAGTTGCGGTCGCCGATGCGGTAACGGTTGCGGTTGTTGTGAATGCGGTCATTGCAGTTTTCTACAATGCGCAATGTGGCTGTTGCGGTGTGAAATCATTTTGAAATTTCACAAGCTATATAATATGAAACTACTATTTAACTACACTATTTATCTACTGTTGTATGGTCTTAGTTTATTCCACAAACACTAATTTGAATGCTCTTAAAATGAACGGTTGAAAGATTGTTAAAAGTAAGATTTTTTATTAGATTTGACACAAATTAAGATTTGAAGTTCATAAATTTTATTTTTTTGTGAGAAAATTTGAACAAACATCGCCAAAAACATCTGATGCGGCTTCTGATGCGGTTGCGATGCGGCCGTACATGTGAATTAAGATCAAACCCCAATTACGGTGCGATGCGGACGCAGAGGCTACCGCATCAGCAATATTACTACCGCAATTTAAACGGATACTAATATTTAAATTAAAAAAATAAACAAATAAACGGATACTTAATTTATTTTGATTTTATAACAAGAATCTGAACCGGTGGAAGATTAATATTATAATCAAATCAAATATGAAATAAGGGTCTTGCTAACCCGTGCCCCGGAACATCAAAGTTGTGCATGGAAAACATCAAAATATAAACTTTTGTTGTATTGACTACACTATTTCCAAGTAAAACTTTCTAAATTTAAATCCTTAACAAGTGCCCCCGGAACACTATTTAGCATTTGGCATGAAATAAAGCAAAAACAACAACCACTAATTGATACACTATGCATAAGAATTTCTATTTGGGGAATTTCCGAGGAATTGTTCTATTTGGGGACTCAAAGATGAGAATTTTTTCTCCGTGGTGATGGGAATCAAGGAGAAAGTTCTTCTAAAAGAGATTTGAGAATGGGGACGATATTTTATCTCCCGTTTGGTGGACTCCGTCTCGGAAAATTTTATTAAAATAGCATTATTAATATAAATTTAAGATTTTTAATTATATTGTTACATGCTATGTGTATACATTTGTTTATATATGACGTTTATTACTGTCATAAGATTCACAATAATATTTTAAATTTTTTTTAAGGTTGAAGGATCACCACGAAATCTGTGGAAATCCGCGGGGATGGAGATGAAAGAAGAATATTACTCGAAACAGGGAATGATGACGAAAATGGGGGACATCTTATATAATTTGTGAAACTTGAAAACAACTTCAGTCGCAAGCCACAGTTATAACAACCATAATGACCTCAATAGCAACAACCACAATCATTACCGTATCCGCGATCGTAATTTAAAACCATAATATTAGCAACCAGGAAAAAGTATACTTGAAGAGAAATAAAATATAATGATAAACAAAGAGAGAAAAAGGATACGCATTCTAACAAATGCATATAGACAAAGAACACAACACAAAATAACACAAATTTTATAAAAGAAATAGAGCTGCGTACCTTTCACAAATTTTCTCCTCCTTTTCAACTCTTATTTTATTCTACATGTCATTCACAAAACCTCTATTTATAACAATAACAAAAAATTCTTCAAAAAAAAAAACAATAACAATTTATCTTTTTTAAAAAAAAATTAGGTTTAATATATTAAGAAAACGTTAGGAAAAAAAATCTTAAGAAAATTGATTCAATTATAATATTGTAAAATACTTTTGTAAAATACACACGATTTTAAAAGATTTGATCAAAAAAAAATTAGAGGTTTTGTAGGATTTAGATTTTAGATTTTAAATGACTAGTTTAACAAAAAAAAAAAACTTAAAAGTGGATTTAGATTTAAATGACTAGTTTAACCAAAAAAAAAATCTTTTTAAAAGATTTTGTAGGATTATTACTTTTAAGACTTTATCCAATTAGGATTTTTCAATTTAAAAGATAGGATTTTTCATGCAAAAGTTAATATGCATAAGCCTTTTCTTATGTATGGTGTATAAGTCATTCACAGTCATCAGATGATTTTACACATGTAATAATCATAACTGAAGAACTTTCTATTTTTGCTTGCTCAATTTCGGCCATATTTTACATGCGATTCGATCACCGATTTCGAAAACTAATACCGGAAAGATTCATAAAATCGAACAACGATCAAAACGGTATAAAGAACGTCGAGTTTCGTTGATTATTGAGGGAGAACGAACCGGGTCGACGAACCGGGTCGTTGTGACCCGTTTCTGCAGAAAATGGGTGAGGAAGATGACGAACAGTGACGCGCGTCCACGCCCACTCTCACTGGCGGCGCGTGGGGGCGCGTGCGGTGCCAAGGAGACTCCAATTTTTTTTATTATTTTTATATAAAAATAGTAAATAATTTTCTGAGAATTTTGGGACTAGTTTGGTATTTTTCTGAGACCTGAAACTATTTTTAGTTAATTAAATGAGGTAAATATGCTTTTATAAATATAAGATATTAATAAAATTTTCCCAAAATTTTATTTAGGGTATTTTGAATTATTTGGAACGGTTGGGGATACTTCACTCTCTTCGGTTTTATATCGTCTTAAAAATTTAAATTTATTTCACAATTTTTATTAAGGGTTAAATATGTTTTTGGAGAACAACTCTTTGAAACCATTCCACAGCAAAAATGGTTTCATACCGTTTTACACTGAAACCATTAGTCTAGTTAAATGGTTTCATGGCGTTATACACCAAAACCATTATTATAGTTAAATGGTTTTATATGAGCATTAGTGTCAAGATGTTATACACTGAAACAATTAGTCTTGTTAATTGGTTTCAAGATGTTATACACTGAAACCATTTTTCTAGTTAAATGGTTTGATACTGTTATACACTGAAACCATTATTATAGTTAAATGATTTTATATGAGCATTAGTGCCAAGATGTTATATATTAAAACCATTAGTCCTTTTAATTAGTTTCAAGATGTTATACACTGAAACTATTTATTTAGTTAAATGGTTTCATACTGTTATACACTGAAACCATTATTCTAGTTAAATGGTTTCATAGCGTTATACACTAAAACCATTAGTCTTGTTATTTGGTTTCAAGATGTTATACACTGAAACCATTAGTCTAGTTAAATGGTTTCATAGCGTTATACACTGAAACCATTATTTTAGTTAAATGGTTTCATATGGGCATTAGTGTCAAGATGTTATACACTGAAACCATTGTTATTAAGTAAAACATCACATAACCATTTTACAAAATCATGCTACATAAAGCAAAAAATCATATAAAGCAATTAGGGTTAGTTTAGTTGAAAAAAATTTGGATAGTGTGCATGAGATATTGGATTCGATCATTTTTTTATTGTAAAGAAAAATCGATATATATATATATATATATATATATATATATATATATATATATATATATATATATATATATATATATATATATATGTAATTAATGTATGAAATTTTATTTATATTTTGATTATGATTGATAAAACTTAAAATTAAATTGTATGTTTGACAAGTATGCTTTATATATACATGAACCATTTGTTATTATGTTGGGCTTCGAGGGGGTGTATGACGAAAATTAATTAAAAATGGATTTTTATAATATATACTTCAAAGGAACAAAAATTATTATTTAATTGGAAACGGGGAGCGCGCTAGAAATTTGGGGGAGGGGTGCGCTAGAAGTTTGGAGGAGGGAAAAAAATTGGGGGCGCGCTAGAAATCTAGGGGAGGAAAAAAAATTGGGGGGCTCACAAGAAATCTAGGAGAAAAAGGAAAAAAAACTGGGGGGTGTGCTAAGCAAAATGGGGGCGCGCAAGTAATGAGGTAGTATATAGGGGGCGCGCGAGTAATGGATTGCCTAATTTTGGGCATGATGCATAAGTTGTGCATAAGTTTAGGCTTATCCACCATAACCACACCCGATTTTTCAATTTATATAGATTTGTAATACAAATTTTTAAGATTTTAAAGTAATTTATGAATTTTTTTTAATCAAACAAACATAATTATGAATGTTTAAGATTTCAAAAGACTATTTATTTATTTTTTTGACACAAGACTCTTTTTTTTAATATGTGTAACAAATTATTATTATTTTTTTTATGACAAAACTTATATGCATTTCCTTAGATGCAGTTTTTCCTGTTTCTCTCATAAAAAGGTAGTTATTTATATTTTTTAATTAAAAAAAGAAAAAGAAAATTATTTTTAAATAAAAATAATTTCCCCCCATGTATCTAAAATAGTAAAAAGTGTGTATATGGAACTGTACATAAGTTTAGTCTTTTTTTTAAAAGATGTAACAACTTATTAGTAACTGTCGCTTATAAAAAAAATCTTAAGAAAACTGATTCAGTTATAATATTGTAATAAAATACTTTTGTAAAATACAGACGATTTTAAAAGATTTGATCAAAATAAAATAAAAAAAATAGAAGTTGCATAGGAAATGTTGCACAATATGAATAAACTAACGGGTAAATACTTATATGAATAAAGGAAATTGGCTTAAATGCAGTTTTACCCCCCTATTTTGAAAAATGCGGAATTTTATCCCTCCTATTTTAAAATGCGGAATTTTATCCCCTATTTTATAATTTGTTGGATTTTGCCCCCCACCATAATTCTGCACAAAATCTGCTTATGAGCCTCAAGTTTAAAGTTTCGCACAAAACTTAATTTGGATCAATAATTCACAAAACTAATACCGAAACGACCGGAATCGAGTTAGCTTTCCACAGAATCAAACCCCACTAAATTTGGAGTTATACAGAGAGATTAATTACCGTTTTAGTGAAAGCCTGTCAAATTACTAATTCTACAGAAATCTACTTGTGACCTTCAAATTCAACATCGTCTATCGAACGCATCGTAACTCCAAATTCGACGAAATTGAAATTCCAACAAGGGTAATTTCGTTAGCTTTCCATACATGTAAATTGTATTAAAAAATGAACTACAGGGTGAGAGGCATGACGAAAATATCAGTAGTAGTTTCATGAGATAATTAATTTGAACATACCTTCACTAAAACGGTAATTAATCTCTCTCTATAACTCCGAATTTAGTGGAGTTTGATTCTGTGGAAAACTAACTCGATTGTGGTCGTTTCGGTATCAATTTGGTGAATTATTGATCCAAATTGAGTTATGTACGAAACTTTGAACTTGAGGCTCAGAAGTAGATTTTGTGCAGAATTTTGGTGGGGGGCAAAATCCAACAAATTATAAAATAGGGGGGTAAAATTCCGCATTTTAAAATAGGAAGGGTAAAATTTCGTATTTTTCAAAACAAGGGGGATAAAACTGTATTTAAGCCAAGGAAATATTTTGTATTATGCATGGATGGATAAGTTGTCCCATCTTATTCCTTAAATAAATAAATAAAAAATGTCCCATCAAACACCGCTGGAAGTGGAGTGAAATTTCTTATTACTCCATTCGTCTCAAATTATAATCATTTTATTCCTTAAAAAAATAAAATTATCCCATCTTATATTGCAAGCACCGCCGGAAGTGGAATGGAATTCCTTAGTACTTCATTCGTCTCTAATTATAAGTCCAAAGTCTCCTTTCATAAATAAAGTTTATCCATAAATTATATAAGTTCATTTTCAAATCCTTAGACACATTTATTAATATTTTTGACAAAAAAATAAATAATAATTTATGAATGTTTAAGATTTTGAAAGACTCAAATATAATTTGTTTTTTAATTAAACAAAATTAATGCATTTTATTGAATATTAAATGCATTTTATTTACACTATCGACCAATAGCAACCACATATTTCGCCACATAACCATATACTTCACCTCCAATTTCTTAATATAACACGAAAATGTTTGTTAAGAGTATTCCATATATATTACCCCAATGTTGAAGTTTTTTTTCTTCTAAGTATAACATTATAATGTTATTAATGCATTAAATATTTCCTTAAATGAATTCTTAGGGCCTTTTGTTTTTAAAAAAATGCTAATTATTGTTTTTGGAATACTAGTTAAAACAAATAAAATAGTATAGTCATCTTAAAATTGTACACCCTCTTTATCAAATTGTACACCCTCTTAGGGCCTTTTGTTTTATATATTAATTTAAAATTAATATACAAATTATTATTGTCAATTTAAAGTTGTACACCTTTCTTTTATTTTAAAAAAAGAAAATAAAACCCTTCACTCTATTCTCTCGTGGCAAAACAAGTGAATTCCTTCACAAGTAAGTTTCTATCTGTTCACTAAAATCATGGTAATTATATGAAAATTGCATATTTTGACTATACTTACAAGCTTTAAAAGTAAAGTGGGAAATCTTTGCCTGTTAAAACAAAAGGTTAAGTGAAAATTTCGGGTTCGAACTTCAACCTCTACAATAATATTTTATAAAATGTTTTTCTATAGTTTGAAGTGTAACCTATATTTCTAACTAGCCTTCTATAAAATGATTTTCCCATGGATTGGTTATAGACCCTGTCGATTGGTCTGACCTATTTTCACTCTCGCTTTTTGTGGTTAGCTAGTGTCTTCTCATTGTCGTATTTTTCTATAAATTTTACCTAATAAGTTTTTATTAGTATGAGAGAAAAAAAAATATATTTACAATATATACAATAATTTTACACTCTCAATCAATAAAATCATATATTTCGCCATGTAACCATATACTTCACCTCCAATTTTTTTTTTTGTTCAAGCACCTCCAATTTCTTAGAGTTAGGATCCTCTCCATTTCCAATTCTTTCCATTTTCTCCATTATTATATAGTTTTGGGAATATAAATGCAAAAATGTGACATCAAGTGGGTCCAAATGTCAGTTATACACCCCAAAATATTTAAAAACTTTGGTAATGGAAGAAATGGAAAACATAAGAAATGGAGAGGATCTCAACTAAATTTCTTAATATAACACAAAAATGTTTGATAAGAGTTAAGAGTGGTCCACATTGCCCCAATGTTGAAGTTTTTTTTTAAGTGGAACATTTAATGTTATTAATTAAATATTACCTTAAATGCATTCTTACGGCCTTTTGTTTTTAAGAAAATGCTAATTATTGTTTTTGGAATACTAGTTAAAACAATTAAAATTCGTCAAAAAAAAAGTTAAAACAATTAAAATAGTATAGTCATCTTAAAAATAGTGTAGTCACTATATTTAAAATTAATATACAAATTATTATTTTCAATTTAAATTTTTTGACACATTTTTTATCAAAGTTGTACACCCTTCTTTTATTTTTAAAAAATAAAATAAAACCCTTCATTCTATTCTCTCGTGACGAACCAAGAGAATTCCTTCACAATTAAGTTTCTATCTACTCACTAAGATCATGGGAATTATATGAAGTGAAGCACAATGACTATTCAACCCAACTTCTTATGTGTGTAGAGATTCTTCCTAACTACTCCCTCTGTCCCGAAATAAATGAGTCACCTTTACATTTGTCGATATACAACTTTGATCAGTAATATCTTTAGTTATTTATTATGAAAAATTATAAAAATTGCATATTTTGAAAACTCTGATCGTGACAAATCAAACAACATCTCATATGCTAATATTTGTTTTATATATTAGTAGAAAAATATGGTTAAAACAGATAATGTGAATAGTACACTAAGTCAAAATTAGGACATTTATCTTGAGACAAAGGGAGTAATCATATCAGTTTTGGCAAACTAGAAATATCATAAAATTTACATGTGTGTTGGAGGAGTAACGCAGGTCTTGCATGTAGTATTAATTGATTGATGAAGAATTATCAATTAAATAAGAATATTGGGTTAGAAAATATTATAGGGCGATTATGAAATAATATGGTAAAAGATTTGATCAAGAAAGAAAAATAATTCACAAAATTTAATGTAGACAAATATAATTTAATTAAGGAGATCGTTTTAACAAAAAATATAAAGTTTAGTGCGATAATAATAACAACAACAAAAAAATTAATTATATTTTTGTTGGTGAAGTAGTTTATAATGACTTGACTCAGAAATTTTAAGAGTGGGGAAATGAAAAATCTGGTTCGAACTTTAACCCATACAATCATCATCTTTCATAAAATATTTTTTTTATAGTTTAAATTGTGATCACTTGCGGAGCCAAATAGTCTTCTATAAAATCATGAAGCCCGTGAGTATGTCATAGACCTTTGTCGATTAACCTGATCAATTTTTGGCATCACCTGTTAATGTTAGTTACTTCTCATAATCGTCTTTCTCTATAAATATTTTGACTCATAGATTTTTTTTTTTATTATTATGAGAAAAATGAATATGCGCCGACATTGTTAAATAATTTTACACTATTAACCAACAACAATCATGTATTCCGCCACATTACCCCACTTCACTCGAATTTCCTGATATGATGTAAAAGTTTAAATTATTTTCATTGAATGTCAGTGTAAAATTAATTTACGGTGCATATATTTTAAACTACATCGCGTGAATTGATTGAATGCACGTGAGAAAAAACATTACACTATCGAAAATGACTGTGACGAAACACCGTTACGCCAAGACATTAAAAATTATTAAAACAATTGCAATTATGTATGAAGAAACAATTCCCTCAATAGTCATGGTAATAGTATGTTCAATAGTATTTATCATTCAAAACAAACTCTTATTCTGCAAGAAAAAAGATAAGAAACGTAAAACCTGCCTCTTGTCTGCCACGTTAAGTGGAGACAAATATACTTTAGCTAATGAATTTTTTTAACAAAAACTACAAAATCTAATGTGATAATGGTTGAATTTACAATTTAAGAGTGGTAAAGTAGGAAATCCAGTTCGAACTCCAATCCCTATAATAATTCCATAAAATATTTTTCTATGGTTTGAAGTGTGACCTAACTAGCTAAATAGTAAATTAGCCTCGATATTTTGTTGTAGACCTTTATCGGTTGGCCTGGTCTATTTTCACCATCACCTTTACAGTTAGTTACTTCTCATTATCGTCTTTCTTTAAAAATTTTGACTAATATATTTTTTTATTATCACAGAGAAAAAATGAATATGACCCGACATTGTTAAATAATTTTACCCAATCATATATTCCATCACATTACCCCACTTCACTCGAATTTCCTGATATGATGTAAGAGCTTAAATTATTTTTATTGAATGTCAGTGTAAAATTAATTTACGGTGCATATATCTGTAAAACTACATCGCGTGATTTGA
Source organism: Trifolium pratense (assembly GCF_020283565.1). Classification (NCBI taxonomy): domain Eukaryota; kingdom Viridiplantae; phylum Streptophyta; class Magnoliopsida; order Fabales; family Fabaceae; genus Trifolium; species Trifolium pratense. The sequence continues at coordinate 45,548,703 of NC_060063.1, read as the reverse complement.
TTGAATGCACGTGTGGAAATACTTTACACTATCGGAAATGACTGTGACGAAACACCGTTACGCCGAGACATTAAAAATTATTAAAACAATTGCAATTATGTATGAAGAAACAATTCCATCAATAGTCATGGTAATAGTATGTTCAATAGTAATTATCATACAAAACAAACTCTTATTTTGCATGAAATAAAGATAAGAAATGAAAAAAATGTAAAAATTGCCTCCTTGTGTGTCACGTTGTGTGAAGAAGTATTATAAAAGGAAGATGTAAATTGTGTGTGAACATATTATCACATTTTGAGCCATGCCTCCTTCCAGAGCCCAACTTATTGCTGAAACCAAAATATCCATTAATAAAATTACCAATGAACTAAATACTCAAATAGCTAAGATTCATAAATTGGAAAAAAAGAAGTGCGTGAACAGGGAGCAAGTAGAGGAAGCCATTAAGATAAAGGATGCCATTGCATTGAGACTAGCTGACCAAAAGAAGAAATTGATGGAGCTTGGCGGTGGTTGATCACCATGTAAGGATATGAAAGAATATAATTAGTTAAGTAGTATGTTTATCTTTGAAAAATAAATAGAAAAAAAAAAGTAGGTTTATTATTTATATTTATGTTTGAAATTTGAATCTCTGTACTCTTTTTCCCTTTACTAAGGTTTTTAATGAGGCAGAGATATGTAAAAATTATTATTTAATCAATGAATTTTTTTTTGTTTTTTTATGTGTAAATTTGCTTTATGTTTCCATGATCTAAGTTGATTTTCTCTGTTTGGATGATCTGTTTAGTTTAATGTATTTTCACACAAAGCTAAAAGATTGGTTAGATTATCAGTTTTGTATTTCACTTGTTATGATTAATGCTATAGCAAGGTCACAGTTAGTCATGAAGTGTTTCTTCCTAACTTGATGATATTGTGTTTGCATTCCTTAAGAACAGATATGTCAAAGTAACTATAAATCAACCTTAACTTAGAAAAGAGGATCAAAACTAATTGCAGCTCTTTATATATAATCCGAACTAAAAATTAAAAAAATTTCATATTTGAGAGAGTTCTCTATGAATGGTGGTATAGTTTGATTATTTGAGTCCTGGTATTTGACAAACTTCTCTGTGAATTAATATTTAGAAGAAGGGGTCATACTTGAATGGACTTAGCTTTCCTCATGTTTCTTAAATCTTGCAGTATACATAGTTAAAAATCACCGCAATTTGCAATGTAAATTATCATAGTAGGTGGCTGCTACTTCCTAGGAGCTTACTTTGTTATAAATTTCTCATCATGTTGTGCGAAAATTCTAACTTAGGGATTTCATTCATCTTGTCCAAGGAATCAATACCGAAAATCGAAAAGGATATGCATTATGTTAGTTTTCAAAGTGTAATCCTCAATTTTATTCCACAACAATAAAATACGTTTGGCCTCGCCAGGCCTCCCTGGCTTCGCTAGGCTCGACAGCACACGGCGCGCGCTATACAAACAAAGCAACACACACACACACTAAAAATGCTAACACATTATAGCTTATAAGCTCGTATGATAAAAAAAAGTCATGTTTGGTAACGGTCAAATCATAAAGGGCTGATGCTTCCATGGACCAGTTGCACATAATGCTAAACTGCTAAAATGATAATTCAAATTTGAAAAAGTGAAAAAGTAGTGATAAAACTGACTGAACTTATCAATATTTACTCGTATTTCTTAATATATGTGCAAAATTCTAAAAGGACCAATGATTTGGGATGTCGGAGGGAGTATATTTTTTATGTAAATTCCACACGAATTTGAGCAAACCAATTCCAAAATACCGCGAATCATGTAGTACGTACAAACCAATTCGCGGTTCTCATGTTATTTTCTTGGTCTTGAGGTTGCAGTTGCACACTCAAAAGGAGGGAATCACCATTTCACAAAGAAAATATTGTTTGGATTTGCTTAAGGACAAAACCAACATCTGAACTGAGGTGTTCAGGTCAAAATATGTCGATGATGATGATTCGACTTGTAGAACTTATGATTGGTGATGATTGCAATTTCACCATGTTTTAATGCTTTGCTGCACACCATATCCTATAAGTTGTTTATTGAAGCAATCCCTTATTCTATTGTCATTTCTAATGCAAGTGAATATATTAGTCTTGAATGAATTTTAATATTGTACCATAGGTGTTTCTGGGATAAGTTAAAACCGCCATTGATCTTAGTGATTCAAATGCTTTTTATTTGTGTTAGCGAATAAGCCATTTGTTTCTTATAAATAGGACTAGAGGTAGTGATTTTAATATTGTCAGATTGATCACGGAGGAGTACTGATGTTTAGCTGATCAGCTAATCAATGGATAGTTTCTAGTTCGGTGAGTGTTGTGAAGCAGCAGGAATGCAGAAAACTAATCTTCTGGAATCCGGTTCTATCATGAAGAGGTCTAAGTAAAAAGACAACTTTGGCTTCTCAGAATGTGTATGATTGTGTTGCGACAGGACTCAAGGACAGACTTGGAGAAATGCCAGATTGCATTCTTCATCATATTTTGTCATTTATGGAGACAAGACATGCAATTCGAACTTATGCTTTATCGAAAAGGTGGAGGTATATTTGGACTTCTATAACAAAAGTTAAATTGTTTTCGTATTAGTTATAAACTGTTTTCATATGCTATCTAGGAAACTGTTGATAGTGAAGAATTGAAGGAATAAGACAGTTGCTTGTGCAACAAGCCAACTGTCAAATAGTGTTAGTTAATAGCTGTTACAGGTTGTTAGAAGTATTTACAACCTCTTACAGTCAGTTATAGGCCTTACATATTTGTATATAAACAGATCCATTATCCATAGTTATCGTAACGATTCAGTTAGTGTAATAAAATTTTCTTCTCTTCCCTTCAAGCTCTGCGCACGCTCATTCTTTCTCTGCTATGTTAGGCACTACTTGCGCCTAACGCAGAAGCATCTTCCACCATTGTAACACTCATTGAGCTCACAAATGGTAGAATACACTACTCTTTACATGGTATCAGACCTCTAATGATGAGGTACTGCCATCTTTGATTCTTGCACTTTTCTTCACTCTTTAGTCACATTTTTTCTCTGTGAGTACTCTTTTCTCTTGCATCTTCTTGATCTTTCTTTGCATTCCTGGTCCCTTGCTTCATCTTCTTCACAGTTATTGTATAAATTTTGTTCATAGTATAGAAATAAGTAAGAATGATGATTGTAATATGTGGCAAAAAAGATTTGGACATGCTTCACAATATGCGAAATTGTTTGAAATCAATAAAGTTTTTCCTTTTGTGCAAGTCAATAAATCTATTGATCCCTGTGACATTTGTTTCTATGTTTGGTTTCAAATACTTCTTAACCATTGTTGATGGCAGAAGTAGATTCACTTGGATCTACTTTATGAAACTTAAGTAAGAAGCCTCATCACATATTAAATCTTTTTGCAATATGATTAAAACTCAATTTGAAACTAATATCAAATGCATTAGAACTGACAATGGAACTGAATTCTTAATCAAAGATTTTTATCTTGAAAATGGTATTTTACTCCAATGTTCTTGTGTTAGTGCACCTCAACAAAATGGCATAGTAGAGAGAAAACACCAACACATTCTTGGTATTACTCGAGCTCTACTATTCCAAGCCATAAACATATTACCATCTCCTTTTTTAAAATGAATTTCCTGATATCAAAGTTTTTGGTTCACTATAGTTTTTGCATCCACACTTCAATCCAATAGAAAGAAGTTGGATTCTAGGTCAAGAAAATGCATTTCACTTGGTTTTAAACATGGTGTTAATTAAAGGCCACATTGTCATACCTCAATTTTTGACCTAAGATCCCACCTCATATTCTCATGCATCATTAATAAAAAAATAATAATAAAATACAAGATATCTTGTTGTGATTGCCTCTTTGGTAAGAAATGGTTTTGAATCAAGAAATTCAAGAAAAGGTTCCAAAAATCAAAGACTAGGATTTTAAAATTTTTAGTATAGAAAATTTCATGTTCATGGAGCCAACTTTTCAAGATCGTATCTTCTTCCTCAAGTATCATAAATTTGCAAACAACGGCTCTTTGGAAAGCTATCATGGCATATCGAAATGTGGTAAAACGATTTGAAGTCCAAAGGATCTTTACAATGCTTAAAGTTGATGACCAAAGTTGATTCTTCAAGTTGTTGAAAATCTCCACACTTAGAATTTTTTTTTCTAAGTTGTTTTTGACCTTATCAAGTGCATGACTTTGCAAGCTTATAACTTCCAATCCAAGCAACCATTTTGAGCAAACAAGAGCTTCACGTCAATATTTCATATGCTCCTATATCATGGTGAAGAGTTTGGATTCAGAAGAGTTCTTGAAAGGCTTATAACAACAAGGAAACATGAGATGTCAAATTGTAAAAACTGTCAAAAACACTTAGAATTTTTCTAAGTGTCAAACAGCTTAAACTTTGAATTTTGGTGGCCCGTTTTCTCTATGATAGAAATGGATTCAGGACAAGTGATCACCATGAAAGTTGTATAGGGTCATGCCGTCTTTCCAATGGTTCCAAGTTCATGAATTTACCTTGTTTGAAGACCAAGTTTCGAAGTGATGAAGTAGCCATGACAGAGTTGTTTTTAAAGGTCCAATTTCATGTCAAGTTTCAAGTCAAACCCTTGCCAAACCTAAGGGAGCTTCCTTTGCAGGCTATGTTGCTTCTAAATCTTAGCAAAATGAGTGTTTTACACAGACCCTTGATACATTACACAAAGACTTGAAGCTTTATCCAAGCAACATGCATAAAGTTCATAAACACTTTGTTAAAGTTTCACTTTTCTCCAACAACTTTTGCATTGAGCTCCTAACTTGTTTCTTCTGATCACACTCCATCTTAATGTTTAGAAGCAACTCCCTAAACTCCGAGAAAGCCTCCCTATTTGCCTCCTTGTACACTCCATCTCATCTTGGAACCACAAAGCTTTTTCAACCACTTTTGTAACTTTGGAGACAAACCAGCATTGAGATGCAACCAAACTGACTTCCATCAACTTCTGAAGACACATTGGAACCTCTATAAAAGCCCCTCAAGCCTCAGAACTAAATCATCAACAACATCCACAGAAATTCACTCAAAAACTCCATTAAAGAACTTCAAAAATCCAAATTTTCGAAATCTCTAAACCATTCAATTTCTTTGAGTTTTTTCCATCAAAACATCATCAATACATCATAACAAAGCTTCTGTATGCATTGATCATCAACTGAAACACCTCCATTACCATCTCCCAAATCCCGTTTTTTGTCACTTTCAACTTGAATTGGGTAGAACATTTCAGAAGGTTTAAAGGAAAAGTAACCATACCATTACACTCCTGGGGACTCAAGGAAGCTAAAGGTATCATTTTCTCATCTTGAAACATCATTTGAAGGGGCATTGGACCTTGCTCCAATAGGCACAGTTGGCTGAGTGTTTGGTTTATTTATGGAGAGGTCACGGGTTCAACACCCTCCTCTGCCTTTTTCTTTAAGAACCCCTTTATTTTATTTTATTTCTTTTTTTTTATTGTTATATATATCATTAAAAATATCTAAAAAAATCCCAAAAAACATATTTCTTTGTTTTCTTTATCAGAAATAATAAAATACAAAAAAAATACTTTTCTTTATCATTTTAATTTAATTTTGTCTAAATCCAAGGGAAGGGATTGTTTTGTTGACTTTGTGTCATTATGTGATTTTTGCATGTTTACTTGTTTATCTTCGGTCTTTACTTTCAAAACACAAAATCCTAAACATTCAAAAAAAAAACTAATCTTCAAAAATAATCTTTTTTAAGAAACCTTGACTTTCGTCAAGAGATTTTCAACTCTTTTTCAAATAAATGCTTTAACACACTTAAGCATATCCAAACATTTTCAAAAGACTAAAAAATACAAAAACTCATTCAAACCTTTTGCCACTTGGCTTTTGACTTTAAATTTTTTCTCAAAGAGTTTAGACATGAGTCATCTATGATTGAAAACTCAAATTCCCCATAACATTTAATCAAAAGATATTGATTCTTTTCCACCTAGGAGAGTTAGTGGCATACTTGTTGATTTGATATCCAAGTTGGAGCCCTTCCCTATTGTGAAGCAAAGATCTATCGTCATCATGTTTGTGGTGGATTAAAGGAGTTTTAACTTAAGATGACAACTTGTCTCTTCTCCTAAAAACAAATCAAACAAACCACTTTATTATTTTTTACCCCGAACTACGAGGTTTTGATCCTTCATTGGTACGTAGGCATGAGACTTTCACGTCTTTCCAAATCAAAAATTAATAAAAAGATATTTCTTTTCTCATCTCCCCAATCATTTACAGGCAAACAATTTTAGCCAAAGACATATATATTACAAGAGGTTCCTATAGAGTATTATAGATGCTTAGGGTGCTAATACCTTCCCTTTGCATAATCAACCCCCGTACCTTGATCTCTTATTGCATTGCTTATTGCTTTATTGCTTCTCTAGCTTTGCATGTTTATTTGTGGGTTTTATTCGATATTTTCCCCTTCCCTTGGATAAATTAAAGTTCGGTGGTGACTTCTTATTTTACGAGTCAAAGTCTAATCAATAGCTTTGATCTCCGAAAATCACCGCGACACACATTTTACTTGATCTTCAATCAAAAGAAATTTTCGTATCTGGAGATGTGTTTTTTGAACACATTTTTCCTTACAAATCATCAAACAATAGTGAATCTCCAATTTCTTATGCCACTAACAATCACAATTCTTATGATGACTTGTTTCTCACTCCACCTGACACACAATATCCTCCATCTTCAAATCCTCGAAATCATTCTCCATTAATATCTCCAATCTCAACCAGTAACCATAATCTTCCCTTATCTATGCTAAATCCTCCCACTCCATCTCATCACCTCACAGATACCAATTCTCCACATCAATCTGATATACCTCCATCTATCAACTCTCCCTCTCCAATACAACCACCACCTCATAAAAATGCTATTGGGTGTAAACGGGTCTTCAAATTGAAATTACATGCTGATGGTACAGTTGAGAAATACAAGGCACATTTAGTTGCAGAGCAGTTCACACAAACTGAAGGAATAGATTACATGGATACAATGAGAGTATTCTTGCCTTTAGCTGCTTCTCAAAACTGGCCTCTATTCCAATTGTATGTAAACACAGCCTTCTTACATGGTTATTTAAATGAAGAAGTGTACATGCAACCACCACCTGGCTTAATCACTCAGCACCCTAACTTGGTATGCAAGTTACAGAGATCCTTACTATGCAAGGCAGACAGATCTTCTTTTGACCGACTCTGACAACAGGTTGGTTTGAACTTTGAATATTTGGTATAGCAATATGTGTGTCATACCTTACATTGAGTGATATATAGTTTTTTTCCCACATTTCAGATATACAAGCTTGAATTAGAGCAAAATCGATTAGAAGAGGATGCTTTTGTTTATAATTGGCTTCAACAACAGCTTAAACTCTCACCAGCATACAACAAGGTACATCACAAGCTCTGCATATCATCAATGTAACATTTTGTTTGTGGCTTATGCCTTATGGAACCCAATTGTAATTTTTTTACAGGTTTTTTATTCTTATACTAAATTTTTTTGCATGCTACTTCATTCTGTTCATTGTACATTTTGTGTATATTAACCAACATTTTGCTACTGATATACTAATTAGCAATTACACGTTCCTTTGTCATAAAGATGCTTGAAATTGGAGTTTCCATGGAGAAGCAAAAATCATGTAAAATGGGAGAGATAAGAGATGATGAACTTTGTGACATTTCTTTTGAAGAATTATTAGCACGAGAAAGAAGGATACATTTTGGTCAGTTGATTTTCGTTTCATGCTTACAAGAAAAGAAAGGAACCACAAATCGGTTCGCGCGTATTAGTTGACGGCACTTTTGCAAATTGGTCATCCAAATTCGTGTGGAATTGACGTAGTCGAAAGCGGGAAGGAATAACAAGCGTTAATCCTATCACAAAAACACAAGTTTGCAAGCGACAAACCTATCATATAGGACTCTGGAATCCACCGGAAAGATAATTTGGAATCCACCAAACTTGAGAAAATTTTCTATGATTTTATTGAATGAAAAGATTGCCTTCAAGGCTGCAATAGTTTAGTTTAATCAGCAGGAAAAAATAAAAAGAACAAATATAGCTAAAAGATTGTAAAAGAAAATAACAAACCTAGCTAAATAAAAATAACAAATCTAACTAAAATATAATAAAATTAAATTTATCTAAAATAATAAAATACTAAAGAAACCCTTCTGCAATGAAAATCGATAAAGAAACCCTTCAAGGCTATAATTTACTCGAGGTAATGTAGTCTAGAGGTAATATTTCTTCGAGCCGGAAAATTTGGCAACGATTCTAAGATGGTCCCACGCCAGGGGCTATAATTTGTTGTAGAGCTATCCTCACGCCACAAACACTTAGTATCATCTTTTCTTCTCCTTAGCGTTTCATAAAAAAACTGTAGTTTTAAACAATTAATAAAAAGAAAAAAAGAGTTAGAAATGAGAAGCTACATATAACTTGTACATTGATAAAAGATTAAAGGAACATGAGAAACAATGACATACCTCAACGAATGCTTGAGGATTAATGCAAGTATCCAAGACCCAAGATATAGTTTCAGGGACACAACACAAAAGTAAGAAATTAACAATAACTGAATAAAAAGTTTCATTTACTTCTGAAAGAATGTATAGGTCCATATGCTTGATACTTGGTGGAGGGGATGGAATATCCAACAACTCTAGTTTTGGTCCATCCTACATATAAATTAAGGGCAAATTAATTAATACTCACAATTTAAATATATAGATTGAATGAATGAATGAATGAACCAAACAAGTAGTTAGTTAATATTCATATTCATACTCACCACACCATAATTATGAAAGATGGAGAGAGATAGTGATATAAAAACATTTTGAGGTTTGATATTTTGGAGAACTTCCCTCACATAAAAAACATCAAAATCATCAATCGAGATCCTAAGACGGACTTGTAGTTGAGTAGACATGTTTAAAAAAGATATAATAGGTTTTGAGCGATGAAAACCCTCAAATCCACATGACAATAGATTTGGAGCATCAATTTTGGCCTCCTTCAAGTTAGAGCAATCCGATACCCTTAAATATTTAAGTTGAACACTTGAAATATTAATCGTATCTGACAGTATACAATGCCATATCTCCAACGTCTCAAGAAATGGAAATTTTGGTAATAGTTCAAGAAACCATTTTTCTGTGATAATAGTAGTACCATTAAAACACAAGAGCAACTCTTTTAAATATTTGAGGTGAATAAAATCAATCTTAAATGGTGTGTTCAAACGATGATCATAGCAATAATATAAACTCTTAAGACTCGAAGCAGCTTCATCGATATAAACCTCTTTTATTCCATCAACATAAACTGTGTTTAGCTTTTGTAGACCATGCATGCTCAAACACTTCATACTGCCACTTAAAAGCATCAAAATTATAACTTCAATCAAAGGACAACAAGAAATGAGACGCTCAATTGCTTGTTTATCTTCCAAAAGGACATGCAACAAATGTAATTCTCTCAACGACAAAAACTTATTAATCGAATGATTCATGAATGCTTGATCGACTCTAATACCTCCTTCTAACATCAACTTGGTAAGTGATTTGACTTCAATTACACCCTTCGGTAAGACATAACATTCGCCCCGACCCTGACCATTCTCATCCTGGCTGATGGAACCATATTTAGGCAAACAAATACTTAAAATTTCAACACTTTCACCGACCAACTTCAAGCAAAGATCAAGATCATTTGGCATGTAGCGAAGATCTAATATTGCAAAGTAAAATTCTTTGATGGCCAACCTTCGGTCCCAAAACCATAATAATCTGCTCTTTACATATTCAATGAAGTCCTTACTCTTCCTAGGTATATCTTCCGTTGGTTGTATCTCATTTATGAAATCAAGATCGCAAAAACATAAGCAGGGAAAAGTATACCATGTATCTAACCAAGTCTTTGACAAAACACTTGTCCTAGCAGCTTCTTCCGATATTAGCCTTGATAGTATGTTATGAAGAATGAATTTTGGTAGATTTGACAATTTGTCCTCTGCTTCTTCCATTTCTGATGTGAAAGCAACAACAACAACATTTGAGACTCTGTTAAATTATTCATAATCATGTGTTGCAAACAATCACGCCTTTAATAAAATAAAATTTATTTTGATTTTATAACAAGAAGCTTAACCAGTGGAAGATTATAATCAAATCAAATATCAAATATATATGAAATAAAGCAAAAACAACAACCACTAATTGATACACTACCGAAAATACAAATTATGATATAGAGATTTTAAATATGACGCTTGTTAGGGCGGCTATTTCTTGACCTAGTCGCTATATTTTTTATTTAATACCTCTTTTATTGACAGTTTATTATATAATAAAATGGTATGATTTTTTTTAGTAAAAAAAAAATATAAATGTAAGTACTTTATAAATTATTTTCAATTATATTGTTACATGTTATGTGTGTAAATTTGTTTATATATGAAGTTTTTTATTGTCATAAGATTCACAATAATATTTTAATTTTTTTTATTTGATATTTTTTTAAGGTTGACGGATCACCGCAGTATATGTGGAAATCCGCGGGATGGGGATGAGGAAGAAAACTACTCGAAGCAGGTAATGATGATAGAGATGGGGGACATCTTATATAGTTTGTGAAATTTGAAAATAATTTTAGTCGCAACAGCCACAATTATAACAACCATAATGACCTCAATCGCAACAACCACAACCGCTACCGTATCCGCGACCGTAATTTAAAACAATAGTATTAGCGACTAGGAAAATGTTTACTTGAAGAGAAATAAAATATGATGGTAAACAAAGAGAGAAAAAGGATACACATTCTAACAAATGCATAGACAAAGAACACAACACAAAGTAACACAGATTTTATAAAAGAAATATAGTTGCGTACCTTTCACAAGTTTTCTCCTCCTTTTCACCTCTTATTTTATTCTACATGTCATTCACAAAACCTCTATTTATAACAATAACACTATCTTTTTTTTAAAAAAAATAATAGGTTTAATACTTTTGTAAAATATAGACGATTTTAAAAGATTTTATATAAATTGTGTCAAAAAAAAAGATTTTATATAAAAAAAAATTGAGGTTTTGTAAGGATTTAGATTTTAGAGTTTAAATGACTAGTTTAAAAAATTTTAAAAAAAAAAAAAAAAAAAAAACTTAAAAGTGGATTTAGATTTAAATGACTAGTTTAATAAAAAAAAAATCTTGATGATTTTAAAAGATTTTGTAGGATTTTTCAATTTAAAAGATAAGATTTTTCAAATCTGATAGATTTGTAATACCAATTTTTAAGATTTTAAAGTAATTTATGATTTTTTTTTAATCAAACAAACATAATTATGAATGTTTAAGATTTCCCTTTCAAAAGACCTTTTTTTTTGGCACAAGTCCCTTTTTTTAATATGTGTAACAACTTTTTTTTTTTTGAAAAGATGTAACAACTTATTAGTAACGGTTTCTTATAAAATAAAAAACTTATTTTCTTACGCATAAAAAAAACTTCATTATATTCTTCCAAGTAAGGGTTGATGAACTTGTGAGTAATTTGTTTGGTGTGGAGATGAGTACACCCGAGTCAGCTGCTAATTATATGAATGAATACCTTGTATTTATTTGGCGTTCCATCAAACATTAATCATCAATGTCATAACTTTTCAACGATTAATGTTGACCTTAATATAGAAGAAATTCAAGCTCCATGTCATTGGTAAACGTATTCATCGACCATCATCTTGTGGGATCAACCAGCGTTTAGGACATAAATAATTTTTTATTTTTGAAAAATAAATAAGTTGTTTATTAATATTTAATGTATTAAAATGTCATGGACTTGCCCGTGAATATTGGCGGCCCTAAATACTGTTTGAAATTGCTGGGGATTTGGGTAGTCCTTTGGCTCTCGATGAGGAAACTAAGAAATGAGCTTTTGGCCATTTTGCAAGGTTTTTTGTTTTTTTGGTACATTTTTTGCAAGAATTTTAATAGATGTTGATCTAAACTCAAACTTGCGTGAAAGAACCCTTGTTGAAAGGAATAACTTTGATTTTTATGTTGATGTTGAAGATGAGAATCTTCCTTCGTTTTGAAAAAAAAAATTGACAAATTTTTTTTCTAAGTTTTAATATCCCACAAAAGTAAGTGATGACTTTCTTTAACTTTGTTTTTGTTATTTTTTTTTAGTTCTTGATTAGAGTTAAAATTGATTAGGTTTTGGGTAGCAAAATATAGCAATTGGATTTTTTGAGAATTATTTATGTTAGTTAGTAGTTTTTTGTGATTAGTAAAAATTGGTATTAAAACTTTGTTTAAGAATGTGATTGTTGTTTTTTATGAAATTCTTTTATGTAGTTCAATTTTCAACTAACACTACAATGCAGAAAATTACAACAAGAAGGAAACAAAAGGAAATTACATCAAGAAGAAAGTGAAAAGAAACTACAAAATTAAGGCTCAAAACATGGATTCGGATTGTTGGTGTAAGTGTGATCATTAGTCTATTCCAAACACAATGCCTTATAAAGGCTACAACCAATATATATGGCTTGTAATCAATCAATCTTCACAGAAGAGTAGATCTTGCGGACAAACCAGAAGCAAGCATAGAAGCCAATGGTTCCAGTCACAACAAAGAAGGCATACGAAATTATTATCATATACCCAAAGTAAAGGATGCCTGAGACCAGCTTTGTAATCTCCAACTTGGTAAAGAAGTAGAAAATTGAGTAGAGGAAAAGGTAAACAGCTGATGACCCGGCAGTGAGGTACGATCTCCACCACCAATTGTAGTCTTCGCTGCACAACTGGAAGTAGCAAAGCACAACCGTAATCTCTGCACAGGTGATCAATAGAATGACGAACACTATGAAAAGGAAGCCAAAGATGTAGTAGAACTGGTTCAGCCATATTGATGTAAGGATAAAGAAGAGCTCGATAAACACTGCACCAAAGGGAAGAATGCCACCAATCAGAATTGAGAACACAGGTGTCATATACCACGCCTGCTCGGGTACCTGCCTAGGAATTTTATTAGTCTTGACAGGGTCTTCAATTTGTGGCTTTTTAAAACCCAGGTAACTGCCGACAAAGACCAAGGGTACCGATATACCAAACCATAAGCACACTAAAGCAATCATTGTTCCAAAGGGGACTGCCCCAGAGGACTGCTCCCCCCAGATCAAAGCATTCAGCACAAAGAAGATAGCAAAAAGAATGCCCGGAAACATAAACGCTGTTTTTAAGGTATTCCTCTTCCACTCGGTACCCTTGAACATCTTGTACAAGCGTGCCGATGAGTAGCCAGCGAATAAACCCATAAAAACCCACAGTAGAACCATTGCAGTCATGAGACCTCCCCGATTAGATGGTGACAAGAACCCTAGCAAAGCGAATATCATTGTCACAAGTGTCATTCCAAAGATCTGAACACCAGTACCAACATAAACACAAAGCAAATTTGAATTGATTGGTGGCCTGAAAACATCTCCATGAACAAGTTTCCACCCTGTTTCTTCTTGGGCCTCATCTTGGGTTTCTAGCTGGTTATAATTGGCAATATCTCTGTAAAGAGTTCTCATCATGATCATTGCCACCATTCCAGAAAGGAATAGAACAATCATCAGAGAGTTAATGATGGAGAACCAGTGGATCTGATCATCATTCATTAGAAGATATGTGTCCCACCGTGATGCCCATTTGATCTCACTTTCCTGAAAACGTACTGCCAATATTAGCTCATAGTGTCATATAACGGATGAGTTGAAATTTGATGAGTAGCCAAAGTTTTAATCAGCAATACCTTAAAGGAAACATCATATGTAAATACTATATCCTTGTTCGTGTCAACTTCTTGTGGGACAGTACTACCTTGCATCAAATTTTTGGTATCTTTGTTGCATGTTGTTACCTGTGGATTCTTGTCATTCCATTCCTTGTATTCATGATTAATACTGTTCACAGTTATAGAACTCATGAGAGAAAGCCAAGGCACACAGAAATCAGGAAGTCGTTTGAAATCTACTAGAAAGCAATCAAACATACAATCTCTTTATTTCACAGAAATGATTTCAATGCATGTGGTAACCACAAATGCAAAAGATATGAGAAAGAGGACATGTCCCAGGAGTAACTGATAGCTTCCTATTAATAAGATATCTATGACAATAAAATTATCTTCAAACAAAAGAAAAATCTTAACATAAGTAAGATCTATTAGATAACTACTCATACAATCTGTTTCATTTGCATTCTTTTGACCAACAGCCTATTCTAGTTCGAGATATAAAACATTGTATTGGACAAAGTTCAATCATGTAATGCTGAATTAAGAATGCAATACCCCGTAAACACGCACACGCGCGCGCACACACACAAAACACATACACAGAGGCAGAGTGGAAAAGAACAAGACCTGTTTGGTGTGACCTCAAATCCAACAATGCGAGCAGAACCAGTTTCAGGATCCTTGTGATACATGACTCTAAAACTCAAGTGGTTATTGATAAAATATTTCTCCTCCTTGCTCTGTATGAAATTGGAAATTCTAAGAATTAGGGGGACTAAAATGATACTTGAAAATCTATAATAGAAGCAAATCTGAGTTAGCAAGTTATACCCCTTGATAGTTTCCTTTGAACCCAACACGAAAACCGTGTTCGTATGTTGTAGATTGAATTCCGTCCCTCCTTTGTCTAAGAACAGCAACTGGAAGGTTATCCAAAACCCTGCATGTTCAATTCAAATCTTTAAGGCTAAAGAGAATATAAATGAGAAACATATAGACAAGCCGGAAATCGGCCAACAAATTAAACTTAAGTTATTTAACGAACTCAAACTCATACTCAAACTACAAAACAAAGCATCAACTTCAATATATTTGTCACTTACATGTTCACTCGATATTCATCATCAATTTTTTCTTTAAAATTCTTTGCAGATTCAGGATCCAAAATTGCATGGCAAGCAACAGTACAGGACTGTTCCTTCCTCATATGAAACTGAGGGAAAAAAACAAAACCAAAATTATTTAGGTTGACATTACAAAACAAAGCACAATGGTCACTGAATTAAATGCTATACAATTGATAAAGGATGAGGTAACAGATTCCCACCGTATATATTGAGTTTTCAATGCGATCACCTCGCAGAACCTCCCCCAAATTTTCTGCACTGTTCACAATCTTGGTAGGCTTGCAATACTTCAAGTAGTAGTAGTCATATGGAAGTTGAGTCTTCGTAGACGACAATTTGTTCACCTTGACATAGAGAGCATCACCCTGGTCCCACAGATGAATTAATAAATCAATATCTTCAAACACATGCAATAATACTGTAAACAAAACAAACCCCCTTTTTTTTTAAATGCAGTGTTCTCTATCTCAATCAAATCCCCAAAATCAACAGTTACAAGTTCGCGAAAGGGTACACTACTATGTTTTCTTTTCTTCCTTGAAATGAAAACATCTAACACAGTTTCACCATTCATCACACATGATAATGAGCTTCAAAACGGAAAGGAGTAAGATTCAAACAGCAATTAAAGCAATTGATACTAAAAATGAAGATCTCCTAAGCAGGGACGGAACTAGGTAGTGAAGAAAAGGGGCAGCCGCCACCCCATCATACATATAGTAGTAGTATAATATCCTATGTAACATATATATTGCCACCCCTGTTATTTAAAAAAAATTAGTAGTCTGCCACCCTTCTTTTTGGTCCACTCAATCTTTCATAAAGATATACTAGTATACTTATAAAATAATAATATTTGTTAACTATTTTAATCTAAGTCCCGTGAGCTTAACTCAGTTGGCAGAACATTGCTTATATATGCAGGAGGGCGGGGTTCAAATTCCGGTCATCCCACCTAACCAGTAAAATAAATAAGTAACAAAACTTGTTTACCATGTCTATTCCTATTCCCAAGTAGTCTAGTTTCTTTTAGAAAAACACAAGGATGTGTTTGGTAACACAAATAAACTAGCTTATAGCTTATTATAGTAGCTTATAAGCTTGTTTCATAAAATTAGAGGTGTTTGGTAACAAGTTTTTATTAGTAGCTTATAGCCTTTTTTTCATATGCTATTTCAAGTAGCGTTTGAACTTATAGCAGCTTATAGTTTTTTACCTCTTATTCCAATTTTAACCTTATTATATTTATTTTATTTTTTTTTTAATAAAAAACTACTCACTCACAAAAATAACTACCCACTCACATAAAATAACCATGTACTTTTATGTCATTTTATGATTACAAAAGCTAAATTTACCAAACACTTTAATTTCATTCTACTAGGTTTTCTAAGCATGGTTATTTTAATGTTATAATCTAAGAAAAACACGGGCACTCTTTAGATCAGACGTGTCCTGGTGTCCGACACCGACACAACATCGACACTTATGATTACATTGAATTATTTTATTTAGTCAAATTATTTTTGTTGTCAATATGTCGGTGTCCGTGTCTGGTCCGATATCCGTATTGTTTTATAGGTTATAATATATAGCTCTGTCTTTTTAAAAAAGATTCTTAAATAGTGTTGTGTTTAAAAATATTAAATAGCAGAAATTAGTTATGGTTGATGTTATTTATCAAGTGTTATATTTTCGCCACCCTCGATATTTTTTCTGGTTTCGTCCCTGCTCCAAGTATCCTTCTGTTGAACTAAGCATTCCATAAAAAAAAAATTCCAAATTAAGACAGCAACATAATAGCTAAGTGTCTGCTTGGTTAAATGTTGCATTATATCGTAATTGATTTTGTCTTTATCAATTTACACCTATGAAGCACGGACATAGACACCAGACAGATGCGACACATATATACATTAACACGTTGACACCAGTGTCAAAAATAATTTGAGAAAACGACATAAGTCAATGTAATCATATGTGACGGTGACACGCCTAATTCAAGGAGTGCCATGCTTCATAGATTTACACTAAGGATAAGTGTCAAACTTGCTTTCAGAGTAACAAAAGAAAAATCATCCAAACACAAATCAATCCACAATTATAACCAAATCAATTATACAAAATCTATCTTATTCAAACTAAGCACAAATTAACTCGTCCAAGATAATTAACACAATATATCAGTTCATCAATAATCATAAAATCGAGTATCAATAAAAAAAGAGAGAACACGAATCGTCACAGATCAGAGCTAAAACCCTAGATCCAAGCAATTTTAGGAATCAACGACATAGCATGGAAATTGGAAGATGTAATGAAAATCGAGAGGGGGGTAATGGAAAACATACGGTTTGGAAATCGCGAGGAGCGACGCCGGGAAGGTAGAAGGAATGGACGGAGGAGATGAGGATGAGGAGAGTAGTGAAGAAGGCGGTTGTTGAACGGACGGAGATGGCGGTGCATTCCATCTTCTCCTTCATCGTCTGAGGTGAGAGAGAGGAAAGAAAAGAAAAGAAAAGATGTGGAAAATGGAATATGAAGAAAATTAATTAGGTGCTATGGTACTCTAAACTTACCACACCTGACAGAGACACTGTAATAATAAATTTTAAATTATTCAATTCATTAATTAAGAATAATAATAATAATATTTGTCAAAAAAAAATTAATCTATAACAATAATAATGGAAAACATTTCTTTTGGTGTAGCCTTTTTTTATTCAAAATATACCTTTTTCAATTTTTTTGTATTTTATTTAAAATTTAACTTCCCTTCAACTTACTATTTCATTGGTAGTTTTTTACCATAGTTTTATATGGAGTTTTAAGTGTGGATGAATGATGTTACTTTGCACAAGATCTTTGACAACAAAAATTAATGATACAAAAGGTTATTTTACTACACATGTAACGAAAGGGATGTACACACCCTTTACTACAATGTAACTCATTGAAAGATCCTCTTAATTGAAAAGGAAATTGTATATTCATAATAGAGAGGAGATTCTCTCATGTCCAAATTCCTTCATGTTGGATCTCAGCCTTCCATTTCTTTTTTGTTGTTTATTGTTTATTCAAATAAAAAAATGGATGGTGGAGGATTAAACTGCACCCTCGTAGTCCAATTTGGACATGAGAGGATATGCTCTCATTCATAGTAAACACCAACTATGTGTTACTCTTATTTATTTTTCATCAAAACAAATCCAATTAAATTTGTCAAAGAAAAGTTTAAAATTCTAATATTTTGCAAGCAACAAAGTATGAATCACTTAATTTCTGTACTTATTTTTAATTTTTGTCAAGAAACCACTCGATTTCTAAAGACCTATTACATTATTGTGATCATTGACTAATTGATTAAATCATATTCTTTCTTTGCTTTTTTTAAATAAAAAAAATTATTTTTGTATAAATGTGATTAATTTGTGTTTACATTTATCATTCCTTAAAAGGTACTTCCTTTTCATACCCTAATTCCAATTTCCGTTCGATTTTTCCTCTCTCGATTTCGTAGGGTTTCCTACAAGATTTCAATTTTCCGTCTTTCTTTCGTTTTTCTCTCGTTGTTTTTTTTTGGGTTTTCGCTGAAAAAAAAATACCTACTTAATTGTTTTATGAGCTGCTTTGCCCTTGTATCATAGACAAGTTCGAGTCGCACTGATCTCAGCTAGCCGGAAAAACCATAACTTGACCGGAAAACGCCGCCGGTGTTGCTCGTCGTAGGAAGAAAGGCCGCCATAAACAGTGACAACTCCAGGTTTCCCTCTTTTCTTTCAATATTTTTTTCGGATTTTCCTTCTTATCTACTGTAACTCGCGCGAGGATGCGATTCCACTGTGATTTGCGGCGGCGATAGCCGCCACGTTACAAAAGGTAACGCACAGTTGCTCAGAACCGCAAAATGGTTGTGTATTGTTCATACTGATTTCAACACTGTATGGTACACAGGAAACGGTAGAATATAGGGATGGGGAAGAAGAAGAAGAAGAAAATTCAAATACGCATAGAAATTAGAAATCAATGTTCATCTTGTAATAACTCAGCATAGAAATGAATTCGTGAATTTAGAAATCTAAGTTTTCATATTGCATAAAAATATATCAAATTAGAATAATCAATTAGTGAAAATCCTTTGTCGATGTGAACCCTAGGCAAAAAATATTAAGAGAAATATGGGTTCAGAAATGGAGTGATGCTAGATATTTTTAGATAAATATACGATTTTTGTTGGAAAAAATACAATTATAATGGATGTAGTGTAATATATAATTACCTTTATAAGTGCTCCGAGTCTTGGGGCTTTCCCTTCCCCTCGAACTTTGACGAGCCCCTGGAATTCAACTCGCGTAAACTTTACAAAGGAAGTTGATACCTCTAATTTTGAACGAAAGAATGCTTGCATAGGACAATCTTTACCTCTTTAAGCGCTCTATGAGATTACATTTTTGTTACAGAGGGAGTAGTAGTTACCTCTATTTTTGATTAATTCTCGCAATTGGCATGACGAAGTAGTTAGATGATCAGTGTTCCACTTTTCCATTTGCATATAGTAACAGTGAATGCTGATTGAATGGCTGCAGTTGTCATGAATTCTTACTCTAAATACTATAAAAAATAAATTAAATTAAGAACTCGTGCAAAACAACCATTCATATATTTAATCTTAAGTAATTGTAGAAATCTCAATATTGAGGTAAACTTGGTCCATCCAAATTCTCAACTTAATCTATACTCCTTAATGACTTGTCAACTGTCCGATGTTCTAGATTTTGGTTTTTAAATAATAAAATCGATATAATCAATATTTGAGAATTTAATTTCAGCTTTGTAAAAGGGAAAGGAAAAAACTTAACTGATAGTAGAAGCAGGGGGGCATATTACATGATAGTTTACACTAGTAAATAATGACATTGGCTTCATGGTATACAACTCGTTTTGTTGATTAAAACTTCAGCAAGGAATGCATTATTCTTCTGATCTGTCTATTCTTAGTTCATCACTCAGGAATTTCTTGCAACATATGTTTAAATTGGATATAATTTTATTCAAACGTCTTTTGTTTAGTTGGTTTTGTTGTGCTATATATCGGGAGGCAATGAGGCTTGTTTGAATCTGTTGGCTTTAGTATTGATGAAAGTTTAACTTAACATCAAATGAATGCTAGTTCTCATGTGTGCTTCCGAAGTCATGCTTCATAATAATTATCTTTCAGTACGTATATAATTAAGGTTGAACTTATTATTTTTCAAGAAGTTGTTAGGAACTTAGGATTTAGAATGAATATCCATGTTATTTTAGATACATCTTTTTTCATTTGTAGGTGCAGTAAAATTTATATTTACAAAGTTGGTTCTGTATAAAAGTTTATTTTTTATTTTGTGCTTGGAAAGTATGATCACGATCTTTTAACCGTGATATTTTCTGGTGACTTATGAAAAGCATAACTGTCATGTTCAGTGTCATTGTATTGCAAAAAATTGCTAGCATGTATTTTGAAATGTTATGGGTATTTGGTGTAAACAGTTTAGGCAAAATACTGGTTTTAAACCAGTTTTAGAATCAAAACAGGCTCACATATAAATACCGGTTCAGTTCTAAATCGGCTCACAAAACCCAAAACTAGTGTGAGCAGAAGAAAATGGTTCAGTTTGCGAAAACTGGGCCATAAAATGGAGTAGTTTATTTTGGTTCAGTTAATTGAACCGGGCACGTCCCAATCTCTAGGCTTTGTTTGCGAGTTTGGAGGGGGAGGTGAGGCCGTGAGGGCTTTGGGGAGAGGAAAATAGAGGGAAAAATAGAAAAATCGTCCACATTTTTTGAAGAAGTGTTTTTGTAGGGATAAATGAATGCTTTTGATTAATATTATTTTTGGATTAATATTTTTTTTTTTATTTTGAGAATATTATAACAACATATATTAAATTTGAAGAATTCATATAAACCCTCCAAAAACCTCCTCCAATACAATTTTGAGTTCCTCAAAATTAGGAGGATTTTGTATTATGAAGAAAAATGAATCTCCTATAGCTTTCCCCTTCCAAAGTCCTCTATTCTTTCCACTTGCTCCTTTTTTTCCAAAACTCTCTCCACCAAACTCGCAAACAAAGCTACCTTCCAATTTTATTTTATTTAAATTTATCTTTATCTGTTATTGTACTTGTACATACATGCAAATACAATTTCTATCTAGTTAGAAAAATTAAAAAACCGTATTAACTCGATTTGTTGTTATTGCTGTTCTGACTTCAAGTTGTAGGCATGTGTATGAATGCGTTCAAGGCATATAAGGCCTGTCTCCCAATTGCTTATAGCCCCAATCTCTATATAAAACTTAGTTCTGTATGTTCCCCAGTTATAAAACTTAGCTCTGTTAATGTACCAAAAAAAAAAACCTAGCTCTCTTCATTTAATTATTTTTCATAATGGCTTGAAATTAAGTTTTCTACCGTTATGCACCATACTCTTCTTACAACATACATACCTCTATTGCTGACCGACTCTCCCGATTGGCACGGCGAAGTAGTGGTTTGCATATAGTAACAGGATTGCTGATTGAATGCCTCCATTTCTTATGGATTCTTAATCCAGAGGCTATAACAATTAACACTAAATTAAGAACTCGTGCAAAACAACCATTCATATATTTAATCTTAAACAAGTGTAGAGATCTTAATATTGAGTTAATCCAAATTCTCAACTCAATCTATTCTCCTTAACTGGCGTAATAATCTAAGATTGCTAATATAAATATCCCAGGGACATGTCAATTTTCTGATGTTATAGACTTTGGTTTTAAATGATATAATCAATTATTTGAGAATTTAATTTCCGCTATGCAAAAGGGAAAGGAAGGATGTTGTTAACAGATATTAGAACCAGGGGGACATTACATAATAGTTTTTTTTTTTTTTTTGACAAGCATTACATAATAGTTTAAACTAGTAATTTAATGACATTAGCTTCATTGTATAAAGGTCGCTTTTGTTTTCATGATGATTAAAACTTCAGCGAGTGGATTATTCTTCTGTTGTCCATTCTTAGTTCATTACTCAGGAACTTCTTGCAACATATGCTTAAATTGGATAGAACTTTAGTCAAGCATATTTTGGGAGGCAGGTCTGAATCTGTTGGCTATTTAGTATGGAGGACAGTTTAACATAACATCAAATGATTGCTAGTTCTCATGTGTGCTTCCTGATTCATGCTTCATAACAATTATTTTTCAGTGTGTATATAAATATGGTTGAGCTTATTATTTACCAGGAAGTCATTATTATTTAGAATGATTTAGAATTGATATTATCCAAGTGACTCATGGAGAGGATGGACAACCATGATGTTTGGTGTCATTGCTAGCATGTATTTGAAACGTTATGGATAGTTGGTGTAAATAGTTTAGACAAAGTACTTGTTTTAAACCAGTTTTAGAATCTAAATCAATTCACGAAACCCAATACTAGTTAGTGAGGGGATGAGTGGATGACAATAGTTCAGTTTGTGAAAACCGAAAATAAAATGGAGCTGTTTATTTTGGTTCAATTAACTGAACCAGGAATGACTGAATCTCTAAATGATTGCCTTCCAATTTATTTAAATTTATCTTTATCTATTATTATACATACATGCAAATACAGCTGCTATCTAGTTAGGAAAAAATAAACTGTATTAACTTGATTTGTTGTTATTGCTGTTCTGACTTCAAGCTGTAGGCATGAGTATGAATGCGTTCAAGGCATATAAAGCCTGTGTCCCAATTGCTTATAGCCCCAATCTCTATATAACTCTTGTGAGGGGAATTCCCGGGACCAGGAAGCAACATAGGAAGACTTTGGAAGCACTACGCCTTGGCAAATGCAACCGAACTGTCATGCGATGGAACACACCCACTGTTAGGGGAATGATCCAACAGGTTTTTAACACAAGTTTTTTTTTTTATCAAATCCATCTTGAAATGACCTATCTCCATCATGTATACTAAGATTGGTAAACTTTGTATTTGATATAGGTCAAGAGGTTAGTTGTTGTTGAGACAGAGGAGATGTACAAGGCTCGCAAAGAGAAGGAGGAAGCCCACCGAGCTGTTCGTCCTCCATTGGCCATAAACCACCAACCTGCTTCTGCTTAGGGTACTTTCTAATGTTTGTTGTGTTCTTAAAGATGTGGTCTTCTTACTACTAAAACTTTCAAATGCCTAGATTGTGCCTCAAAAGGTTAACTTGCTTTGGAGACCATGTTTTAGTTTTGAATCCATAACTTTGAAGTTTCTTCAATTGATGCAGCATTAGTCAAATTTAGGCATCTGTTTGAAAACAGGATATCAAATTTCAGTCTAGAATAATTTATTCCATAAATGCTTATTCCTTTAGGGAACAACTTACAGTCTAGTTGGGTTTTGTTATATTATATACTACCCGCCGTCCTTAATTGGTATTGTTTTTCCAACCTTCATGCCTTGCATTGTTTTTCGAAATTGTATGTTGAGTGTTGACGCGGTACTAGACACCAAAACTTTTCAACACTATGGTTGAACTCAAGTGTTTAATAGTGGTTTTCAGTTAAGGACGAATCATCTAGAAAAATTCGAATTCGGATCTTGATTGGAACAAAACTTTACTTAACTTCTGGCCGAACCCTCGATGGCTAAGAACTTTTCATACACGTTTTCAACACCCTACTACAGTATCCTATGAATATGATATGTAGCGAAATGATCGGATCACTCTTTTCAGAGATGAAAAATGGAAACAAAGAGTGATCTCTAGAAAGAAGGAAATAATGTCTTGGAGGAATAGAGAGGCACGTTCATGCTTATGAGTTATGATCCCTTAACTCTGCCGCTTGTCACTATGCGGAGGAATTGGTGTCCCATTTCCCATGCTGCATGGTAACATGTCCTACATTTTGCCTTAGTACACACACACCTATATTTTTTGTATTTTATTCATGAAAATTCTTTGTATTTTATTCATGAAAAATAAGTTAAAGAATATTGATGAAGTTGATAGAAAAAGTGGTGGATTCTAAGGTGAGGGCTCTATCAAGTCCCTCACCGGTGTACCACTTAATATCACCGTTGGATTAAATTAACCTACTTGATCTAATATTTCATTACCACACCAGATCCAATTTCTTTCTCTCTTCCTTGTAGATCTGATCAATCTCTTTCCATGGCCTGCACTTTTTTTCCTCTCTTTGTTCTTTTTCCTTCCATTGTCTGTATTTAATTAAAAGAACTGTCAAACAAAAGAAGTTCCTAGTTTATATTCTTAATAATGATGCTTCTCAACTTACTACAATTGCTTTAAGTGTGAAGCATAATCAATAATGTTATCCATATTTCATTGTATACCTTTCTGAAGCTTGTCACCGTTATTGTTCTATCAATTTTTTTGTTCTTCGTTTCTTTAATGCAAGATTTAATTAATTTTCAAAATGGGTGGTTGATGTCTTTTTTGCTGATCAATTTTTCTGGACTATGTTTCGATGATAAAATAAATTTCAATTCTAAACCTATAGTAAATTATATGCGGGCGGTTGACAGAGAGAAAACACAAAAACTTCCGGTGAGAGAACTGCCAAACACTATGAGGAAGAAACTGGATCTGATGTGGTGATGAAATATTAGATCAAGTAGATTAATTTAATCCAACGGTGAAATTAAGTGGTACACCGATGAGGGACTTGATAGAGCCCTCATCCTAGAATCCACCAGAAAAAGTATTTTATTTTATTAGTTGCACCAAAAATAGCTAAATAGAGGTGTTAGTAGCACCTACTACAATTACAATGTTACATGTCCCGTTAACGAAATTTATGTGTTATCTCATCTAAATGTTTTTGGTTATCGGATTATTTAGGGCCAATAGCAACATAATGCATATGAATCCAAATTGAATATTGAATTGAGTGCACTGCATGTGTGGGAATTGGGATCCATCAACAATGTGCGAACAAAAAAAGAACACTTCTACGTTGTTATTTGCATTGATGAAAGAATGATGAGAAACGGAGTTGCATTTCACGCGCTTAAAAGCTTTGCCGAAAGCCACAGAAAATTGGGTCATCATATTGGTGTGGGCCCTTTCTTCACCGTCACGCTACTCCTCCCCTCTATTTGGAAGTTTTTACTTTTTACTACATTTTTCAACTACTATAATAATATTTGGAATATCTTTTAATATATTACTATAATAAAGTACCGTTTCGCCTAGCTTTTTTCCTTTTCTTTTGAGCTTATGCAAACAACTTATGCAATTTTTATGTATTATTATAAGTTTTTCAAGATAGTTTATGATAAAATAGCTTACAAAAATACAATTTTGACTAGTATGAACTTATAAAATAACATAAAACCTAATTTATATTGCATAAGCTCAAAAGAAGAGGAAAAAAAGCTAGGCCAGACAGTATTTAATACTAGTTGTACTTATTAAATTATCCTGTTTTTTTTTTTTTACCAAAAATGAACTAATATAAGAGTATTGACCCTGGTCAAAGTTTGATTTTTAATATTTGTATATAGAAAAATTATAATTGAGAGGAAATAAGTCATCCTATATGTTCTACAAATTTTCTCGATAGAAATTGATCTTCACTAACATTACACATATATTGTGATAATAAAAGAAAAATCATTTTTTAATCAAGTATTCTCGATTGCAAGTCTGTGTGAACTATGTTATAGTTCACGAGGATATTATCAAATGTAATTCTATCACTAGTAATAGTGAATACTAATTAATTTTCTTTTGGTAGAATTATGAGAAAAAAAAAACACTTTTTGACATAATAATAAATACTAAGAAAATGAAGTTACTTGCTTATATCTCACTTTGTTCATTTATAAATAAAGATTGGTCCAAAGAAAAAAAAACACCGTTTGTCCACATATATATTGTCTCATAAACAAATGTCTCAATTTGAAACTCTATTTCTCATTGGCTTTCCTTTGTAGGCTATCAAACATTAACATTTTTTAACAAAAAAAATAAAATTGTATTGCATCATTGAAAAAGAAAAGTTTATTATTTAAAATCAACATTAGTTAGTTATTTTTGAAAAGCAAAAGTATTCCACCTAACAGTTTCAACTTTAATAGACAAACATACACACATCCAATTAAAGTCCTTCATTTTTTATTTCATATAATTAATTTTAAAATTTAAAATACAATTATAAAAGTAGATGATGCAGCAAAATAATAATTTCTTATTATTTATCCATGTCAAACTATTCCACGAGCATAATTCGATTACAGAAACATTACAATTTATAAGAGTCGGAATTCAATCTCAATTTTTTTTGAAGTACAAAACTAATTATTAAATTATTTTTTTACAAGTAGTCTATAATTAAAAATTCATTTACTGAAATAAATAAATGAAAAATACATCGAATTCAAATTTCAATCCTACGTATAAAATGTAATCAATTCACGCAATAATCATCGCTAATCTATTTGTAAAAAGAAAATCCACCGATAAGGTTATGTTTCAAATCCTTAATTTTTTGTTTCATCTCGTGTGTATAGAAAAATCAGATTAAAAAATAGCATTCTAAAAATCATTTTCTAATTTTAAATCCTCACTCTACATGAAATAAAAAAGAGAACACAAATTCAATAAATATAAAAAAAGTGTAAAACAAAGTATACGTGTGTATATGCTAATGGCAATGGTAATGGCTTTGTGAGTTTCTCTTTCAATCTCCCTCTTCCTTGCTTTTCTCTCTTCCGATCGCATTTCTCAACAACAATCATCGTTTCCAATTCCACGTTCTAATGGGTATGCTTCTCAATTTCGATCCCTTTTCTATGATCCAATTCATACATTTTTTGGTTTGCAATAACATCAATAATTTTGTTATTCTTCAGTTTTTATTGTTTTTGTTTGTTTGTTTCCCTTTTTCTAATTCTCATCAAAGTTTCAATCTTTTATAGAAATGGTTTCTGGGTATTAATGGAAGCTATCAGTTATAGTTTGTATGCGTTTTGTTTTTATATGCTTTTTTTTTTTTGTCTACAACCGTTTTAATTTATTTATTTATTTATTTATTATTATTGTTGTTTCAGTTTTGAGTTAATTTTGTTTTGGATATTTGGAAATTAATTATGTGAATGTGATTGAGTGTTACAACTTGATCTATGATTTGTGTTTTGTATATTGGTAAATTAATTGATGGATCCAAGGTAAAAGGTTAAGGTTGTTAATTGTTATGCTTTATTATTGAATGGAGGAAGAGGAGTTGAGAAAAAAATGTTAATTAAAAAGTTGGTTAATTTAATTGTTCTCTGGTATTGTGATAAGAAATTTGGTATCCAAGGAAGCTATGAAACACGAACACTCCTCGGATTAGGTGTGTCCCGGTGTCAAACACGATCCCGGTGTCCGACACGCATCAATGTTTGACATCAACACGACATTGACACATTGAATTATGTTCGGTGTTCCATGTTGGGTCCAATGTCTGTGTTTGTGTCCATGCTTCACGGGGTGGAAGTATTGTTGAATGGAGCATCGAACGAACAACAAGTAATGTTTGTTTTTTACTGGAGCTGGATGATCATGTAGAGTTTAGATTATTCTGATAAAGTGTGTTTCTCAATTCATACGTCGTGGTGCAGTGCTGCAAATGCAATCACATCTAAGATTTTTGTTTTGGTTGTGAATTTCGATTAGTGATATACATGAAATTTGTGCAAGTCTTGTTTTGTATTTAATTTTTCCTTAACTAACATTGTGAGTAATTTGCTTATCCAGCGAATAGTGACGCTTGTTGTTCAACTCAGCTTATTGATGGAGATGGCGTATTCAATGCTTCTGGAATTGACAAGTTTATGAAGGAAGTTAAACTGAGTGAATGCGGACTTTCATATGCTGTAGTTTCTATTATGGGGCCACAGAGTAGTGGTAAAATTTCTTGCTTTCATAATTTTATTGTTTCTTATAAGCTAGTTGGTTTTCACAATTTATTGTAGTAGTCTTTGTATTTGAGGATCTTTTGTAAATAAGTAATTTTTCTGTTGATATTGAATGCTTGAGGTGATTGCTATTTTAGATTAATAGAAAGGTGAAACCAATATTTATACCTTATGATGTAATTAGCAATTAAATCTATCTGAATTTGACATGGTTTATGAATTCATTATCTGTCTAAAACGATCCTTTATGATGGTTTAGTCTCTTTTAGCCCTTATCTTAGTTCTTACGAGAATTTATTCTCTCTTTTATTTCTTCTGTTTAAATTCAGTACATTATTTTGTATTTGCTTTAATGTATCAGTATAATGAGACGTGAATTGTGACCTATTCCCAGTATACAGTTTTTTTTTAGGTCTAATTTATTGTTTTCTTTGCTATGGGCAGGCAAGAGCACACTATTAAATAATTTGTTTAGTACCAATTTCAGAGAGATGGATGCTTTTAAGGGAAGGTATGATCTTGCAATACTGACACATCACATTAGCCTTGCTCAACTAACAAGGTGATGACCGGATGCTATGTGCTTGTTTTCAGGTCTCAAACAACCAAAGGAATCTGGATGGCTAGATGTGCTGGCATAGAGCCTTGTACGATTGTGATGGATTTGGAGGGTACAGATGGAAGAGAACGTGGAGAGGTGCTTTTTATTTGTTATAATTGAACACTATGGCTTAATGGGAAAATGTTTTGATAACTGTTGTTATACTTTAACTTAGATAATAGCATTGATGATAATTTGTTTCTATTGCCAATAAGACTATACTCCTTAATTGTTGTTAATAGCATTGATCATAGTAGGGTTTATGTGGGATTTAAGCATACCTCGGGAGAGAGCTGAGTGCCATTTATATTTTTAACATCCATTTTTCCCTTTTTTACTTGCAAAGTAATGTTCTTTTAGCTCCTTTTTTAACGGAAGTTGTTAAACGAAAGGTTCACTTATTTCTCTGTCGGTTAATTTTATGAAGTTGTGAAATGACCATAAAGTTCCATAATAATTCTGATAATCTGTTTGCATTATGATGGGCTGGGAGCCTGGGAATAAATAATAAATCGCTAGGGTTTATTATTATTCGTACCAGCAGTCTCTGCCACCGACAAAGATTAGATCAAAGGATGAGAAATGAGTAGTTCTTTGGTTGTTTCCTTGTATGCTAAGATTGTCTTTCACTCAGGATGATACTGCATTCGAAAAGCAGAGTGCTCTGTTTGCTCTTGCTGTCTCAGATATAGTGCTGATAAACATGTGAGTTTTCCCCCTCTTCTTCATTGAGACATCTTCAGTGCTGGCTAATTTCAGAAAATTTGAAATCTGTTTAGCTGCTTGTACTTCTTGTTTTGATGTTTTTCAATTTGAAATTTGAAATTTTTTCTCTCTGGAATGCTTGTGAAGGTGGTGCCATGATATTGGCCGTGAGCAAGCTGCAAATAAGCCTCTTTTGAAAACTGTCTTTCAGGTATCTTTTGTCAGCAACCTATTGACTGCAAGCAGTTATCTTGAATCTCAAAACCTGTTACTTATCTGATTGTGTGCTTTCAGGTTATGATGAGATTGTTTAGTCCACGCAAAACAACAATGTTATTTGTCATACGTGATAAAACAAGGGTGTGTAAGCAAACAGCTTTATTATTGTTTTTTCTAATTATTTTAATTTGTTGTTGTTGGTGGTGTAATTAACCTATTCCTTTAACAGACACCACTTGAAAACTTAGAACCTGTTTTGCGAGAAGATATTCAGAAGGTAGTACCATGCTTTAATCTTGATATGATGTTTGGTAAATTGTTATATAATTTTTTTCTGACCTTTCTTGCTTTCTTTTTTTATTCTGCAGATATGGGACTCTGTTCCTAAACCACAGGCCCACAAGGACACCCCGCTAAGTGAATTTTTCAATGTACTTTCCTTTTTTCTTTGACAATCCTATTCTTATTGATGTTCACTTGTGTGTAGCAGAACTTTGTTGGTAATGTATATTAACTCATTGCTTGGTAACAAATGACCAGGTTCAAGTTGTTGCGCTTTCTAGTTTTGAAGAAAAGGAAGAGCAATTTAGGGAGCAGGTATGAACTGTGCACCAATTTCATTCTGGTTTTGTTGCTGATGGTATTAGCTGAGCCATTATTAGGACTTGGTATATGCATCTCCATATCTGCATCTGTGATAATGTTCCTTGCAACTTAATCTGTACATATGAATTATAGTATATATTTCGGTTTGATATTGAAAACAGATACTTTTGGTTTAATAACTATCTCATATTCGCTAACTTGCTTATATTTTGTGTTAATTTAATTTAAATGCAGGTTGCTAGCTTGAGGCAGCGTTTTCATCAGTCTATTGCTCCTGGTGGACTTGCAGGGGATCGGCGTGGAGTAGTTCCTGCTTCTGGATTTTCGTTTAGTGCTCAGGAAATATGGAAAGTCATCAAGGAAAACAAAGATCTCGACCTTCCTGCACATAAGGTTAATATACATGCTGCAATGTTTCTGCGTTTGCTCACATGTATATTGATTTTGATAACAATTGAAGGGTAAACTCTCTTGTAGGTTATGGTTGCCACTGTACGGTGTGAAGAAATTGCGAATGAGAAATATGCTGCTTTTGTTGAAAATGAGGTATGCACATTTCTTTTGTATATTTCTCCAACTGTTTTACTTTCTCAATTACTAATGCTGTGGAAATCACTTTCATTTTTCATTCAGGAATGGAGTCAATTGGAAGAGACTGTTCAATCCGAACCTGTTTCTGGATTTGGGAAAAAGATTAATTCACTCCTTCATGCTTGTTTTTCAGAGTGAGTATAGTCCAGTTTATGTGACATCTATATTGTTACTGGCTCAATTTGTTAGTTTCATTAAAAATTTGACCTTAGTGTTTGCAATATTAATGTTACATGTTGCATTACATATGAATGAGGAAAGATGGTTAATTGAGCTATTGCGTTTTCTTTTAATCTAGGTATGATGCCGAAGCCACTTATTTTGATGAAGGTGTGAGAACTGCAAAACAAAAGCAACTTCAAGAAAAATTGTTGCAAGTAATTCTTCTGAACATAGCTCTTATACAAACATGGTCATTAAACCTTTCTTTTTTCATAAATATAAATTAATTGATGATTACTGAAAAAACAATGAATATTTGATTAGTATTTAATCAAGAATGACCATTTAAGATTACCGATTGTTGGCTTTACCTTTTTTGTCTAGATTTGTAAAGATGATTTTTGAGGTTTATAAAGGTATCTAACACCTTTTCAATTGGTCAGCTTATCCAACCAGCGTACCAATCTGCACTTGGACATGTTAGATCTGGAACTTTGGACAGATTCAAGGAGGCATTTGAAAAGGCTCTGAAAGGAGGGGGAAGGTTTTCTGAAGCTGCTAATAATTGCGTTGAGTCTTGTGTGGCTCAATTTGATGAAAAATGTGCAGGTAATGAAAACTTTCTTTATGCCGATTATTACCGAACATAAATTACGTTGAAGGCCCTAAACATGTAATGAATACACTACACTGTAAAGGGAAATTAGAGCACGTGGATACACAACAAACAGATTGTATTCAATGATTGATTTAGTGTTGGGAGCATAGTTGCTATGATTTGGTTCATTCCACTGATTTACTGTCTGAGAAGTTAACTTGATAATGTTTGTTAGAAGTATGAATAATGTTATTCAACTGAGTTACAACATGAGACTGATATAGCATCACTGCAGATGTTGTTATTGAACTAGCAAATTGGGATACATCTAAAGTACGAGAGAAACTGTTGCGTGATATTGATGCACATGTTGCATCTGTGCGTGAAGCTAAGATTTCTGAACTTACTTCTTCATATGAGGTATGTGTTCAGCATTTATTATTCATGGCTTATGAATCTTTACTTGATTGTCTTTCAATATTAGTAATAATGCTAATATTTCAAATTATATATTGTTAGGGTATATGAACATTAGCTCCCAATATTTGGATTGCATCTTTAGATTCTTAGGATTGATTTTCATATTTCATAATCTTTTTCCCTTTATTTAAGTAGTATTTGGAGTCTAGTATTATAATATAAATGAAGGTTCATTTGAGTATTTTGTAAATTTGTATCCAGAATCACATTTCGAAATCTTCATTCTTTCTCTTCACTCCTTCCTTATCTAAAGCCTTATATATGTGCGTGAAATGATCAATGTTGAATTTTTTAGCCTGGTGAGATATTAAGCAATAGTGTCCACCAACAATATAATTTAGCCTGGTATTATGTATGTTGTCAATAATATGTTATCCGTCAATAATGGCAAAGAAAAAATATAAGAGGCTCCCATGCTTAATTTAGGTATGTAGGTTATGAAATTTTATTGAGTCATGCCAGTTGGTTTGTTTTGATGTCCTAATGTTGAATAATTAACATCTTCGGAAATAATCTGATAATAATACTGTTACAGGAAAAACTGAAACTATCTTTGTCTGGACCTGTCGAAGCTCTTTTGGATGGAGCTAATAGTGATACTTGGCCATCAGTAAGGAGCCTTCTTAAGCGTGAGATGCAATCAGCAGTTTTAGGGTATTCTACTGCGCTTAATGGGTTTGATATGGATGAAGAAACAAGACAAAACATGATTTCGAGTTTAGAGGATTTTGCAAGGGGTGTGGTAGAAGGAAAGGCTAGGGAAGAAGCTGGAAGGGTTTTGATCCGTATGAAAGACAGGTATTAAACCTTCTGCAACATCTAAGTTGACTCTTTTACCTTTTGATGTTTTACTTTAGAGACACTCACCTTAACTTTGAAAACAGGTTTACAATGTTATTTAGCCATGATTCTGATTCAATGCCTCGTGTTTGGACGGGGAAAGAAGATATTCGATCCATCACTAAAACTGCTCGCTCTGCTGTATGACATTGTTACAAATATTATTTTGCTACTGAGTTTGCATTGCATTTTGTAATATTTTTGACTAAATTTAACTCTTTGCAGTCTTTGAAGTTGCTAGCTGTTATGGCTGCAATTCGTTTGGATGATGGTGATAAAGATAATATTGAGAAAACATTAGCAGTTGCTTTGCTGGATACATCAGGCAATCCTATTAGGAGTATCACAGTGGCTGATCCGCTAGCTACTAGCAGTTGGGAAAAGGTGCGTTTTTATTTTTGCATTTGGTAGTTCTATACTTCTATTGGATAAAATGAATGATTGATAAATTGGCATCAATCAGTGATCTGATTGCTCAAAAGTAGGAATACATCTCAAGAAATTTTGACATGAGTATATATTTTGGGGCTCAATAGTGCTTGCTACCTTTTGGGTTCCTTGAGTGATGTTTGAGAACATTTTCTATCATGGGCACTGATTGGTTGCTGTGTTTGAATTTTCTATGCAGATTCCAGCATCTAAGACATTGATTACACCTGTCCAATGCAAATCGCTGTGGAGGCAATTCAAGATGGAGACAGAGTACAGTGTTTCTCAAGCCATTTCTGCACAGGTACAGTGTTTCCCATTTATAAGAGATTTTGAAGGCTCCTTCAACAGATAATGGAAAATCTATTGCGACGAAATTAATAATAATTTAAATCCCATGACATTTTTTCTTCTTTCTCGATATTATATATTTGAAACTTGTAGCTGAAGCCATCTAGGCAGGACTATGTTTTCATGCTCCGTTTCCTGTATATAGTATAAAGTTGTTGGTGTGGTCCTAAATATTTTTCTCTTCTGTAGTATTGTTTAGGTTCCATGTGGCATCAAAACATAATGATTTACAATGTTTTAACATTTGTTTCAAGGCATTCGAATTGCGTAATCTTTGGAAAATGTTTTAGTTTATAATGTTTTACTTATTGATGCAATTTTTTTTTTGTTGCATTTTCAGGAGGCCAACAAGCGTAATAACAACTGGTTACCTCCCCCATGGGCAATACTTGCTTTGGTTATTCTGGGATTCAATGAATTTATGACTCTTCTGAAGTGCGTGTCGACTATACTCTAATGATGTCTTTTTTCTTGCTTTAATTTATTTATTCTCTCTCTCTCTCTCCCACACACACACACACACTTACTCACTCATAGAGCACAATCCTAGAGAAAACTGTTCATTTCTTTTCTGTTATGCAATTGATCTCACGACTTTTTTTTTGTGTTGCAGAAATCCCTTGTATTTGGGTGTCATCTTTGTTATTTTTCTTCTCCTTAAAGCCCTGTGGGTGCAACTTGACATCGCCGGTGAATTTCGCCATGGAGTAGTGAGTATATTTTATTGTGGTCTTTATAATTTATTCTTCAATCCCAATGTTCATATGAATTGTGTCTCTCTTGCTTGCTTGAGTTTGATTGCAACCTGCAATGAGTTGTAGCACATATTAAGTTTTTATATCGAGCATAATCCATCCTTGCCAAATCAGCTTAGAAAGTGAGGGGTGCCATTCTTTATAAATATTTTCAGGCCTTATATATTTTAATGTGGGACTTGAGTTATGCCCAATAAACCCCCTCACGCTTGACACTATTGGTTTGATTCGTGGATAATTTGGTGGGTGGCCCGAATTGATAGACTTGGCTACCATATTATGTTTTTTTATATTGAGTTGAGCCTAACTCATCCTTACAAAATCGGCTTATAAGGTGAATGGTGTCATTATTTGTAAACTTTATTCAGGCGTTATATCTTTTCAATGTCGGATCTGGGTTTTTCCCAGGATCGTATATCCACTAGGCATTCAGTAGAGTTCAGAGATGTTGAGGCATCAATAGTCAATCGTTCTTTAGACGAGTCATCTTGGTCTTACTATAACTGTTTATTCTATATTTTGCAGTATCTTTAAGGTAGCCTTATATCTTTGTTTTTTGCTGTCAGGTTCCAGGACTCATTTCCTTGTCCACCAAGTTTGTTCCAACTATCATGAACCTTATCAAAAGACTAGCAGAGGAGGGTGCCGGTGCCGGTGCCGGTGCCCCTGCTGCTAATGAAAATCCTCAGAGAAGCTCATCAAAAAGCAACTCCAATGCTGTTCCTGTTGGTAGTTCTGTTTCATCTAGTTCTTCATCTAACGTAACTTCATTGGATAACGGAAAACGACATACCAGTTCATCAAAAGATGAGTAAAGTGAAGAAAACCAATCTTTAACAAATAGCAATTTTACGAAGATGGCGGTCGTGTGTGCTGGCTGCATGATGAGTTTTTACTTTGATATTAATTTTATAACTTGTGAGCTTTCAAAACATTCAAAGGCATTATTTTTTTTTGTGGAAGTGGCATATATAGGGGGCAGTGTTTTTTTTTTTTGAGGTATAGTCTCCCCCTTGAAATAGGTATCTTTTACAATTTGGGTGCTTCAATTAGTTATAGAAGTTAGCTTATTTTTTATTTTTATATTGTATGTTATGGATATATCCTGGTTTTGCAATCAATTTTGTTTGTAATTTCATCAATCTTGTGAGTGAATTTTATTTCTTAAAATTATTATTTGGACCTATTTTATTTTTTTTATATTAGAGGTTTATATGGTGATTAAGTGTAAGTGTAGTCCTACAAGAGACCTGATTGGCGTCTGGCGATTCACTCAATTATTTGCACATTTTAATATTAAGTTTAAGGTCATGCTAACCGGTGCCTCAGGACACTGGTTAAGGAAACCAAAAAAAGAAATCTTTAAATGTTTTTTTTGGTCATTTAGCTTGCATGGACCAAAGTATAGGTCCTTGTTGGACTAACTTTTTTTACCATTGGATTCATCCCATCTACGCACTACTATGAAACTCCAACCTTGATTGTTTTCCCCTTTCCTCTACCACTCCTCTCCACCGCCGCAAACAACCATCTTTCTCAATCCTCCGCAGCTGCGTTTCAACTTTCAAGCTCCAACATCCATATAGTTGCAAGCTCCTTCTTTTCCTCTCAACCTTCTAGTAGAAGCTTTGATTCCGGACATGGTGCCAAGGTTGTTGATTTCTTCAACTTCACCACCACAATACCTATTCTGACTAGATAACAATGATGAGATTGTAGTGGTTTCACTTTGGAGAATGAAGAGAGAAAGTGTAATGAAAGAGATAGAGTTGAATATTTATATTTAGTGTGGATGGACGGACACCATGACGAGATTTGGGAATTGAATTCCATGAATTCAGGAACCATGCCGTCAGGCTGCAGTCAGTAATTTCCAACCGTACGATCAAAATTGAACGGCACAGATCTTATGCAGTTTTATTTTTTAAAAAAGGAACCGTCTGATTTCAATCGGACAGTCTAGATCTTGCTGACTGCATGCAGTCATGATTTTTGACCGCAGATAATCTGCATCCCAAGATTTGGTAGGTGATCTAATTTAAATTTTAAAGGTAAAAAAAATTGGTCCATGACGCACCTATCTTTTTGCCGGTCCATTTTATACAGAATCATATTTTTTAGTTTTGGTTCCTATAACTTTTTTTTGGATTCAACCCCTGCACAAAAAAATATTTTTAATCGCTAACGTTAATTTATCAAGCCACAGGACGTGATTATATTGGATTATGTGTGACGTTAGGAATTAAAATCGATAATTTTTAAATTTATAAGGACCGAACTTAATCAAAAAACATTTGATTGTTGAAGTAAATCAGTACTTCTTATTCATTACTAATAACAATACAAGCCTTATATAGGCAATGTCACAACACAAGTAAGCTTAGGCACAAGCAAGGCACGCAGGCTAGCAGCCAAGCTCGCAGGCTTCCTAAGCCAGGCACGCGCGCGCAGGCTTGCTTTACTTGAAGCCCAAGCAACAATCTAACCAACACTTATACACACAATTAAACTATACAACTAACATAATTGAGCATCCTAACATTTGCTCCCCTAAATTGAACATCATTTAAGATCAATTTATCAATTCTAGTGTGCACAATCCCAGCTTGTCTATGTTCCTGCTGAAGCTCTCGAAACTCAATGGCTTGGTCATTATGTCTGCAATTTGCTCAAAGGATGAGCAGTGAACCCGCTGAATTTTACCTTCCTTAGTCAGATCCCTTAAGAAATGAAACCTTACATCTATGTGCTTGCTTCTTCCATGCATCACAGGGTTCTTGGATAGCTTTATTGATGAGCTATTGTCACAGTATATGGTGATGCAGCTTTTCTCCCTTGCATCAATTTGAGTCAGAATTCTGGACAACCAAATTCCTTGACAGGTACTACTAGCTGCAGCAATAAATTCAGCTTCAGTGGTGGACAATGTCACAATTGGTTGCTTCTTAGATGACCATGAAACTGCCTTGGTACCTATCATAAACACATAGCCACATGTGCTTCTTCTGTCATCAATATCACCAGCATAATCAGAATCAGACCAACCAACCAGCTCTTCTCCTTTGCCTCTTTCATACCATAAACCATAGTTAGTTGTTCCTTTCAAGTATCTAAGTATTCTTTTCACAGCAGCCATATGAATTTCAGTAGGCCTTTCCATATATCTTGCCACTAAGCACACAGAAAATGCAAGATCAGGTCTGGTGGCAAGCAAGTACATCAAACAGCCTACCATTTACTTATAGAGTGTTGCATTGCTGGCTTGTCCTGTTTCATCTTTCTGCAATTTACTTCCAGGTACAATAGGGTTGCTTACACTGTTATAATCATACATTCCAAATCTCTGCAAGATTTCAACTGCATATTTTTGTTGATACAAAAATATTCCATTACCATCTTGCTTTACTTCCACACCAAGAAAGTATCTCATTTTACCTAAATCAATCATTGCAAAATTTCTTTCTATGGAACTCTTGAAATCAGCAAATAACTTTTGATCATTGCCTGTGAAGATCAAGTCATCAACATAGAGACTCACTACTATGATTCTTCCATCTGTTTCAATTTTGACAAATAGGGTATGCTCATGAGGACATTTTTCAAATCCTTCATGATTAAAATAAACTTCTATCTTGCTGTACCAAACTCTTGGTGCTTGTTTTAAACCATACAATGACTTTTTTAATCTGTACACCAATTGCTTATTTTCCTTTTGATACCCTAGAGGCTGGTCTACATATACTTCCTCATTGAGTTCTCCATGTAGAAAAGCACTTTTCACATCAAGCTGAAACACATACCAGTCTTTCAAACCAGGCTCTGATACCAATTGTTGAAGTAAATCAGTACTTCTTATTCATTACTAACAACAATACAAGCCTTATATAGGCAATGTCACAACACAAGTAAGCTTAGGCACAAGCAAGGCACGCAGGCCAGCAGCCAAGCTCGCAGGCTTCCTAAGCCAGGCACGCGCGCGCAGGCCTGCTTTACTTAAAGCCCAAGCAACAATCTAACCAACACTTATACACACAATTAAACTATACAACTAACATAATTGAGCATCCTAACATTGAAGACTAAACCAAAATTATTATAGTTACATAGACTAATTTAATGTTTAAATCTTAATATTGTTGCATACTAGTACTTTTCATAATAGATTTCAACATCAAATATACCTTTCTATTAGGAGTCGGTACCTTTGTCTTTAAGAAGTAGGTTGTGGATTTATGGTATTCAGAAATTTATATTTAAAGGGTATCCCTACATATATTTTAGGCAACAACACAATAGTGGTGGTTAAGAATTTGCACCATGAAAAATCGACACATAGGCTTGACACTGACCTATATATGTACCCCCCAGTTTCTTTCCTCTCATTTTTGCCCCCTCATATTAATACACAAGTCATAACAGCTACTTCTTGCACCATTGCAAAATTGCACCATTGCAAAATTTGGGTCCATATTCATGATACTAAGTAGAAATTGTGTCACTAACCAGTAACCATAAGGGAAATGATTTGTTTAGACTGATTGATGATTGATAATGTATGATCTTATCAGTTTTGAAAATAATAGTTCTTTCTCCGATTTTTTTTATAAGAAACTGTTCTGGACTAGACTAATGCTAGTCCACCTAGACCCTCACAAAGTCCACATGACTTGCCCAATCACCTCCATGTTAGCATGACACAACCTCTCAACCAAGATAGGGTAAAATTACTACTCTACCCACTATCTAAGGGTAATATCTTAGCAGTCCCTCTTAATGGGCCTTGGCTAATCCAGCCCACTAAGAGGACCTTTGGCCCAGAGCTGGGGGCTATAAATACTCTCCCTCATGAGAGAGCAAGGTAGAACACTATTCATTATCACAATTACTCTCTCTCTCTCTAACTTCTCTCTAGTATCTCTTTTGCTCTCTACCCTTACTGACTTAGGCATCGGAGCACCTGCAGGTACAACCCCCCCCTCCGTGGATCATCTGCTCGGACTTGCTGCCTACCACCTGCTCAACGGACTTCCAGCTGGCCTTCTACCTGTTCTGATCAACAGTTAAGATCAGTGGCGCCGACTGTGGGAAACTGAGTTCTCCCCTTCTTTGTTTCGAGCAAGAAAACCAAAGAACAAAACCAATCAATCACTTTTTCATCATGGCCAGTTCATCTCATTTCAACAATGACGTTGAGGACGCTGCTCCTCCATCTTCTCCCCGTCTGTCTCCTGCTCTCATCACTGACCTCCAGGCCCTCCCCGAGTCAGACCCTAGAGACGGGCAGGAAACTTCCTGGACTTCTGAGGATGGCGACTTGGTCGTCCTGACTGAGAAGCAGGCAGGGAAGCGCCCTCAGTCCGAGCAGGGCAAATCAGCAGAGACCGACTTGTCCGCTGCTTCAGTTACCAATGCTGAACTAGCAACACTCATTGCTGCCCTGAAACAAACCACCGAAGCTCTCCAAGGCCAGAATCGCCGAATGGACGAGCAGAATCTGAGACTCGATCGCTTGGAAAGGAATCAGCGATTCTCAAGGAACAACTCTCCCCCGAGGAGAACTCCTACTTCTCAATCCCCTCCTCGTCAGGAAACTGTCAGACAACGACGACCTGCCCTTGAGAGGATTGAGCAACCTGGCAAGAAAAGAGACCATGTCTCCCCTCCCCGCGAGGGTATATCTTCTCCAAATGTGAAAAAAGGAAAAATTGTGGACCGAACACCTCCTCGTCGTCATTCTCCCCAGGGACTCAGCTTGATGACCAAACAAGGGCAGCCAGTAAGCCGCAGCCATCACACTGACCAATTCTCCAGGAGCCCAACTCCTGATCGTGAGGGCTCACCTCCCCTAAACTCACAAGAGAGTGACGAGGAGGATCCTCGCTGCCCTTTATCTCACGACATCCTTCAAGCACCCGTTCCAAAGGGATGTGAGCGACCACCTCCTCTCCCAGCTTATGATGGACTTACTGACCCAGACGAACACATCGCATCAGTCAATGCTACCCTGAACTTCTTAAGGGTCAACGGAGCAATTAGATGCAGAATCTTCCCAACTACACTAAGAAAGGGAGCTATGGCCTGGTACCACAGCCTAGCTCCTCGCTCCGTTATCTCATGGATGGATCTGACCGACCAATTCTGCAGGCACTTCACTGCTTCCCGCAAGCAACCAAAGACTGAGGCAGTCTTGGACGCCATCTTCCAAGCTGATAATGAATCTCTCCGCAGTTTCATAGAGAGGTTCAACAAGGAAGCCGTCCAAGTAGAAACAACTGATGACATGAAGAAGTACCTGCTACAAAGGGGCCTTAGGCCAAACAGTGACTTTGCAAGAGCCGTGGGAATTGAAAAACCGCGCACCTTTAGCGACCTCCTCCTTAAATCTCAAGCCTACATCCAATATGAGGAACAACAAGCTGCAGATGCTGCCCGTTATGGGCGAGCAGGAAACAACCAGCCTGCTCTTCATTCAAATGCTGAACAGTCCAGCCGAGGAGGAGGAAGACGAAGAGGCGAAAGGCCTAGAGAACCCCGTGGACCTCCCAGCACATTCAACAACTATACTCCCCTTAGTAAAATTCGGGAAGAAATTTGGAAAGAGTGCAACTCAGCTGAGTTCACTAAAGCAGGAATTAAATTTCCAAGACAACAACCCTCAAAGCCTGGCCAAGACAAGAACAAATACTGCAAGTACCACAAAGGCTACGGCCATCTGACTGACGACTGCATCCAATTGAAAGACGCAATTGAAATTTTGATTAGAAATGGGCAAATCAAACAATACGTGAAGAGGGGCAATGCTCCCCGGGCAGAAGCTGCTGAGACCAGCAACACTGAAGAAGCTGCACCAGAAAAATCCGGGCACAAGCCAGTTGCCCTTGCCATCTCCAGACCTGAAGACTTCTTTGTCCCTGACTACTTGGACGACACCTATGTTGCTCCCACGCTGAGCAAATGGGACGCACTTGCCCAAGCTATGGTTATCTCTGGTGGAGGTTTTGACAAACAGACTGTGGGATCCATCAAGAGAAAATTTGAAGAATTGATAGATGGCTCCTCCAACCTAAGTGCAACTTTGGATAAACCGAAAGGGCAATCAAAGCCCTTAGCCTTCTATATGGAAGAGCTGCCCGGTGGAACTGCAAACTCCCAGATACCCCTGCTCATCAGAGTGGACATGGCAAATATGGACGTCCGCAGGGTACTGGTCGACCAAGGAAGCTCCTGTGATATCATGTATTCCCAACTTTTCAAGACTCTGCAACTAGATGAAACCTACCTCACTCCTTATTTTGGATCTGATCTCTCCGGATTTAATGGAGCAACAACTAAGCCATGGGGCTATGTAGACCTGCTAGTCACCGTAGGCTCTGAAGAAACTTCAAAAACTATCAAAGTGAAATTCCTGGTAGTAGACTGCCCTTCTCTCTACCAGTGCATCCTGGGCCGGACAGCTATTGCTGACTTAATGGCTGTCCCTTCAACTGCCCACCTCAAGATGAAGTATTATACTCATAAAGGCCAAGTCGCGACACTACATGGAGACATTGAAGCTGCAAGGAGAGTCTTCAATGCGTCCTCCAAAGGAAATGAATATATCGGGCAGCTCCCCGAGTCCAAGAAGTCCAAGGCAACAACTTCCCTACCCTTGCCAGAAATCAGCTCCATCGACCTCGACAGCCGCTTTTCCAAACAGGAAAACAAGGATGAGAAGAAGCTCCGCAAAGAGAAGAAGGAAGACGACGAGGC
This sequence comes from Trifolium pratense, assembly GCF_020283565.1. NCBI lineage: Eukaryota > Viridiplantae > Streptophyta > Magnoliopsida > Fabales > Fabaceae > Trifolium > Trifolium pratense. The sequence goes on along the minus strand of NC_060063.1, from coordinate 45,506,634 downwards.
AAGCCAAGAGCACCGTCGTCCAGTTCCAGACGGGGAGTTCGAGCTGATGCCCTTCGGAAGAGACCCGAGCAGGGCAGCGAAGATTGGGACTGGGCTCCCCGAGCTTGCTAGGAAGCAACTTGAAGCCTGCTTGAAGGAAAATGCTGATCTGTTCGCCTGGCACGCTTCCGAGATGCCCGGCTTGACCCCAACATAGCATGTCACCAGCTGACTATTGATCCCGCTGCACTTCCCATTGTACAACGTAGGCGTAGGCAGTCTCCTGAGAAATCGGAGGCTGCAGAAAAATGTGTAAAAGACCTCTTAGAGGCAAATTTCATTTCGGAGGCCAGGTATACAACCTGGCTGTCCAACGTTGTACTCGTCAAAAAATCTAATGGAAAGTGGAGGATGTGTTGTGACTATACCGATCTTAACAGGGCTTGCCCTAAAGACTCTTATCCCTTACCTTGCATTGATAGACTTGTTGATAATTCTTCTGGCTTTAAATTATTGTCTTTTATGGATGCTTATTCAGGTTATAACCAAATTCCAATGGCAGTAGCAGATAGAGAAAAAACAGCTTTCATGACCGAGTCGGGCAACTATTACTACAACGTAATGCCCTTCGGTCTCAAAAATGCAGGAGCTACATACCAGCGAATGATGAACAAAGTCTTCCGAGGACAAATAGGAGACATGCTCGAGGTATACATGGACGACATGATCGTAAAATCCCCCGAGGAACTCGACCATGTCGTGCACCTTCGAAAGGTGTTCGAGCAGGCCAGAAAATACAACATGAGATTCAATCCAGAGAAGTGCACCTTCGGGGTCCGAGCAGGAAAATTCCTGGGGTTTTACCTAACCGAGCGAGGAATTGAAGCCAACCCTGACAAGTGCAGAGCTTTCGCCGAGCTCCCCACTCCGAGCGATAAGAAGTCCATACAAACTCTTAATGGAATGCTAACATCGCTTTCCAGATTTGTATCCAAATCAGCACAACATGCACTTCCATTTTTCAAACTACTAAAGATAGAAGCAGTCTTCGAATGGACAGATGAATGCGAGCAAGCTCTCCAATATCTGAAAAAGGCATTATCAGAGCCACCTGTCCTCTCACGACCAAATGACGAGGAGGTATTATACCTGTACCTTTCCGTCGCCTCAGAGGCTGTAAGTGCAGCTCTTATTCGTGAGACAAACGAAGGGCAGAAACCAGTATACTTTACGAGCAAAGCCTTGCAGGGTCCTGAACTAAGGTACCAACAAATTGAAAAAATAGCCCTTGCACTAGTTTATGCTGCGAGGAGACTAAGACATTATTTCTTGGCCCATACAATTGTGGTCCGAACAGACCAACCAATCAAGTCTTTGCTTGGCCGACCAGATATGGCGGGCAGGATGCTCAAATGGTCCCTCGAACTCTCAGAATTCGACATTCGTTACGAGAGCAGAAAAGCTCTAAAAGCCCAAGTCCTAGCTGACTTCGTCGCAGAGATGACGAGCTCCTCCCCTACAGTGGACGGAGCAGATAAATGGACAATCTTTGTGGATGGAGCATCAAGCGCCACAGGAGCAGGTGCAGGTATCATTCTTGAAAATGAGAATGGCTTACTAATCGAGGTGTCCCTAGCACTATCCTTCCCAACTTCATACAACCAAGCAGAATATGAAGCATTCCTCGCTGGACTACGTTTGGCCGAGGACCTGCAGGCCAAGGAGATAAAAATCTACACAGATTCACAACTAGTCGCCTCGCAGGTGCTAGGAGAGTATCAGACCAAAAATGATAACCTCTCTGAATACCTAGTGCTAGTAAAGGAAAAGATCACAAAGTTCAACTCTGTTGAAATATTACATGTTCCCCGCGAACACAACAAAAGGGCAGATATCCTGTCCAAGCTGGCAAGCACAAAAAGGAAGGGCGGAAACAAATCTGTCATCCAAGAGATACTCCCTCGTCCAAGCATAGAAAAACCAAGCAAGGTTGTGGACATAAACGTCATTGGCGACAAAGACTGTTGGATGACTCCAGTATACAACTTCCTCGAGCACGGAACTCTCCCTGACGACCAGAAACAAGCAGCTATAGTCAGACGAAGAGCCTGCTCCTATGTCATCCTTGATGGAAAATTATACAGGAGAGGATTCTCCATTCATCTCCTAAAATGTGTGGACGAGGACACAGCAGATTACATCCTACGCGAAGTCCATGAGGGCATTAACGCCCAACACCTGGGAGGAAGGTCACTTGCCAGGAAAGCTCTACGAGCAGGGTACTATTGGCCTACTATGCAACAGGACGCCAAAGACCACGTAAAAAAATGTGACAAATGCCAAAGGCATGGGGATATGCACTTAGCTCCCCCTCGAGAACTAAAGTCTTTGTCTTCCCCCTGGCCCTTCGCCTGGTGGGGCATGGACTTACTTGGTCCTTTTACCAAAGGACTTTATCAAAATCGTTACTTAATAGTAGCAGTGGACTACTTCACAAAGTGGGTGGAAGCCGAACCCCTCTCCGACATAACGTCGCTCAGAATCCTGCGCTTCTTCAAAAGAAATGTGCTAGCTAGATTCGGAATACCACAGGTGGTAGTCACAGACAACGGAACACAGTTTACAGACAAAGATTTTCAAGCATTCCTTGTTGCCCTGGGCACCAAGCAGCACTTCACATCGGTCGAGCACCCCCAAACCAACGGGCAAGCTGAAGCAGCCAACAGAGTAATCCTAAGAGGGTTACGAAGAAGACTTGACCAAAACAAAAAGAAATGGGTCGAAGAGCTTGACAATGTACTTTGGGCCTATCGAACAACCCCACACTCCACAACTGGAGAGACCCCCTTCCGAATGGTATATGGAACGGAGGCAGTTATCCCCGTAGAGATTGGGGAACCATCTCGTCGGACTGAGCAACCTCTAGACGAGGAACAGAATGACGAAGCACTTCGAGAGGAGCTTGACCTCGTCGAAGAAATTCGAACAGGAGCTTCCTTAAAGGAGGCCACCCTGAAGCAGAAAATAGCTGCCCGGCATGACACCAAAGTCATCAAAAGAGAATTCGAAGTGGGCAGCCTCGTCCTAAGACGCAATGCAGACTCCCAGGATGGCAAACTTGCACCCAATTGGGAAGGACCATACCGTGTCATTGACAAAACAGAAAATGGTGCATACTATCTCGAGGACCTTCGAGGAAAGAAACTTCCTCGACCTTGGAACGCTCAGAAATTGAAACAGTATTACAGCTAAGTTATTGCCACACCAAAAAAAAAAAAAAAAAAGGGCTGCTCGCACTTCAGAACACAACGAATCGAGCACCTTAAACAACGGAGGGCACCATGGCACACGTGCTCATCTAAAACCATAGCAGGGGAACTAATTCACCATAAGGGAAATGGAACTCCTGCTAGACGAGGATAACTCTTGAAACGAGCCCATCGTCCCTGTGCCACGACCTAGCACCCAGCTCGCGATGGGAGGTTCAGGTTGCGAAGAAAGGTACACTAGCGTGCTTGTATTCGCGTAACTTAGAAACAACTCTAAGTGCTTATACAGTTCTCTAAACTGTTTAAGTCAAAACAGAGGAGACTACCCTCAATAAAACATGCTCAGTATCAAGCAGGGGAAACCTCCCCGGCAAAATAACAACGAGCGCAACATTCATAAATGCAAAAATATGATAAGCATACAAAATAGGCATAAAAAATAAACAGGCAAAACTTAGCACACCAACTTGCTCGAATGAGCATACCAGCATGCCCAGACGAGCACCTCAATAACGGGGAGGTAAGCTCCCCGGCACGAAGTTTAAACAACAAATTTCGTTAAGTTAAAAATGGGGACAAGCTCCCCGGCTCAGATTTTGAGCAAGAAATTAGCATAAAAATTTGGCTAAGTTAAAGGTAGGGACCAGACCTCCCCGGTTGAAATTTTAACAACAAAATTTCATCAAAAATTTTCTAAGTTATTAGACGGGGAGGCTCCCCGGTTGAAATTTTAAACAAAATTTCATCAAAAATTTTCTAAGTATTAGACGGGGAGGCTCCCCAGTTGAAATTTTAAAACAACAAAATTTCGTAAAATTTTCTAAGTTAAAAAATGAGGAAACATACACGCGAGCAGAAAATGTAAACATACATGCGAGCAGGTATAGACGAGCAGTTATAAACAAGCATAGATAAATAAAACGGGCACCTGCCCGGAATTATCATAAAAATCAAACGGGGACAAAAGCCCACTTGTTCCAAAATTACAAACCATGGCTCAAAGGCCCCAAAAATTCAAAGAGACAAAATAAATTACAATAGAAAGGAAATTACAATAGAAAGGCCGGGGACATCTACTCCTCGCACCTATCTTCCTGCTCGTGCCCGTCACCCAGCTCGTCTTCATGACCCTCCTCGAACGCCACTTCAGCATCATCCTCCTCTTCATCAGAGTCGGCCAGACCAGCCGGGATAACAATCTGCCCATCCTTGACCTGCCCGTTCACATGCATTCCCCGGGTCACCAATTCCACGTCAGGATTAAGGCACTTGATTTGCTGCACGGCATTCTCAAAAGCGTACTCAGTGCCCTCTACAAAGTCATGGGACAGCTGAGCAATCACCTTGACCAAGTCTGCTCGGGTGGTCAAGCCCTCAGCAGCCTTGTGCTCGTTCTCGCCCGGCGCCATAGCAGCAGTGAGCCTTTCAATCTCAGCCCGAGCAGCTTCCAACTCCTCTCTCCTTTTACGGTGCTCATCCAGCTGGTCACCCCATCGTTTTTGCTTCTCCTTAAGGTCATCCACATCAATTTTGAGCTGGTTGATCCGACTTTTGGCCCGCTCGTGCCTGGCCTGGGCATTGTTCAGCTGCTCGAGTAAAGACTCCCGGTCGTCACCGAGGACTAGGGAGCTCGAGACCATTCGCACCACAGCAGCCATGTCACGAGCATGCTGCTGCTTACGGACCTCTGGTTCCTGGTCGAGAATAGCAGTCCTTTCAGCTTCAAAGACCTCCGGAGGATATTTTTCAAAAAATCTATCCACGGTAAAGCACCGAGGAACAGGAAACTTGCTGCATGCACCCATGCCCGCCTCCTCAACCGGGGGATCTTCTTCTCTTGTCCTCTTCGCTGGAGGAGGCCGGGGAGCTGAGGTAGGGGTGCCCGAACCACCACCCGAGGTCCCAATAACCTGCAAGGAAGGGGTCCCCGGCCTCACTTCCTGGGAAACTCTGGCAACAATCTTCTTTTTTCCTCGGCCAGACCTGCTCGCCTTCTCATCCTGTTTGGCTTTCAACATGCGCTCGGCAATAGTTTCCATTTCGTCTGCAAATAAATGACGAGCACGTTAGTAAAGGACGAGGAATACACACAACAATAACATAAATTTTTCTAAGTTAAAAAGAAAAGAAGCAATACCCAAGCACAGTTTAACCTCCCCGGCATTTTTGCACTTGAGGAGGGTCCTAGTATTAATAAAACGAGGAGAGGCCTTAGGCTCCCCGTGTTCATCTCTTATTGTAACTCCCTTACGAGTCGTCCAGACCCCGGGAGTAAAACCGGCCACAAAGGCCTTCAAACTCTCGAAGGCAGCCATGTCCTCGGGAGACAAATCTGCGTCCCCGGTTGTATATTCCTTAGGCTCCTTCTGGAAGTGGGTGTACGACCAGCTTAACGGGAACTTAGGAACTGCCCGAACTATAACTTGCCCGCTGGCATCCTTACGAGCAACACCTTGCTCGTCCCTATCTTCCTCCAGCTCCATTAAACTATCCCGGGCAGATGGAGACTCTGGCCGGACGACATAGTACCTCTCCTTGAAATCCTTAACGGAATCCACAAACATCTTAAAGAGTTTAACATCCTCGTGATGCTTCAACGAAACCCAATTTTGACGAGGTGCTTGTCCTACTTCCTTCGTCGGCTTGCGCTGAATTTTAAAGATCCTAAAGAAGAGGGGAAGGCTGGGACGAACACCTTTGTACACGCAGAGACGCTCGAACCCCATTATAAATGACCAGGAGTTAGGGTGCAGCTGCGACGGAGCCACCTGCAAGGCTTTGAGTACACTGGCCGCAAAAGGGCTGAACGGCAGTCTAAGCCCCATCTCCTTAAAAACAAACTCGTACATAGCAAAATCGTGCCCGTCAAAAGACGAGCACACCCGTTCATCCTCCCTGGGTAGACGAGTCGACCACTGTTGGGGCTCGTTTGCCCTCCGCTGCTCGACAGTGGTATATAACCTAGGATCCTTGGGAGTAAGCGCCGAAGCTATTCCCCGGGGTTCTGGAGCAACCCAATCCAGTGCAGGATCGGTTATACAGTCGACCAACATATACTTCTCTGCACCCTGCGCTTCCACAACCTCCTCGGATTCTGACATTTTAAAACCTGAAATGCAGTAAAAACAAAGTGAATTCGATGACCAAATCCACCCTTTCACCACAATTCAAGTGAAAGGGCGCAAGATAGGACGAGGACGCTGTCCCCGACCAAAGCCCTTTTCAAATGGCAATCAAAATCAAACCGAGGAGGGTAAGCCAGGCAAAAACGGGGAGGTAGGCTCCCCGGCACTAAGGCTGTATAACGAAATTTCCTCAAAACTTCTAAGTTAAAGACGGGGAGGTAAGCTCCCCGGCATGAAATTTAAACAACAAATTTCATGAGAATTCTTAAAAAAGGGGAGACAAAGCTCTCCGGCATATTCAAACTATCTAAAGTTTGAAACGGGGAGATAGGCTCCCCGTCACTTAAATAAACTATCTAAAGTTTAAAACGGGGAGATAGGTTCCCCGTCACTAGTTATCTAACCTAGAGTTTCAAAGGGGAGGAAAGCTCCCCGGTACCAAGTTAAGAAGGTGCCCGGCACATCCATCCTAATGTTCATAAATTCATACATTCTTCATGTAAAAACGCCCAAAGCTGGGCAGGAACAACAAAAAATAGATCTAAATAACGAAATTTAGAAGAATTACCTTGAATATGAAGAAAATCTGAAGAACGATTTGACTAGTAAGTTGGAACTTCAGAGAGATTCACAATTGAAGAGAGAGAGTGAAGAGTAAAAATGAAATTCACTCTCCTCTATTATATAGATCAAGCCAGGAAAGTGAAGAGACGCTTTGATCCAATGGTCCTTACACTCCCTCGTAAAAATCAAAGCAGTAAATGCACCCTTTCACATCCCCAACGAAAAAGGATGCTCGAATTTCACTCGAGCAAGCCCTCAAGCAAAAGGCTGCGCTTTACAGAAAACCTCCTCGTTGCTAACTTCTTCGTCATAGAAACGAGCAACAATTCCTTCTTATAAATTATCTCCTCGTCATAGATACGAGCAACGAGTCCCTCTCGTAGTTATCTCCTCGCAGTAGATACGAGCAGAATACTAAATATCCTCGAAAAACCACTTCGAGCAAAACATTGCAGATACTTGCTACGAGCAAGGCCTTGACGAGCAAGTTCCTCGTCCACATTTGTTCAAGAGAGGTTGCAAGGAAATTTCCTTTTGCACTTGGGCACACATCTAAAGTCATCACTCCTATGCCTAGGAGCAACGACTTGGGGGGCTCCTGTTCTGGACTAGACTAATGCTAGTCCACCTAGACCCTCACAAAGTCCACATGACTTGCCCAATCACCTCCATGTCAGCATGACACAACCTCTCAACCAAGATAGGGTATAATTACTACTCTACCCACTATCTAAGGGTAATATCTTGGCAGTCCCTCTTAATGGGCCTTGGCTAATCCAGCCCACTAAGAGGACCTTTGGCCCAGAGCTGGGGGCTATAAATACTCTCCCTCATGGGAGAGCAAGGTAGAACACTATTCATTATCACAATTACTCTCTCTCTCTAACTTCTCTCTAGTATCTCTTTTGCTCTCTACCCTTACTGACTTAGGCATCGGAGCACCTGCAGGTACAACCCCCCCTCCGTGGATCATCTGCTCGGACTTGCTGCCTACCACCTGCTCAACGGACTTCCAGCTGGCCTTCTACCTGTTCTGATCAACAGTTAAGATCAGAAACAATTCTCATTTCATATTCATTAAACAGTTGACATATAGTCCTCGTGAGCTTAACTTAGTTGATGGGGACATTGTAGTTTATATGTAGGGGCTGAGGTTCGAATCCAGGACACCCCACTTATCCATCTTAAGGGTGGAATTTCTAGCCATTAGACTATTTGATAAAAAAAATGACATATATGATCTATTACATTAGTTATTCAACGAATATAAAATATCAACTGTTTATATAAAAATTACAGGAAGTAGTAATAATAATGCAAGAATTTAGATTGATTAATTTGTTTTTAACCCTTCTATTATTTTTTTTAGGTTTTCACCACCAGGTCCACTAGACCACCTAATTTGGTTCCAGCCTCCTCCCGATCGCAGTTACGAGGATCGAACTCTGATTTTCCTTACCAAATTCAGCTTCAATCACCATTAAAGTAACTAATGATCGATTTTTTTTAACCCTTCTATTCTGGAGAAAAAAGATATGATAATTTAGAGTTTATTAACTCGATTATAATTATCTTTACTTGGAAACAATGAAAGTGAAAAATTAATAAAGACAAAAAGTGGATAATTAATAAGTCAAAAAGTACATCCATGTTTGATAAATTCATTGTCATTTTTTGTTAGTAAATGTTTTTTTTTTCTGTGACAAAAACATGAATCCTATGATATGCTGGAAACAAAAGGTGAAAAGTTATTTCTCTTCGCACTTTAATTTTTCTCAGTTTATTCTCACACGAAGAATGTTGGCACCGTTGAACTATAGTAGTAATTAAAATAATGAAAAGTGATATGGTTAAGGTTTCCCCAACCCAAAAAGCAGACTAAGGTTCTGTTCTGTCAACAAAAACAAAGTTGAATTAGGTGAAAACTTCCATTTTATATAGGGTAAATAGGGTTTTACCCCCTGTAAAATAGGTCAGTTTTGCGTTACCCCCCTGCAATTTTTTTTTTTGTGATTACCCCCTGTAAAATGAAGATTCCATCATTTATCCCCCTCAGTCGACAACATGGATGTTGACTGGACAAAATTAATGACGTGGGATGCATGTGTGGCTTTTCATTCATTTTTTATTAAAGTTTTTGTGCCACGTAGATAAATAACTTAATATAATTATTAATTTTTCAAAAAGAAAAAGAAATTAAAAAAAATTGTTAATAGAATTTATTTATAAACATTCTAGTTCTTCTTCTTCTCGGTGTAATCACAAATCAAATCCCACACAATCAACAAAATCTTCTTACCCAAATTTCTCTCAAATTTCACATCTTATTAACAACCCTAAATTATTTCTCTTCTATAACCACAACTATACGATACAAAACTAAGCCAAAGTAACAAAAAATTTAAACTTTCCAAAACTCTTCGATTCTTGGATGAAGGTTTGAGTTATTAATTTAAGTTTAATGAATATTTTTCAGATCTACAGTTTGATGAACTTTTTTGTGTTAACAAGGAATATTTTCCGGAACTTTAGGTTTAATGAATATTTTCCAGATCTGAAAACAAAAATCAAAGGTGACGATGAAGGTTTCTGTGGGTTTCGGCGAAGGTGACGATGAAGGTTTATGTTGGTTTCGTTCAAGATGACAGGTTTATGTTGTTTTTGATTTTTTTTGGAGAGAATGATGAAATTATAGCAATATTGAAGAAGATGAACCTTCTACCCCAATTACTATCGTTTTTTTCTTCTTTTTTTTCAGTTTTTTTTTAATTATACAATCATTAATGAATTGACAATAAAAAAATAAATATAAAATGAATTCATTCCACTTTATGTGCCACGTCATCAATTTTGTCCAGTCAACATCCATGTTATCGACTGAGGGGGGTAAATAATGGAATCTTCATTTTACAAGGGGGTAATCACAAAAAAAAAATTTTGCAGGGGATAACGCAAAACTGACCTATTTTGCAGGGGGTAAAACCCTATCTACCCTTTTATATATTAATTGTAAACATATTAAAAAAAATTGATTTTTTATTTGTGATTATATACTTGTCGATCCCTTGAACATTTTAAAAACAAATTTAAGTAACTGTGTGTAGATAAAACACACTAAAAACAACCCATATATTTAATAAAAAAAATCATATATGTTGGACAAATAATATTAGAAATACACTCTTTTTAAATATTTCCAATACATGCATAAAAAAATTTATAATACATTTGCTTATAATGAAACTAATGAGAATTCAACCTAGGACTTCATATATATTATGAAAGTATCTCACTACTAGAACAAACCTAGTGGATTATTGGTTAAAAAATATTTTAATACATTTTTTTATTGGTTAAAACTTATATAGGTTACTCTTGACCAAAAAAAATATTATATAAGGTTAGTTGACAAAAAAAATTATATATGTTCCACCAAATTTATATGGAACCCGCATTATTTGATGGGATCTACATAAATTTTAACCAATACAAAATACTACCTCCGATCAGAATTATAATTAAAATTACACTTTTTAGATTCATTGAATAACTTATGTATATGGTAATATAGATAAAATATATCATTGATTCAATAAATATAAAAAATAAAGTTTTGCTTATAATTATGACAAGAGGAAGTAGTGCGTTTTCGAATGTGCATTGTTGGTACTCCTTAATCCTTATTCTCTCGTGATATTATAAGCAAAATTTAAGCTTCTAGGTTCATTGCGTAATTAATGTATCTGATTTATAATACATAGACCAGATACATTAATTATTCAAAATTATAGACCAAATCTATTAATTATGCAATGAAGATAAAAATGTGAATTTTACTTATAAAGTATCACGGAGGAAGTAATGTTAGTTTGTGTGGACATTGTAGATTCTAAAAGCTTCCTAGAACGTTGTAAATTTTAGTATCCAAAAAAAGAATTTGGATTGCATGCAGTCAAAACTGCATGTAGTTATGCAGTCAGAGATTATCGGACTCTCCAATTAAGATCAGATGATATACAAATATAAATCAGTCATACAATTTGATTGAATTTTCATATATTTGGAACGTTCGATCTTAATTAGACGACCAAATATTTTCTGACTACATGAATGCATGCAGTTTTGACTACACGCAATCCGTATCTAATAAAAGTATTTCCTCCATCCCAAAATATAAGAGAAAATTTGTCAAAGAAAATTGATGTATTTGATTAAAAATTTAGGCTAAATACATATATCAACTTTGTTTGACCAATTTTCCCTTATATTTTGGGACATAAGTAGTATTTAATTTGTTCAATAAATTATTTAAACAAAATTACGTTAATTTAACCTAAATTTAGATTGGTTCTGTTAACTAATTCTTCTTTTATTGGTAATTTATGGTACATTCCGTTTGTAATCTTGGCCTTTAACTTATGCTCATTTGCAATGTTATTTTTTATGTTATATGTGTAACTTTGAGAACCACAATTTTTGTTCTACAACTAAATATGAATCACATTCAGGTGCACATTCATCATAGCTCACACTAGAAGAAGAAGAAGAAAAAAATAGACTAATCTAAACATATCAATGTGAGTTATCTTTAATATCACACGTGTTTTCTTTGAAACAAACTTCTTATAAAGACAGTGTAAACAAAATGTATAATAGACAAAATCAGGAAAAATAAAATGCAAATGCCCAATCTGAAAAAATGATCAAACTTAAATAACCAAAACTGTAATTTTTCCAATTATTTATTATATCTGTAAATTTGACATAAGAATATACTGTATTATATTTGTAATTTTTTCATCCATATATGTTCTAATTATCATAAGAATATATTGTATTAATTTTTCACTGATCCTCGGAATTTGGATAAAATTAAGAATTCGACATGTCATTTTTGCAACAAATGTATCGTAGGTACTAGATAGTTTTTTTTTAAGAAGAAACAACAATCACTATAAAAAATTCACACGCATAAATGCGAGATTTTGAATTTGAATCCAAGTAAAAATCTTCAGTTTAATTGTATTATCTTGTAATCTTTAATTGAACTAGACCTTATTGTAAAAAAATAAAATTGAACTAGACCTTACGGACCTGGACCTAGGTAAGTCTAGTATTATATATTTTAGAATAATATGGACCTAAGTAAAGTGTAGAGTAAAAAAATTAATAGTTGTGATTATAACAACCTCATTTGATTATGATGTACTTATAATCTACCTTTTATTTATTAATTAACGGTTAATATTATTCGCTATTTCACATTACATTTTAAAGTAAATCATTTAGCTAGAGAAACCAAATTCCCATAACCTCATGATCGATGATTATTTGGTGAAGCCTTAAATGTAAAGTACTAACTATATGAATATATGCATTGTAAAATAAACATTTTGAACACATTGGTAAGACGACGTTACTTAGCACAAGTGAATTTAGCAATCAATCATTGTTAACATACTTTAATAAAAGACCTGTTGAAAATAGGAGCTCTCTTCGTCAATACTTGAGCTAACCTTTCAGAGTAATCTATGGTCAATACTTGAGCTTAACCTTTCAAAGTGGATCAGATCAATATAAAAGTTGGTGATATAACTGACCTAGATTATTATTCCACTACAAGAAAATTCAACTGAAACATCTTCCAAAATGATTTATGTTGCAAAGATCCATCTAGTTATGATCAACCTTTCTCAAAAAACAATTTGTATAGAAGTGAATTGATAAGCCAAGAGTAGTTTTTATGCAGATAATTCATATAGAAGTGAACAGAACAAAGAGACAAAGAGACTTTGCAGGAACAGAATAAACAAACAAAGAAAACAGCGTGTGATTCTTTTGGAATTAGTAAAAAATAGTATGGAATGATTAATATGGAATGATAGAATTATATGGAATGGAATTAATGTGCTTGATTCTCTTATAATTATCTGTGGATACTCTTGATATGTATTAATATAGATCAGCGTGAATGACTAAATAAAGAGCTAGGATTATGCAGCAGGATTAGCAGACAGGCTGCAGCTGAGGATCCAAATCGGTCATTTTTGCGACAAATGTATAGTAGGTACTAGGTAATCTTTTTTTTTTTTTTTTTTTAAGATGAAACGGCAATCACTATAAAAAATTCACGCACATAAATGCGAGATTTTGAATTTGAATCAGAGTAAAAATCTTCAGTATAATTGTATTATCATTTGTAATTGTTAATTGAACTAGACCATGCAGACCTAGGTAAGACTAGTAAATATTTTAGAATAATATGTACCCGTGTAAAGTGTAGAATAAGGAAATTAATAGTTGTGATTATAACAACCTCGTTTTATTATGATGTACTTATAAATTATAATTTACCTTTAATTTATTAATTAACCGTTAATATTATTCACTATTTCACTTTACATTTTAAAGTATATTAGGGATGACAATTTGACCCATACCCAGCGGGCACCCGCAAAAAATACTCATAACGGGTAGGGTAAAAACCCGCATTTTGGGTACGGGCATGAGTATGGGTAATTACCCGCAAAAATGAACGGGTATGGGTGCGGGTACGGGTGCGGGTACGGGTACCTTAGTACCCACCCCGCCCCATACCCGCATAATATATATTTATTTATTTTATATATATTATTGTATAAATTACATATGTATATCAATTTTAAAAAATACAATACTATTAAACTATTACACATTTATAATAAAAAAGTTTATTTATAACATAATACAAACACCATGTGAATATGTCAACAAAGAAATTAACTTTAACATGAGGTTAGTAAATTTTTTTTATAATTTTGATGAGTCAACATTAAAATCTTTTTATAAAAATTAATTATATTAAAACGATATGATATTTTATAATTGATCGATTTATTTTTAGTAAAATTGCGAGTAACGGGTACGGGTATGGGTATCTAGGTACCCATAGGGTATGAGGACGGATACAAAGGTTGTTACCCACGCGGGTATGAGGATGGGTACGAGTATTTTTTCAAACTGCGGGTATGGGGATGTGTACTATAGTACCCTACCCATACCCTACCAATTGCCATCCCTAAAGTAAATCATTTAGCTAGAGAAACCAAATTCCTAAAGTAAACTATATATCCTACTTTGACAAAGAGACTCCTAACTTATCGTATAATTAAGTAGTATTTGTTGGCTCTATCATGTTTAAATGAATTATTGGGCCTTTATTTTCTACACAATCTCTATCATTAATAAATAATGATACATATATAGAATTATTGGCATTATTCATATAACGAACCATAACGGCATTAATGTTGATAATGTGACTTTATAAATCAAGGACGAACGTGACTATCATAAATAAGCCAACACCTAGCTGCCTAACTCATAAGTTTTGATGCATATATACATACCATATATAGTAATGGTGCAAATTGTTTCATCCTTTGAAGTTTGAAATGTGACACACAATACAACAATGTGGTTGATGATGAATTGATCTAATCAAGAAAAATAAACGACAGCTACATATATTTGTGTAAGGTTTTTGAGCGGTTCATAAAAGATTCAAAGTGCTGTTCAGTTGTGATTCAATAACTCATGATAAAAAGTAGATGAAAGTGAAAATCTATTTTTGTGATGATTGTGAAAGTTGAACTATAGTCATGAATATTGCTTGACTGTCAAAAAAAAAGTCATGAATATTGCTTGATGGTGAAAAGTACTGAAATTAGTTGGTAAAATTAATTCCAAGAATCGTGAGCCTTAAGATAATTTGATTACCTAAATTGTAGTAAGTTTGAAATGAGTACTTAATCTTGGATCACATTATCAATCAATTTAGTCATTGAAATTATATCAAATGGAGTGACTAATGTAATTAAAAACTTATTTAGGGCATATTAATAACAAGAGATAGAATACTCATGTAGTGATTGAAGATATAGATGAGAGATGATAAATGATATCTTCTAACTTAATCAGAGGTTTTGTGGTCTATTTAAACCCTAAAAATAACGATGTTAAATCTTGAGGGAAAATTTTGCCACATATTGTGGTCCTATCTGACTTAAGGAGTTACTCTTTGTAATTACACGCAGATGATACATGGTTCATAAAAAAAGACTCATGTAGTGAACAATTGTGAGAATATAAAATTAGTGTTTGGACATTTTAAAAATGCTAGATCTATGCTAAAATTATGAGAGAAAATTGTGAGATAAATATTGAATCTAAATTTTCTTATGTTTATTTTCTTTCGACTTTGTTGACTTTAAGTGTGACTGATTAGCCTTGTGTCGACTAATGACTTAATTATTGAATATATAAGAATGGTAGCCAACATTATTAAGGTTTTAGGTGGAGATGTCTGATGCGAATGTCTTTTATGTGTCTCAGATCATTGATCAATTGTTCCTCTCAGCTCTTCTCCACACTCCCCAATAAGTGATATCAAGGTCCTAGTTCGGCTTGAAGGAGGAGCAAGAGTGAAATACTGGTGTTAGATCGTTGTATCGAAAGTCTTTCTAGACAGTGTAGTCATGAGACATGTTTTGGTGGTAATAAGCGGTGCATATATTAGATGTGAGACAATCACACACTTGAAGGAGAGACTATTGGAGTTCAAGTGCGGGGTAGCTACTTTTACATCAAGTATAAATGAGTTAAATTTTGGATATATAAGAGTGATATTGACCCATTAATAGACCTAATGGTTTAAGGTGTCTTCGATATGCTAAGAGAATGAAGAAGACGACTCCAATTGTGTTTAATTATAAAATTGTTTTTGGGACTAGACAAAATTGGGTGGGGTATGAGACAAGAGATTGAAATACTAAGTGTGTTTGGTAAGTCGAATATGCTAGCTTATAGTTTATTGGACTAGCTTATAAGCTTGTTTGGAAAAAATAGACGCGTTTGGTAACGATCTTTTTTAACTACCCATTTGGATTAACTTATTTTTGAGCTTATGCAATTTTTATGTATTATTATAAGTTTGTCAAGGTAGTTTATGATAAAATAGCTTATAAAAATACAATTTTCACTAGTGTGAACTTATAAAATAGCATAAAACTTGATTTATATTGCATACGCTGTTTGCATAAGCTCAAAAATAAGCTAATCCAAACGAGCTAGTGTTTGAACTTATAACTTAAAGTTTTTTACATTTTATTCCATTCTGATCGTTATTATTTTCATTTTATTATTTCTTTATTTTTAAAAATATAATAATTACCCACCAACCATGCACTTTTATATCATTTTGTATTTACAACGGCTAAATTTGTCAAACACTTTTATTTCAATATATTAGTTTTTCAGCTATAACGTACCTATCAATTATCAGCCATAAGCTAGCTTATAGCTTAATTTTACCGAACAGAGCTTAAATTTCTAGTCTCTTACTAAATCACAAGACAATTTTTTGTCTCAAGTACAAATTGTCTATAATACTAAAATAACGGTCTCTACCAAACATTGTACAAGACAAAAAATTATTCTATATCTGAAAAGTTTATCATGTATTATTTTGGGATTGGATAACACGCAGTAACTGCATCACGCAGTAACTGTTCCTAGTCGTCCGATCTGATTTAAAACTGTGTGATTTTACAACTGTTTATGGTTGATTTCACAACTGTGTGATTTGAACCGCCTGATTTAAAATCAACGATCCAGATCTAAAACTACGTGAAACTGCGTGCTGGTTGTACAACAGCAAATCCAGGTCATTATTATGTCTAGTACTTATGTTTTTGTAAATCAAACAGATCATTCCTTTAAGGTTTTGAGGAGAGAAATTACGTCAAGATATCTTATATGGGTCATGGACCATTGGCATATTATTACCACCGTTGTTAGAATCGGACCATTGGCATATTATATGGGTCATGCTCCAATGCTCCCAAACTATGCAACAAACTTATCTTCTAATGTTTAAAACGAAACAAACAGAACCTTTTTGTTTTGAAACAGAAATAAACAGAACCTTAATTTCACATATTAGGATAATTTCATGGACTAAATTATCTAATGTCATGAAAATTGGAGATTCATTACACGAAAATTTCTCATCCCACCTACCTACTTTCTCACCACACCTCTGGAAATTCCATTTTTGCCCTTGGTCAAAAAATTCGGAACGCGTTTTCCGAATTTTTTTTGCCTTTAAAAACAACTTCGGAATGTGTTTTTCGAATTTTTTTCAAATTTGAACTAAAAAAATTCGGAAAACGCGTTCCGAATTTTTTGACCAAGGGCAAAAATGGAATTTTCAGGGATGTGGTGAAAAAGTGGGTAGTGGGATGAGAAATTTTCTCATTACACGACAAAACAGTAAACTATGATCCATTTACATACTACTTGCCTACCAATTGGCAGCATGAGGATAAGTTACATAACCTTTACAGCTAGAGAATGAGGTACAAATATATACAACATAGACACAATACAGCTCATCAATTGAATGTAGGGGAATATGGATTTTTGATCTACGAATTCTTCAAATCACATTAAAGTTGGTTGGTATTATATATCAAATATAGCTCAATTTTGGACTTTCAACATTAAAATGAGGAAAAAATATATGCATGTATGTAGCATATTTTTATGTCATATATGCATGTGCAAATTAATGTTACTTGGTTGTCAATGAAATAAAAAAGATTTCAATATTTTCAATATTAAATATTAAACCACATTTGGCATTACCAAGTGATGCAAACAAGTTGAAGCTTCCACGTATTGCCAACTCTCCTTCATCTTGTGTTATTTTCATGACCACATTTTACCATAGTAATAGTAACGTTCAAGTTCAAGTTCTCTTATTTTTATCTTCAGTTTTTATGTTTTGAATTAATTTTCAGTTGATGTGGCTTTCATTTTCTGAAGCTGACACAAAGGTGCATACATACACATCCCAAAGTTTTCATATGAATGAATATTTCGTTTTCTTCACCTCTTCGCATTTCTAGATAAATCAGACAAATTTATAACTAGAAAAATTTAATTGGATATCTTTTTGGTTTAATATTTATTAGAAAAACTAGTAACAAAAGGAAATAGTAATGAATAAACGCAAATAATAACGAACATACAAAAAGTTTAATAAGTGATAACAAAGTTCTTCATGTAATGGGTACGTACATCTCTTATCGTAGAATTCGCTACAACACATTTCTATTAGATGAATCAATGAATTATGTTTTCAATGTTACAAGCACTATTTATAACTAATAATTTGGTCAGAAGATGTAACAACAACAAATACCCCTGAATAGTACGCCCCGCTAGTTCAGCTCCTAAGCTGCACCAACCTCTTCCTAATGCATATGACCCATACTCACCGATATTTTATCGCACTCGCAAAATCATATCTCCTATTGTAAAACCAAACTCTTTAGTCATTAGTTATTACATCTGCTGCAATTAGGGATATTGGTAGGTGGAAATGATACTAGGGATATTGTCCAAGTAATAAAGATATTGGTTCGTTTAAGTTTAGAGGTTCGATTCCTGACTCATTTGTATGGAGAAATTTTGGTTGGAAGAATATAATTCACTTTATGTGTCCCGCAAATTTTTCAATGGAGATTAGTCACCGTTAACGACGGTAGAAACTTCGTACCAATATCATGATAAATCAAAAAGAAAAAAAAAAAAAAAAAAACAGAGGTGGACCACCTTCACAAGTGGTCCACCGTGGACAACTGATCTACCGAATATGAATTTTACGAAATTCACTGTTGGATTGAAAGTTTATATCGTATAGATCATCCATAAATTTTTTAAATTTTTTTTAAAATCATTTGATATGTTTTTGAGACCATCAAGATTTACGTTGTTTAATAAACCGTTAATCTTGATGTGTCTTAATAACATATCAAATGATTTTCAATTTTTCTAAATTTTTTTATGGATGATCTATATGATATAAACTTTCAATCCAACGGTTGATTTTATAAAATTCGTATTTGTTATAACGTTATTCATGACTAGTCCACCATGGACCACTTGATGAAGTGATCCATATTAGAATTTACCTGAAAATTTGATCTCAAATTCCACCATATAATCCTAATAAAACTGTCAAGTAGGATATATCAAGTTGGCATTTGTCAGACACATAGTCATTTGCACTTTCATATTAATTATCAATTTTGCATGGATAACAAATTTATGGTACAAAGAATCATCAAAGGAATAATTTTAGTAGTGGACATTATACCAACATAAATTTATATTGCTGTGTCAAAACACAACCAAAAGGGTAAATATTTCCTTTTTCTATCTATACAATTAATTATTCAAACCACTTTTTGTTTTTCTAATTGTTTTCATTATAGTCTTTAGTAGTTGATGAACATATGAAAGTTGAAATTCATGGCTGTTAATAGCCAAGTACACAATGGTTGGTTGAATGGACATAATGTACACAGTGTTCTCAAATTAAATCACCATAATAATAAAAGAAAAAATATAAAATAATTGTATGGTTTTGGTTGCATATTAAATACAGAACTTTACTACACATTGTATAAGCTGGTGAATGAGCTGTCTTTGTACAAACTGATCAGAAAATATGTTGTCAAATCCAACGGCTGGAGACACTTTACTCTAACCGCAGCATTCATTTCCTCATTAAATGCTTTTTTCAGTTATAGTTACCGCCTGTTTTTATGCAGTTGAGATCAGCTCCATTAGTATATCCTCCTTTTCCTCCATTAGTTACCTAGATCTGTGACATGTGACAATAAAACAAATCAACGGTTCAGGTTAAAAAAGAAAAAAATTGAAAGAAACATGTAAACTCTTTGCTAATCATTCACCACTATCATCTCCTTATTCCTTGCTAATCAATCACGTCCATCTTCTTCTTCTTCCCTTACACAATTTCACTATTAGGATTCCTTGCTAATCATTCACCGCCGTCATCTCCTTGCAACTCGCCGCTGAAATCAACTCTCCGTCTGTCTCAACACCATTCTCCGCCATCACCTCTCTTTGTCACTACCAGCACCGCTCGCTGTCACCCTCTCTATCCATTTCGCCGTCGTCGCCGTCATTTTCACAGTTTCAGTTTAACGGTAAATGGTGATTGATACATTAGTAATTTCAACAACATTAAAAATTTGCAGCAAGAGAGCAAGAAAAAGACACGGTTACTACGCCGCCGGCTTTTACTTCGATTTGTTCGCCGCCAAAGTTTTGATACCACATGGTTTGCTCGTTGTTCCTCTTCGCAGCGCTCACTCTTTCTCTCCATCGCAGCTCGCCGTCATTTTCACCATTATTACCAACTTCAGTTTTAGGACAAAC
The DNA here is from genome assembly GCF_020283565.1 of Trifolium pratense. NCBI lineage: Eukaryota > Viridiplantae > Streptophyta > Magnoliopsida > Fabales > Fabaceae > Trifolium > Trifolium pratense. Next base: position 45,486,404 of record NC_060063.1, on the reverse strand, counting down.
GAGCGCCATGAGCGATTATGTTTCAACTTTAGGATCGTTTTGTTGTAATAATCAATTGTAGCTGTAATTTTAACTTTCAATTTTAGACTGTAATTTTAGCAATTGTAATAATAATAATATACCAGATGATGTACTACTATATTGTTATAATAAAGAAAAATTAACAATTGTAATAATAATATACCAGATGATGTACAGGAACCCAGTATCATACAAGAATTGATACAAGTTGTATTGAATTGTAATCACTATAAAGCTATTAAGTGTCTAGCTATTGGTTTGCGAAGGGCTGCTGCATATGAGGTTTTGGCCTGGGACAGAGCTTTGTGCGCAAAACTCGGCATTACTTAGTAACAACATTATAAAGTAACAAAAATCTCCATTATAAAGTAACACAAATCTGCTACAAAATCTGGATTATAAAGTAACAAAAGTCTGCATATTAAAGTAACACAAATCTGCTACAAAATCTGGATTATAAAGTAATAAAATTCAGCTGCATCAAAAGCCATACAAAATAAGTCTAAAAGAAATTGCGAAGTCATGATATGTCAACTGGACTTGATTGTGTCAACATGCCTTGAAATCCCAATGTGCCAAATTGACTTGTTGCTTGATGTTGAAGACCTAATGTGTCAACTTGGCTTGATGGTGTCAACAAGCCTTGAAATCCCAATGTGCCAAATTGACTTGTTGCTTGATGTTGAAGACCCAATGTGTCAACTTGGTCTGATGGTGTCAACATAGCTTCAAGTCTCGACGTATCAACTTGACTGGATTGTGATAACATTGCTTGCTGCTGCATCATAATATAAGAAAAGTTAAATAAATGATAAATATGTCTAAAATTATATAAATTGATGATAAACTTACATGCGACGACTGTCTTTTTTTGTTTGATGATAAGCATGTCTTTCTCTTTCTATCTAATCTCTCAACCCAAGATTTAGCTCGCTTTTTCTTCTTATGTGAACAATCTCGCTTCTTTATGCCGGCTGCCCCACCAACAGTGTCCACATTGTTCTCAATTTCATCATTTGCAATTGATATGGATACATGAACCACTCCACTTGCTTCTTTGTCCACATGCTTTTTTTCCAATATATCATCGATTATTTTGTTGGACTCTTCAGAAACTTTGGACAAAAATGTGTAAGTTTCATGATCAACTGAAGCTTTGTTGATCAGCTTAATCATTCGAGGACATAACTCATTGTATCGCTTCATGAAATCGTGTTTCCCTTGCCAATCTTTATTACTTCCCAACCTTGCATCTCTTGTCCATCTCTTTAGTATATAGTGTTCAGGAATTAACTTAATATTCATGACATCTAAGACTTTCAGAGCATGACTACATAAGATTCCATGCGTCTCAAATTTTCGACAATCACAAGAAACTCCTTGTTCCTGAATATTTCCCATCACCATCCTCTCTTTTGCATTATCATAATTTGTAACAACATACAAACCTTCTTTCACCTCTTTTATGCAAGTGTCTTGATATTCCTGATATTCCGCTTGGAATTCCTCAAATATTTTTGGAGTGTAAACTTTTCCAGCTTGTACAAGCATACATGCATTGTTCATCAATCTAGGCAACTTATGTCTTGACGCATATTCCTCTTCTGACTCATTGTTTCGTTTACCATTGACAGCCCTTTTAAAGTGTGTAAAAAATTGTACCAAATTTAAATCCGACTTCAAATAGTTTTTCAAATCAGCATTAAAACTCTCACTTAACTGAGTAGACCTCATACCCGCTGTGAATGTTTTCCGAACATAAGTCCATGCCCATTTTTCCTTCAATTGAAAGAGTTCACAATTTGAACTATGTGAACCATGAAATCCTTACCAAATTGTGAACTCTTCGTGTAGTTCACATGCCTTATAGCATTTTGTCTTATATGCCAAGTGCACAGTCCATGAAATGTTTCCGGCATAACTAAAGAAACAGCTTTCGCCATTGCGGCATCTTGATCTGTTAGAATTGTTTTAGGCTTTGCTCCACCCATTGCTTTGAGAAAAGTTTCAAATAACCACTGAAAAGAAGGGATTGTTTCATCATATAACAATGCTGCCCCGAAAATGATTGTTTGCCTGTGATTATTAAGTCCTACAAATACTCCCAATGGCCGATAATCCTTATTTGTCTTATACGTGGTATCAAAAGTGATGACATCACCAAAATACCCATAATCATTTATCATTTGTGCATCAGCCCAAAATATATTTGTTATTTCATCATCAACATCCATTTGAAAATCATAGAAGAATGAGGGATTTTCACTTTCATGTTTGAAATACTTAATCAAGGCACCCACTTCACCAAACTTTAGTGAATGCATCCTTTTGGTTCGAAGGTAATTCTTAAGGTCTTGTTTTGTAAAACCAACTGTCTCTAACCCACCAGCTTGCTTTGATATATATTCATTAAACCTTTTGGTCTTAATCCAGATTGATCCCCCAATACAATTTGTGATGCTTGTGCCTCAGATATGCGCCGATGAGAGCGAATCATGTGAACATACTTTTGTGGTTGAAGAGGGTGGTTGTGTTTAGCTACAAAGTCAACAACCTTATATTTCCCTATCTTCCAATCAAGTCGAATAACCATACGCGCTTGGCAGTCCGTTCTAGTTTCTGCTCTATTGCGCTCCCCCGTCGGCTGACGTCTTTTGTCAACACCTCGTATGCCCTCTTTGAAGCATGTGAATTTTCTTGAAGTTAAGACTCCATCCTTTTTGCTTTTGTTTACATATTCTCTCCGAATACCAAATCCAAGTTTTTTACTGTACTCATTATAAAAATCATAAGCAGCTGCCTCAGAGTCAAACTTCATTTCCAAGTGTGGTTCGCTATCGACAATACTGTCTTGCCCAAGTTGCACATTTTGTTCATGGATATTGTTCACCCATTTATCGACACAATCGACTACCGGAATTGATGATGAATTCATGTTATCTGTAAAAGTATAGTCTTCTTCATGTTAGTATATAGCAGAAACCAATATTATAGTGAAACTAATATTATAGGGAAACCAATATTACAGCAGAAACCAATATTATAGTGAAATCAATATTTTAAACATGTACATCGTAATAACATATTATACCAACATTTGTAAACATATTATTAACATTTTAACTAAGAATGTGAAGAAGAACAAAATATTATAGTGAAACTAATATATCAAATTATTATAGTGAAACTAATGTATCAAATTATTAACATTTTAATGTATCAAATCACTAATGTATCAAATCACCATTTACAGTAACATTGACTGTGAAAATGACGGCGACAACGGCGAAACGGATAGAGAGGGAGACAGCGAGCGGTGCTGGTACTGACAATTTCACTGTTCAGATTCTTTGGTAATCTCCTGGGAAAGAAGAAGAAGAGGAGGAGACAGTGAAATTATTAACATTTTAATGTATCAAATCACTAAGAATGTGAAGAAGAACAAAATATTATAGTGAAACTAATATTATAGTGAAACCAATATTATAGCAGAAACCAATATTATAGTGAAATCAATATTTTAAACATGTACATCGTAATAACATATTATACCAACATTTGTAAACATATTATTAACATTTTAACTAAGAATGTGAAGAAGAACAAAATATTATAGTGAAACTAATATATCAAATTATTATAGTGAAACTAATGTATCAAATTATTAACATTTTAATGTATCAAATCACTAATGTATCAAATCACCATTTACCGTAACACTGACTGTGAAAATGACGGCGACAACGGCGAAACGGATAGAGAGGGAGACAGCGAGCGGTGCTGGTACGGAAAATTTCACTGTTCAGATTCTTTGGTAATCTCCTGGGAAAGAAAAAGAAGAGGAGGAGACAGTGAAATTATTAACATTTTAATGTATCAAATCACTAAGAATGTGAAGAAGAACAAAATATTATAGTGAAACTAATATTATAGTGAAACCAATATTATAGCAGAAACCAATATTATAGTGAAATCAATATTTTAAACATGTACATCGTAATAACATGTTATACCAACATTTGTAAACATATTATTAACATTTTAACTAAGAATGTGAAGAAGAACAAAATATTATAGTGAAACTAATGTATCAAAATATTATAGTGAAACTAATGTATCAAATTATTTATTGGTTTGATTGGTAATTCAAGCTCTGAAGCATTATAACCTCTGAACCGGTGCTTCAACCAATGCTTCAACCTCTGAACCGGTGCTTCAACCAATGCTTCAACCTCTGAAGCTGACATAAGCTCTGAAGCATTGTTTTGCTTGTTCTGATACGCGTTTCTGTTTTACTTAGCTTTTTAGAGTTAGTTAGTTAGTTTTGTATAGTTATAATTCAGTTACGTTTTGTTTGTCCTAGGTAGTTATGCAGTTACTTGCATTTGAAGTAACCACCTATTGTATATAAACAAATAAGGCCCTTTGTGGAAGAATAAGATTTTACTTTTTCCTTTATTCAATTTCTGCTTATTCTAAATTCATTATTCATTCATCTTTCATATATCATCCTTCAGTGCTCTTTGTTTTGGGTTAATCCCCAACAAAGTGGTATCTAGAGCTTTCACGATCCAAGGGATCTTGATTCGGATCTTTCACCAAGAAAGAGAATCAAAGGTTGCAGTGATTCAATCATGGCTGGGAAGAGTAATTTCCATGCGAATTTGCCAATTCTTGATGGAAAGAACTGGGATACATGGGTCAAACAAATGAATGTGATATTCATTGTTCAAGAAGTGGATGAACAAGTGAAGACAGTTCTTGATCCATTACCAGCAAATGCAACAGCAGAACATAGAACAACGTTCAGAGAAGCACTGAAGAAAGATAGCAAGGCTCTATTTCTCATTCATCAATGTGTTGATGCCAAGGTATTTGAGAAGATTGCAGATTTCACAACGTTCAAAGAGGCTTGGGACACTTTGCAGAAGAGCTATGGTGGTGATGCAAAGGTCAAGAAAGTGAAATTGCAAGCCTTGAAGAGACAATATGAGCTGCTGGAGATGAAGAATGATGAGACAATTGCAGATTACTTCACAAGAGTGGTGACTCTCACCAATCAGATGAAGAATTGTGGAAGTAATCTTGCTGAACAGGAAACAGTGGAAAAGGTACTTAGAACTTTAACTTCAAAATTTGAGCACATTGTGGTGACAATTGAAGAAACAAAAGACTTAAGTGAAATCAAGATTGAAGACTTGCAAAGCACACTTGAGGCTCATGAGATGAAGCATGGTGGAAGAAACCATGGCAAAGAAGATGAGCAAGCCTTGTTTGTAAAGTTCAAAAAGTACCAAGATGACAAAAAGAAATGGCAGAAAAAGAAAGAGTTCAAGAAAGGGAAAGAAAGTGTTGAAGACAAGCCTGAATCCTCAAAAGAAGGAGGAGGGAAAAAGAAGAATTATCAAAAGAAGGATAAGAGCACCATTCAGTGTTACAATTGTGACAAATATGGTCACTATGCTAAAGAATGTAAGGCTCCTAAGAAGAACCAAAGTCAAAACAGTGGAGAAGAAGCAAATGTGGCACAGGATGATTCAACATCAGAAGATGATGTGAATTTCATGGTGACAATTACTGATGAAGCAGCAGATTCCATGGTTTGGTACTTTGATACAGGGTGCTCAAATCATATGACAGGGAATAGAAGCATCTTAACTGATTTTGACAAGTGTCTCAACACAAAGATCAGGCTAGCAGATAGCAATTCCATTGCAGCTGAAGGCATTGGAAATGTAGTGATACAGAGAAATAATGGAAGGAAAGCAATGATTGAGAAAGTTCTATATGTACCTGGTATGAAATGTAACTTGATGAGTGTAGGTCAGTTACTTGAGAAAGGGTTCAGGGTAGTGCTAGAAGATGAAGCACTGAAACTCTTTGATTCAAAGAACAGATTAATTCTGAAAACAGCACAAAGCAAGAATAGAACCTTCAAGAGTCAAATCAAAGCAATTGAAGCTGAATGCTTAGTTGCAACTGCTGAAAGTAAAGACAGTGACTTATGGCACAAGAGGTATGGTCATTTGAATTTCAAAAGCTTGTCTATGCTTAATTCAAAGAACATGGTGTTAGGACTGCCTAGTGTTATACCTCCAGTCGATACATGCACTGTATGTTTGTTAGGAAAACATCCTAGATCATCTTTTAAAAGTAACTTGCCTATGAGATCTAGTGAAGTGCTAAATGTTGTGCATTCTGATATTTGTGGACCAATTGATGTGTTATCAACTGGTGGAAACAAATATTTTATCACATTTGTTGATGAGTATTCAAGGATGATATGGCTATATCATATAAAGGCTAAAAGTGATGCATTTGAAGTGTTTAAGAAATTTAAAACACTGGTTGAAAAACAAAGTGACAAGTCAATAAAGGTGTTGAGAACTGATGGTGGAGGAGAATATACATCAAAGGAATTTGAGAATTATTGCAAAGAGCATGGCATAATTCATGAAATTACAGCACCATACACTCCTCAACACAATGGTCTTGCTGAGAGAAGGAATAGAACTATCCTGGATATGGCTAGAAGCATAGTAAAGCAGAAGGGTTTGCCACATAGATTTTGGGGTGAGGCAGTTTCTACTGCAGTATATATCCTAAACAGATGTCCTACCAAATGCTTAGACAAAGTGCCAGAAGCTATATGGAGTGGTTCAACTCCATCTGTGAAACACTTAAAGGTGTTTGGTTCCTTGAGTTACAAGCATGTGCCAGATGCAAAGAGAAAGAAGCTAGATGACAAAAGTGAACCTGTGATATTTGTTGGATATCATAGAACTGGTGCATATAGACTGTACAATCCCACATCAGACAAGATAGAGATCAGCAGAGATGTGAAAGTACTTGAGAATGAAAGCTGGGATTGGAAACAGAAATCTGTATCTAAGAAAACTTGTGAAGTGGACTTGGATGATGGATTGAGCAACATAGATGAACCAGTTACTTTTGTTAATCCAAATCAAGGTACTAATCATGAATAAAATATGCACACCTCAAGTGATGATGATGATAGAGTTCATATGACATCAAGACCTCACAGAGTTACTCAGATTCCAAGAAGGTTAGCAGATTGTGAGATGGTTCCAGATAATGCTGTAGACAATGAGGGTGACATTGTGCATTATGCTATGCTTGCAGACACTGAACCTTTAGATGTCAAGAGTGCACTAAAGAGTAAAGTGTGGTTAGAAGCAATGATTGATGAGCTAAAGTCAATTGAAAAGAATAAGACATGGGACCTGTGCAAGCTACCTTCAGATAAAAGAGCAATTGATGTGAAGTGGGTGTACAAAGTGAAGCAAAATCCTGAGGGCCAAGTAATCAAGTACAAGGCAAGGCTTGTGGCCAAAGGTTTTCTGCAAAAGCAAGGCCTAGACTATGATGAAGTGTTCTCTCCTGTGGCAAGGCATGAAACTATAAGGCTGGTTATTGCACTAGCTTGTAGCAGAAGATGGCCTTTATTCCATTTAGATGTAAAGTCAGCATTCTTAAATGGACCATTGGAAGAAGATGTATATGTCAAGCAACCACCTGGTTTTGAATTGAAAGGTAAAGAAGATAAAGTGCTGAAACTGAACAAAGCTTTGTATGGTTTGAAACAAGCTCCAAGAGCTTGGAACAAGAGAATTGACCAATTCTTTGTTGTACAAGGATTTGTGAAATGTAGTGTGGAATATGGTGTGTATGTTAAATACAGTGAGAACAAGCATATGTTAATCATATGTTTGTATGTTGATGACTTGTTAGTGACTGGAAGCTCACTAGCAGAGATTGAAAATTTCAAATCACAGATGAAGAGTGAATTTGAAATGACCGACTTGGGAAAACTCACCTATTTCTTAGGAATGGAGCTGTTATATACTGCAAAGGGGGTGATACTGCATCAAGCAAAATATGCCATTGAGATTTTGAGAAAGTTTGAAATGCTTGATTGCAATTCATCAGTTACACCTGCAGACACAAGACTTAAGCTGGAAGTAGATGAAAACAGTGATACTGTGGACTCTACTATATTCAGACAATTGATTGGTTCACTAAGGTACTTGTGTCAAACTAGACCTAATATTAGCTATGCAGTTGGCTATGTAAGCAGGTTTATGAGCAAACCACTGAAGCCTCATCTACTGGCTGCTAAGAGGATACTCAGATACATCAATGGCACAATACACTATGGTGTGCTATTTCCATATTCAAAAGATAGTGTGAAACTTGAATTAAATGGATTCTCTGATGCTAATTGGTGTGGAGACAAAGTAGACAAGAGGAGTACAAGTGGTTATCTGTTTAAATTCCAAAATGCACCAGTCTCATGGTGTTCTAAGAAGCAGTCAGTGATTGCTCTCTCTAGCTGTGAAGCAAAATACGTTGCAGGATCCTTGGCTGCTTGTCAAGCTAATTGGCTACAATCACTTCTCAATGAAATGAAGATCATTGACAACATCACAGTAATGCTGAAGATTGACAACAAATCAGCAATTAACTTGGCTAAAAATCCTGTTAGCCATGGTAAAAGTAAACACATTGAGACAAGATTTCACTTCCTTAGGGACCAAGTCAACAAAGGAAAGTTAAGCTTGGAGTATTGTTCCACTAACAATCAACAAGCTGATATAATGACTAAGGCTGTGAAGAGAGATCAGTTTCTCAAGCTCAGGAGGGAAATAGGGATTGTATGCTTCGATAGCTTGTCTTAAGGAGGAGTATTGGTTTGATTGGTAATTCAAGCTCTGAAGCATTATAACCTCTGAACCGGTGCTTCAACCAATGCTTCAACCTCTGAACCGGTGCTTCAACCAATGCTTCAACCTCTGAAGCTGACATAAGCTCTGAAGCATTGTTTTGCTTGTTCTGATACGCGTTTCTGTTTTACTTAGCTTTTTAGAGTTAGTTAGTTAGTTTTGTACAGTTATAATTCAGTTACGTTTTGTTTGTCCTAGGTAGTTATGCAGTTACTTGCATTTGAAGTAACCACCTATTGTATATAAACAAATAAGGCCCTTTGTGGAAGAATAAGATTTAACTTTTTCCTTTATTCAATTTCTGCTTATTCTAAATTCATTATTCATTCATCTTTCATCTATCATCCTTCAGTGCTCTTTGTTTTGGGTTAATCCCCAACATTATTAACATTTTAATGTATCAAATCACTAATGTATCAATCACCATTTACCGTTAAACTGAAACTGTGAAAATGACGGCGACGACGGCGAAACGGATAGAGAGGGTGACAGCGAGCGGTGCTGGTAGTGACAAAGAGAGGTGATGGCGGAGAATGGTGTTGAGACAGACGGAGAGTTTGATTTCAGCGGCGAGTTGCAAGGAGATGACGGCGGTGAATGATTAGCAAGGAATCCTAATAGTGAAATTGTGTAAGGGAAGAAGAAGAAGAAGATGGACGTGATTGATTAGCAAGGAATAAGGAGATGATAGTGGTGAATGATTAGCAAAGAGTTTACATGTTTCTTTCAATTTTTTTCTTTTTTAACCTGAACCGTTGATTTGTTTTATTGCCACATGTCACAGATCTAGGAAACTAATGGAGGAAAAGGAGGATATACTAATGGAGCTGATCTCAACTCGTTTTTTTGAGTATAATTAGAAATGTAATTCTGATTTTTGAAACACGCATTCGGTATATCAATAACCGTTCGAATATTGTTTGACAAAAAAATTATTGACAAAAAAAATTACTGTTTGGATAAGATTCGATAAACTTGAATTTAGATTGTCTGATCCTGATGGAATGATGATAGCAAGCCCACAAATCAAAGGCCCAATAGGATGAAATCGAAGCCCTATTGGGATGGGGACTATGTTTCTAAGTGAGTCTAGTAATCAGTAATTTATTGTTATTTGAATTTCCTTCAAGAGGCCTTGGGCCCATTTAACTTTCCTTCAAGAGGCTTTTAGCCCATTTAGCTTTTGGTCCACTTAGCAGCTAAGAAAGAAAAACCCTAGCTATATAATTGTACAAGCTGCCTCCTTAGAGGATATGAATGAAGTATTTTATTTTTACAGTTTTATATTCCGCCTCTTTTATTGTCTTCTAGTATAATTCCTCCTTTGCGATAACTAACGCGTGAACCTAGCATCATTGGTGCTTTCATCGATTTGAACCATGCCTAGAACCTCGAATCCCACCAACAAAGACCTTGATGAATCTATTCAGGCAGTCACTCAACAATTCGAAGAAACAAACAGCCGCTTGACCGCAAGCTTGGGTGAGGTGAACACAGCCATTGCAGACACCAACAACCGTTTAGCTGAAGAGTTGGGAGTTCTACACACCAGGTTTGACACCCAACAACACTCTTTTCAGCAATATTCATTGCAGACGCATTCAAAGCTTTTGTTACTCCTGCAGCAACCGCGACCACTACACCAGCAGCAACATCCACAGTTTACGCAGCAGTCTGCGACACAACTGAACCGGATTCAGCAGTCACGGTGACCGCCGCCGCGACCAGCACTACCACCACCAACGTTTTCACCGAAGCAGGTATCCTCCCTTCTCCATCAGTACCGCCTGGTTATGAAATTATTCTTAACCCTACCCCAACACCCATACACATCCCTATTCACACCACACCTCCCCCACTCACCCTACCACTTAACCACACAACTCAAAACTTTCTTTCAACTCCCATTCAAACACCTCTGCACACCACTACCATTCCTTTTACCCTACCAACCATTCCTAATATCCCAATTTTTCCCACTACAACCATTACCACTCCATTACAACCACCTTACCAAATTGGTACTTATACCCCACCTATCATGAACACCTCTATTTACCCCCCACCGCCACCTTTTCCACCACCACCTTCACAACCTAAGGGTACTTCCACACCAACAACTTACCCAAATTACACACCCCCACCAAACTACACACCCCCACCACCACTATTTCCACCTTACCCAAATTTTTTGCATCATTCATCCTTACCGCATTCACATAACAGCCCACAACCCCAATTTCGTAACCCTAAGATCGAAATGAGTACTTTTGATGGAACAAATGCTTTGGATTGGCTTTTTCAAGCAGAACAATTTTTCCTATTTTATAATGTTCCGTTAGAAAATCGAATGACAATGGCTGCTTTCTATATGAAAGGGGAAGCTCTTAGTTGGTATAAATGGATGTTCCAAAACCAACAGTTATCTGATTGGCATTCTTTTTCTCGAGATCTTGAGTTACGTTTTGGTCCCTCAACGTATGAGAACCATCAGGCACAATTATTCAAACTGAAACAAACTGGTACTGTCTCGGAATATCAAGCAAATTTTGAAAAACTAGTAAACAGAGTTTTGGGTTTACCTGCAGATGCTATGCTTAACTGTTTTATTTCCGGACTACAACATGACATAAAAAACGAGCTAGCCATCCAACGACCCTACAACATTTCTCAAGCCATTGGTTTAGCCAAATTGGTGGAAGCTAAGTTACGTGACAGCAGACAAAAATACCCAAGACCCTTCATCCCAACTACTAATACAAATACCCCATCCCAGCACAATAAGCCCACCACTTTCAACCCAAATTACGCTAAACCATCCACCACACCTAACACAGCTAAACCCACCCCCTCCACCCCACCAAGGCTTCCAATCAGACGCCTTTCCCCAGCCCAAATGCAAGAAAGACGCGCATTGGGACTCTGCTACAACTGTGATGAAAAATGGATAGTAGGCCATCGTTGCGCTACGGGTCATTATCTGTTACTAATTCTTGACCCTGAGGACCCAATGGATCTCAGTAACCAACAAGTGGAATCTGATCCAGAACCAGAACCAACTGTGACAGCAGATGAAACGTATTTCCAGCTATCACCCCAAGCTCTTACGGGTAAATTTTCCCCTCAAACCCTGAAGTTCAAAGGTCTATTGCATGGTTTACTAGTTACTGTTCTCATAGACACTGGCAGCACTCATAATATCTTACAACCTCGCATTGCATCGCACTTACAAATTCCCTCTCAACCTATCCCAAATTTTTCAGTTATGGTGGGCAATGGATCTCACATTCAGTGTTCAGGGTTGTGCCAAGATGTCCCAATTACACTACAAAATAAATTGTTTCACATACCCTTTTACCTACTTCCTATCGAAGGAGCAGATGTTGTTCTCGGTATGGAATGGCTACGCAAATTAGGCCCTATATTTGCCGATTTTTCTATCCCATCCATCTCATTCACCCATGACAATAACAAGGTCACCCTTCAAGGGGACCCTCAATACCTCCCTCAACAGTCAACCTACCACCAAATTTGTCACCTCTTACACACTGACTCAATAGCCTCAATGCACCTGCTCTCATACATCCCAACAGCAGAGGCCACAACCTCCACAACCCAACAGACTTTGGACTCCATTTCCCATACCGTACCCCCTAACATTTGGCAATTACTTCAAAAATACCCATCGGTTTTTGACACTCTTCACGGCCTTCCCCCATCACGGCAACATGATCACTCCATCCCATTACTACCTAATACACCCCCAGTCAATGTGAAACCATACAGATACCCCCACTCTCAAAAGGAAGCAACGACCACCATTATACATGACATGCTGCAAGAGGGCATTATTGTTCCTAGCAATAGCCCATACTCCTCTCCCGTCCTACTAGTTCGAAAAAAAGATGGTACTTGGCGCTTTTGCGTTGATTATCGTGCCCTAAACGCTGTGACTGTTCGAGACCGTTTCCCTATTCCTACCATCGATGAACTACTTGATGAGTTAGGTTCAGCGTCTGTTTTTACGAAAATAGACCTACGCTCTGGTTATCATCAAATTAGGGTTATACCGGAAGACACACACAAAACAGCCTTTCGCACTTTTGATGGCCATTATGAATTTCTGGTTATGCCATTTGGCTTAACAAATGCGCCGTCTACTTTTCAATCAGCCATGAACGACTTGTTTCGTCCATATTTACGACGGTTTGTTTTAGTTTTCTTTGATGATATTCTTGTTTACAGCCGGAGTTATTCTGATCATTTATTACATTTAAAACTTACGCTTGATTTACTTGCTTCAAATTTCTTTGTTGCAAAATTATCTAAGTGTGTGTTTGCTGTTCATAAGGTTGATTACTTAGGTCATTATTTCTGTTGATGGTGTTACCCCGGATTCAGATAAAATTCAAGCTATTCTAGACTGGCCATCGCCACGTTCACTCACGGCACTTCGGGGATTTCTCGGCCTCACCGGTTTTTATAGACGGTTTGTCCGCCACTACGCCACACACGCCGCTCCTCTCACCGATTTGTTAAAGTCCACTAAGTTTACATGGAATACAGACGCCGAAGCAGCATTTACAACATTAAAAACAAAAATGACTTCTACTCCGGTGTTGGTGCTACCAGATTTCTCCAAAACCTTCGTGGTAGAGACTGATGCTTCTGCTGTAGCCATTGGAGCAGTTCTGGCACAAGATGGTCACCCCATTGCGTTCTTCAGCAAAAAGATGTGCAATCGACTGCAGGCTTCCTCGGTGTACGTTCGTGAGATGTTTGCCATCACTGAAGCAGTTAAAAAATGGCGTCAATATCTTATCGGAAGACATTTTCACATATACACAGATCAAAAGAGTTTGAAAAGTTTATTGGTCCAAACAATACAGACAACAGAACAACAGAAATGGACTTCTAAACTACAAGGTTTTAGCTTTGATATTTTTTATAAACCGGGCAAAACTAACCTTGTTGAAGATGCCTTGAGTCGCAAAGACACTGATACAGTTTCAGACGGCCTCTTGTTATCCTTCTCGTCTTCAGTTCCGGTCCTTCTTTCTACACAGACAGTACTACAAAGGAGAAAAACAAGGTCAAGATCTGGTGTCTCAAATTCTTACTACAAAGGAGCCCACTCAGCAATACAGTTACAAAGAGGGATTGGTTTATTTCAAGAACAGACTATACGTACCAGACACCACTAATCTACGAGCTACCATCCTCAACGAGTTCCATACAACACCAACAGCAGGCCATTCTGGTCTCCAACCAACCCTGGCTCGTATCTCAGCATCTTTTCTCTGGCCCGGCATGTATCGTGAGGTCAAACAGTTCATCCAGCAGTGTATCGTGTGTCAACAAAATAAATATATGCCAACAAAGAAACAGGGGTTACTTCAACCATTAGACATACCCGATAGAGTTTGGGAGGAAATTACTATGGATTTTATCACTCACTTACCTAACTCCTTTGGTCACACTGTGGTTTGGGTCATCTGTGACCGTTTGACTAAATATGTTCATTTCATTGGCCTTCCTGCACGATTCACAGCCAAGGATATAGCCATGCGGTTCTCTACCGAGATCTGTCGCCTCCATGGTCTTCCAAAGTCCATCATCTCCGACCGCGATCCTCTTTTTCTCAGCAACTTCTGGAAAGAACTCTTTCGAGCTCAAGGAACGACCCTGAAATACAGCTCAGCTTATCACCCGGAGACCGACGGACAAACAGAAGTAGTCAACAGAAGCTTAGAGACATACTTACGATGTTTTACCAGTGAACATCCTCGTTAGTGGTTTAAGTTCTTACACATGGCAGAGTACTGGTACAACTCTTCCTTCCACTCAGCTATCAAGATGACTCCGTTCGAAGCTCTATACGGCCGCAGTCCTCCCTCTGTCCTTGACTACGTGCAAGGCTCGTCAAGCAACTCAGAGATCGAACAAACACTAGCAGAAAGACAGAAAATTATCACTGAACTGAAGGAAAATCTTAAACGCAGTAGACAACAGATGGAAGCTCAAGCTAATAAGAAAAGAAGAGATTGTACCTTTGTTACCGGCGATCTGGTTTGGCTCCGTTTACAGCCATACCGCCAACACACCGTCCACCGTCGCGCATCCCAAAAGCTATCACAACGATACTTTGGACCTTTCCCTATCACTCGTCGCATCGGTGTTGTTGCTTACGAACTGGACCTACCATCATCCTCAAAGATTCATCCTGTTGTTCATGTCTCCCAACTTCGTGCTTACCATGGTACTGCAACCTCTTCTCAACCTTCCGTTTTTCCTCCAGAGTTGGACGATGATTTGTGTTTAGAAGAGGTCCATGTTCACGAGAATGAGACCCAAAAGGAGCCAGAGATTGGAACTATCAGAGCTAAAGAGAAGGAAGTACAAAAGCTTAACTTAGAGAACCAAATGAAGAAAGGGAAAACTTCTATCCCTCTTACTGGTACAGCCGCGTTAGATAAGGGACTAGATCTTACAGCAGATACTTTAACACCAAAGACCAACCCTCTGCCCTTGGATTTATTAGCGAATTCCAATGTTACCTCCCCACCGTTGGATCACTGTGCAAGTCTCAAAAAGCAGATTCCTTCACATGTTGTGGATCCACGTGGCGCACTCTTTTCCCCTCCAACTTCCGTCACAAGATCATCTTCACCGTTGATGCCTTCCAACGGTCTCAATTATCGCTCCCATCAAGACAACACCACTTCCCAAGGCCAGCTGGAAATCCCTACTTCCAAGACAAATTTTCCTCCTTGTGATCCAACTTTTCTCCCATCCGCACCGCCCTTCAAACTAAATCACAGCCATTCACTTAACACCAACCTTGAGGACAAGGTTTCTTGTGGGGCGGATAGTATTGATAGCAAGCCCACAAATCAAAGGCCCAATAGGATGAAATCGAAGCCCTATTGGGATGAGGACTATGTTTCTAAGTGAGTCTAGTAATCAGTAATTTATTGTTATTTGAATTTTCTTCAAGAGGCCTTGGGCCCATTTAACTTTCCTTCAAGAGGCTTTTAGCCCATTTAGCTTTTGGTCCACTTAGCAGCTAAGAAAGAAAAACCCTAGCTATATAATTGTACAAGCTGCCTCCTTAGAGGATATGAATGAAGTATTTTATTTTTACAGTTTTATATTCCGCCTCTTTTATTGTCTTCTAGTATAATTCCTCCTTTGCGATAACTAACGCGTGAACCTAGCATCAAATGATCACTGATGTTTCTATTGTATAGTTGTTTGTTGGGAACTTTATGATCGCAAGAAACTGAATTCGTATGGTAGGGAGCTAAATATGTTTTTTTAGCTAAAAATAAACCTATTTATTCATTCAAATATGATAAGGTACATTGATTAAACACAAATTTAAAGTCGCTAAAAATAAAAATGATGAATTTGCAAACAAACTCACAAGATACAAGTCAATAGCATAAATTGGAAAAATGTATAAGTCTACTAATATAATATGACTATATTCGAGACTCATTCCTTCGATTTTGCAACTTGACGATGCCAAGTAATCGATTGGGTCTGCATTGGGATCGAAATTAATCGTTTGACCTAAATCAAATGAACAATGCAATGTCACGTTAAGACAACGAAATCACAAAAAAAAAAATACAAAAAAAAAACTAAATATATATGGATCTCACTTTTTTAACTAACGGATAGGAAAAATAATTTGAAAGGGTGATTCAAGATCAACATTGACTTAAAGCAGCCTGCTCCGATACATATGGGAAAAGAAAAAAGCAGTGACGGTTAGGTTTAGAGAGCAGAAGGAAAAAAAGAGGCATGTGATAAAGAGCTACATGTGTTTTTTTTTTAATCCTCTGATTTCAAGGAGAAGAGGAACCCAATAATTTAGAATTCGAACGCGAAGTAAGTAAATAGTCTGACTGAGAATATTCCCACCAAATATCGAACTCAAATTCTTTTAAATGGTACCTTCTAGGAGGAATTAGAGGTCCATATGTTGTTACTTTACTTTTCCTCCTAACATTTCACATTAGTGAATAGATTATCTTATCCTTAATTATGTTACACGGTAGTTAGGATTGCAGTATTTTCTTAAAGTATTTATAGGATGGACACACAAAACAAGACCAACCAGAGGCAGACACTTATAGGTTGGGAAAGAAGAAACTTATTGAGTGAGTGAGTGCTTTTTCTATAGCCTGCAAGGTTCTTCTAATGGCTTCAGTTGGTACAGTCAAATTTTTATTGTGCTTTGTTCTATGGCTCTGGAACTGCAACTTTCTACCTCCTTGTCAAGGTTCATTCTTGTCATCAATCTCCCAACATTTTCTTCATATCAATTTTTTTTGTTCCTTTCTAGCTACCATATAGAAGCTAAATTATAGTGTCCTTTTGCATCTGAATTTTTTGGTTAGATCATTGCATCTAAGTTATAATCTCCTTCTATGTGTTTCTGGTTGCCATTTTGGGATGAATTTGTAAATGTAGTATGTGGCAACTAGGGGTTCTGTTTTTCTTCTTTTTTCATCTAAAATTTCATTTCACTTGCAAAAGGGTTTGTTAGGAATTTGGATTGGCTCATTGAATTGGCATAAACATTTGTGTTGTGAGAGCTTATACACAGAGCTTATGATCTGTGTTCATAAGTTTTGTTTTCAGCTTATTTCTATAAACTTTCCACGATAGCTTATGAAAACACCACAATAGCTCTTATATGATCTTAACTAAGTTGTTCATCTCAAACTCAGCTTCCTAGTTATTGATTGAACTATTGAGCAATTTAATTTGTTTTGTTGGTCATGAAAATAGTACTATCTTTTTCTCTTCAACTAGTTAGGCCACAAAATGAAAATAGTATTTTTTTTATATTTTTTTAGTAATCCTTTAATTCTCGTGGGAAAGGGTCCTGATAATCCAGAGTTCAGCCATGGAGTAAGTTAAAATTGGCTATTCCTACCAGAAATCGAACTCGAGTTCTCCAGAAAGATTTGTTATGGGAAAACTCATTAGGCACTTGAGCCTAATATCTTGATTTAGTTACTATTATTGCATTTTAATACTTTTATGTGTTCTTTTGTGTAGAAAAGGACTTAATTATCTCTCAAATTACAACATTAATTAATAATTGATTGAAATTTGATTACTAGTCAACAAGAGACTAAAATTGGAGCAACAAAATTTTGATTTTGTAGGTAAACAAGAAGTGTATCCATTTATAAAAAAAGCAAGTTCATTTTCATCACCATCAATATCAACTACATCACTCAACAAAGCTTATGATTACATAATTGTTGGAGGTGGAACTGCAGGGTGTCCATTAGCAGCAACATTATCTCAAAATTTCAGTGTTTTATTACTTGAAAGAGGAGGTGTTCCTTTCACTAATCCAAATGTAACATTTCTTGAAAATTTTCACATTACCTTGGCAGACACTTCATCAACTTCAGCTTCTCAATATTTTCTTTCAACTGATGGAGTTTTTAATGCAAGGGGAAGAGTTTTGGGTGGTGGTAGTGCTATCAATGCTGGTTTCTATACTAGAGCAAGTTCAAGGTAATTCAATTTTTCATATAAGTTGGTTTTTCTAAGGGTGTGTTTGGTTGTCTTGCTATAATAATTGATTTTCAATAAACTGATTTTATAAAATTATTTTTATTTACCAATTTTTTTTTTTTTTTTTGACAAAATTTACCAATCATGTTAACAAGTGTTTTAAGGACACTTATTAAGGAAGTCAAAAGTAATGTTTTTGTGTTGGAAATATTTTTTTTTACTAAAGAAAATAAATTAATTTTTTAAACTTTTAAAAATTTGAATTCACCAATTTTCACCGAAATAATTTTATATTTGGTTTCTTAATCAATGGTCTAAGGTTACTCGTTAATATTTCTTTTTTTTTTTTGTCAAGTAATATTTTTTTATTTGAAAAGTGATTTGAATGTAAAATAATTTTGGAAAATGAGTTCAATTAATTTTGAATGTATGAATGATATTTTAAGTCAAAAGCTAAATTCCAACTTCGAATTAAAATTAATTTTGAGTATGTCTCTCCGGACGTAAAAGCTAACTACTTGTGTTTTTCAGTTGTTTATTTATTGTTTTCATATTCATTTTTCCACATTTCATTATTGCTATCTATTTTTTATTAATACTTTTTCCAGAGGAATACATTGCATCTAGTTGAGGTATTGTGGCATATGGTGATGTATTAACTATTTGTCAGTGTTTTATTCTTCTGTGTTAATAATAATAAAAAAATACTACAATACATACAAAAGTTAAATTTTTATTTATTATTCAAATTTACTTTTTTAATGAATATAGCTGCACTTTCATTATAAATATAATATTAAAACTATCTTTGTTTCACATATAAGAAAAGAAAGAAAAAGTTGTTTACATGAGAAAAAAAAAAATCAAATTGTGGTAAAAAGAAGATTAATTAGGTAAAGAAAAAAAAAAGATTAGGTAACAATAAACCAACAGTTTAATTACTTTCGTAGCTAGTTCCTACTGAAATTGTAGTGAATGATTATTGTATAAAATTGTTAATGTTTTTTAAGTTAAATAATCTATTGTCAATTTTTTAAAATAGTAACCTAACTAATATTTCGGTCGAATTTAAAACATCACAATAAGATCCAAAGTAGGTGATTGAAATGTTTAATATAAGGTTGACAACTAGGTAGTATTATACATATAATATGCATTGCATCCACATGTCAAATCTTTACACTAATTTTCCCTCTCTAACTAACACCTGAAATTGTGAAATATTGCTACCACCACCACCACGTGCAATTGTATTCTAGAAATAAAATATAGTACTATAGTATATTTCCAAGTAACATTATACTAATTTCTTCACTTATCATTAGAATTTGGCCTTCTAGATTATTATCTCCATATTTTGTGGAAAGATCTATTGGGATAGATTTAGATTATATTTTTTTTGGTAACATTGGGATAGTTTAGATATGATCTAATAAATAAAAACCTATATAATTAATTTGCTAAGAGTGACTACTAGCAAGAAAAAAATGGGCACCAAAATAGGCATTAAGAAAGAAAAAATGTAAGTAGATTGCATGCGGGAACTGCATGCAATCTAATCTTAAACCATATATAGAGATTATTTTGTCTTATTTTGTGAAAATGCAATGTCAACCGTACAATCTCAAATCGATGGCCAACAATGTATATTTGTGGCCGTTTTCCACGGTGGAGAATTTCGATCCCAAAAAAATTGTTGCAAATCCTTGCAATATAGGAGTACTAGTAGTAAATACTAGTAACAACCCCCCTTCATTTTAGGGACATTTATGTTTGCATCTTTCTTAGACGGAACTCTTCTAAATTCATTCATATTGAATTAAATGCTACTTGTGGTCCTTTGTGATCGATTAGGTAGCAAGGAGGGTCAGATTTGATGAAATACATTGATTGTCAATTTGCATTTGAAAACCTCCAAATTTGGTGAAAGTCATTAAGGATGCTCATTAGATATCATGATCTATATGTAGGAAAATTGAACCACCAGGAGTATCTTTAATAAATATTGCTTCATTATAAAAAAAGATTTATACATACATTAAATTATACTATCTTACATCATATGTATTTGTATGCCTAATAATAAGTCCAAAATCCCTTAACCCATCTACTAAGTCTATTAATCATGGTCCCATGTTGAGAGAACTTTTTGACTCCAAAATTTATTTTTCTGTGGGCCGGGGTTAGGGACTTCGTTATCCCTTTTGTTTGTCGAGAGCTTCTCTTCATGCTGAACTCAGAAAATTCAATTTTGTCTTTGATATTTGGAAAACACATTCTGAAATTTTTATAAAGGTAAAAAAATTCGGAAAACACATTCCAAATTTTTTATTGAAAAACAGAAATAAAAATTAAAGAAAAAAGAGAAACGTGGAGTGAAAAGATAAGCTATCTTATTTGTAGCCATAATATTTTGAGGTTAATTTATATATAAAAAATATTTTCTTATGTGGGTCACCATTAGCCCACATGGCTTTTGGGGGGGCTTTGAAGTAAATTTTTTCATACTAAGTCAATAGTAACATTTTGGTCTTATATACATCCAAAGTTTAATTTCCTCAGAGTAGTTGTAAAACAACCATTAGTGTGACTTTAATTTTTTTTATTTTTTATTTTAGCAGCAGTGGTTTACTCCCTCCGTATCACAATATACGTCGCTTTCACACTTTTACACATATTAAGAAATGTAACTAATGTTGTATGAAAAAGAGAGTTTATAAGTTGATTTACAAAATTGTTCTTCATTTATGGTATAGAAAATATAAATTGAAAAATTGAAAGAAGAGAAAGTAATAAATAGTTAAGAGTATAATAGGAAAAATAACATTAAATACTTCAATGATAATATAAAGCGACATATATTGTGATACAAAATTTTTCCCCAAAGTGACATATATTATGGTACGGAGGGAGTATTAATTAGAGGCTACAAGCATGTAACTAACACATGTTGTGGTTTAGTAGATAGAAGGCATTTTGAGTAATTTATGTCTCCAATTTTTCCAAGCAAGGTCCCCCAGTCTTTGCTGTCTTCAGTGTCTTGTCTATGCTATAATTAATTGCAACAATTTTCCTACAAAAATTAATTTAATTCATTAACTATTTGGCAAATCTTCTTTATTAATTCAACTCATATACTTCCAACTTAAGCACATATGTATGTAGTTCATACCTATTAATTAGTTTCTCCAAATATAGAATGTTACACTTCCAAACTCCTATTTTGAAGCAATAATCTTGTCATAATCTAATAATAATCTTGTTATATTATAATTGTAACTTTAATTTGTCAAAGAATCACAACCAATTGTATATATGACTTTTAACTTGTAAGATACTTTTAATTATAGTTAAATATGTTTAATGATCCAACGGTTATAATTGATTTACAACGTATAAATTTTATACTATGATATCGTTCATCGGTTAGAAAATTTATACTTTTGCAAAAAAAATTAGAAAACTAATATGGAACATGAAATGCAGGTTTATAAACAAGGTAGGATGGGATACAAAGCTAGTAAATGAGTCATACCCTTGGGTTGAGAAGCAAATTGTTCATCGTCCGAAGTTTTCGCCATTTCAGAGAGCATTGAGGGATAGCCTTATAGACACTGGTGTCTCTCCTTATAATGGCTTTACCTATGATCATATTTATGGAACAAAGGTTGGTGGAACAATTTTCGACAGATTTGGTCGCCGTCACACAACTGCAGAACTTCTTGCTTCTGGAAACCCTGACAAACTTACAGTTTTGGTCCACGCCACTGTCCAAAAGATCGTTTTCGATACAACAGGTATATATAATATATCATGAGATTTCAAGTTTCTTTTCGGTCAAAGTCATGACGCGAGCCATTTGATATCTATCAATGGCTTAGATAGACCGACTGCGATGAAAACATGGAATTCTGACTGCAGAGGATCCAAATACAAAGTTATCGCGAATTAGGCCATTGAAAGTAACTTATGACTAATATAGGTACTATGCTGATGTTGTAGGTAAAAGACCAAAAGCTATAGGAGTTATTTTCAATGATGAAAATGGGAAACAACATGAAGCAATGCTTGGAAATGATATGCAAAGTGAAGTGATATTGTCTAGTGGAGCAATTGGAAGTCCTCAAATGCTATTGCTAAGTGGAATTGGTCCTAAAGATGAACTTCAAAATTTGAACATATCAGTGGTCCTTAACAATCCATTTGTTGGGAAGGGAATGATTGATAATCCTATGAACAATATTTTTGTTCCTTCTAATAGGCCAGTTCATCAGTCACTCATACAAACTGTTGGTATCACCAAGAAAGGTGTGTACATTGAGGCTAGCAGTGGGTTTAGTCAGTCCAATAGCAGCATTCATTGCCATCATGGTATCGTGTCAGCTGAGGTACGCGATAATATTTCTCTAAATTTACAAAATAGAGTTTAAATACCGTCGATCACTTTGGAATCCTTATAGTCTGTTTGGTTTGCGAAAACATTTTCTACTTTCATTTTTCGCTTTGTTTCTTGATTTCAATGACTAGTAGTTGTCATTTTCACTGTTTCGTGTACGAATAGGACTATTTCGCAATTAAAAATGAAAACAGGAAACGTTTTCTCAAACCTAATATGCTGTTAACAAATAGATGAAAACTTTATATTTTTCAATGATAAACCAGATTGGTCAACTTTCTACAATTCCTCCTAAGCAAAGATCAATAGAAGCAATTCAAGCTTACGTAAAGAGCAAGCGAGATATACCGGTCGAAGCATTTAACGGAGGCTTTGTATTAACAAAAGTAGGCAGT
Source organism: Trifolium pratense (assembly GCF_020283565.1). Lineage (NCBI taxonomy): Eukaryota > Viridiplantae > Streptophyta > Magnoliopsida > Fabales > Fabaceae > Trifolium > Trifolium pratense. The sequence continues at coordinate 45,463,302 of NC_060063.1, read as the reverse complement.
GCTTGGTCAGTAGGTGAGCTCAAGTTGAATAACACCAATGTGGATGACAATCCTACTATTACCTTCAACTACTTCAGTCATCCATACGATCTGAAGCGCTGCGTCGAAGGGGTCCGCATGGCAGTTAAAGTAGTTCAATCGGAACACTTCACAAACTATACATTGTGTAAGAAAGAAAGCATAGAGAAAATTCTTAACATTAGTGTGAAAGCTAATGTCAACTTCATACCAAGACATGCCAATGACACAACTTCACTAGAGCAGTTTTGCAAAGACACTGTTATCACAATTTGGCACTATCATGGTGGATGTCATGTGGGGAAGGTAGTTGATCCTGATTACAAGGTTCTTGATGTTGAAAGACTTCGAGTCGTCGATGGCTCGACATTTACTGAATCACCAGGAACAAATCCTCAAGCCACTGTAATGATGATGGGAAGGTATGCATACATGAATCATATTCACAACACTAATAAACACGTGTTAGAAAAAATCTAAGGTTAAATATATTTTTAGTCCTTATAAAATTTACGTACGTTTTTTGGTTTTAGGTCCTGTGTTATGAAATTGCATGCTTAAAGGGACTAAAAACATACAAATACAATTTTTAATGTGTAAGGGACTTAAAATGGATACAGCGACAAAAAATAATCGAGATAATTATAGCGACTAAAAACATATTTAACCCTAAAATCCAATTATACGAGCTATGCTACATGTTACAGAAGTTGGATATGATTATGAATAATGTATTTATATTTGTGACAGGTACATGGGAGTGAAGATTTTGAGAGATAGGTTGGGGAGATTGGCTGGTATATAAGGAGGAATAATTGTGCTGTGTGAAGATAAATTCAAGTCTTAAAAAAAAACCAACAAATGTGTGTAATATGAAGATAAGAAAAGCTGTTGCACATCAAAAGCAAAAAAAAAAAAAATTGGCTGTAGAATTTTGGAAATGAATGTAGTATATTTGTTGTAATTTCTAGAAAACAGTTATTATTATTAGTAATCAAGAAATTAATTCTTACCTTTTTGAAGAGGAAAAAGTTACTTTTATGAAGTTTTTTACTTCTGTTTCAAGGTAAATGGAATAGTCATTTTGAGTTTGTAATTTTTTTATTAATTTGGCATAAAAAACCTGATTACAATTATTCAGGACCTTAGCAAATACATAATACACCTTAAGCTTTCTATACTCCAATGGTAACATAAAATAGCTTATACAAGGACAAATTTATTCATTCTGCTCCATAAGTTTGGTTTGGAGCATAAGAACGGCACCCACTTTCAAAGCGCTTTTTTACCATTAGCAAGAACTTTGTTTCACTTGCGTATCATAAGGAAATTGAACAACTACTTCAAATACAGTATCGAGAAATACCGCTCAGGAGAATTGGAATATATTCCAGCTAGATGTGAAGAGTGCCTTCTTACATGGTGAATTACTTGAAGACATTTATGTGGAGCATCCACCTGGATACCAGAAAGAAAACAACAAAGTGTACAAGATAAGCAAAGCACTCTATGGCTTGAAGCAAGCCCCTAGAGCATGGTACAGTACGATTGAAAATTGGTTCAAGCTTGAATTTTTTTAAAAATGCTCCTCTGAACACACTTTATTTGTGAAGTATGATGACAATGGAAAGGTAATCATTGTTAGTTTATATGTTGATGATCTCATATATACCGGCAATAACACCTTGATGATGGATGAATTTAAAAATTCAATGCAAAAAAAGTTTGCAATGACAGACTTAGGAAAATTGAAATACTTCCTTGGAGTAGAAGTAACATAATCTGAGAAGGGTATATTCATTAATCAACACAAGTATGCTTCAGAGATTTTGAGTAGGTTTGGTACAGAAAACTGCAATAAAGTAAGTATCCCCATTGTACTTGGTTGCAAGTTAGTAAAAGATGAAAATTGAAAAGCTACTGATGCAAGGAATTTAAGCAAATGGTTGGATGCTTAATGTATCTTCTTGCAACAAGGCCTGATCTGGCTTACTTTGTGTGCCTGGTTGCTAGGTATATGGATAGACCTACTGAATTGCATTTTGCAGCTCTGAAGAGAATTCTAAGGTACTTAAAAGGTACTCTGACTGATGGAATCATGTACCAAAGTAAAGCAGGGAAATCACTTGAGCTGGTTGGTTGGTCAGACTCTGACTATGCTGGAGACTTGAATGATAGGAAATCTACATTTGGCTATGTGTTTATGTTGGGTTTAGTTGCTATTTCTTGGTCTTCAAAGAAACAAGCCATTGTCACAATGTCAACCACAGAAGCTGAATATGTTGCAGCTGCCTCATGTGCTAGTCAATGCATATGGCTGAGGAATATTTTGGAGCATTTGACACACAATCAAATTGGCTCTACTAGAATCTTTTGTGATAATAGTTTCACAATTAAGCTGTCTAAGAATCTCATTATGCATGGAAGATGTAAACATATAGACATAAGGTTTGACTTCCTGAGAAACCTTGTGAAGGAAGAAACAATGGAGCTCATTCATTGCAAGTCTGAGGATCAACTAGCTGATCTACTGACTAAACCATTGAAGTTGGAATCATTTCTCAAGCTTAAAATTGGTTTCAGAATGATAGGAGCACGAGTCAAGTAGCAATGCAGCATTGCTTGTCTGGTTCAAGGCAGGGTGAGGCCTGCAATTTGGCTACAAGGCGCGTGCATGAGCACTGAAGTGTGTTCTGGTTTTGCTTTGTGTAATCTATTTCTTTTGATTTATTTGCCCTCTAATTGTTGTGTAATTGTTCAATTAGGAGAGAGTATGTTGTATATGTGTTGGATTGGGCCTTAAGCTCAAGCCCAAGTTGTGTTAGTTTGTTCTACGCCCAATGTACCCAAACTATATAAGCCTCTTGGCTTGTGTTAATGAGATAGCTTGGCCATTTGTTACAACAGTGTTTGCTGAGGGCTTTGAACTAGAACTATTATAGTGGATTCATTCCTGGATTGGTATCCCCAGAATAGGTAACGTTGCACTGAACTTGGTTAACAACTATCTTGTGTTATTTATTTTACTGTCTTTGTTATTTGTGTTCTGTGTACAGACAAGTGTTGACATACTTTGCTCAACACATGTCTACTGCGTGACAGACAAGTGTTGACACACTTTGCTCAACACATGTCTACTGTGTGCCAGAAATTACAGAAAATACAACTTGTTATACTTTTGAGACATTGAATGCATGCATTTCAAGATATAATTTCTATTTTAAGCGTTATTGAGTAGTGTAACATTACTCAAATGTTACATCGGTGTAATTTGATCCCTCCTATATATATATATATATATATATATATATATATATATATATATATATATATATATATTTTTTTTAATAGCATAAATATCTCAACAAATTAAATATATTATATCTTTTTTCCTTTATTGGTTTTTCGATATCTTATATCTTTAAAAAAAATCCAAGTATTGCAAACTTTTTTAAAATGTTTTTTTAGTAGGGATCAAACTTAATTCTCTTGATTGACAATTTAATTTTGAACTTGATCTAAAATTACGAATTTTACTTTTAATTTAGAAATTTAAATATTACAAATTTTAATTAAAAAAATGAAGTTGATATAAATGAAGATGAAATGAAGAAGATCAAACTAGATAAATTTCACACAATTTGAAGAAGAAACGAGCAAGATATAAATGAAGAAGACCAAACTAGATAAATTTCACCCAATTTATTTTTTCTGATGTTCATGTGTTAAATATGAATCTTGAAGTCATATATAGCAATCATCAAGAATACCACCAATCAATTACATGCACCAATAAATTATGAAGTTTAAATTTTTTTATTTTTAATATTAATAAATTATACACAAATTCTTCATTGTCATGTATTAAATAAATATGACTCTTTGAATCATGCATATCAATCACCAAAACATACAATCAATTATTATACGCACACTACCATAAATATATTAAGGAAAATGATAACGAGTGCTCCGGGGAACTTTTTAAGTATTTTAAATACTTCACCCGTTCCAAAATGTAGGTCACTTTGAGGAAAAAAATTGTATCAAATTATAAATCACTTTACATTACCAATAAAACATTTAATGTTATTTTCCCTATTATACCCTTAACTATTTATTACTCTCTCTTCTTTCAATTACTCCCTTCATCCCAAAATATAAGACCTAGTTGACTTATGCACGTATGTCAATGCATAATTTTAATCACTAATATCTTAAATTTTCTATTTATAAAAATTACATCTATATATTATTAAAAAAAGATCAAACAAGATCGCATATGCTAATGTTTACATCTATATATTATTAAAAAAATACGATCAAACCAAAATAAATGAATAGTACATTTAGTTAAAGTGAGTCTTATATATTGGGAGAGAGGGGGTATTCAATTTATCTTTCTTATACCATTAATGAAGGACAATTTTGTAAACTAACTCATAGTTTCTCTTTTCCATACAACATTAATTATATTTCTTAATTTGTGTAATTTGGCCAAAGTGACTTATATTTTGAAATGGAGAGAGTAAAAAAATTTGTGAAATTTTTATGACAATGTGTGAAGTTAACAATTGAGAATTAAAATATTTCACTTTTTCCAAGGCATTTTTTAAGCATCTTAAATAAAAAAAAATTGTGAAATTATGAAAATGTGTGAAGCTAACACATTGAGAATTAAAATGTTTCACTTTTTGAATAAATAAATTTTTTAAATTGAATGCTTAAAGAGTGAGACACTCATTAGCAAGACTCATATATTAATTAGAATACATATTCCTGCCGTCGTCGGAGGAATTCACCCTCAACCTGCCACCGTCGGAGGAGGAATTCACCCTCAACATGTCACCGCAGTCAGAGGAATTCACCCTCAACCTGCTGTCGTCGGAGCTCAACCTACGATCATCGGAGAAGGAGCATGTAACCACCAGAAATTTTAATAAAGAAATTACTTAGAAAATTTTGTTTTTTTTTTTAAAAAAAATGTGATGACGTTATTTTTTCTTTCTAAAGAATAATTATTATTTACCCTTATAAGTATTTATACAATGACAAGAATATTTCATTTAAATTACATATTAATAAAACTCAGATTTGTTTATCCCCGTGCACATACAAGCAACACATACTTCATATTTCACTTTTGGTACCTACAACCATATTTAATGTAAGAGTCAATTTCCTTATCCAAATTGAATCATGCCGAACGGAAGATAAAATAAAATAATAATAAAATACTCGTCCATAAAAAGTAATAAAATAAAAGCGATGCAAGAAACTCTATTTAATACCAACTTATAAAAACTAATTAATAATACATGAAATGCAACTAGACCATGATCCGAATATCGCCCCATTTGACACTTAGAATTTAATGCCGCAAGTAGCATTCTCCCCATTTGGCACCTAGAAAACAAATCGCCCCATTTGGCAGTTACTAATAAGATCGCCCAAATTGGCACATAGTAACAAATCGCCTCAATTGGCAGTTACTAATAAAATCGCCCCAATTGGCACATAATAACAAGTCGCCCATTTGGCACCTATGACTCAACTATATGTCATGTTATGCTTCATATACACGCTTTAATATATACAACTATTCAATTGCCCCATTTGGCACTTAAGATATAAACTTTCTTTCAAAATCATCGTTACTTCCACCAGATCAAATTAAAAATCAATTTTCTCTTTTAAACCACACCAAATATTCATTTTATCAAACACCAACCAAATACTCAAATCCACAAACACAACAATCATAGAATTAAATATACAATCAGCCACGAACACATACTCAGAATGTAATGAAATGACATAGAATTGTTATAAAAATAGTTCTTTCATTCCTTCTATTATTATTCCTTCTTAACGGTTAAATATTCAATTATTAATCTATAACATAAACCCTATGTGTATGGGGAAAAACCCTTACCTTGGCCGATTTCCTTCCAAGCACAATACTTTAAGCCTAGTGTAGATATATCTTACTCCAAAGTTACTTTCGACGATCCGATGGTTGAAAATGGAGTACTATGTGTCGAGAAGCTACTGTCCAAAAATAAATACGATACCACGGTGAACGAAGGAGAAATCGAGATTTTACGATGACAGCTTTTGGAAAAACGAAAACAGATTCATTGAATTGGATTTTTTATGAATCAAATAAAAATGGAATAGAAGGACCGATAAAAGAGGACTTACACAATTTGAATCAAAGGAGAATGAAACTTATAATAAAGCTTGATAATCATTTGAATTATAGAGGGAGTTGCAAGTAAATTGTGTGAATCATTGAAGGAGAGGTGTGGTACTCTATTGTATTTGTGAGGCATCAAGATATTTGTATCGTGGGAGGACTACCATTACTTGGCAAGGCAAAGAAACCTTATATATATATGGGAAGTAAAAGAAGTCCGATCATGAGCGATAATAAACGGTACAATGCACTAAGCAAAATTAAGGTGCAATGATGGTAGTGCCTCTTGAGTCTTGAACATAGGAAACGTTTGGTCAATTAAATAAAGGTAATATGTGTGGATTTGTTGGCTTGCTAATCACGTGTGGCTATTACACCACATACTCCAATTTAGGTTCTACTAAAGTTAAATAATTAAATGACAGTAACTTATAAAAAATTGAATTTAAAAAGGTAGATAATCAGATGGTTAAAATAAGAATAAATCATTAAACCATAAATAAATGATTATTCTATTATTATCATACTAAGTGGATTAAATAATATAAATAAATAGAGCATGTTAAAATATTGGGTTGTTATATTATTACCCCCTTAAAAATAGTTTCTTCCTCGAAACTAGAATGTAAGACGATTCAATAAATTCCCTCGTTAAATAAATTATAGAGTAAGAAAACCACTTTCTAATTAAAATTGAAGTTAAAATATTCTAACATGTAAGTAGAGTAAAATCCGCGGGTCTTTCATTCTACCCACCAAAATTTAGTTTTGTCACCGAAACTATTAACAAAAGATTCAAGTAGGATTTAAATTCACAGTTGAAATTTTTTTGTTCGAAGGATGAAAATAAATAAGACAGTACTCCTTCAAATAAATAAAAATGAGAAAGTTTAAGAATGAAGTAAAACCTAAAACAAACTTCCATGCTCCAGCCACATACTCTGATGAAAAAAATAAAAAAAATTGGTTAAATTTATTTATTTTTTTACCAAAAATCCAATAGAAATCAAAGGCATCACAACACAACCCGCTAAATAATTCGCGAAAATAAGATAAGTTATAAATAAATTTTGACAAAGTTCTCAATATAAATAAAATAAATACTTTAATAAAAATTTGATATAGTTCAAGAAAATGGCTCTTCACAGTTCACGCTTTATTTCAACAAGATTCTAGCATAAAGAAATTGCTTCAAAAATATGAGAGATTAAAATAGTTTAATACCAAAAATCATATCACAAAGTCAATAACCAAGAAGAACCGAACAAACAACACAATAACAAGCAACATGCATGCAAACATACAAGACATGTAATGATACCACTTTTTAGATTCTCAACTCTTTTCTTTAAAGCACACTTAAAATAAAATCAATCCACAATACTTTATACTCGTTTATACAAGCCATACTTCTTCCGATCTATTCATCCAAAATCCATTTTAGTAAAGTAAGAAATTATTTTAATTACTTATAATTATAACTTCATATATTTTGTTTATCATTTTTCATAAATTTAATTCGGAAAAACGTCATTAAAGAAAATCAAGGATTTTCAACACATATATAGTAAACTACAAAATGAAATGATTAAGGCGAAAACTGAAGTTGAAAAGTTGAAGTTCAGCGGACAGATTATTGGTACCTTGGTGCAATTTGAGAGAGCTAAAATTAATGATTACGTGAACGCACGTTTTCGTTACCTCCAAGCCGAGATTGAAAAAAGATTCGGATGATTTAAGCTAGCTGATGGTGTGTTCTTTTTTTGGTACATGTTATGAAGGTAGTATATATAGTGTATGCATCATGTGGTTAATTTGGGATCAAGATTCTCTGCAGTTGTAAATCACAAAGTTACACGCTGTTTTAGATCTCATCCGTCCATTTCAGATCAGTCGGTTCATATTGAATCTATACAAAATCAGTCCAAATCAATCTGAACCATTCAGATTAGATCGGACGGTCCTTATTTAACACAGCGTGAAAAATTTACAGCAGGAAATCCTGTTCCGTTAATTTGCAGATGGTTTTTGACAAGTCAAGACTCTAAAGCAGTGATGTTTATCTTGATTTTATAGACCTATAGTGCTACAGTACTGTTTACATTGATTTGAAAAAAGTAAAAGCAAATTTTGCCATCAATTAGAATTAGAATTATCACATAAAATTAAAATCATCATCATCAATTCATCAGAAAATAAATAATCAAATCATTAAACAGAAAATTAATAACCAAACCACAATGCAAAATTTACCTGAGACTTCAAGCAGCAAAAGGAACTTCAATCAGAGATAGTGTGAACCCAGCCAAAGGAACTTCAAGCAGAGAGAGTGAGAGCAAGAGAAGATAGAAGAGGGAAAAACAGTTAGGCCTCTTCTCCAATTCATTGAACAGAAAATTAGAACCACAATGCAAATTTTACCTGAAAACCTTCAACTTCTTAAGAGATAAATTCTTAAGAAATTTTACCTGAAGCACAAGTGGAACCCACCCTAATCAATCCTAACAAACTACCAACAATTACGACCACAATGCAAAGATTTAAATGTTGGCGAATGACCGTCTGCCAACACGGAAATGACCACATTGTATTATTTATATATGCAGGGGGCCGGGTTCGAACACCGGTCATCCCACTCATCCACCTTAAGAGTGAAATTTTTAGTCACTAGCCTACTTGACAAAAAAAAAAATATGTATCCATAAAAATGTAATTAATCAAGGGTATTCCATAAGCAAAACGAACTAATTAACCATTAGGGTCTGCAAATTAATATACATATCCAGCATAACGTACATTTCAAATGACAAAAACATTGAAACAAAATAATCAGAATGAATTTGGAGAGTTTGAAATGATAAGTAGTTATGTAACGTTGATTTGTTGAATCATCAGAAGATAAACTCTGAATGTTTCTATAAACATTGTTATCCCAATTTGGCACTACGATGGTCGATGTCTGTCAGGGTGAGATAACGTTCTTGCCAGGACTTGAACGCTGGACCTGCAACTCTTTAACCCTTAACTCAACTAGCTTAACTAGTTGAGCTACCCATTCAACTTTTTTTTTATTTTATAAGCAAATTGTTAGTATATTACAATGTTATGTTAGTTTTTCTCCTTGTCAGGACTTGAACCTGGACCTCCAACTCGTTAACTCTTAACTCAACTAACTTAACCAGTTGAGCTACCCAACCGACCCCATAAGGTTCTTGATGTTGATAGACTCCGAGTTGTCGAAGGCTTGACATTTACTGAATCATCAGGAACAAATCCTCAAGTTACTGTAACAATGATGGCAAGGTATGCATGAATAAAATCTTATGAACATATCTGCATTATGTATAATTGAACTCCTTTGAACAAGTTTGCCTATATTTAAAGAAGTTCTAGAGAATTAAATCTTACAAACATGTACTTCAAGAATAAACTTGTTGGTGTTTCATATCTGACTATTACTTCAAGAACTCAGGAAATACATAACACACCTTAAGTTTCTTTACTTAAATGGTAACATGGAAACAACTTTATTCATTTTGCTCCATAAGTATGTAACCAACAAAGATAGCTACTTCTTGGTTTTGAGAATTAAAAAAATTGCCATTTTTTAGAACATTAAGAAAGAGCAACCAAATCATATATTACTCAAACAAATCATAGACTACTGTTCTTTTTTATTTCTTTTTTTATGAGTAGGAATTGAACTCGGTACCCCAGGGTTTATGACACTCGCACCAACCACTTCCGTTGGACCCTGATGTTTAGTTATAGTAACGAACATAATCCATTTTCATCATGATTTGTTTTCAGGAAGAGGTGGAACCTTAATGAGATCCAGGCCATAGTTTAGTTGAAAATCCATGTTCACTGGTACTACCTTTAGACAAACCTCTCAAATTTTGCCAAAAGTGTCTTTTCTTCTCAGTGGTAATAGGCCCTGAAGTAGATTTTCTCCTAAATGACTCAAATTCTTGGCCTGAAGTACTTAGTAGTTCTGAAGCTGATAATCTTACCTTTTCTTCGCCAGATTGATAGCCATAAAGTGTTTTTTGATAATCCGAAAGCTCTCTCTCACCCGAAAAGTCCAAAAACTTGCCTTCCACATTTGTCACAAGACCCTCTTCTTGAAAGTTACTTGGTTCTATATAGTTTGTTTCCTCAAACTCACTGCATACAAGCTGCAAGGCCTGAACAACTTCTCCCATGAAAGGTCGTTGAGATACTTCTGGTTGCACGCACATGGATGCAATTGCTGCGACTTTTACCACAGTATCAATGGATATGCTTGGCTTTACAACTGGGTCTATGATCGTCTGCAAACTTTCGTTACTCGTGAGAAGTGGACGAACCCATGTGACAAGATTTTCTTGACCTGGCGGTTGTGACAAATCCACAGGCTTTCTACCAGTAAGAAGCTCAAGGAGTACAACTCCATAACTATAAACATCACTTTTGACGAGAAGATGACCAGTCATTGCATACTCAGGAGCTAAGTAGCTGCAAAAATAAGATGCCAATGCATAAGTTCAGCTTTCATCCTGAGGAATCGTTAATCTAATAAAACCATTCTAATGCTTTTATCTAGAAACTTATGTGTAAAGAGTGAGCGGTAGAGCAGAAACACTGGTTCAAAAGTAAATAGATATGAAAAATTCAAACATAGAACACAATAATTGATCACGGAGTTCGTCCAACTGTGCCAACGTCTCTGAGACTCTGACTATAGAGGAGTTGCAGTACCTTTCTATTATCACTAACAGCTTACGATTTTCAGAGTACAACTTGTGCTTACATACTATGATCTAGTTTACAGCATTATTCATTTACTAGTGTATAGTTATTAACTCAATTTGGGATTAAAAACCTACAGAAAATGACAAAATGTAATGTGCCAATACAAAAAAAATTCATAGTGATTAGATAAACACCCAAGATACTGAAATAAAATGAGTACATTGCAAGCATGTATAAATATTTCATTCATCAAAGTATCAACATGAAAGTGCTAGCAAGGGATCAATTCTTACCCGAATGTACCCATGACATGTGTGGAGATGTGTTTGTTTCCATCTTCCAGTGCTGTTCTAGCCAATCCAAAATCTGAAACCTTGGCTGTAAAATCATATTCCAACAAGATGTTACTGGACTTGAAGTCCCGGTGTATGACATATGGATTGGAATCTTCATGAAGATAAGCCAATCCTCGAGCAGCACCAAGAGCAATCTTCATCCGGGAATTCCAATCCAGTGGATCACTTTCCTTGTCAGCACCTGGTAAAATAGAGATTATTCAGAAGTTAACATCTGAAAAGAAGCGATGGCCAATGACTTACATAAGTGTGGATGAAATTCTTGAAGTGTGCTTTTTCTTACCATGCAAGTGGGATTCCACACTTCCATTCGGGACAAGCTCATAGACTAGGCAACGGGTCTGTTTTTCGATGCATATACCTATCAATTTAACTAAATTTCTATGGTGCAGGCGGCTAAGCATTTCAACTTCTGCCAAGAATTCACGGCCACCGCGCCGATCATCTCTTTTGAGAATCTTCACTGCTACATCCCTCCCATCATTTAGAACACCTTTGTAAACAAGTCCAAAGCCACCTTCTCCTAATATTCTGGAAGAGTCAAAGTTATTTGTTGCTTTCTCTAAGTCATTCAAGGTAAAATTCTTGGCAGACCCTGTATATGCTATTGTTCCAGAGTTGAAGGATCTCAGTCCAGATCCCGACACAATCCCATTATTCAACGGCCCAGCAATCCCTGCCACATTAAAACTAACTTCTATCAAATAACATCCATTGCTTCCATTTTTATGATGCTTAAAGAAAACAATATCTTTATTTTTTACTGTATCCAACTATCAATAAAACTTTTACCGAGTCGGTAATTGGACTTACTTAACGGTTTTGAAGACAATGACTTTAAGCTATCTGAAACTTGTTCACGTTGATGAATACAAGAACTGAATTTCAACAGACAAAGCCAAGCCAGTCCAAGAAATAGAACAAAAGCAGTAATTGATGACATTGCAATTATAAAAATCATTCTTCCGTTGCTCCCTTCTTTCTCTTTCTTTGGTACAGCTACTCCTAAAGGTTTCATCATCATTCCGTTGTTGTCACGACCTGGATTTGGTCCATCATCTATACTAGAAATACCTGAGGGAATTGAAGGTGGAGATGGTGGAAGACCTGCAAGCATTTTCCAAAAGGCATTAATCTCGAGATATATTTACCAATGAAACCAAGAATACAATAATAATTCACTTTATAACACAAATAGTCCTAGCAAATCACAATCAATGTATAACCTTGATACCTTGATAATGAACATATAGTACTTCATAAGCACCAAAGAGGGAATCATCTATTAGAATCTCCCTATGCCAGAATTTTTTGTATATTAAAAATGCTGTGGCATCATCAAATTTAACTCCTTTAGGTACCAAGTTTATGAGAATATTGGTTTTCTCTAGTTGCTGATTAGCTGCATCAGCTCCCACAATACGAACTTGGTTATGGTTCAGCAAAGCACTTTCTGCAATTTCCTTGGCTAGCTTTGAAACCAGAGGAAAACACTTGTATATTGAAATGCTGACGCGGAGTTTAACTTGAAGTGGCCATACACAACCACAAGGTGATCCAGGAGGTGTGTATGTCAACGGTTCTAAGCAAGTAATGGACAAGCAATCTGCACGAAGATCAACATCAGATAGCGAGCGTTATTAAAATAATACTTTGAGCTAATATAGATGCAGGATTATGTTTACAATACCTTTATTAGGAGGTGGAGGGGGAAGAACCAATGTATATGCTGGTGGTGGAGTCTTAATCTTGTCCAATGATGAACCTAGAGGTGAAATTCTAGGTGAAAGAGACGGCACTGATGATTGATGAACAAAGATAAGCAAATAATCAGGTGCTGATTAAAAGAAAAGGTAGATGAAATGAAAGAGTACAATCAAAAGCAATTACACTAACAAATAAGGATGTATACCACCCAGATGGCTTGACCGAAATGCTGGTGATGGTGCAGGTGCAGGTCCATGGATAAACTTGATCTTTGGTGAAGAGAAAGGAGGTTGTGCTTTGAAAACTGAAGGACCTATTATTCATAAATGAAATTAATATCAACATTTTAGATTCAAAGTAAAATTTGTATAATTTTTTACATTAAACACTTAAGGTGAGAGAATCAAACCTTGACTGCTGTATGTAGGAGCCTGGATTGGGGCTGTCGGCAGTGGAGTTGGATTGCGGTTCTTTCTTCCGGAATAGTGATGCTTATGATGTGATATTGGAGAATCCACAAAACCATGTTTCCATATCTTTGTAGGAGCTCTGTCATGTGACTTGGAAGGTGGTAAATCAATACTTGTAGGAACGCTTGACGATGACTTAGTGGGTGGTTGTGCAATACTTGAAGGAGCGTAAGAAGATGACACTGACGGTGGAATTGCAATACTTAAATGACTTCTGGTTCTGAAATGGGGTAGATTGGTATCTACAAGTATACAAATTAACTTTAATTTTGGATAATTATGATCATTAACATAAAATTCATCAGCTTCTCTCGACCTTATTCATGATCGTCAACCTGGTTCTGAAGCCTAATGTTAAATGCATACATCTAATACGAAAATGTACTACAGCGATTAGATTACCCTTAATTTTCTTTCTTAGAATACATGTGTGAAGCATATGGTGTTAGTCAAAGATCAAACCAATGTTGTAAAATAGTGGTCATATCATATTCATAGCGGCGACATAGCGCTATAGTATAGAGGAATTTTAACAAACAGCTTTTGTTCTATGATACGCGATTTAGTACAAAATATTGTCAAACAACAATTATAGGAATGCCTAACAGAATTTGAACAAACGTTGTTTTTGCAATTGACAGCATTGGATTCAAACCAACTAGATCTTTGATCTTGATTCAATTTCACTTCAAATATATTTCTAAAGTAATTTAAAATCTATGTAATAAATTAATAAAATTGTCCAATGCTGTTGAAATGTTTCATACTAAACTATACTAAATAAACCAAATGTTAGTTGGTTCAGTGGTGATTGACGCTGAACTTGGTAGGAGGACCACAGTTCGATCCCCGCAACTATATTCGGAAGGGGACTGGAAACACTTGATGTCAGAACTCGCCCCGAACTCTGCCCCTGAACTCTGGACTACTAGGCCCCTTCCCCTAGGAACAGGGGGTGAAAACCAAAAAATAAAAAATAAACTGTACTAAATAAAAGGATGGTATAAAACTATAAATTAACAACTTAATTAAACTAACATTAATCTTAAAGACAAAACATCATAATATAACCCATTTCATTAAATATTATAAATACCCAAATTTTATAAGAATATGTTAACTACAACAACTTTTGAACCAAAATTAGGAAGAACATTACATTTTAATCAATAAATGAAGAACTAAAAACACATGAATTATACTTATTCATACCTGCAAATTCATGAAGCTGTTGATTACTGAGAACAAAATGTAGCTTAAATAGCAGAAAAATTATCATCAATCCCATTTTCTGCTAAAGAAAAGCTAGATCAATAGAGAAAATCTCTCAGCTTTCACCAAAAAACCAATGACAGAACAAATTGAAGAGAATCTAGTAGAAACATGAATGCATGTCACAGTAAAAACATAAACATAAGTTTTAAGACTGCTCAATGATAGTACAAGAATGATTTTTGAGGAAAACACTGAAGTTTCATAGTTTTTTCAGAACTAAAGTTCTAATCTTTGAAGATATGAGAAGTGTGAAAATACTGAAAATAGTGTGATCATTGTTTTTGAGAGAAAAATCTAAGAAACATATGAAACAAAAAAGTATAAGGCTACTATACTTTAAGCATCAAAAGATGAGTAACTTATTCAAAAGAGTTGGTGGGGTTGAGCATATGTAATGTGAGTGTGTTTGATTGAGAGTGAGAGAGAGAAAGTCATAAATATTGGCTATAAAGTAGGAAGAGGTTTATTGAGTTTAATTGATTAATTAAGACCTTAAGCTTGACTTTTGTTTTTTCAGTTTATTAAGGTAATCATGATGATTAGAGCCGGGTATACGGACCAAAGTCCGCGGACCGACCCGTTTAACCCGCAGTCCGTACGGACTTAAGACCAATTTTTTTTGGCCCGTTTACATTTTTGCCCGTGTGGGTTGGACCGTTAAAATCGCAGGTTATGCGGGTTAAACCCGCGGGTTCCCGGGTTAGTCCGTGGCCCGCTTTTTTTTTTATATAATTAAGGCTTAATTACAAAATTTATCAGATATAAATAATTTGGTCCATGTCCAAATTCACCTTTTTTAACCACAAAAAAAAAAAAAAAGACTTAGTCTAAACACTTATTATAAAAAGCAACAACACATGCACTCCAATTTTAATCAAGTAGACAACAACACAAAACATCAGGATTCAGACATGTTCTTCTACTTATAATCTTTTGTTCTTTTTCACTATCTATTACTTTGTCTTAGCTGTATATACATTTGCTAGTATTTAAAATATACATGTTCAAATGGGTAGTTATTTTTCTTGGGGGTATTTTCCGCTATTATGTTTTGAATAATTTGGTTACCTTGATGTGATTTAATTAAGTTGAATCTGTTAATCTTTTTATGCTTTTTTGGGTACATGTAGAAAGTTTTTCTCACTAAAATGGACGGTACAAAATGACGATGTGAATCAGTTGAATTTGATTTTAGTTGCATTACTTGCAAAAAGAAGATAGATAAACTCAATGATATCACAAACTTTATTTATTTTAAACTTTATTTATTTTTATTTGTTAGTTACAATTTATATGTTATAACATAAAATTATTAATAATATATTTTTTTAAGCTTTCATTATATCAATATTTTACTAATTTAGTTTATTTTTTTGAAAAAAGTGATTTTTTATTTTTTTTGGTAATAGTCCGCGGGTTAACCGTTTAACCCGCGGGCTTATGCGGGCCGAACTCGGACTTAATATTATAACTCGTTTATATTTGCCGACGAGCTTGTTCGCCCCGTTTAATATGCGGGTTTATGCTGGGCGGGTTAAACGGGGCGGGCTAGCCCGCATACCCAGCTCTAATGATGATTCACTTGTACAATTAGCAGAATTTTGGGATTGGACTTCTTAATTTTTTTTCTTTTTCCCGGTAATCGGTGACTAGAAATCCCGCCTTAAAGTAAATAAGTGGAGTGTTTGGAGTTCAAACCTCAGCTCCTCCGTAATATATGCGATGTCCATATTAACTGAGGTAAACTCATATGGACATCTTAATTATCATTTTATTTATTTATTTACAATGTTGTCAATGTCCCTATGAACTGAGCTAAACTCACATGAACTTCTTAATTATCTTTTTATTTATTTATTTACAATGTTGTCAATGGAGATCGAACCTAGAACCTCATTCATATTACTCAAGTCTCTCACCACTAGACTAAACTTAATGACTTAATTATTTTTTTTTAATATATGGTAATGTTTTTTTTAAAACAGCGAATATATTATTAATCAGGTCTCTGCACAAGACGAACAAAGACGGGTAAAAAAAGTAACTACATAACAGGGCGCCGTATATATGCGAACGCCAAAAATAAACACCAAAACAAACACCACCTACAGACATCCACCCTCTAATCCCAAAATCAGAAAGGCACCCCTCAGATTTCAGACCACCAACCCAGCCCCAAAGTTGTCACTAGATCGACACTAACTCCCGATCTTGAATCAAAAGTGATTGGCCAATAAGAATCCAAAAAACAGCCCTTCAGGCTAAAAGCCGATGAGACAACGGTAGAATGAGAACCTAGGCAGACAAGTCCCAGCTCGAAGACACCCTACAATCCAGACGAGGATATAGCCAACACACACGCGACAACTGTAACGACCCATTTTTCGTATTCGTATATTTTATTGAATGTTATTTTATTTATTAATTGGCTTTTATTATTTTAGTGAGCGGCGAATAATTATTTAGCCGAGCGTAAGTTATTAGACGCGAGAACCTTTGTTTTGGGCTTATTGGGCGTGAGAGGCCATTTGGGCCTTAGCCACTTGGGCTTGGTTCATGACTTTTAGGGAGAGGTACTTAAAGAAACCTTGTCATGAGACTTAGCTCATTTCATGACTTTTGTCTTAGAAGCAAGAATAGAGCAAGGGCTAGGGTTTGATCAAGAGAGAAAGCTTGAGCAAGAGAAGGCTAGGAATCATCACCAAACTTAAGGTAAGAGATTAGAATTCATGATTCTTGAGTGGCAAGGAGAGGGGAGATTGTCTATGTCTCCATTCCCGAACTCTCCCACTCAATTTCTTTTAGACTTTTGATTAAGCTTTTGTATGTGAGTGTGATGTTCTTCATCATCACTTTGTATGTGTTAATCACTAGCTTGATTTCATGAAAAATATGTATGTGTTTGAATCATGTTTGAAAAGTTTATGAAAGTTGCTTAAAATCCAAGAAATTGGCATGATTTTGATTGTTTGAGGTATTTGGATGTTTGGAAGAGATGATTAATGTTCCTTGATATCATATATGCTTGGAATTGCTGTTTATAAGAATTTATAACATGTTTGAATGAATTTTTGAGTTGATTTAATGTTAAACCGCCTTAGATAACTCAAGAACAGATATTTTCTTTCTGGTGTAGTTCGCTAAGCGACCAGGAGTTCGCTGTAGCGAACATGTTCGCTGAAGCTCGCCAATGCTCGCCATGAGCAGGTGATCCCCTGGTGAGGTTCGCGTAGGCTCGCTAAGCCTTCGCTCAGTGACTAGTTCGCTGAAGCTCGCCAATGCTCGCCATGAGCAGGTGACTTCCTGGTGAGGTTCGCCATGTCTCGCTGAGGCTTCGCTCAGCGAAGGCCTCTGTGACAGCAATTTTTGTTGATGTTTGTAAGTGTGATTAGGCACTTGTAACATGGTTTAAGGGTATCCTTACATGATTGTTGATACATGTTGATACTGTTAATGCTTATTGTTAATCGTTATATGATTGATAAACGTGTATGCAATAAGTTGTAGCTTAAAGTGAGCAATGTGATGTTTTGGCATTAATTTGTAATGTTAAGTGAATGTGTTAGGATTGTGTTCCCGCATTCATAAAAGAGTAGCTTCGAGCTAGATAATATCATATGGTTGATATGTGTATACATACATGCATTCATGATTGTATGTGAACATTGGAAACTTGGGTTCCAATAACGAAAATGGATTATGTGTCCATAATGAAGCCGAGGATCGGATTAGATGAATCCATGAGTCCGGAGTTGCTATCCAACAGGATATAAAACTGTGTTGGCTTATCCAAGGGAGATAAGATGGTTCGGTAAGTTCCGACATATCCAGCAAGATATAAAACTGTTCTTGGTCCACCGTTGGTGAGACACCTTGGTACCACATGCATTTAGTTATGTCTAGGGATGGCATGACAGTGAATTGATTGGCATTAGATACCTTAGGGTAAATGCGCATATGTTTGAGAAATGGTATGTGACATTATTTGGTTGAATTGTGTTGAACTTTATTAATTGATAATTGTTTAGTGTGATGTTTTGGCGTGAGTTAGAATATGTATGATGTAGTTCGAAAGTGTAAGACCTTTCTTATGTTCGTATGATATGCGATTATGTTTTCTAACTCTCTGCTTTGTGTTATTTGCTGGACCTTTGGGGGTTCAGATATTCAGGCTGAGGACTGTGCCGACGTTTAGACTGCTGTTTTAGCTTGGTGTTGAAGTACCTTTTGGTGAGGAGACTTAGCATAGATTTCTCCTGTTAGTACTAGCTTTTGGTTAGAGTTTGTAAATAGTAAATGCTCTGGTAATGTAACATCGAGTCGGGGATTACGCTTGGATTTCATCGTATATCGGTGTTACCTTTTTGATATGCTAGTTCTTGTATAAGTGACATCCTTAGGGATGAATATGGCTTATGTATATATATATGTATATATATGCATGCTTGGTTTGATTGAATCCGTTGTTGCTTTTCATGTTAAACTTCATGACGCTCTGTGTGTATGCTTGTGTTTTAATTACCGCGTGGCACTCTGCCTTTACACTTGTTAAAAAGTTTTTAAAATTACGTTTTTAAGGGTAGTATGGGTTAGGGTGTTACAACAACAACCGGCAAACAAGTCTCAACTTGCGGACCACCTCAAAACAATGAACACCGACGCGAAAGAGGTCAACCAGAAACACAAGAAACCTGCAAATCTCAACAAATTTGGACACCAACAGAGACTCAAAAAGAATCCTGCAAATCTCAACATATTTGAAAAGCGGTCAGAGAATCAAGTATCCTAGAAAATCACTTCACACGGCATAAACCAAATATCGGCGAAGCCAGATCTGAAACGCCACCCATCACCACCGTACGCGCAAACCCCACCGTCACATCACCTCACCCAAAACCACGGCCGACACCACCACCACTCCAAAAGAGACTCACCACCACAACACCAATATCTCACCAAACCTCCAGATCTGCACCGAACCACCACACCCGCCGGAAAACAGCAACAAACCGCCGAAACAAAGTCCAAATTCGCACCAGCACAAGATACGAGATCCTCACCAGCACAAAATCTGAACCAGCAAAGTCCAACACCGCAACAACAACAACTTTTCGGCGCAGAGAGGAACAACAAACAGATGAGGATCAAAGAGGGCCAGCGATTGACAACGGTGAAGTGGAAGAGCTCGCCGAAAAGCAGAGTGCAACCACAACTCAACACCAAAACAAAGCCACCATCTTTCAACATCACCATCATCGCAACTCAACACCAAACAAAGCCACCCACCACCACTCAACACCTCCAAACACCACCACACCATGGAATCTAACTACCAAAGAGACAACACCAAAAACCACTCCAAGCCTCCAGATCTGCACCAAATCACCAGAACCACCGGAAAAACGACCACTACGACGCCGGCGCTACAAAACGACCCACAAACGGGCTTGAGAACCACCATCAAGAAGGGTGGTCGTGTTATTGTTAACACCTCATCGGAAACACACCCCATGTTGTGGTTTAAAGGTGATGTGGAGGGACAACACACCTCGTCGCACCACCGTCGTCGGTGGCTACATCTTGAGTGGCCGATTTGGAGTTTGGAGAAGAAGAAAGCTTGGGGGAGGTGGATCTCCCTTGTATTAATATTTTAATATGTAAAACATTTAATATTAAAAAAGTTAAATGTACAATTTCCATAATCCTTTTCATTTAAATAAGTGATTATCCACATAAATTTGCTTCTTCGTTTTTGTTTTTTAAGATTGTCATCTTGTGCGGTGGTGTGTTTATCGTCGTCTTATGCGGCGTTTGTTCGTTTTTCGATCTAGTACGATATTTCGTTGATTCAAATTGACATATCTACATCAACTCATTACAGATCTGATGAAGACTTGGACGTCAACGTTGCAGATCCGGGAGTATGAAGATTCCAGTTACTTTTATTTTGTCATATTTGTAGGCACTTTCATAATGCCGTTGTATGCTATTACCCTAGGTGCTGTAAGATTGTTTGTAGATTTCATCTTTTTCAGTTTTTAGCAATGTTGAATTTGTAATGATCGATGTATTTTCAATTTGAATGAATGAATCCATATTTTTAGTCAAAAAAATAAAATTTCCATAAGAATATTTTACATTTATTTCCTTAACATGTACTCTAAGAACATATCTTAATATTTTCCTTTAATATAGAGTGTTTTACTACTTTCAAAAATTAATGGGAATTAATTAAAATACGAAAAATATTTACATGTGTAATAATGTTAAAGAGTGAAATATAAATAAATAAATTTATATAATTAACTTTTTTGAAATTAAATTTAGCACTCTTTTCTTCTCTTAGTAATATATGATTATTACTAAATTGTCCTTTGTGTATAAATATATTTATCATTGATTTTTCATATTTCAAGATAAATTGATACTCCCTCCCTCTCAAAAAGAATATCGTTTAAGATTTTTCTACACATATTAAAAAATGTAATTATTTTATCAAAAAAGTAATACTTTTATTAAATTATCAATTTCCTTAAAAATAGTGCATGTAGTAATAATTAAAAGGTATAATTAAAAAAATATTGCATGTAGTATATAGAATTTTTTTTTTTGAAAAAGCTAAAATGAGATATATTACCACAACAGCCTCACTAGCACAAGACGTACTAAGATAGACTGCAAAAATTTACAAAGAGTCATAGAAACAGAATCATAAACAAATCATACAAAGCTCAAACAAATCATGAGATATATAGAATTATTTTACTATACATATTCGTTTTTTTCTTAATTTATAGGCATGACCATTCGACGGTGTGACTAGCCCAACCAGTCACTCTAATTAGTAGTTATTCCATCCTATCACTATAAAATAAAATAAAAAAATTCTTTTAGATTGATTGAAAAATGAATGTATGACCAAATATATAAATTTTTAATGAATTTAAAAAATAATTTTTTAATTATAATAATATCGGGAGGGTATAGTTAATGATAAATATATTAAAAACATTATATTAAAGAGTGGTTTACCATAAAAGTACGATTTCTAGCATTCTTTTTCATTTTTATTATATCATAATATTGGTACGAATTGCAGTTAGTGATGATTAATTTTGTCGAAAAATATCTGCTTTTAATCAAATTTTCTCACATGTATGGACTATGAATCAAACCCCTGACCACAGATTAAGGAGAACAAAACTCTTACCACTTGAAATAATCGATTCTTTTTCTACTATTATATCGATAGCATTTTTTTATTAATAACCTATTGTCTAGAACATATATTGAAGCAATGTCAATTTGTCAAAATGACCCGTGGGCTATAGACTCTGTCGTGTTCATGCAACTATGTCCTTTCCTCAATCAGGTATAACATCATAATTAGCTATATATATTGTTGGAAATTTGGAATGTTGGTCAGTTTTATTTAATGGACAAAACAAATTTAGGTATCCAACTTTGTGATCTTATAATTTTATCATCTCATTTATTTTATATATTTTAGGTTTTGCATTAGTATTTTTTTTTTGACAAGTGCATTAGTATTTTATATGATACTAAACATTATACTCATCTTTAATTTGTATTCATGTGTAATGCGAGTTAAACTTTGTTGGGTTGTGCATAAGTAATGTGAAAAAAATAAATTTTATTTATTACCATTATTTTGTCATTTACATAAAAGTCGTAAGAAACTAAATATCATGGTCTTTTTACTCAACTAAACATCATACTTAAAGTATGACAAATAATTTTCATTTCTTTTGTTTATAGTCTTACATTCAACATAAATTCTTCACTTTACAAGTTAATTTTGGAAAATAAGTTAAATTTAATCTAAATTTTAAATATGATATTGTATTAGAGTCTATTTAAATTTTATTGAACCATTTACGATCAAGTCATCGTTAACTTGGATGTGGAAGAGATGAAAAATACTATTATATCTTACTACTTCATCCGTATAAAATATAAGTCGATTTGAAAAGAAAAAAATTGTGTTAAAATATAAGTTGCTATACAAAATCAATAAAACATTTAATTTTATTTTTTCTATTATACCTTTAACTATTTATTACTCTACTTCTTTCAATTCTTTAATTTATCTTTATA
Source organism: Trifolium pratense (assembly GCF_020283565.1). NCBI lineage: Eukaryota > Viridiplantae > Streptophyta > Magnoliopsida > Fabales > Fabaceae > Trifolium > Trifolium pratense. The sequence goes on along the minus strand of NC_060063.1, from coordinate 45,440,425 downwards.
ATATCATTAATAAAAAACAATTTTGTAAACTAATTCTCTTTTTCATAAAATATTAATTATATTTCTTAATTCGTAAAATATGCTAAAAGAATTTGTGTAACATGATCGTAAATTTTTAACAGTTGATCGTAAATTCTTTAGCCAGGATCATAATTAATATGTCATCTAATTATATTAAATGAACTAACAATAGAAATTAAGAAAAGTGGAAGATAGACAAAAATCTGATGAAATGCACATGGTGGTCCATTCCGTTTGATAAAATGACCCCACCAGAGATAGAACAACTGGATTTGGTTAGTTGTTGTTAGGTGACGATGATGTTTTTTTCATGAAAACTAGGATCAAATTTCGCAGTTAATGTGAAAATCTCTATGATAGATTGGATAATATAATGTAACTATTTTTGTTAGTTTTCCAAATTTTATTCTCTCTATCTCTTGTTATAATTCTTCCGTTCAAGCTTAGCTCAGTTGGTAGGAACATCGCATTATATGTGTAGAAGTTCGGGTTCGAACAGGGACGGATCAAGAAGCTTATCACATCGGGGGCCGAAAATTAGTAAAATAATAAAATTAATGAATTTTTGTTAAAGATTATTTTTGTGTACAATGTCGACGTGAATTTTTTTTGTTATCATATTATAAGTATGATTTTTTCATCGTCGTTTAGCATTGATTAATCTCTGTTGGAAAATATGTAAAATACACAAAGTTAATTCATCCCTCTTAGTCAAATATTTTGATTTATAACATACTAATACAATTGTATTTGTAGAATTAGAGTTGGGATGTAACATATGTATATGTAAGAGGGGGGGGGGGGTCGTTGACAACTGCCTGCCACCCCCCACATCCGTCTTGGTTCGAATCTGGGACACTCCACTTATTTACCTTTAAGGTGGATTTTCTAGCCACTAAGCTACTTGACAACAACAAAAAAAAACTCTACCACTTAATTTTAGAATTGATCATCGAACTAAATTATGCGACCCAATCGACTGGATAACGGTGGTGAAAAAAAAAAACTCTCTTGTTTCACACTTTTTAAGAAATTTGTTATTTTTACTTAATTATCCTTTGCAATATATTAAATTTGCATTAGAACTATGTAGTCATGTCAAAGTAAACAATTAAATAGATTACTTTTCGAAAAATAACATTAAAAAATTTGATTTTGATCATATTTATTTATATTTGAGACCAAGATTGTTTGTTGACTTTTATTTATAAAGAAGTCTAAATGGAGTAAATTCAACTAAATTCATAGATATTTTAAAAAATACTTTAGTAAAAAATTTGTGTTTCTTTTATATATTAAATTACTAGTAAATGAGTATATCATAAGAGAAACTTCATTTACTTTTTCATTAGGTGTTTTAAATAAGGGTATTTTTGTAAAAATAATATTGACAAATAACCCATACATTATGATCTCGTCATAAGGGACAAAAGAAAAAGTGAAATAAAATCTTATAGTTAGAGACCGATAAATACTTTTCATATAAAAAAGTAAAATAAGATAGATTGGGACAATGCCTTTAGTTTTATTTCCCTCCATACCATGAGAATAACGTTGTTGACCGAGTAGCAAACCACATACACATTTTGTCGGTGATTTTGATTAAATATACATTTTCCTAGTACTACCAAGTTTTGAAAATGACAAAGAACTAAAGCCTTATCCTCAGCTAATTAATGATTATGTATAACTATGTCCTCCCTTCATGACGGTTTATAAGCAAAAACCGTCAATTCACACCGTTTAAGAAATATAATCAACTTTATTTATTATCAACTGCAGTATTCATTTTACCTTCATTACATTAATAATTAGTCAATTTTACCCTTGTAAAAGTGTTTAGTTAAATTAATGAATGCTTCTAGTTTAGTGTAAAAGCAAACACAACTTAAAACACACTCAACCCAAAAATTAATAAATGATCCTATAATGAAGGTTCTAGTAAATAGGAGTACTCCTTTTTCAATGAAACCCATCAGACGTTTTCCTTTGCATTTGACTTAATATATTGGTGCAGACTTCCTTTAATTTGACGTAGACTACCTTCAACATCATTGTGAGAATTCAACATCTTGAAGGTAGCTAGCATCTCCATTTTTCTCTAGTGATCAGTCTTCAACAATGAGATTGAATAGACCCTCTCCATCTTTTTCTAGGGAGTCTTCAACAATGATATTTAATAGGTCTTTAGAATCTGATTCAATACCTAAATCAAAAGTTGGTGCTTCTATTTCCATTTTGGATTTCATTGTCATGGGTTATTTTGAAGACTAGAATAAGCCAAACATATTGCATTTATAATACTCCAGTAGGCAGTAGCTGAAGAATCGAAAAAGAAAAAACAAAAGAAAAAGCAAAGGCACCATTCATTACTTCCGCATAGAGTACTATGCAATGAAACTTGGGACTAATGAAATTTGTTTAGATCTAGATCCATTCATTACTTACGCATAGATAGAGTTGTCAAATGGACTGGCCCGGCCCAGCCCAGCTCGGCCCAATGGGCCCGACAATATATATAGACTAGCCTGGCCCGGCCCAGATATTAGTAGGCTACACATTTATGAGTCCGGCCCAGCTCGTATGGGCCATGTGGGCTAATTGGCCCAGCCCATTGCATTTTATTTTTCCCGATTAATTCGATCTTTTTTTACACGACTTTGATGTATTAGTTCCTCATAATTATCAATTTTATTGAGATATAATGGTACGCAAGTGTAAATAATTTTTACATTAGCATTAAATATCAATTAAACTCAAGTTTGATTCTTATAAATAAAATAAATTATAAACTTAAGTTTTTAAAGAGTTTTAGGTATATATGACCCTTTTTATTATGTTTACACATTTAACAATATTTTTTATAATAAATTTTTGATTATATGATAATTTTTTATGTTTTAATTGATATTATTTTTACAAAAAATGACATAAATTTTTCGTTATTGGGCTGGCCCGAAGCCCAATGGTCTAGCCCCGCCCAACCCAATTTTCATTTGGGCCACATGGGCTTGGGCCAAAAAGACCCAATTCCATTTGGGCTAAGTTTTTTGAGGCCCGATCCGCCCAAGTCCTTGGGCTAATGGCCCGGCCCATCGACCCGGCCCATTTTTTTACAGCTCTACGCATAGAGCACACCATTCATTAATTGAGTTTGGAGTAATGTGAAAGACATTTAATCAAGGACATTTTTGGCATTCTATGCTTTCATATGAGGAGAAAAGTCAAATTTGCTTATATTTTGTCACAATAAAGTTTAAATTTTTTTGCTTATAAACCGTCATGGAGGGAGTAAATATGATAAACAACACATAAATCTATATTTGAGATTTGAAAATGTGTTCCAATAAAAAAATTCTAATAATAACCGTGGTGTGGTATTGGGTAAACTAAAATATGACCATTGTTCAAATATGATTTTCTAACTTTAGCTTCATATAGTGATCGTGTTTTTAACACATAATAGTAAATTTTCATTCTTTAATCGTAAAAATTATAACCACACAACCGAAACAAACATCCACACTTTTAGGATCTTGTGTCTCCTCGTTTCAACTTCGTTTGAGTTACTTCGTAGACACCACCAATTTCACACCGCAATTTTTTTTCTATGAGAACCATTATCAGAGTTTACTATCACTATCAAAAAATCTATCATTGCTGCTTCACAATGAACATAGTCAATATAATTATCTCGAGCAAGATATGTCTTATTCGTGCAAATTCATGCATCATTGATTTAACAATTAATGTATGGTTTTGGATTCATCAGAAGTCACATCAATAACTAAAAATACATAATATCATATCACACTTCAAACATATAAACAAATAGTTTAAACACAAACAACAATATCTAAAAGAGTGATTTAAGGCTTAACGGAAGATAGAATCTGATAGGTATTAATATTCATGTCTACCGGGAGATATAATTTGGTAGGTGTTAAAATTAGAAATTGAAGGGGTATGCATTTTAGCCTATCAAGTTTTATCTCCCAGTAAGGTCCTACCAAATTTTAACTCCCGGTAAACATTGTTAGAGGAATTTTACAATTTTTGGGAGGGCTCTAAGCAATTAGGGGGCGAAGAGCAATTCCTGCATAATATATACTCTCAATGAAATAAAAATATAATGGGGTTTTTGAAAAAAATAGTACCATGGGCTTTTTATAAAAAACATTGCAACGGGCTTTAGTCCAATCAAGCTAACAATGCAGAATTTTTACCTTGGACCCTAAAATTATTCCCTAACCCTAACATTTTGACTAAAGTACTAACCTATCAATTATACCGTCATATAAAAACTAGTAAATTGCTCATTTCTTCACTCTTCTCAAATTTTCAAAAACATTTCCGATACACAAATAAGAAAAAAAGAGTGATTTTTGTTTTTACAAACCGGGGTTATTTTTCGGTACGACATGTTTTAATTTTATACCCTCAATGTTTTAACCTACAAATTTAACAACAGTTTGAATTATTAATTAATGCAGTTTGATTAAATAACTATGTACTATAATAGATAGGTAATGAACAAAATAAGTTACTTCTTTTTTTTTCTAATAATAAGATACTCTTGGTTCTAAATAGAAGAGAACAATTGATTAACCAAATTTGATATTTTTGATAATTTTTTTTTGAACTAGTTGCATCAATTTCTGTTAATCCAATTTTCTCCTATATTTAAAATTGGAGAGAGTGTCATAATTTATTAAGGGTCTTGTTAACATGTGCCCTTAGAGCACATGTTAAGATATACCAAAATAGAAATTCATCATTTAATGATACAAGAAATTTAATGCTTCAAAAGTCAAAATGCACAAATTAGCATTTAATAATTTCTATTTTTACTTTTTTAACATGTGCCTTAAGGGCACAAATTAACATTCTCCATTTATTAATCATCTAAATATAATGAATTATGATTTTCTATCTCATTAATATGAATGCACGAGTCATTGCCCCATTGAAGACTCTCAAAATTTGTTGGTCTTTTAATTTAGTTAAAATAAAGCAATGAAAGACTAACACTTAAGTAAAACTCAAATTTAGTGGGGGAAAAAAAAAAACTCAAATGATATTTTGAAACACCATTGACATACATTTAGATGATTAGCACATGTAGTACTACTAAGTTTCTTTAGCGTCCCAACTCTTTTACCACTTGACTATATTTTTGGGAATTTTAAATTTACATTATATATCTATTTAATCTTTCAAATTGTATTCACATTGTTACAACAACTCGATGAGCAGCAAGCAACACACATGGTTGCACTTATGTGGAGTATATGAAAGCATAGAAATTTAAAGCTTTGGCAAGATGTAACAGAGACAAGTTCTCAAGTGGTGGCCAGAGCAATTAAGTTGATTGAGGACTGGAACAATGCGCACAAAGCAGCATCGAGGCAGCAACCAGAGGATACTCGGTCTGACAACAGTAACACTTCTGAATAAAGGTCTCTTGACAGGTCGGTACAAGCTCCTATTCGGTGGAGGAAACCGGCAACAAGGAGATATAAGTGTAACATTGATGCGTCATTTTCATCTCACAATAACCGGGTGGGTATTGGAATCAGTATTCGTGACGACGAAGGCCGGTATGTGCTTGCTAAGTCTATGTGGTTATAACCTATATGCAATGTGGATATTGGAGAAGCTTTGGGTTTGTTTCATGCAATCAAATGGGTTAGTGAGCTACAACTTGATGAAATAGACTTTGCTCTAGATTCAAAGTTAGTAGTGGATTATTTCAATAAAGGGGATGTGATATCACGGAATTTGGAGACATTATAGATGAATGTAAACGTTGTTTTTCATTATTTTTTACAAACTCTCATGTTGAGTTTAATAGGAGACAAACAAATGAGGTAGCTCATGCTTTGGCAAGGGTAGCCACATCTCTAGCTAGTTCCAATATCTTTATTGATGTACCGACATTTTGATTATGAATGAAATGCTATAAGTATCTTTTTCTCAAAAAAAAAAAAAAAAAAACTACTTAACATAATTTCCTTAAAAAAAACTACTTAACATAATTGTTAACCATATAAATTGTTTTTGAAATTTATTGCAAAATTTGTGTGAAAGTATATTACTAACTATTTTAAGTGGATAAGAACTAGGTTAGTCTTATGTTTGAAGTTCCTTGTGCAAGGATCCTGGTATGTAGAAGCTCTAAAATACGGCGAAGGCCATTCTCCACACCTGTAAAAATGGTTAACAGTTAACACTAAAGTCATTGTATAATTGAGGTGAAAAATGTGTAATATTGATTATTGAATAAATCATATTTGAGCGTGATTCAACAAAACATGTAAAAGTCAGTTAATTAGTTTTTTATTTTTTTTAATGATGAATTATTAGTATGTTAATTAGTTGACCTAATAGACACAAACAAAGGTTGTAAAAAAAAGCGCGAACAGAGCACAGTCATCCGGTGCGGTAAGATGCACTGATCAATACATTCTAGAATGTTTCAATGCCACATTTGTAACTTTCTATTGTTTTTATCTAATAAAAATAAAGGAAAAGTAAGTTGTCTCATCGTTGTCCCAAAATTATTCTTCAAATAACACATCTCTAAAAGAAAACCTTGTTTGTCAAAAAGAAAAAGAAAAAGAAAGAAAAGAAAACCTTGTTATAATTTTATCCAACTTAATTTGCTCGGTTTGTTAATTTTTTTTATATTTTTTATTAAGGGAAAATAAAAAGACAACAAAATAAACTAATGAGGGCGATATCTCAAACATTCGTTACATCCGCAAACAATACATATATGGATTTAATTTATGGGTCTTGCTAACGAGTGTCCCGGGGCACTCTTTAAACATTCTATTTGAAGAAACTTTTTATTCAAAAAATTAAACACAACAATTTTCAATGCATTGACTTTACGCATTCCCATAAAAATTATATTAAAAACATACTATTTAAGGTTTAAAGAGTGTCTCAGTCTCTCAGAGACACTCGTTAGCATTTGCCTTAAATTATTTACTTTTGTCGGTGTAAATGTTTTTAATACCCTAGTTAATCATAAATATTACACGGTTATAAAAAAACATAAATATTACACTAATTCTTTAAATTTAACTACCATTAGTTTTTGACTTTGTACTAAAAATTTGAATCATGTCATGTTACCATTTCCTTAACTATATTTTTTTTAAAAAATAATCTAGTAGCTAGAAATCCAACTATTAAAGTAAATAAATGAAGTGTTTAAAGTTCGAATTTCGATTTTTACTTATATACTATACTTCCTCCGGTCCTAAACATAAGAGAAAGTTTACTTTTTAGATGCATTGAGAATCTAATGTATTTGACTCATATTATAGACCAGGTACATTAGATTCTCAATGAATCTAAAAAGTAAATTTTCTCTTATATTTAGGAGAACGTAAGGAGCAACATATCTTCCAAACTGAATTATCTAAGCTCACAAAACAACTATAATTATTTCTAAAACTACACATAATTGGGATTTATAATTTTTTTTTATTCCATCAGTCTAAGAAAATTACTCTAACATTGTAAACGAATATGGACAAATAACCACATTTTCAACTATAAGTATTTTAAATGGTGAGATCTATTCTACTAATTTGGAGTATTTATTTAGCAAACAATGAGAACAAGTTGAATAGGTTTGTATATGGTACCCACAACTAACTTATAACCAATTTTTATTTCAAATATATATGATTTGTTTTCATTGATCGATGAGTAAATATCTTCAAATTATTAAATACTCCCTCCGTCCCAAAATATAAGGGAAAATTGGTCAACTAAAGTTGATGTATCTAGTCCAAATTTTTAATCAAATACATCAACTTTCTTTGACCAATTTTCCCTTATATTTTGGGACAGAGTAGTAGTGATTTAGAAAAAACATTTTAACTTTTTTGGTTAAAAAGTGCGTTAAAATTTAAACCGTTCGATTTAATGTGATGATAAAATATAATATGCGACTGCACACAATTCATATTATTGTGAACATAAACAAAAAAGAAACTTCACGGACACAGAAAAATATATGAAAAGAACTAACATACATAGGCAAAATGTCCAATCATAGGTCTTCTTGGAAAATAATTGAAGAAACATGAACAAAGTTTATATGTCATTTTTATGATGAAAGGTAGAAAATTAAACAAACAATGGAAGGTACAAAATCAATTTCAGTAACAAAAGTTGTCGATTAAGGTAAAGAATCAATTTGACATTTGCCGGCTTTTTACTTCTAATAATGATTTATATTGTGTTAATGATTATTAAGTTAGTTAATATGATTTCTAAGGAAACCGTAGTTGTATCTAATAATCAACTTACAATTACACTATAATTTTCAATGGGACTGCTGACCTTATGAGATAATCTTATTTGGCCTTTTTCTTCTTTATTTCTAGACTAGATTGAGCCCTAGGCAACAATACCATAAATAATACTCCCTCGTCCCGGAATATAAACAAAAAAAAAAGTTTTCACACATATTAAGAAACTCTAAATTTTACCAAAACAAACAATTGAGTTTCCTATATTACCCTTGTTATAATTACTTCTTGTTAATGAAAAAAATCAGCTTTTTGAATGATGAAAGTTAAAAAGTCATATTGAAATAAGCTAACTACCCAAAAGTTTATTGGGAAACTAAACAATAGTGAATTATGACTAACGGTAATTTTGTAACTTTAGGGTTAAAAAAGTTGTTTTTTGCTTATACTTTGAGATATCAAAAAGAGATTTTTTTGCTTATATTATGGGACTGATGCAGTATATATCCTACAAATTTTGGATTATTAAGTATCATAGACTATGGTCTAATGAGGAAATCCCACAAATTTTGACTGTTTCATTAATATCTATATTCCTGAAAAAGTATATAATATATCCTATATTGATAATTAAGGTAATTAAAATATGTAATGCCTTGACCAAGAAAAAAATGTAAATGCAATTCCCATACATATAATTCAGTTGGTTTAGGACATCATATTATATATGTAGGGTTTAAGTTTGAATTTAGATTCCTCACTTTTTTTTTAAGGAATAAAATTCTGATCACTAAACTATTTCATTAAAACGTAAAATACTAGGAAATCTTCAATCCCGTGAGCATATAACTCAATTATTAGAAATATTATAGTTCGTAGGAATTGTCATTCAAATCCAAAATTTTCTTCTAATTCACCTTAATATTAAACATTAATTAATAAGTTCATACACCCTTAACATAAATCATAGTCTCACGATGTCCCCGTGGGTATGTATGTACGTATTTGGAGTTTATTTTAGTTGGCTAATTTGCTTTGCTTTTATATTGCTTCTACCTTTTGTATTTCCATTGTAACTTTTTATACCGAATATGATGATTTTTGTGTAAGTATGTATATGGAACGTATCTTCAAATGGTGAAGGGATAATGTATATATAGGTCTTGGAAGTAATCGTTTTTGCTTTTGGAACCCCTATTTCCCACGTTCTCAAGTCATGGGGTAAAGGGAGATAGTGTATGATCATGTTATCTCCCGCCAAGTGCACATTTCCCACATGGGAATAATGCTAGCAACACACTCTTTAACAAACACACTCTAACACACTCTCTTTTATTGATTGAAATTCACATGGGTCCCATAAAAAAATATGGACCCATATAACTTTTATGGGACCCATATAAATTTTAACCAATAGAAAAGAGTGTGTTAGAGTGTGTGTGTTAAAGAGTGTGTTGCTAGCACTCCTCTCCCACATGGTTCAAATGCTAGATCGTGGGTGATTTGGGCCGTCTGGTCTGGCGAGATGGACTGGGTACATTGTTATAGATTACAGGCCCAATAAGGATATTCAATGGGCCTAGGCGAATTGGGTCCTTACTGGGTCGCCCATCCAAGTTCATTCATCGATTTTCGTGTTTTTCCTCTTTATTACTTTCCTTCCGACCAAACAAATCATAAATGTGAAATTTCTAGGTACTAGACTATTTCATTCACAAAAAAAAGTAAAATCATAATTTCACGATAACTGATTTTAGATGAACCACAATTGTTAAATAATCTGCGGAACCCTAAAAATCCCATCCATGAACTTTGGTTGTTTTCCCCTTGTTTTTTTTTATAAAAAAACTCGGTATTCGGCACTAGGACCGACTTGTTGTTTTGCCTTTGTTGTTTTACCCCTTTAATATTTTTGAATTAAATATGTTTTTAGTCCCTATAAAATGGCGACATTCTAAGTCCTTACTTTATTTTTATTATATTTTTAGTCCCTGAAAAATCAACAAGCTAGACAAAGAGATGAGAGACAGGACAAACCTAAACTGGAAAAATTAAATGCAGCGGCGCCTAGGGTTTCACGATTGTGAGCGAACCTGCAGTGATGAACGATTGTGAGAGTGTCAAACGATGACTATTGAATATTCAGTTATGGATGATTCTGAGAGAGTTTAAGTGTGATTGAACATTGAATTGCTTGACAACAAAGAGCTTGTGATTTGTGAATGATTGAAGAATGAACAATTTTGAGAGCAATTAAAAAGATGAACAAATTTACCTTTGTGCGATTTACTTTTCTTTTTTGTTTTTGTTTTTTCTAGGTAAGCAATTTACCTTTATTAATATATGATGATTATGTGTAATTGTGTAGAGAGATAATTAATAAATAAATAACGACATAACAAAAATTAATAAATAAATAAAACTAACTTCTAGTGACGATATTTATCATGCCCGTAGGTAAAAACATCCCAGCTAATGTAGACCAGTAGGAATAGGGCCTTTTTCTTGTAGTGTTGCATTTTTTTTTAATAATAAATAACTTATCTTCGGGCACCACACCTCATTTTGAAGAAAAAAAATATGTGCGTAAAACAAATGTTTTTATTATTATTTTTCATTTTTTTTTTTGCAGAGGACATTTATCTTATGTCGTTTTTTTTTTCAAAAGACCAAAATATTTAATTGTTAATTATTAGTAATTTTATCTTTTCCGTTGACTTGAATTCAAGATCTTTTACACCTTTGTTTTATGTCGCTTGATGAAGAAAGGTGAGAAAAAAGTTGAAGAGAAAATTGATATAATATTGATATGTGATGAAGGAGAGCCAAGTAGACACATGAGTTCAAACTACAAAAATCAAGAAGCAATAGAAGGTATTTCAGATGTAAGTCGTGCATCCTTGATAGATGTGTATGTTTGATTATATTTTTAAATGTGGCAAAATTGGTTTTAGAAGTATATAATTTTGATTTTGACATGTTTGATACAAAATAAATTGATACCAAAATGATCCAATTGACGTTATATCTCTAATTTTGACACACCACATTTCAAAGACATTTCGATAATTTTCATTTGTTTTTCTGCTTTTTACCCATTACAATTGTTCTTTCTAATGAGAAATGATAATTATTTTTAAACTTTTGACAAAATTATTATACTACTTTTTTTTTATAATTAAGTAAAACACATGTACACACTTGCACACACGCAAGCACGCATGCACACACGCATGCGCACACATATATGCCAAGTAAAAAAAAAAAGAGCGACCACATACACCTCAGGTACTCACATGACAACTCTTGAAAGAACCAATATCACTCTTGGACCGGTTTAATATGTTTGGACTTGAACATCACTTAATTATTTATTGATTGTCTTAATTATTTATTGTTATAGGTGAGTGTTCACTCAAAAATTTCACCATATGTTGCAATTCAATCTGACTCTCCAACCGTGTGCCATTAATCCCCCACTTGTAAATACATAATTCTCTGTTATTTATTTTTTTGATAATATAATTCTCTGTTATTAATTTATGTACAAATTTAATCCTCCATATCATGAATTAAATGATTGAGTAAAAATTCACAAAAAGTAAAATAAAATAATTGAGTAAAATCAGTACCAAAAAAAAAATTGAGTAAAAAGGATCACATTCATTAATGAATACACAAATATGAAGGATTAACACTATCCACGGCATCAAGTAGTCTTAGATTCTTGTCTTCATTAAGTTGTAATACTCCATTTAATTCAAATTTATTTCTTACTGACATGATTTATTGCTGATTTGTTAATAGATGAACATTTAGGATATAATTAAATTTAATAGATGAACATTTAGGATATAATTAAATTTTTATTGTTGAAGAAGATATTTCTAAAAATACATTTAAGTGCCCTGATTCACTTTCCAATCAAACTATCACGTATTTGATATCATAGTTGTGTAATAATTAATAATTAAGAATCGATATATTATATGAAATTAGAACACACTTACTTGATAGTCAGCAATCATGTTTACCGGAATAGCAGATATCGGAACCACCGATATGTTAGACAAGGTCTTCCTTTGCCTATCACATGCTCCAGTCTTTGAGGTCTTTGATGGGGAAGACAACAAATGAGCGTTCAGCTGATTGCTAGCTTGACACCGTGACGGCAAAGGGGACCTAGCCTATCTATTTATAAGATAACAACCCTAGTACCACCCATCATGGACTCTAGAGTTGGGCCTACACTTTGTTTCTACACAAATCAGAATTAGTGTTCAAGCCCATTATTACTGATCACAATTATCGGGCTTAAGCATCATCAAATGGATCACAACAACATCAACCCGTTTTTATTAAAACCAAAACCCACAATTGATTGCAGCCCACAAAATATTAGAAAATATTCTAACATTTTCCCACTTGGGCAAAATCAATTGTGTATATTTAATTTGAAGAAAACATTTTGAAAACGACTCTCGGGTTGACAACATATTTTAACGTGGCCACATTGATCCCAAGATGCAACATCTAATTAAGACTCCGTCCAACAAAAGTTAAATGATATCGAATCATAGCGGTAATTATATCATTATCGACACAACACCTTCCATGGTTACAAATACCACCAAACTCCGTCGACTAGTCATTTGTGTAGAGTGTAGCGAGAAAATGATATGTTTGTGATCTCAACCATACTATCATTTTCTTCGTCAGTCCTCAATTTCTCTCAAATGCCTTAAAGCCAGAGAAATTCTATGGTCCATAAGATACCACAAGTCCAAGCTCCAAAACAATGTTGAATACCGCGGTATAATGATCTAATCAACATCGAGCTCCAATATTTTAGACATAATTTCTCTCAAATGCCTCAAAGCCAGAGAAATTACATGGTTCTTAAGATACCATAATGCCTCAGCTCCAAAATAGTGTTGATCACCGGCTAAGTGATCCCGACAACACTGAGCTTATTTATTTATGTTTTCACATAGTGCCTCAGCTCCAAAATAGTGTTGATCACCGGCATAGTGATCCCAACAACACTGAGCTATAATATTTATTTATATAATGCCTCAGCTCCAAAATAGTGTTGATCACCGGCATAGTGATCCCAACAACACTGAGCTCAAATATTTTTATATTTCAAATATTTTCAAATTTATAAAAGGAGTTAATATAAAATTCAAACTCCCACTAATCAAGCATATCAAGAGAATATAAGTTATCTCCCACTAATCAAGTGATCTATGATGTTCAACATTTCAATTGAAACATATCTGCAGAAATTCATTTGAATCAAAACCAAATTGGATTAGTATTATCATAAGAGGCCAATATAATAGTACAATCACCTTTGGGCAGAATGCACCAACTAAGGTCAAAACCTTAGTCAAAACCTAAGATGAGTTAATCAATGAGTATACATTGAACTTTGAAAGTTGTCACCTTTAGGCAGGCAAATTCCTCCGATCAATACATCCTCCAATAACTTCATCTCAAATTAATTTTTAATTATAACATATAATCATCACCTTTAGGCAGAAAATCACATGTCACAATTAAAAACATTCCTCGAGCTACAAAGAAAAATTTCATCAAATCAATAATATAAGCGGTCCCAATTTGATGGTAACGGCCTATCAATGCATGAAATCTCTTGCATAGGAATTAATAATTAAAGACATTCCTCAAACTACAAAGAAAATTTCATCAAATCAATAATATAAACGGTCCCATTTTGATGGTGACGGCCTATATCAATGCATGAAATCTCTTGCATAGGAATCATTATCTATTGTCCCTTGTCAAAATACGACTCAGTAAAAATATGCATCATTTAAATGCATCTAAACTGGTCACTCATTATTTTAATTTGCATTTTGAACATGTCGTTTATTCATTCGTAGTGGTATTAGAAAAGCACAAAAAATATTAATATATTATGTGCTATTATTTGGGGAAAGAGCTCATTATTGTTAAACAGACAACTCATAAGAGATCATTACTGTGAAACAGTCAACTCAATATAATAAATAAATAATTTACGCAGCGGAAAAATAAGAGACTTCAATTTTAAATCAATTGAGGATATAAACCAAATAGTCCCGAACTTTTATAACATAGGACGTTAAAATCCTCAATGTAAGTCTCTACAAATATTTATAAATAATTGACATGTAAAACTCTCCCACTTGATAGAGAATTATAGTTGAAATATAATTCAAAATTTTAAAATATTTAAGCAAATATTCAACTATCTTCTCTATCACACAAAAGACATGTCAAGTAATGTCACACTAAATTTAAAATTGTATTTTATCCAGAATATAACTCTCAAAATATTAAACTTAAAATACTCCCACTCATTAGAGTAAAGTTTTTAAAAATTGGAGTATATAACAAAAAATCAATCAATGATTAGAGGATTTCTAATTTTAGAATATTCTGGAAAATAACAATAAAATTTCATATATAATTGCACATTTATTATTTCAAAAGGAGTAGATAATAATGAAAATAAATTTCTCCTTATATGCAATTATAATAAGTCACAAGAGAATAATAACTGCACAACTAACCTCCAATAGTGTGACTTTTTCATCCTTGCAAATAGAGTCAATGAACATTGATGACATTTATTCTTGCACCACTCTTATAGACGGTGTCATCTCAGACAGTTCATAAATCAAGGACAAACCGTTATATGATAATTATAAAATAACTTCAATAATAATTGACTCAATATATATGAATAATAAGGTACGGTGCAAGGACGTTAATTTTCAATTCCTTTAATAATTGTTTAAGATATCATAAGGCAATTTAATACAGAAATATCAATAGCCACCTGATCAAACAAAACTTTAAGGTATGACGAAACTTCTGTTTGCCACTAACCAGTTTCAAGAAGCACTGGATTCTACTACATACATAATATGATGAAAGGAATTGATTGACTATGGAATAAAATAGAGTTCCTTAATGTGCTACACAAATTAAAAGGAGAGGATGTCAATGTGTCACAAAAATATTAAGGAATATCTACTAAAATTTTTCAGCTTATTCCAAAGAAACTATACCAAAAGTATTTCGTAAGTAGCATTGACTTAAGAATTAACATCAAACCGAAGGTTATCGCATCAATATTCAAGAATGCTATTTTAATCACCAAACAACAATTGATTCATGCATATATATGATATAAAACTTCCATATATACAGTATATGAGGGTATTACAAATAAAATTGTAAACCTGAAAATCTTAAAGCCTTGGGATGACGGGATCCATATATCCTTAATGAGAGTCATGTAATTATTCCCTCGAATCACATGGATACATTGATATAATCAAAATAAACAAAACAATGCATTTGTTATGGATGAATTAGCAATCCAAAAAATTAAGGAAATAAACAAACCACTAATGTGTGTCATAATCAAATCAAATAAAAAAAAAAAGGGAAATTTCATAGGATCCAAATTTGTTATAATAATAACTTATAATTAAGTTAAGAACACTGTTCAGAATAATCCAAAATCAGTCTGTTGTCTCCACGGATAATAAACCAGCAAGACTTACGACCAATTTCCAAGGCTTAGATAGAAAAATATAGCACCTGATTTCAGTACAAGAGGCCAAACCGGTACCCCATAAAGATTTTCAAATTGAACCATGAGTTCCGATTCAAATTTATATATGGTATAAAACCCAAATGAAAATGATTGATCAGAAAGGGAACCCACAGTATTAGGATTGACAATGGTAAAATAATTGGTCACAGTAGCACAAACACAAATTCTCCAAGATTCATCCAATCATATGGTTAATTTATTTTGTGTGATTGCCCAATTCCAATGAACACATTACAATCATAATTCACGTCAATATGGATATGTTTTCAACAATTTGAATCAATTTGGTCTAGCAAAACTTGATTATTGATAAGGTGCATATAACGGAACTGCAACATGTGCATACCAAACAATGGAAAATCGTAGCATAAAAAATAAAAATAAATCATATATGAAAAACCAAAGACCATCAATAAGGAGTGTATCTATTACGGGTGAATTATTGAATTTCAATTCACATAGGAAAACTTGGCTTTAAAAATCAACCAAATAAAATTCAATTGAATTTCAATCCATGAACGGCTGTTCAAAAACAAAGACAGTTCGCAATGTTGCGGTTCATCCAAATAAATTAATAAATCCTTACATATGGCCAAAACCCTAAATTAAAATCGTGACCGAAAACCTTGAAATTAATTTTATCAAAGAAGAAAAGGTATGATTAAATCAGAAATACTTTTCAATTATTAAACATGATTTGGCTTGGAGCATGTCGATTTAACATGGGTTTTAATAGTTATCAATCCATTGATAGAGAATCGGTAATAAAATTAAAAATAACAAAATCAAATCCGTTTGGTTTGGTTTTAATATGCAAACCATGATTCTATCAAGTGGGAGTAATGTAGAAATTGGGCGACGGATTAAAAGACACAATTCAAGAGCACAAATCTTTTTCGATCTTGAATTTAACAGTACCCATAACATGAACCAAAAATCAAATTAAAAATTAGGGTTCTAATCATATAATATTAAGCTCTGATACCACATGTAATAAATTAATAATTTAGAGATCGATATATTATATGAAATTAGAACACACTTACTTGATAGTCAGCAATCATGTTTACCGGAATAGCAGATATCGGAACCACCGATATGTTAGACAAGGTCTTCCTTTGCCTATCACATGCTCCAGTCTTTGAGGTCTTTGATGGGGAAGACAACAAATGAGCGTTCAGCTGATTGCTAGCTTGACACCGTGACGGCAAAGGGGACCTAGCCTATCTATTTATAAGATAACAACCCTAGTACCACCCATCATGGACTCTAGAGTTGGGCCTACACTTTGTTTCTACACAAATCAGAATTAGTGTTCAAACCCATTATTACTGATCACAATTATCGGGCTTAAGCATCATCAAATGGATCACAACAACATCAACCCGTTTTTATTAAAACCAAAACCCACAATTGATTGCAGCCCACAAAATATTAGAAAATATTCTAACAAGTTGATTTGAGTTTAAAAATGTAGAGACTAGATATCAAAAATGAAACTATGATGTCGTTTGAGTTAAAAAATGTAAGGGCTACATATTAATGAACAATGAATTTGATTTTCCATGATTTCTTCATTAGTGACTTTATGCAAATCTATATCAATGATGTCATATATAGTTAAGATATACCACTAACACATTTGATTTGAGAACCCTTTCGAGTGAATGAGAAAAATCTATATCAATTCAAACACCTCTTTCATTCTTCCCCAACATTTGATTTTGAATTGGTCTTTGAATTCATTTGTTAAGTGATAAATTTTTTATTTTATTTTTAGATAAACGAAATGACAAATCATTGAAATCTCACACACACACAAAGTGGAAAAACCTAGATTTGAACCCGGTCATGACATCCAACATTGCAATTTTGACATTTCTGTCAGTTGAACTATTATTTTTGGACATTGAAGTGATAATTTTTTTTTCTGTTCAAATGAAGTGATAAATTTTATCTTAGAATTGAGTTTGAGCTTAACTCATCCGTACAAAACCGGCTTGAAAGGTGAAGATTGCCTTACTTTATAAACACACATTTAAACCATCTCGCATTGATGTTGGACTTCTTACCATTTTATTCACAACAAATCCGTCAAAATTAATACACTTTTTAATTAGAGATTAATTACTATGCATTGAACGGTGTAAAATATTTTTCACATGCATTCAATCAAATCACATCATATTACCACTTTTATAAGTTTGTTCCTAAAATATCTCAACAAATATCTGTATGTTGTGATTTGATTGAATGCACGTATAAAAAATATGTTACAGCGTAAATAAATTAAATCCATATAAGTAAAGATTGTTATCTATTTGTCGTGGATTCGAGTCTAACACTACAAGAAATTTGACTTATAGCCACGACAAAATCCCGTAGGTAATGGTCCCAAAACCGTGGGTATAGGCCGAAAAACCTACACCAACGGCAGTTTTGTTCCGTGTACTTTGCTTCGCTATACCCACGGCAATACGCCGTTGCAATAGCCTATAGCTATGGGTATTTAAGGTTGTTGATCAAAATCTCATACCTATATATGAGATTTTATATGAAATTTGAGGAAAACACAATTGAAATTAAGGCTAACCACATATTAAAATTAGAATACAAACCTTTCTTTTCTGCAACAATGGAGAGGAATCGAGAGGGTTCCGGCAACAATGGAGAATGACAATGACAATCGAGATGGTTTTATGTTGGAGAGCGACAGTTAACATGAGAACTTACCTCGCGAAGAAGGTCGACTCACAGTGGGAGAGAGCGGCGGTTACAGCTCAGTGGGAGACTGAAGGATTAAGCGGTGGGAAAGAGAATGTGATGATGTTAGGGTTCGAGATCTTTTGAGTTTTTTTTTTGTTTTTTTTTTATTTTCGGAAATCAAAATCAAAATAAGAAAAAAATTAAGGAGGGGCAATAACCCCGCGCGTTCAATATTCACCAAATTCACAGCGGGAAATGTGAAAAAAAATTTCCAGACCTATACCCACGGATAAGAGACACCTACACCTACGGCTAGGACTACTCTGGCTAAAGGTGTCCGTTGGTATATGAAATATTTCTTGTAGTGTAATAAATAGTGCCGAACGATAAAATATTCTTTTCATGTATGTATGTAATCTATTTGTCAAAAAATATGTATGCAAATTCTATAACCTAAATAAATCCTTTATATATTAAAATAGAATACCGTGCTAACAACAATTAGCGCCTAAACGTTTTCAACATATCCCGCCCAAATTCCCTTCACACATCCTTGATATTCTCAATTTTCACTAATTAATAGTATAATAATAATAATAATAATAATAATAATAATAATAATAATAATAATAATAATAATAATAACTACTCTGTCAAAATAATAACTACTATTCAGTTTCCATTCACCTTCATCGTAAAAAAACTTCCTCTCTTCCCAAGATACTACATTATTATTACTTTGTAATTATATTTCATCATAAATGGTGACGTTTCTTCTTCTTAAGAACCCTTTTTTTCCCTCTCCTCCATTTTGCAAACAAACAACTCTGCTTTTTTTCCTCCATTTTTGTTCTACATCATCATACATGGGATTTTTTTGGACATTTTTTACATTATCATATACATGTGTAGCAAGTTGAAATTTTATTCGCTATTAGAATCCACTATTTATTTTTGAAAGAATTCTTTATGGATGGGTTGAATTTTTTGGGGGTCTTTCTTTTTTGACAGCGCTATGTCTCTCCATTTTCTATTTTTATCTCTTCCACATGAATTTCTTCTCTCTATTTTTATTCTTCAAATTTCTTTTTCTTTCATTCATGTTGCCTGGTATAACAAGTCTATACGCATAACCAATGTGACTGTATTTTGAGATGGAAATGGTGCAAGCAATTTATAATGGTAATTGGTATGTTGATGCTTAGATAATGGTAATTGGTATGTTGATGCATCATTTTCATTTATGCACTATGATAAATATTTAATTGTATTATACATTTTTGTTTTGAGTGTGGTTCTTTTTTGTACATCTATTTTATCGTATTGAAGATAAAGTTCATGTGTACCGATGGTGTAAAATAATTAATTAAACTCACATTATTGGATGCATGTGTAAAATAACTTTACACCGACGGTGTAAAATAATTAATTAAACTCGCATTATTGGATGCATGTATAAAATAACTTTACATCGACGGTGCACAATAATTAAACTCGCATTATTGGATGATGCATGTGTAAAATAACTTTACACCGACGGTGTAAAATAATTAATGCATGTGTAAAATAACTTTACACCGACGGTGTAAAATAATTAATTAAACTCACATTATTGGATGATGCATGTGTAAAATAACTTTACACCGACGGTGTAAAATAATTAATGCATGTGTAAATAACTTTACACCGACGGTGTAAAATAATTAATGCATGTGTAAAATAACTTTACACCGACGGTGTAAAATAATTAATGCATGTGTAAAATAACTTTACACCGACGGTGTAAAATAATTAATGCATGTGTAAATAACTTTACACCGACGGTGTAAAATAATTAATGCATGTGTAAAATAACTTTACACCGACGGTGTAAAATAATTAATTAAACTCACATTATTGGATGATGCCATGTGTAAAATAACTTTACACCGACGGTGTAAAATAATTAATGCATGTGTAAATAACTTTACACCGACGGTGTAAAATAATTAATGCATGTGTAAAATAACTTTACACCGACGGTGTAAAATAATTAATTAAACTCACATTATTGGATGATGCATGTGTAAAATAACTTTACACCGACGGTGTAAAATAATTAATTAAACTCACATTATTGGATGATGCATGTGTAAAATAACTTTACACCGACGGTGTAAAATAATTAATGCATGTGTAAATAACTTTACACTGACGGTGTAAAATAATTAATGCATGTGTAAAATAACTTTACACCGACGGCGTAAAATAATTAATGCATGTGTAAAATAACTTTACACCGACGGTGTAAAATAATATTAAACTCACATTATTGGATGATGCATGTGTAAAATAATTTTACACCGACGGTGTAAAATAATTAATGCATGTGTAAATAACTTTACACCGACAATGTAAAATAATTAATGCATGTGTAAAATAACTTTACACTGACGGTGTAAAATAATTAATTAAACTCACATTATTGGATGATGCATGTGTAAAATAACTTTACACCGACGGTGTAAAATAATTAATGCATGTGTAAATAACTTTACACCGACGGTGTAAAATAATTAATGCATGTGTAAAATAACTTTACACCGATGGTGTAAAATAATTAATTAAACTCACATTATTGGATGATGCGTGTAAAATAACTTTACACCGATGGTGTAAAATAATTAATTAAACTCACATTATTGAATGATGCATGTGTAAAATAAATTTACACCGACGGTGTAAAATAATTAATGCATGTGTAAATAACTTTACACCGACAATGTAAAATAATTAATGCATGTGTAAAATAACTTTACACTGACGGTGTAAAATAATTAATTAAACTCACATTATTGGATGATGCATGTGTAAAATAACTTTACACCGACGGTGTAAAATAATTAATGCATGTGTAAATAACTTTACACCGACGGTGTAAAATAATTAATGCATGTGTAAAATAACTTTACACCGATGGTGTAAAATAATTAATTAAACTCACATTATTGGATGATGCGTGTAAAATAACTTTACACCGATGGTGTAAAATAATTAATTAAACTCACATTATTGAATGATGCATGTGTAAAATAAATTTACACCGACGGTGTAAAATAATTAATGCATGTGTAAATAACTTTACACCGACGGTGTAAAATAATTAATTAAACTCACATTATTGGATGATGCATGTGTAAAATAACTTTACACCGACGGTGTAAAATAATTAATTAAACTCAAATTATTGGATGATGCATGTATAAAATTATTGGAATCTTGCATTTTTTTTGTTATTTGATTGATGTGCGATTTCAATGGTATATGAATTAAAATTGAAGTGGTTTGGTAGCTGCTTATATATATATGTAGTATATACTGTATATAGATTATTTTTCATATTAGTACTCTTCATGAATATTGAATTAGATCGATAATAATTAAAATTTAATTTCTATGAAAATAAAAAATTGTTTATTGCTTACTTTTAATAGTTTCACGGGCCAAATTTGATCGATAATAACCAAAACTTACTGTAGTATTTGGGTTTTATAGTTGGTATCATGTCTTTGAAATTCTAAAGGAATATTCATGATGTTCTTGCAGCGACGTGTATTCTTCTTTTTCTTTTTTAGACAATTTTTTGATAATTTTCTCTCTTATACTTACATTATATTCTTATTTTCTCTCTTTCTTTATATCTCTCAATTATTTTTATCCAATTAATAAAAAAAGTTATCTCAAAATTATATAAAAAAGTTGTTCGAATAACAAATGTGTAGTTTGATGGTGTCTAATCTATTGTCTTTCTACTAAGTATCCCAAAAATTCTACTAGAGTTTATTGACATTAAATTACTAATGTATGAAGTTATGGAAGTGTGTTTAGATTACTATTCATGTTCTAGAATTTCACTTACTTTTTTCTCCTAATAAAGCTATCATATTTCTAGGCATGTTTTAATCAATTTATTGAGTTCTTCAATGTTCGGAGTACTCCTTTTCTTATTTTTTTCCCACTTATTGTATAAGTTTAACAATAGAATGCGAGACAGTTGAGGGAACACGGAAGACAAGAGTCTATTTCACAAGACAAAAAAATTAGCTTATAGCTTATGTCTTATAGTTAAAAACATGTTTGGTAATAATCTTTTTAAAAAGAGCCATTAACCATAAGCTATAAGCTATAAGCTATTAGCTAGCTTATCAGTCATCCGTTAATTTTGCCAAACAGAGCCTAAGAGAGAATGGTGATGAAATTTTCCGGCTATGTTTTGAGTTTGCTTTTAGAACATCTTCAATAGTAATACTACTTTGAGTTTCATACATTACTAACAAATGGTCTCTATAATGCTTATGCAACTCACAATGGTACAAAAATAAGCAACTCATACTTGTATTTTTTTATAAAAGTTATTTAAATTGACCCATCATATTAAATAAGGCAACATGTACCCAAAAAAAAGTCAAATTTTAGGAAAACACTAACAAAAAAATAAATGACCAAAGATTAGAGACATATTAAATATGTTTAGGAGAAAACTTAGGTAAAATACCATTCATTCTTTTTGTCTGTTTTCCACTTAAAATTGACACATAAACAATTTTTTCATGTCAGTTTTTAATAAATTAACACTAAAAATGGAAACATAGGATGCGTGGTAAAAAAATTGTTGATGTGTCAAATTTTAAGTCTTATACAATATATATTTAAATATTTACATAATTATTTACTTTATTTTTTTTGACACTTACATAATTATTTACTTAAAAAATATTTTATTCTTCTTCATAATCATTTTTTTAAGAAAATTATTGTAATATATAACTCCTCCAAAATTCGTCCGTGCATCGCACGGTAGAAGAACTAGTGATAAAGAAAATCAAAACACAAATGACTCATTTGGTTTGTAGTAACACAAAATTACGACAAATGTATCCGAGCTAATGCAATTATACCTACCTTTAACTATAGTTTAATTAAGATGTTTCATAAGTATGGTGGCACTTAACATCAATAGATGTGTACTTGTTGGAGAAAAATCTATATCAATATTCAAACACCTCTTTCATTCTTCTTATAATCATCTAATCTCTTCCTTTTTTCTTTCTTTTTTCTACAACCAAATTAATAACTCTTCAATCTCTCCTCTCTTATTTCCATTTTCACTAACAAAAAAAATGGCAAACAATAACCATATCCACCCTCAAGCCAAGTCCACCCCTAACGGCGGTGCAGCCACCGTTAAGCCCTCATTCCCCGCCACAAAAGCGCAAATCTACGGCGCCACTCGCCCGACCTACCGTCCACAAACCCACCACCGGCGCCGTAGCAACCGTAATTGGTGTTGCACCATTTGTTGTTGGCTTATACTCATCCTCATCTTCATCCTCATCCTCCTCGGAGTCGCTGGCACCGTCGTCTACCTCCTCTACCATCCGCAACGTCCATCCTTTTCCGTTACCTCACTTAAACTCACCTCATCTGAGTTTGATTTCACTCTTTCCACCACCAACCCAAATGATAAAATCACATTTTCATACCAACCGATCTCTATTTCTCTTCTCGCCAATGGGCTCGACGTTGGAGACGGCGTTATTCCGTCGTTCGATCATGGAACGAAGAATACTACAATGCTGAAAGCATCTGTTGAGAGGAAGAGTATTAAAAGGAAGTCATTGGAATTGAAGATGAAGATGGAGACTAAAGTTGAGGCTAAGATGTGGGTTTTTAAGACACCACGTGTCGGAATAAGTGTGTTGTGTGACGGCATTGATGTCTCCGGCGAGAAAGTGACGGCGGCCGGGGAGAAGTGTGAGGTGGATGTTAGGTTCAAGGTATGGAAATGGACTCTTGGATGAAGGGAGACTATAAGTATGTGTGATGTGTTTGTGATATTGTTTTTGTTTTTTATTTGATTTTCAAAGAGGCACTTTTATTACTAATAGTATTAATTAATTTATTGTCCTTCATTATATTATTTCTTGTAATTCGATCTGATTTTCATTTGGTATATTAATTTC
The DNA here is from genome assembly GCF_020283565.1 of Trifolium pratense. NCBI lineage: Eukaryota > Viridiplantae > Streptophyta > Magnoliopsida > Fabales > Fabaceae > Trifolium > Trifolium pratense. The sequence continues at coordinate 45,415,787 of NC_060063.1, read as the reverse complement.
TGAAATTTATTTTTAGTTAATTCAATTATTGTATTTTCTGATTTCGCATCTGAAATGCTATATATACTTTGTTAATTCTATGAGAAAAACAAAGATCAAATTTTTAAGATTTTGAATTTCAATCATAAAAGTAAAAAATAAAATACAAGATGATCACGTCAAGTACTATGGAGATTTATCGAATATATACACACCATCGATCATTTAATGCGGTGTCATTCTATCATTTTTTTTTTGTTACACATACTCGCAGTTCGGTTTGAAGCGGTTTTGAGATAAAAAATCATCCAATTCAAAGTTAAAATTATTTGCGATTTTTCTTCAAAAAAAAATTATTCGTGATTCTTTGGTTTAAAAAATTATATATGCCAAAAAATTAGTAACATCTGTTTTCAAATAAAACAAATCCAAGTCAGAATGTCCTCCAAGAAAAGATATTTTTTCCCAAAAAATCTCCAAAACAGCAAAAATGTAAAAGAGATTCAACAAAGATTTCAAGGCATATCCAACAGCATGCATGACTGGACACTTTGGTATTGGTTTTTACTCTGCATATCTTGTTGCCAAGAAAGTGTTCGTTACCACCAAGCATAACGATGAAGAACAATATATGTGGGAGTCACAATGAGGAAAACATTGGTTCAAAAAACATATTTTGAATTTTGCCTTTATAAAATTAGTTCGGAAATTACATTCTAAACCAACACTAAGTTTGGATTGTAACTCCAAACTGAGTTCAAGAGTAAAAATAGAAGTTTAGGAGGTTGGTGTTGGAACAAATGTTGAAGCACTAGGCATAACTCAGGCCTATGTGCTGGCGTTGTTTACACTGATTTTTGGTAAACAACCGCTAGTTTGAATTAATTACTTGAAGGATCAACTAGTAAATCCTGGGACAATTGTTCATGCATTTTATTAATAAAAGTTTGGAAGTTTATCTTTAAAGACATCCTTGTTTTGCAGCAGAACAATATGTTTGATTTCTGAAACATATGTTAAATACGAACAAAGTAAGTTCACTCGAACGAGGGAACCAATAAAATGCGGAATTTGTAAATGCTTTAGAAAATAAAGACTTATGGAAAGTAAATTTGCATTTAGAATGTAAAAATTACAAAGAAAGTATAAAGGTTCACTGATTCATACATCTTTCTCGAGTAACTCGTTTCTCGCTTTAACATGGATACTTTGAGTGTTTGAGAGTTTGTGTAAATGAATTGTGACCATTATTTCGACTATACATACTTCTATTTATAGAAAACTAAGTAACGTCTATTCTAACGTTAAACTACTAAACTTTAGCCACGCGTCCCTTTGCATTTGAAATGAACCAAGGCCTTGAACCGTTGTAACCGTCGAAGTCGAACCACACTTAGATAATGAAAAATACTCTAAGTTCACAATTCCTGATTACTTCGATTCATTGGCTTCTATCGAAACATTCTTCAATCTTGAAATATGAAGTTTTTTCCATTAGAACTCTCTTGTTCTTAAAGACATTACCCTTAACCTTCATTTAAACGATATGATAAGAGAGATAATCTCTCTTGTTCTTGAAGACATTAAAGACTAAGGCTATTTAAAGCCATTTAACAGGTTTTTGTAGTAATAAATGTCTTAGGAACTGAAGATTATAACATATTTTACCTTGAGCTAAAATATGGGATAACAAATTGCCCCCAAAAATGCCTATTTCGATTTGCATGATTCGAATGAAATAAGAGATGGGCATTTTTTAAAGTACCTCTGCATTTCTAAACGCCATCCCTTTATTTCGAACTGATGATGTCATGGCATTTAAAAGGTAACCGCTTCGGTTCTTACAAAACTGTCACGTTCTGCACCATTTTTTGAGTAGTGGGACACGCGTCAGCCTGAGAAGTTGAATCGGAACAGACAAAAAGCGCTTTTTTAGCATTTATTCCTTTTTTAATTAAATTTTCTCTTAATCCAAGAATGGCTATAAATAAAGCTTCGCCACTTCAGTTGAAACTTTTCCAACTTCTTGCATAGCTTCTCACGCTCCAAAAAATCTCCCAATCTTTTCCCAATCTTGAAACAAACGAAGACTCAAAACGAATCTGAACTTACTAGATCTTTGATTACCTTCTTCAAATCGTATCCTTACATATCTCAGATCTACATCTCTTCATCTTCTCTTCTTTTCAAAAGCTTCCATGGCGTCTTCATCCAACAAGATTCAAGTCCCTTTTACTGGAAAATGGAGTGATTTCTCCATTGCTGATGATGGAACGAAGTACGTTCCAGAACCCAAAGGTAGCAAGGAACATCGAGAAATCTGGGAAAGTCAGGTAATGATTCCCTTTGATATTAATAAAAATGTTTATGCTTTTGGTGGTCCGATTCCAGATGATACGAACTTGACTAGGGAAGTAGATGAGATATTTCCATGTCTCGAAACTTGCGAACCCAGGATTTTTGACAGCAAACCCTATAATTTTGAATATATGCTGACAAATTATAAACCCTTTCGCTCCCATCCTTATTACGGAAATAGCCTTTACCTTACTTGGCTTGATCGAATAGAACAATCCTTTGGCAAATTCTGGAAAGATTATGGAATCTTCGAGTTAATACAATTTTCTAGGATAGGGCCTAAGTATCAACCTGAAATGCTCATTGCTGCAATGCATTTCTTTGAAAAATCTACAAACACTTTTCACTTCAAAAGTGGTATGATGACACCCACCCTATTCGATGTGTCAGCTATCACAGGGTTAAGACCCACTGGCAAAACCTATAGCCCCAATGATGCTAGTGATAACATCACTTTGAACTACAAAGAGAATGCCTTTTCTGCCTATATCCTCAAACATTCAGGACCTGAGAATGAAGAAGTCTCAGATGAAGAACATGTGGCTTTTCTCAATCTATGGCTATCCCATTATGTATTCTGCTCTCGATCTCTTCAAATCGCTAGGAAATTTATCCCTATGGCTGTGCAAATACATGAAGGATGCCACTTTGCTTTAGGACGCCTTCTGTTGGCAACCTTGTATGAATCTATTGGGGAAGTTTGTGATAACCTGAAAGGTTTAGTCCCTGCTAAGTCGAAATCGAAGAAAGCTGCTACAGATGGATGCTTTCAAGCTGCTGGGCCTATGTGGCTATTACAATTGTGGTTAAATGCCACCTTTGAAAAAGAGCTTGGTTTATTCATTCCCACTGAACACCATGCTTCGATAGCCAAAAGGAAAGTCGAAGGTACCCGCTTGATAAGGCTCCAACCTAATCCCCTCGAACAAAACTCTCAACAACTTTTCATGAAGTACATGAAAATTTTCTTAGCCATCGACCAATTCAAGCCATCGACCAAAGAGCATGTATATAAGGAAGAAGAACATTGTGCTTGGGACTACTGTGACTTCCACTTTGTATGAAAGGTATATGAAGATTAGCCGTGAGAATGTTTATGGCTTCGAGCCATTTGACTTCAACCTTTCTTACTACTGTACACAAGAGTTTGCCAACTGGTGGAGGCGATATTTCCACAGCAAGCACCTAGGAGATTCAGTACTTATCTCGAGGTTGGAGAGTGGTTTTACTCAATCTCAGATTAATAGGATCGAACAGCAAGTCAGAACTACAGGTAACTTGTCTTTATATATGCACTTTTCTTTTGTCATATATTCTCATACTGTTTCAATTTAACCTTTTGCTTATGTTCCCTAGTCACCAAGAAACAAACTACAGAAACTGCTAAGCCAGTCAAAGAAAAACCAACACCAAAGGCTGTTGAAACAATCAGAGAACCTTCTAAGGTACGTACTGAATCGAAACTTGTTTTTCTTTGAAAATTCCAAGTTTTTATTCTTTTTAACCTACTTCTTCCAGGCACGTAAAAGACCAACCAACACTACGTCTACTGAGACTGGCCCATCGAAGAAGCCAAAACCTAGCATGATAGTCGTCAGTGACGAAGAAGAGGTATAAGTCTTTTCTTACTCCTGGTTTATTTTCCAAAATTTCTCCCAAATCAATTCCATTAATTCAAATGTTTCTTGTATCGACTTCTATTCGCAGGAAGAAGAAGAAGAAGAAGAAAGTTTCCAGAGAAAGAGGAGCCAGCCTCCTGTGAATATCGAAACAAATATTCTAGAAACTACTTCTGATAGTATTTCTGCTGAAGAGAAGGAGAGGAAGATGAAAGAGAAGAAAGAGAAGAAGGAAAAGAAAGAAAAGAGGAAAGAAGAAAAGAAGAAAGAAGGAAAGAAAAGTTCAGAGGATCAAACCCGGGAGAAAAAGAATAAAAAGAAGTCCAAGTCTTCAAGTGATCCTTCTGCAACCAACCTTAAAACTCCTTCGATCTCGAGTGAACAACAAGAGCCTACCCCTGAAGCTGAAGTTCAAGAAGATGTTGCTATGCCTGATGCTACTCTCAATAATTCGGATAACATGCCCCAGCAAGACGTCAATCCAGAGGTACTTGTACTACTTGTGTTTTCTCCTTTATAATAAGTAAAGTTATATTCCCTCATATTCGATTTTGTTTTTTAGGACATCATATCGAACAAGTCTAGTGGAGATACCCTCAAAGATAGTGAGACCACTATTTCTGAAAAAATCATACCAGAGCCTAGTCAAGATAAACCAGAGCATCCTAAATCTGCTGAGACTGATAGCAAGACCTCTCCTTTCAAGGAATGGAACGAGACTGCAGCAGTCGAAGTCGATGTTAATGAGACTTCCTCAGAAGAAGAAGAGTTTGACTCTGAAGCCATGAAGGAAGCAGAAGCTGGTGGATCAGAATTGCTGCCTGAAACTTCAACGTCGAAACTGTCAGCCAGCCTAGGGCTTCCTGAAGAAGAATTCATTGCCTTGCAAATCCATGATCCTGAGGCTGCTCTGAAACTTCTGATTTCCAAGACAACTACTGATCCTGTGAGTTCGAGTGGACCCAGTAATTCGACTGCCTCAGATTCAGAAATCAATTCTTCTGTTCGACAAGACTCTCTGATTTCAAAGTTGTACCAGGATTTCATTAATGGAGATATCTTGGCATCAGTGGAGGAGCACCCTGCTAATGCTTTTAAGCATAAATCTTTTTTGAACAAGTTGCATAATCCTCAAACTGATCTCGAAACATTGGGGAAGGTCATCCAACTCGAATCTATCTTGGACCAATTTGCTACTACTGTGCTGTTGGAACAAAATTGATTTAAAAATGTTTGCCCCTAAATCTATAAAGGTTTTGATGATAACAAAGTATTAATTAACAATTGGAAGGACTAAAAATTTATTTTTAAGTGCGCAGATATAAGCATCACATAAGCTCTGAGTGAAGTTCAGAGGATGTGAATTCAGAAGTTCACAAGCGCTCAGAAGATGTTGGACTTCAGAAGTTACAACATTCAGAGGATGAAGTCTTCAGAACTTCTTGACTGACTACTAAGCTTCATCAAAGTCTGAAGATCTCTTTGAAAGCTGTGAAGATTCTCTTTGTTAGTCAACTCTTCTACCAATGAAGAAAAGGACCTTTCAAGCCTGATCAGTTCAGCTACCCTCAGTTTGTCTGTTCTCTTTTGAGAACGTGGGTTTTCAGTTTTGTTAGCTGAATAAGGAAAGTCCACTCTGCAGTAGTCAAAGTAACTGAAACTCTTTCTTAGTTTTGGATACAACCAAACTGCATCAAGACAGACTGCTTGAAGACAAAAGATTATCAACTCCAACGGTTCTTTTTGCAACGACTCTTTTCTAGTAGTATATATACTAGAAGATTCAGCTACAACAAATATACAATTATTAAGGATTGAACGTACGCTGAACAAACTCTGAACTTTGTGATATACAAGCTCTGAACCGCTGTTAAGTGTTTTTGCACTTAGTCTAATACTCTGTACTCTTTGTATTGGCTCTCTTTAGGTTCTGTTAAGAGCATTTGTATATTGTTATATACTTTTCTATTACTTGAGGAAACTTAAGCTTGTGTGCTTAAGTGTGAAGTCTTAAGCTTGTGTGCTTGAGCATTGTTGAGAAGTCTCTTGCTTGTGTGCTTGAGCAGGTGTAATCTTGTGTGATTATAGTGAACTCCCTTGGAAGTGCAAGGGGACTGGACTACTCTCGTTTTGTGAGAGGAACCAGTATAAATTGCTTGTGTGATTTCTCTCTCTCTATCTTGCTTTTATTTGTGTTATTTATCCGCTGCTAACGTAGTTGAGTTAAGAACTTGAAAAAGTTTTAACTTGGCTAAAACACAATTCAACCCCCCCTTCTTGTGTTTTCACACCTTCAATTGGTATCTAGAGCTCTGGTCTGTTACTTTCACTTAACAGTGAGACAGTAAAGATCTTGTGAGAACACTATGTCTGGAGGAGACGATAGTAGCACTAGAACCGGTGAGGCCAGTGGTGCTGGTGGTGGTCCTAGAAATGCCTTTGGTTATGACTACTTAAGTAATGAATCACATGAACATAGTGGCAATAGAAAAGCCCCTATATTCAATGGTGATGCTTCATTATTTGAGTGGTGGAAAGAAAGATTGTATAGCAATATTACTGCTATTGATCATGAGTTGTGGGATTTGGTTGAGCTGGGAGTAACTTTTGAAAACTTAAATGAACATGGAAGGTTGTCCATTGAGCATAGAAAGTTACTCACACCAGCTAACTTAAAAACCTACACTAAGCATTGAAGGTGTGAAAACACAAGAAGGGGGGGGGGTTGAATTGTGTTTTAGCTAAGTTAAAACTTTTTCAAGTTCTTAACTCAACTACGATAGCAGCGGAAAAAATAACACAATAAATAACAAGATAGAGAGAGAGATCACACAAGCAATATATACTGGTTCCTCTCACAAAACGAGAGTAGTCCAGTCCCCTTGCACTTCCAAGGGATTTCACTATAATCACACAAGATTACACCTGCTCAAGCACACAAGCAAGAGACTTCTCAACAATGCTCAAGCACACAAGCTTAAGACTTCACACTTTAAGCACACAAGCTTAAGTTTCACACTTAAGCACACAAGCTTAAGTTTCCTCAAGTAAATAGAAAAGTATATAAAAATATACAAATGCTCTTAGATGAACCTAAAGAGAGCAAATACAAATATTACAGAGTATTTGGCTAAAGTGCAAAAACACTTGAGAAAGGTTCAGAGCTTGTATATCACAGAGTTCAGAGTTTGTTCAGCGCACGTTCAATTCTTGATAATTGTCTAATGATGTAGCTGAATCTTCTAGTATATATATCACTAGAAAAGAGTCGTTGCAAAAAGAACCGTTGGAGTTGATAACCTTTTGTCTTCAAGCAGTCTGTCTTGATGCAGTTTGGTTGTATCCAAAACTAAGAAAGAGTTTCAGGTACTTTGACTACTGCAGAGTGGACTTTCCTTATTCAGCTAACAAAACTGAAGACCCACGTTCTCAAGTTAGGACAGACAAAACAGAGGTAGCTGAACTGATCAGGCTTGAAAGGTCCTTTTCTTCATTGGTAGAAGAGTTGACTGGAAAAGAGAATCTTCACAGCTTTCAAAGAGATCTTCAGACTTTGATGAAGCTTAGAGACAGACAAGAAGTTCTGAAGGTTGTAACTTCTGAAGTCCAACATCTTCTGAGCGCTGTGAACTTCTGAATTCACATCCTCTGAACTCCACTCAGAGCTTATATGATGCTTATATCTGCGCACTTAAAATAAATTTTTAGTCCTTCCAATTGTTTATTAATACTTTGTTATCATCAAAACCTTTATAGATTTAGGGGCAAACATTTTTTAAATCAATTTTGTTCCAACAATCTCCCCCTTTTTGATGATGACAAACATAAGTATTAATTGACAATTGTTGTTAAATTAACTTATCATGTTTCTCTTAGGTTTATGAGGTTTGCAAGCTCCCCCTAAGATTGATATTCCATAAAGTCTGAACTTTATGTTTTATCCATGATATTTTAATTTAGTATAAGATTAAGATGTTTTGAAATAAAACAAATTTCATATCTTTCTTCAGAGTGAGAGGTTTGCAAGCTCTCCCCCTAAGTCTCATAAGGCTAAGTTAAAATTGCACTCTTAACTTATCCTTACTTATGAAATTTATTTCAGTTTCAACTAACTTAGTCTCCACCTTGAAATACGTAAAACAACTTAAAAGTAACAACTTTTAATTTAACAGATAAAAGCGAGATAAAGGGCGTGGTTTCAGTTTTGGAACATATCAATTAATGCGTAACTACTCCCCCTTTTGTCATTATCAAAAAGTAAAACAAGTTATATAACCAAGACAGTCAAAGAAAGAAGAGTGGTTGTTACAGAGGTGAATTAATTTCAAAACCGAAAACCAACGCGCTCAAGGGTTTATAAAAAGTGAACGAGTTAACATGCCTTCTTCACGTAAAAACAAGAAGAAACAAGTGAAGCAAGAGAGTTTGGGAAAAAATGAAAAGATTTAGTCTACGCATCGCAGAGTTTAAGAGAAAGAAAAACGAGGAGAAACGCGAAGACGAAGAGAAGGATAAAGAAGATAACAAGATACCACAAGATGCTGAGATAATAATCATCTCATCAGATTCTGAAGCTGAAGAGAATGAAGATGATGCTGATTATGTGGAGTTCTTGGCTAGCTATGTTCCAGAGGAAGAACAAGAAGAAGAAGAACAAGAGCAAAACCCAGATCCCATTGAAATTTCATCAGAGGATGCTGAGGAGAAATCAGAGATTTCTTCCGAGTTTTATCCATCTGATTAGGATTAGGTTGTCTTTTTCTTTTTCTTTTTACCAATGTACTCAACATTATCAGATCATTAATAAAAAATTTTGTTTTTAGAAAGCATCTTGTGTTCTTATGTTCTAATTTAACAAAGAAAATAATCACAAGCAAAACAAACAGAATATAAAACAAACCACATTATAAGAAAAATCAAACATAACTTAAAAGAAAATTGTTCAGAGGATAAAAAGAAAATAAAGAAAGAAAGCATAAAACATGTGCAGAGAATCCTAGGGTTTCTTAAGAAAAGCTAAGAGTTGGTCGAATTTATCATTCAAAGATCCCACATTGGAAACTAAACCATCCACCTTGGTTTCCAATGTCTCTTGAGCAGCTCTTTGACGCTCTAAACCTTCTTGCTGTTCCCTCAGGGCTTCTTGAAATATTCTCAACTGATCTGCCATAGCAGGAGCTTGATCTTCAATCACAGGTTCTGGGTCTTCAATCAAAGGTGCCTTGCCTTTATCAGAGGGTTCACCTTCCTCTGGATAGTCAATCATCAGCACATCCTCTTGATTCTGAGAAGCCAGCACAGCATCTTCTGAAATATCCTCTGTCTGCAACTCATTAGCCAACTGGGCAACTCTTGCAGCAGCTTCTTCTAACCTTTCAGACTCAGACCTCTGAGCTTCAAGACTCTGAAACAGCTTGGAGTCTATCCAGATGACTTTGAAAGCATTCAGACGGTGTTCAACAGCGGCAATTTCTTCCAGCTTAGCAAGTTCAAATCCAGCATGATTAAACATGGTTAACCTTTTCAATTCAGCCCTAGCCATACTTTTCCTCATGAAGTCTATCGCATCCAAATCTCTTCTTCCAACTACAGCCTTAATTTTCTCAGCAGCACCATCCAAAGCATTGCAAATCCTTGCCTTAATGCTTGAAACTTCTAGGTCCACATCAGAAGGACAAACTAGAAACCTGTCCTTAAGCAAAGATAATCTGACCAAGTCTTCATGAAATTTAGTGGATAGATTTCTAAAAGTGTTGGATGATGAGGGTGAAGGATTGGGAATGGTAGAGAGAATAGGTGTTTCAGTAGCAGGCTTGGGAGCACAAGTGTGAATACGCTCAGGAGAAGCATGTTCAGCACTTGGGTTAGGATGAGGTTCAGGGGTTGGTTCAGATGATGAAATGTCAGAAGTGGATTCAGGGTAAATATGCTCAGGAGATGGTTCAGGAGATTTATGTTCAGGAGATGGTTCAGGGGATTTAGATTCAGGGTTTGGTTCAGGAGCAGTTTGTTCAGGGGTTGGTTCAGGAGATTTGTGTGGAGAAGGTTGTTTTGTGGGAGAGGTTGGTTTAGTGACAGGAATATCTGGTTGAGGTTCAGATGGTGGAATGTCAGGTTGAGGTTGAGGTGATGTAGGTTTAGGAGGTGATGAAGACTTCTGGGTGAAAGTTTGATTGTTAAGAGGGTCTGGACTAAGATGTTTTTCTAGTTCAGAAAGGGGGTTATCAGAGGTTGGATTATCAGAGGTTGGTAAAATGGTTCTGAGAGGTTTGGTGAAACCTATTCCAATCTCATTTTCATTGAAGACATACTTAGTAGATTTACCTTTATCTTTGGAAGTAGGAGCAGGTCTTTTACGAAGGCTTTCAGCAATTGTTTCTTCATCAGACTCAGTTTCATCTTCAGAGTCAGATTCCTCAGATGAACTTTCAACTTCAACAACCATAGGCTTTTTGGAAGCTCCTTCAGCAGCCTTGGTAGCAGATTCTTCATGCTTCCTCTTAGTCCTTTGCTCAACCATAGCTTTTTCTACCTTAATCTTCTTCTGAACCAGAAGATCTGGCTTAGGAAGATCAGCTTGAGCTTCAGCCTTTCTCTTTGGTTTCCTCTTAGGGTTATACAGATTGACAGGAGCAGGAGGAATCATACTCCTATCAACAACAAAACCTTCTTGTCTGAGCACTTCCAAGTAATCCTGAATTACATGCTCAGCATCAGCTTCAGATATAACTGGGTAGCCTGCGACATACAGACGATCCTCAAGCCTAACAGTGAACTCTTGTGGGGGGGCAACAGGCTTAGATGCAATCAAACGCATCTTGGACAGAAAATTAGCGTTCAGAATTTCTGGATAGAACCTCTTATCAACCAATTCAGGGTGGAATTTCCTCAAGTTCTGAACAACATGACCTTGATGCAGAAGGTCTGATAACAGCCTAGGATAAACTATAGTAGTTTTCCTCTGAGATTTACTAGCAAAGATGGCTTCACAAATACGTTCAAAAAAGTAATCTCCAAGATTAACCTTCTTTCCAGTCAGAAGGAAATACAGCAGATGACGATGAGTCCAGGAGATTGTATCAGTCCCACCAACCCTTGGACTGATAGCTGCTAGGATGATCTTGAAAAGAACTCTACATTCATCAGTCAAACCCTTTACTTTTCCTTTTAAGGAGAAATCTGTGCAAATGAGATGCAGAAGATCATCCCTGTATCTTGTATCCTTTTCAAACACATCTAGCTCTAACCCAGAGTTAGGCAGACCAAGAAGAGCATTGAAATGGATGGGCGAGAGTGCCATGTTCATCCCACAGATATTAGACCTAATCTGTACACCTGTATAATCCAGCAAACCCATTTCCTTCCTAGTTTTGCCCTTCAGACTAGGATTCCTTTCTATTGCTGCAAGCTCTTCCTTCTTAGCTTCATGCTTATCAAAAACCTTTGCCTTCATCCAAAATTTCTTCAACAAATCTGGATAAATGGGACCATTAAGCATGTCGAAATACTTATCCCATCCCTGAGTGATAAAGTACTTTTTAACATCAAACCCATTAGCTTGTAGACCATCGAAATCAACCATCTTCTCTGAAAGAAAAGTAAGTTCAGATTCTGGAAACTCCATCTCGTTCCCAACGATCTGAAGATTTTTGAAAATAAACGGTGGAATCCTTTTTGACGAAGAAGACGAAGCACCAGCCATTGTTGGAGATTAGGGTAAGGTTTGGAAAACTAACGAGAGAGAAAGAAAGTTTGTGTTGGAGGTTTAGAGAGAATATGAAAGTGTAGGTTGTGAAAGTGAATAGTGTGCAAGTGTATTGTGTAAGTTTTATTTAAATGCACACAGTTAACACGAAAATAGCAAATTTGGGAAGTTACGCTAATTGACAGAAAGTTGAATACCAAAAATCATCATTAACCACCCACTACCTGACACACGTAGACCACGTGCAAAAGTTTACTCGGTAACTGCTATTTTAATGGACAACTGTTCAGCAGTGAATACTAAACGTTTCCCACTTAAATAGTTCAGAGCCTCTGAGTTATTTAAAATTCTCTATCAGAGTTAAGTACTTCAGAGCTTGTGTTTCAGATGTTCTGAATCATAAGTTCTGATATACATAACCTCTTACACTTTAATTGCCAAAAACAATTTTTCATTCAGAGATTGAAAACATGTTCAGATGTTTCTTTATAAAATCAAATCTTTCAACAGATAAAGCTTTAGTAAATATATCAGCCCATTGATTTTCAGTATCAACAAACTTAATATCTATAATGCCTCTCTGAACATAATCTCTGATAAAATGGTGTTTAATTTCAATATGTTTGGCTCTAGAGTGTAGGATAGGATTTTTAGATAAATGAATGGCTGCAGTATTATCACAATATAAAGGAATATTGTTACTGCTTACCTGATAATCTTCTAACTGATATTTTAACCAGAGTAGTTGTGTACAACACTTAGCTGCTGAAATGTATTCTGCTTCTGCTGTAGACAAAGCTATAGTAGTTTGTCTCTTACTAGCCCAGGAGATAAGGTTTTCACCAACAAATTGACAATTGCCACTTGTGGATTTTCTTTCAATTTTATCTCCAGCATAGTCAGCATCACAGAATCCATTTAGCACATAATCATTGGATTTCTTATAGAGAAGTCCAAGATTAGTTGTTCCTTTCAGATATCTAAAGATTCTCTTTACAGCTGTAAGATGAGATTCTCTAGGATCTGACTGGAATCTTGCACATAAGCATACACTGAATAAAATATCTGGTCTAGAGGCTGTCAGATAGAGTAAGGAACCAATCATACCTCTGTAGACCTTTTGATCTACTTTTCCTTCATCATCTGACTTGCCCATGTTGGTAGTTGGATGCATAGGAGTATTCATTATCTTGCAGTCATCTAGATTGAATTTCTTCAGAAGTTCTTTAGTGTATTTTGATTGATGAACATAAGTTCCTTCCTTCTTCTGATTGATTTGAATTCCAAGAAAGAATTTCAACTCTCCCATCATGCTCATTTCAAATTCATCCTGCATTATCTTAGAAAAATTCTTGCACAAAGCAGCATTAGTTGAACCAAAAATAATATCATCAACATAAATTTGAATGATTAAAATGTCTTCTTTGGTTGTTTTTCTAAAGAGTGTGCAGTCAACCTTCCCTTTCTCAAAACCCTTTTCAAGTAGGAAATTACTGAGTCTATCATACCAAGCTCTTGGAGCTTGTTTCAGACCATACAGTGATTTCTTCAGTTTAAAAACATGTTCTGGGTTTGAGATATCTTCAAAACCAGGAGGTTGCTTAACATACACTTCTTCAGAAATGAAACCATTTAAGAAGGCACTTTTAACATCCATCTGATATAAGGTTATTCCATGATTAACAGCATAAGATAGAAGTAACCTGATTGCTTCAAGTCTAGCAACTGGTGCAAAGGTTTCAGTATAGTCAATCCCCTCTTGTTGACTATAACCTTGTGCAACCAATCTAGCCTTGTTCCTTACCACTTCACCTTGTTCATTCAGCTTGTTTCTGAATACCCATTTTGTTCCAATAATGTTCTTGTGTGAAGGCTTAGGCACTAGAGTCCACACATCATTCCTTTGAAATTGATTCAGCTCTTCTTGCATTGCTACAATCCAAGCATCATCCTTCAGAGCTTCATCAATCTTTGAAGGTTCCATCATTGAGATAAGACCAACTAATGATTCCTCATTTCTCAGTTGAGATCTTGTTTTCCTTGGACTATCCTTGTTGCCTAATATCAGTTCCTCTGGATGTGATGATTTGTATTTGAAAGTATTTCTTGGGGGCTCATCATCTTCAGACTCATCAACATCAGGTTCAGCAGATGCTTCAGTTCTTGGTTGTTCAGAGTCTGTAGGAACTATTGTGTTCAGAGGTACTTCAGAGAATGGATGTTCTGAGTAGTTTGGAATATCTGAATATTGATCCTCTGATACCTGAAATCTAGACAAACCTTCCACAAGCTCTGACACTTGGTCAGGCTCTTTGTCATCAAATTTGACATGCATACTTTCTTCCACAGTGTGTGTTTCAGAAATATACAGTCTGTATGCTTTTGAGCGTTCAGAATATCCTATAAAGATACCCTTATAACCTCTAGCATCAAATTTCTTTAGATGGACTTTGTTGTTTAAGATGTAACATGTACATCCAAACTGATGAAAATAAGAAATATCAGGTTTTCTTCCTTTGAACAATTCATAAGCAGTTTTGTTCAACTTAGATCTGATATAGATTCTATTTTGAACATAACATGCTGTGTTTACAGCTTCTGCCCATAAAAACTTTGCTACATTTGTTTCATGCATCATGGTTCTGGCCATTTCTTGCAGAGTTCTATTCTTCCTTTCTACAACCCCATTTTGTTGAGGAGTTCTAGGAGAAGAGAATTCATGCAAAATGCCATATTTTTCACAAAAGTTTTCAAAAGGTTCATTTTCAAATTCTCCACCATGATCACTTCTAACTTTTAAAATAGTGTAGCCTTTTTCATTTTGAATTTGTTTGCAGAAGATGCTAAACTCATCATAAGCTTCATCTTTTGTTCTTAGGAATTTTACCCAAGTCCATCTACTGTAATCATCAACAATTACTAATCCATACTTCTTTCCATTGATTGAAGTAGTGTTAACTGGTCCAAAAAGATCAATGTGAAGAAGTTCCAATGGTCTTGAGGTAGAAACAATGTTCTTAGGTTTAAAAGATGATTTTGTAATCTTTCCTTTTTGACATGAACCACAAAGTGTGTTTGAGTGATATTTGATTTTAGGTAATCCTCTGACAAGGTCAAGCTTGCTAAGCTTAGAGATTAACCTCCAGTTAGCATGGCCTAACCTCTTATGCCAGATCCATTTTTCTTCACTCAAAGTCAAAAGACACATCACTTTTTGTTCATTCAAATCAGAAAGATTAATTTTATAGACATTGTTCTTTCTCAGACCTTTGAATATAATGGAGTTATCAGATTGTTTAGATACAGTACATGATTCCTTATTAAAGACAACTACATAACCATTGTCGCAAAATTGACTTATGCTCAATAGATTATGCTTAAGTCCATCAACTAACCAAACATCATTAATAGATAGGGAGGAATTACCTACTGTACCTGTACCTATTATCTTTCCTTTCTGATTACCTCCAAAGCCAACAGAACCTCCTTCTTTCATGGTTAGCTTGGAAAACAGTTGCTTGTCACCAGTCATGTGCCTTGAACACCCACTATCCAGATACCATGAATGATTCATGATACTTCTTTGAGTGATAGGCTGTATGAGAAACAACTTTAATCACTACGGTGGAACTCTTTATCACAGTTAATGATAAAGTCATCCCAATATTCTTCCTCTTCATTTATCAAGTTCTGATTGTTAACTTGAGAACTTGTCAGCCATTGGTCAAGAACATAAGCCCTTCTTCCTTTGCATAGGACTTGTTTCCATACTCTAGGTAGGACATATCCTTTCCTAGTTGGTAAATCTGAATGATACATAATTTCAGCTTTTGGTACCCATCTTCTGGGTCCACGCTTGTTAGTCCACAAATGTTTACTGTGTTGTTGAGTGTGAGAGAAGGATTTTGGTTTGGAATAATAACTCTTTTGAAAATGTTTCTTAGTTTGAGTTCTGTTATTATTCCAGGACTTGGATTGTTTATGCTTCCAGAGTTTGTATTTATCACCAGTCCATTGATTTGACTGGTTATATTTACTGACTCTAGAATCATAAATAACCTTAGTCCTATGTTGCCTCTGAGGTTTGAGGTTTGACTTTCTTTTAAGAACTTCTGAGCCTTTAGGTTGACTTTTCTCATGAACTAGAATTCCTCTGGTTCCAGAAGTTGAAGCCTCAGATTTTGAAACTTTCAGAACATCTGAACTAATACTGTCAAGTTCTGAATAGCTTTTATCTTCTGAGCTTTTCTTCCCAGATCCTGAGGAACTTGGTTCCTCTGAGTTGTCATTTCCAAAATCTCTCAGATTATTGTCCTCATCTTCCAGAGTACCAAATTTCTTTCCTTCTTCACTCTGAGGTACAACATAGTAAACCCAAGATTTTCCAACCTTTTTGGGATAGGTCTTTAGCTTTGAATATGTTCTACCATATTCATAGCCAAGTCCCTCTCCTCTATGTCTCATGACATTATAAACAAGATTAGCAGCTTTGCTCTTACCGAGGTTGAGATGCACAAACTGTTGAAGAGCTATTTCCTGCTCATCAATAGGTTTGTGACAGACAGCACAACCCTTTTCAAGGTCATTTACTCTATTCAGAGTTTCTTGATATAGACCTTGAAAATGTTCTGCTTGTTCAGTCAGAGTGTTGAGCTTTTCTTGAAAAACTTTTTGTTTACTTAACACTCTGAGATGTTTCTCAATGACCTTGTTAAGTGCAGTTATAAGTTGAGATTTAGAACAGTCAGAAAATACCTCATCAGTTACTTCTGAATCTGATTCTGATTCATCGTCTGAGTCTACATCTGAGTCAGTTGAAGCCATCAGGGCTAGATTTGCTTCTTCTTCTTCCTCAACTTCTTCCTCAGATGATAGCTCTTCAAAAGTAGCCATCAGACTCTTTCTCAATTTACTCTTGAATTGTTGCTTCTTTGAGCTGTATCTTTTGCTTTTGTCTTTAGCAGACATTTCTGGACAATCAGCAATAAAGTGTCCTGGCTTCTTACAGTTGAAGCAGTTCTTCTGATCATCCTTTTTGCTGACAAAATTTCTGGAGCTGTTACCTCCTCTGAAATTTCTTTTGTTAAATCTGTTCCATTGCTGAAACTTGGTGAATAAAGCAAACTCATCCTCATTCATCTCATCCTCTTGACCATCAGCAGAAGATTCTTCTTCAATATCAAGAAGCTGAGTCTTAAGAGCCTTAGAAGTAGTCTTAGTTGACTGTAAAGCCACTGACTTAGACTTCTTCTTAGTTTCTGAGTCAGCATCCAGAACCATCTCATGGCTTCTGAGATTGCTTATCAGAGCTTCAAGACTCAGAGTCTTGAGATTTTGAGCTTCCTCTATTGCAGTGACCTTAGGTCTCCAAGCAATAGGAAGACTTCTCAGAATCTTCTGAACATGGTCATAGGTTGAATAACTTCTTTTAAGAGCTTTAAGACCAGATACAAGGATTTGAAACCTTGTAAACATAGTCTCAATGTTTTCATCTTGTTGCATAGTGAAAAGTTCATATTGCCTTATCAAAAGACTAGCTTTAGCCTCTTGAACCTTTTCATTACCATCATAGGTGGCACACATAGAATCAAAGATAGATTTAGCAGTAGACTTGTTCTCTATTCTGACATAATCCTCATGTCTAATAGCACCAACAACAATGTCCTTTACTCTATGATGCTTAGTGTAGATTTTTAAGTTAGCTGGTGTGAGTAACTTTCTATGCTCAATGGACAACCTTCCATGTTCATTTAAGTTTTCAAAAGTTACTCCCAACTCAACCAAATCCCACAACTCATGATCAATAGCAGTAATATTGTTATACAATCTCTCTTTCCACCACTCAAATAATGATGCATCACCATTGAATATAGGGGCTTTTCTGTTGCCACTATGTTCATGTGATTCATTACTCAAGTAGTCAAAACCAAAAGCATTTCTAGGACCACCACCAGCTCCACTGGCCTCACCTTCACCAGTAGTTCTAGTACTACTATCATCTCCTCCAGACATAGTGTTCTCACAAGATCTTTACTGTCTCACTGTTAAGTGAAAGTAACAGACCAGGCGCTCTGATGCCAATTGAAGGTGTGAAAACACAAGAAGGGGGGGGGTTGAATTGTGTTTTAGCTAAGTTAAAACTTTTTCAAGTTCTTAACTCAACTACGATAGCAGCGGAAAAAATAACACAATAAATAACAAGATAGAGAGAGAGATCACACAAGCAATATATACTGGTTCCTCTCACAAAACGAGAGTAGTCCAGTCCCCTTGCACTTCCAAGGGATTTCACTATAATCACACAAGATTACACCTGCTCAAGCACACAAGCAAGAGACTTCTCAACAATGCTCAAGCACACAAGCTTAAGACTTCACACTTTAAGCACACAAGCTTAAGTTTCACACTTAAGCACACAAGCTTAAGTTTCCTCAAGTAAATAGAAAAGTATATAAAAATATACAAATGCTCTTAGATGAACCTAAAGAGAGCAAATACAAATATTACAGAGTATTTGGCTAAAGTGCAAAAACACTTGAGAAAGGTTCAGAGCTTGTATATCACAGAGTTCAGAGTTTGTTCAGCGCACGTTCAATTCTTGATAATTGTCTAATGATGTAGCTGAATCTTCTAGTATATATATCACTAGAAAAGAGTCGTTGCAAAAAGAACCGTTGGAGTTGATAACCTTTTGTCTTCAAGCAGTCTGTCTTGATGCAGTTTGGTTGTATCCAAAACTAAGAAAGAGTTTCAGGTACTTTGACTACTGCAGAGTGGACTTTCCTTATTCAGCTAACAAAACTGAAGACCCACGTTCTCAAGTTAGGACAGACAAAACAGAGGTAGCTGAACTGATCAGGCTTGAAAGGTCCTTTTCTTCATTGGTAGAAGAGTTGACTGGAAAAGAGAATCTTCACAGCTTTCAAAGAGATCTTCAGACTTTGATGAAGCTTAGAGACAGACAAGAAGTTCTGAAGGTTGTAACTTCTGAAGTCCAACATCTTCTGAGCGCTTGTGAACTTCTGAATTCACATCCTCTGAACTCCACTCAGAGCTTATATGATGCTTATATCTGCGCACTTAAAATAAATTTTTAGTCCTTCCAATTGTTTATTAATACTTTGTTATCATCAAAACCTTTATAGATTTAGGGGCAAACATTTTTTAAATCAATTTTGTTCCAACAAGCATCATAGAGTAAAGGACATTGTTGTTGGTGCTATTAGACATGAAGATTATGTCAGAATAGAGGACAAGTCTACTGCTAAATCTATCTTTGATTCTATGTGTGCTACCTATGATGGTAATGAAAAGGTTCAAGAGGCTAAAGCTAGTCTTTTGATAAGGCAATATGAACTATTCACTATGCAACAAGATGAAAACATTGAGACTATGTTTACAAGGTTTCAAATCCTTGTATCTGGTCTTAAAGCTCTTAAGAGAAGTTATTCCACCTATGACCATGTTCAGAAGATTCTGAGAAGTCTTCCTATTGCTTGGAGACCCAAGGTCACTGCAATAGAGGAAGCTCAAAATCTCAAGACTCTGAGTCTTGAAGCTCTGATAAGCAATCTCAGAAGCCATGAGATGGTTCTGGATGCTGACTCAGAAACTAAGAAGAAGTCCAAGTCAGTGGCTTTACAGTCAACTAAGACTACTTCTAAGGCTCTTAAGACTCAGCTTCTTGATATTGAAGAAGAATCTTCTGCTGATGGTCAAGAGGATGAGATGAATGAGGATGAGTTTGCTTTATTCACCAAGTTTCAGCAATGGAACAGATTTAACAAAAGAAATTTCAGAGGTAACAGCTCCAGAAATTTTGTCAGCAAAAAGGATGATCAGAAGAACTGCTTCAACTGTAAGAAGCCAGGACACTTCATTGCTGATTGTCCAGAAATGTCTGCTAAAGACAAAAGCAAAAGATACAGCTCAAAGAAGCAACAATTCAAGAGCAAATTGAAAAAGAGTCTGATGGCTACTTTTGAAGAGCTATCATCTGAGGAAGAAGTTGAGGAAGAAGAAGAGGCAAATCTAGCCCTGATGGCTTCAGCTGACTCAGATGTAGACTCAGACGATGAATCAGAATCAGATTCAGAAGTAACTGATGAGGTATTTTCTGACTGCTCTAAATCTCAACTTATAACTGCACTTAACAAGGTCATTGAGAAACATCTCAGAGTGTTAAGTAAACAAAAAGTTTTACAAGAAAAGCTTAACACTCTGACTGAACAAGCAGAACATTTTCAAGGTCTGTATCAAGAAACTCTGAATAAAGTAAATGACTTTGAAAAGGGTTGTGCTGTTTGTCACAAACCTATTGATGAGCAGGAAATAGCTCTTCAACAGTTTGTGCATCTCAACCTTGGGAAGAGCAAAGCTGCTAATAGAATTTATAATGTTTTAAGACATAGAGGAGAAGGACTTGGCTATGAATATGGTAGAACATATTCAAAGCTGAAGACCTTTGCCAAAAAGGTTGGAAAATCTTGGGTTTATTATGTTGTTCCACCAAGTGAAGAGGGAAAGAATCCTGGTATTTGTGAAAATGACAATGATGATCTGAGTGATTTAGAAGCTGACAGCTCAGAGGAACCTAGTTCCTCAGGATCTGGAAAGAAAAGTTCAGAAGATAGAAGTTGTTCAGAACCTGAGAACATTAGTTCAGAAGTTCTGAAAGCTTCAACATCTGAGACTTCAAATTCTGGATTCAAAGGAACTTCAGTACCTGAAGCTAGTCAACCTAAAACATCAGAAGTTTTTAAAAAGAAAAATTCTAACTCCAAATCTCAGATGAAGTACAAGACTCAGATTATTTATGATTCTAGAGTCAGTAGATATAATCAATAAGAACATGGGATTGATAATAGATACAAACCCTGGAATCATAAACAATCCAAATCTTGGAACAATAACAAATTTCAAACAAAGAAAAGATTTCAAAAAGGTTATTATTCCAAACCAAGATCTTTCTCTAACACTATACAACATAATAAGCATTTGTGGACTAACAAGCGTGGACCCAGAAGATGGGTACCAAAAGCTGAAATTATGTACCATTCAGATTTACCAACTAGGAAAGGATATGTCTTACCTAAAGTATGGAAACAAGTCCTATGCAAAGGAAGAAGGGCTTATGTCCTAGACACATGGTTGACAAGTTCTCAAGTTAACAATCAGAACTTGGAAAATGAAGAGGAAGAATACTGGGATGACTTTATCATTAACCTTGATAAAGAGTTCTATCGCAATGATTAAAGTTGTTTCTCATACAGCCTGCCACTCAAAGAAGTATCATGAATCATTCATGGTATTTGGATAGTGGATGTTCAAGGCATATGACTGGTGACAAACAACTATTTTCTAAGCTGACTATGAAAGAAGGAGGATCTGTTGGCTTTGGAGGTAATCAAAAAGGAAAGATAATAGGTACAGGTACAGTAGGTAATTCTTCCCTATCTATTAATGATGTTTGGTTAGTTGATGGACTCAAACATAACCTATTGAGCATAAGTCAATTTTGCGACAATGGTTATGTAGTTGTCTTTAATAAGGAATCATGTACTGTGTCTAAACAATCTGATAACACCATGATATTCAAAGGTCTGAGAAAGAACAATGTCTATAAAATTAATCTTTCTGATTTGAATGAACAAAAAGTGATGTGTCTTTTGACCTTGAGTGAAGAAAAATGGATCTGGCATAAGAGGTTAGGCCATGCTAACTGGAGATTAATCTCTAAGCTTAGTAAGCTTGACCTTGTCAGAGGTTTACCTAAAATCAAATATCACTCAAACACACTTTGTGGTTCTTGTCAAAAAGGAAAAATTACAAAATCTTCTTTTAAACCTAAAAACATTGTTTCTACCTCAAGACCATTGGAACTTCTTCACATTGATCTTTTTGGGCCAGTTCACACTGCCTCTATCAATGGAAAGAAGTATGGATTAGTAATTGTTGATGATTACAGTAGATGGACTTGGGTAAAATTCCTAAGAACAAAAGATGAAGCTTATGATGAGTTTAGCATCTTCTGCAAACAAATTCAAAATGAAAAAGGCTACACCATTTTAAAAGTTAGAAGTGATCATGGTGGAGAATTTGAAAATGAACCTTTTGAAAACTTTTGTGAAAAATATGGCATTCTGCATGAATTCTCTTCTCCTAGAACTCCTCAACAAAATGGGGTTGTAGAAAGGAAGAATAGAACTCTGCAAGAAATGGCCAGAACCATGATGCATGAAACTAATGTAGCAAAATTTTTATGGGCAGAAGCTGTAAACACAGCATGTTATGTTCAAAATAGAATCTATATCAGATCTAAATTGAACAAAACTGCTTATGAATTGTTCAAAGGAAGAAAACCTGACATTTCTTATTTTCATCAGTTTGGATGTACGTGTTATATCTTAAACAACAAAGTCCATCTAAAGAAATTTGATGCTAGAGGTTATAAGGGTATCTTTATAGGATACTCTGAACGCTCAAAAGCATACAGACTATATATTTCTGAAACACACACTGTGGAAGAAAGTATGCATGTCAAATTTGATGACAAAGAGCCTGACCAAGTGTCAGAGCTTGTGGAAGGTTTGTCTAGATTTCAGGTATCAGAGGATCAATATTCAGATATTCCAAACTACTCAGAACATCCATTCTCTGAAGAACCTCTGAACACAATAGTTCCTACAGACTCTGAACAACAAAGAGCTGAAGCAACCGCTGAACCTGAGGTTGATGAGTCTGAAGATGATGAGCCCCCAAGAAATACTTTCAAATACAAATCATCACATCCAGAGGAACTGATCTTAGGCAACAAGGATAGTCCAAGAAAGACAAGATCTCAACTAATAAATGAGGAATCCTTAGTTGGTCTGATCTCAATGATGGAACCATCAAAGAATGATGAAGCTCTGAAAGATGATGCTTGGATTGTAGCAATGCAAGAAGAGCTGAATCAATTTCAAAGGAATGATGTGTGGACTCTAGTGCCTAAGCCTTCACACAAGAACATTATTGGAACAAAATGGGTATTCAGAAACAAGCTGAATGAACAAGGTGAAGTGGTAAGAAACAAGGCTAGATTGGTTGCACAAGGTTATAGTCAACAAGAGGGGATTGACTATACTGAAACCTTTGCACCAGTTGCTAGACTTGAAGCAATCAGGTTACTTCTATCTTATGCTGTTAATCATGGAATAACCTTGTATCAGATGGATGTTAAAAGTGCCTTCTTAAATGGTTTTATTTCTGAAGAAGTGTATGTTAAGCAACCTCCTGGTTTTGAAGATGTCTCAAACCCAGAACATGTTTTTAAATTGAAGAAATCACTGTATGGTCTGAAACAAGCTCCAAGAGCTTGGTATGATAGACTCAGTAATTTCCTTCTTGAAAAGGGTTTTGAGAAAGGGAAGGTTGACTGTACACTCTTTAGAAAGACGACCAAAGAAGACATTTTAATTATTCAAATTTATGTTGATGATATTATTTTTGGTTCAACTAATGCTTCTTTGTGCAAGAATTTTTCTAAGATAATGCAGGATGAATTTGAAATGAGCATGATGGGAGAATTGAAATTATTTCTTGGAATTCAAATCAATCAGAAGAAGGAAGGAACTTATGTTCATCAATCAAAATATACCAAGGAACATCTGAAGAAGTTCAATCTAGATGACTGCAAGATAATGAATACTCCTATGCACTCAACTACCAACATGAGCAAGTCAGATGATGAAGGAAAAGTAGATCAAAAGGTCTACAGAGGTATGATTGGTTCCTTACTCTATCTGACAGCCTCTAGACCAGATATTTTATTCAGTGTATGCTTATGTGCAAGATTCCAGTCAGATCCTAGAGAATCTCATCTTACAGCTGTAAAGAGAATCTTTAGATATCTGAAGGGAACAACTAATCTTGGACTTCTCTATAAGAAATCCAATGATTATGTGCTAAATGGATTCTGTGATGCTGACTATGCTGGAGATAAAATTGAAAGAAAATCCACAAGTGGCAATTGTCAATTTGTTGGTGAAAACCTTATCTCCTGGGCTAGTAAGAGACAAACTACTATAGCTTTGTCTACAGCAGAAGCAGAATACATTTCAGCAGCTAAGTGTTGTACACAACTACTCTGGTTAAAATATCAGTTAGAAGATTATCAGGTAAGCAGTAACAATATTCCTTTATATTGTGATAATACTGCAGCCATTCATTTATCTAAAAATCCTATCCTACACTCTAGAGCCAAACATATTGAAATTAAACACCATTTTATCAGAGATTATGTTCAGAGAGGCATTATAGATATTAAGTTTGTTGATACTGAAAATCAATGGGCTGACATATTTACTAAAGCCTTACCTGTTGAAAGATTTGATTTTATAAAGAAACATCTGAACATGTTTTCAATCTCTGAATGAAATTTTTTTTTGGTTTTTAAAGTGTAAGAGGTTATGTATATCAGAACTTATGATTCAGATCATCTGAAACACAAGCTCTGAAGTACCTAACTCTGATAGAGAATTTTAAATATCTCAGAGGCTCTGAACTATTTAAGTGGGAAACGTTCAGTATTCACTGCTGAACAGTTGTCCATTAAAATAGCAGTTACCGAGTAAATTTCTGCACGTGGTCTACGTGTGTCAGGTAGTGGGTGGTTAATGATGATTTTTGGTATTCAACTTTCTGTCAATTAGCGTAACTTCCCAAATTTGCTATTTTCGTGTTAACTGTACTGATTTAAATAAACTTACACAATACACTTGCACACTATTCACTTTCACAACCTACACTTTCATATTCTCTCTAAACCTCCAACACACTTTCTTTCTCTCTCGTTAGTTTTCCAAACCCTACCCTAATCTCCAACAATGACCGGACCTTCGTCATCTTCTTCAACAAAGATTCCACCGTTTATGTTCAAGAATCTTCAGATTGTTGGGAACGAGATGGAGTTTCCAGAATCTGAACTCACATTTTTGTCTGAGAAGATTGTGGATTTTGATAGTCTTTCTGCAAACGGCTTTGAAGTTAAGCAGTACTTTACATCACAAGGATGGGATAAGTACTTCGACATGCTTAACGGTCCTATCTACCCAGACTTGCTTAAGAAATTTTGGATGAAAGCAAGAGTGTTTGATAAACATGAAGCAAAGAAGGAAGAGATTGCTGCTATTGAGAGGAATCCTAGTCTGAAGGGTAAAACTAGGAAGGAAATGGGCTTGCTGGAATTTACAGGTGTTCAGATTAGGTCTAACATCTGTGGGATGAATATGGCTTTCTCACCAATTCATTTCAATGCTCTTCTTGGTCTACCTAACTCTGGGATAGAGTTAGATGCTTTTGAAAAGGATACAAGATATAGAGATGATCTTCTGCATCTCATCTGCACTGACTTTAAGCTGAAAGGGAAAGTCAAAGGATTGACTGACGAGTGCAGAGTGATGTTCAAGATAATCCTTGCTTCTATCAGTCCAAGAGTTGGAGGGACTGATACAATCTCCTAGACGCATCGTCATCTGTTATATTTTCTTCTGACAAGGAAGAGAGTTAATCTTGGAGATTACTTTTTTGAACGAATTTGTGAAGCAATTTTTGCAAGTAAGTCTCAGAGGAAAACTACTATAGTTTATCCCAGGTTGTTGTCAGACCTTCTATATCAAGGTCACGTGATTCAGAACCTGCAGAAGTTCCACCCAGAACTAGTTCAGAAGAAGTTTTATCCAGAGATTCTGAATGCTAGTTTTCTATCCAAGATGCGTTTGATTGCATCTAAGCCTGTTGCTCCTCCTAAAGAATTGTCTGTTAGGCTTGAAAATCGTCTGTATGTTGAAGGCTACCCTGTTATTTCTGAAGCTGATGCTGAGCATGTAATTCAGGACTACTTAGAAGTGCTCAGACAAGAAGGTTTTGTTGTTGATAGAAGTATGGTTCCTCCGGCTCCTGCAAACCAGTATAACCCTTCTAGGAAGCAAAAGAGAAAGGCTGAAGCTCAAGATGATCTACCTAAGCCAGATCTTTTGGCTCAAAAGAAAGTTAAAGTTGAACAATCTATGGCTGAGCAAAGGACTAAGAGAAAACATGAAGAATCTGCTACCAAGGCTACTGAAGAAGCTTTAAAAGAGCCTGCTGTTGTTGAGGTATCCAGCTCATCTGAAGAATCTGAGTCAGAAGATGAGACTGAATCTGATGAAGAGACTCTGGCTGCACGTTTGAGGAAAAGACCTGCTCCTACTCCTAAAGGTAAAGGTAAGTCTACTCAGTACATCTTTAATGAAAATGAGATTGGATTAGGTTACACCAAACCTCTCAGAACTGTTTTACCAACCTCTGATATTCCAACCTCTGACAACCATTTGTCTGAACTAGAGAAACATCTTAGTCCAGACCCTCTAAATAATCAAACTTTCACCCAAAAACCTTCATCACCTCCTAAACCTTCATCACCTCCTAAACCTAAATCACCTCAACCTTAACCACAAAAAGAAACACCTATCACATCACCATCTGAACCTCAACCAGATATTCCAAATGCTGAACCAACCTCTCCCATCAAACAACCCTCTCCTGAACCAACCCCTGAACAACTTGCTCCTGAACCAACAGCTGAACATAAAACTCCTGAACCATCTCCTGAACATATTTACCCTGAATCAACTTCTGACATCTCATCATCTGAACCAACCCCTGAACCCCATCCTAACCCAAGTGCTGAACATGCTTCTCCTGAGCATATTCACACTTGTGCTCCCAAGCCTTCAGAGGCAGAAGCTGTCATTATTGACAATCCTGCTAATGAATCAACCAATCTCTCTACCATTCCCAATCCTTCACCCTCATCATCCAACCCTTTTCGTAATCTATCCACTCAGTTTCATGATGACTTGGTTAGATTATCTTTGCTAAAGGACAGGTTTCTAGTTTGTCCTTCTGATGTGGATTTGGAAGTTTCAAGCATTAAGGCAAGGATTTGCAATGCTTTGGATGGTGCTGCTGAGGAAATTAAGGCTGTGGTTGGAAGAAGAGACTTGGATGTGATAAGCTTCATGAGGGAAAGTCTGGCTAGGGCTGAATTGAAAAGGTTAACGCCTTTCAATCATGACGAACATGAGCGTGCTAAGCTTGCCGCTATATCTGCTACTGTGAGGCGTCTGTCTGCATTCAAGGATTGCTGGGTTGATTCTACTCTTTTGCAACGTCTTGAGGATCAACGGATTGAGAATGAACGACTAGAAGAAGCTGCTGCTAGAGTTGCCGAGTTGGCAAATGAGCTACTTAATGAGGATGCCACAGAAGAGGATGTATTGAATGTGCTGAACCAGGATGATGTCCTGATGATTGATTACCCAGAGGAAGGTGAACCCTCTGATAAAGGCAAGACACCCTTGGTTGAAGAACAAGCGCCTTTGGTTCAAGATCAAGCTCCTGTTGTTGCTCCTGTTGTTGGTGATCAGTTGCAGATCTTTCAAGAAGCTCTGAGGGAGCAGCAAGAAGGTTTGGAAAGGCAAAGGACAGCTCACCTCAACTTGGAATCCAAAGTGGATGGTCTGGTTTCCAACGTGGGATCTCTGAATGACAAATTCGACCAGCTCTTAGCCTTTCTTAAGAAACCCTAGGATTCTATGCACTTGTTTTGAGCATTCTTTTTATTTTCTTGTTTATCTTCTGAACACTTTTTCTGGTTTATCTATTTCAAGTTGTTTTGTTTATGTTTTGCTTGATTACTTATTTCATGTTCACTTGATATTTATATTTTCTTGATAAATAAGATCATAAGAACACAAGATGCTTTTTAAAACGAAATTTTTTTTTATTAATGCTCCAACAATGTTGAGTACATTGGTAAAAAGAAAAAGAAAAAGACAACCTAATCCTAATCAGATGGATAAAACTCAGAAGAAATCTCTGATTTCTCCTCAGCATCATCTGATGATATTTCTATGGGATCTGGGTTTTGCTCTTGTTCTTCTTCTTCTTGTTCCTCTTCTGGAACATAGCTAGCCAAAAACTCAACATAGTCAGCATCATCTTCATTCTCTTCAGCTTCAGAGTCTGATGAGATGATTATTATCTCCGCATCTTGTGGTTTCTTGTTGTCTTCTTTATTTTTCTCCTCGTCTTCGCGTTTTTCGTCTTCTTTCTTTCTCTTAAACTCTGCGATGCGTAAACTAAATCTTTTCATTCTTCCTAGTCTCTCTTGATTTACTCGTTTATTCTTGTTTTTACGTGAAGAAGGCATGTTAACTCGCTCACCTTTTATAAACCTTTGAGCGCGTTGGTTTTTGTTTTTGAAATTAATTCACCTTTGTAACAACCACTCTTCTTCTTTGACTGTCTTGGTTATATAAATTTTTTTTTTTTACTTTTTGATAATGACAAAAGGGGGAGTAGTTACGCATTAATTGATAAGTGATAAGTTCAAAACTGAAACCACTCTTTTATCTCGCTTTTATCCGTTATGTTAAAAGTTGTTACTTTTAAGTTGTTTCACGTATTTCAATACGGAGACTAAGTTAGTTGAAACTAAAATAAATTTCATAAGTAAGGATGAGTTAAGAGTGCAATTTTAACTTAGCCTTATGAGACTTAGGGGGAGAGCTTGCAAACCTCTCACTCTGAAGAAAGATATGAAATTTGTTTTATTTCAAACCATCTTAATCTTATACTAAATTAAAATATCATGGATAAAACATAAAGTTCAGACTTTATGGAGTATCAATCTTAGGGGGAGCTTGCAAACCTCATAAACCTAAGAGAAACATGATAAGTTAATTTAACAACAATTGTCAATTAATACTGATGTTTGTCATCATCAAAAAGGGGGAGATTGTTGGAACAAAATTGATTTAAAAATGTTTGCCCCTAAATCTATAAAGGTTTTGATGATAACAAAGTATTAATTAACAATTGGAAGGACTAAAAATTTATTTTTAAGTGCGCAGATATAAGCATCACATAAGCTCTGAGTGAAGTTCAGAGGATGTGAATTCAGAAGTTCACAAGCGCTCAGAAGATGTTGGACTTCAGAAGTTACAACATTCAGGGGATGAAGTCTTCAGAACTTCTTGACTGACTACTAAGCTTCATCAAAGTCTGAAGATCTCTTTGAAAGCTGTGAAGATTCTCTTTGTTAGTCAACTCTTCTACCAATGAAGAAAAGGACCTTTCAAGCCTGATCAGTTCAGCTACCCTCAGTTTGTCTGTTCTCTTTTGAGAACGTGGGTTTTCAGTTTTGTTAGCTGAATAAGGAAAGTCCACTCTGCAGTAGTCAAAGTAACTGAAACTCTTTCTTAGTTTTGGATACAACCAAACTGCATCAAGACAGACTGCTTGAAGACAAAAGATTATCAACTCCAACGGTTCTTTTTGCAACGACTCTTTTCTAGTAGTATATATACTAGAAGATTCAGCTACAACAAATATACAATTATTAAGGATTGAACGTACGCTGAACAAACTCTGAACTTTGTGATATACAAGCTCTGAACCGCTGTTAAGTGTTTTTGCACTTAGTCTAATACTCTGTACTCTTTGTATTGGCTCTCTTTAGGTTCTGTTAAGAGCATTTGTATATTGTTATATACTTTTCTATTACTTGAGGAAACTTAAGCTTGTGTGCTTAAGTGTGAAGTCTTAAGCTTGTGTGCTTGAGCATTGTTGAGAAGTCTCTTGCTTGTGTGCTTGAGCAGGTGTAATCTTGTGTGATTATAGTGAACTCCCTTGGAAGTGCAAGGGGACTGGACTACTCTCGTTTTGTGAGAGGAACCAGTATAAATTGCTTGTGTGATTTCTCTCTCTCTATCTTGCTTTTATTTGTGTTATTTATCCGCTGCTAACGTAGTTGAGTTAAGAACTTGAAAAAGTTTTAACTTGGCTAAAACACAATTCAACCCCCCCCTTCTTGTGTTTTCACACCTTCATGTGCAAAGTTTGAAACGCAACTCTCAAAAACTCGTTGGTCAACAGGCTGCTTATGATGCATTATTCGAGAAGGCTATAGCTGCTCAATCGAAAGTTGATCAAATGAAAGCACGAGTTCAGCAACCAGGTCTTGGAATTCAAGAATGCACCAACAACATTTCTAAGTGGGAGGCAGAAATAGAATCTCTTCGATCTGAGATTGCTGATCGAGAGAAGAAGATCCTCGAAGAGAAAGCAAAGCGCTCAAAGATTGAAGAAGCTGTTGCTGCTACTACTCAAGAATCAATTCGAGAAGCCGCAAAAGAAGGGATTTCTCATTTTAGTGCTGCCACTGTGATCAAAGAAGAGATCAAGTCTCTCGAAGATGCAATCAAGATCCAGACTGTCGAAGTTGGCCTTATTAAGGACCATTATGCTGATTTCAAGTCTAAGTGTTTGTCTTAGACTTTCTTTTGATGTTCTTTTAAACCTTTTAACTATTCGAACAATTATCTGGTTTTATTTCATTTGGTTTGTAACCTTGACAATTGCCTTTTATGGCACTTTTACTTTGCTTATGCCATTTCAATTTCGTTTCGAATATTTATTCTGTGCTAATATTAACTTCTAAAAGCGTTGGTTTATATTTTTTCAAATACTTACCATTTATATTCAATGTTCGCTTTTCTGAAGTTAATTCTTCTATTTCATATGCACCATTCGAAAACACTTGTATTATTTTAAAAGGTCCTTCCCAATTTGGAGACCATTTGCCTAAAACTCTATCTTTTTTGTCCATAGGCAAAATAACTTTCCAAACTAAATTCCCCACTTCAAAGGTTTTTGATTTAACCTTCTTATTGTAGGCTTTTGCTACTCTTTCTTTTTGTCTACTTAAAGTATCAAGCGCTCTTAGCCTTTCTTCGTCTAAATCAACCAATTCATCAAACATCATACTCCAATAGTGATCAATTGGTATCTCCATTTGCCTTTGAATTCTGATAGATTGCAAATAAATTTCCACTGGTAAC
This sequence comes from Trifolium pratense, assembly GCF_020283565.1. Lineage (NCBI taxonomy): Eukaryota > Viridiplantae > Streptophyta > Magnoliopsida > Fabales > Fabaceae > Trifolium > Trifolium pratense. The sequence goes on along the minus strand of NC_060063.1, from coordinate 45,385,200 downwards.
ACGGCATCATGACCATATGTTAATCGAAATGGAGTAGAGTTTGTTGATTCTTTAGGGGAATTTCTACATGCCCATAAGACTTGATTTAAAGTCTTGTTCCAATTTCTTGGCTTTTGAGCAATATGCTTTCTGATTAATCCAATAATAATTTTATTGGCAGCTTCTACTTGACCATTTGCTTGCGCATAATAAGGTGTCGAAGTCAAAAGTTTAAACCCTATAAATGATGTGGTTTTGGATAAAACTTATAACTTCTTCTTGATCAACATTGGGCAAGGGTATGGCTTCGATCCATTTGGTAAAATAATCAACACCAACTATTATGTATTTTTGATTTTTTGATGATGCTGGTTTTATTTCACCAATTAAATCTAATGCCCAACCTCTAAATGGCCAAGGTTTTATTATCGAATGTAATTCACTTGCAGGTACATGTTGGATTCCTGCATGTTTTTGACATTCTTGACAACCTTTAGCAAAATCTATGCAATCTTTTAACATAGATGGCCAGTACATGCCTTGTCGAACTAAAAGCCATTTCATCTTATGACCTGATTGGTGAGAACCACAGGCCCCACTATGAACATCAGATATTGCTATGTAGGCCTCATTCTCACTAAGGCATTTCAACAGTACTCCTTCGAGGGTCTTTTTAAACAATTCATTACCAATGATCACATAATTTGACGCCCTATATTTGATCTTTCGAGGAGCACTCCCGATTGGATTCTCCAAATATTCTACAATTGGTTTTCTCCAATCACCATCTACTAAATTGTCAATGACAAAAATTTGGAATTCATCATAATTCATTTCTTTATCAGAATTATTTATGTCATTTGGTGACATCTCTGCCCCCTCAAGTTTTGGCATTGACAATTCCAATTGCATTGGCTCATTAGAAATCAATTTTTCTTTGATTTCTATTAATTGTTCCAACTTTTCTTTGGACACTTTGTATCCTGAAGCAATCTGTGCTAAGTCATTTGCTTCGTGGTTTTCTATTCGAGGAACATGTTCTATGTCAATCGAATCGAAACGTTTTAGTAACGCATTCGCGATAACAAAATAGCGAATCAAATGCTCTTTAATACATTTGTAATCTTTTGTTAATTGTTTCAAAACTAATTCTGAATCACCTTTTATTTTAATGTCTTTTGCCCCCAGGCTCAATAATATTTCTAATCCTGCTATCAAAGCCTCATATTCAGCTTCATTGTTCGAACAAATACCATTAATCCTGTATTTGAACTTAGTAGGAATTTTTTGTGGGGAAATTATCAAAATACCTATTCCAGTACCATGTTGATGTCTAGACCCATCAAAATACAACGTCCATGGTTCTAGAGCAATGTAATTTTGAGGTGATTCAATTGCTGAATGATCAACAATAAAGTCAGCCACTATTTGGCCTTTAATTGCTTTCAAAGGTTTGTATGAAAGTGAATATTCAGAAAGAGCTAAGGCCCATCTTCCAATTCGACTATGTAAAATTGGTTTTAGCAACATATGTTTAATAACATCATAATGAGAATAAACATAAACATCGACAGGCTTTATATAATGCTTCAATTTCATACAAGAAAAGTACAAACAAAGACAAAGCTTTTCAATACTACTATATCTAGTTTCAACATCATTAAGGACTCTACTTAGATAATAAATGGCCTTTTCTTCGCCATTTTCGTCCTCTTGGGCTAACATACTACCTAATGTGGTATCAGATGCTGAAATATACAACTTCATAAACTTATTTCTAATTGGTGGCATCAGAGTTGGAGGATTAGACAAGTATTTTTTGATTTCATCAAATGCTTCTTGCTGATCCTGCCCCCAAGTAAAAACATCTTCTTTCTTGAGTCGAAGCAATGGTGAAAAAGCTTGAGCCTTACCACTTAGATTTGAAATGAATCTTCTCAGAAAGTTGATTTTTCCCAACAAGGATTGAAGTTGCTTTTTGTTTGTTGGAGGGTTAGTCTCCAAAATAGCTTTTGTCTTATTTTGGTTTATCTCAATGCCTTTTTTATGCACCACAAATCCAAGGAAGTCTCCTGCATGTACACAAAAAACACATTTCAATGGATTCATTTTCAATCCATATTTCCTCATTCTTTCGAATGACTTTTTTAAACAAACCAAATGATCATTTTGTGATGATGACTTAACAATAATATCATCAATATATACTTGCATAAAAGTATCTATAAAATCATGGAAAATTGAGTTCATTGCTCTTTGGTATGTGGCTCCAGCATTTTTCAAGCCAAACGGCATTACGACCCATTCATAGGTGCCCAAGGCCCCTGGGCATCGAAAAGCTGTTTTTGCCACATCTTCCTCAGCGATAAAAATTTGGTTATAACCAGAATACCCATCTAACATGCTAAGATATTCGAACCCTGCTGCTGAATCTATTAGCATTTCTGCTACAGGCATCAAATATTCATCTTTAGGGGTAGCATTATTTAAGTCCCTAAAATCTATACATATTCTAAGAGAACCATTTTTCTTAATGACAGGAACTATATTTGCTAACCATTCGACGTACCTGGCAGTCCGGATGAACTTGCTTCTCAGCAGCCTTTCGATTTCCTCCTTGATCTTAGATAGGATTTCTGGTGCAAATCTTCTTGGTGATTGTTTAACTGGTTTCTTGTCTAGTCGAATGGGTAATCTGTGTTCGACCAAATCTCTGTTTAAACCTGGCATTTCATCATAATCCCAAGCAAAACAATCTTTGAACTCTTTGAGGAGTTCAACCAGTTTATCACGCAATTCCTTTGGGATATTAGCACTTATGTACGTTGGCCTTTTGATCGAGCCATCTCCAATATCTATTTCCTCCAAAGGGTCTTGGGCCTGCATCTTTTGACTGGAGCTGGAAGGATCCTTTTCAAATCCTAATGGTTCTTCATCATAGATGCAGTCCAATTTTTGAGTCATTGGCAATAATTTGCCATTTTCACAGTTATTGGCTTCGACAGCCATATTTTCTTGCAGCATTGTGGCTTCTAAAGCCATGTTTATTCTGTTTTCGGCCATGTAAGCCGAAATCTTGGCCCAAGCATTGAGCTTAGTCATTATAGTATTCTTCAAGGTCCCACCCAGTTGGGCGGATTTTGCCTTCATCCACATGTGGACCATCATCTATCTCCTCTCTCTCCCAAATGAATCCATGAGTTGGATCCAATTTGACAGAATGGTAGACATTATCAGCAGGGGCATAGGCATATCCCTGTTCAGTGCATGGCGATATGTTCGCCAACTTCTTATCAAATGAATGCTTAGTTATGTGGTGTGTCTCAGCCCTAAAATAACTTTGATCGGCTTCGATATTTTCTACCACACCATCATCTCTCCAAATACTTACCCTCTGATGGAGAGTCGAAGGCACTGCTCCAACACCATGTATCCACTCCCTTCCTAGAAGCAGATTATAATTGGCCTTCGATGCTACAACCAAAAACAAAGTTAGCCTAACAGTGCTGCCAACCGCCACATCGACTTGAATTGCCCCCAGTGAGAAACCAGTCTCACCTTCGTAATTCGAAAGAACGATGTTGTGAGGGTGCAAGTCAGTAGAAAATTTACCAATCTTGGTAATCATGAATTCTGGCATCAGGTTTACTGCTGCTCCTCCATCAATCAACACTTTGTTGACCCCCACATTGTTTACTTTGGCCTGGATGAAGAGGGGTTTCAAATGATTCTTCATTCCCTCAGTTGGCCTCTCAAAATTGGCCATCTGTTCCTCTAAACAGCCATTATTCATCACATAATAACACATTGGCTTGTGCAAAGCCAATTCAGACTCATCAAACTCATCCTCCCCTTCGGTCACTTCTGACCACACGTCATATTCAGCAGGGAGGATCGAAACTACGTTCACCAGCACATCAAACTCAGGATCTGAATCAAGGAGATCCTCATCCTCCAAGTTTTCCTCTTCGATCTTGTCATCAACATTTTGATCAGCCAATGGTTGAGACAATCTTTCTTTCAGAGGCCTTCTGGTCACTTCGACAACCTGTTTTCCTTTGTTGTCTTCAGTCTTTTGAGCCTCTTGAAGGGAGAGTCTTTGCTGGCGCTGATGTCTACGCCATTGTGTGCGGGTCATGGGATTCTTTCCCATGTAATTGTTTCTGTAAGCATACTTCTTCGAATCAACAGAATGACTCGAATGATTCTTACTTGAACTTCCCTTGTCAACAGAATTTCTGACAGGGTTTGGTGCATGACCATGAACCCATTTGTTCATTGGTGAGTTGTTGGACGGCACAAAAGTATTTGGGTTGCCCAACCTTTGATGTATTGGTTTGGCATGCGCCATGTTCTGTCTTTTCATTGGCCTTGACTTTGACCAATTCTCGTTGTTTCTTCTGAATGGTATAAACTTGTTAAGACCCTCAGTAGCCTTCTTGTCGAATACAGCACTGCACCTTGGGCAAAGCATAACTTCAGACTTGTTAAGCTTACACCTTTGCAGAAAGTCAATCAGTTCCTCTTCAGCCTCAGGATATACTACTTTCATCTTCTCGTAGTATTCATTCTCTGGAATAGAAACCAATTGAGCGCCTCCTGATAAGTCCATGGCATCGATCATCAAGCATTCGTCCGGTTCCACATAGGACGCATCTGATATTTGTAGTGGATCTTCGTCAATTTTCATCTGTTGTCTGGATTTCTCTCCAAACTTTAACCTTCCATCTTTCAAAGCCTTTTGAACCAGATCCCTGAAAAGAACACATTGTGAGGTTTTATGACCCAAAAAATTATGAAATTTGCAAAAACCTCTTTTCTTTTGTTGTTCAAGGGGAGGCACTTTCAATCCCTTTGGAACAACAATTTGGCCATCAGTAACCAATAAATCAAATATTTCATCACATTTAGTTATGTCAAATGAATAAGTTTTAGCAACAAATTTATCATTCTTAGGTTCGACAGGATTTTTTCCATTCGAAGGTTTTAGTAATTTACAGACATAAGGAGGGTCAGGTTTTAGTTCGGCCACATTAATTTCATTATCCTCTATGTCTCCATAGTTTATTACATATTCCTCATCATCATCATCCATAGTTTCGACATAAGCAATCTTTTCCCTCTTTTGAAACTTTGATGATCTAGCCTTTTCAGCCTTAAGGCGTTCGACCTGTCTTACCCTATCTGCTAATTGTGCCATGTCTCTTAGATGTTGTGTATCTAATTTCTTTCGAATTGAATAATCTAGGCCTCCAGCAGCCATTTCGACTAACTCATGTTCAGGCACTTGAGTAAAACATCTGGCCTTGAGTAGCCTAAATCGATTCAAATAATCATCTATGGACTCTGGTGTCTTTCTCCTCACACTGGCCAATTCCTTCAAACTAATCTTAGATTGGCCCATATAAAACTGTTCATGGAAAGCCCTTTCCAATTGAGTCCAATGCTGAATCGAACGAGGGGGAAGAGTTGTGAACCAAGTGAAAGCATTTTTTGTAAGGGAATTTGGGAAATATTTCAACCTTAAATTCTCGTTATCTGCCAAATTTCCTGCTTCAGCAAAAAATCTTGCCACATGTTCCACGGTTGACTCAGTTGTGTCCCCGGCAAACTTTGTGAATTTGGGGATTTTCCATCCCCTTGGCAATTCAGTTTGTAGTACATACTCAGATAATGGGGAAATAAAGTTAGGCCTATGTAGGCCAACATTGAAACCATTTTGAGTTAAGATAGTTTCGACTAAATTTGCCAAGTTATCTTGTTGCGCAAAATTATTTCTTTGCACATTTCTAACTACTTCGTCAGCATTCTGATTTCTGTTAACCAAAATTACTTCAGGCTCTGGCACGTGGTTCACTACTGGAGCCGGTGGTTCCTCTTGTACCACTTGTGGCACTTGATTGTTTGGAACTTCATTGTTCACATGAAACCCTTGGTTCTGAACCTGTGTTTGGTTTCGAATGGGCTGAAGGTTTTGGTTAGGCATTGCAGGAGTACCAAAGAAATCTGCAATTCGCCCCATCTGATGGGCTAACAACTGATAATTGTTATTTGTATTGTTAATCAAGGGATTCAAAATAGTTCCCAATTGCGAAGTCAGAGTATTAACCATTTCATGATTACTCTCGTCCATTTGTTGTCGAAAGGACATCATAGTTACATTGGTTAAATTTTGTAAGGCAATGTCTCTGGTCCTATTTCCCACAACAGAGGCTGCTGGGGAAGGCATGGTACTCCTTTCAGGATTTTGATTAGAATTATGTAAGCCTGCCATTAAAGATTCTGGCATTCCTAGTCCTGATTGGTTCAACAGAAATGATCGAATGGGGCTCCTTACATCTTCAGCACCAGGCTGACTGCCCCCTATACCATGTGATACTAACGAAGATATCGACCCAGATATAGTCGAACTCGTTGAGGGCATTGTTACCCCTATATTCCCAAAACTGACTGCAGGAACGCTCGAAGCAGATGTTCCAGAGCCTTGAGCCATGACAGTGGCGTTACTAATTGATGCTTGTGTTGGCTGTCCTTCAGGATTTGGGACATTGTTGTTATTGTTTTGATTATTATTTGGTGGTCTAACCATTTTTGATCTAGATTTAACACTAGTTAAATTTGGTAAAGATTTACCACTTCTCAAATGCATACAAAATCAAAGCACAAACTATAAATACTAACTGTCTTAGTATTTGTAAAAGGATTTTTAGAAAATAAACTTCTTTCAAAAATGTAAATTGCACAAAACAAACCGTCCCACTGGGCGTGCCAATTTGTTTACACTGATTTTTGGTAAACAACCGCTAGTTTGAATTAATTACTTGAAGGATCAACTAGTAAATCCTGGGACAATTGTTCATGCATTTTATTAATAAAAGTTTGGAAGTTTATCTTTAAAGACATCCTTGTTTTGCAGCAGAACAATATGTTTGATTTCTGAAACATATGTTAAATACGAACAAAGTAAGTTCACTCGAACGAGGGAACCAATAAAATGCGGAATTTGTAAATGCTTTAGAAAATAAAGACTTATGGAAAGTAAATTTGCATTTAGAATGTAAAAATTACAAAGAAAGTATAAAGGTTCACTAATTCATACATCTTTCTCGAGTAACTCGTTTCTCGCTTTAACATGGATACTTTGAGTGTTTGAGAGTTTGTGTAAATGAATTGTGACCATTATTTCGACTATACATACTTCTATTTATAGAAAACTAAGTAACGTCTATTCTAACGTTAAACTACTAAACTTTAGCCACGCGTCCCTTTGCATTTGAAATGAACCAAGGCCTTGAACCGTTGTAACCGTCGAAGTCGAACCACACTTAGATAATGAAAAATACTCTAAGTTCACAATTCCTGATTACTTCGATTCATTGGCTTCTATCGAAACATTCTTCAATCTTGAAATATGAAGTTTTTTCCATTAGAACTCTCTTGTTCTTAAAGACATTACCCTTAACCTTCATTTAAACGATATGATAAGAGAGATAATCTCTCTTGTTCTTGAAGACATTAAAGACTAAGGCTATTTAAAGCCATTTAACAGGTTTTTGTAGTAATAAATGTCTTAGGAACTGAAGATTATAACATATTTTACCTTGAGCTAAAATATGGGATAACAGGCGTACACACACTTTGTGAATTGAAGTGATTTGAGAGAGATGAAGGAGGAGAGAGAAAAGAATGATTGTTTATTGATTGTGAGAACATAAGTTATACAAGAGATATGAAGTTGTGATACATTAATTATTCAATGAATCTAAAAAACAAATTTTTGCTTATAATTAAGGATAGAGGGAGTAATTTGCATATCCCTTTGTACTACCAAAGGAAATTCACGGCCTTGTATATCCCAAAAGACATTGTCCACGCTAGTTCCAAGAATGTATTCTATTCGGTGCTCTTTGTAACATCCCGATTTTTATTAATAGGTTATTTATTAATTTATTTGTGTTTATTTAATTATGTGGCGCGTAATTTTCGTAAGTTAGTAATTTGAATAATTATTAATTAGAAATGCGTTATTGAGCTATACTATATAATTGAGTCTAAAAGGTTGGGGAATATGAGTAAAGTGGAGGTGTAGAAAACAATTAGTTTGACCTAGGTTTAAAAAGAAAAATATAGAAAGAAAATTCATTTTCTTCATAAACAAGAAAGGAAGAAGAGTTCTCAGTGAAAAAGAAAAGAAGAGAAAGGAAGGTCCATAGAACAAAATCAAGAGAAGAACAAAGATTTCAAGAAATCTAAGATAAAAGGATAGTACATAATTATTGAGATGGATTCATGAGAGGGGAGAAAATTCTTTTCTCTCGCCCAAACTCTCACCATCTCATATGGGTTTTTTGGAGGGTTGAATTGGGAATGTGTTTATTTGAAAGTTTTATGTATTGATACATGAATTGTATGCTTGTTTATGTTTGATTGATGAATTATCATGATGAAAATTGTATCTTTTATGTGTTGATTGTTGTTTTTGATGATTATTATGAGTTTATGCAAAATGATGAAAATCCATGATTAAATAAGTTGTTTTTGATGGTTTAAGTTGTTTTTAATAAGCTATAAGTTTGATATTAGTTGGATATCAATTTTCTAAGCTTTATTAAGTGATTTCGGGACTTTTAAGTGATTATTTGAGTAAGCCCGAGCAAAATCACGTTTTCTGCAATTTCTGCAGAACAGAAGTTGACCGACACTACTTTTGTTTGACAGTTTGACTTTTTGTTGACTTAAGCACCCGGAACCTATTTTGCTTAATTTTTCGTGTAGATTCTGATTCTGGAGTTTTTTTTTTCCTGATATGATGCTTTGGTGTTTGCTTATATTTTGGCATTACTTTAGTTTAAATTAACTTTCGTATGCTTAGTTAATTGGAATTGGCGAGCCCTTGATGATATGCGACTTTAGCGACTTGTAAATGAATATGTTGTTGATTAATGATGATGATTAGGTTGTTGATAGATTATGGTAATCATGATGTTGATTATTGATGATTTATTATGGTGATTATGTTGATAAATTATTGATGAATAAATCTTATTGAAGATTAGTGTGATTATGTTATGATGTATTGACGATGAATCATAATATTATTGATTTATGATGTTGAATTATCGTGTTGATTTATTGATGATGATAAATGATGATTTATCATGAGTGAAGATATTCTAAAGACGATGATTTGGAATATTTGGATTGTATTATCCTTATTGTGTTGATGTTATAGTTGAGATAAAACCATATATTTGGTATATGCACATTTCATGCATTCATAAGTTGTGTCTATTGATGAGTATCCTAGAGACGATGATCTAGTTTACTGTTATTCTAGAGACGATGATCTAGAATGTTTTAGAGACGATGATCTAAAACACTTGAGCTAAGTTATCCAAGATTATGATGAATTGGTACCACATGCATATAGATATGTCTAGGTGACATCATATCTATGTGACATTAGAATGCATTAGGAATTACGTGACATTCTTAAATGTTAAATGTTACTTGACATTGTGTATTTCATTTCTTTGTTTGAGAGTTTATACTTCTCAAATGTGACGAGTAATTGATAAATGAATATGTCTAATACATGTCTGAGCATGTCTGACACATGTCTGAATATATTTGATATATGTCCGATATATGTCTGAGTAGATCTATACCTGAGTTGAATTTACTCAATTGTATTTATTTTATTCAGTGTCTGATATGCGTTATATTCAGTCACTTTTAATAATTATGTTATCTAACCTCTGTTTTGTGTTTGTGCTGAACCGTTGGGGGTTCAGGTTCTCAGGTTGTATGTTTGTTGGTGTTCGAGTTGATGGTGAAAGCTCTGCTCTGATTGTGACACGGGGAAGGGTTCATAGAGCTCTAGTTTAAATATACACATTATTTGTATATTTAAATAATGTGAATATTTAAATTAAACCCTTCCCCGTGACAACAAACTCGAGTTTTTATTTGTTGTTGTTTTATTTAAATTAAATGTGTATATTGTATAAAAGGAATTTTGCACAAGTGATATTTACTACTCAATTTTATTAGTATTGTTTTTTTTAATGAAGAATGTAACACCTTGAGCCAATATTTCATAATTCATTTTGACTTCGAGTTTTAAAACTTTTTATCCGTTGCGTAGTTTTTGAACAAACATTCTTTTATTAAGATAAATTGAATATTGGGTTAGGGTGGTTACACTCTTCCTTGAAGTGAATTGATAAATAATTAATATAGTCCTCAAATATATTTTTAATTGATCAATTTAATCTATAAAATTATTAATAAAAAACATTAAAAATATAATTATAATTTCGATATATTTAAACATCAAATGTAACCCCCTAACAACTAGTTATACTTTTAAAAGCTGTTGCAAAAAAAAGAAAAAATTATACTTTTAAAAATCAGAATGACATTTTGACAATTCAATATCCTTCCTCATGAAAAACAAAATCTTATAGAGTGACTTTCGGAGAAAATATGGTTAATGAAAGTAAAGGCTTCACACACTCATGGTGTTTCACTTTTCCAAAACAAAGTAAAGGCCTCAATCATGAGGTAATTTCTCATGAGATTGAGATCGGAGAAAAGGGTCCACACGCCTTGAAATGTTCTCGTATCTAAAAGTAAAACGTGTGTATATAATTAAGTTCATGCCTTTGTTATTCTTTAGCCACATCTATGTATGAAATTTTCAATTTGTCTCTTTAATAAAAAAAAATTAGTAGAAAAATGATAAAAAAAATTTCAACAGGATTCAAAACCTTAACCTTTTAGTTACATTTTTAATTATATTTACCACTAAGCCATATGCATTAATTTGTTATATTTTTGGAACCAACATATAATCAATATGAGTTAAATGTCCAATTGTAATCACAAAATTTCACTTTATTTGTTATTTATTTTTGAATTTTTTTTTATATTTTTTTAATATCAACTTAATTTATAGACTTCAAGCCAATATTCAATTAAGTTAATTTTTAATTCAACTAAATATATCCAAGGACAAAACTTAGAAACTGTTCCATAGAAATTGTTTTTACTGTGACCAATTAAAACATGACTAATTTATTCCGTATCACTAATTTCAGTTTTAATAAAATTCACGTTGTCAACTCGAATTTCGTCGAGCAAGTGGAAGAGAAGAGTAAAACCAATATTTACTAATTTCTCTTTCATAATTTCTACGTGACATATATTTATACTCATATATATTAATACAAGGATCTAATCTTTTGTGTCATTTCTGCTGGGCTATATGCTTTTACTCTTATTAATAAACTTTCCAGTTTTTTACTATTTTTTGTGAGACCTATATATTTATACTCATATGTTAATATAACGACCTAATGTAGTGTGTAATTTCTTCGGGACATGTTTTTTACTCACATTAATAAGCTTGCACGTTCTTTTATAATATATGCGGAACCTATATTTATATTCATATATTAACATGGAAACCTATTTTTTTTATTTTGTCTATTTTTTTTTACAAATTTACGGGTTATAATCATATTTAATACGATGACCTAATTATTTTGATGATTTTTGTGTGACCTATATTTTCACTAACATATTAATAAGATTGCATATTTTTTAATAATTTTTACGGGACTATATATATTTCTACTCACTGGCTGCCAGATAGGGCGTGTTCCGCGCCTGTCTGTGTCATTCATATTTTCTACTATGCAAACTTGTGTTGAAGGTTACCCCAAAATTTTCATATATATGTTTTTTTTAATGAATAATTTACTTTTGAAAAACAATAAATTATTCATCCCAAAAAACCTAGGTACGGGTATGCCTGTTTGTGTGATCTGCGTTTTTCTATTTTGTTAACCTATATAAATTGTAAACAATAGTTTATTATAAGTTTGATTTTTATTTAAACTAATTTGTGTATTTTCGTGTTACCATAAAATAAAAATGGTAATTTACGTGCATTGGTTCATACCATAGCTAAAATAATAACTTCAAAAAAAAAAAATCATAGCAACATGAACTATGTAAGTTTATTATAAGAATGAATTTTTTTTTTGGACAGGAAATATAACATCAAAAGTTATAATTACACCATAAGCATATACTATCAAAAATAAAAGAAAGAGTATAAAAAAAAAAAACTAGTTATACTTTTAAAAGCTGTTGCAAAAAAAAGAAAGAGTTATACTTTTAAAAATCAGAATGACATTTTGACAATTCAACATCCTTCCTCATGAAAAACAAAATCTTATAGAGTGACTTTCCGAGAAAAAATGGTTAATGAAAGTAAAGGCCTCACTCACAGGTATGGCAATAAAATCATAACGTGGGTACCCGCCCAAATCATACCCGCTTTGACGGGGAAAATCCGAGTTGATTGGGTTTTTTGGGTTTGAGTTTTTCTCAATTTCAAAAGATGGGTTTGGAGCGGGTAATTGGTACATTGATACCACCCTGAACCCGCCCCGTTTATACTAAAAATTAGATTTCATCTTTTTTAAATTAGAAACGTTTAAACAATCTCTTAAATTACATTTATATATTTAATTTTTATTTTTATTTTGAGTATTAAACAAACCATTTTCTCTATTTTTTGTCTTTATTTAAAAAAATATTGTTGAGAGAAAATAATTTTGGACATTTAATTTTTTTTTTTAATAAAAAATACTAAAATACAATCTAAATTCATGTGAAAAGAGGCGTAATTGGGGATACCCGAAACCTGATGGGATACCCGATCCCCGCTGGGTATGAGTTTGAGATTATCATTTTTATCTCCGCTAAAATTTGGGGAAACCCAAACTTTATGAGTTTGAGTTTGAAAATGGCAAAACTCGTCCCTGCTCCGCCCCATTGCCATGTCTAGTCACTCATGAGGTAATTTCTCATGAGATTGAGATCAGAGAAAAGGGTCCACACGCTTTGAAATGTTTATCCTTCTCATGGAAAAAAATAAAAATAAAAATAAATCTCTTATCTAAAAGTAAAATGCGTGTATATAATTAAGTCCATGCCTTTGTTATTCTTCAGCCACATGAAAAAAGATACATTCTTTATAAAAAACAAACAAAAAAAAAAGCAGATACTATTGGATTTGGATGGCTTGTTCATCCTCTCAAGCTACGACTACAGTAGATCTGAAAAAATATGATGTTTTCATCAGCTTTAGAGGAGATGACACTCGCCCTGGTTTCACAAGTCATCTTCACGCTGCTTTGAAACGAAAAAATTTGGAGACGTACATAGACTACAGGATTGAAAAAGGAAACCAAGTTTGGACAGAACTTGAGAAAGCAATCAAAGATTCCAGTCTGTTTCTTGTTGTGTTCTCGGAGAACTACGCGTCTTCAACATGGTGTTTGAATGAACTGGTTGAAATAATGAAATGTCATAAAAATGGACAAGGTGTTGTTATTCCTTTGTTCTACCGAATTGATCCTTCACACGTTCGGAAGCAGACTGGGAGTTATGGCACTGCGTTGGAAAAACACAAGAATGATGATAAGATGATGCAAAATTGGAAGAATGCTCTTACTCAAGCAGCTAGTTTATCTGGTTTTGCTTCTACTACCACATCCGGGTATTCTCCTGCTTTTCCAAACAACTACTAATAAATTTCTTTAGTTTTAATACTAGTTAATTAGCATGCGTGTTAGTTACTAAATCGGTTCTCTTTATTTTAGGATAAATGATAAATTCGTCCATGTAAGTTGGCGAATTTTTGGTTTTCTTTTTAAGTATTTTTTATTTTTTATAAAATAAAATTCATGAATGTGTAATTTTTTTTGGTTTTGATCCATGTTGTCAAAGTATGTTAAAAACAGAGGCTGATATTGTAGGATGATGTGTCAAAGATTAGATTATGAAATTGCAGAGAGGGACCAAATTCAAAAAAATGAAATTGAACCCAAAAAGATATTTTCCTTCTCGTTTCTCTAAACTGGCAAATTAACTCATGTTTCTCTAACACTGTGTTTGTTTAGGTAGATTTACAAAAGAGAGAAATAAGAAAGAGAGAGATAGCAAAGAAATTAGCTATTTCTATATGGTTTGGATGAGGAGAGAAATAAGGAAAGAGAGAAATATAATGGTTAATAACTGCCAAAAATAAATCTCCCCATATTAGAAGAGATTTGTGTGACAAGAAGTGAAATAAACAATTTTACAACAATATTCAACTAATTTATTTTCTTGTAGAAATGGGTAAATTTGTTATTTTCTCATTTTTATTAATTTCTCTCTTCTCACTTTTCTATTCATCCAAACCATATAAAATTTCTATCCAATTTCTCTTCTATCTCTCTTCTCTCTTATTTCTCTTTTCACTATTTCTCTCTTCCCTATCTCTTTGGCATCCAAACATAGTGTAAACCCAGAAATCTTTGACACATCATCTTTGACATGTAACCACGTAACTCTAAGTGGATGACTTGATATCATCTTTGACATATCATCCTCATTTGCCACGTAACTTCATTTGCCACATGTGCATTTTTTTAACAGACTTTGACGTCAGGGACTAAAACTAAAAGAATTTGCACATTCAGGAATTTTTTTAAAACAAAAAAAGATACAATAACATAACCCAAAAATTGGCAAGCTTACATAAACGAATTGGTTATTTAAACCTAAAGGGGGAAAAAAGATCTATGAAGCACGAAATCTGACACTGACACCGCGACACGACACGGACACCGCGACACCGCTAATGTAAAAAATAAAATTATTTCTTAAAATAAAATTAAAACAAGAAATGATAGTATTTTACCTTTATTTATCTATCTACTATCGAAAAAACTAAAAATATTGTAATCAAAATGTAATGTCTTCAATCATTCATTGATCAATATTGTTGTTTCGGCACATCTTTAACTCTTGTAGATATGTATGATATGTGCCTAAGAATAACATAAGCAAAAAAATAAAAAATTGGGACACTTGTCCGACATGGGTCATACGAGTGTCTTACAAGTGTCGGACACTGATCAAAGGAGTGTTAAAGTAAAGGAAAAATTGATTTTTTTCCGACACCGCTATGAGCTATCCTACACGTGTCGTACGAGTGTTGGACACCACGACACGCCTAATCATAGAGGTGTCCGTGCTTCATAGAAAAAGATACAATATTGCACGGGGTAAAAAAAAAAAGTGATGATTTTTCCTCTCGAGAAATATGAGCCGCAAAACCTAGAGATGTACTCTCTCCGTCCCAAAATATAAGTGAAAATGAGTCGAAGAAACTTGATGTATTTGGTTAAAAATTTGAACCAAATACATTCACTTGTTCGACCAACTTTTACTTATGTTTTGGGACAGAAAAATATCTTTTATTGATTATAATAGAGGTTTAAACCAACTTCATTTCAATATAGTTTGATTTCGAAGATGCCTAAACATAAAAGCGACTTGTGTGAATGAATGAGTACAACTTGTTACTTTTTCACAATATTAATTTTAAGTTTGGAATGATGAATTTAAGTTATTTTTTATTGCCATTCACACGATATATGTTTATTAATTTGGACCAAACTTATGTATAGTTCCATATACACAGTTTTCTTTTTGTGAGAGGAACAGGAAAAAACTGCATCTAAAGAAATGCATATAAGTTTTGTCCTATTAATTTTTTATATTTTTTTACATTGTTAGGACGGAATCAGATTTGATTGAAGACGTTACCAGAGTTGTATTAGGAAAGTTAAACCACAACAAAACAAATGAGCTTACATGTGATTTCATAATGGATGAAAACTACTGGACAATTCAATCTTTAATAAAAAAAAGGGATTCATCAGAAGTTAAAACCATTGGACTTTGGGGCATGGGGGGTATAGGCAAGACAACACTTGCTACTGTTATGTTTCACAAATTTTCTTCTCAGTATGAAGGCAGTTACATCTTAGAAAATGTGACGGAAGTTTCAAAAACGCATGGAATTAACTATACATGCAACAAACTTCTTTCCAAGTTACTAAGGGAATATGTTGATATTGACACTTCTAAAGTAATACCATCCATAATCATTAGAAGACTCAAACGCATGAAATCTTTGATTGTACTTGACAATGTGCATACTTCAGAACTTCTGCAAAACTTGATTGGAGTGGGAAGTGGTTGGCTAGGAGCTGGTAGCACGGTCATTGTGACGACAAGGGATAAGCAGGTGCTGATAAGTGGAGGAATTGAAGAAATTTATCAAGTTAAGAAGATGAACTCCCTAATCTCTCTCCAACTTTTTTGCTTGAATGCTTTTGGCAAATACTTACCTAAGGAGGGATATGTGGAGCTTGCAGAAAGAGCAATTGATCATGCCCAAGGCAACCCTTTAGCTTTGAAAGTGTTTGGATCATTTCTTCGTGGCAAAAGTGAAATAGAATGGAACTGTGCACTAGCTAAACTAAAGGAAATTCCCAATGGAAAAATTGATAGGATATTGAGATGGAGTTATGATGAATTGGATGATCAAGAGAAAAATACATTTCTAGACATTGCATGCTTTTTCAAAGGACATGAACAGGATATGGTAACAAAAATATTAAATGAGTGTGGTTTCTTTGCATATAGTGGGATAAGACATCTTTTAGACAAAGCTCTTATAACAGTTGACCTTAAAAATTGCATACAAATGCATGACTTGATACAAGAAATGGGAAAACAAATTGTTCGTGAAGAATCTCTTAAAAATCCCGAACAACGCAGTAGATTATGTGATCCTAAGGAAGTTGGTGACATGTTGAAAAATAATAGAGTAAGAGATGATACCCTCACTTGCCTTCCTAAACACTTGTTTAATTTCTTTACAGCAAATGCAACTTACTATAGAAATACTAACTCTGAGATTTTTTTTTCCAGGGAACTAAGATTGTTGAAGCCATATTTTTTAATGCTGATGAATATACAAATATAAATTTAAGCCCCAAAGCATTTAAAAAAATGGTAAACCTAAGGTTACTTGCTATTCAAGACCAAAAGGGATATGTAAGCCTTCCATATGGTCTTGACTTATTGTCAACAAATTTGAGATATTTTTCTTGGCATGGATATCCATTGAAGGCTCTACCTCCAGCCTTTTGTCCTGAAATGCTTGTGGAGCTTTGTTTGATAGAAAGCAATGTACAAAAACTTTGGAAAGGAGTACTGGTATGCATTGTCCATGTATTTATTATTATACTTCTATTTTTATCATTTTTTAAAATAGTTCTTTAACATTACTGAACTTTCATATATGAAACTTTTGTTTATACATGTTACATTAAAAACATAAAAAGACATTTAGCATATGATGATTTTCTTTTAATAATTATCATAAAAAAGTCTTTTAAAAATGTGATAATGAATATGAGACATACAGTACTTGTGTATTTCTCGATTAAAAAAAAACTATTCTCTAAAAAATAATCAATTACCATCTATGATAAATATTTTTACTATTTAGAAAATTTCATTTAATACTCCTTTTGATTCTTTTTATGAGATATACGGGTCCAAAAAATTGATGTAATTTGTGATGGTTCCTAGATTTCCTCACAAATATTTTGCGAAGCGTGATTTAGAAGGGTCTCGGTTTGTCACTAAATCCGTCGCTAATTTAGTTTGTGACGGAATTTTACTAAGTTAACGACGGATTCTTGCCCTCACTAAATTTAATTTTTCTAGTAGTGAATTTTTGTTAACTCATATGTCTCTTATTAAGAAGAACAAAAGGTATATTTTTCCCTATAAAGATTAAAAGTCAAAGGAAATTAATTTTATAGTGACAAAAAAAATCAAATTTATAGGAAAAAAAACCTATTTAATCTTCAAATGTACTTTTTAGTAAACACTCATCACATACCTTAAAGTTTTGTTGGATATAGTAGCACTCAAATATATAATCATTTAATATCATATCATATTTATATTTAATTTTTTTAAAATTAAATTTAACTTAAGACAGATGTTAAGAAAGTAAATGTTAAATTTTAATCTTAAAATGTGTGTTTAAAAAACAATATTTAAACTTTAAAGAACTAAACACACACACACACAAAAAAACTAAACACAATTTTTAATATAAAATTTTAATTTTTATTTTCTTAACACGTGGTCTTAATTTTAATTTTTATTTTCTTTTTTTTTTTTTTTTTTTTTTTGAAGAAGCCAAAATGAAATATATTAACACAAACAGCCTCCTTAGCACAAGATGTACCAAGGTAGACTAAAAAAGTTTACAATATAGTCATAGAGATACAATCACAATCAAATCAAACAAGACCCAAACACAACCATGGACTAGACCACCAGCTATGGTAGTTCAAAGCTAACGTAATACTCGTCGACTTCAACCACCTAAATGAGAATAGCTTGATCTTGTCCAACAAAAGATGAGGTGTGCCTGTTGAGCCTTTGAATAAGCGATGATTTCTCTCTGTCCATATCACCCAAACACACACTAGCCAAAGAAGCTGAAGAAAAGACCGTCGTGCTAGAGATACACCTGCCGAAGCTATAAACTGGACAAAATGAGCATGTAAAGTAGTAAAATCCAGCGAAGAAATGCCAACCCACTCACAAACTAAGTCCCAAAGAGAGGCAGCAATGCTACAAGATGAAAATAAGTGATGGACCGTCTCAGTCACTCCACAACCAAACACACAAGAATCAGCGGTAGAAGCTAGAACTCCACGAATGACCAGGTTGGCTCTCGTGGGTAACCTATCCCGCAATAAGCGCCACGCAAAGATGGAAACCTTCAACGGAACCTGACGGTGCCAAATAAGATTGTCCGCATCATGTAAAGCAACATAAACCTGATGAGTCAGAATCTGATAACCTCCCGCAACAGTATACCCTGCGTCAGGATCCGGGCTCCATTGCCACCTGTCCAAAGTCTGATCCTGCAAAGAAATGTCAAGAAGTAATAACTGACACTCCCTCAACAACTCCTCCTCCCACGCCCTCAACCGCCTCCGCCACACCCACGCCTCTCCATCGGCCCCCCACCCTAAAGCAAACATCTCTGCGACCGTGCGCGACTTGGTCTCAGCCAACGAAAAAAGGCGTCCAAACCGCTCCCTCATCGGAATCCCATCCAACCAAGGGTCGGTCCAAAAAAGAGTATCTGAACCATCCCCTACCCTCCTCAAAACATGCTCCCCAAACCACCTCCCACCTAACTCACCCTCACCCTCTCTCATACGCACAATCTCCCTCCACCACACCGAGCCTCGCTGACCTCCCTCACAAAGTCTACCATCCTCAACCCCATACCGAGCTGCCAAGACTCTAAACCACAAGCCCTCTCTATCCACTAACATCCTCCAACACCACTTACCCAGCAACGCTAGGTTAAACTCACGCAACTGTCTAACCCCCAAACCTCCATACTCCTTACGCGAACAAATGTCTTTCCAACTCACCCAAGAGATTTTCCTAGAATCCTCACTCCCCCCCCAAAAAAATTTAATAAAAAGAGATTCAATAGAGGAAATGATACCTGAGGGGACCTTGAAGAAAGAAAGAGCATAGACAGGTAAAGAAGTCAAGACAGACTTTAACAAAACCAAACGACCACCAAACGACAAGAATCGACTTTTCCACCCAGACAATCTATTCTTTATGCGGGTCAACACCGGTTCCCAAAACACCAAGCGCCGCGGATCACCCCCAATCTGAAGACCTAAGTAAAGAAAAGGAATCTTTCCCACTTTACAACACAAGACAGACGCAGCTTCGCCTAACCAGGAATCAGGAATATTAACGCCAACCAATAAGCTCTTATTAAAATTAACCTTCAACCCCGACATAGTCTCAAACAGCACTAAAACAGCCCGAAGAGCCCGAACATTTGCCCAACTTTTAACCCCCAACAAGAGAGTATCATCAGCGAACTGAAGATGAGACACCCTGATGGATTCCTGACCACCAATACTATATCCCGTAAACAAATTACGTGCTACCATCGCTTCCATAAGCACGTTAAGACCTTCAGCCGCCAAAAGAAAAAGGAAAGGAGAAAGCGGATCACCTTGCCGAAGACCTCGTCGAAGAGGAAATTCATCAGTCGGACTTCCATTAACTAACACAGAAGCTGTAGCCGTACACACACACTCCCTAATCCACTTTCTCCATAAAGTTGGAAACGACATTCTTACCATAACGTCATCAAGATACCCCCAATCCACCGAATCATATGCTTTCTCAAAATCTACCTTGAATAACATAAGATCCTTTTTAGACTTACGCGCCTCATCCACTATCTCGTTTGCAATTAGAATGCCATCAAGAATTTGTCTATTCTTCACAAACGCAGTCTGGGACTCAGAAATTACACTTCCAATTACTTGCCGCAACCTATTAGCTAAAACCTTCGCCAGAATTTTGTAAAGGCTTCCCACAAGCGAAATAGGCCGAAAATCATTCAATCGTTGAGGGTTATCCGTTTTGGGAATCAGAGCAATGAACGTAGCATTGATACCTTTAGACAATCTGCCATTCCGATGAAAATCAATAAGGAAACGCATAATGTCACCTCTCAAATCGACCCAGAAGTCTTTTATAAAACCAAAATTAATTCCATCGGGACCCGGACTTTTATAACTGTCACACTCCCACACAGCTTGTTTCACCTCAGCCTCTGAAAAGGGTTTGATTAAACCTCCAACCTCCATCTGATTCAACCGCTTAAATTGAAGGTCTTCAATCCCCGGCCTCTCCACATTTGGTGCCTTAAAGTGAGACTCAAAATGCGAAAACACCGCCTGCCTAATTGGAATCACCCCCTCCAACGTAACACCATCAACCTGAATAACAGAAATAGCATTCCTGCGACGGCGACTAGCCACGATCGAATGAAAATACTTAGAGTTAGCGTCCCCTTCCTTGAGCCACAACGACCGAGATTGTTGCCAACTGATACTGGCATGTAACTTAGACAGCGAATGAATGTCATACGAAACCCCATGCAGCTCGGTTAACTCCGCCTCAGAAGGATCATCTTCCTCCCCCTTCTCGTCAAGAGCAGACTGCCTAACCTTCAAAGAATCAATGCGACTAGGGATATTTTGAGTGTGAGCCAAGTGCCATTCTCTCAAAGCCATCTTGATCATCTTGAATTTTTCCTTGAGCACATAACCACCCCAGCCATCAACCTGAAACGAGTTCCACTTTTCTCTGACAAACACATTGTATCCAGGAATATCCTTCCAACACTTAAGCATCCGCGACGGACGAGGTCCCCAATCTTCCTCGTTTGCCGACAAAACCAGAGGGCAATGGTCAGACAACCCCCGTAACTTAGCTACTTGTTTGCAATGGGGCCAAGACAAACACCATTCCTCAGATAAAAGGAACCTATCAAGGCGACTCATCGAAACACCGTCCCCTTTGAACCAAGTAAACTTACGTCCAATTAAGGGAAGATCAATCAGAGAATTATCTTCAATAAATCGACTAAAAGGGATATGATCCAAAGATCGATGCTCGCCCCTAACCGACCGTCTTTCATCTATGTGCTTGACAGCGTTAAAATCCCCACACACACACACCTTCTTTCCTACCAATGCACCAAGCCGCACCGAAAAATAATCCCACAACACTTGCTTAGCCCCGTCATCGCAAGGCGCATAGACATTTGCCACATGAAACTCATCCCCTGTCCTAAGAAACTGACCATGACACCACAATACATGCTCACGGCTTTCAGTCGACCAAACCTCCACCTCAGAAGTGTCCCACATGGTTAACAGCCCTCCTGACGCCCCAAGCGATGGGCGATAAGAGAACCCGAGTGGAGAGCTGCCCCATAGGGTCTTACAAAGAAAATCTTCGAGAATTTGCATTTTCGTCTCCTGTATACAAAAAATAAAGGGTTTCAGATCCCCCACCATCTTGCGCACTTCCTTCCTCTTTTCAGAGCCTCCCAACCCTCTAATATTCCACGAAATAATCTTCATCAGAAACTCATACCCCCCCCCCCCCCCCCCACAACCAGAAAACCGCAACGCTAGCACTCGTTGTCCCTCCGGGTCCCCCCTTCCCCAGACAACTGCCCTGAAACCTGCTTCTTTCCTTTGTTCGCCCTAGAAAGAATATTGAACATGTTCACGCTGTCCCCCCTAAACTTGACCCCTATAGCTTTCCCGATCCCCCACACATCATCCACCGCCATTTTATCATTACCTTGAACTGCCACCCAATTCGTCCAATCGTTATTGACAGAACCCGACGATGGTAAGTCTTCTGACGAGACTTGACAACTCAAAGAACAAGATCGATTAACCCCATCCCCGCCCCTTCGCTGACGAACACGCTTCTTTAAAGCCTTTAACACCTCACATCTATCTTTGCTTGGCATCCTTGCCACTTTTTTAATGCTATGAAAAGGATGACGGAGCATCCCTCCTACCTTCTTTCTCTTCGGAACCTGCTCCCCATTCAGATTAAGATTCGAACCTTTGTGAGACACCTTTCTACTCCTCTTACTGGCTGAAAAGATAACTCCCGCATCCCCATGATTCTGGTCCTGCAACCATTCCAAACTCCAGGGCCCTGAAATAACAGATCGTCTCGCCTCCGGAGGGCATGAGTTTGTGCGCTTGCTAACGAATGGTTGAGTAGTAGGCCTGACCCGAGCCTCCACCAAGGGGTGAAGCGCCACTGCCTGACCATCCTGATCACCTGACACTTCCTTAGAATCCTTCCCCGCAGCAGATGGAGTCACAACTCTCACTCTCTCAAAACCTGATTTAGCATCGGACTTGTCTGACAATTCGTCGTCCCGCAAACCTTGGCCTTCATCAAGATCCTCCTCATCAAGACCTTCCTTAAATTTTTCAATTAACAAGTCCACATTGCGGTTGACCTCCGGATCCACCTGTCCACCATCGTAACCAGCTTGAGATTCCTCAGACAAAGACTCACTCCCCTCATCAAAAATACAAGAATCCTCTCCCAAAGCGTACCCCCATTCCTCCACGATCTTGATTTCCACTATGATTCCATCCACTAGAACAGACACACTTTCTTTGATTATATCAAGTTCGGGTGTAGCTATTAAGACTCGCGCGTAGTCTAATCTGGTCTTTTCAACGGAATAACTATCCGTTCGAAGGAATCGTCCACTTTCAAAAACGCACAGCTGAAAGAAATGCTCATTCCAAGCATGAAGAGGAACTCCATACAGGCGGACCCAAGCGCCTCTCCTATAAGGTGATGTCTCCTTATCCCATCGCATCCAATTCGAAAAAACTAGTTGGAAAAACTCCTTAGCATTGTTGATCACAG
The DNA here is from genome assembly GCF_020283565.1 of Trifolium pratense. Lineage (NCBI taxonomy): Eukaryota > Viridiplantae > Streptophyta > Magnoliopsida > Fabales > Fabaceae > Trifolium > Trifolium pratense. The sequence goes on along the minus strand of NC_060063.1, from coordinate 45,361,962 downwards.
ACATAGCATCTGCATTCTCAATGCTACGGACAAAAACCTTATCAGCACCCATAGGAATGAGAATCAGATCAATAAAACCCGCGTCCAGAATTCTGTTTTGCACCACAGAAAGCGATTCACCATTAATGACTGTAGCCACTACCCCTTTGTAAGCCCACTCCGTATCGTCGGGCTTCGTTTTATAGCTTCGCAAAAGGACTTTGCGCTCTTTGACTGAATCCTTAAGCTTCTCCACCTTATTCGCCGACTTTGTTACCCCTTTCGCTGAGTCTGCCTTTTTGACTAAATCCTCCTGTCGAGCCCCTAACTTGATAACCACCTCCCCCACCTGCACTCCTTCCCCTGGGGCATTACTTTCCTTTTCCGCCGTAATATCAATACTACCAACACAAGTATTAATTTGCTTCGGCGACTTATTTTGCTTCAGCGACTTATTATTACCAACACATCCTGTGAGCTCTACATTCCTCGCTGAGTCTTGATGCCCCGCTTTCAGCGACTGCACTTCTTCTCCTATTTTTAATCCACCCCGTTGCCTTTCCGAGTTCCTTCCCACCCCGGAATCATTGCGTTCAAACATGGCTACACTAGCTTTAACACGAAAATATCCAAACCAAACGTTGTTGATAGCATTCAACAATTTTGTCACGTTTTTAACATTTGAAAATTTGACAAAACCGTAAGGTTTACCGTATCTATTTCTTCTTTTTGCGACAAACACGTCCTCCAGCATACCACAAACTTCGAAACCCTTCCTCAAATAAAAGTTCGACATTTGTGCTGGGAAATTTGTGAAATAAAAAGATACGTACCGTTTAAGGTCGGAACTCGCAATGACCCCCTCACTAATCTTGTTGTCTGAACGCATAAGCCCTTCATTCCGGTGATTAAACTCCGAACTCGCAGCGCCGTTATTTGCCACCTCCTTACTAAGACCGGGAGCATGACAATCCTTCTCCTGCTTATTCAATATACGCTCATTCGCCTGCAATACGCAACAACACTTCAATTGTGTTGTTCTTCCTTCCTCTGCCGTTCCTAGGCCAAGAACCAGCCGATTCTTAACTCCCTCCCTTGAAACGTGATTCCTATCTGAACAACAACCTCGTCCATCATCCTCCTTAAAGCTTTCCCTTGATCGATTGTCCCTTGAAGTTTTCCGTCGCCGATCAATGGCTGAAGCAGATCGCAGCAAAGAACGTGATCGCGTTTCGTTCCTGAGTTCTGATCGATGAAGCATGCGAGTGTCTCTGTTGTACCGTGGCCTACTTCTCCCTGATCGGTCGTGATTGCATTCGTGATGATTGGAAACAAAGCATCGATCGTGAGAATGATCATGTCCAGATTTTGAAATCGATCGGAAGCGGTAATCCTTTGTCTGTCTGTATCTGTCATGCGTTCTTGTTTCCTGTCTAGGCTCTTTCCGACGTCGCCGTCTCACCTCGGTCCATTCTCCACTATCGACGGAATGACCCCCCCGTTTCTGCCTTACTTCCGGTGAAGGCGGTGACCGAAACCGCCGCTCTAGGCTTGCCCTAGATGCAGCTCTGCGCTCTCTCTCTCTACCTCTCTCTCTCTCTCTCATGTTAAGAAGGGTTGATAGAGTGCCCAAATGTGTCTGGTTGCCCGAATCTAAAAGTTTTAATACTTAACAATTGTCTTAGCTTGCCTGAAGTTGATTCATCAATTTTCCTTCTCCAAAAGCTTGAACGATTATGGATGTATGCATGTACGTCACTAAAGAGCCTTTCCAGTAACACTTGTTCACCAGCCCTCAAAGAATTGTGTGCTACGCAATGTATCAATCTCCAAGAGTTCTCAGTCACATTTGCTTCCACTGATGGTTTGGATTTGGCTTTACCAGATAGTTGGAATGGGAATGAACTTCCATCATCAATATTGAATAAAACAAATCTTGGACTCTTTGAATTTCCTTTGATTGAATGTCTTGTGGATCTTCCTGAAAACTTTGCCAATTATATTTGGCTTGAGAGTCCACTGAATGGTGAACTTGACCATTCCATCACCTTACATAAAGTACTTTCTAGTCCTGCCTTCATCACTTTAAAACACTTAATCATTTCTGATATCCCTATGTTGTCTGAAATCTCAGACAACATCTCCTTACTATCATCATTAGAGGCTTTAGAACTAAGTTGTATTGGCATTAGAAGCTTGCCCGAAACCATTAAGTATCTTCCCCGACTCTACCGGCTTAATGTTATTTTTTGTAAAATGCTTCAATCTATTCCGATGCTTCCACTCAATCTAGTCGATTTCACTGTCTTAGAATGTGAATCTCTTGAGATAGTGTTGAGTTCAATGGATGATCCATATGACAAACCCAATCCCAGTACGGTTATTCTCCGTGACTGCAAACAATTGGATCCGCATTCGTATCAGACAGTTTTGAACAATGCTATTGTTGCGATTGAACTTGGAGCAACTGGAGAAGATAATAGTAGCATTCAGTACCTGTTACCTGATATGCCTGGCAGAGACCATCGGTTCCATTACCGTTCTACACAAGTTTCAATCACTCTTGAGCTTCCTCCTAATTTGTTGGGTTTCGCCTATTACTTGGTTCTTTCTCAAGGCAGTTTGGGAAGAAGTGCACGTTTTGGATGTGAGTGCTACTTGGACAGTAGTTCAGTTGAAAGGATCTGTATAACAAGATTCCCTGGACCCGACATGTTCAGATCTGGAATGTTATATGGTAATGAGATTATAATCCTCATGAAGTCAGATCATGTGGTTTTATGGTATGATCCAGTATCTTGCAATCAGATAATGAAAGCAGTTGAAGAAATAAAAGCCATTAATGATGTGAACAGCACCAGTTACAATCCAAAGCTTACATTTAGATTCTTTATTGATGAAAATAAAACTCCATATGAAGAAGTAGCAATAAAAGAGTGTGGGGTTCACTGGATATATAAAAAAGAAACAGTTCCTCCAACAAGGAAATTAAAGCAACATGTCTTTGGAACTTCAATGGCAAGCCTAGAATTAGATGTAACAAAAGGCTTGAGGTAATAATCTTCTTAGCACTTATTATACTAATTATAATAACAGTTAATTTGGTACTACATTTAGTTTACATGCTCTGATCCATTTTATGTTTATGAGTAGGTATTTACTTGAATAGGATTTGGTGGAGACAACATGGACACTTGTGTTTGGTTGGAGAGAAGAAAAAAGCAAGAGAGGAAGAGGAGAGAACATGGCCAAATTTGGATATAAATTGTTTTCAATGTATTCTTCATTAATAAAGGTATAAGATAAGATATAAATTGTTTAACAAATGATGCGATATATGCCATGTATTCTTCATTATTGTTCTGAATATTCTGTTTTGGAATATTACTATAAATTGTTCAAATGATGCGATATATGCCATGTATTCTTCATTATTGTTCTGAATATTCTGTTTTGGAATATTACTATAAATTGTTCAACTTTTATCGATTGAAGTAAATTGTTTAAGAAAAATATCACTCATCGTGTTAAATCAGCCTATTACGATTGAAGTATTTTTTGTCCCTAGACTTAACTATTTTTACACTATGGTATAAAAAATCTATATCTGGAATGGAAGGTGCTGGTAATTTAAATATTTTAAAGTTTGTTCCTCATGTTAATTTATATATCAGAGATGATCTAACCTTCCATATAAGTAATCTTGCTAGCTCAATTCTTTCTGTTATGACTTTTCACCGTTTAGGCATACCGGCTTACGTATCCTGCTACGTCAGGAAACCTTAATCCTTCTAAAATGTATGTTTTCCCTCAACTAGTATTCCTCAATTCTATTATGACAATTTTATTATGACTTTTCACTAGTATGTATAGCTTCTTTGTTGGAGCAATTGTTCCCTCTTGCTCATCAGATTAAGTTCCCCAAACTCTATTTTGGTCTTCACTGTTTTCCAAGTCACAAATTTCCTTATAACCTCTCTTGGATTTGGACCTTCCTCCTATATCCACAACAATTTGATCTTTATCACTCATAGCAAATAAGAAGTACCAAATACCAATTTTTAATGTATGGATTCTATATAAACTACATTCACCATCATGGTCCACAAATGAATCACCTTCAAATTCTGATATTGAAGAAAATAGTCTTGCTCCAAGTTCAATCCTAACAATGGCATCTTTCAAAAGAGTTTCATATGAAGGTGGATCTAATTTTATGCAGTTAAATAGCAGAATGCCCCAACCCGATTTTTCATATGGTTCAATTGTTGCACTCAACAAAGTCTGAAGAGATTCACATTCCCATATACGGAGGAATTGAATAGATTGTGGAAGTGAAGATATGGATTGAAGCATTTTACATTTACCAAGACCAAGATATTTGAGTTGGGGAGGATACTTAATGGTTTGTGGCAAACTTATGATAGCACAATCAAATAGTACTAAACACTCTAATGACGATAACAAGGAGATATTCTACGGAAGTTTAAACAAGCTTTGAAAATCGTCAAAAATTAAACATCTTACACTCAGAAAGGCCGGGCTAGGCAATACTTTATGCAAGGTGATCAAAATGTCACATTCATGTTTCCTTAAGTCAAGAAGCCAAATCCCATAGGCAAAATTTGCAGGAAGATCTATGAGATTATCACTGATCGGAAAACAACATCCTCGAAGATTTTTCATATGCAAAATTGATGATGGAAGCTCATTAAAACCCCGCCATCCAAAAGTCAACCATAATTTAATTGCAGAAGCAATACTAGGCACTAATGTTACAGAGAACTCTTGGAGATTGATGCAATCCCAGGCAGAGAATCCTTTGAGACATGGTGAAAAAGTGATGCCGGAAAGGCTCTTTAGCGACGTGCATCGTCCACTCACGTTTAAATATTCCAGCTTCGCAAGAGAGAAAATTGATGGATCAGCATGAGGCAATCTTTCACAACCAATAAAATCTACATTTTTAATATTTGGAGCACTAGACAAATTTGGACACTCTATTAGATGTATCGATCCCCGAAGATCAAGTATCTCTAAATTCGGCAAATTCTGCAACAATATATAATGGAAGGCAACATTTTCTTAATGTTGGAAATTTCAAATTTTTAGTTTCATTTTTTTATTTAAAAATAAACTTAACTTCTATCAAAAGAAAGTTGATATATATTGTAATAGCTAGATAAATGGATGATGCATACCAGTACTCCATTCCAAAGTTTTTCCACATTGCTGTGTCGTAAGGAAAGCTCCGCAAGCATCTCAGGACAAAATGTTGACGGCAGGGACTTCAATGGAAACCTATTCCATTCTAAATATCTTAAATTTTTAGGTAATAAGTCAAGACCCATTAAAAGATAGACAGAACCAATATGGTCTCGAAAAGCGAGTAACCTTAGGTTTGGCATTTCTTTGAATGCTTTGGAGGTCAGATTTATACATGCGGTTTGATCCATATCTAACAATATGCCTTCAACAGCACTAGTTCCCTGATAAACGAAACATAGATTCAATGTTAGTATTCTGAAGTAACTTTGCATTTTTTATATATAAATGCATGTTTACTAGAACACAGGTCAAGTGTGTATATATTATGATATCACAAGTCAATGCATATATGATTCTCTTACCCTATTATTTGTCAATACATAATAGATTTCCTCAGGGTCCCACAATCTACTGTGTTGTCCAGGGTTTCTGATAGATTCGGCGCGAACAATTTCTCTACCTATGTCTTGTATTAGGTCGTGCATTTGTATGCAATTGTTTAAAGTAATAGTTATTAGTGTCTTGTCTAAAAGGCTTCTTATTCCAATATCTGCAAAAAAGCCACAAGCATCTAATATTTTTGTTACTTTGTAAAAACATGCAATGTCTAGAAATATATTTTTCTCTGTTAAATCCAATTCATCATAACTCAATCTCAATACCCTTTGAATTTCTGCATTGGGAACCTCCATCAGTTTAGCAAGTGCACTATCCCATTCTTCTTTACTTTTGGAATGTAGCAATGATCCTAAAACTTTCAAAACTAAAGGAATAACTTTCAAAAAAGCTAGCATAACACAAACTGAGAGAGTCTTGTTATCTTGTACCTCTGTAATTCTTTGATCATTGGATAGAAAGCTATATCAATGAGGACGTTGAAGATCAATTGATCCGAAGCTCAATAATCCATGTGTTCTTTTCTTCTCATTCATATTTTGAATTCTGTTTTCTGTATCAAACCTGACTGTCATTTGACAGCATATTTTAGAGCTTCAATCACTGTATCTGAAACCAAATGTGTAGGAGAATTAGTAAAACGTACAAAAGATACAAATGGATTTACATCCTGAATGGAAAGCTTTAACAAACAAGAAAAATTGGTTATGTGGGGCATTTTAACAAACAAATAGTGTGCATCACATGAGGACTCAATATTACTCAAACATGGTTTTAACTCAACATGATCAATTTATTTATCAAACTGAGTTGGAGTTCCTGCTAATAACTCGATATTCCATTTCACGATTATTCACCATGTTCATCAAATTTACATAGTATAAAACTTTGTTGCAATATCACGGTAACAAAAAAAAATAAAGAGAAAATTTCTATACGACAGCTTTAACAACTTATAAATTATAAACAATCTCTCCCACTGTCCCTCATATATGATTAGCCAATTTATAATCGATCACATTTTTTTTTTTTAAAATAGTCTAGTGACTAGAAATTTCAATTTTTAAAGTTGAATAGGTTGGAGTACCGGTTGGAACTCCGGTCCCAGCAATAAGATGCAATATGCCCGCGAAGAAATTTATGTTATTCCTCATATGATCAACAACTTTCTTCACCTCACATAATCACTATTTCTAAGTAATGTAGTGGATATGATTAAATACTTTTCTTGATTTTGGTTTGTTAGTAGGAGTGGAAGAAATTTATGTTATTACTATATTAATTGGTGTACTAATCCTTTAGATTGCCTACAAAGCATCTAAAACTTTCTCTTATATATTGGTTAAAGTACCTTAGTACTTCCTTTTATATAATATTTTATTGCTTATAAAAAAAAAACTATTTTTTTTCCTTCGCTTGTAGACACCACCAACAAGAAGAAAATAGAATTTTTCTTAAAACTATTATCCATCGAATTTATCTACGATTTCATCTTTTCATCAAAAAATAATAATTCTTCTAAATCTTTATTTTTCAATATTCATCCACTACAAAAAAAACGCTATTTAGCCACAATCAAAACCGTAGCTAAAAGTGACATAGACCATGGCTAAAATATTTAACCACCTAAATTTATGGAGTGGCTAATACTGACGTTGCTAAATTTAGCCACGGCTAAACTTGGTGTTTGCCACGGCAAAATAAAGTGTGGTAACATTTTTAGAACCACGGTTATTGAAAAATTAACCACGGTTATACCGTGACAAACAGTGGTTGGGAAATTTTAAAAATCAATTTGGCTACGGTTTTAAGCGTGGCTAAACAACACCTTAAACTTTGCAATTGTTTCAACCGTGACAAACATTGTTTTTTATTTATAAAAAAAAAGCTGCTATTCTTTCGTGGTTTTTGCTTGGTATTCCTTTTCTTACACTATTCAATTGAGCATATGAAAAACAATATATACTTAAATAAGTAACTATGGCTCATTCTAACTTAACTTGAATGAAAAACTATATAATTGAACTTATAATATATAGTATAGAGTTGAACATGCCTATATATCTAATCTAATATACCTTAAACACAATTTAAACTATAAGAGTATACCTTGTGCGATTAAGGTCAAAGAGTTTAGTGATGGTGCTGACAACAAAAGTTAAGTCAGTAATCAAGAAATGCCTAGTTGATGCTAAACATAAGCTACTACATAATGGATGCGCATGATCGTTTCAATTTCGTTGGCAAGACTTTAGCACCAAATTAAGAACATTTTCTTTCTTTTATATAATGATATATCAAAGTGTCAAATAGGCGATTATCCCAAAAGGTTAAGTTGTTAGGATATAGAGTCACATCAATGATTTTATATTATTTCCAACACGCCCCTCACGCAAGAGCCCACTTGGGCTTGAAGCGTGGATAATGCATAGTTCCACTTATCATATGCTTAAATTCCATTTTTTAATTGAAATGTGAGGGGAGCGGGGATCGAACTCTAGACCACTTAGTCATAGAAACTCTGATACTATGTCAAATAACCGATTATTCAAAAAGGTTAAGCTGTTAGGATAAAGTCACATGATTTCAAAAGGTTAAGCTGATATTATGTACATCAATAATTTTATATTATTTCTAAAAAAAAAAAACATATTATGTCTCCTCCTCATGTATCCCAACTCACTTTATTAGTTTATTCTTTTTACTCCTCATCTTTGTCTTTTGAAAACTAGTTTTGTACATGTTGCAGCCGGCTAGATGATGTCAATACTTTTGCATCAAATAAATAAATAAATTGATTATGTAATATAATTGGTATGTGATTGGGTCAGTTGTGTTAATAAAATATTTGTACACATTAGACATTAATTAATTAATTTGTGGATGAAGTCTAGCCATGTAAAGTCTTTTTTAAAATTTTTTTTGGATCACTATAGATGCGGTGGTAATTAATCACCATTCGAAAAATATTCAGCCATCATATATACGTATAATATAATTGTTTTTGACACACCGGCCGATTTATGCACTATTTGACTTTTTAAATATATTTTTGGCTGTCTCAAACCACGCACAAAGTTGCTAATATATTTTTTTGGGTGTCTCAATGTACATGCATAAAGTTGCTAATGAAGTAAACGCCTCACGGTGCTATCACAGAAAAAGTTGTTAGGGAAGGTTGAGGTTGCCCCGTGTACAAGTTACTAAGATATAGAAATAGTCCACATGGCAACCAATCGTTAGTTGATTTAGTGGTGATTGGCGCTGAACTTGGTAGGAAGGACCACGGTTCGATCCCGACAACTGCGATTGGAAAGGGCTAGAATTACTTGATGCCAGAACTGACCCCCTAACCAGATTAAACTGGTGGTGGAAAAAAAAAACAAACAAAGAAAGAGTCCACACGGCTTAATAAAGAGACCAAGTTTTTATTTAAGAGGCTGCTACCTTAGGAGCGAGCAGCTTGGATTTGTATGGCTATGGCTTCTTCTTCAACTTCCTCTAATACCTTTGATCTGAAAAAATATGATGTTTTCATTAGCTTTAGAGGCGATGACACTCGAGCTGGTTTCACAAGCCATCTTCATGCTGCCTTAAAGCGAATCTATTTGGAGACTTACATAGACTACAGGATTGAAAAAGGAAACCAAGTCTGGGCAGAACTTGTGGAAGCAATCAAAGGTTCCACTCTATTTCTTGTTGTGTTCTCTGAAAACTATGCGTCTTCAACATGGTGTTTGAATGAACTCGTTGAAATAGTGGAGTGCCACAAAAATGGACAAGTTGTTATTCCTGTGTTCTACCAAATTGACCCTTCACATGTTCGGAAGCAGACCGGAAGTTATGGCACTGCGATGGCAAAACACAAGAAGCAAGGGAACAATGATGATAAGATGATGCAAATTTGGAAGAATGCTCTTTCTCAAGCTGCTAATTTATCGGGTTTTGATTCTATATCATACAGGTATTTAATGTGTTTTAAAATTTAAATAGTGAAGTGGTTAAAAGTTCAATTCTTAAATCTTACATATGAAAAAAAATTGGTCGGAAAGAGAGAATCTATTTTGTGTCTCCCACAGATTCTCGGACGGAGATTAGTTATTTCTAAATACGGGAGTGGAAACTTCTTATTAACCAAAAACAAATATTTGTTAGTACCAAAGTTTTGGTACCATTAATTATTTAAATTTTTTCTATAATATGCTCCATTATTTATAATCTCATTTTATCTCAATTTTTTTTCTCTACAATAAATATTTAATGAAGTTTAAAGACAAAAATAAATTGTTTTAAAATGATCACTACTAGAAAAATGAAGTTTAGAGAGGGGAAGAATTTTGTCACTAATGTGTTAAAATTCCGTCACAAATTTTTAGTGACAGATTTAGCGACGCAATCGCATCTAATTTGAGCTTCACAAAATATTAGTGAGGGAATTGACAATTCATCACAAATTGCAATGGAGATAAATCATCGCAAATTAAATAAATCGCCACTAACAACTGACCAAAGATAAAACATTTATTTTCAATTCCTCACTAATTTGTTACGAAATTCAAATTCAGTCCCTCGCTAAATTGTGACAGGTGTCAAATTCTCTCACTAATATTAATGCTAAGGGAGCCTGTTTGATTTGAAATTGGTTATGACACTGAACAAATTAGGTAGCAAAGGACAAGACAAAAACAAGAATTTTTGTCCATCGCAGAATCACAGGACAATTTTTTGTCCACAGTACAACTATAAAAAATACAAAAATACTCATTTTATTTTCGAATATAAAAATATTATCGTTCTATCTCTCTCCGATACAGTTTTGTCCTGTCTTGTATTATCTTGTTTTGTCCTGTATTGTACTGTCCTGTCCAGTCCTTGTTATTTTACGAATCAAACGAACCCTAAGTGTTTAATTTCGGGACATATGGAATAATTAATGTTGTACGAGAAAGTAATTAATAGAAAATGATACCGTAGGCAAAGGTTTTAAATTGCGGTTGCGGTCGTGAATGCGATTGCGGTTGCAGTTGTTGCGAATGTGGTCATTACGGTTGCTGCAACGGCAATGCGGTTGTTGCGGAGTGAAATCATTTTGAAATTTCACAAGCTATATAAAATTAAACTAGTATGTAACTACACTATTTATCCACCATTACATAGTCTTAGTTTATTCCATAAACAATAATTTGAATGTATTGAAAATACACGGTTGATAGATTGTTAAAAGTAAGATTTTTCATTAATTTGACACAAATTAGGATTTGAAGTTCATAAATTTTATTTTTTGGTGAGAAAATTTGAACGAACATCGCCGAAAACATCTGATGCGGCTTCCGATGCGGTTACAATGCGGCCGTACACGTGAATTAAGATCACACCGCAATTGCGGTGTGATGCGGTTGCGATGGCTACCGCATCAGCAATATTGCGGCCGCAATTGCGGATGCGGACCGCAATTTAAAACCTTGACCGTAGGCTTTATAGAGTACCTTATTCTTTATGACTATTGCCCCTCTGTTTATAATGGAAATGGATTGTCTCCATGCCAGTGATCGATATTAGAGTTCAAGCGATCACTTGAGAAACATGAGAGAAAAAACCTCGAAGCAAATCTTTTCACGTTTATAACAGAGCTGATTATACCAACTTTATTTCAATACAATTTGACTTGTTACTTTTTCACAATATTGTAATTTTAAGATTGAAATGATGAATTGGTGTTATCTTAGGTTTCCATTCACGTGATATATCTATCAATTGTTTTATATACTTTTTTTTACATATGTTAGGACCGAATCTGACTTGATTGAAGACATTACTAAAGTTGTATTACAAAAGTTAAACCACAACTACACAAGTGAGCTTGCATGTAATTTCATATTGGATGATAACTATTGGAGCATTCAACCTTTAATAGAAAAAAATGATTCATCAAAAGTTCAAATAATTGGACTTTGGGGCATGGGGGGCATAGGCAAGACAACACTTGCTGCTGCTATTTTCCACAAAGTCTCTTTTCAGTATGACGGCAGTTGCTTCTTAGACAATGTGAATGAAATTGCAAAAATTCATGGAATCAACTATACATGTAACAAACTTCTTTCCAAGTTACTAAGGGAAGATCTTCATATTGACAATTCTAAAGTAATACCATCCATAATCATTAGAAGACTCAAACGCATGAAATCTTTTATTGTATTAGATGATGTACATACTTTAGAGTTTCTACAAAACTTGATTGGAGTGGGATGTGGTTGGCTAGGAGCTGGTAGCACAGTCATTGTGACGACAAGGGATAAGCAGGTGCTGATAAGTGGAGGAATTCAAAAAATTCATGAAGTTAAGAAGATGAACTCCCGAAACTCTCTTCAACTTTTTAGCTTGAATGCTTTTGGCAAAACTTTACCTAAGGAGGGATTCGTGGAGCTCTCAGATAGAGCAGTTGATTATGCTGACGGCAACCCTTTAGCACTGAAAGTATTAGGATCATTTCTTCGTTGCAAAAGTGAAATAGAATGGAAATGTGCACTAGCTAAACTGGAGGAAATTCCTAATGCAGAAATTGATAGGATATTGAGATGGAGTTATAATGAATTGGATGATAAAGAGAAAAATATATTTTTGGATATTGCATGCTTTTTCAAAGGACATGAGAGGGAAAAGATAACAAAAACATTAAATGAGTGTGGTTTCTTTGCAGATATAGGGATAAGACTTCTTTTAGACAAAGCTCTTATAAGACTTGACTTCAGAAATTGCATACAAATGCATGACTTAATACAAGAAATGGGAAAACAAATTGTTCGTGAAGAATGTCTTAAAAATCCCGAACAACGCAGTAGATTATTTGATCCCAAGGAGGTTTGTGGCGTGTTGAAAAATAATAGAGTAAGAGATAATACAATCACTTAGCTTGTCTTCCTAAACATGTGTGTTCTCTACATAAAATGCAATTTATTACAAAAATACTAACAAGGAATGTTTTTTTTCTTCTTCAGGGAACTGAGATTGTTGAAGCCATATTTTTAGTTGCTAATCAATGTACAAATATAAATTTAAGCCCAAAAGCATTTGAAAAGATGGTAAATCTACGGTTACTTGCTATTCATGACCCAAAGGGATATGTAAGTCTTCCACATGGTCTCGACTTATTGCCAGAAAATTTGAGATATGTTTTGTGGGATGGATATCCATGGAAATCTCTGCCTCCAACCTTTCGTCCTGACATGCTTGTGGAGCTTTCCTTGAGAGAAAGCCATGTACAAAAACTTTGGAACGGAGTATTGGTATGTATATATTGTCCATGTTTTTATATTTATAATTTTGTTTAATATAATTCCTTAACATTTCTTAATTTTCATAAATAACATGTTACAACTAAAAATTAATCAATTATCATATAAAAATATTTTAAAATCCGAATATGTGTATTTTTCGGTTTTTTTATACAGTAATCTAAAATATATTTTTGAATTTTAAAATCTAATATTTTTGGCATTAGTAGTAATTAATTTCATATATTGTTTGTTGTTTAATTAAAGTTTTAACCCCACTAATAATTTATGTCTGATTCCGCCCCTTCTCATAATCTATGGGTGGTTGCCAATTGCAAATACCGACCTTTGAATACACACACACATCCATATAAATAGTATATAGTTGATACTAGGTATTCCAAAAAGCATAGTAAATTTAATAGAAATAGACAAAGAAATTGTGAGTTCAATCATTTCTATGATTTCGTGCTAAACAGTGAGGTCCTCTCTATATATCGGACCCCCTTCCTTCATTGAATCTTCATTCAATCAATGTTAGTATGAACTTGTACAGTTCACACTTATGGGCTCTATCCATGAAATATATAGTAATAGGTCTTTCACATATGTTTTAATTTATTTCCCCTTCATGGTCACATCTAACCTTTGGCCAATTTTAACTGTTGCCGAAAATAAACTGAAATGTAAATTCTGTAGGATTTAAGAAAATGTACTAGCTTGTGTTGAACTAATTGTATATTGTTACAGAATTTGCCAAATTTAGAGATACTTGACCTTAGTCGCTCCAAAAAGCTGATAGAATGTCCAAATGTGTCTGGTTTCCCGAATCTAAAAGAAGTAATACTTGGTGATTGTGATAGCTTGCATGAAGTTGATTCATCAATTTTCCTTCTCCAAAAGCTTACAAGAATATTCATGGCTGGATGTACGTCACTAAAGAGCCTTTCGAGTACCACTTGTTCACCAGCCCTCACTGAATTAAATGCTGTGGGTTGCATCAATCTCCAAGAGTTCTCTGTCACATTTTCTTCCGTTGATAATTTGTTTCTGGCTTTATCAAAGTTTGGTGGGAATGAACTTCCATCATCAATATTGCAAACAAAAAATCTTAATTTGTTTATCTTTCCCATGATTGGATATCTTGTGAATCTTCCTGAAAACTTTGCTAAAAATATTTTCCTCATGAGTTCAGTGAATCGTGACAATGTCGACCCTTCCATCATCTTACATAAATTACTTTCTAGTCCTTCCTTCATGACTGTAACACACTTAAACTTGACCAATATTTCTCTCTTGTTTGAAATCCCAGACAATATCTTCTTACTATCATCATTAGAGACTTTAACACTAATTGGTCTGGCCATTAGAAGCTTGCCTGAAACCATCAAGTATCTTCCTCGACTCGCTGAGTTTGGTGTTTACGATTGTAAACTGCTTCAATCTATTCCGGCATTTTCACATTTCATTAAATCTTTAGTTGTCTGGAATTGTGAATCTCTTGAGAAACTGTCGAGTTCAATGGGTGAACCACATGAAAAAACAAATCCTGGTTTTACTATGCTCCTTAACTGCAATCAATTGGATCTACATTCATACAGAGCAGTTTTAAAAGATGCTCTTGGTGGAATTGATCTTAGAGCAAGACTAAGTTCACAATATGAAATCATGTATTTATTCAATGAATATTTTTTACCTGATATGCCTGGCAGAGAATTTTGGTTCCATTACCGTTCTACACAAGTTTCTTTCACTCTTGAGCTTCCTTCTAATTTATTTGGTTTTGCCTACTACTTGGTTATTTCCCAAGGCCGTGTGGAAAATGGCGCATATTTTCGATGTGAGTGTTATGTGGACAATAGTGTTACTATAACAAGTTTCACGAGAGTCAAAATCATAGAGCATCAATATTGGACTAATCTTGACAATTCAATTCACATGATGTCAGATCATTTAGTTTTATGGTATGATCCAGTAAGTTGCAAGCAGATAATGGATGAAATAAAAGCCATTAAGGATGTGAACAACAGTGGTTACAATCCAAAACTTACATTTAGATTCTTCATTGATCAAAGTGAAACTCTATATGATGAAGTATCGATAAAAGAGTGTGGATTTCGCTGGATATATCAAGAAAATATAGTTCCTCACACAATTTTTGAGTCCGATGATGAAGAAGAAGAAGAAGAAATAATTCCTATTTTTGAGTCCAGTGATGAAGAAAAAGAAGAAGAAGAAATAGTTCCTCGCACAATTTTTGAGTCCCACGAAGAAAAAGAAGACGAAGAAGAAACAATTCGTCCAAAAAAGAAATTATGTTGCAGGTTTTTTCATAAAAAAAATAATCACTTTTTGTAAAAACAAAATAACCACTTTTAAAAGTTTTCATTTGACCAGCCAAGAATTAGAACACACTTCTGTGGTTAATGTTTGTATGATAAATTCATTTTCAGATTATATATATTCGGTCAAATGTTGGTTATGTGTAATTCATATTCATGATCATAAAAAAAATCTCAGTATCAGTTTTTCTCTGTTAAATATTGTGTCAATGTTTTAAGGCATAAAAGGTTTATCGTCATGTAGATTCAATTTATGTTGCTAGTGAGAACTTACTTGACGACAGATTTTTTATGCCTTAAAAGTTAAAACATAGTGAGAACTTCATATTTTAATGATCAAAATTGTATTTTACTCTCAAATGATTGAGATATAATACAGAGTATGAAACTTATTCAAACGTAGTCTAGACTTAACTTATATATACTTCAGAGTATGAAACTCAACTCAGGGCTCAGGCTACCAACTTTGAAGTGTTCATGCTGGACACAAACAAGAATTTAAAGGAACGTTGTCATCTCTATTTGTTTAAATTTGCAGCTTTGAAGAATTTTGTTCTTTCATATTAACTCTGCTCAATCGAAATTTAAAGGAACGTTGTCCGCAGCCAAGTGTCCTCCGTCCCTCAACCGTCATCATCTCACTAGTGCAAATGAGTAACTCAAATCTCACCTCTTTTCAATTTTATCAATGAAAACTATTCTTTAACTCACTTTTTCAAACAAGTCATGTTTTATTTTGTTGGCCTATCTTTTCTTTTATAACTTTCAGCCATATATGTTAAAATAACTTTACCTTTAATTTGTTTTCTTATTTGATCAAAACAACAAAATAAATAAATAGAACATTCTAATGAGCAATATTCAGAAACAATGAAATATCACCATCTTTGGAGCTGCAGACTGGACTATTATTCTGGTCATAGGGTAAGTTTTTTTTCTAAAAATCTCAATAGATTTATGGGCCTTTAGCAATGCTTTTAATGCAAGGTTTTTAAAATTTAATTTCTTTTCTTTATGCATATTCGAATTCTTTAATATCATTCTGTAAACCATCAGATGTTCCGTGAAAAACTTCAGGTTCGAATCAAGGTCAAGAAGCGTCGGAATGAGCGCATAGCTTTACGGGAGAAGAAAGAGTTGGAGGTTGATTGCTAAATTAACTCACCCAAATTGACACCAGAAAAAATCGAACCTGAGACCTTAAGGAGGAGGACACTCCCAGGTCCCAAGCTAATACCATCAGACAAATCCAAGTGGGAGTCCAAATGCATTAAAAAACAATTTTCTCTTATATTATTAGTATATGAAGTATCGTATATTATTAATTTTTTATAAATGTAGGTTATTATATTTCGTTCATATGTTTACATGATTAATGTAAGACAATTTTTAAGTTTTCTATTTGATTACATTCTCGGGATATTAATTTGTCGTCTATACTATAGTATGAAACTATTTCATTAAAGTTGTTGAATTTAATCGATAGTTAGTTGGTTCAGTGATGATTTGCGCTAAACTTGGCAAACGAGCTAGAGATGGTATAGTTTAAAGGCGTGCCTTTTTTAAATATTGGTTATTGGTTAATTTCATATGTTTACATGATTGGAATTTTAATTTTACTTATGGAAATTCCTCAACATCTTGTTCATTCCTGGAAGAGAATTTTAAAATTTCCTAATTACCGATCGTTAGTTGGTTTAGTGGTGATTGCACTGGATTTTGTAGGAATGACCATTGTTCGATTCCCCACAACTACGATCGAGAGGGAGCTCAAACACTTGATGTCAGAACTAACCCTCGAACCAAATTACTAAACCAGGAGTGAAAGCCAAAATTAGAAATTAGCAGTCACTTCCAAAACTTACACCTTTTCCCACATAGAGAAAGAACCAAGTAGTAGGCGAAAGCGAAACCAAACAAATTAGGAGCAAGCTCAAGAGGGAAAGAAACAGTACAAGGATTGGGTTTGTCAAGGAGAGTAACAGTAGGATTGGGTTTGTAGTTAACGCCGCGACTCGTGGAGTTGCACGGGTATTATACTAGTATTATATAATGTATCGTGTAACTACATCCTTTGCATAGGATCAACAAGGTATGCTTTAAAGAGAAAAAATAAAAGAGAACATAAAAGAAAAAATAAATCAAAGGTATAAATAATTTCATGAAAAAATATGGTTGGTGCAATGCAATGCAAGGGCACCTTCAAGAAAAATGTATACCAAATGCTTGCATGTTGTTGAGATGTAAATAATTTCAAAGCCATGAAGAAGAACTCTAATTGATCCACATCATGAATGCATCTTTACCCTTGACATAAAAATAACTAGCAACTAATTCATTGAAGACGTCATTGGCATGCAAATCTAACATATGTTTTAGAATGAATAGGCATGAACAAATTTGGATATATATTGGTACTTCATTAATTAAAATGCTTTTTTTTTTTTTTTGTGAATCTTCTATTATTTGGTAAACATAAACTGATGCCATATACTCAAACACATATATGAATACTTGGGTGGTCAACTTGTACTGCCCTAGGGTTAGATGGGCAAGTTATATAAGGCATAGCTTGGTGCTTGAAAAACCATAACACAAACTGAGAGTGTGTTTCGTATATCAACATTAGAATACGAGTGAGTTAAGAATATGGGCTAAATTTTTTTGAGAAAGTCTTGTACCTCTGTAATTCTTTGATCATTGGATAGAAAGCTACATCAGTGAGGACGTTGAAAATCAATTGCTCCGAAGCTCAAAAATCCCTGTGTTCATCTTCTCTTCTCATTCAGCTTTAGAATTCAGTTTTCTGTATGAAACCTCACTGTCATTGGTCTTATTCAAAATTGCAATCAACCATAACATTCTACAATTGGTGATTACATCATTTGAGTGTTCTGTTTTAGAGCCTCCACTCATGTTGTATCTGAAACCAAATGTGTAAGAGAATTAGCAAAACGTACAAAAGATACATATGGATTTACATCCTGAATAGAAAGATTTAACAAACAAGACAAATTGGTTATGTGGGGCATTTTAACAAACAAATAGTCTGCATCACATGAGGACTCAATATTACTCAAACATGATCAATTTCTTTATCAAACTGAGTTGGAGTTCCTGCTAATCTACTGTGTTGTCCAGGGTTTCTGATAGATTCGTCGCCAACAATTTCTCTACCTATGTCTTGTATTAGGTCGTGCATTTGTATGCAATTGTTTAAAGTAATAGTTATTAGTGCCTTGTCTAAAAGGCTTCTTATTCCAATATCTGCAAAAAAGCCACAAGCATCTAATATTTTTGTTACTTTGCTTCTTCCACAACTTTTGTAAAAACATGAAATGTCTAGAAATATATTTTTGTCTGTTACATCCAATTCATCATAACTCATTGAATTTTTGCATTGGGAACCTCCATCAGTTTAGCAAGTGCACTATCCCATTCTTCTTTACTTTTGGAATGTAGCAATGATCCTAAAACTTTCAAAACTAAAGGAATAACTTTAAAAAAAGCTAGCATAACACAAACTGAGAGAGTCTTGTTATCTTGTACCTCTGTAATCCATTGGATAGAAAGCTACATCAATGAGGACGTTGAAGATCAATTGATCCGAAGCTCAATAATCCACGTGTTCTTTTCTTCTCATTCATCTTTTGAATTCTGTTTTCTGTATCAAACCTGACTGTCATTTGACAGCATATTTTAGAGCTTCAATCACTGTATCTGAAACCAAATGTGTAGGAGAATTAGTAAAACGTACAAAAGATACAAATGGATTTACATCCGGAATGGAAAGCTTTAACAAACAAGAAAAATTGGTTATGTGGGGCATTTTAACAAACAAATAGTGTGCATCACATGAGGACTCAATATTACTCAAACATGATTTTAACTCAACATGATCAATTTCTTTATCAAACTGAGTTGAAGTTCCTGCTAATAACTCGATATTCCATTTCATGATTCATTTCACCATGTTCATCAAATTTACATAAAAGGGATAGTATAAAACTTTGTACCAATGGTAACAAAAAAAAAAAATAAAGAGAAAATTTTTATATGACAGCTTTAACAACTTATAAATTATAAACGATCTCTCCCTCTGTCCCTCATATATGATTAGCCAATTTCTAATCGATCACATTTTTTAATTTTTTTTTAATAATAACTTAGTGGCTAGAAATTTCAATTTTTAAAGTTGAATAGGTTGGAGTACCGGTTGGAACTCTGGTCGCTGCCTGCAATAAGATGCAATATCTCTACCAATTAAGCTATGCGGGAAGACACTAAATCATTCTTACTAAATAATAATTATTTTTTTCTGAATAAATCTTATATCTAAAAGAAAACGCTTCCAGAGTCAATGGTGTTCTTTCTGGCGCGTAGTGAAAACAGGTATATACTAATATACTAATAGCCGTGTAAATGACGGAGATCAAATAAAAAAGGGTCCACACGCCTTAACAATAATACTTAATATTATTATTTATATATCCTCGCAATGAATCTATTAACCAAAAAAACAAATTACCATTCCATGGCTTCTTCATCCTCTGAAGCTGTGAGTACAGTAGATCTAAAAAAATATGATGTTTTCATTAGCTTTAGAGGTGATGACACTCGCGCCGGTTTCACAAGCCATCTTGACGCTGCGTTGAAGCGAAGCTATTTTGAGACATACATAGACTACAGAATTGAAAAAGGAGACCAAGTTTGGGCAGAACTTGAGAAAGCAATCAAAGATTCCACTCTGTTTCTTGTTGTGTTCTCGGAGAACTATGCGAATTCAACATGGTGTTTGAACGAAATCGTTGAAATAATGGAGTGTCACAAAGATGGACAAGTTGTTATTCCTGTTTTCTACCAAGTTGACCCTTCGCATGTAAGGAAACAAACCGGGAGTTACGGCACTGCGTTTGCAAAACACGAGAAGCAAGACAACAATAATGATCATAAGATGATGCAAAATTGGAAGAATGCTCTTTTTCAAGCGGCTAATTTATCTGGTTTTCATTCTACCAAATACAGGTACTTTTTTTTATTTTTTTATTTATATCTGGACTATATTTACACCTCCCTTTGTTTTAACTTTTCCCTATTATTCATATTTTGAATTCCTCTATTACATATGCCTGAGGGGAGTTGTCTTATGTACAATACCATTCAATTAAATTATTAACGATACAAATGTCGAGTTATGTGTAGATAACTGAGGAGTTGAACAATAAATTTGGTTAACTAGCTTAAATCAATCACCTTTAACTTTTTTTAACTTTTTCATCTGAAACAATCAGAAATATGTCTCATGTCCAATGACACTTGTGAATATATCCTGAGATTCATTTAAATTATTATCATTACAAATGTGCAGTTATGTGTAGATAACTGGGGAGTTGGGAACATATTTGGTTAACTGACTTTAAATTTTTCAAACAAGAAAAAATCATTCATCCTTAAGTTTGTTTTAACTTTTTCATCTGAAAACAATTAGAAGTGTCTCTCATGTACATTGACACTTGTAAACAAATAGTTCTATTCCTTTAAATTATTAATAATACAAATGTGGGGAGTTATGTGTAGATAACAGGGGAGTTGAGAGATATATTTAGTTAAATGACTTAAAATCTTCCAAACAAGAAAAAAAATCATTAACCTTTAACTTTGTTTTAATTTTCTCATCTAAAATCATACAGAGGTGTCTTATGTACAATACATTCATGAACAAATAATTAGATTCCTTTAAATTATTAACAATGTAGATGTGAGAAATAAATTTGGTTAACTAGCTTAAAATTTTAAACATGAAAAAATCATTCACCTTTAACTTTGTTTTAACTTTTTCATCTGACAACAATCAGAAGTGTGTCTCGTGTCCAATGACACTTGTGAATAAATAGTGAGATTCATTTAAATTATCAACAGTATAGATGTGGAGTTATGTGTAAATAACTGCGAGTTAAGCAATATATTTTGTTAACCAGCTTAAAATCTTTCAAACATGAAAAAATCATTCAACTTTAACTTTGTTTTAACTTTTTCATCTGAAAACCGTTAGAAGTGTGTCTCATGTACAATGACACTTGTGATCAAACCGTGAGATTCATTTCGATTATTAATAATACAGATGTGAGGAGTTATGTGTAGATACTTGGGGAGTTTGACAACATATATGGTTAACCGTCTTAAAATCTTTCAAACAAGAAAAAATCATGCACCCTTAACTTTGTCTTAACATATATGTGAAGATCATTATTGGACAAATAGGATTAGATAGGAGACTCGATGCATGAGAATAGCCTAGAGTTTCTTGAGACATTGGGGGAAAGGAGACAACATAGAATTTGAGCATCACACCAAGTTACATCCCACACACAATATGATACTAATCTTCAACCTTACATAGTTGTTAAAAAAACAATCAAAACAGAAAACAATAATAACATATAACATTATTTCAAGTACATGACATTACAAGTAAAATCCATAAGTTTCCCCCTAAATACTAAGTAATTAAATATGCAATAAACAATTCTCATGATAACAACAAAATCATGATAAGCCAATTCATTTTCTTCCTCTCATCAGACAACTTGAGCTTCAACTTCTCAATGTTTTTACTGCCCATTTAAGCTTGTTGAACAAGTGTTGTTTCAGATAATCCATGTCAAGCAGACACCATTTGCAAATTAGTTGCTTGAAGCTAATCATACCAGATGATAACTTGGAGTCGGTATCTCTTTGATGACATGCGTCCTGCTGCCCTACGTCATCCTGACCTGCATCCCGCTGTCATTGTGTTCAAGCATCGTCATCTAGTATTAACCGCATATCTGATACAATACATTAACTCCCAAACCAACAAATTTCAAACAACAAGGCCTATGGCATCATCCACTCCAATAAGATATAACACAGGGACAATAACATGCACCTTACTAGTGCATAATCCTAGCCTTAATTAGTAGTCATAAGACCCCATATCTCAACATAAATATAAATAGGCCAACTCCTGACTTAATAAGAAAGCCCCACACCTTTCATTAATATTCATTCCGACCAGTATTTCTAGGAAACACTTGATACATGTCGATACTACAATCGGAAGCTATCAACAAGCATTGTTCTCTTCATCATTAACTAATAATTTTCAATCAATTTCTACAATAAATATTAATGTTTATTTCATTTTCCATGTATTGAAATTTAAAACACACAATAAAAAATAAGCTGAATAAAACCATCTAACTATAATCACATGCTTACTTTTCTACAATAGTTTTTTTCACAAAGAATCAATATTTAGATATTTACACCCACCCAAAAAATGCAGAGCAATTCAATTTCTTAAACCTAAATTTTGAGAGTTAAATTTGATTTTATACAATTGAAAGCAACCCTTGCAATTTCAAATCCAATACCAAAATGGGCACTAATTTTTCAATTTAAGATTACAAAAGTTTATAAATTGGAAGTAAATTATGAAGAATGAAAGAGATTGAAAGTCAAGATCGACATAGTGGAAGAGGAAAAAGAGAAGAGGGAAACTCACGAGCACAAAACACGATTCAGAGAGAGAGAGACACATACGACGGAGACAGAACCGGCCTCGCGGCGGTGGTGACGGTGACAACTCTAAGTAGTAGAACGTCGCAGAGAGGGAGAAGGCGAGGAGAGAGAATGAATTCTGCAAGAGAGAAGATGAAACAAACAGTGCATTCTTGTGTATTTGATATGTTTGTTTATTAATTTTTAATTAAAATAAAAATAAATGTGGTATATTTGTTGGAGGTGTGTGTCCCAATAACATTTCTGTAAAATAATTTATCTATTTGCAATAAGGAAAATTGTCCCAAAATGATGGACTTGGAGGCAATTCATTCCCATTTATAAAGCCTACTTCATTTCAATAGTTTCATTTTTTTTTTCTGGGTACAAATATAGTTTCATTTTGAACATGCATAAAAAGGAAAGTGACTTGTGTGTATGAGTACTTTTTTATTTTTTATATTTTTCATAGTATTAATTATTTTATATTTTGTACATATGTTAGGACTGAATCTGACTTGATTGAGGATATTATCAGAGATGTATTAGAAAAGTTGAACCACAAGTACACAAATGATCTTACATGTAACTTCATATTAGATGAAAACTATTGGAGCATTCAGGATTTAATAAAAAAAATTGATTCAACAAAAGTTCAAATCATAGGACTTTGGGGCATGGGGGGTATAGGTAAGACAACACTTGCTGCTGCTATTTTTCACAAAGTCTCTTTTCGGTATGAAGGTAGTTGCTTCTTAGAAAATGTGACAGAAGTTTCAAAAACAAATGGAATTAACTATACATGCAACAGACTTCTTTCCAAGTTGCTAAGTGAAAATGTTGATATTGACACTTCTAAAGTAATACCATCAATAATCATTAGAAGACTCAAACGCATGAAATCTTTGATTGTACTTGACAATGTGCATACTTCAGAACTTCTGCAAAACTTGATTGGAGTGGGAAGTGGTTGGCTAGGAGCTGGTAGCACAGTCATTGTGACGACAAGGGATAAGCAGGTGCTGATAAGTGGAGAAGTTGAAGAAATTCATCAAGTTAACAAGATGAACTCCCGAAATTCTCTCCAACTTTTTTGCTTGAATTCTTTTGGCAAATACTTACCTAAGGAGGGATATGTGGAGCTTGCAGAAAGAGCAATTGATCATGCCCAAGGCAACCCTTTAGCTTTGAAAGTGTTTGGATCATTTCTTCGTGGCAAAAGTGAAATAGAATGGAACTGTGCACTAGCTAAACTAAAGGAAATTCCCAATGGAAAAATTGATAGGATATTGAGATGGAGTTATGATGAATTGGATGATCAAGAGCAAAATACATTTCTAGACATTGCATGCTTTTTCAAAGGACATAAACAGGATAGGGTAACAAAAATATTAAATGAGTGTGGTTTCTTTGCAAATATAGGGATAAGAACTCTTTTAGACAAGGCTCTTATAAGAGTTGACTTTGAAAATTGCATACAAATGCATGATTTGATACAAGAAATGGGAAAACAAATTGTTCGTGAAGAATCTCTTAAAAATCCCGAGCAACGCAGTAGATTATGTGATCCTAAGGAAGTTGGTGACATGTTGAAAAATAATAGAGTAAGAGATGATACCCTCACTTGCCTTCCTAAACACGTGTTTAATTTCTTTACAGAAAATGCAACTTACTATAGAAATACTAACTCTGAGTTTTTTTTTTTTCCAGGGAACTAAGATTGTTGAAGCCATATTTTTTAATGCTGATGAATATACAAATATAAATTTAAGCCCCAAAGCATTTAAAAAAATGGTAAACCTAAGGTTACTTGCTATTCAAGACCGAAAGGGATATGTAAGCCTTCCATATGGTCTTGACTTATTGTCAACAAATTTGAGATATATTTTTTGGTGTGGATATCCATTGAAGACTCTACCTCCAGCCTTTTGTCCTGAAATGCTTGTGGAGCTTTGTTTGAAAGAAAGCAATGTACAAAAACTTTGGAAAGGAGTACTGGTATGCATTGTCCATGTATTTATTATTATACTTCTATTTTTATAATTTTTTAAAATAGTTCTTTAGCATTTCTGAACTTTCATATATAAAACTTTTTTTTTTATACATGTTACATTAAAAACATAAAAAGACATTTTGCATCTGATGGTTTTCTTTTAATAATTATCATAAAAAATCTTTTAAAAATGTGATAATGAATATGAGACATACAGTACTTGTGTATTTCTCAATTAAAAAAAAAATATTCTCTAAAAAATAATCAATTACCTTCTATGATAAATATTTTTACTATTTAGAAAATTTCATTTAATACTCCTTTCGATTCTTTTTATATGAGAGATACGGGTCAAAATAATTGATGTAATTTGTGATGGTTCCTAGATTTCCAAACAAATATTTTGCAAAGCGTGATTTAGAAGGGTCTCGGTTTTTCACTAAATCCGTCGCTAATTTAGTTTGTGACGGAATTTTACTAAGTTAACGACGGATTCTTGCCCTCACTAAATTTAATTTTTCTAGTGGTGAATTTTTGTTAACTCATATATCTCTTATTAAGAAGAACAAAAGGTATATTTTTCCCTATAAAGATTAAAAGTCAAAGAAAATTAATTTTATAGTGACAAAAAAAAAAATCAAATTTATAGGAAAAAAAAAACCTATTTAATCTTCAAATGTACTTTTTAGTGAACACTCATCACATACCTTAAAGTTTTGTTGGATATAGTAGCACTCAAATATACAATCATTTAATATCATATCATTTTTATGTTTAATTTTTTTAAAATTAAATTTAACTTAAGACATGTTAAGAAAGTAAATGTTAAATTTTAATCTTAAAATGTGTGTTAAAAAAACAATATTTAAACTTTAAAGAGCTAAACACACACACACACAAAAAAAACTAAGCACAATTTTTAATATAAAATTTTTATTTTTATTTTCTTAACATGTGGTCTTAAGACACTATTACTAAAACCCTTAAATTATACTCACGTCCTAAAGAAGTTTCCTTACCTTTGTTAGTGGTTTCCAATTGGAGTGGTTGCCAATTGGGAATTCTAGGATTTAAGAAAATGTACTAATTAATTTGTTTGACTAATTGTATATTGTTACAGCATTTGCCAAATTTAGAGAGACTTGACCTCAGTCGCTCCAAAAAATTGATAGAGTGCCCAAATGTGTCTGGTTGCCCGAATCTAAAAGTTTTAATACTTGATAATTGTGATAGCTTGCCTGAAGTTGATTCATCAATTTTCCTTCTCCAAAAGCTTGAACGATTATGGATGGCTGAATGTACGTCACTAAAGAGCCTTTCCAGTAACACTTGTTCACCAGCCCTCACTGAATTAGATGCAACGCATTGCATCAGTCTCCAAGAGTTCTCAGTCACATTTGCTTCCACTGATGGTTTGGTTTTGTTTTTACCAGATAGTTGGAATGGGAATGAACTTCCATCATCAATATTGAATAAAACAAATCTTGGAACCTTTCAATTTCCTTTGATTGAATGTCTTGTCGATCTTCCTGAAAACTTTGCCAATTGTATTTCCCTCCATAGTCCACGAAATCGTGAACTTGACCATTCCATCACCTTACATAAATTACTTTCTAGTCCTGCTTTCACCACTTTAAAACACTTAATCATTTCTAGTATCCCTATGTTGTCTGAAATCTCAGACAACATCTCCTTACTATCATCATTAGAGACTTTAGAACTATATAATATTGGCATTAGAAGCTTGCCCGAAACCATTAAGTATCTTCCCCGACTCTACCGGCTTTATGTTAGTTTTTGTGAAATGCTTCAATCTATTCCGATGCTTCCACTCAATCTAGTCAATTTCACTGTCTTAGATTGTAAATCTCTTGAGACAGTGTTGAGTTCAATGGATGATCCATATGACAAACCCAATCCCAGTACTGTTATTCTCCGTGACTGCAAACAATTGGATCCGCATTCGTATCAGACAGTTTTGAACAATGCTATTGCTGCGATTGAACTTGGAGCAACTGGAGAAGATAATAGTAGCATTCAGTACCTGTTACCTGAAATGCCTGGCAGAGAGTATCAGTTCCAATTCCATTACCGTTCTACACAAGTTTCAATGACTCTTGAGCTTCCTCCTAATTTGTTGGGTTTTGCCTATTATTTGGTTCTTTCTCAGGGCTGGGTGGGAGAAGGTGCCCGTTTTGGATGTGAGTGCTACTTGGACAGTAGTTCAGTTGAAAGGATCTGTATAACAAGATTCCCTAGACTCGACATGTTCATATATGGCACGTGTTATGGTTATGAGATTATAATCGACATCGCGTCAGATCATGTGGTTTTATGGTATGATCCAGTATCTTGCAATCAGATAATGAAAGCAGTTGAAGAAATAAAAGCCATTAATGATGTGAACAGCACCAGTTACAATCCAAAGCTTACATTTAGATTCTTTATTGATGAAAATAAAACTCCATATGATGTAGCAATAAAAGAGTGTGGGTTTCACTGGATATATAAAAAAGAAACAGTTCCTCCAACAAGGAAATTAAAGCAACATGTCTTTGGAACTCCAATGGCAAGCCTAGAATTAGATGAAACAAAAGGCTTGAGGTAATAATCTTCTTAGCACTTATTATACTAATTATAATAACAGTTAATTTGGTACTACATTTAGTTTACATGCTCTGATCCATTTTATGTTTATGAGTAGGTATTTACTTGAATAACAACATGCATATTGGATTTGGTGTTTGGTTGGAGAGAAGAAAAAAGCAAGAGAGGAAGAGGAGAGAACATGGCCAAATTTGGATATAAATTGTTTTCAATGTATTCTTCATTAATAAAGGTATAAGATAAGATATTAGTAGTTTAGTACTCATGTAATGTATAATTGTGAGTTTTAACAAATGATGCCATATATGCCAATGTATTCTTCATTATTGTTCTGAATATTCTGTTTTGGAATATTACTATAAATTGTTCAACTTTTATAAGAAAAATATCATTCATCTTGTTAAATCAGCCTATTACGATTGAAGTACTTTTTGTCCCTAGACTTCACTATTTTTTCACTATGGTATAAAAAATCTATATCTGGAAGGTGTTGGTAATTTAAATATTTTAAAGTTTGATCCTCATGTTAATTTATATATCAGAGATGATCTAACCTTCAATATAAGTCATCTTGCTAGCACAATTCTTTCTATTATGACTTTTCACCAGTTTAGGCATACCGGCTTATGTATCCTGCTACGTCAGGCAACCTTAATCCTTCTAAAATGTATGTTTTCCCTCAACTAGTATAGCTTCCTCAATTCTATTATGACTTTTCACTAGTATGTATAGCTTCTTTGTTGGAACAATTGTTCCCTCTTGCTCATCAGATTCAGTTCCCCAAACTCTATTTTGGTCTTCACTGTTTTCCTAGTCACAAATTTCCTTATAACCTCTCTTGGATTTGGACCTTCCTCCTATATCCGCAACAATTTGATCTTTTGAGGGATAAATCCAGCGAAACCCACACTGCTTTATCACTACTTCATCATATGGAGTTTCGACGAAGAATCTAAATGTAATTTTTGGATTGTAATTGGTGCTCAAATCATTGATGACTTTTCTTTCTTCAACTGCATCCAATATCCTCTTGCAACATTGTGCATCATACCAAAAACACTAGTAGAAAAAAGCTATTTTACATCTGGCGAAAACCACTTTTTACATCTGAACAATTTCAGATGTAGGCGCACGAGACTTAGTAAGTATACACGTTTTACATCTGGCGTAGTCAGATGTAAAAAAACACTTTTTACCTCTGACCAAGGCGAAATTCAAATATTATTTTTTTAAAATTAAATTGGACTTTTTACATCTGACCAAGTCTACCTGATGTGAAATCTTAACTTTATTTATTTTTATTTTTTTTTTGAAAAACCTGCGTTTTTTTTTATATATATTTTAAATCTTTTTTTTTTATTAAAAAAATCTAACCCACAATGCCAACAATATAACATAACTTGCATCAAGAACATAATACTAAAATTCAACATCCATAGCCAAATTCAAATTCAACATTCAACATATATATAGTAATAATGTCATTAAAGTACAACCACATTGTAATCCAAAATACAAAACATCATAATAATTAATACTAATCCATCCAAAATACAAATTAAAACATCATCATAACTAGTCCATTGTAACTTCACACAAACCTAGCTAGCTCCTAATCTTTCTCGTCGGCATCATCATAATCTACCTCGGGATTATATAGTTGAAGAAAACAAGTTGCCCAGCGGTCTCGCAAATCATACAACTCCTCCTCAGTTAATGTCGTGGGATCATTGAACACCTACAATATGTAAATAACATAATTCATATGTAAACTACAACATGTTAATTAATGTATGGTAAATGAATCAGCATAGCCATTTTTAGTGAACCAGCATATAGCACAAAAATTGTGAACCAGCATAGCACAAAAATTGTGAACCAGCTGCTGAAGCCAAAAATTACAAAAAGGTGGGCCCAATCGTAGTTCAATCCGGTTTAATCTGATTAAACCAGTCTGTAGTCTAACTAGGATCAAACCAACCAGTGAATTAGCCGGTTTCTGGTGGTTCAACTTGAACCGACCAATTTGGTCCTGTTTTAAAACATGGCAACTGTTTCAGCCATATTTGATTGTGATTTTTCACAATATTGCGACACATCCATGGTTTAAAACCTTGTAGATAAATGCAACAATGATTGTTGAGAAATAAAGAAAGAAAAGAATGTGTTTGAATGATTGCTTACCAGGTGCAATGTAGCCGTAAGAACCAACAACTGCAGACATTGATTTAGACTTTGAGATATCAATTAGCTTGGCCAAACCGAAATCACCAACATAAGCTTCAAATTCATGATCAATAAGTATGTTATTGGACTTGATGTCGCGGTGAATAATCCTAGGCTTGCAATCATGGTGCAAATAAGAGAGTCCTTGTGCAGTTCCTAGAGCAATCTGAAACCTGGAATACCAATCAAGACTAGAGGAAGATTCGTCATGAAGTAACTCTCCCAAACTACCCTTTTCCATGTACTCATAAAGTAGCATATTTGAGTCACTGTAGTTGCAGAAACCATATAATTTCACAATATTTCTATGCCTTATTTTTCAACAGTTTCCAATTTATATTGAGACCAAGAACCTGCAAACTTGAACAGTTTCCAATTTCCTTTGGTATAAAACCAGAGAAAGTGTTTTGAGACAGGTTAAGGTGAAGCAAGTGAACCAAACCACCAATGCTGGAAGACAAAGAGCCAGAGAGATTCATTGCATGCAAGTCAAGAGATTCAACTACTGGATCGATGTCATTGTTGCATATGACACCTTTCCAACCGCAAGGTGTTGAATCACTTGAATTCCAATTCTGAAGATGATTGTATTTGTCAAACAATCTCACTTTTATGTCCATAAGATATTTTCCATCTGCATTAAGCTCTTCAGATAGAGAAAAAACAAGAGTAAATATCAACAACATCACAAACAATGCATATACATTCCTCTCCATAGTTGCACATGCAAATTATGCACAAGGTTCTATTAGAGGTGAAGTGCTTACTATTTTTATTTTTTCTCTTGGAAGAAAAAAGAACTGAAGAAGCACTAGAAGATTCATTAAAACAAACAAATTTTTAAGGAATATTGAGATCAGAGGAATGACACTTGCCATAATATTGGGAAGGTACATAGAGTGTTGTGGAATCAATTGGCAACATGCTAAAATAATATTGATTAATGGTAAAAATGGATTAGATAGCATATAAGCATATTGATGATTGGTGGACAAATGAAGCATTCAAAGATCCCACTTTCTAAGCATTCAAAGATCCCAGCACAGCAGCCTATATATCATCACCGAAAAAAAAAATTGGAAGTCTAATCCTATTGTAATTTTTGATGTATTCCAGTACCAATATGTATATTCTATATCGTATTCTAGATATTCGACATGGGATGTTATACATTGGCTGTTTTTCATTCTATTATGATCTTTTCCATTATCACATATAACCTTTCCTGCATAAGTATAATTAATAATATTTTACTTTATAAATCCATTATGTATTAAGTTGATCCATTAAATCAAACAAAGAAGTTAAGAGTCTTACATTCAGCAATAATGCAGTGTCCAGGGCATAAGCATCCTTAAAAGTCACATATGCAATAGACTCATAATCACTGGATCTGCATCATTATTAAAAAAAGTCATTTTTTCAGTTAGTTCCAAGAATCTACGACGATACTATAAAGTAAATTAATTTTTCTACCATCTAGGCCTTCCAACTTACCACAAGCAATCCTTTTATTCAATAGCAATATGAAATAAAGTCAACTCAAGACTAAATCAGGAACAAATGCAAAAGAATTTTCAATTTTGAACATTAAGCAGTACCATGCACATTAAACTCAAAAGGTTTCATTTTGACTTGCAGAAAATTTATCAATCAGTAATTAAGGTCAAGTAACATTACCTTATTACGTCGACACGCTCAATTACACCACAGTATCCAAAAAAATTGTGTACATCAGATTCTGTAGCTCTTGGAGATAAGTTTGTAATTGCAGCAGTATAACCACCAGGATACATAATTGTCAAGTGATCGAAGATTCTCAAAATGGAAAAACGGAACCAGATTCCACAAACCTGCAGAAAGCAAATCAACTCAAGTCAAAACTTTGATACCTGATATGAACAACAAAAGAGAGTGATTCTGCAAGAAACATTTATGTCAATTAAGAAACTGATAATAAAAAGGAACATGTCTTTTCCTTTGATTGCTTCAATTGTGAGACAATGCATTGTTACAACACACAATGAAGATATGCAACAGACCAACTTTGCCGTGAAGGATATGAAACCTTTTAAATATCATTTAGGAGCAATCACTTAAATGAATCACTTAAACTTTTAAATACCTTTTAAATACCTTTTAAGATATGCAACAGACCTTTTAAAGTATTGGTTTCGTACCCGATGGGAAACCAATCACTTAAATGAATCACTTAAACTTTACCACTAAACTTTAAATGAAATAAATCACTATATACCAACATTATGAATTCACTGAAACTTTAAATGAATCATATTTCAAATTAATCACTTAAACTTTACCACTATATACCAGACAAAAAACTTCAAATTAAAATCAGATAAATCACTGAAACTTATTTCAAATGAAATCATATTTCAAATGAATCATATTTCAAATTAAAATCACTGAAACTTCAAATGAAATAAACATTATACCAGATAAATTATAAACAACAACAGATTTCCACCATATATACCAGACAAAAAATCATTGCAACTTTAAATGAAATTTAAAAAATGTGAAAATAACAGTAACAAAAAATAATACAAGCAGAAAAGGAAATCACGAAACACAAAGAGCTAAAACCAAGTAGAACACAAAGAAATCAGGGAAAGGAATCACGAAAAGGAAAAAATTTAAAAACGATTAAAAAAGAAAGAAGAGTACCTGAATCGATGTGAGAGGGAAAGACAAGGTTCCGTTCGTGAGAGTAGAGGCCGGAGAAAGCTTCGATTTGGAGTTCGATTTGGGGTTCGATTTGGAGAAAGCTTCGATTTGGAGTTAGATTTGACGAGTGAGAGAGAGGACGACGGCGCTTAGGACGACTGCGAGCGAGTGAGAGAGAGAAGACGAATGAGATAAAGGTCGACGGCGCCGGTAGAGGTAGAGGTCGACGGCGCTAGGGTTGCATCGCGAGAGAGATGGGTCGTTCTTAGCGTTTTGGTTCTTTTGGTAGTCTTAGCGTTTAGGGATATCTGATTGTGTTTTTTTACACTTAGCGTTTTTTTGTTTTTTTTTAGTCTTGTGAGAGAGATACTCATCAGCTGATTGGTTCCAAAAAATATTATTATTTTTTTTTATTCAACTTGACTTGTTACATCTGAGGCTAAATATGGCCAGATATATATATATTTTAGATAATTGTCGCCATAATTACAAGATTGCCACCGCGTTTAGTTATGCTTCTGGTATATTGAAGTCAGATGTAAAAAGTCTTGTCTATATATTTTTTACATCTGTGGATATTGAGATCAGATGAAAAGACTACTCCATATAGCGTTTTACATCTGAGATATGTTCGTCAGATGTAAAAAGCTTAAGTAATATGTCATATTTGTACTAGTGAAAAGTACATGATCTGACATCATGTTGACTGAAGTATCTCCATTAACATTAAACCACAAAAACATTTCATCATTAAAGAAACTTGATATTTTGATGCTTTCACCAGAACTAGTTTCCAAGTAACACTTATATCCAAAACATCCACCATATCCCATTTTTCCTTGAGAAAGAACCAAGTAGTAGACAAAACCCAACAATTTAGGAGGTAGTTCAACACTTACCACAGTTTTTGTAGAATGGTAATGGAAACAATCTTGAACTTTATCACTCATAGTAAATAAGAAGCACCAAATACCACTTTTTAATGTATGGATTCTATATAAACTACATTGTCCACGGATGAATCACCTTCAAATTCTGATATTGAAGAAAATAGTCTTGCTCCAAGTTCAATCCTAACAATGGCATCTTTTAAAAGAGTTTCATATGAAGGTGGATCTAATTTTATGCAGTTAAATAGCAGAATGCCCCAACGCGATTTTTCATATGGTTCCATTGTTGCACTCGACAAAGTCTGAAGAGATTCACATTCCCATATACGGAGGAATTGAATAGATTGTGGAAGTGAAGATATGGATTGAAGCATTTTACATTTACCAAAACCAAGATATTTGAGTTGGGGAGGATACCTAATGGTTTGTGGCAAACTTATGATGGCACAATCAAATAGTACTAAACACTCTAATGACGATAACAAGGAGATATTCTCCGGAAGTTTAAACAAGCTTTGAAAATCGTCAAAAATTAAACATCTTACACTCAGAAAGGCCGGGATAGGCAATACTTTATGCAAGGTGATCAAAATGTCACATTCATGTTTCCTTAAGTCAAGAAGCCAAATCCCATCGGCAAAATTTTCAGGAAGATCCATGAGATTATCACTGATCGGAAAACAACATCCTCGAAGATTTTTCATATGCAAAATTGATGATGGAAGCTCATTAAAACCCCGCCATCCAAAAGTCAACCATAATTTAATTGCAGAAGCAATACTAGGCACTAATGTTACAGAGAACTATTGGAGATTGATGCAATCCCAGGCAGAGAATCCTTTGAGAGATGGTGAACAAGTGATGCCGGAAAGGCTCTTTAGCGACGTGCATCCACTCACGTTTAAATATTCCAGCTTCTCAAGAGAGAAAATTGATGGATCAACATGAGGCAATCTTTCACAACCAATAAAATCTACATTTTTAATATTTGGAGCACTAGACAAATTTGGACACTCTATTAGATGTATCGATCCCCGAAGATCAAGTATCTCTAAATTCGGCAAATTCTGCAACAATATATAATGGAAGGCAACATTTTCTTAATGTTGGAAATTTCAAATTTTTAGTTTCATTTTTTTATTTAAAAATAAACTTAACTTCTATCAAAAGAAAGTTGATATATATATATTGTAATAGATAAATGGATGATGCATACCAGTACTCCATTCCAAAGTTTTTCCACATTGCTGTGTCGTAAGGAAAGCTCCGCAAGCATCTCAGGACAAAATGTTGACGGCAGGGACTTCAATGGAAACCTATTATTTGTCAATACATCATAGATTTCCTCAGGGTCCCACAATCTACTGTGTTGTCCAGGGTTTCTGATAGATTCGGCGCGAACAATTTCTCTACCTATGTCTTGTATTAGGTCGTGCATTTGTATGCAATTGTTTAAAGTAATAGTTATTAGTGTCTTGTCTAAAAGGCTTCTTATTCCAATATCTGCAAAAAAGGGAAATGGAT
Source organism: Trifolium pratense (assembly GCF_020283565.1). Lineage (NCBI taxonomy): Eukaryota > Viridiplantae > Streptophyta > Magnoliopsida > Fabales > Fabaceae > Trifolium > Trifolium pratense. The sequence goes on along the minus strand of NC_060063.1, from coordinate 45,327,236 downwards.
TCCCTGCAGTCACTATTTGACTGCAGGTGAATCTCAGCCATCCATCTTTAAATCTGAACCCATCAAAACTTAATCTAAAGGTGTGCAAAACATGACTGCATGAATGCATGGATATTTTGACTGCACTGAATCCTGGTCCGCAAAAAAGCCACAAGCATCTAATATTTTTGTTTCTTTGCTTCTTCCACAACCTTTGTAAAAACATGCAATGTCTAGAAATATATTTTTCTTTGTTAAATCCAATTCATCATAACTCAATCTCAACACCCTTTGAATTTATGCATTGGAAACCTCCATCAGTTTAGCAAGTGCACTATCCCATTCTTCTTTACTTTTGGAATGTAGAAATGATCCTAAAACTTTCAAAACCGAAGGAATACCTTTGGCATAAACAACTGCTCTTTTTTTTTGCTTAACAAGAAAAAAAGAAAAAAAAAACTGCTCTTTTTTATTAAAAGCACTTAAGCTGAAAAGTCTAAGGGAGGTTCATTTTCTGGACTTCATAAATCTCATCAACTCCTCCACTTATAAGTCCATCTTTGTTCCTCGTTGTCATAATGACTGTGCTTCCGCCTCTTAGCCAACCATGACGGACACCAATCAAGTTTTCTAAAAGTTTTGAAGAATTCAAACCATCCAATACAACAATAGCTTTCATACCTCTGAATCTTCTCATAACAATAGAGGGTATTACTTTGAGTAAGACAGCAATGCATGGGATATTCTTTTGATTCACTGACCTTTGGAATAATACATGGAATTAGTCTAAGGTAAATAGAAGGAATTCAATATATTTTGTTTTGATTAACCAAGAGCTAGTATAGAAACCATATTCACGTGAGGGTATTTGCAAGGAAACTAAGGATGAAGGTGCAGCTCAATTGATTAAATGGCAATACATGATGAGAAGATAAAAGAACGCATGGAATTAGTGATAATCAAGATGCTTGATGTACTAACTGATAGGGAATTAAATTCTTTAATTTTTCCACTAGTCTGACGTGAATAGAATAATAAAGGGAAGGATGAATGGTCATAGAAATCAAAGGTTACAAATATTACTTAAGTTCTATTATTTTGGTCTGGTCACTTATATGACTTAGGTACATTCAAATGCTACCACTCACATAATTAACCACATGAAAATAATATCATACGCTTAAATAGATTGATAAAATAATATATATAAAATAGTTAAAAACATATCTAAAAAGAATATATATATATATATATATATATATATATATATATATATATATATATCTAATAAAATAAATATAAAATATTGGGATGTTACACTTTTGTTCCCCAAAGTGGATGAATAAAACTCTATTTTGATCTCTATCTCGGTTGTGATATATCCCTTATTCATCATCCTCATTCATCTTCTTTCTTCTTTCTTGGTAGTTTCTGCATAATTGTAGTTTCTGTAAAAAATCAGTCTGTGAGGTTCATCGGCTTGTCTTGAGCCAAGGCCTGTGTGTGTGAATCAAAACTATAGTGTGTTTTGATATTTTGCTGCGCCAACAATGTGGGGCATTTTTTAACAATGTGGGGCATTTTATCAAACAAATAGTGTGCATCACATGAGGACTCAATATTTACTCAAACATGGTTTTAACCCAACATGATCAATTTATTTATCAAACTGAGTTGGAGTTCCTGCTAATAACTCGATACTCCATTTCATGATTCATTTCACCATGTTCTTCATATTTACATAAAAGGGATTGTATAACCAAAATATTAAATGAGTGTGGTTTTTTTTTTTTTTGCAGATATAGGTATAAGACATCTTTTAGATAAGGCTCTGATCATAAGAGTTGACTTTAAAAATTGCATACAAATGTGAAATGTATGACTTGATAGAAGAAATGGGAAAACAAATTGTTCGCCAAGAATCTCTTAAAAACCCGAGACAACTATTGAGGAATTAATCCCAAAACAAAGAACACAGAATAATGAAAGATGATTGAAAAATGAGAGAAGATGATGAATTAGAATAAACAGAAATTGAATAAAGGAAAAATAAAATCTTATATATTGTATTGAGTTATTTACAAATGAGAGATTACAACTGTTTTTATACACAAAAATGCAATGTAACTGACTTAACAATTTGTCAGCTGTAATCACTAACTAACCGCTAACTACTAACTAAGAAAGTAGAAACGTGTATCAGAATCAAAAACAGAGCTTCATAGCCTCTTATAGTTCAGAACCTAACAAGATTCCACATTAGACATTAATAACATCGTCCTTTTTTGTTTTATTTAAATGTAAATGTATGTCATCTTTGATTTTGATAGAGATTTGTAAAGGGCAATCCCGGACAAGGGATTTTTTTTGTAGTAAAAGTGATTTAAAACTTCATGGCTGGTGCGATTCAGACTGGGCTAACTGCCCTTTAAGTTGACGATCAGTCACTGGTTGGATAGTGCAGCTCGGTGACTCTCCTATTTCCTGCTGAGGTTGAATATCGATATATGGCAACCACTACATGCGAGTAAAAATGGTTAAAAGGGATCCTTTCCAATATGGGGGTTATCCACATTGCGAAAAATCCGATGTTCCATGAACGCACCAAACACATTGAAGTTGACAGTCATTGTGTCCAGAATGAAGTTTTGAAAAATAATATTTGTCCACTGTATGTTTCTACTACTACTCAACTCGTATATATTTTCACGAAAAAATTGGGGAAAGCACAATTTGATGAATTTCTTCTTGGCAAGTTGGGCATTAGAAATCTCCATGCTCCCAGTTGAGGGAGGGTATTAAGCTATATATATCTACATTTGGCAACTAGTTGAATAATTAGGTAAATTCGATTCTGTAGTAGTCATTCACAGCTGGATAGTAATTAAGCTCATATACATAGTAGTAATAATATCAGAGGCACAATCTTAGGAGAAATTGTAGGTGTCATACTTTGTGTCATACTTTGTATATAAACAACAATGCTATGAGTAATATAATTACTATAACCAATTATTTACAGAATGACAAAGATATATGAGAATGATGAGAATGATTAATAGCCTTTAGATCAAAATCAAAAGGTTGAAATTAAAGTAAGTTTTAAACAACACATGTAGACAATTCTCTTAATACGACCATTTTCCACCCAAATCTTGGTTTTTTAATCATAATAGAAATCTAATCATAATATAAATTTGGAAATTAAAAAGTTCACCCAAAAAGAGGTATTCCGTTTATTTGTTATAAAATAGATTACAATATATCTTGAGATTTGCAGGATTCTTATCGAGTCTCTGTTGGTTTCAAATGGTCCGTTTAGATTAGCTTATTTTTGATCTTATGCAAATAACTTATGCAATTTTTATATATTATTATAAGTTTGTCAAGGTAGTTTATGATAAAAAAACTTATAAAAATACAATTTCCACTAGTGTGAACTTATAAAATAGCGCATAAAACCTAATTTATATTGGATAAGCTAATTGCATAAGCTCAAAAATAAGCTAATCTAAGCGAGTCCCAAATCTGTTGAGATTTGCAGGATTCTTATCGAGTCTCTGTTGGTTTCCAAGGGTCCGTTTGGATTAGGTTATTTTTGAGCTTATGCAAATAGGTTATGCAATTTTTATATATTATTATAATTTTGTCAAGGTAGTTTATTATAAAATAGCTTATAAAAATACAATTTTCACTAGTTTGAACTTTTAAAATAGCGCATAAAACGTTATTTATATTGGATAAGTTGTTTGCATAAGCTCAAAAATAAGCTAATCCAAATGAGCCCCAAATTTGTTGAGATTTGGAGGTTTTTTTGTATCTGGTTGATCTCGACCGCGTCGGTGTTGACTGTTTTGAGACGGACTGCGAGCCGAGACTTATCTGCCTAGGTTTTGTTTCTACTGTTGCCCATCAACTTTTGGCTCATGGAGCTGCTTTTTGGATATTAATGGGCCGATCACTTTTGATTTGAGATCTGGAGTTAGCGTCTAATGACATCTTTATTGGTTGGATTGATTTCTTCTCTGGTGGTCTGGAAGCTACAAAGTGTCATTCTAAGAATGGGATTAGAAGTGATCCTCTTTTAGGTAGTGTTGTTTTGGTATTTCCATTGGTCTTTCGCTTATATACAACCACTACTAGAAAACTCGGCTTTAGCGACCGATTTAGAGACCGATTTTCATCAAAATCGGTCTCTAAATCCGTTAGCGACCGATTTTGCGACCATAAAAAATCAGTATCAACGACCCTGGTCGCTACTCCGTTGTGACCAACCCAGCGACCGATTTGGTAGCGACCAAAGTAGTGACCGATTTTAGAGACCGAAATAGTGACCGATTTTAGAGACCGAAAGAGACTGAATTTGTGTCGCTGGTTGCGACGCGCTTTGCGACGCTATAGAGACTAATTTAGTGACTGATTTTAGCGACTAATTTAGTGACCGATTTTAAACTAATTTCTCAATTCGTTGCGACCGAATTAGCGACGCTATGTGAAAAATTCAGTCTCTATTTCAGTCACTAATGATATATATATTTTTTTTAATTATTAGAAAAGCAATTTTTGAATCTAATTTAATATCTCAAACTATTTCATACACACCAAGCAATTAAACTATGCACACAACAATATGAACATAATATATTTATATTTAAGTAATAAGTATTACAAATCAACCAAAACATAACCAAGACTAAAGTAAGCCACACTACTACACCATCATCAGACATATCATCATCATCATCATCATCATCATCATCATCATCATCATCATCAATTTATCATCTGCCACATCATCTTCATGAACTTGATCATCATCATCAGACATACATCATTATCATCTGCCACACTCAAGTTTATTCTTGCGATGTTGGTGTGTGTGAACAAACAAATCTGAAGGAGCGGGGGGAGTGCCATTCAGTTCCGTCTATAACAAAACAAAGAATATGAATTATAACTAGAAGTCAAAAATTGTGGAGTATGGATGCTACTACAGTTAGTGTAGATGGCTTACAAATATTTTATATCAGTATTTGTGCTCCATAATCCGAGCCATGTTATGCAGGAAACCATAACTAATCCATCACATGCTACTGAATAAAAGAGATAAAAAAAAATGCACTGCACCTGCAGTGCCTATGCGTTGATATATTAAACTAGCTAGTTAGCTCTAAAAAATGAATTGACTTCCATTTTCCTTCATCATTAATTTCCCTGATATATTAAACTAGTTAGCTCTAAAAAAACTGATTTCCAAGTTACTTGTGACAAATCTATTTCTGCATTGATCTAAACATCTAACAGATCTGCTATAAGGTGAGGGCTCAACTTCAGTATTTCAGAATCCAAAACTTCGAGGTACATATGAAAATCAGAGGTGAAAATATGGCACGATGAAAATCTAGAATTCAGAGGTGAAAATTAAAATCTCTTACTCTACAAGGGTGCATATGAAAATCTAGAATTCAGTTTAAAAGACAGATATTTGAAAGATAACATACCCACTTCCTCCTTGCTGCAATGTCCACATCATAATGTTAACTCGAGGTCTTCATCCTATATACACTATGATGTATTGATCATGAGAAATCACAAATAATTATAAATTCATCCAAAATATGGAAACAAGGAATATATACCTGCTTAAAAGTGCTTACAACAATGCTTGATTCCGAAGACTTTTACAAAACTTCTGGAAGTTTATGAAGATAAACACAATAGGAAATCTGTAAAAAGTAAGATATGATATAGAACTTAGAAAGCTCTCAACAAACTAGCTCCCCTAAATTATTCAAATTCATTCATGGCTTCAAAATCTGCAAGTCAAAGAATAAAATGAATGCTTATAGTCCTATTAAGCCTATTCCTCAAAGGACTGCAAAATACATAACCTGTAATTTGATATTAATGGGTGCAACTAATACTAATATATATGACATATTAATCTATATTTTTGGGTTAAAAAACAAGAATAGACTAAGATAAAATAAAGATACTGTTGGTCAAGACACTACAATGATTTCATGAAAGAAGAATTTTTTAAATATGTGCTTCAAAGTGAGCCTACCATCATGACTAATATGGCACGATGTATGATTTGAGGTTCCAGCCGAACTTCCCTTTCTTCAAGTACACCAAATATCGTAAAAACCATGAAGAATCAATCAAATCATGAAGAAGATAAAACTGAAATGGATAAACACAATACACACAAAAATAATCATTCAAATAAAAAACTAGAAACTTAATAAACATAAAATAAGCTAATTGATACACCTATAGTCTATAGACCTACTCGATACATGAGTGATGCTATCTCCATTAGTCAATTGATATTTCAAACATACAATCTACCTGCAAAAATCTATGCAAAGAGCAAAGCAATTGAGTACCTAGATTGATTATATTAAATTCAAGAGCATGAAATGCGTGAAATTTGAGCAAAACAATATGAACATTTGGTACTCTATCTACGAAATTCTAATTGATCGAGACAAATATTAGAAAAACCTTTGTAAGAGAACTTCTTATTGTATATATTTGTACAATAATTCCCTCTTGTGTATAAATTACCTGTTCAATAATTCCCTCTATCTTTACATACTTTGTTACCTTGTAGGTCAGTACTGTTATAAAAACATATAAACTGAATTGTGACTGACAGTTTTACCGAACTATTATAATGGTTCAGTTTGGTTTTTCTTCTTGAACTGAAAGATCTAATCTGACTATAGTATATACATACTTGTGTCCCAAATTGTAAGTTTTAATAGTTTTCCACCTACGGTGAGTCTTTTGATCTTGAAATCAACACCTACAAATCATAACAACAATATTATAATTTTCTTTAATTCTCTGCTCATTGCTATAAACAACAGAAAAACTCTTTGCTTCCTCAGCTTGGCAACCTCTACTTATTCATACTCTTTTGTCCCCCAGTTGTTGACACTACAAACATGCATTACTTTATAACATTTCCTTCTTAAACGCATTGAGATATGAGTCGACAACTCACACCAAAAACCCTGATTCTTTCATTTCAAGTTCCAATTTTTCGACTACATTCTATTTTGAGCCAAGTAAATTCTACCAAGCACTTACAGACTTACACTGTGTTTATCATAATTATAATTTACAAAAAAAAAAAACAATGAGGGTATTTTCAAATACTGCTATTATTATTACACAAATTCACCTCTAAAGGCCATTTTAGATACTAAAATAAATAAATAAAAAATCAATTTCGGTGGGAGTTCAATTCAATTATTCGAAATCTCAATTCAACCAATTAAGAAAACTCGTTTACCTATGAAGTTATAGGTATGAATTTGTGAATGAAATAGTGATGTTGAGATGATAAAAGAAGTTATAGGTATGAATTCGGAAATAATACCTTTGAAGAAAAGGAGCTTTGTTGGAACTGATTTGAATCGAGGAGCCGTGGGTTTGGACGATTTGATGATGAAAAACCTCAGCAACACAGTATTATTGGACGATTTGGAACTCATAGAGAGAGGGAGAGAAGAGATGTTCGGTGTCCCGTGGAGAAGAAGAGAAGAGTTGTACGAGAGAGAGGTGAAGCGGTGGTGTGGAAAATTTGATTTAGGGTTCAATGAGTGAGGTATATTTGCAAAGTTGATTTAGGGTTCAGTGAAGCAGTGACAATTTATCTGAGAAAAAGTTTGAAGAGAAATTTTGATTTGAAAAGAAAACAATGAGAAAACGTGTTGACTAATAATAATATTGGATTAATTTGTTGTTTTTCTTTTCTATTTTTTAAAAGATAATAATTTGATTAATTTTTTTAGTGATTTCTAAAATATATATATATATATATATATATATATATATATATATATATATATGCGACGGATATAGCGACCGAACTTCTGGTCGCTAAAGACCAGTCTCCAATTCGGTCTCTATAATTATATAGCGACTGATTTAGCGACTGATTTTTTTTTTTAATTTGACGCTCAAAATATTGGTCTCTAATTCGGTCTCTATAGCGACCGAATTATTTCGGTCGCTAAATCGGTCTCTAAAAGCGAATTTTCTAGTAGTATACAATCATTCATAGATTGAACCAGAAGGAAAAAAGGAAAGAAAAAACATAATTAAAATTGAAATTGAATTTTTTGTCAAAAAAAATCAAAATTAAATTTCTATTCAACAAACAAAAAAAAGAGAATTGAATTTCTTGGTCCATCTACAGGGTATCTTAGCATAGACTTTTGAATAAATTCTTTACAGATTTCCTAAGACATACTCAACAATTACTATTTTCCTTCTCTATCAATAATTACTAAAAGTGGTTTCAGGATAATTACTCTGAAATTTTGATGATAATAATGTATAAAAAAACAATTGGAGATTCTAGTGTATGTTCAACTCAGTTTATCTATATAAAATGAATCAAGATAATTACTGTGTGAAACACTTATTTATAAGTTACCTGAATTGCGAATGAATGTAATGATAGATATGAACTAATCAACTATTAGTTTGTTCTTCTTAGTTGCTAACTCTCTAGGTAAATGGAAGTATGGAACCATTGAGATGAAGTGATTGTCTCACCCCTCACATTTTGTTTCAGTTAAGCAGGTTGAGCAAGTTAGAGGTAAGGAAAAAAACAGATGACTGATGTAATGGCCGAATTTAGTACATGATGACTGATTCAGTTCCTTTCTTTTTGTCGTAGTTTGATGTTATTGGAACTAAGCATGGTGGTTTTAGTTGTGTATTAAACATCTTAGACCTATGTATTGAATGTTGTTTGTATTGAGACCTCTTTTTGTTTGTTCAAACGAGAATTATCTGGAATTTTATTGTATCCAGTACTAATGATTAATGTCCATTTAAATTATTCTAGACAATTTTTTTGTATGGATGTTACATTTGAAGATATATGCTACTACTGATGATAGATATACACATTTGATTTCTTCACTAGATACATGATTTCTTCAACGCCTTGAGTTACTCATTGCATCTCTACAAGGTATCTTAGCATAGACTTTTGAATAAATTCTTTACAGATTTCCTAACACATACTCAACAATTACTATTTTCCTTCTCTATCAATAATAAGTTCCTCCATGTTATTATCACCAATATTTTCAGGTACCAATATTTCATCCTCAGTTGTGAAATTGTACTTACCATCAATAGCTCTTAAAAATTGATATACTTCGAACATGGTTGGCCTCTCCCTGTCATTGCATTATTTGACTAATCTAAAAACATCAATGTAATGGGGGCCTTTGCATTTATCAACAATAACTATAACTATGCAAAAAACAAAATCTCACATGTATAATTAAACTCTGTTTTACAAGAAACCAATCAAGCATACAAAGTTTATCGCATATTTTCCGATTTACAAATTTTAATCAAACTATATACCAGTTCCAAAACACTTGGAATCTACATCTATGTTACTAGCTGTTTTAAGCAAAATAACAAAGAAAAAAAATACACAAGTACTTAAATATGCAGATGTAGGAAGCAGCAAACTTACCTTCAAAGCGCAGTCGCACTACCAAACAAAATCAGCATCGACCCAATGTATCCCGTCGTTCCTTCCTCTCCCACCGCCGGTACAGCCATCAACGTGTGACCACATCACGACCCTGTTCCACATCCTTCATCTCCAAAATCGCATCCACCACTGTATAACATGTTGTTGGCCTTCATCCCTAGAGAGATTCAAATCGGCGAACATTCAGAATCGAAAGAATACGTTTTTGAGATTTTGATTTGAGGGTTTTAGGGAATTGATTCATAATCGAGAAAAAGAAGAAGAATGAATGAAAGGATTGAAAAGGGTATTTACGGTTATGAGATGAGATGAGGGAGAACATAGTGAGTACTTAGAAGAAGGATTAAGGGTTTTTTGTGGTATATGTAACTAATGCAATTAGAGGGATTGGTTTTTTTCTTCTTATAACGATAATATTTGATTTTTTTTTTAGTGATTTGTAAATTTTTAGAAACTTGTAAAAAAAAAAACATTTGCGTCAGATCTCCTGTCGCTAAAACTAATCGGTCTCCAATTCGGTCTCTATACAATCACTTAGCGACCAATTTAGCGACCGAATATTTTTTGACTTTGAAGTCTGAAATTTTGGTCTCTAATTCGGTCTCTAATAGCGACTGAAATATTGGTCGCTAATTATCAGTCTCTAATTCGGTCTCTATAATTACTTAGCGACCGATTTAGCGACCGATTTGTTTTTTTACTTTGACAGTCGAAATTTGGTCTCTAATTCGGTCTCTATAGTGACCGAAATAATTCAGTCGCTAAATCGGTCTCTAAAAGCGAATTTTCTAGTAGTGAACACCTTTGTTTTTGCGGTTCATATTTTACCGGTTTCTGTTCATCTTGTGCAGAGACCTGGTTATTAATAATATTATATTTACCTTTAAAAACTTATTAGATTCTTTTGTATATTAATTTTTTTGAATTTTTTTTTTGACAAGATAGCAATGTTCACTACGGTGAATTTATTATAGATGTAGGTATCTACTTTTGTGTATGAAAACAAAAATGTATGAAAACACTTCGATTTGTCAACGTACTCTTCTAGTAAAATAACCTATCTTTTTTGTAAGGGGGTGTTTGTTACAAGGTTAGGAATAATATTCCTGGAAATATATGGGTTGAAATAAATATACCCATGTTTGTTACAAGGTTGACATGAAATTATTTCTGGATATGAAGTTTCCTTAGAATAAAATAACTTCCAATAACTTCTCTTATTCCCATGATTTTATTCCCAAGGAAATGGGTGGGAAATAAAAGTTCCCATGAAAATGGGAATACATTTTAAATAACTTTCAATAACTTCTCTTTTACCCACTTTTATCAATAATTCCTAGGAATTTAGTTAATATGAACCAAACATTCTTTTTTTAAAATACCTGGGAATAAAGTTCCCATTATTATTTCCTGGGAATATGATTCCTAGGAGTAAAATTAACAACCTTGAAACAAACGCTCCCTAAAAAGAAATGAAAATAAAAAGAGTCAATGGTATCCAAAAGTAAACGACAGAGTCAATGGTATCCAAAAGTAAACGACGGAGTCAATGGTTTTCATTCCAATTTGCCATAATGGGTCCAAAAATGCAGCTGAGTCAATCACCTAAACAATACTACTTGGTCCTTAATATAAAAAAATGGAGGTATTAGATCAAAAAGGGTCCACATACCTAAACAATACTACTTGGTCCTTAATATAAAAAAATATTTATCTTACATTCAAACATTAATGTATTTAGTCTATGATATAGTCTAGATACATCAATGTTTCAATGTATAAAAAGTGAAAGTTTTCTTATACTACCTCCCAATTTGATCGACACATGTTGACTGTTGTGTATTAATTACATATATTGTTTTGAACTTATTTTTCTACTACTAAACAAAAATAAATATTAGCATATAAGATGTTCTTTGATTCATTTTGATGAGTATTGTCAAAATATCAAATTTTTATAATTTTTACTATTATACAATTAAAAATATTAATAGTTAAAGTTATGTATCGACATGCGTGAAACAGTCAACTGTATCAATCAAATTGGGACGAGGGAGTATTAGTTATCGGAGGGAGTACACTAGTGCTTCATATTATTTATATCCAGCAATCAATGAACCAAAAACAGATACCATTCTCTTATCAAAAAATAAAATACAAACAAAAAGACACCATTCCATGGCTTCTTCATCCTCTCAAGATGTGACTACAGTAGATCTGAAAAACTATGATGTTTTCATCAGCTTTAGAGGTGATGACACTCGCGCCGGTTTCACCAGCCATCTTTACACTGCTTTGTGCGGAGACCATTTGCATACCTACATAGACTACAGGATCCAAAAAGGAGATGAAGTTTGGGCAGAACTTGTGAAAGCAATTCAAGATTCCACTCTGTTTCTTGTTGTCTTTTCAGAGAACTATGCAACTTCAACATGGTGTTTGAATGAACTCGTTGAAATAATGGAGTGCCACAAAAATGGACAAATTGTTGTTCCTGTGTTCTACCAAGTTGACCCTTCACATGTAAGGAAACAAACTGGGAGTTACGGCAGTGCGTTGGCAAAACACAAGAAGCATGGCAATAATGATGATAAGATGATGCAAAATTGGAAGAATGCTCTTTTTCAAGTGGCTAATTTATCTGGTTTTCATTCTACCAATTACAGGTAATTATTTTCACGACTAATAACTTTCATTTCATTGTTGTCTTCATGTAATATTTTTAATCATTTATGATATCATTTTATCCATTTTTTATCTACAATAAATTAAAGGAGAAAGTTAATATGTGTCTTCATGTAAATCTATTAAAAGAACATACTATTGAAAGTTCAATTCTATCCCTTCTATCACTATTATTGAGCCACACCTCACACCTTTACTATTGCAACTTAATATTATCATTCCTAAAAGAAAAACTTAATATCATCACATATAATCATCTCTATAATATTATACATATAATTATAATTTAATATTATTATATTTATGTACATGCTCTATCACATATATATCAAATATTTTTTTATCCCTGTAAATATCTTAAATTTTATTTTTAGTCTCTATAAAAAATTTCAATAAATTTTGGTCTCCCAAATATTTTTCTTTCGTCGATGCTTTTAAATCAACTCATGTAAGTCAAGTCTACCATTCAAATTTTTTAATTTTTATCATGATCATGTTTAGTACATTATAAAAATGTCTCTAGCCAAAAGTTTAACTTATTTTAAAAAGGAATAAACTAAATATGAATTTTTATATTTTTGCACTTAAAAATTTTGATTTTGTTTTCGGTGATCATGTTTATCTTGCAAAAGGTTAATTTTTGTATAGAGCAATGAATTAAATATGAATAACTAATATATACTAGAAGAAATATCGCTCATAATATTTTTGAAATAACTACTCTACATACATGACAATTCGTCGTCAATAGTTTTTTTAAAAAAAAACATAATTATTATATACGGGATAAAATGTTGTTGATAAAAATTTAAATTAACTATTATACACGGAAAAACAAATTATTGTTAATGAAAATTTTAAATAACTACTAAATATACACAAGGAATAAGTTGTTGTTGATTAAATTTTTTAATTTACTATTACACGCACGTTTTTTACTAATGTAACTTTTTTTTTATTATATTTATAATGTAACTATTATACAGGATGACTGAATTGTTGTTTATGAAAAATTTAACTTAATTATTATACACAATGAAAAAGTTGTTGTTGATAAAAAATTTATTTTAACCATTATACACGAAGAATAAGTTGTTGCCGATTAAATATTTAAATAACTACTATACATGAGGAACATGTTATTAACTATTATATGCAGGTTAATTTTATAACGCAACTAATTTCATAATATATAATATTCATCCTATAATAAAAACGATCGCGGCAACACCGCGACTCGTGCATACGCACGGGTATTATACTAGTTAATGCAATCAAAATTACATTTTTAAGTATCTTGATATTATCATTCTCACTAAACCATTATCTAGCAACTTGATTCCTTCCATGTGTATCACAAATCAACTCAATTCAAACAATTTTAAAGGATACTCTAATTTGTGACTTTCATGTCTTTCATGTCTTTTATTTGTGCATTGTGCTAACCGGAGTGAAATATAACTTTAATTGAATTCACAAGTGTCAACGGATTTTAAATACTAGGCAATTCAATTGATTCAATTGAATTTTCTCGATTTTTAAATTTCATTGTTTGGATAAAGTGGTGAAATTTCATCAATTGTAAAATTCTTTATTTGGATAATGTAATTAAATTTTTTTCACTTAATTTTATTTATCTTAATAAAATTGACCATAAACCCAACAAAAGCAGCCGAAAATCTAAAATTAACCGTAAACCTGACGGTGGTTCTGTAAGTGCACAGAATCGCTACCAAGTAATAAAGTAGTAAGTTTATCGTTCTCCGCAGGGATTGTGCCAAGGTTACTAGTTTCGCTTAGGAATATCGTAGTTGTCTTCGCTTTATTTGTTTTGAAAGGTATCTTTGCGGATAATTAGTAAAATGCAGGAAAGTAAAGACTGAAATTAAATGACTGAAAATATAAAGGGTCTGTGTGTGACCACACATGGTGGTTAAGTGTGGTCGGATCCCTCCTTTACTCCTGCTTGGTTGTTCAATTCTTTCCCTCTATTAGGATTTAGACTGTTGAAAATAGGTTTGAAGCAATATCTGTTCATATTTCTATTACAAGCTATACATAGCCTAGTTAAAGGTTATCCATGCTCTATTTAAGCATCATCGCCGAAAAGTTTCACTTTTTCGTTTAAACTTTGGTATCATTACCTCGGTGACTCCGTGTGTCATAAGCTGTCACATGTGCCTAAAACTAGTTACTTATCCAGAAGCAACTCTGTAAGGTAGAAGTTATCATGCATTCTAATCTTATACTAAGACCTCATATACTGAATTTAATGGTCTTATGTTGGCCCTAACATACCGTCCTTCGTTCGGGATTACTATCTTCGTTTCCTATGCGATATTCACTAGGTCCTTAAATTTTATTCTAATGTGATCAATATTAAAATAAATGTAAAACCAGACGATAAAAGAGTTTGCAATAAAAAAGCAATTGAATTATATATACCCAAATTGTATAAATTACAAACCAAGCATTCGTAAGGGAGTTCCTCGACTCCACCTAACCTAGGAAAAAGAAATTACAAAAGCAGAAATAAAAGAACCTTATTAGCCTTGGAGTTCCATGGCCTCCTTTCCTCCTCCTTAGAGTTCTCCTACTCTAGTGTGAATATTCAATGTCTTTAAATATTTTGGAATGAATAATAGTGGAGGAAATATGCTCTATTTATAGTTTTTAGCTGAGTTTGAGCTTTTTCTGCACATCCATCGCACCCATCGTGGCGACGATGGTGTGTATTTTCGCCTCATCGTGGTCACGATGGATCCTATCGTGGTGCGATGAAAGATTTCTTCAGGATTTTCTGCGTGTTTTTCAAGTCATCATCGTGCCACGATGACAAGCCATCGTGCCACGATGGAAAAAATTTTCTGCAGATTTTCTTCAATTTAACTGCCTTCTCATCGCGCCACACTGAAACTCATCGTGGGTACGATGGTTGCGTTGTCTTATTACATTTTTGTCCTTTTGTGCTGCTTTTTCCACTTTTCTTGCTTCTGCTGTCATCAAAACCCAAAAACGACCTGAAACTCAGAAAATCAGCCGGAAACCCAAAAAATCTGTCGAAAACCTAAAATCGACTTGAAACTCCAAAAATCAGCCAAAAACCCAAAAAATGGGTTTTCGGTCGATTTTAGGTTTTTCGGACGAATTTTTGGGTTTTCGGCCGATTTTAGGGTTTATAGTCGATTTTTGGGAATTTGGCCGATTTTAGGGTTTATAGTTTATTTTCGGGCAATTTTAACGTTTATCGTCCATTTTAGGTTTTTCGGCTAATTTTAGGTTTTTCAATCAATTAGTAATTTTTAAAAGTTTGTAGAGAAGAAGGAATTTCAAATTCTTTGGTTTTAGGTGTCATTTTGAAATTCTCTAAATTTAACTTGAACAAAATACTTCATAAATTTCCATCATTTTGAAAATTCTTCAAATTTTCATCGAAACGATGGAATTCACCTCAAATTATTTGAATTCCCTCAAAACATTACTTTACCTCAAAAAATTCCCCCACCCAACACACTAGAGAACGGGTCAACATTTGAAATTCTTAGAGTCCACACATATCTTTTTAAATTTAAATATCCAAATAGCCATCCACCTCAAGGTGATATGATTTTCTCTACGTGAGCATGGACCTAGGAACGGTGTCTTTTTTTTTTTTTTTGAAAACTTTGTATCCGGCCCTAATACTGACTAATCCAAGGGAACCAATCCCACCTTTAGTGTCTTGTAAGTACCCAAGAAATTAATTATTTGCAACGTTTCAATGATAAATTCATAATACTCAATTCCTTTTGTTCCAAATGGGACATTGCATTTTGATGCCCCTTTCTTCTTAATAGGAACTATCCATGTTGAGTAATTTTTCATTTTGAATCTCTCCAATACTTTAATGATATATAGCATTTTCGAGACAAAATGGGACATTGCATTTTGATGCCCCTTTCTTCTTAATCAGTTACGGAATATTTTTATTCCTATCACATAAGATGTCTCACTCATATCTTTCATTTCAAATTTATTATAGAGAAACTTCTTTACATCATCAACATATACGATCAAAATTATGAATGTCCTGCAACCATAACCTTCATATATATGTATTAATTATTTTATATTTTTTTACATATGTTAGGACCGAATCTGCCTTGATTGAAGATATTACCAGAGTTGTATTGAGAAAGTTAAACTACAACAACACAAATGATCTTACATGTAATTTCATATCGGATGAAAACTATTGGAGCATTCAAGCTTTAATGAAAAAAATTGATTCAACAGAAATTCAAATAATTGGACTTTGGGGCATGGGGGGCATAGGTAAGACAACACTTGCTGCTGCTATCTTTCACAAAGTATCTTTTCAGTATGAAGGTAGTTGCTTCTTAGAAAATGTGACAGAAGTTTCAAAAATGCATGGAATTAACTATACATGCAACAAACTTCTTTCAAAGTTGCTAAAGAAAGATTTTGACATCGACACTTCTAAAGTAATACCATCTATGATCATTAGAAGACTCAAACGAATGAAATCTTTTATTGTACTAGATGATGTAAATACTTTAGAACTTCTGCAAAACTTGATTGGAGTGGGACAAGGTTGGCTAGGAGTTGGTAGCACTGTCATTGTGACAACAAGGGATAAGCATGTTCTGATAAGTGGAGGAATTGAAAAAATTCATCAAGTTAAGAAGATGAATTCCCGAAACTCTCTCCAACTTTTTAGGTTGAATGCTTTTAACAAAGTCTTACCTAAGGAGGTATATGAGAAGCTCTCGGAAAGAGCAATTGATTATGCCAAAGGCAACCCTTTAGCTCTGATAGTATTAGGGTCACTTCTTCGTGATAAAAGTGAAATAGAATGGAATTGTGCTCTAGCTAAACTGAAGGAAATTCCCAATGGAAAAATTGATAAGATATTGAGATGGAGTTATAATGAATTGGACGAGAAAGAGAAAAACATATTCTTGGACATCGCATGCATTTTGAAAGGTTATAAACGGGATTGGGTGACAAAAATATTAAATGAGTGTGGCTTCTTTGCAGATATAGGAATAAGACATCTTGTAGACAAGGCTCTTATAAGAGTTGACTCTGAAAATTACATACAAATGCATGACTTGATACAAGAAGTGGGAAAGCAAATTGTTCGCGAAGAATCTCCTAAAAATCCCGGACAACGCAGTAGATTATGTGATCCTAAGGAAGTTTGTGACGTTTTGAAAAATAATAGAGTAAGAAAATGATATCCTCACTTGCCTTCCGAAACATATGTTTTCTTTACTAAAAATGAAACTTGCTACAGAAATACTAACATTAAGATTTTTTTCTTCAGGGAACTGAGATTGTTGAAGCCATATTTTTTGATGCTACTGAATATGCAAATATAAACTTAAGTCCCAAAGCATTTGAAAATATGGTAAACTTAAGGTTACTTGTTTTTCGAGACCACAAGGAGATTAAATCTGTAAGTCTTCCACATGGTCTTGAATTATTGCCAGAAAATTTGAGATATTTTTTGTGGGATGGATATCCATGGAAGTCTTTGCCTCCAACCTTTTGTGCTGAAATGCTAGTGGAGCTTTCCATGCAAAACAGTCGTGTAGAGAAACTTTGGAATGGAGAAATGGTATGCACATTCCATGAATTTATTTATTATATTATACTACTATTTTTAATTTTTTTTTAATAAGGCTCTTTAACATTTGTTGTGAATTCGTCGAAAAATCACACTAATACGAAACTTGATATGTAGAGCAATACAACGACAACTAATAACAAGAGGAATATATGCCTAAATATTAGAAACAAATTCAAGTCAGAGTGCCCTCTAAGAAACTAATGTTTCCACAAAATCTATCAAAAAGCAAAACTGCATTAGGCGTCTACGGCTCGCGCAGCCCTCCCTGCACCTCGCGCAGTCCGTCCTCTAGAAGTATTGTTTGCCTCCAAACCAACCCTAGAATGTTAGGCAGTTCCACAAGCTACAACATCAAACCCTCTTTGTATCAAACTACCTCTAGCAGTCATATAAGTTACCAAGTCTGATCACATGTTGCTTTCAATTGCCTCCCTGAAGATCTTTCAAGTTTTGCACTTTTTTGGCCAAAATTGAAACATAACTAAAGGGCTCCATAGCCATACCATATAGGCAGAACCTGACTCCTGAAAACAGAAACAAGTCTGCGCCTAACGCAGCTTCCTCTGTGCCTAGTGCAACATGCAGATTCACACCAAATTTGCTTGACTTATTGTAACTGTGACTTCAAGGCATATTTCAACAATATTTATGAATTTTCATATATAAATTTTTTTTAGGGTTACATAATTTTGTTTGCCTATAAATATATTATATTCTAAAATGATTTTGCGTTCAAATTACCCATAAGAAACAATACAGGTGTACTAAAGAAATTTCCTTAACATTTTTTTTAATGGAAAATATATTATTAATTAACCAGATCTTTGCTCAAGACGAACAGAGACTGATTAAAAAGAAATTACATAAAAGAGACATCGTATATATGCGGAACACTGAAATTAAACACAAAATAAAAAACTATCCAATCGAGGTCCACCTCCTAATAGTGTAAACACAAAGACACCACATAGTCTCATGACCACCATGGAAAACACCAACTCTAATCCCAACCCAAAAAGTTGCCCTCGGACACTAATTCCTACACCTCACTTGAAACTGCAGTGAACAAACACCGCCCAAAAAACCAAAATTCCCTACCGCGAACAAACAATAATGAAAAGATAAATGCATAAGGTCTATTTTTTTTATTTTTGTTTACCTTTGACTTTTTTAAGATGCGCCCTTGCAATAGATAAAAGCCGCATGCTAAAATTTTTCATATAATAATCCATGGAATTTTATAAAAATTTCAATTCATTTCCAATAAAGTTTGAGACATCTTCTAATTAAAGTGAATATTTGTGCAGACAAATTAGTCAATGTAGGTTTTTATATTGATGAGTTAGTTTGGTGAGATCAATTACCAAGTTGCTTTAGAGAGAGTTTTTTCAAAGATAGAGTTGATTTACCTAATTATCGTTTTCGTTAATCTTGTTTTGGTGGGTTTGGTTTATGCCCCCCACCTTATATTTTATTATTCATTTTAATAATACTTTTGGTGAGATGGTAGAGGAGTAGTAGTGCATTGAGGTGCCAACATAGTTGGGATTTCGATAACTTACTATGATGTCATGCTTTCCAATTTTATAAAATAAAAATAAAAAATTCTAAAGTTAGAAAATCAATAATTTTTTTTTATACACAATAATTAATATTTTAAGAAACTCGTAATAGTGTATCTACGATAACTACATTTAATTTGTTAGTCAATAGAGTTGATATATTATTCACTTTATATCATAAAATGAATTGTTTATTTTAGATGAACAGATCCAAAGTTTTTTTTATTGGTACAATTAAACCAAACCCAAAACTTTGTTAGATGCTTACCAACAACTGATTTGTGAAATCTATTGGATTTATGAAAATGTACTAATTAACTTGTTTGGCCAACTGTATATTGTTACAGAGTTTGCCAAATTTGGAGACACTTAACCTCACTGGCTCCAACAAGTTGATAGAGTGTCCAAATGTGTCTGGCTCCCCAAATCTAAAACTTGTAACATTTAATTACTGCAAAAGTTTGCCTGAAGTTGATTCTTCAATTTTCTTTCTCCAAAAGCTGATAACTTTAAAGGTGATGGGATGTACATCACTTAAGAGCCTTTCAAGTAACACTTGTTCACCAACCCTCACTGAGTTATATGCTATGGAATGTATCAATCTCCAAGAGTTCTCAGTCACATTTACTTCCTTTGATCGTTTGCGTTTGGGTATATCAGAGTGGGGTGGGAATGAACTTCCATCATCATTATTGAATAAAAAAAATCTTGATATTTTTTACTTTCCTATAATTGAATGTCTTGTGGATCTTCCGGAAAACTTTGCCGATCATATTTACCTCGGGAGTCCAACGAATTGTGAACATGACCTTTCCATCAGTTTACATAAAGTATTTTCTAGTCCTGCCTTCATCAGTGTAAAACATTTATACCTTACTGATATTCCTACCTTGTCTGAAATTCCAGACAATATCTTCTTACTAAAGTCTTTAGAGTCTTTAATGCTAATGGATATTGCCATTACAAGCTTACCCGAAAACATTAAGTATCTCCCCCAACTCAATCAACTTAATGTTCGCGATTGTAAAAAGCTTCAATCTATTCCAGCGCTTTCACAGTTCATTCCATTTTTCATTGTCTTGAATTGTGAATCTCTTGAGAAAGTGTCGAGTTCAATGAGTGAAGCATGTATCAAACCCAATCCTTGTTTTACTGTGCTCATTAACTGCAAAAAATTGGATCTACATTCATATCAAACAGTTTTGGAAGATGCTATTGATGGGATTGAACTTGTAGCAAGACTAAAGCCAGCAAATGATGAAGATGATATTATTGGGTACTTGTTACCTGATATGCCTGGCAGAGAATATTGGTTCCATTACCGTTCTACACAAGTTTCTTTCACTCTCGAGCTTCCTCCTAATTTGTTGGGTTTTGCCTACTATTTCGTTCTTTCTCAGGGCCATATGAAAAAAAGTGTAAATTTTGGATGTGAGTGCTACTTGGAATATAGTTCAGGTGAAAGGATCTATATAACAAGTTTCACAAGATCCAACTCGTTCATTCATGAATTAAATTACAGTCCTTTACTCCACTTGATGTCAGATCATGTGGTTTTATGGTATGATCCAGTAAGTTGCAAGAAAATCAATGAAGAAATAAAAGCCATTAATGATGTGAACAACACCAGTTACAGTTCAAAGCTTGCATTTAGATTCTTTATTGATGAAAATTTACATGATGGAACTTTGGAGGATGAAGTAGCGATAAAAGAGTGTGGGTTTCGCTGGATATATAAAGAAGCAGCAGAGTTTTCCACAGTTTTTGAATCCCAAGAAGAAGAAGAAGAAGAAGAAGAAGAAGAAGAAGAAGAAGAAGAAGAAGAAGAAAGAATTCATCCAAGAAAGACATCTTTGAAACTCTTGAAATATTGGGCTCATTATTGATGAAACTTTACATGATGAAGTAGGCATAAAAGAGTGTGGGTTTCGCTGGATACTTTCAACCGTTTTTGAATCACAAGAAGAAGAAGATGAACATCTTTGGAACTGTTGAGTTAGGCATCTTAATTTGGATCTCCGCCCATTCTAGAACATAGGATTTGAGGTAATTATCTTCCCGGTACTTTTCTTTTTTATACCCTCATTTAAGTTAAAACTTCAAATATTTTTGTACCATGATTTTAGCACTTTTCTCATCAAAATTCATTACGGCATTGTTTAATTATAAGCTAGATTTTATATTTTTTTAAAAAATGATATTTCATTGATGTTCTTATTATCATTAATGTTCTGATTAAATTGTCATGAATATCAAGTTTTTTGGTATTATATGAGAGTAAATAGAATTTGCAGCTGACTCTATAATAGTATGATCCAGACAACATGCATCCACAAAACACAATATATATTTTTTTAGGCTTTCACCACCAGTTTAATCTGGTTCGAGGGTCAGTTCTGGCATCAAGTGATAAAACATAATAATTTTATTTGCAGTAAAATAGACTTGATGCCTTGTGATGATACTATCTTATTAACTGATATATGCATCCGACTCTTATTCAAACAGTCCCATGAGCAACAAGCGACATATTCTCAGAGAAATGATGAACAAGTTCGGCTGCGACACTTAAAACACAGGACAGGTGACAAGCTTTCACATTGGCTGTCCTGTAAATTTAAGATTTCGGGCATAGGACAGGTTTGGTCAATTTTGTATTTGGCATATTCTGTAAAAATGTATAATGGACAGACAGAACAAGCTAGAATCTAGCTATTAGGACATTTTACTTTACTTTATGATTGTGGTTAATAATATATGAGTTCATTTAGAATTTTATTTTTCTGGATAATTGTTTCCCCTAACCCTTCCTTCATTTTGACTAGCCCGTTTATATTTTTTAAACATTAATTCGATCTTAGACTCAATAAACTCAATGATATGTGGGTCAAATTTTGGCCGTGCCTATTTTGAACAGGATAGGGATGGCCCGAAATATAAGTAAAAATTGCAGGGGGTATCCATAATCGTTTGACCAGCAAACAAGTCTCCTAAGATTATCATGTTAATTAGCTATTAAGACCATTACAAGTCCTGTTATGTATAATGATAATGATAATGTCAATCTTAGGTATACATATTGAAACATACCAGTAATTATTTGATCATTGGATAGAAAGCTACATCAATGAGGATGTTGATCAATTGCTCCGAAGCTCAATAATCCTTGTGTTCTTCTTCTCTTCCCATTCATCTTTGTGAAATCTGTTATCTGTATCAAACCTCATTGTCATTGATCTTATTCAATATTGCAATCAACCATAACAGTCTAGAATTGGATTTCATCATTTAAGTGTTCTGTTTTAGAGCCTCCACTCATGAATTAACAAAACGTATATGGATTTACATCCTGAATAGAAAGCTTTAACAAAAAATAAAATTGGTCATGTGGGGCATTTTAACAAACAAATAGTGTGCATAACATGAGGACTAAATGTTAGTATATGCATCTGATGCACATGTTACATAATACAGGTATAAGATATTAATTGGTACTAGACACTTATATATGATTGTAAGTTGTATAAGATATTGGTACTAGACTTATATTTGTTTTTTCCTTTCCTGTCCTCTTTTTGCTCTCAATTTTTTTACATCAAGTTTGTTTTTACTATAAATTGTTCAACTTTTACAAGAAAATATCAAAGTTAATTACTATAAATTGTTAAATCAATGTATCATTTAGACATTTCAGCCTGTGTTGTGTTGTGTGCCAAAAAAAAAAAAATACAGTGAATAATTTTAGTAGTGTTCAAATGAATGATTAAATCTTCTTCAAAAGAAAAAATGAATGATTAAATACAATGATGGAAGGTTAGTTCAGAGATGATGTAACCTTCCGTATCAGTAATCTTGCTAGCACAATTCGGTACTCAGTAACCATGAAACCTTGGAAATGAAGTTTAATAAGGGCATACTATTACGACTTTTCACTAGTTTAGGCATACCGGCTTATGAATCCTGCCACGTCAAGCAACCTTAATCCTTCTAACATGTATGAAGCTTCATAATTATGCATATCCATATTGAACATTATCATGTTCACTTGTCCATGATTCATGACTACTTGATAAATGCTCAGAAATCTGAAAAGAGATACTTGAAAATCAAAAAGCATTTAACTAACAAAAAAATATATCAATATACAAAGTACATGTTTATCGGTTAATATGAGTCATACTCAACAAAGAATCTGATAATGATCAAGCTGGTTACCAATTACAAATAGAAGAGAAGGAAAACCATGAAATAGTGTCAATCAGTCGAATTCTTATCACTATCTCTATGGTCTCCATCCCTAAAACTTTCCTAGTTTTTACTATCCCATGTTGGATCGATTTCAGGAAGTTCATAGTCATCTAGATGTAATATTAATTAGAAACAAATTTAGCTCCTTACTTATCTTGCTTCACCTGAAATGTTGTCCAAGTAGCAGTCACATCCAAAACTTACACCTTTTCCCACATTGCCTCGAGAAAGAACCAAGTAGTAGGCGAAACCGAACAAATTAGGAAGAAGCTCAAGAGTGAAAGAAACATGGGTAGCCTCGAAAAAAAACCAAGTAGTAGGCGAAACCGAACAAATTAGGAGGAAGCTCAAATATATACCACATGCTTGCATGTTGAGGTGTAAATAATTTCAAATCCACAGAATGAATGCATCTTTACCCTTGACATAAAAAAAAACTAGGAACTAATTCATTGAAGACGTCATTAGTCTAGAATGTTAGTCCGTGTCATGTCGTACAGTGATTATTTTCTTTTTAAATATTATTTAAGTAATCTATCTCATATGGTCAACATTTTTCTTCACCTCACATAATCACTATTTCTGTGGATATCATTAAACAGTTTTCTTGGTTTTGGCGTTTAAAATTTTTTCTTATATTGGTTGAAGTACCCTTAGTACTTCCTTTTATATAATATTTTATTGCTTATAAAAAAAAAACTATTTTTTTTCCTTCGCTTGCAGACACCACCAACAAGAAGAAAATAGAATTTCTCCTAAAACTATTATCCAGCGAATTTATCTGCGATTTCATCTTTTCATCAAAAAATAATAATTCTTCTAAATCTTTCTTCTTCAATATTCATCCACTACAAAAAAAAAATGCTATTTAGCCACGGTCAAAACCGTAACTAAAAGTGACATAGACCATGGCTAAAATATTTAATCACGTAAATTTTTGTAGTGGCTAATACCGACGTTGCTAAATTTAGCCACGGCTAAACTTGGTGTTTGCCATGGCAAAATAAAGTGTGGTAACATTTTTAGAACCACGGTTATTGGAAAATTAACCACGGTTATACCGTGACAAACAGTGGTTGGGAAATTTTAAAAAACAATTTGGCTACGGTTTTTAGCGTGGCTAAACAACACCTTAAACTTTGCAATTGTTTCAACCGTGACAAACATTGTTTTTTATTTATAAAAAAAAGCTGTTATTCTTTCGTGGTTTTTGCTTGGTATTCCTTTTCTTACACTATTCAATTGAGCAAATGAAAAACAATATATACTTAAATAAGTAACTATGGCTCATTCTAACTTAACTTGAATGAAAAACTATATAATTGAACTTATAATATATATTATAGAGTTGAACATGCCTATATATCTAATCTAATATACCTTAAACACAATTTAAACTATAAGAGTATACCTTGTGCGATTAAGGTCAAAGAGTTTAGTGATGGTGCTGACAACAAAAGTTAAGTCAGTAATCAAGAAATGCCTAGTTGATGCTAAACATAAGCTACTACATAATGGATGCGCATGATCGTTTCAATTTCGTTGGCAAGACTTTAGCACCAAATTAAGAACATTTTCTTTCTTTTATATAATGATATATCAAAGTGTCAAATAGCTGATTATCCCAAAAGGTTAAGTTCTTAGGATAGAGTCACATCAATGATTTTATATTATTTCCAACACGCCCCTCACGCAAGAGCCCACTTTTTAATTGGAATGTGAGGGGAGCGGGAATCGAACTCTAGACCACTTAGTCATAGAAACTCTGATACTATGTAAAATAATCGATTATCCCAAAAGGTTAAGCTGTTAGGATAAAGTCACATCAATGATTTTATATTATTTCTAAAAAAGAAAAAGAAAAAAAAAAAAAAGCATATTATGTCTCCTCCTAATGTATCCCAACTCACTTTATTAGTTTATTCTTTTTACTCCTCATCTTTGACTTTTGAAAACTAGTTTTGTACATGTTGCAGCCGGCTAGATGATGTCAATACTTTTGCATCAAATAAATAAATAAATTGATTAGGTAATATAATTGGTATGTGATTGGGTCAGTTGTGTTAATAAAATATTTGTACACATTAGACATTAATTAATTAATTTGTGGATGAAGTCTAGCCATGTAAAGTCTTTTTAAAATTTTTCTTTTGGATCACTATAGATGCGGTGGTAATTAATCACCATTCGAAAAATATTCAGCCATCATATATACACACCGGCCGATTTATGCACTATTTGACTTTTTAAATATATTTTTGGCTGTCTCAAACCACGCACAAAGTTGCTAATATATTTTTTTGGGTGTCTAAATGTACATGCATAAAGTTGCTAATGAAGTGCTATCACAGAAAAAGTTGTTAGGGTAGGTTGAGGTTGCCCCGTGTACAAGTTACTAAGATATAGAAAGAGTCCACGGCAACCAATCGTTAGTTGATTCAGTGGTGATTGGCGCTGAACAGATAGGGAGGACCACGATTCGATCCCCGCAACTGTGATCGGAAGGGGGCTGAAACCACTTGATACCATAATTAACCTCCGAACCAGATTAAACTGGTGGTGAAAAACCAAAAAAAAAAAAAAAAAGAAAGAGTCCACACGGCTTAATAAAGAGACCAAGTTTTTATTTAAGAGGCTGCTACCTTAGGAGCGAGCAGCTTGGATTTGTATGGCTATGGCTTCTTCTTCAACTTCCTCTAATGCCTTTGATCTGAAAAAATATGATGTTTTCATCAGCTTTAGAGGCGATGACACTCGAGCTGGTTTCACAAGCCATCTTCATGCTGCCTTAAAGCGAAGCTATTTGGAGACTTACATAGACTACAGGATTGAAAAAGGAAACCAAGTTTGGGCAGAACTTGTGGAAGCAATCAAAGGTTCCACTCTATTTCTTGTTGTGTTCTCTGAAAACTATGCGTCTTCAACATGGTGTTTGAATGAACTCGTTGAAATAATGGAGTGCCACAAAAATGGACAAGTTGTTATTCCTGCGTTCTATCAAATTGACCCTTCACATGTTCGGAAGCAGACCGGAAGTTATGGCACTGCGATGGCAAAACACAATAAGCAAGGGAACAATGATGATAAGATGATGCAAATTTGGAAGAATGCTCTTTCTCAAGCTGCTAATTTATCGGGTTTTGATTCTACATCATACAGGTATTTAATGTGTTTTAAAATTTAAATAGTGAAGTGGTTAAAAATTCAATTCTTAAATCTTACATATGAAAAAAAATTGGTCGGAAAGAGAGAATCTATTTTGTGTCTCCCACAGATTTTCGGACGGAGATTAGTTATTTCTAAATACGGGAGTGGAAACTTCTTATTAACCAAAAACAAATATTTGTTAGTACCAAAGTTTTGGTACCATTATTTAAATTTTTTCTATAATATGCTGCATTATTTATAATCTCATTTTATCTCAATTTTTTTCTCTACAATAAATATTTAATGAAGTTTAAAGACAAAAATAAATTGTTTTAAAATGATCACTACTAGAAAAATGAAGTTTAGAGAGGGGAAGAATTTTGTCACTAATGTGTTAAAATTCCGTCACAAATTTTTAGTGACAGATTTAACGACGCAATCGTATCTAATTTGAGCATCACAAAATATTAGTGAGGGAATTGACAATTCATCACAAATTGCAATGGAGATAAATCATGGCAAATTAAATAAATCGCCACTAACAACTGACCAAAGATAAAACATTTATTTTCAAAATTCCCTTGCTAATTAGTGACGGATTTTAATTCCTCACTAATTTGTTACAAAATTCAAATTCAGTCCCTTGCTAAATTGTGACAGGTGTCAAATTCTCTCACTAATATTAATGCTAAGGGACCCTGTTTGATTTGAAATTGGTTATGAGACTGAACAAATTAGGTAGTAAGGGACAAGACAAAAACAAGAATTTTTGTCCCTCGCTGAACCACAGGACAATTTTTTGTCCACAGTACAACTATAAAAAATACAAAAATACTCATTTTATTTTCGAATATAAAAATATTATCGTTCTATCTCTCTCCGATACAGTTTTGTCCTGTCTTGTATTATCTTGTTTTGTCCTGTACTGTCCTGTCCAGTACTTGCTGTTTTACGAATCAAACGAACCCTAAGTGTTTTATTTCGGGACATATGGAATAATTAATGTTGCACGAGAAAGTAATTAATAGAAAATGATACCGTAGGCTTTATGACTATCGGGAATGGATTGTCTCCATGCCAGTGATCAATATTAGAGTAAAAAAACCTCGAAGCAAATCTTTTGACGTTTATAACAGAGCTGATTATACCAACTCTATTTCAATACAATTTGACTTGTTACTTTTTCACAATATTGTAATTTTAAGATTGAAATGATGAATTGGTGTTACCTTAGGTTTCCATTCACATGATATATATCTATCAATTGTTTTATATCCTTTTTTTTACATATGTTAGGACCGAATCTGACTTGATTGAAGACATTACTAAAGTTGTATTACAAAAGTTAAACCACAACTACACAAGTGAGCTTGCATGTAATTTCATATTGGATGATAACTATTGGAGCATTCAACCTTTAATAGAAAAAAATGATTCATCAAAAGTTCAAATAATTGGACTTTGGGGCATGGGGGGCATAGGCAAGACAACACTTGCTGCTGCTATTTTTCATAAAGTCTCTTTTCAGTATGAAGGCAGTTGCTTCTTAGACAATGTGAATGAAATTGCAAAAATTCATGGAATCAACTATACATGTAACAAACTTCTTTCCAAGTTACTAAGGGAAGATCTTCATATTGACACTTCTAAAGTAATACCACCCATAATCATTAGAAGACTCAAACGCATGAAATCTTTTATTGTATTAGATGATGTACATACTTTAGAGTTTCTACAAAACTTGATTGGAGTGGGATGTGGTTGGCTAGGAGCTGGTAGCACAGTCATTGTGACGACAAGGGATAAGCAGGTGCTGATAAGTGGAGGAATTCAAAAAATTCATGAAGTTAAGAAGATGAACTCCAGAAACTCTCTTCAACTTTTTAGCTTGAATGCTTTTGGCAAAACTTTACCTAAGGAGGGATTCGTGGAGCTCTCACATAGAGCAGTTGATTATGCTGACGGCAACCCTTTAGCACTGAAAGTATTAGGATCATTTCTTCGTTGCAAAAGTGAAATAGAATGGAAATGTGCACTAGCTAAACTGGAGGAAATTCCTAATGCAGAAATTGATAGGATATTGAGATGGAGTTATAATGAATTGGATGATAAAGAGAAAAATATATTTTTGGATATTGCATGCTTTTTCAAAGGACATGAGAGGGAAAAGATAACAAAAACATTAAATGAGTGTGGTTTTTTTGCAGATATAGGGATAAGACTTCTTTTAGACAAAGCTCTTATAAGACTTGACTTCAGAAATTGCATACAAATGCATGACTTAATACAAGAAATGGGAAAACAAATTGTTCGTGAAGAATGTCTTAAAAATCCCGGACAACGCAGTAGATTATTTGATCCCAAGGAGGTTTGTGGCGTGTTGAAAAATAATAGAGTAAGCGATAATACAATCACTTAGCTTGTCTTCCTAACATGTGTGTTCTCTACATAAAATGCAATTTATTACAAAAATACTAACAAGGAATGTTTCTTTTCTTCTTCAGGGAACTGAGATTGTTGAAGCCATATTTTTAGTTGCTAATCAATGTACAAATATAAATTTAAGTCCAAAAGCATTTGAAAAGATGGTAAATCTACGGTTACTTGCTATTCATGACCCAAAGGGATATGTAAGTCTTCCACATGGTCTCGACTTATTGCCAGAAAATTTGAGATATGTTTTGTGGGATGGATATCCATGGAAATCTCTTCCTCCAACCTTTCGTCCTGACATGCTTGTGGAGCTTTCCTTGAGAGAAAGCCATGTACAAAAACTTTGGAACGGAGTATTGGTATGCATATATTGTCCATGTTTTTATATTTATAATTTTGTTTAATAAAATTCCTTAACATTTCTTAATTTTCATAAATAACATCTTACTGTTGAATATTTTGGATCTACTTTAATTATTTATTTAAAATATAATTAAAAGTGTATAATATCAAATACAATTACTTGTCATGTTTAATATAAGGCTTAATGTGAACGGGCCGTGATGGGTTGGGCCGTTCTTTCTAGTCAGCCTATTGAGAGGTCCCTGCCTCCACTGATGAGTATATATTCTAGCCATCTCATTAATAGTATATAGTTGATACTAGGTATTTTACCCCACTAATAATTTTGTTTAGTAGTGCCAATTGCAAATACCGACCTTTGAATACACACACACATCCATATAAATAGTATATAGTTGATACTAGGTATTCCAAAAAGCATAGTAAATTTAATAGAAATAGACAAAGAAATTGTGAGTTCAATCATTTCTATGATTCTGTGCTAAACAGTGAGGTCCTCTATATATCGGAGCCCCTTCCTTCATTGAATCTTCATTCAATCAATGTTATTATGAACTTGATTATCAAAAAAAAAATGTTAGTATGAACTTGTACAGTTCACACTTATGGGCTCTATCCATGAAATATCTAGTAATAGGTCTTTTACAGATGTTTTAATTTATTTCCCCTTCATGGTCACATCTAACCTTAATTGGCCAATTTTAACTGTTGCCGAAAACTAAACTGAAATGTAAATTTTGTAGGATTTAAGAAAATGTACTAGCTTGTGTTGAACTAATTGTATATTGTTACAGAATTTGCCAAATTTAGAGATACTTGACCTTAGTCGCTCCAAACAGCTGATAGAATGTCCAAATGTGTCTGGTTTCCCGAATCTAAAAGAAGTAATAGTTGGTGATTGTGATAGCTTGCATGAAGTTGATTCATCAATTTTCCTTCTCCAAAAGCTTACAAGAATATTCATGGCTGGATGTACGTCACAAAAGAGCCTTTCGAGTACCACTTGCATCAATCTCCAAGAGTTCTCTGTCACATTTTCTTCCGTTGATAATTTGTTTCTGGCTTTATCAAAGTTTGGTGGGAATGAACTTCCATCATCAATATTGCAAACAAAAAATCTTAATTTGTTTATCTTTCCCATGATTGGATATCTTGTGAATCTTCCTGAAAACTTTGCTAAAAATATTTTCCTCATGAGTTCAGTGAATCGTGACAATGTCGACCCTTCCATCATCTTACATAAATTACTTTCTAGTCCTGCCTTCATGACTGTAACACACTTAAACTTGACCAATATTTCTCTCTTGTTTGAAATCCCAGACAATATCTTCTTACTATCATCATTAGAGACTTTAACACTAATTGGTCTGGCCATTAGAAGCTTGTCTGAAACCATCAAGTATCTTCCTCGACTCGCTGAGTTTGGTGTTTACGATTGTAAACTGCTTCAATCTATTCCGGCATTTTCACATTTCATTAAATCTTTAGTTGTCTGGAATTGTGAATCTCTTGAGAAACTGTCGAGTTCAATGGGTGAACCACATGAAAAAACAAATCCTGGTTTTACTATGCTCCTTAACTGCAATCAATTGGATCTACATTCATACAGAGCAGTTTTAAAAGATGCTCTTGGTGGAATTGATCTTAGAGCAAGACTAAGTTCACAATATGAAATCATGTATTTATTCAATGAATATTTTTTACCTGATATGCCTGGCAGAGAATTTTGGTTCCATTACCGTTCTACACAAGTTTCTTTCACTCTTGAGCTTCCTTCTAATTTATTTGGTTTTGCCTACTACTTGGTTATTTCCCAAGGCCGTGTGGAAAATGGCGCATATTTTCGATGTGAGTGCTATGTGGACGATAGTGTTACTATAACAAGTTTCACGAGAGTCAAAATCATAGAGCATCAATATTGGACTAATCTTGACAAATCAATTCACATGATGTCAGATCATTTAGTTTTATGGTATGATCCAGTAAGTTGCAAGCAGATAATGGATGAAATAAAAGCCATTAAGGATGTGAACAACAGTGGTTACAATCCAAAACTTACATTTAGATTCTTCATTGATCAAAGTGAAACTCTATATGATGAGGTATCGATAAAAGAGTGTGGATTTCGCTGGATATATCAAGAAAATATAGTTCCTCACACAATTTTTGAGTCCGATGATGAAGAAGAAGATATAATTCCTTACACAATTTTTGAGTCCAGTGATGAAGAAAAAGAAGAAGAAGAAATAGTTCCTCGCACAATTTTTGAGTCCCACGAAGAAAAAGAAGAAGAAGAAGAAACAATTCGTCCAAAAAAGAAATTATGTTGCAGGTTTTTTCATAAAAAAAAATAATCACTTTTTGTAAAAACAAAATAACCACTTTTAAAAGTTTTCATTTGACCAGCCAAGAGTTAGAACACACTTGCTTCCGAAATCGTGCTTGCTGGTTCTGTGGTTAATGTTTGTATGATAAATTCATTTTCAGATTATATATATTCGGTCAAATGTTGGTTATGTGTAATTCATATTCATGATCATAAAAAAAATCTCAATATCAGTTTTTCTCTGTTAAATATTGTGTCAATGTTTTTAGTCATAAAAGGTTTGTCGTCATGTAGATTCAATTTATGTTGCTCGTGAGAACTTACTTGACGACAGATTTTTTATGCCTTAAAAGTTAAAACATAGTGTAGGCTTAAATAATTGAGCGTAAACTTCATATTTTAATGATCAAAATTGTATTTTACTCTCAAATGATTGAGATATAATACAGAGTATGAAACTTATTCAAACGTAGTGTAGGACGTTGAAGATCAGTGTACCTGGAATGACAGCGGATCTACGGCTCTGGAATGACAGCGGATCTGAGAGAGTAAGAGAGTTGAGACGGTGTTTCTACCTCTCACTGATGAGTCCTTATGCGTGTTATGTTTTTCTGTGTGTCTAGCTTAATGGGATGGCTAGAATATATATACTCATCAGTGGAGGCAGGGACCTCTCAATAGGCTGACTAGAAAGAACGGCCCAACCCATCACGGCCCGTTCACATTAAGCCTTATATTAAACATGACAAGTAATTGTATTTGATATTATACACTTTTAATTATATTTTAAATAAATAATTAAAGTAAATCCAAAATATTCAACAATCTCCCACTTGGATTACTTTAATTAGTCTTTAAAATATAACATAAGAGTAGTGATAGAAGTATATCAAATATTAATAATAAAACTTGTCTTTAAAATAGTATAAGAAACATAAGATTTAAACAGTGCAGAAATTGAATCCGATAGGGCAAACAAAATCATACATGCTAAACCTTAAATTTCACATAGAATGGTAAATATGGATTAACATTATAACATTAAGAATTTGTAATCCAATAATGGTCCATGCATCTAAAATGCTACAACAAACTCCCACTAACCCAAAATATAGAAGACTTAATCAAATATATATAAGTCTGTCGTTAGTGGTTCTGCCAATGAGTTTTTTTTATTTTTAAAAAGTCATAGAATATCTACATAGGTCAAGTAATTACTAACTTATAGGGATAGCCTATTAAGAGAATAATTATTTTTAGTCAAAATCAATAAATGTTCTACAATGTTTGACATTCAATTAATCCAAATTTTAGCAAAAAATTGTCACTATGAAAATCCATAAAGAAATAGGAGACCGGAGAATCTCCAATTAGATTAACACAACCACTTAGTTTAAAAAATAAGATATGGATTAATGTGGCCACAAGAATGTCAATAATGAACAAATTATGATTATGCAATTCATAAGTACTTTGAGAACACAATATCATACTCGATAGGAGTATTGATATTATACGTAGTACTTACTATTTATGACCTTATAGAATGTGTAGTGTTGGTAAAAGAGAAGCACAATATATTTGCATGCTAAGAGATAATTGTGCATTTTCCAACAAATTGACTTAAGCATCTAATTATGATGTTTACCGAGATTAAAGAGTTGATATATATCTCAGTATAGTAGAATGAGACTGAAATTTAAAGTCTCTTAAGATATGCCATATTTTATTAAGCGCGCAAAAGTATATGACAAGAGTGAGATTATAACTTTAAGTTTTGTGTTTATATCATTGTGTACATATTTTCATTGATCTCACATATATGAACAAGAGTGAAATTTCTTATTTGAGCTCATAGTATATAACATTATGTACACACTCCCACTGATCCCACATATATAAACAAGAATGAGTGGAATTTTCTTTAGTTTTCATTAGTGATCATTAATATACAAATATTATGATATGTAATATTTAACAGTGGGATACTTATTTGCTAGTGCAAAATTTTCTATATATATGTGGTTATATAATTTTATTTTATTTCAATACTAGAGTGTCACAAACTCAACCACATTTTGCACATGAATATAGCAGAATTACTAACACAAGTGGTAACTCAATAATAATATAAAATCCAATATATACAAAACTTTTCAATGGCAGATTTTTATAAGTGTTGGATTTCACGGTTAACCACATATTCTGCATTTAGAATTAAAGAGATTGTTAATTTTCACTTAACAATTTATAATATAAATCTCCTTATAACAAATAAAATTCTCAAAAGAATTTTTGTATATAAAGTAGCTATCATATAAAGAGTATGATGATCATATATAAAAGGTTTATCATCATATGAGTGAGATTAAGTCTCTAGTGTTATAAAATAGGGTATGAGACTATATATATATTAAAAGTTTAATAACTCACTCATAAAACTCAAATGCTACAATTATAGACACACATTTGAGAAATAGTTTGGTTACACGCAGCGGAAATACACGAGACTTACATTTTATTATTATTGAGGGTATATGAGAAAATAGTCATTAACTTCCATAAGTGTTGAAAAATAACAATAGTTTGAAATATGTCAAATATAGTGAAAATAGAAAAAATTGAATATCTCAAATGTACACTTTAAAACCATTTAAAATAATGACATAAAATAAATAGAATTTTTGTTGATAGAGTTGTTAAGCATTTGAGATTTTGACATATTGCTTTTACAAAATGAGTTTACAAAAATATAGAATGATATGGAAGTATATAATAATTTATGAGAAAAGACTATAATTAATATCCTCAATATAAGTCTCTACAGTAGTTTTATGTCTAGAATTATGAAACAAATAAATATATTTGTTTCTTAGCTATAGTTAATTTGCATGTAGAAATTTCCTCACTTGACAAAGAATGGTTTTTAAAATGGTTAGATATTTTTCTTACACCAAGGAAAGGATGATCATGTTAAGCAATGTCATACCGATAGGGTATGTCCATTACGTCACACAATACATAGTGAGGATTCTCCCACTTGATAGAGAATGATAGTTGAATTAAAATTTTGAAAATATTTTAAATAAATATTCAACTATTTCTCTATCACATGAAGATCGTGTTGAGTGACGTCACACCGATAGGATTATGTCCGCCACTTAACAAAATCTAGGGATAGATGGCAATCCAATTTTTATTTTTATTTTTAAATAAAGTTTAAATAATTCATTGATTAAAATTAGGATAATATTGGATTGCAAAATTAAGATAGTAGCTACATGCGCTATAATATATTTAGTGAAATTTCTTACTTATTGTAATATCATTCAAGGGTATTAAGGATAGTAAGTAAGAACTATAGCATTTCAATGTACGGTTCTTATGTCACAACATTTTAATAGTGACAGAGTATTTGAAATATAAGTATATAAAATTAAAGTACATTGAGTAATAACGAATATTATATTAACAACAACACACCGATAGGGTATGATTGTTGTCAGTATACTTTGCATAATTGTATCCACGATAGGTGAGATTACAATTATACAAATCATTAATGTTTATGCTTAAAAGAATATGATAAAATAATATCATGCATAAACAATCTATTTAATTTTATTCAATATTAGTCATATTAAAATAATAGAAAGACATGCTTAAAAGTATTTTAAATTAGCACATCATAAATATGACTTTAGAATTTATATACGAAAGAGTATGATAACAAGAGTTATTAGTTAAAATAAAAGTGTGTAAAATAGCTTTGTATTTTATCCAGAATAGAACTCTTAGAATAAAGTTTTAAATACTCCCACTATAACTTAAATATAAATTGAAAATAGAGTATTATAGTAAGAAAACAATATATATACAATCATTATAGAGTTCTATTTAGAATTTTCTGGAAAAGAATTCCACTTTTATATTTATATAATTGCACAACAAGAGAAGAAGAAATAAATTCCTTCATATATGCAATAACAAGTAATGGGTCACAAGAGGTTAAAGAATTTGATAAAACTGTGACTAACCTCATAAAGTGTGACATTCATCCTTGTCTTTAGAGTCATTGGCTTTTGATGGTTTGGCGAGAATACCATTTGATAACATCATCTCAGAATATCCATGCATAAAGAATAAGCCATTAAAACATATATGAGACTCTAATTATAAATCAATGTGATTTATATAAATATTTCATTACAAGGATGATAATAGTTTTAAAATAGCCTCAATTTCAATAAACTTGTTTTGATGATATTTTACTTGATAAACAACAATGAGGCGTATAAATTTTTAATTCATACTTAGAATTTTAGCATAAAAAATGCAAGATTGCATCATTGAATAAAATAAAATTTATAGTTTAATACTAACTTGATCCAAATATTTAATTGCAACAAGACACTTAATTAACATAATTAGAAGGTTTATAATATTTGTCAGAAAATTAAGAACAAGTGTCTAAATTTATATTTGTCGCGAAAGAATTGTTCAACTTTAAATATTTGGATCTTTATGCTAAAATAATATCAATTGAAGAACTTAACAAATTGAGTAAATACACAATTGTCCATAATAGAATTCTCAAAATAATTTTATTTTAAATACTCCCAAAATAGTTTTAGATTTTAAATGGAGTTAATTGATGAGAAATAAAAGATTAGAGAGTTCTAAAATCTAAAATATTATGGACAATAGTTACATTATATATATATACAATTGCACATTTTACATTTTCTCAAAAGGAATATATAATATTTAGACAAATTTATCCTCATATGCAATTATATATAATATAAGTCACGAGGTTTTAAAAGTAATCAAATTACACTGACCTTTGAGAGTGTGACTTTTATCCTTGTAAGTAGAGTCATGACTTTAGCCAGATTCCATGAAGTCTTTTGCGACGTCATCTCAAGCGGTTCATAAAAATATTCAAAGAGAAAATCGTTATATCAAGTCATAAAACTCTATTTTAATAAATCAATATAAGGATGTTATAATTTAATTTGCCTTAAGAATTTACAAGTGGAAAATAATAAAGCAACATATAATTTAATAATAATGATAATTTTAAATTCAATAATATACATTTGGTGTCAATAATCTCCAAAATTTGAGCCTAAATAATTTACGATCATAACACTTCCATAGAAAATAAAATACATTAGTGTTACTACTATTTATAAAATTTTAGAAGACGGCTCAAATTAATCTTTGAGAATGTGTTATTCAATAGTATGCAATTCTCACATTTAAATAACACCAATATTATTATCATTATTTATTTATTTTGAAGATCATAAATCAAAATTACCATTTTGTTTCAAAATAACAGAGTATCAATTTGGATGATATGGAATAAATTAAAATAATTTAATGACACATTAATTTGATGCAGAGTGAATAATTTCTTTAAGTGTCATAAAAGGGTAAAGAAATTACCATATTAGTTTTGGACCAAAATATTTTTATATCAAGCATATAAAGACCCAAAATAATTAAAAAAAAATTGCAAATTTGGGTCAAAACTGGGTCAAAACAGCTTCTGCTGCGCGTCGCGCGTGTATCACACGCTCCTGGCGCGTTCTGGAACAACGCGCGTGTGATACACGCGCCTGGGTCTTTTTTTTTTTTTTTGTTCATCTTCTTCGCCCGGAAAGAAGGAAAACGGGTCGAACGACCCGCGATTTGACCCGGTTCTATCATGCGATATAGGCAACGAAAATCAAAAAATTTATATGTGTTTTGATCGTAAGATTACGCCCGGAAAAACCCCCATAATAATTTTCGTGAATCATCAAACAAATCAAAGAAATTCAGATCGATTAAAATTGGGGTTTTAAGCAATCGAAAGATTTTTAAAACGATTAATTTGATCGATTTGCTTGATGATTCCTCACAGAATAGGGTACGATATATATGAAGTTTAATACAATAACTGAATCGCATGGTGACGGCAAGAACAACATGAATCGCATGAATTGTGAATCGTATACAACACTTGAACGGCAGCAACAACAATTTCATGAACATATATGCATATATTTAATTTAATTGCTGAGAGAGAATTTCAATATATATATATATCAGTATCACTTTTCAATCGTTACGGCCAAAACCAATTTAATATATGAGCCACAACACAAAATAATAATCAAGATTCAAGACCCGTAATCAAATTTGAAATTATGCCAGAAGCACACGATTGAAAAGAAACAAACCGCATACATCAATTATGTTCATATAATTCATATATTCAATTTAACAATCACAAGGGTTCTAATCATTAGAATATTAATTAAATTAAATTAGGGTTCATGTGATTCAACAATAGCTATAATATGTATCTAAACTGGCTCTGATACCAATTGAAAGAATTTAAGTAAAATAAGCTTAGATCAATAGATACAAGTTATAGCATATTGTCATATCAGGGAATGTATGGAACAGTGTACCTGGAATGACAGCGGATCTACGGCTCTGGAATGACAGCGGATCTGAGAGAGTAAGAGAGTTGAGACGGTGTTTCTACCTCTCACTGATGAGTCCTTATGCGTGTTATGTTTTTCTGTGTGTCTAGCTTAATGGGATGGCTAGAATATATATACTCATCAGTGGAGGCAGGGACCTCTCAATAGGCTGACTAGAAAGAACGACCCAACCCATCACGGCCCGTTCACATTAAGTCTTATATTAAACATGACAAGTAATTGTATTTGATATTATACACTTTTAATTATATTTTAAATAAATAATTAAAGTAAATCCAAAATATTCAACATTGACAGCATATTTTAGAGCCTCCACTCATGTTGTATCTGAAACCAAATGTGTAGGAGAATTAGCAAAACGTACAAAAGATACAAATGGATTTACATCCTGAATGGAAAGCTTTAACAAACAAGAAAAATTGGTTATGCGGGGCATTTTAACAAACAAATAGTGTGCATCACATGAGGACTCAATATTACTCAAACATGATTTTAACTCAACATGATCAATTTCTTTATCAAACTGAGTTGGAGTTCCTGCTAATAACTCGATATTCCATTTCATGATTCATTTCACCATGTTCATCAAATTTACATAAAAGGGATAGTATAAAACTTTATACCAATATAAGATGCAATAAGATGCAATATGCGCGAAGACACTGAATCATTCTTACTAAATAATAATAATTATTTTCTGAATAAATCTTATATCTAAAAGAAAACGCTTGCAAAGTCAATGGTGTTCTTTCTGGAGCGTAGTGAAAACAGGTATATACTACTGATAGCCGTGTAAATGACGGAGATCAAATAAAAAAGGGTCCACACGCCTTAACAATAATACTTAATATTATTATTATTATTATTTATATATATTAATATTTTTGTTACCCTATCCCGTTTAAAACCTTTGAAAACGAATGCAATGTCCAGAAATATGTTTTTCTCGTTATCATCCAATTCATTATAACTCCATCTCAATATCCTATCAATTCTTTCATTGGGAACTTCGTCCAATTTAGCTAGTGCACTTCGTCCAATGGTGTTCTTTCTGGCGCGTAGTAAAAACAGGTATATACTAGTACTGATAGCCGTGTAAATGACGGAGATCAAATAAAAAAAGGGTCCCCACGCCTTAACAATAACACTTAATATTATTATTAACCAAAAAAAACAAATTACCATTCCATGGCTTCTTCATCCTCTGAAGCTGTGAGTACAGTAGATCTAAAAAAATATGATGTTTTCATTAGCTTTAGAGGTGATGACACTCGCTCCGGTTTCACAAGCCATCTTGACGCTGCGTTGAAGCGAAGCTATTTTGAGACATACATAGACTACAGAATTGAAAAAGGAGACCAAGTTTGGGCAGAACTTGAGAAAGCAATCAAAGATTCCACTCTGTTTCTTGTTGTGTTCTCGGAGAACTATGCGAATTCAACATGGTGTTTGAACGAAATCGTTGAAATAATGGAGTGTCACAAAAATGGACAAGTTGTTATTCCTGTTTTCTACCAAGTTGACCCTTCACATGTAAGGAAACAAACTGGGAGTTACGGCACTGCGTTTGCAAAACATGAGAAGCAAGACAACAATAATGATCATAAGATGATGCAAAATTGGAAGAATGCTCTTTTTCAAGCGGCTAATTTATCTGGTTTTCATTCTACCAAATACAGGTACTTTTTTTTTTTTTTTTATCTGGACTATATTTACACCTCCCTTTGTTTTAACTTTTCCCTATTATTTATATTTTTAATTCCTCTATTACATATGCTAAAAGGGGAGGTATCTTATGTACAATACCATTCATTTAAATTATTAACTGTACAAATGTCGAGTTATGTGTAGATAACTGAGCAGTTGAGTAATAGATTTGGTTAACTATCTTAAAATCAATTACCTTCAATTTTTTTTTAACTTTTTCATATGAAACAATCAGAAGTGTCTCATGTCCAATGACACTTGTGAATATATACTGAGATTCATTTAAATTATTATCATTACAAATGTGGAGTTATGTGTAGATAACTGGGGAGTTTGGGGAACATATTTGATTAACTGACTTAAAATTTTTCAAACAAGAAAAAAGCATTCATCCTTAAGTTTGTTTTAACTTTTTCATCTGAAAACAGTTAGAAGTATGTCTCATGTACAATGACACTTGTAAACCAATAGTTCTATTCCTTTAAATTATTAATAATACAAATGTGGGAAGTTATGTGTAGATATCAGGGGAGTTGGGAGACATATTTAGCTAAATGACTTAAAATCTTTCAAACAAGAAAAAAAAAATCATTAACCTTTAACTTTATTTTAATTTTCTCATCTAAAATCATACAGAGGTGTCTTATGTACAATACATTCATGAACAAATAATTAGATTCCTTTAAATTATTATCAATGTAGATGTGGGGAGTCATGTATAGATAACTCGGGAGTTGAGAAATAAATTTGGTTAACTAGCTTAAAATCTTTCAAACATGAAAAAATCATTCACCTTTAACTTTGATTTAACTTTTTCATCTGAAAACAATCAGAAGTGTGTCTCATGTCCAATGACACTTGTGAATAAATAGTGAGATTCATTTAAATTATCAACAGTATAGATGTGGATTTATGTGTAAATAAGTGGGAGTTAAGCAATATATTTTGTTAACTAGCTTAAAATCTTTCAAACATGAAAAAATCATTCAACTTTAACTTTGTTTTAACTTTTTCATCTGAAAACCGTTAGAAGTGTGTCTATATACAATGACACTTGTGATCAAACCGTGAGATTCCTTTCGATTATTAATAATACAGATGTGGGGAGTTATGTGTAGATACCTAGGGAGTTTGACAACATATATGGTTAACCGACTTAAAATCTTTCAAACAAGAAAAAATCATGCACCCTTAACTTTGTCTTAACATATATGTGAAGATCATTATTGGACAAACAGGATTAGATAGGAGACTCGAAGCATGAGAATAGCCTAGAGTTTCTTGAGACATTGGGGGAAAGGAGACAACATAGAATTTGAGCATCACACCAAGTTACATGCCACACACAATATGATACTAATCTTCAACCTTACATAGTTGTTAAAAAAACAATCAAAACAGAAAACAATAGTAACATATAACATTATTTCAAGTACATGACATTACAAGTAAAATCCATAAGTTTCCCTCTAAATACTAAGTAATTAAATATGCAATAAACAATTCTCATGATAACAACAAAATCATGATAAGCCAATTCCTTTTCTTCCTCTCATCAGACAACTTGAGCTTCAACTTCTCAATGTTTTTACTGCCCATTTAAGCTTGTTGAACAAGTGTTGTTTCAGATAATCCATGTCAAGCAGACACCATTTGCAAATTAGTTGCTTCAAGCTAATCATACCAGATGATAACTTGGAGTCGGCTACATCAGGTGAATCTCTTTGATGACATGCGTCCTGTTGCCCTACGTCATCCTAACCTACATCCCGCTGTCATTGTGTTCAAGCATCGTCATCTAGTATTGACTGCATATATGATGCATGTGCATGCTTAGCCGCCTGTTAGCTTATGCTGCAAATTAAATACGCACAAGTTGAGACTTCAGACATTAAAAAAAAAAAGAAGAGAGAATTGCTCCTACAACAACGAAAGCAAAGCATGCGAGTAACAAAGAAAGAAAAAAATAGAACATATGTGAAATTGTAATTTTCTCCATAGGGATCCATGGTGTAATAATTTTGTTGTTAAAGCAAAAGTTTTCATCAAAGAAGCAAGGCATAAGTGAAATTCCTGGCACGTAGTGGACAAGTGCTGTAACAGATGATACAGCAGTTGTCTGCGTTTCACAGAACAGAGTAAAGAGAACAGAGTAATAAAGTGCAGAAATATAAAGATAAACACAGTAGGTTTGTTAACCCAGTTCAGTGTAAACACACCTACTCTGGGGGATACCAATCCAGGAAGAATCCACTATAATAGTCCTAGTTCTAAGCCCTCAGCAAACTTCCAAGTTTACGACTTATCACCTAGCAACTACCCGTGCTATATTCTACCTAGGAACTCCTAGGTATGAGTTACTGCTCATTCCCTTTTCACTACCACACAGCCTGTGATAGTATACGATCTGCAACGATGGTGAAGTCACCCTTCAAGACACAAACGATCACAACCCGTGCTTAAAAGCTTAAGGTTGAATCTTTAATAGTACCTAACCTCCTTGCTTAAAAGCTTCGGAGTAAGTACACAACTTATAACTTAAACTAGTCCTAAGCTTGCATCAATGTGACACAAGAAAGGCTCACAATTAAAACACTCTAAAAGCTAAAACTCACACTTTGTAAAGTACTCTTTGGAATTCGTAAGTTATACGTTGTTTAAGCCTATGTATTTATAGTCTTCAATAATCTTGTTCTTCAAGATAAACCTTCAGAATTATTTGATCTAATCTTTATTGACAGCTCGCAAGATTTGTTTGAAAAAATAAATCTTCAACAAACTCTTCAATCCCAAAAATATATTTTTGAGAAAAAGATTTACTCCAAAAATAATATTTCTTCAAAAAAGATTTGAAACAAAAATATTGAAATATATTTTTGTAACAAATAAAACAAACCGCCTTCTTAGTATCTTTTCGTAACAAACGCGTTTTGGCTTACTGGATAAGCATAATCATATTTGTAGATCAAATCTTCAAAAGATATGAAAACGTAATTGTAGCGCATTCTGTTTTCCTGGGGACACATGCTGTACAGGCATTCTGCAGCATTTAGGGACAGCAGTTGGCTTATGATGTTTTTGCAAAATTGTAGTCAATCTTCAAAACCCAACAATAAGGAATGCCAAGTGAAAATATACAATACATTAACTCCTAAACCAACAAATTTCAAACAACAAGGCCTATGGCATCATCCATTCCAATAAGATATAACTCAGGGACAATAACATGCACCTTACTACTGCATAATCCTAGCCTTAATTAGTAGTCATAAGACCCCATATCTCAACATAAATATAAATAGGCCAACTCCTGACTTAATAAGAAAGCCTCACGCCTTTCATTAATATTCATTCCGACCAGTATTTCGAGGAAACACTTGATACATGTCGATACTACAATCGGAAGCTACAACAAGCATTGTTCTCTTCATCATTAACTAATAATTTTCAAACAATTTCTACAATAAATATTCACTACAACAAAACTGCTTTTTAACGTCGGCCTAAATGAGATGCTAAATGGCCAAAAACGGACGCTACGTAGTTCTTAGCGTCTACTTAGCGTCTGTGTCGTGACAGACACTTAAATGCCTGAAGCTAGACAGTTGCGTCCAGTAGATGCTATTTAGCATCTGTC
The DNA here is from genome assembly GCF_020283565.1 of Trifolium pratense. NCBI lineage: Eukaryota > Viridiplantae > Streptophyta > Magnoliopsida > Fabales > Fabaceae > Trifolium > Trifolium pratense. The sequence goes on along the minus strand of NC_060063.1, from coordinate 45,283,470 downwards.
ACGTTAGATGCCAAGGGGACACTACTAACTTGTACATAAGGCAGACGCTACTAGCATCGGCTTGTGATAGACGCTACAGATATATATTTGCATTATAAAACGTCACTGGTAGAGTCCACTTTGGCAGACTCTAACTGTAGAGTCTGTCCTTGATGAATGCTATATATTAATTTTGAATTAAATAGCGTTTGCTAAAAACTGACTTTTTTTTTTTTAAAATATATATATTCATCAATTCTTAACATAAACATCTATTTCTCATATATATAGAATCTCAACAAAAAGGTCTACATCCATTTAAATTCATCAATTCTTAACATGACCATCTATTTCTCATATATAACCATATATATAGAATGTCAACAAAAAGGTCTACAACCATCAAAATAACAACCCACAAAATATATAACCTATCAAAATAGCTCTTAAACTTACCATCAAAATAACCCACAAAGTCTACAACCAACAAAATCAAGCATCTTCCTCTTCATCTACCGATTGATCATCCAATTCATTATTATAATGAGGATGAGAACTCTAACGAGAATGACAACTACAGGAGGCCGTCTCCAAAGCCATCATGCAACTTTGGAATTCTTCAAACTTTATTTCCAATGATCTGGTTCTCGCAGTTGACGCAGCAACCTCGGCTCTAGCAGCATCAGCATCAGAATCTGCATGTGCTGCAACAACCTCAACTCTTGCAGCCTCAGCATCTGCACGTGCTGCAGCAGCCTCAGCTCTAGCAGCTTCAATGATCTGGTTCTCTGCCCTATTGTGAGGTGCCTCTGATTCATAAATCAAGTTTTTATACTTAAGGTGTTTAGCCAAGTGTCCAGTACCATAACATATTCCCCGAGACTTACCCTTGGAAACATCTTACCATATTTGAATTCTTTCCATATTTGAATTTTTTACCAAAGACATTGTACCATATTTCAGCATGGTAAAAGAATAGAAGAAACACAACATTCTGAGTTTATAAGAATGCCCTGCGAATGCAAAATTATAAGATTAACATTGAACATGATTATAATTGTTGAATCTTAAATCAATAATGTATAAAGATATACAAGGAAATAAAGAAAAAAGGAAATGCCACAATCACATGGCAGCAAATATCATTTCAGATGCAACAAAAATACCTCTGTTACTTCCAATTGATGATAATAGAAAACATAACACAAGAAGCATTGAAGCAAGAAATCATTAGCATATAACCACCCACACTAAAGCATTGAAACAGCAGCAGCAAAAGTCTCTTGAAATTCATTTGACATGAAACAAAACAGCCCCATGAAGCCTTCAACAATGTTTTTATATTAAGAGTTTCAACTATTATACCTTATATCTCATTTCACAATATATATAATTCTTGCTAATGGTAGTATCGACCAATCTAAAATAATTACGCACTTTCAAGTTTTGGCACTTGTTTATTTCTTTCTTTACAAAATCTGAACATGTAGATACTTATTTCAGTGAACTATTTGTTCATTCTTATGAACAAATCATACCTCAACTTTAACCAATATAACAGATCATATGTTTTCTTATTTTCTTATGAACTATATGATTATTCAACTAAAAGCATGAAATTATAACATAAGAATAATCATATACTTCTATCCGTGTTCATCCACGCGGGTTTTTTATTCTTCTTCCTTATCTTGGTAAGAATATCGGTCAAACGTTTGCCACATTTTTTATGAAATGTGGTTTTAATTTGTTGCGCGTGGTGGGATGCCCATGAAGCTAACATCAGAAATAATAAAATAATAATTTGTTACATATAGGCTCAACAAAGTCATCAAATCACCACAAAATTAATTATGTCTTACTCCAAATCTTTCAAACCAAATTGTTTTATCTTTTTCTAGGGTGATATCACTATAGCAAGTGATATTGTCTGAAAAAGTCGGTTCTATAACACGCCTAATCGCTGCAGCAACCACATGGCTTGGAGTAAACCTAAAATCACATCAAGCAATTCAAATGACAAGTAAAATCATGCAATTCAAATGACACAAAACAGTTCCAACAATCTACAAGAGTTCCAACACTACTCCAATTTGAATTAACATGGAATTTTAACTAAATTATGAGCAATCATAATAAAATTAGTGACTTAATTTAACATAAGGTTAATCATATGATCTTACCTGGTACAAATACGACGTATAATGACCTTCCCACAAGTATCTTTATCATGGTTGTCCCCCTCCTCATCCTCTTGTTAGGCAAATCATTCAAACCCCAAATATAGAAATTATCAACAAAAATACAAAAAATTATGCCAAACAAAATAAAATGATTTACTCCTTGAGAGGCATTTTATCAAACATATACAAGACAGTAAGGTAGGTAGAAAAACCAGAACAAAATTAATTTGTAACTCAAAGATTATTGTGTTGTCATCAGTTCATCTCTTGTTTGACCCATAAAACGTGGTATAGAAACAAGCTAAAGAGAAACAACATGCAATCATTCAATACATTGGAACGGCAGAGAGATAAAGTTACTACATACCTTGGAAATGCAAAGAACGACAGAGAACGGCGGAGGTGTTTTGGTTCTTCGACGGAGTAGGGTTTGAAGCAGAACAACCGAGAGATTGACGGATTGTGCTTCCAGATTAAACAGCGGCGAAAGAGAATAAACGGTGGCGGAGGAGATTGAATAGCGAAGGAGGATTGAACGGCGGTGTATTGTGCGATTAGGTCGTCGGAATCGTCTCACTCATTTTGCTTTTCGTTTTTGTGAAATGTTATGTTTTTGGGAAAATATGTGTGTTAAGAAACAAATTTGTGAAAAAAAAATTATGATATAAAATTTAAAATGTTATTATAAGAGTGGGAATGAAAAAAAAATGTGGGAAGTGGTTTGAGTACCCCTTGTACTCCTTTATAATTCAAATTTACTTATCAAAAAAAAAAGTGGGAAAATGAAAATTTGTGAAAAACATTGGGCGCTTAACAAATAGTTTTTTTTTATATTTAATTTAATTAAATATAGAGTCCGCCACAATAGATGCTAAGGTTATTCATTTCTTCTTTTTTCCATAGCGTCTCATAGTGTCCCAAAAGGCGGACTCTATATTTAAATAATCAATTAAAATTTAAATTTAAAATAAAAACACACTAGCATCTGTCATGCAGACTCAAATGAGACGCTAGTAGCGTCCTTGTCAGGGCAGACGCTAAAAATTTTGAAGCTAAACATTTGTTGTAGTGATTAATGTTTATTTCATTTTCCAGTATTGAAATTTAAAACACACAATAAAAAATAAGCGGAATAAAACCATCTAACTATAATCACATGCTTACTTATTCTACAATAGTTTTTTTCACAAAGAATCAATATTTAGTTATTTACACCCACCCAAAAAATGCAGAGCAATTCAATTTCTTAAACCTAAATTTTGAGAGTTTTCCCCCAATTTGATTTTATACAATTGAAAGCAACCCTTGCAATTTCAAATCCAATACCAAAATGGGCACTAATTTTTCAATTTAAGATTACAAAAGTTTATAAATTGGAAGTAAATTATGAAGAATGAAAGAGATTGAAAGCCAAGATCGACATAGTGGAAAAGGAAAAAGAGAAGAGGGAAACTCACGAGCACAAAACACAATTCAGAGAGAGAGAGAGGCACGTACGACGGAGACAGAACCGGCCTCGCGGCGGTGGTGACGGTGACGGTGACAACTCTAAGTAGTAGAACGTCGCATTCTTGTGTATTTGATATGTTTGTTTATTAATTTTTAATTAAAATAAAAATAAATGTGGTATATTTGTTGGAGGTGTGTGTCCCAAATCCCAATAACATTTCTGTAAAATAATTTATCTATTTCCAATAAAGAAAATTGTCCCAAAATGATGGACTTGGAGGCAATTCATTCCCATTTATGACATAGTATATAGCCTACTTCATTTCAATAGTTTCATTTTTTTTTTCTGGGTACAAATATAGTTTCATTTTGAACATGTATAAAAAGGAAAGTGACTTGTGTGTATGAGTACTTTTTTTTATTTTTTATATTTTTCATAGTATTAATTATTTTATATTTTGTACATATGTTAGGACTGAATCTGACTTGATTGAGGATATTATCAGAGATGTATTAGAAAAGTTGAACCACAAGTACACAAATGATCTTACATGTAACTTCATATTAGATGAAAACTATTGGAGCATTCAGGATTTAATAAAAAAAATTGATTCAACAAAAGTTCAAATCATTGGACTTTGGGGCATGGGGGGCATAGGTAAGACAACACTTGCTGCTGCTATTTTTCACAAAGTCTCTTTTCGGTATGAAGGTAGTTGCTTCTTAGAAAATGTGACAGAAGTTTCAAAAACAAATGGAATTAACTATACATGCAACAGACTTCTTTCCAAGTTACTAAGGGAAAATGTTGATATTGACACTTCTAAAGTAATACCATCCATAATCATTAGAAGACTCAAACGCATGAAATCTTTGATTGTACTTGACAATGTGCATACTTCAGAACTTCTGCAAAACTTGATTGGAGTGGGAAGTGGTTGGCTAGGAGCTGGTAGCACAGTCATTGTGACGACAAGGGATAAGCAGGTGCTGATAAGTGGAGAAGTTGAAGAAATTCATCAAGTTAACAAGATGAACTCCCGAAATTCTCTCCAACTTTTTTGCTTGAATGCTTTTGGCAAATACTTACCTAAGGAGGGATATGTGGAGCTTGCAGAAAGAGCAATTGATCATGCCCAAGGCAACCCTTTAGCTTTGAAAGTGTTTGGATCATTTCTTCGTGGCAAAAGTGAAATAGAATGGAACTGTGCACTAGCTAAACTAAAGGAAATTCCCAATGGAAAAATTGATAGGATATTGAGATGGAGTTATGATGAATTGGATGATCAAGAGAAAAATACATTTCTAGACATTGCATGCTTTTTCAAAGGACATGAAAGGGATTGGGTAATAAAAATATTAAATGAGTGTGGTTTCTTTGCAAATATAGGGATAAGAACTCTTTTAGACAAGGCTCTTATAAGAGTTGACTTTGAAAATTGCATACAAATGCATGACTTGATACAAGAAATGGGAAAACAAATTGTTCGTGAAGAATCTCTTAAAAATCCCGAACAACGCAGTAGATTATGTGATCCTAAGGAAGTTGGTGACATGTTGAAAAATAATAGAGTAAGAGATGATACCCTCATTTGACTTTCTTTGTTTATATTTTTTGACAATTTTATCGTCCTCACTTGCTTTCCTAAACACTGTGTTTAATTTCTTTACAGAAAATGCAACTTACTATAGAAATACTAACTCTGAGTTTTTTTTTTCCAGGGAACTAAGATTGTTGAAGCCATATTTTTTAATGCTGATGAATATACAAATATAAATTTAAGCCCCAAAGCATTTAAAAAAATGGTAAACCTAAGGTTACTTGCTATTCAAGACCAAAAGGGATATGTAAGCCTTCCATATGGTCTTGACTTATTGTCAACAAATTTGAGATATTTTTCTTGGCATGGATATCCATTGAAGGCTCTATCTCCATCCTTTTGTCCTGAAATGCTTGTGGAGCTTTGTTTGATAGAAAGCCATGTACAAAAACTTTGGAATGGAGTCCTGGTAAGCATTGCCCATGTATTTAATATTATACTTCTATTTTTATAATTTTTTAAAATAGTTCTTTAGCATTTCTGAACTTTCATATATAAAACTTTTTTTTTTATACATGTTACATTAAAAACATAAAAACATTTAGCATCTGATGGTTTTCTTTTAATAATTATTATAAAAAAATCTTTTAAAAATGTGATAATGAATACATACAGTACTTGTGTATTTCTCAATTAAAAAAAAACTATTCTCTAAAAAATAATCAATTACCTTCTATGATAAATATTTTTACTATTTAGAAAATTTCATTTAATACTCCTTTCGATTCTTTTTGTATGAGAAATACGGGTCAAAAAAATTGATGTAATTTGTGATGGTTCCTAGATTTTCTCACAAATATTTTGCGAAGCGTGATTTAGAAGGGTCTCGGTTTGTCACTAAATCCGTCGCTAATTTAGTTTGTGGCGGAAATTTACTAAGTTAACGACGAATTCTTGCCCTCACTAAATTTAATTTTTCTAGTAGTGAACAAAAGGTATAATTTTCCCTATAAAGATTAAAAGTCAAAGAAAATTAATTTTATAGTGACAAAAAAAAAATCAAATTTATAGGAAAAAAAAACCTTTTTAATCTTCAAATGTACTTTTTAGTGAACACTCATCACATACCTTAAAGGTTTGTTGGATATAGTAGCACTCAAATATACAATCATTTAATATCATATCATTTTTATATTTATTTTTTTTAAAATTAAATTTAACTTAAACACATGTTAAGAAAGTAAATGTTAAATTTTAATATAAAATTTTAATTTTAATTTTCCTAACATGTGATCTTAAGACACTATTACTAAAACCCTAAAATTATACTGACGTCCTAAAGAAGTTTCCCTACCTTTGTTAGTGGTTGCCAATTGGAGTGGTTGCCAATTGGGAATTCTAGGATTTAAGAAATTGTACTAATTAACTTGTTTGACTAATTGTATATTGTTACAGCATTTGCCAAATTTAGAGAGACTTGACCTCACTCGCTCCAAAAAATTGATAGAGTGCCCAAATGTGTCTGGTTGCCCGAATCTAAAAGTTTTAATACTTAATAGTTGTTGTAGCTTGCCTGAAGTTGATTCATCAATTTTCCTTCTCCAAAAGCTTGAACGATTATGGATGGCTGGATGTACGTCACTAAAGAGCCTTTCCAGTAACACTTGTTCACCAGCCCTCACTGTATTAGATGTAGAGCGTTGCATCAATCTCCAAGAGTTCTCAGTCACATTTGCTTCCACTGATGGTTTGGTTTTGTTTTTACCAGATAGTTGGAATGGGAATGAACTTCCATCATCAATATTGAATAAAACAAATCTTGGAACCTTTCAATTTCCTTTGATTGAATGTCTTGTGGATCTTCCTGAAAACTTTGCCAATTGTATTTGCCTCCATAGTCCACCAAATCGTGAACTTGACCATTCCATCACCTTACATAAATTACTTTCTAGTCCTGCCTTCATCACTTTAAAATACTTAATCATTTCTGGTATCCCTATGTTGTCTGAAATCTCAGACAACATCTCCTTACTATCATCATTAGAGGATTTAGAACTACATGATATTGGCATTAGAAGCTTGCCCGAAACCATTAAGTATCTTCCCCGACTCTACCGGCTTTATGTTTGGTTTTGTAAAATGCTTCAATCTATTCCGATGCTTCCACTCAATCTAGTCAATTTCACTGTCTTTGATTGTGATTCTCTTGAGAAAGTGTTGAGTTCAATGGATGATCCATATGACAAACCCAATCCTAGTACTGTTATTCTCCGTAACTGCAAACAATTGGATCCGCATTCGTATCAGACAGTTTTGAACAATGCTATTGCTGCGATTGAACTTGGAGCAACTGGAGAAGATAATAGTAGCATTCAGTACCTGTTACCTGATATGCCTGGCAGAGACTATCGGTTCCATTACCGTTCTACACAAGTTCCAATCACTCTTGAGCTTCCTCCTAATTTGTTGGGTTTCGCCTATTACTTGGTTCTTTCTCAAGGTGAAGTGGGAGGAAGTGCACGTTTTGGATGTGAGTGCTACTTGGACAGTAGTTCAGTTGAAAGGATCTGTATAACAAGATTCCCTAGACCCGACATGTTCGAATATAGCATGTATTATTATGATAATGAGACTATAATCGACTTCGCGTCAGATCATGTGGTTTTATGGTATGATCCAGTATCTTGCAATCAGATAATGAAAGCAGTTGAAGAAATAAAAGCCATTAATGATGTGAACAGCACCAGTTACAATCCAAAGCTTACATTTAGATTCTTTATTGATGAAAATAAAACTCCATATGATGAAGTAGCAATAAAAGAGTGTGGGTTTAACTGGATATATAAAAAAGAAACAGTTCCTCCAACAAGGAAATTAAAGCAACATGTCTTTGGAACTCCAATGGCAAGCCTAGAATTAGATGAAACAAAAGGCTTGAGGTAATCTTCTTAGCACTTATCATACTAATTATAATAACTAATGGGTACTACATTTAGTTTACATGTTCTGATGATTCATTTTATGTTTATGAGTAGGTATTTACTTGAATAGGATTTGGTGGAAACAACATGGACACTTGTGTTTGGTTGGAGAGAAGAAAAAAGCAAGAGAGGAAGAGGAGAGAACATGGCCAAATTTGGATATAAATTGTTTTCAATGTATTCTTCAATAATAAAGGTATAACATAAGATATTGGTACTTATGTATGATTGTGAGCTTTAGCGAATGATGTCATGTATTCTTCATTATTGTTCTTACTAAACTGTCTGAATATTCAGTTTTGGGGTATTATTAAACCATCTCTATAATATTTTTATTTATTAAAGGACGGGCACTGAATAGACAATCTCCATTCATAAATTGTTGAAGAAAAATTTATGAACCAAAACATTTTACAAATATTAGATGCCAAAAAATAAACAAATTAGCATAAATGTTTAGAAAATTATGTTTCAAACACGCACATGACAAATATATGGTCTGCCTACCATTTATTTTAAAAATAATATATTGCCCTTTCTTGATTTACTTACTCATTCCACTGCGTAATAATATTTTTTTTAAGGACTGTGTAATAATATTTGAAACGGTGTCAAATATATATTGGTCAAATTTCTGTTCAAATAATAGGTATGATAAATCAGAGGAAACATCGTACACAAGTTACGAATATTACTATAACGAATATAAATTATAAAAAATTCACCGTTGGATTGAAAGTTTATATCGTATAGATCATTCATAATTTTTTTTAAAAAATTGAAAAATTATTTGATATGTTATTGAGACCCATCAAGATTAATGGTTTGTGGATTTTTATTAAATACCGCTAATTTCGATGGGTCTCAATAACCTACAGTATCAAATGATTTTCAAAAAAATTTTAAAAATTTATGGATGATCTATACGATATAAATTTTTGATCCAGCGATAAATTTTGTAAAATTCATTATAAAAATATTGAATACTTGTGCACCATGAAAGACTTTATGTTAAACAAAGCCTAAATTAGATACTACTACTTCACAGCAGTTTATAAAAATTTAAAGCACCAAAGTTCGGAGAAATTTTTTAAAGAAACTAAAAATAAAAATTTGTATATTTAAAGAGATTAAAAACATATTTAACCGTAATACATTCCAGCATTTCTCACATAAAAAAATGGATAAATCATCAGTTTTTTTATTTATATTTTCAGATACTCAATCCCACGGAACTTTTTGTGGGCGCTGTTGTTGAACATGAATATATTGAATGCACTGGATCAGCAATCCAAGCTTTAGTTTTGTTTAAGAAGCTATATCCAAAATACAAGAGAAAAGAGATAAATAATTGCATTAGCAATGCAGTTAAATTTATTGAAGATGAACAAACAACCGATGGATCATGGTATGGAAGTTGGGGAATTTGCTTCACTTATGCTTCTTGGTTCGCACTTGGTGGTCTAGAAGCTGCTGGCAAGACTTACACAAATTGTCCTGCAATTGCCCAAGCCATCAAATTTCTTCTCCAAATACAAACACAAGATGGTGGGTGGGGAGAGAGCTACCTTTCATGCACACAAAAGGTAATTCATATTCTAAATTTCTAATAACTATTAGTATTTTTTTTTTCACCCTCTGGTTCTTAGGTGAAGGGGTCCTAGTAGTCCAGAGTTCGGGGCGAGTTCTGCAATCAAGTGGTTCCAGTCCCCTCCCAAATACAGTTGCTGGGATCAAACTCTGGTCCTCCCTACCAAATTCAACGTTAATCGCCACTGAACCAACTAACATTTGGTCTATTAGTAATTTCTTTTGAATAGGAAAATGTTAGTAATTAGTTATGTTAGTACTTTCTATGTTTCGAATTATTATAATTGTACCTTTTAAAGGTGAATAGACGGAGTGTCTGAGGTTTGAATTTTGACTGCTACATATAAAAAACGATGTTTCTATCAACTGAGTTAAGTTAATTAATTAAGATTATAAATTGGTTTCATCTTGATCTTATAATTAATTAAGGTTATAAATTGGTCTCTTAAATCTACTAATAAGGTTTCATTATCTATAAATATTATGCAGAAATATGTACCTCTGGAAGGAGGTCGATCAAATGTTGTTCAAACAGCATGGGCACTTATGGCTTTAATTCATGCAGGCCAGGTTTGTATGAATTTAATTAAATTCAAACTTTTTAGCTACTAATAACTGCTAATAAATCTTAAAATAAGGGTTAATTCTTATGTTCAGGCGGAGATAGATCCTACTCCTCTTCATCGTGCTGCAAAATTAATCATCAATTCTCAATTAGAAGAGGGCAATTGGCCCCAGCAGGTTCATATCTCAATTATTAATTATTTTTTTAGGTTATTTATCAAATGCAAAACAATGTAATATAATGAATGTTGGTAAAAAAATATTTAATATATTTAAATTTTTAAAAGGATCTTATAAAAAGGAATAAAGAAAAAATTCAAGGAAATTTTATATTTAAAAATGGAGAGAGTATTTAGACACAATTTTTCTTGTACTAAAGTTTAATCTAATTGTGTCTTATTTATTGCAGGAAATCACAGGGGCATCCATGAAAACTTGCATGATACATTATCCAATGTACAAAGATGTTTTTCCATTGTGGGCTCTAGCTGAATATCACAAACGAGTTTCATTGCCATCCACTTCAGCTAAACATTAGAAATATGTGATCAACACAAAATGGACCAAGCAATATGCCCATATGATCTTAGCTAATTCTAGTCGGTGTTTTCTCTCCCCACCTTCAATATTCCAATTTTGCCCTCGCAGAAAAATTTGGTTCGCAGAAACCGAATTTTTACTAGTGCAAATTCAGTGTAAATTTCGGTTTCTAGAAACCGAAATTTGTTTTCAAGGAAAAAAAAAACTTCGATTTCTACGAACCGAATTTTTTTCAAGGGTAAAATTGGAAATTCAAGGGATAAAAGATTCACGGGGTGGGGAGAGAACATAATTCTAGTCAAGGTGTTTTCTGTTTTGAAAGAGAGTTTTTTGTGGTCCCTGTTTGTTTAGGCACTTTCATTGGCTAGCTTTGATCTGCTTCTTTTGGTACTCTTTGTGAAACACTTGCTTGTATTGTTTATTAGCATTTCTTGTGTTTATTTCTTAATTCAATAATTCCTTTGCTTTTCCAAAAAAAAATATGCCCATATGATCAATAAACAAAAATGTTTATGGAACAACCTTTTCATATATCTGCCTGGATATTCTTATTAATTATATGTTAAAATATGAGAATATTATTTGTTTCTCTTCTTGAGGGTGTTATTCTTCTCTTCTTGTAATTCGTGTATCAATTTTTAAAATATGAGAATATTATTTTTGTTTTTCTCTTCTTGTAGTTCGTGTATTAGTTTTTAAAACTGAAAAAGTAAAACAAGTTTAAAAAAAATTATTTTTCTTTTCTTAAAAATAATTTCTAAAGCACATTTTAAAAACTAAAAATCAAAATTGTTTCAAACATGTCCTTAATGTGTCTTGGGTGCAAAATCTCTATATAGATACTAAGGAGATGTTTTAATTATCTTCATTATGGTCTATTACTATTTCATGGTTATCTTTTTATATGGTATGCTATATTACATATTTATATTGCTAGTTTTGTACAAGCCTCAATGTTCATAATTTATTTTCAACTGAAGCAATGCAAATTCATTAGAGCATGCATCTTGATATGCTGAAGCAATAATGCCAAAAGCAATCTATAAGTGACATGCCAATAAAAAGGAGAGATTTCAACTGAGCAAGTTACCTTAAGTCCTTAACAACAGTTCATGTAATTACAGCAATATAAGGGTCCCTCCTGTTGGATATGAATTCATAGAAAAGTAATACACCTTTCTATGATTCCTTAAGTTTACACAACCCTCTATATATTTCTTTTAATTGTTATGGCCTTATTATAGCTTCAATTCTGATTAATAGATAATAAAACCAGTATTGGCTACTTTTTGGTCTGCACATTGATAGTTTTGCCTGATTCTTTATTGATATGGTTTTTCCTTTTATGCACAGGACAGGACAGGATTTCACTTTAAACTGCGGTGGAAGTCAACATAATCCGTCTACGATATTCAGCTAGAGCCCACATTGGAAATATATCCCTGTATAGTGCATAATGCAGCATGCAATTTTTCATGAATACTCCTGTGAGTTCCTGTCATGACAAATTAAAATATAATTAGTGACATAAAAAAAATAATAAATCATAAATAGTATATGTACATGTTTTTTTACTCAAGAAATAATAGGGTATAGTATCTTTTTTCAATCACAATTTATATTATAAATGATGTTTCAGACAAAACAAGAGGGGTTGTGGAGATTGCTCCCCATCAGGTCAGTATTCCGCGAGTTCTGCCTATTTATCCTTAATTAGCGTACAGTTCATTCATACAGAATTTTGATCTGTCTTCAATTGAATCCCCTGTTAGTGGACGGTGGAATTGATCCCCCATAATAGTCGATTATTGGGCCGGATACCAAATTTGAAAGGAAAAAAACTAACTTAAGCCCAACTAGCTCTTGCAAGTAACTTGGCCTAGGTTATTAAGCCCAACTAATTTTTCCTATAGTGAAAGCATAAATATACAAGAGCCATAATATCAAATCAAAAATATCAAACAATTGAGATAAACCTGTTGAGGCCAATCACCCTCTTCTTGTTGGAAATTGATGATCAATTTTACAGCACGATGAAGAGGAGTAGGGTCTCTCTCTACCTGTACATAGGAATTAATCTTATTCTAAGATTCATGTGAGTGGTAACTAAGCATTTTAATTTTAATTTGCGATAAGGTGAAGATACCTGGCCGGCATGAATTAAACCCATAAGAGCCCACGCTGTCTGCACAATATTTGATTGGCTTCCTTCAAGAGGTACATATATCTGCATTGCATTGTTTGTGTTTATATGCACCAGACAGAGATTGAACGCTTGATTAAAAGATTAGAGACACAAATATCTATCATTCGTGCAGATTTTAAAAATATGTTCTAAATATCTATCATTTTGAAAATACTCCATGCAATACCTTTTAGTTAATTAATTAGTAGATAATATAGAATAATTCAACGACGAACCTTTTTTGAGCTTGAAAGATGGCTCTCCCCCCACCCACCATCTTCTCTTTGTGTTGTAAGCAAAAATTTAACAGCTTTGCGAATGGCAGCACAATTGTCATAAGTCTTGCCAGCGGCCGCTAGACCACCAAGTGCAAACCAAGAACCATAAGTGAAGCAAATTCCCCAATTTCCATACCATGAACCATCACTTGTTTGTTTATTTTCAATAAATCGAACTGCCTTTGCAATGAAACTCTCTACCTCTTTCTTTCTATGCTCAGGATATAATTTTTTAAACAAAACCAGTGCTTGAATTGATGATGCAGTGCATTCAACATATTCACGCTCAACTACAATTTCCTCAAGAAACTCTATTGGATTGAGTAGCTGAAAATTAATAACAAATCTAATTAATTCATATAGTGTAAATAAATACTATTTTGAAATGAAGAGATAGTAGATTGGTACTCATTCACATATAGAATAATGCTTACTTCCAACCATTCTACAGCTTCTGATGGCTCCCAAGCTGGTAAACCACCCTTTTTACCCTGCAACAATGCCTCAAAAGTTAACCATGTAGCATAAGAAAATTAAAAATAACTATTGATCAAAGTACTCTTTGTGCAACCTCTCACTTTTGGCTGACCAAATATAAAAGAATGGAGAGATTAGTATATAGTACTTGCCTGAAGTGATAATAGGATATTGACTGAATCATATAACCTTTCAGGTTCCATCTTTTCCCCCACAATCTCCGAAGGCAACATTGATAAAAGCAGACAACACTAAAACAGACGAAGAAATAATTGACAAATATTTGTATTTTGTTTGTGATTATAAAAGTAGACAACAGTCACATATGTAGTTTGTTAGTTAGTTAGTTAGTTAGTTACCTTTAAACCTTCTGCAGTGCAATCAGAAACTTGCCATCCATGATCTTTATCAGAGAAGGTCCATGATCCTTTAGAGATATGACGATACATGCTCTTAAAATCTCCTGAAGGGTTGTCCCTAACCTGTAAATTGAATAGTATCATAGCAATTGTCTAATGAACACTAACTATAGGAGTTTACTTTCCTTAAATTAAAGAAGGTAACTAATGTAATGTTCTTGTCACTAAAATTAAGCACACCTGAGATTTTTTGATGAATTCATGTCCTTTAGCAAGTGTTGGACCAATATCTTCCATTAGATTAGTGGCAAGCAAAGCTTGAATGATCAAACTAGCATCCCATGTTTGGCTACCAAAACTCTGCATTATATAAATAGGTCAATTTATATATGATGATGTAATATAAGTAATTCTAGCAATTAACTTGCATTAAAATATGGTAATATAATTTATACATGCAGGGTCATTCCATCTTCTGAAACACATAAGTAATCTGAGAGCCTTGCAAGATGCTTCTTGAAAGCATCTCCATTTGGATCTTCCACCCAACAAGCTAGTATGCACAAAACCTGGAAGAAGAAAAAAAATTCATTTGAATGAATTAATCACCTTTAACATAACAGTTTTATATTTCAATTTAATTGATGCATATATATGGTCAAATATATTATTATGATATAATTCATATACATTGTTACTGTAAAGATTTTTTACACATCAATCAATCATAATCATCGGATCAATAAAATGTTTCACTTTAATTATAACCACTTCTAAAGTGACACATTATTTATTGACGATAAAATTAAACTCTTCATAGTGTATCGACTATTATGATAATTAACTACCTTTTCCACACATCCAATGGTTATGTATCGACTATTCTCATCTTCATAGTGGATATGCTTCATTACAATTTGGAGAGCTTTTTCTCTAACCAACTTGTTAAACGGCCAATGAGTCATTATTGGCTCCATGACTATGTATAAACTATCCCATATTAGATCTTGTATCAAAGGATGGGGATAGTAAAGATCTTCCTGTGATAATATATAAAATGAACAATTATCACTCATATATATGATACAGAGGACATGTGTGAGTGTGTGTGCGCGCGCGCACACATTGTGGTTAATTAAAGATAATATCCCTCACCTTAGCACATTGGTGACGGACTGTTTTCCAATCAACTCTTTCATAAGGTTGAGTAAGGAGTTCTTCTCTCAACTTTAAGATGAGTGGTGTGATTGGACCCACAAATCTCTTCCCATACAAGTAAGACATAGGCATGTATACCAATCGACAATAACACAACATTCTGGCTGTGTTTAGTACAACATAAAAATGAGATAGAATATAAACACTTAATTTAAAAATGAAAAAATTATATTCAATCAAATTAGTTCAACCTGGATGCTTAAGAAGAAATGAGGGAAGCATCCAAAACTCAGGGGGCATTGGGTTGCTTGCACACCAATCAAAGATACCAAGTATCTGTAGTTTCAATATTCAATCAAATTAGCAACATATATAGGTATATACTATTTTATGCATATTTATATTTTATATTAATTAGATAAAATGTTACCGAGAGCCAAATTTTTCCCCATGAAGGTACATGTGTCACACCACCATGATCATTAATCCATTTTCTTGCTCTGGCACAAGCATTTTCTTTACCTCCATTTGGACCTACTCCAAGTATTCGCATACATATATAGTTGAGTACAGTACAAAACATGATACTGTGACCCTCAACGTGCAGTCCCCACCCTCCATCTTCATTCTTCAAATGAAAATGCAACATGGCCAACATTAAAAGTTAGTTTTTTGCATGGATATATTTCAAAGTATTCATAGTTGAGCAAAATGACAAAGTTAATTAATTAATTTTCTTGCTTTTTCCATCATGCTTAATAAGTCTTGAAATAGAACAAGCATGCCTCTTAAATTTGGGTTGGACCTAACTCAACCTTACAAGATCGACTTGTAAGGTGAGGAATGTTCCCACTTATAAATACATTTTCAGGCAATAATATTCAATATGGAACTCTCAACACACTCACTCATGCCCAAGACTTGACATATGTAATGCGGCCAATAGCTGGCGGTCCAATGGACACTCTTATACGTACCCTCTTAGGTTTGTATATTGAGTTTAAATTATTCCAACAAAACCAACACATGTAATGTGTGTGTGTGTGGGGGTGTGTGTCACTCTTTATAAACTATTTTTAGACCTAATGTTTTTGATGTGGGAATTAGGCTTTTCCTAATACACCCTCTTATCCTAACACCGTTGAGCTTGGTGAGTGGATAAAATTAGGGTTAGATTAATCCTATAAAAACAACTTATAAGGTGAAAGATGTCTCTTACTTTTACACACATTTTCCATGTCATATCTCATAAATGTGAGGCTCTCATAACACACTCTCATGCACATAGGATTGGACATCTATAACATATCCCGACTGGTCTAATATTAGTGGTTGGTCAAACTGATCTTGGATAAATCTGGTATCATCCTAAAATTTAGTTCAGATCTAATTCAATTCTAGAAAATCGGTTTGGTATAAGGTGGGGGAAGTCTCCCACTAAGAAAAACATTTTCAAGGCATATCTTATTTGAATGTAGAACTCACAACAATACCTGATGACAATATATGTAACGAAGAATCTCTCTCTGATACTCTTCGGGGAACACTGAATCAAGATGTCCTGTAACGTACATACAAAAGACCTGCAATATTTTAAGTGGAAAAGTTAATCTTGATTACACATAAAGTTACACACGTGATTTCTTTATTTATTTATTTATTAAAAAGTTACACTTATATTAATTGTAATGCATTCACAAATGAAATATGAAACACCACCGAAAAAGTTCATAAGATTACTTTTTGTTTAAGTTGAGATAGCTATTCTTATGGGTGTGATTGGTTGTGAGAAGAGAGAAATAGGTGAGAGGAGAGTAAGTGAAGAGAGAAAGAGATGAGAAATAGAGTAGATTTGATGCATTGATTGGTTTAAGAGAAAGAAGAGAGAAATAGAAGGAGAGAAGTGTAGATTATTTTTAAAATTACCAGTATGCCCCTAATTAAAAAACTTTCAATAAAAATTTATTTAATTTTTAATTTCATTCATCTATTAAATAACTTCTAGTATTTTTATCATGTTAGTTTTTTTAACATTTTTCAACTTTAAATTAATAAAATTATTATATAACCAAATTAATTATTTATGTTCCGATTTAAACAAGGAGAATGTTAACTTGTGCCCTTAAAGCACATGTTAAGAAGATAAATGTAGAAAATATTTATTGAACTTGTGTTGTATTAATATACCCATAGGGCACAAGTTAACATGACCCATAAGGAATGAATGAATTGATGGAAAACATAGAGATGGTAGAGTGAACAAAGAAGAAAGAGACGAGGGCAATAGTGGAAATAGATGAAAAAGAGACTCTTCTTCTCACTTTCTTGGCTGGAGTGAGGAGATTGAAAAAAGTTGTCGGTCCTACAAAATTATGTCTCTCTTCTCTCTTTCTCTTATAAACCAAACAGGAGAAGTCACCCATTTCTACTCTTTTTCTTTCTCCCTTATTTCTCTCTTCTCTAAATCATCTCAACCAAACAAAGGCTACATGAGATTGTAGATGTTAATCTTTTGAAATAACTAAAAATTATTTAAGAAATTGATATCTCACAATTGAGCATATATTTTCGGTGTACTTATAACAAGCTATAGGCAGCAGTGTATTTTTTATTTTGAGATTGTGAGAGAAACCACAAATTAAAATCCATTGTATTCAACTCAAACATGCAAGACCCCTTCCATAGCAGTGATAGTATAGTAGATTGTTAAATTTATAGAGATACAATTTTTGTTAGTGAAAACTAATGAATTAAAATAAAAGTTTATTTATTTACATAAACTATTTTTATAAATTCAAAAATAAGCTAAATCTAAACGGACCCTTACTATTATATATATAAGTCTTCTACTTTTGACATTTATTGTGAACCTATAAGTGACTTATTAAGCAAGTTATAAGTTGTATAAATGTATCAAATTTAACTATTTTATTTGAAGTATTACTTACCAAAGGAGGAAAATAAAAAAGAGGCCCCGCATTTAGAGCAGGCCAATGGCCATCAGTAGACTGAAGTGCTGATAGATGATAAACTGCTCTTTTTAACGTGGTTCTAACTTTTTCTTCTGTTACTTCGTCTTCATCTTCAATCTTTACACTTGTTATTGTTTGTTTAAAATTATTTTCTCTCAGAATCTACATATAAAAACACACAAGGAACAAGTAAATTTATTAAAAAATATAAAAATACTTTAAAAAGTAGTATGTTTATATTTTCATTTAAAAGAGCTCACAAAACATCTACTTAGTCAATATCAAACTAATTACTCCCTCCGGACACAAATATAAGAAAAAATAACTGTTTACACGGTGTTTAAGTTATTTTTTTTTTTTTGGTAATAGGTGTTTAAGAAATTTAGTTAAGTGTAGTTAATTTTATGTCTTAGAAAGTTTACTATATTATCCTTTGAAAAGTGATTTATGTCTTGGAAATCACATAAACCTTTGAAAAGTGAAATGATTAAATAAGGGTATATTAAAAATAATAGTATTAATTAGTTTAAAAGTAGTTGATTTTTGCTTATATTTATGTCCAAAATTTAAAATGTTTCTTTTCTTCTTATATTTGTATCTGGAGGGGTAACACATAATTCAACATGCTTAACTAACTGATTTCAGTTTGTTTGTTCTCCTCTTTATATATAGGATATATATACAAAAGTTTATGATAATTAACCAAACAGCTTGCAAACAAAACATATGGTGAAAGTCGGCTTTTTTGACCCAAATACCACCTTTTAAAACTAATATTCCAATTTGTTTCAAAAATAAAAAAAAAAAACTAATATTCCAATTATACCACCTTTTGAAATTTAATTCCCTAAATGCCACACTTTACCCATACTTTGATTGACTTTTTTTTATCATATATATTACCGCCACACACCATGTCTTTTTTATTATTATTTTTACTTCAGCCACATGAATTGTTAAGTTTTTTTTTTTCCATTTTTTTTAGGATTATATATGTAAAATAATTACACTTGAATGAAAACAAGCAACAATGCTGTGCCGCTAATTATTTCTAGATGACAAAATCAATCTTTTTGAATAATACATCTTGACACCTAGAAGAGACCACATTTCTATATGCATGACATTTTAAATTCCTTTCAAAATATTCACAGCGCATCTGGAGCTAGAAAAGTAAAGGTGTAAATAATTTTTTTTTGTTCTGCTTTTTTGTTTTATATTTTAAATAATATTATCGATATTTATTAAAATTTCTAATAAATAAGGTCCACCATAACAATTGTGTTTAAAAATGTACTCTTTGTGCTTTAGTTATAAACAAAAGTTAGTGATTCAAAAACAGTTTATATATATTTGGTCCAAAATTAAGGCCAAATGTATCATTTATTTTATTCACTATTGCATATAGTTGAAGTCAAAAGAGAGTACTTCCAAACCAAATTTACTTTGACAGCTAACTTTTTTATTGTACAAAAAGTTATCGTTGTCACTTTATTTATTTTACCATAGATATTTGTAAAGGTGGTTAACGGTACAACTCATTGTTTGTGTTGCAAAAATAATAAAAAAATTAAAACAAATTGACCAAAAAAAAACAGTATGTGTGATTTATCGTTCTAAAATCATTTCCTTTTTTGATTGTACAAAAAAGTGACGAGATGAACAAGACAAGTATTTCTCCCATGTAAGATCACCCATCCTAGTCCAGACAGCTAGTTAGTTAATGTGTAATTTGTCCTGTGTCGGATAGATTTCTTCACATGATTCCTTCTCATGCTGATGAGATGAAAATGATTTAATACAGGATAGTACATTAATCGCAATCCCACATACACAAGTTCCGTAAAAGAAATTATAAAAATATTTTTTTGGACTCGCCACGTCACCAATCAATTTTGTAAAAACAATATATTTTTGTCAGCTTTTTTTTCAATTTTTTTTCCAGATTGTTTTTTTGCAATCCCCAATTAAAAAAAGAAAAGAAAAATTAGTTTGTTAAATATTTTTTTTAGTTTGTTAATGTTAATAATTAAATGGGTTGAATACGTTTTTAGTCCCTATATTTTTTTTACGGTGAAAAAATATCCTACATTTTTTTTCCATTAACACTTTTAGTCTTGGCTGTTAAAATTTTAACAGACTTGACACCTATTTTTACTAAAAAATAAATTTAATTTAACTTTAAAAAAAACAAAATAAACATTTTTTTATAAGCACAAAACAAAATAAACATAACAAAAAAAATCTGGCTAAAGTGTTGTGTCTGATGGTTGCTTTGCTAAGTTTAGTATCGTTAATTATTAACATTAACAAACTAAAAAAACAAATCTTTAACAAACTATTTTTTTTTAATTGGGAATGAGATTGCCAAAAAAAAAAATCTGGAAAAAAAATAAAATAAAAAAAACTGATGGGTGACATGGCAGGCCAAAAAATAAAAAATAAAAAATACATGTGGCAGTGACGTGGTAGTGATGTGGCACTGCCACGTCATCATTCATTAACTCATGTGGAGGGCAGGGACTAGAAACATTGAGTGATGAAACTTTAGAGACTAAAAAGTGTGAAAACAAACTTCAGGGACTAAAACGAAAATTCTGTGAAATTATAGGGACCAAAAACATATTTAACCCTAACTAATATGTATTTTTATATGACTGTGATCAAGTGACCAAATACTTGTGATCATTTATGTATATTTTTCAATATTTTGTAATAAATAGAAAAAAGTTAGATTGGGGTTATCAATATCCAGAAGGGACAAACTACAATTTTGATCTTAATTTGAATGTATAATCCGGTGCCACTTTAGTTTCTGAATGTATTAAAATGGCAATCAGATTCATAAATGTCTTTTTTATTAGTTATTTTAGTTCTCAAATTTGTTTTTAAATAATTAATTTAGTCCTCAAAATATATTTTTTATTGGTCAATTTAGTCCATAATATTACTATCAAATGAGATTTGTATGCTTATAACAAATTTGAATTTGATTGAATTTTGAACAAAAGAAACAAAAATAAGACCAAATCCAATGAGATAACATTAGTGTTTTTAGTTGTTTCGGTAGTAATCATTTTTTCCTACCCAGCTATTGAAATTTTGCATTGAACTTGATCAATACAAAATTTAAGTTTTTTTTTTTTCCATCACCAGTATCCGTTCTACTAGACCATCTAATTTGGTTCGGATGTCAGTTATGACATTAAGTAGTTCCAGTTTCCTCTCAATCATAATTACGGGAGATCGAACTATGATCCTCCCTAACAAGTCAAACGTCAATCACCACGGAACCAACTTACAATTAGTTTTAAGTAGTTATCTTTAGATGTGTTGAGCTTATATGACTAGTTGATGAACATCTCTAGAAAGATATATATGCATATGTATGTACATTTTACAGGGCCGGTCCCGAGTATTTGGAGGCCCTGTTTGAAAATTAAAAATGAATCTTGAATAAAAATATAATTTTTTTTTAAAAAGTCATTCTCTATTTAAATTGTAAATAACATAAAAAATAGTCATCATAGTAAATAACATGTAAAACCAACATATTTTAATCAATAACATTAAAATACATTTTCAATCTAATATCATTATCAACTTTACATTTCCTTCAGAAAAAAAAAAAAAAAAACTTTTTTGTAATGTTGCTTTGTTTTTTACAATCAACCGCAAGTTACTTATAAAATTAAAACTGTGTCTATTAAATTTTCTTTTTCTTGAGTAATAAAATATTTTTTGTAATAGTAAAGTCATTAATTTTTTTTACATATATAAATTTTTTAATAAACCGATATAAACAATCGGAGGCCCCCTAAATATTTGAGGCCCTGCGCGGTGGCACACTTTGCACACTCACAGGGCTGGCCCTGACATTTTATTTGCTACAACGGAGAGATAATTACCTGAAGACGCCAAAGAAGGTCACTACACGACTTAACTTTGAATCGATTGTCGTAGAAATGTTGACGAGCTTTTTCAACTTGAGCTCTCTCCTCAGGAGTACCAGCATGAGGATCAAACTCCCATGTCTGCCTCCCTACAAAGTTATTGGTGCTGAATATGTTTGGGTCCTTTCCACCATCACCTATCTTCAACCTCCACATCTTATATTATATCTCTTAATAATATGTATTGCAAAGATATATTCTAGGCAAAAGAAAAGACAAGTAGATTTGCAAAATTAGCAACTATGAAATTTTTGTGTAAGTTGTTTCACACTATATATGGAGTTTCATGAAACAAGCAAGTTTAGTTACGTTAGCATTGCTCAACGGCTTTTATTTATGATGATAGACAATGAATAACTCTTTGATGTACAACTGTAAAAGTGTATACATCAGTGACTCTAAATTCTATGTTGTTTATTTTTCACACAGTTTTACACGGTATTAGATCTCAGTCATTCATTAAAGATCAGATGGTTCTGATGTTTCATACAGTTTCATGATTAAATAAATTTCAACTACCTATTTCAAATCGGACGGTTGAGATCAGTTAATGCAGAATACAGTAACCATAGAAAATCCTATTCCCGTGACTTTTATTATATTGGTTTTTTTCTTTATTTTATTACAACATTCGTTGGTTATTTGGTTTATTGTACTGCACCTGAATCCTAATTAATGTAATGTAATGATAGCCAGCCGACTAATTAAGAATACAATTGTACTTGTTTGATATTATCATTCTCTTTATTTTAAAGATAAAGCTAAATAGTGTCTCGTGACACTAGTTAAGCATAAAAAAATAAAAAGATAAATTAATGATAGAAAAATGACTTTTTACATCTTTAGTATATTGCATGTATAAGTTCCAAGATCAATTTTTTATATTGGTATACTTAACTAGTGTCATGGAGGTATATGCATGACAATAAAACTCATACACGCGGGTACCCGTCCAAATCATACCTGCTTCGACGGGGAAAACCCGAGTTGACTGAGTTTGAGTTCGGATTTGGGTTTTTCACAATTTCAAAGGATGGGGTTGGAGCGTGTAATGAGTACATTGATACCCACCCAGAACTCGTCCCGAACCCGCCCTGCTTATACAAAAAATTAAATTTCACCTTTTTTAAATTAAAAACGTTTAAACAATATCTTAAATTACATTCATATGTTTATTTCTTATTTTTAATTTGAGTATTATACAAACCATTTTCTCTATTTCCTTCTTTATTTAAAAAAATATTGGTGAGAAAATAATTTTGGACATTTAACTTTTTTTAATAAAAATTACTAAAATACAATCTAAATTTATGTGGAAAGAGGCTTAACGGAGATACCCGAAACCCGTTGGGTAAGGGTTTGGAGTTATACTTTTTATCTACGCTCGAATTTGGGATGAGTTTGGGGAAACCCGAACTTTATGAGTTTGAGTTTAGGGAGAGCAAAATTCGTCTCCGTCCCGCCCCATTATCATGCCGGCATTTTCCTTATTTTAAATAAGGTGAGAAACATTTAGTCAAAACAAAATTTTGAGAAACATTCTTTTTATATTATTTAGTAAAATAATTTAACATAAAAAATTGACACATTTCTGAAGTGTGAGCAATGAAATTTTATTGCTAAACTAGAAGTACATATAAATGAAAACGAGATAATCAATATACTCAAGTTAATGTAACATATACATAAATATGGAAAAATACATAAATAATTAATTGAATGTACAAATTTATTTATTTTTTGACAAAATTGAATGTACAAATTTAATTTAAACACTTTGTTTTTAAGTGGTGCAAAGTGCACAATGAATATCAGGATAAGGAATACGAATTTTACAAAACTCACTGTTGAATTGAAAGTTTATATCATATTGATAATATCCATAAATATTTTTAGAGAAATTAAAAATTATTTGATACGTTATTGAGAACCATTAAAATTAACAATTTATAAATTTTTATTGAATAATGTTAATCTTAATGAGTATCAATAATATATCAAATGATTTTTAATTTTTCTAAAAAAAATATGAATAATCTAAATAATATAAATTTTCAATCCAACGGTAAATTTTGTAAAATTTGTATTCGTTATAATATTATTCCTGAATTATATATTGTACACTGCTTGAACCACTCTACATGGCCATATATATTATATGTATTTTGATGTGTGTATCTAACTATTTGTTATTTAACATTGTGCCAAAAGAAATGTTGCTTGTGAAGTATGTGGTGTATGGTGTACTATGAATTTTAATTTTTGAATTTGTTTATTAATAATTCATGTGGTAAACCCTTTCACTTCAAATTGGTTATATTTTTTTTCTTGAATAAAAATGAAAGATACAATTTTTTACTACTTTATTGGAGGTGGAAAGAGGCATGTAAATGCGGTTTGATGTGTTTTATAGTGGAGTTCTAATGACCGACAGTGTGTTCCAACAACAGAGCTCCGGCTAAAAGGAAAATAGAGAGTGAAAATGAGAGAAAGTAATGTGTTGGGTGGTTATCATATATGTGAATATATATGAACAAATAAGGTTTTGGGTATTGTCTGCTTTATGCCGTATGTGAGCGTTACGGTTTTGTTTATTATAAAAGTGGTTTCAGTAAATTAAAGTATTTGAGTATCGTATATAAATTATTCTTAATCTTGATTTCCAAACGATATGAGATTTTTTTAAGTGCATTGAAAAAATTGTCGTTCAGTCGAGGCTAAAGGGTTAGAAGAGACGTTGCATCTGCCCCCTCCTTCTAGCTGTTCTGGAAGTGAATTGATCATTGTATAAGAAAATATTTTTCAGAAGGAAACAATTAAACAAAAAAAAAACTAATATCTTGTACGTACCTTGGAAAAAGGAAAAAAGATAGGTAACCGGTTAATTAAGAAGGAGATGATGATGGTATGGTACTCATTACACAAGATAATGATAGAAACCAATCGTACGTGGTCCATAGGGCTTGAACTTGGAGTCTTGTGGTGTACAAATCCTCTGAGAGTTGCTTTAGGATAGAATCATAAAATTGAAGACACGTCTAGGGATGTTCATAGGATTCAGATATTGGTTGATCACTAAACTCATAATTTATCTAATCTAAATTTGTTTAAATTCAGGTTTAACTCGGACTAATTTGCTCAAATTCAAAGCGGCTTTATTTAAGTAACGTGTTTATGATCTTAAACTCATGAATCTACAAATTAATCTGTTCAAAAAAATTAAATTTATATACAATAAGCAGCGCAACTAATTTATATATGGATCAGGATCAAATGACGCTAAGATGTCAAATTTTTTATATAACACCTCTGATAATTCTTTACCGAATAATCGTATTACAAAATCGCGTTGGATTGAAAGATACTATAAGATTGATCATATATAGGGCTTGAACATGGAGTCTTGTGTGGTGTACAAATCCTTTGAGAGTTCTTTCAAAAGATAGTACTAGAGTAGAATCATAGAATTGAAGACACGTCTAGGTATCAGCATGTTCAGAGGTTCGGGGCATCATATGTTGGACAACATCAAGATTTTTTTTATAGGTGGTTGAAAACGACGAGTAGTACTTTAGCTTTGAACTGTCATAGTTGGTGGTCTAGTCCCATTACTTGTTTGTGCCTTCTTTAGTTTCTTTTGATTCTTGTGTTTTGACTCTATTATAACACTTCTTAGTCTCTTTTGGAACGTCTTGTGCTGAGTAGACTATTTGCTTATATATATATATATATATATATATATATATAGGGGTTTTCTAACATAGACCCTAGTTAGGTCTAAGTTAGCAAGGTGCACATTTTCAATTGGACCAAAATACCCATTCTTTTAATTTTTTAAAGAATAGAGCAACAGGGGCATTTCTGTAATTTTACACCAACAGTACACGCGCCCCACCTTCTGAAACCATTAATAGACGCGGATCCAGTGTCGCGCGCGTACCGAAGGACCATGGTTACAGACCGTTGATTTCCATCAGACAGCCAAGATCTGATCTCATCAAGACTGTCTGATCAATCAGACAGCCCAGATCATCCTGATCCATCAGATTTCAGCGCCTGCGCCACACTGGATTACAACCTGGAGAGAGAAAAATTTGCTTTTTAAAAGTAGGACACGTGTCACACAATGGTTGGCTGGGCGTGATTTTTGTTCATTTAATACTTTGAACTCAATTATTTCGTTGTAAATTAATTTTTTATTTTTTTATTTTTATACCAAAATTCATAATTTTTTTTTTGTCTACAAATAGAGACTTGGTTCGTTTGATTTGGACACCGAAAAAAAAACGCAATTTTTCACTACCTTAATCTCATTTTTTGTCTACTAAATACGTTACTTGTGTGTTGTAATTTAACACGCACCACTCAACCAACTCACTGAAACCATTATACCAGGAAAATAGTAGATAATATTCTGGAACTTTTGGTATATTTTATGAAATTTTTGGAGACCTGAAACTATTTTTAGTTAATTAAATGAGATAAAACGGTAATTAAAAACTAATGTTTGCTTCTGAAACCATTTTACTGGTAGAATGGTTTCAATGAGTAATTTATTAATTGTGTTTGCTTCTGAAACCATTTATTCGGTACAATGGTTTCAGAGAGTTGTAATCTGAAACCATTTTGCTGGTAGAATGGTTTCAGTAAGTTGATTATTAGTTATTTGCTTCTGAAACCATTTAGCTTGTAGAATGGTTTCACATAGTTGTATTCTGAAACCATTTTACTGGTAGAATGGTTTCAGTGAGTAATTTATTAATTGTGTTTGCTTCTGAAACCATTTATCTGGTACAATGGTTTCAGAGAGTTGTAATCTGAAACCATTTTGCTGGTAGAATGGTTTCAGTAAGTTGATTATTAGTTATTTGCTTCTGAAATCATTTAGCTTGTAGAATGGTTTCAGAGATTTGTACTCTGAAACCATTTTTCTGGTAGAATGGTTTCAGTGAGTTGATGTAAGGTAGTGAAAAATGAGATTAAGGTAGTGAAAAATTGGGTTTTTTTTTCTGTGTCCAAATCAAACGAACCAGGTCTCTATTTGTAGAGAAAAAAAATTATGAATTTTGGTAGAAAAAATAAAAAATAAAAAATTAATTTACGACGAAATAATCGAGTTTAAAGTATTAAATGGAAAAAAATTAACGCAGCCAATCATATGCTGACACGTGGTCTGCCTTTTCAAAAGGCTTTCTCTCTCCGCGAAATCCTTCAGACCACGCGCGCCTGTCGGCGCGTGTGATGCACGCGCGAGAATTTTGTCCAATAATAGCGTGACACGTGTCCTGGGGGGTGGGAAAAGAAGGTGGGGGCGCGTGTACTGTTGGGTAAATTACAAAAATGCCCCTGTTGCTCTATTCTTTCAAAAATTAAAAACATGGGTATTTTTGTCCAACTGAAAAGGTGCACCTTGCTAACTTAGACCCAACTGGGTCTAAGTTAGCAGCCCCCATATATATATATATGTCATTTTGGCTTGTTAAAAAAAAAGAATCATAGAATTGAAGACACGCCTAGGTATGTCATCGAATTCAGATATTGGTTGATGAATCAACTGAAACCAAACGATATGAGTGACTTGATATGAGTGAGTTTAACATCTTGTCCACCGTAGATCGATGCTTAAAATTATTATAAATTTAAAGATTGTCAATAATATTTTTTTAAAAAAAAAAAACAATTATGATTTTTCTCGTTTTTGCGGCTAAAAAAAATATTATTAATGTCAATTAAGTACGAATTACATATTTATTATATGTTATTTTAATTAAATCGGTGTCAATTAAGTCATTATTTTCAATCATAAAAATTAAAATAACCATTAAATTCTACTTTTAAACATAAGTGCATATTATCAATAATATTTTAATTTTTTTTTAAATACTGATTCACTATAGACCCATTAAAGAAGCGGTGCATATTAGAATTTGTCTTATATCAGAATAATACTTCAATATCTAACCGTAGTTGAAGTAGTAATGAAGTATGGCATTGGATTAGACTTTGGTATGGTATGCAGAGGGCAAAGTTATGGTGCATAAATATCCCAGATTGATTTGCGCGCCTCCTAGATTGCTTAGCGCGCCCCCATATTGCTTAGCGCGTCCCTAAATTGCTTAGCGCGCCCCCAATTTTTCTTAAAAAACATTTTTTATTAACTTTGATTAATTGAGTTTTAGTTTATTGATTATGGATAATTTTTAGAGTATTATGTATGGTTAAATGTTTTAGTAGTTAGTTTTAAACTAAAATCATGCCAAAACCATTTTGCTGTGGAATGGTTTCAGAGATATGTACTCCAAAACCATTAGATGTATGTACTTAATCATGCCAAAACCATTTTGCCGTGGAATGGTTTCAGAGGGTTGTACTCCAAAACCATTAGATGTACGTACTTAATAGTTTTTATGTTAATTGTGATAAATTAAACTATAATTACAGTACATGTTTTAGTATGTAATTTTAAATTAAAATATGACTATATAATCATCCAACGCAATTAAAACAATGATAGTGTAATACATTCTCTCCGTCCCAAAATATAAAACTTTTTGACCACTGCACGTATGTCAATACATACTTTTGATTACAAATATCTTTAATTATCTATTAGTAAAAATTATAGAAATTTGATATTTTAAAAATATACATCGTAACAAATCAAACAAGATCGTACATGATAATATTTACGTTTGTATACTTTTAGAAAAATACGGTCAAAACAAGACATATAAATAGTGCATTTAGTCAAAGAATGTCTTATAAATTTTTTTTGCCACAATGGTGTGTAATATAATTAATAATTATTAGGTTTAATTAGTTTTTTGGTCCCTTAAAGATATTTTAGGTTTCATAATGGTCCCTTAAAGAAAAAAAGGTCCGGATTAGTCCCTTAAAGACACATCAGTTTCTCAATTGGTCATTTCCGTCAATTTTTTACAAAAAAACGTTAGTTTTAGTTGACTGGATTGTGAATGTCATTAAGTGTAAGTGGTCCACCAAAAACCTTATTAATTTTTAAAAGTTTAACCATTGGAATTTTTTGTTATATTTGCAGTTAAAATTTAACGGAAAGGACCAATATGACAAACATATATGTCTTTAAGGGACCAATCCAGACCTTTTTTTCTTTAAGGGACCAATCCGAGCCTTTTTTTCCTTAAGGGACCATTGTGAAACCTAAAATGTCTTTAAGGGACCAATAGATTAATTAAGCCTAATTATTACTAAAGTGCTTTTGACGATTAACGTGAGAAAAGGACAGATTATGCATTAACAGGGCCGGTTTTGGGCCTGGACTACCAGGCCTCCAGCCCAGGGCCACAAAAAAAAGGGGGCCACAAAAAAAAAAATTGGTAATAGGTAGTAATATTGGGGGGGTTTAAGTAGCAACAATAATGGCCCAATAACAATTATGGCCCAACAACAAAGCATAGTTAGACAAAAAAAAAATCAAGGCAAGGATGGTTATTAACTTATTGCGTCTAAACCACTTTCTCTTTCACCCCTTCACCCTTTAACAGCTTCAGCGTTTTCACTTTCTCATCCTCCCTTCAAGTTCACGGCTTCACCGAATCACCCAATTTCTTCACCACACCATGAAAACTAAAGGGGAATTTTTTCGTCCTCCTTCTCCACTCTTTCTCGATCTCTCTCACTGAAACTAAAGGGGAAAATCATAACCCTAAGAAAAAAAAATCAAAATTCAAGGTTAGTATTTAATTGATCAATTGTTTTCGTTTTTAAATTGGTAATTTCTTCTTTATTCATTATTAGAAATAGGAAAAGATAGTTCATATCATAGTTGTTGTTGATGATGATGTTATTGTTGTTGAATGATTATTTTTGATGTTATTGAAATTGTTTACGATTTAGATATATTATGTTTTTATAAGGGGTCCATTTTTATTTTTTGTCCAGGACCTCTAAATACTCGGAGACGGCACTGTGCATTAAATTAGTAAAATTATCGGCCTAAGAGCATCCACAATGGAGCTACTCATTTTTGAGTACTTAAGTGGGCCCCACATTTACACATCATTTATTTATCATTTTTTTAATAATAGTACATAATAAGTACATAATTTCTCCAACCCAAAACCTTTTCAAAAGTTCTAAATTGGTCCCACTAGTAACACATTTATCCAATAACTCAACATCATTTTAAATGGGTCCCATAAAAATTATTTAGGTACTATGTCTTATTGTAGAACTAGTACCTATTAGGTATAATTTTGCTTTTGCTCCAATGGGAGTATCTATTAGGTACTAGTACTTAAAAATATAAGTACCCACCATTAGAGATGGTCTAAGTGAGGGTATTTGAGGAAATTAGATAGTAATTAATTTTATTATAGTGACAGTAGACGTGAGAAAAGGACAGATTAGTCCATTAAATTAGTAAAATTATCGGCCTAAGTGAAGGTATTTAAGGAAATTAAATAGTAATTAATTTTATTATAGTGATAGTAGTTTTTTTTAAACCAAATTAACTACAGTAGAAACTCTTTAAATTAATACTCGGTAAATTAATAAACTCTCTAAAATAATAAATTTATCCGGTCCAGACTTGGGCCAATGTAAAAAATTGAAAAACTCGATAAAAATTTATCTTTCTTAATAAAAATTCTAAAATTTTACAATCTATTCCAAAACTAACCTTGGTGTATTAATTTATCCTTAGGGAATATATCACTCTAATTAATGTATAACTTTGGAATGGATACAATTTATTAAGGGTAAAAATGGAATTGTAAGAATAAATTTAATGATTGTTTCTTATAAAAATGACCAAATTTTATTTCCAAATTGTTCCTTATAAAAAGGACCGGAGGGAGTAAGATAATAATTTTTCGGGAGATCCCTTTATAATTTTCGGTCCCAAGAAAATCATAAATTAATAATTCATAGAAACTGAAAAAAAATATTACACTCTATTGAAATATGATTCAATAGTTGTCTATTTCCAATGCATATGAACATAGTAGTTACTAATTTACGTTGAGTCTCAAGGTTCGCTGCAAGGCATAGACTAATTTGTCTTTTTGTTTGGTATGTACAATATAATTACTTAAAAACTCTTTAAATTAATAATTATTAATTTATCGATAAATTAATAACTCTCTAAATTAATAAATTTCTTCGGTCCTGACATTATTAATTTAAAGAGTTTCTACTGTAATAAACATTCAATTAATAAGCGAATAATTTTAAATCTATGGAAAAGCATTTGTCACCCTAACAAAAGTATGAATAACAAAATTTGTTTGTCTCTTAACAAACTTAACCTCAAAGATTACATGAGATGACATAAGAAGAATAATGTCGTTAACAATTAAATTAAATTCTGCATTACTCTGTCTTCTCAAATGGATAGCGTCAACCTACAATTTTGAGTCCTTTTAAATTGAACTCGCTCAAATCCACGATGATTAGCCTCTTTCATAGCATGTAAAAGAGCTCATGTTTCGCCTTCCACTACGGAGAAACAGGTTGTTGTCATTGAGTCAAACCAGGCACAAACTGCCTATTGATATCGCAAATACAAAGACTCATGAAAGTCACACCGGAACCAACGACAAACACAACATCAACATTACATGTCATCCATCCCATACCTGGTTTCTCCACCGAACTGGCAAGGATCCTTAACAAGAACGACATTGTGATGTTGCAGTAGGTAGACGGTAAACACTCGTTCAAGACGACGAACGTCATTCTTCCATTTTGGCTCGGTAACTGAGTATTGTCATTCTAGATTTTGTCGTTTCGGTTATACCAAAATAACGATGCTACTCTCCCTACTGTCACACAATCCTCGTTTCTACATATTTCAAACACCCTGTCTGCGGTTGTCCCGCGCTGGTACGCTGCATTCTGTAGCTATGAAGCACGGACACAGACACCGGACACGACACGGACACTGACACGTCGACACCGATAAAATTTTGGAAAAGTGGCATAATTTAGTGTAATCATAAGTGTCGGTGTCGGACACAGACACCGACACGTGTCCGACACGGACACACCTAATCTGAAGAGTGTCGGTGCTTCCTAGTTCTGTAGTAACTGCAACAAACCTGTTGTCAACCAACATCTGCGGGTTGCTACACATCCAAAAAACACATGGATATCGTCCTCTACCTCAGTATCACACATGGGGCAAATATCATATCACAATCTACATGTCGTTGTGTCAGTTGAAACTGCGTTGGGAGACACCCCCTACACAAGTAACACAACCGCCAAAGTAAGTGACGCGCTTTGTGAGGAGTTTAAATTTTCCAAATATCATTCCAATTTCCCGCCACATGGTGCCTATCACTACGGATAATACATCTCATGACTAAGTTATATCCGGATTTAACTGAATAACATCCATTCTGTTCATGTATACAGTTTGTTAAATAAGAGGAGTGTAATCAAAGAGACTGCATTTCGTCAAGTTGATATCAAATGGCAACAGTGCATTGCATCTTGCTGCAACTTACAGGAGGTTTAAGCCTTGGCGTGTACCTGGTGCTGCAATGCAAATGCAGTGGGAATACAAGTGGTATAAGTATAACGTATTGAATATCTATCCCCTAAATAGATTAGAAATCTTCACAAACTAGCTTATCATTTTTGGTGATCATGTTATTGGTGCGAAGTATCACCAACTCTGTGAATCTGATTACATTTTTTCCATCCACAAAATGAAACATTGATTAAGGAATTCGAGTCAAGTTCCGCTCGTACCAAAATACTATATATATATAGAGAGAGAGAGGTTTGCTAATTTAGACCCACCTAAAAACATGAAGGTCTAAATTAGCAAGGTACACCTTTTCATTTTTGACAAAAAAATCTTGACATTTAATTATTTTACACTATAAAATAGAGGATTATTTAGATAAATTTTATTAAATATTTTGCATTCATTTGCTAATTTACACCCACTTAATTATAAATATATACAACATAAATAAACAACCTAGGAAATCAAAAAAGACAATTTGATGTCTTTTGAAACAAACAAAAAACCTGTTGTAATTTTAATTATAGATCTAAAATATTGTAATTTTAATTCATGTGTTTCCTATACTTCCTCTTGAAAAATTTGGTTCTAAATAATTACAAGCTGTAGATATTACCGGGCATCGCAAGTTCGCAACGACGTGAACTTAGCAAATATGGGTGTCAATAAATATAAAGCCGATAACTGAATGAGTTGGTTGTGGCTTTGTGTGAGAGAAGATTGAAAGAAACAAAAAAAAAATGTTGTTTTATGTCTTTAAAAACATAAAGGAATTTATAAATAAAGTGGGTGTAAATTAGTAAAGTGGGTGCAAATTAAGGAACATTTAAATGAAAGTTACAAAACTATCCTTCAAGTTACTAGTTTTAAATAATAAATATGAATGGTTTTTTTTCCAAAGTGAAAAGGTGCACCTTGCTAATTTAGAGTTTAGAGGAGGGATCCGTTGACCCCAGAAGTAAGTCTCCATTGACTTACTCCGCTTAATAACTCGATATCGACATTATATTTCTTCAATTCAACCGTTGAATTCAAAGATCTCATTGAGTAGATCAACTCCACAAATTTTTATAAAAATTCAAAACCGTTTGATACTTTTTCCGATAACTTCAATTGAACGTACGTCAAACTTAAAAAAAAAACCGTTGAATTTCGATAGTCTGAATACATAACTACATTTTTTGAATTTTTATAAAAATTTGTGGAGTTGATCTATTCAATGAAATCTTTGAATTCACGGTTGGATTGAAAAAATATAATCCCGACATCAAGTTATTAAGCTGAGTAAGTCAATAGAGACTTACTCCTGGAGTCAACGGATCCCTCCATATATATATATGTCTTGCGTAAAGTGGATTTCATTGTAATCTGGTTAATTAAATTGCTGATTGGTAAAGTAAAATATTCTAGTTACTCATAATGTTGGTGTTTTTCAGCTTGTTAAGAACTCCATGCCGCCTAATTTCTATGAACGTTATAATAAGGATGGGAAAACAGCAAAGCAAGTCTGGATTGATAGACATGCACCACTTGTAAAAGAAGGTGGTAATGGCTCACCAAAACCGCAGAATCTTACTCGGTGGTAGCAGCACTTGTTGCAACTGTTGCATTCACAACCTCAACAGCTATCCCAGGTGGTCCTGATCAAGAATCCGGTATACCACTACGGCTTTAAAAGCCTGCTTTCAAACTCTATGTTGTAGCATCACTTGTTGCACTTTGCTCCTCTGTCACTGCCCTTGTTTTGTTTCTTTCCATACTCACATCTCGGTTTGAAGAAAAATATTTTGTTATTAACTTACCAAGAAAGCTTCTTATAGGGTTGACTACACTCTTCACATCTATAGGATCTGTTTTGGTCTCATTATGTGCAGGACATTTCTTTATTGTTGAAGCCCAGCTGAGATTTGCAATTTACCCCATATATGCTGCAACATGTCTACCTGTGTCCTTTGATCTGAGTTTGGCTATGTGTCGGAAGGTTCCTCAGCGCAGCTACAAAGTGTTCTTTCATTAGCTGCTTCATCATTAGTTTTAAGTTAATCTTGTTCTTTCACGAGTAGTAATAGTAAAATCAAATCCCATAGATATCTCCTAACAATAAACACTTTCAAACTACGTCTGTCTTAGTTTAATAAAATTTTTAAGTGTTAGGCAATAGGCAAATTTATGAGGCACTTTTGGTTCTCATTGTGCACTAACTTTACAACATTACCATATATTTAAGTGGCTACAAGAATATCATAATACAATTTCATCATATCTTTTCCAACAAAATAAAATAGATTAAAAACTTAAAAGTTAAATTCAGCTCAAAATTTCAATTGGCAAGCACTTCCATAAACACTAGGAGCATAATATTATGGAATATGAACACATCATAGGTGATAGGATACCTACAATTCATCATACTATAATACTTTAAAGTACTAATCATTTCGATATCTGCAAATAAATCACAACACAGTAAAAAAGACACCAACTAAATTTATAGTCATCACTACATTTATAGACACCAGCTAAAACAGTAACACTTAAGGTTCAATCTTCCTATTCATCAATCAGACTAATGACATCACTAAATTTATAGACACCAACTAAAACTCATAAAAGCTTAAGAACTTGATTCACATACAATTACAAACTAAAGGAAATTATTACCAGAACTAGTCTGCTTCTTATCACCACCACTTCGATCCACAACCTCCTCGACTCCTCATGATCCGCAGATTGACCACTGTCCCTGTACTACTGATGATCAATTATATCTACAGGTAGCTCATCATCAACATTCTCCGAAACTTGAGTTCCATCAGATTCATAACCTTCATCCAATAACTGTATCAAAATCATCCAACTTCTGAGTGTCGGTATGCAATAATATCCAACATTTCAGTCTAATTAGCTGCAATGAATGAATGTAATGCAGATTCCTCATTCCCCACACACAAAACACAACCCTCCATCTAAACCACCTAATTTTAGACGGAATTCTATTAAGAAGTATCTTCCAAGAGAAAGCAACTACCTTGGAAGGTGCCAGACTCCTCCTAGAAATTTGGAGCACGTACCACTTTTCCACACACAGATTTACCTCATTAAGAACTACTAGTGCCACTTATGCTCAATGAGAATGTAGTATTTGGGAGTTATTTTAAAAACGGTTACAAATTAGACTTATATGACAATATGGCGAGTTCTTGTTGGACGTCAGTGTAAAACAACTGTCTTTAGAATAGGAACGGAAACATAATGTGTACCAAAGAATTGACCTAATAGTAATTAATAATTTACATTTCACATTAAGATATAGCAAGAATAGGTTCTGCAATTATCATAGCAAGAAGTTCAAATTCAACTAACTAACTAACTAACTAACTTGGTTCAAAAAAAAAAACTAACTAACTAACTAACTAATCCATTCGAAAAGAACTAATTAAAAATCAGTAGCAACATTTCAAAAGAGAGTAATCAGAAGAAGATGAAGATGTTTCTGACTTGAGATAAATTCGCATAAAGCTTCGGAGACACTTCAATCTATCCTCAACAGGTTGCATTTGCGTCTCAAGGTTGATAAATTTCAAATCCCCTTTGAGAGAAAGAACATTTACCAAAACACCATCCAACACAGCAAGTGCAGTCACCAACCAATGTTTCTCAGCTTCTTCTTTTTTCTCTTCTTTTTCTTCATCTTCAGCAGCAACATCGTCAACAGCAGCAGCATCTTCTTGTGCTGCTTCTTCACCGTCTACTTGTTCTTGTTCTTGAGGCATGACCGGGTTATTTATAAGATGCTGCGATTTGAAAGCGTTGAAGAATTCCTTGGCCTTCGAAAATAGAACGGTGATATCATCGAGCAATTTGAGAAGGTGGTTCTTCATGAATTGAGGATCAAGAACCAGCGATTTCCACGATTTGCAAACACACCTCAATTGTAGAGTATCGTTCAATTCAAACCTATTAAGGATTTCAATCATCACTTCCTCCGGGAGAATCGTAGTCATTGTTAGAATCTAATAGAAAGAGAGAATTGAAAGTAAAATTGCTTTCATTATTGAATTGAATGAATACAATGTACAACTAATGATCTATATATACATGAATTAGGATCTATGCTAAGCTAAGCTACTCTAGCTACACAATAACTTGTTCTACAAGTTAGTTAAAATCACTTGATCTATATCTTGTGTTAGCTTGGATTATGTTGTTTATAATTATCACTTAACAGTCAGTGACTCCGCCGTTGCTTCCGCCATCATGCGACTTATCCAACACTGTTCATAAGACTTATAGGATCATTGAGGTATCTCTGCAACATTGGTCTGACCTTGCTTATAGTGGTGGTATTGTGAGTAGATTCATGGAAATACCTAATGTATCTCACCTTACTGCAACAGAGAGGGTACTGAGATATCTTAAAAGGAATTGATAGTGGAATTCTATTTCAACTTTAGATGAAGGTAAAAAAAAAAAATGCAAATTGACGGGCTATACAGATTCTAGAGTGTGGAAGTGGAAGTATTCAAGAGGCTGAGGGATTTGATAGGAATTGAAGAATTGTCCAACATGAATTAAGGGGGTGTATTGAACATAATTCATATTGAAATGAGAATTAAGATTGTATTGTTTTGTTACTTGCATTGCAAGATAACAATAATTAGTTGAAATTTAGTTTGGTAGTTACAAAATTGTTATCACTTTTCTAATCTAAGATCCTTTTGACATTGTTTATAACCTAGATTTAAGTGTTTTTTTAAAATTATATTGTTCTTATTAAATTGTCATGAATATCCTGTTTTGGTGTATTATAGGAGAGTGAATAGAATAATTATCTCTTTCTGGAGCAAAGATCCGGAAAGAGATATGTAACAATATATTATTATATATATTGGACAGACAGAAAAACCAAGTTAGTATCACACATTTTTGTATGGCACAGAAAAATCAACTAGATTTTTAGGACAAAAAGTTGATGGCCAAACACAATAAGAATGCTTGAGCAAACACAAAAAGTTGATGTTCTTCCTGCAACAGAGCTCCGGCCATAAAGACTATAGAGGACTCAAGATAAGAATGCTTGAGCAAGCATATAAGTTCCAAGGAGAGAAATCAAGTTTGTAAAATTGCATGTAAATACAACAATGTACTAATTTCTTGAAATTCCATAAATTCACACAACCCTCTATATATTTCTTTTAATTGTTATGGCCTAATAGGTTCAAGTTCTGACCAATGGAAATAATTGATAAGAAAAATAGCATTGGCCTCTTTTTGGTCTGCACATTGGGTTGGTTCCCTCCTTTCATCTTTCATTGAATTTTTCAAAGTTGTTCGTGAGTTTGCCTGATTCTTTATTGATATGGCTTTTCCTTTTGTGCGCAGCACTTCGTTTTTAAACTGCAGTAGAAGTCAACATAATCCGTCTACGATATTCCGCTAGAGCCCACATTGGAAATATATCCCTAAACAGTGTGTAATGCAGCATGCAATTTTTCATGAATACTGCTGTGATTTCCTGTTATGACAAATTAAAATATAATTAGCAATATAAAAATAATAAATAATATGTACATGCTTTTTTTACTCAAAAAAATAAGTGTATTTCATTTTACAATCACAAAATTTATACTCCCTCGTGTCCCTCTTATAAGAAACAATTCACTTTTTAGATTCATTAAATAATTGATGTAGATACATAAATTATTCAATGAACCTAAAAAATGAATTGTTTTTTATAAAAGGTCCGAAGGAAGTACTGTAAATGTTCTTTGGGTTGGGAAACTTGCCATGAGAGATTGTTTCCCTAGGTTGTTCCATGTTTCAAACAAACAAGAGGGGTTGTGGGGAATTTCAATGAGTTGGTGACAGGTGAGTTTTGGAGTTTGCGTGAAGGAGGGCTCTATTTGATTGGGAACATGAAGTGGTGGATTTAGTTATTATGGTTGGGGCAATTCCTCTGCCTCTGTCATTAGATTATAACGATGCTGAAAGTTTGATGTGTTTTTTGTGGCACGGCTCAGGAGTCAGCTCATGATCTTTTTGTTACCTACAACTTGTTCCTTCAAGTGTGGTATGGCTAGGGTGGGAGTTGCCCATGTTACCTTACCTTTTCCGATTATTCTCTGTTTAATTCCTTTGGAATTGGTTCCCAACTGAAACACTGTCTGACATTAGCTTCACATTTTGTGGCTTGGGTAACGAGGTTTTGACAGTTGAGCAATTGGTGGATTGTGCAAAATTCTCTTCTTGAAAGTGGTTTTTGGGCATGTCTTCAGGGGGTTCGCTTGCACTTGCTACATGTATAGTTTTTCAGAAAAATAGATAAAGAAAAAGTTGTTCCCAATTAGCTTTTGCAAGTAACTTGGCCTAGGTTATTAAGCCCAACTAATTTTTCCTATATTGAGTTAAGCATAAAGATATAAAAGCCATGATATCAATGTCAAATGATTGATATGTACCTGTTGCGGCCAATCACCCTCTTCTTGTTGGAAATTGATGATCAATTTTACAGCACGATGAAGAGGAGTGAGGTCTCTCTCTACCTGTACATAGAAAGTAGTCTTATTTTAAGATTCACGTGAGTGGTAACTAAGCATTTTAATTTTAATTTGCGATAAAGTGAAGATACCTGGCCGGCGTGAATTAAACCCATAAGAGCCCATGATGTCTGTACAATATTTGAATGGCTTCCTTCAAGAGGTACATATGTCTGCATTGCATTGTTTTCATTTTAATTTACTCCTCATAAATAATATACAATGTCAAGGTATCCCAATGCATGATCGATATCAATTTAAGGGATTAATCCTCCTAACATGTTTTTATATGCTCTGCCTAGAGATTGAGTGCCTGAACAAAATATAAGAGATCCAAATATCTATTATTTGTGCCAAATATTTTAAAATATGTTCTAAATAATATTATTTTGATTCATTTTGAAAATACTCCATGCAATATGTTAAAGTTAATTAATTAGTAGATAATAGTAA
This sequence comes from Trifolium pratense, assembly GCF_020283565.1. Taxonomy (NCBI): domain Eukaryota; kingdom Viridiplantae; phylum Streptophyta; class Magnoliopsida; order Fabales; family Fabaceae; genus Trifolium; species Trifolium pratense. Next base: position 45,243,756 of record NC_060063.1, on the reverse strand, counting down.
TTCAAGGACAAACCTTTTTTGAGCATGAAAGATGACTCTCTCCCCACCCACCATCCTCTCTTTGTATTGTAAGCAAAAATTTAACAGCTTTGCGAATGGCGGCACAATTTTCATAGGTCTTGCCAGCAGCCACTAGAGCACCAAGTGCAAACCAAGAAGCATAAGTGAAGTAAATTCCCCAATTTCCATACCATGAACCATCACTTGTTTGTTTATTTTCAATAAATCGAACTGCCTTTGCAATGAAACTCTCTACCTCTTTCTTTCTATGCTCAGGATATAATTTTTTAAACAAAACCAGTGCTTGAATTGATGATGCAGTGCATTCAACATATTCACGCTCAACTACAATTTCCTCAAGAAATTCTATTGGATTCAGTAGCTGAAAATTAACAACAAATCTAATTAATTCGTATGGTGTACATGCTATTTTGAAATGAAGAGATAGTAGATTGGTACTCATTCACATATAGAATAATGCTTACTTCCAACCATTCTACAGCTTCTGATGGCTCCCAAGCTGGTACACCACCTTTTTTACCCTGCATCAATGCCTCAAAAGTTAATAACGAAGCATAAGAAAATTAAACATTACTATTGATCAAAGTACTCTATGTGCAACCAGCAACCTCTGACTTTTGGTTGACCTTATATTAGGCAAAAGGATCGCTTTAGTGCAAAAAACAGATTGTATAACTTTTTTTAATAGGTTAAGAAACAACCTATTTAAAAAACGACGAGGTGGCATTTTTAAAAATAAATACAAGTTTTAAATGTCAGTTGACTATAAAAATCATATAGAAAGCCTTTTCTACATTGGTAGTACACATAATCAATGTAGAATGTGAAGATAATGAATAAATTAGAATTCCACGCTAACTTATTGTCAATCTAAACTTTACAAACGACAGTTAAGTAGTATTAAAAATTTCTTAAAAACTGACAAATACAAAAGAATGGAGAGAGTAGTAGTATATAGTACTTGCCTGAAGTGATAATATGATATTGACAGAATCATATAAACTTTCAGGTTCCATCTTTTCCCCCACAATCTCCGAATGCAACATTGATAAAAGCAGACAACACTAAAACAAACGAAAAAAATGATTGACAAATATTTGTATTTTGTTTGTGATTATAAAAGTAGATAACAGTCAACTATGTAATTGGTTAGTTACCTTTAAACCTTCTGCAGTGCAATCAGAAACTTGCCATCCATGATCTCGATCAGAGAAGGTCCACGATCCTTTAGAGATATGACGATACATGCTCTTAAAATCTCCTGAAGGGTTGTCCCTAACCTGTAAATTGAACAGATCACACAAATTGTCCAATGAACACTAACTATGCACTTATGATAAATTTGTCACAAATAATTAGAAATATGTAATTGTATGAAGTTATAGTTAATACACTTTTTTCTAACGTGTAAAAGTGTGCACATGATAATGATCATTACATGTCAATGGAGGTATCTCCATAAATAAATAGGAAAATTTATCTCTTTTCCTTTTTTAATTGTCAGTTTTTCAGGGAAAAATACTACTCTATGTGTTGTACTCAATTTTCAAGGTTATATTAGCTATTTTAATGTCAATTATACTTTCACATTATCAACAATTTTAAACTCGTGTTAATAAAGAGAGAGTATATGGGTAAATAGATAATAAATATAAGAAAACAATACCAAGTAAATTTACTAATGTTAAACAAATTGGTTCATGTAGGAGTTTACTTTCCTTAAATTAACGTTCTGTTCTTATCACTAAAATTAAGCACACCTGAGATTTCTTGATGAATTCATGTCCTTTAGCAAGTGTTGGACCAATATCCTCCGTTAGGTTAGTTGCAAGCAAAGCTTGAATGATCAAACTAGCATCCCATGTTTGGCTACCAAAACTCTGCATTATATAAATAAGTGAATTTACATATGATGATGTAATATAAGTAATTCTAGCAATTAACTTGCATTAAAATTATGGTAATAGAATTTATACATGCAGGGTCATTCCATCTTCTGAAATCCACAAGAAATCTGGGAGCCTTGCAAGATGCTTCTTGAAAGCATCTCCATTTGGATCTTCCACCCAACAAGCTAGTATGCACAACACCTGGAAAAAAAAATCATTTGAATGGATTAATCCCCTTTAACATGAGTTTTAAATTTTACTTTAACCGATGCATATGGTCAAATATATTATTATGATATAATTCATATACATTGTTAGTGTAAAGATATTTTACACTATCAATCAATCATAATCATCAGATCGATAAAAATGTTTCACTTTAATTATAACCACTTCTAAAGTCACACATGATTTATTGACCATAAAATTAAACTCTTATTATTACTATTATGATAATTAACTACCTTTTCAACACATCCAATGGTTATGTATCGACTATTCTCATCTTCATAGTGGATATGCTTCATTACAGTTTGGAGGGCTTTTTCTCTAACCAACTTGTTAAACGGCCAATGAGTCATTATTGGTTCCATGACAATGTATAAACTATCCCATATTAGATCTTGTATCAAAGGATGGGGATAGTAAAGATCTTCCTGTAATAATATATATAATGAACAATTATCACTCACATATATGATACAGAGGATATTTGTGAGTCTGTGTACACACACACACATTGTTGTTCATTTAAAATAATATCCCTCACCTTAGCACATTGGTGGCGAACTTTTTTCCAATCAACTCTTTCATAAGGTTGAGTAAGGAGTTCTTCTCTCAACTTTAAGATGAGTGGTGTGATTGGACCCACAAATCTCTTCCCATACAAGTAAGACATAGGCATGTATACCAATCGACAGTAACACAACATTCTAGCTGTGTTTAGTACAAGGTAAAACTGAGATAGGATATAAACACTCAATTTAATAATTTAAGAATTATATTCATTAATAATTCAAATATTCAATCAAATTAGTTCAACTTCAACCTGGATGCTTAAGAAGAAATGAGGGAAGCATCCAAAATTCAGGGGGCATTGGGTTGCTTGCAGACCAATCAAAGATACCAAGTATCTGTAGTTTCAATATTCGATAAAATTAGCAACATATATAGATATATACTATTTTATGCATATTTATATTTTATATTAATTAATTAGATAATATGTTACCGAAAGCCAAATTTTTCCCCATGAAGGTACATGTGTCACACCACCATGATCATTAATCCATTTTCTTGCTCTAGCACAAGCATTTTCTTTACCTCCATTTGGACCTTCTCCAAGTATCCGCATACATATGTAGTTGAGTACAGTACAAAACATGATACTATGCCCCTCAACATGTAGCCCCCACCCTCCATCTTCATTCTTCAAATGAAAATGCAACATGGCCAACATTAAAAAATGTTAGTTGTTTGCATGAGTATATTTCAAATTATTCATAGTTGAGCAAAATGACCAAGTTAATTAATTAATTCAAGAAAGTGAAAAGATTGTAATTTTCTTGTTTTTTCCACCATGCTCAATAAGTCTAGAAATAGAAAAAGTATACCTCTTAAAATTTGGGTTGGACCTAACTCAACCTTACAAGACCGATTTGTAAGGTGAGGAATGTTCCCACTTATAAATACATCTCCAGGCCATAATTTTCAATATGGGACTCTCAACACACTCACTCATGCCCAAGACTTGACATTTGTACTGCGACCAATAGCAGGCGGTCCAATGGATACTCTTATACATACCCTCTTAGGTTTGTATATTGAGTTTAAATTATTCTTACAAAAACAGCGCATGTAATATGAGGGGTGTCACTCTTTATAAACTATTTTTAGACCTAATCTTTTTTATGTGAGAATTAGGCTTTTCCTAATACACCCTCTTATCCCAACACTATTGAGCTTGGTGAGTGGATAAAATTAGGGTTAGACTAATCCTATAAAAACTTGTAAGGTGAAAGATGTCTCTTCCTTTTAAACACATTTTCCAGGTCATATCTCACAAATGTGAGGCTCTGATCAACACACTCTCACGCACATAGGATTGGACATCTAGAACATGTCCCGACTGGTCTAATAGTGGGTGATCAAATTGATCTTGGATAAATCTGGTACCATCCTAAAATTTAGTTCAGATCTAATTCAATCCTAGAAAATCGGTATGGTATACGGTGGGGGAAGTCTCCCACTTAGAAAAGCATTTTCAAGTCATATCTTATTTGAATGTAGAACTTACAACAATACCTGATGACAATATATGTAACGAAGAATCTCTCTCTGATACTCTTCGGGGAACATCGAATCAAGATGTCCTATAACGTACATACAAAAGACCTGCAATATTTTAAGTGGAAAAGTTAATCATGATTAATGCATTAGCATACTGGAATTGAATTTTATAAGTTAAAAAAAAATGTATGTATAAACTATAAAGCAAGCGGTATGAATTTATTTTAAAGAATACGCATTGTTCAATACTAATATCATCTTATGTAATATTAATTTCATGTGTGTTACCAAAATTGAGATATTTTTATTACAAATAATTTTGAATTACTTATTGAACCATTTTTCAATTTCATAAACAATAATATAAGGTTTTCAAAGTTTGAATTTCTATGTTCATTTCTAGTATTGATGGTTGAATATGACATGAAATGATAAACTGGTAAAGTTTACTGATGAATAAACAGCTATTTCATTTTCCTAAAGATATAAGCATCACTTTTTGGGTCCTACAAATACACTACAAGTAATTTGATATCTAGAGAAGGAAATAACTCGTTGGGTATAAGGTGAACAGCTGTAGGTATAGCGCATAAAACCTAAACGGGCAGACTAATGTCTCCGTGGTCAATAATTTGTTGTACCTACAGAACATTACTTACCAGCCTCCCTGCACTCGGAGAATATATGAAAAATAGAAATAACATTTTATACATACATATATAGTTTGTCAATTAATTAAATTCATCTCTTGCAGCTTATGCAATATCAAATGTTAAGCTATCATCAGGGGTTCTCGTACTATATTAGTAACAGACCCCCTTATAAAATGCTTAATATCACTTTGGCACCTGTCCGGATTACCAAAATTACACCATAAGCTACTGATGTACATTCCTCCTCTATATATAGAGTCTGCTGTAATGTAATACTCCTCCTGAGTCTTGATTTAGCATAAGGCATGCCAAAAACACCCTCAGGAATACAAACAAACTGGTAGTCAAGAGTTACACATAAAAAACCACAATAACAACCAGTAGAGCACAACCATAGATGGCGCAAAAAAAGTCCTAAGGGGAATAAAAACCAGCAGCAGAAAAAAGAAAGAAGAAATAATACAGCAGACCCCATCCAAGACATTAACGCAATAAACAAAGCCGAGGTTCCGCGCGCCATTCGTACAACATGCAATTTGCCTCACTTGATCTGCTCATCCACCACTTCCAAGACGAAACCTTGATAGCTTCCACAAGCTCTGCAACTGTCTCCCTTCCATTATCAAACAAAACAGAATTGTGGCATCTCCATAGATTCCAAACCACTGCCGTACCAATCATAATCATGCCCTTCCTAATTTGTGAATTCCTCTGATTCTCCTAACTTAGTCATTTCCATATATACTCTCATTCCTCAACATTTTTTTTTCCTTTTAAATCTAATTGACCCTGATTTTGATCTATCACCACACATTTGAAACTATTATAACCATCCAAGACAGTAAATGCATTCACACTGTTATCATATACATTTATGCATTAGCAATCTAACAGTATATCCTCCAAAATTTAATCCAACACCACCACCACTTCGACTATCCTTCCATCAGTTTACACTAAACCATTGCAGTATTCTTCCTCCACATATTCGAAAACGTTGGACATAAAAAAATCAAATGGATTGCATCCTCAATCATTCCACAACCGCTAATACAGTATGCTGCGTCTCTATCCAATAACCCCCTTTTTAGAAAAAATTTCCTTATTATAAGCTAAGACTATATACACATTGTTTAATAACATATTGCAATTGGCTTAGTTTATCAAAACCGATTCATCTATGAAAGTATCTTCGGCGTATTTTGACCCTGGGAAGAGCTAAGGAAACATGCAAACATGTCCATGTTTGCTTCTATTCCAATCACAGACCAAGAACAATCCCTAAACAAGACAATTATAATGAAACGGAAGTCTTAAAAGCAAACAAAATTGTTAAGAAGTCCCACATTGGTTGAGAGATGGCTTGACTAAGTGTTTATAAACTAGAGGCAATCCTCACCTTACAAGCCGGTTTTGTAGGGTTGAGTTAGGCCCAATACCCAATTCTAAACTGGTATCAGAGCCTAGGTTCGGCTTGGTGGGGGAGCGGGAGGGGATCCTGGTTTGGATCAATTATAGTATGTGGGGGAACTCACACTTGGGGGGACAATGTTGGGTTTCAAGTGTGAGTGGTTACGTCTCACATCGACTATGTATGGGAAGAATGTTGGATTTATAAGAGAGGTGACCCATTAACCTAATGCCTTAAGGTTTTGGGTTGGGATGTGGCGTCTCCCTCTCTTGTGGTCTTGGAGCATTGACCCATTATTTCTCCCGAGCTCCCTTAGACTCCCCAACAACACGCTTCAGACCCATTTGGGCTGGGCTGAAGCGTGAGGGGGTGTGTTAGTGGCCAACACTCGGTGGGATTTAGTCCCACATCGGATATATAGGACTCTTGAGAAGAGTTTATAAAGAGGAGGCAATCCTCACCTTACAAGCCGGTGTTGTAAGGATGAGTTAGGCCTCGATATTCGTGACATGGTATCAGAGCCTCTCCAAGATCCGTTGGGCCACCCAATATCGGGTCACCTACCATTTATATCCGCGTACCAAGCCCAATAGCGCTGGACGCGAGGGGGTGTGTTAAGAAGTCCCACATTGGTTGAGAGATGGCTTGACTAAGTGTTTATAAACTAGAGGCAATCCTCACCTTACAAGCCGATTTTGTAGGGTTGAGTTAGGCCCAATACCATGGTAGTCAATCCCGGGCGATCCCAGTGGGATCCCGGTGGAGCAGAGCGGAGCTCTGCCGGGACGGGATGGAGCGGCGCAGCTAAGCTTCTCGGTGGGATCCCAGCAGGTTCCCAGTGGACCGGAGCGGAGCGGGTCCTGGGTTGCCATCCCGGGTTAGGACTGAGATTTTGTTTTCATGGGTTTTAAAGGCCATTTTTGAAATCTCACTCATTTTAGTAAGGGTAAAATTGGTTTTTTACCTTTAAAACTGTTACTTACTCCTAACTAAACCCTAGCCGCAATTCATTCTTTCTCTCACGCTATCGTACTATCTTCTCTCACTCTCAAGATCCAAACTTCTTCAACCTTCATCTGCTGTTTCTTCTTCAACCTTCATCTGTTGTTTCTTCTTCAACCTCGGATGATTAGACTTAGACTTTGATCATGAACTCGAGTTTTAATTTTTAGTTACTTTATTAATCTAAGTGTTGGAGACTTGACTTTTGCTTATTTATTTTGCTTGACTTTTGTTGGTAATTTTTAGTTACTTTATGATGAAGAAGGTGTTTTTTTTTTTGACAAAGATGAAGGTGTTGTAGACTTGAGATTTGTGTTTTTAATTTTTAATTTATGAATGTTTTATGGATTTTGAGATGTTTGTTTAATTTTACATTAATTATATGTTTATAGTATTATTTATGTAATTTATAAATAAATAAAAAATAATAGCGGCATCCCGGCCATCCCGCTCCCCGGGATGCCGCTATCCCAGTTTTGGGGCTGGCCGCTCCACTCCGGGATCCGGGATTAACTACTATGCCCAATACCCAATTCTAAGAAAAATAAATCAACCTAGTCTTCTTACTTCCATTTTTCATGAATTTCAAACTCATTTAAATCTTGAAAAAACAAAAAAATTCACCAACTCAAATCAAATCCAATTTCATCAACTTCTACAAAAAGGATTCCAAATCCTCATTCCTAAATCATAAGCCAGTGTCACTTCTGATCGAAGGTGTATCAGCCAGTGTCTTACACGACATAAACATGTGATTACATTCAATTATATTATTTTATTTTATCATTTTCTCAAATAACTATCGGAGTCTTTTGTGTCAGTGTTGTGTGACAATGCCTCATAAGCTTAGAACACACAATTTTGTAGCACATGTCAAACTCAAAGAACCTAACCATTAACAGATAGAAGTTAGAGGAAGAAGTGAGACAAAGAGAGATAAGTTATTACCTATAATACTATGTGCCATTGTTTCGTCTCTTACTTCACTTATGTCGCTGTGTGACGGAGTGACGCATCCTCTACTACGTCTATTATGGATCTCAGGCTAGTCACCATTTCATGGATATAAACCATTCTTTCCACCGTTGAGGGTTTTATGGCACATTCAGAGTTCAAATTAGTTTTGGAGAAAAAGGGAAAATTAGGGATTGACGAGTGTGTCATTCTATTTTCCGGGAGAAAGTGATCAGAGGAAACAGAAAGCAGTGAAACACAATTATATTAAGCGCGTTCTGCGGCTGCATGTGTCAAATTTGTGTCCAATTAAAAAGATATTTACTGTGAATTTGTTAAAAAAAAATTTTTGCTGCTAAAAAAAGTTGTGTGGTGAGTTTGTTAATAAAATATTTTTATTGCTACTAAAAAAATCAAGGTATTATTGGTATTATGAAAAGTCCACGCCAAAACTCATGTATCCTCTTTATATATAGTATAGATACCAATGACAACGGTGTATGGGTATATGGCAGGGTTTGAATAGTTACACTAAGAAATATATATATCCTCCACTACTTTGTGCCTACGTGTCCTCATATATGTCCTTATGTATGACCTCAGGAAGGAATCCAGGAAACTCTACTCTCATTTTATCCGCTGATTCCAAGAATTTTCAAAGTTTGGCAATCCCTTCCATTTGACTAATACTTCCACTATTCCTTGCTCATTTTTTCTGGTGTCTAAAGCATCCTCTGGGGTTGGTTCAAGGTGCCAGTCTTCATTCATACAATCAGGCAAATGTTGTGGCTCAACATTAGGAATGATGGCTTTCTTTAAAAGTGAAGCATGAAAAACGGGGTGAACCCTTGTATCATCTGGTAACTTCAACTCATATGCTACTTTACCAATCCTCTTAATCACCTCATAAGGCCATAGCATCTGGGACTAAGCTTTTGATTGAACCTCTTAGCCAACTTCTTCAACTTGTATGGTGCTATTTTGAGATAAACCATATCCCCCACATTGTACTCTACCTCTCTTCTGTGTTTATTAGCTTGATTCCTCATGTTGTCCCGTGCTTTCAGTAATTGCTCCTGCATTTCCTGCAACATCACATTTCTTTCCGCAGTTAACTTATTCACTTCTTCCACATATGATAAACTTGCATCTCCCTTGACCAGAACCGGTGGAATTCTACCAAACAAAGCTTCAAATGGTGTAGTTTTCAGTGAGGCATGATAATTAGTGTTATACCAGTATTCGGCTCAAGCTAGCCATTGTGGTCACTGCTTTGGTTTCCTACCAGTCAAACATCTTAGATATGTCTCTAAGCACCTGTTCACAACCTCAGTTTGCCCATCACTTTGTGGGTGATAAGCACTACTGTATTTCAACTTAGTGCCTGCTTGTTTGAAAATTTCAGCCCAAAAATGACTTAGGAAAACCTTATCTCTGTCTGATACTATTGAGCTAGGGAATCCATGTAACCTTACCACTTCCTTGATAAATAATTCAGCAATCTCTTTGGTTGTATAAGGATGGCTGACTGGTATGAAATGTGCATACTTTGTCAGCCTATCCACCACCATCATCACAGTGTTAATACCCTTGACCTTTTGCACATGATTCTGAATCCTCTTTCTCATACCTTCCCAATAGACCACTCTAGCTATCTTTTTATAAGTCCTCGGGTATCCTGAGTGTCCCCTAGCTGCAGTGTCATGAAATTCATGCAAGATCCAATCAATTCTTGCTGAATTCTTTGGAATCACTATTCTGCCCTCATGGTAAAACCTCCCTCCCTTCAATTTGAACCCATGATGGCTGAAATGATCAACAATCAGTCCCTTCACAATTTTATGCAGCTTTTCATCATTCTGTAATTCATCTTCTAGCCCCTCCAAAGCTTCACATTGTACAGTTGTTAGAGTATTGTACTACATCTGACTTGAGATGGCATCTGCCACATTGTTTTCCTTGCCAGGCTTATATTTAATCTCAAAATCAAACCCCAATAATTTTGAAATCCATTTATGTTGCTCTTCACCCATTGTTTTCTATTCAGTTAAGAACTTCAAACTTTTCTGGTCAGTATGCACTTTGAAGTGCCTCCCTAGTAAATATGGTCTCCACCTCTGTATGGCAGACATTATGGCCATCAACTCCCTCTCATAAACAGACTTTTTATATGCTCTATCAGAAAAATTTTGACTCATGTAAGCAATAGGTCTCCCTTCTTGCATTAAAACTGCTCCAATACCCTTTCCAGATGCATTTGTTTCTAACACAAACACTTTATCAAAATTAGGCATAGCTAAAACTGGTATACTTGTCACAGCTGCCTTGAGTTGATTAAAGGCTTGTTGAGCCTCTTCCCCCATACAAAATTGTCTTTCTTCAATAATTGAGTCAGAGGCCATGTTATTTTCCCATAATTTTTAACAAACTTCCTGTAATAACTAGTCAATCCCAAAAATCCTCTTAGTCCTCTCACATCTTTGGGATTTGGCCATTTCATCATATCTTCTATCTTTCTCGGGTGTGTAGCAACTCCATTTCCAGAAATAATATACCCGAAATATTCTATCTCCAATTGAGCAAAAGAACATTTTTTCTGATTTGCATACAACTGATGAGTCTTCAAGGTTTGAAGTATTTCCCTTAAATGTTGTTGGTGGTCATTAGGACTCTTACTGTAAATTAAGATGTCATAAAAAAATATCAAGCAGATTTTTCCTAAATAAGGTCTTAAAACTTCGTTCATGAGGGCCTGGAAGGTTGAAGGAGCATTGGTTAATCCAATTGGCATAACCAAATACTCATAATGACCTTCATGAGTTCTAAAGGTTGTCATAGCTATATCTTCCTCCTTCATTCTTATTTGGTGATATCCTGACTTAAGATCTAGCTCAGAAAAAATGATAGCTCCTCCTAACTCATCTAATCACTCTTCTATGATTGGAATAGGAAATTTATTAGGCACTGTTACCTTATTTAAAGCTCTGTGGTCAGTACAAAATCTCCATCCTCCATCTTTCTTTTTGACTAGCAGGACTGGGCTAGAAAATGGGTTTATGTTATGCCTGACTATCCCTGCGTACAACATATCCCTCACTATTTTCTCAATCTCATTTTTTTTATATAAAATGGATATCTGTAAGGTCTTATATTAGGAGTTTTAGCACTAGGTTTAAGCATAATAGCATGATCATACTCCCTAGTAGGTGGCAGACCTTGTGGCATATTCAACACATCTTTGAATTCTGTAATTAACTTGCCCCAGTCAGACAAGGGTGTGTTTATTGAAGTATCAGCTATCTTCCCGTCCATTGACTGCACCATAAACCTCACTCCTTCATTAGCCAACACCTTTAACACTGCCTTCCAAGAAGCTTGTCTGGTACATAATGCAGGATCACCTTGAATCATAAACTTCTTTCCTCCGTACTCTCATTTCAGACATAACTGACCAAAATTTGCCTCAATATTTCCAAGACAAGATAGCCAATCCATCCCTAAAACCATCTCTGAACCTCCCAACTCCATTAAGAAGAAATGTTGTTTAAATTCCACTCCTTGAATTTGGAAATTCAGTCCTTCACACACCACTTTATTCTGCACTATTTCACCATTTCCCACCTCAATCACATATGTTGGAGTCTCCACTAGTGTTAACTGTAATTCATCAACCAGTTTTGAAGATATGAAGTTACTGGTTGCTCCAGAATCAATTAATGTCAGTACCTTCCTTTCACCTATCTCTACCCACACTTTGAAGGATTTATTTGAAGTAAACCCCTCCTTACTTTGCATAGACAATTGCAAAGTTTTCAATTCTGCTACCCCTTCAGCTTCATGATCATTCTCTTCTACCACTTCTACTTCCTCCTCTTCATCACTTCCCCATTCACATAACCTCAAGCTTATATACCTCAAACTCATATACTTGAATTAGAATGGTCTCTTCCCCACTTCTCACCACACTTAAAACATAATCCCTTCTTCTGTCTCTCCTCTAATTTTGCAGGACTTAGTCCACTGCTCCTCCCTATTGCACCACTCATAGGTTTCCCTGCACCATTCACAACACCACCCTTCTCAGCTTCCTTTCTATAACCCCCCAAAATTTCCAGGATCTCTGAATTTTGCACTACCACTCCTTTCCTTCCAATCAACCTTGTCCCTTCCAGTAATTCCCTTCTTCTTTAATGCTTCATTCTTCTCATCTATCAGCAAAGCACGATCCATCATGTCAGTCAAATCACAATGGTCATACAACCTTAGCTCAGCTTGCAATTCTTCCTTCAATTCATTCAAAAAAATGTTGTCAAGCATTACACGATTCTCCTTTCTCAGTGGTGCTACCATCATCTCGAATTTTCCCTATACTCCATCACTGTACCACTCTGTTTCAAATTCAATAATGGTCCCAGTGGATTGTGAAGGATACCTGGCTGAAATCTACGAATCACATCAATTTTGAACTCCTCCCAAGTCCTCAATAGTGTTTGTTGTTCCCACCATTGATACCAGTTTAACGCCTTATCCTCCATCGCAATTATCACCCCATCTATCTTATCAACTTCACGTACACGATTCAGCCAAAAATAGCGTTCAACTCGCACTAACCAGCCATGCGCGTCATCACCCTTGAACACCGGTATTTCCAGCTTCCTTCTCCCACAATAAAACCCGTGATCTGAACCACCCTCACTTCTTCGTGGTCGAAATCAGTTTCCCTGTGATACAGGGCTACCATCACTTCAGTCCTCCACTTCGTCATCGTAAGCCACTCTCCCCATCGGTCGTTCTTGACGCCGGTGATGTCGTACTGGTTGCTCCTGGATGAACTGACGAATTTTTTCCACCGTGACTGCAAGATGATGTGTTTTTTGTTCTGCTACCCATTTACGAATGTGTTCCACATATACTTCCAACACATTCATCTTGTTCTCCAAACTTTCCACGTGATTCTCCATAATCCTTTGTTGTTGTTCTTACTCAAACGCATCGTAACCAAGACTCTAGATACCAAAATGAGAGCAGAGTTTCCTGGATTCCTCCTTGAGGTCAAGGAGAGATTTGAAGGGGGGGAATTGATAGTTATGGGAGAACATACAGGAGGATACGTAGGCACAGCACAGAGTAGTGGAGGACAATTCCACTATCTCCACTACTAACTAATTTGTTGTGAAAGCACATGGGTGAGGCCAGCAGGCTGAGAAGCGAGAGAATAATAGATCTGAGTATTATAAATAGATATAGCTGGCCCTAGTTTTTCATTGAGAAAAATTATTTCTTTTCTCTAACACTCTTCTCCTTTGTTGATCGGAGAGGGGTGGTTTTAGGTCATTTTTATCTAGAATCACCCATCTACATCTGTTTTCTTCTTCTTTTAATATAAATAAGTGATCTTCACATTGATCAAGTTTTTTCTTTTGCGTTTTTTTTTTTATGATTTCGCCGTTTGAGTGCGGCGTTGTGTTGTTGATCGTCTTGTGCGACGCTTTTGTTATCCCGTATTGTTGCGGTGTTCATTTGATTTCTATTGAAAGATCGGCTTCAGTAAATTACATCTTCAACCAATGATTTGGACATCCACGCTGCAGAATCGGATACATGAATACTCCGGTGACTTTATCATATTATTTGTTGTAGGTATTTTGCCATTGTATGCAATTAACTCAGATGCTATGAGTTTTGTTCGCAGATTCATCCTTTATGTTTTTAGCGATTTTGATTATGTGATTGTATTTGATGTAATTCATCAATTTGAATGAATGAATACAATTTTGTTTTTGTAAAAAAAAAAACCTATATAGGATTCATGTTTCAAGAAGAAAAAAAAACTGTTGGATTCTATCTTCCTTTAAGTCATGAATCCATTTTTTTTGCTATTGTTGTTTTGTTTGTGTTTTTACTATTTAATATCTTTCAATTGAGTTTTTCGGTAGTAATAATAGTAAACTCTGATAATTGTTTCGATAGAAAAAAACAATTTTTTTTTGGTGTGAAAAGGGATGGTGTCTACAGAAAAACCCAAAAGAAGTTGAAATAAGATGACACAAGATCCTGAAAATGTGATGTCCATTTAGATTGCGTGTTATTTTTTGACGAGTAAAGGATGAAAACTTATTGTTATGTGTGAAAAACACAATCACAATAAGTTAAAGGTAGAAGGTCATATTGCGATGGTCGTTTGAATTAGGATGGGAGAATCTTGTTGCTTAAATGATAAGGAATTTGACATTTTTGCCTACCAAATTATATATCCAATAGGTGTAAAAATAAACAAAAATTGGAGGGGTGCATTTTAGTCTACCAGGTTTTATCTCCCGATAAGTACTTTTAGGGGCATTTTTGAAAATTTGGGGGCAAAGAGCTATCATCATAAAAATTATTCTAAAATTTGGGCCCAAATTAATTTTTTTTATGGAACTATTAAATCCAACAAAAAAATATAAGGAAATTCTTATTTTTGTCTGTCATTTCTTATATTCTCTCTCGATGAACATATAATTGTATCAAGTATCAAATAAGAATTTTGGTACAATGATACTTGATATGATTGATAATGAGTTGATACAATGATATCTCTATCTGCGTATGTATTTTTACTCATATCAAGTATCAAATTCTTTGTCAGACTACCTTTGTACTACATTCTCATCACTGTACGTCTGCATTTCTTCTTCTCACATTAGTGAAGATTAGTGGGACCCATTAAAATTTGGTGTAACAGCTTGGACTCTTTTTCTACATATTTAGTAGGCAATCTCGACGTTCACGATCTTCCCTACCCCTCTCTAGTAGAGTTTTTGTCTTCCGTGGGAATCAAACCATGTTCTCTGAGGTTCAAGTACTTGTTCAGTCGATTCCCATTACCAATTGAGCATGAGAATCGAACCACGTACCATGCGGTTCAAGTACATGTTCAATCCATTACCACTGAGCTACTAACATTCAACCATCTTAATTTGACATCCATTTGTTTTCTTTTTTCTTCTTGAGTATAGAGGAAAAAAATATGAGAATATAACTACGCAGTTACATTTATGGCGCTTATAAAAAAAAATGCAGTTACATTTATGGCCATTGATTTATGTTTGAGCTCATGTGAAACAGCTAGTTTATATGCAAATAAATGAGCTTTTATATATTGTTATAAGTTTTTCAAGGTATTTAAAAGAAAAAAACTTATATAAATATAATTTTTGTTAGTGAAAACTAATAAAATAACATAAAAATTTATTTATTTACATAAATTAATTTCATAAGCTAAAAAATAAGTCAAATCCAAACGAACCTTCTTTTAACATTTATTGTGTAATCCTATAAGTCAGTAGACTTATTAAGCAAGTTAATTATAAGATGTATCAATGTATCTAATCTTACTATTTTATTTTAAGTATTACTTACCAAAGGAGGAAAATAGAAGAGAGGCCCCGCATTTAGAGCAGGCCAATGGCCATCAGTAGACTGAAGTGCTGATAGATAATGAACAGCTCTTTTCAACGTGGTTGTGACTTTTTCTTCTGTTACCTCGTCTTCATCTTCTATCTTTACCCTTGTTATTGTTTGTTTAAAGTTATTTTCTCTCAAAATCTACGTATAAAAACACACAAGGACAAGTATGTTTATTAAAAAAAAAATTAAAAGCAAGGACAAGTATGTTTATTAAAAAAAAAAAATTAAAAGCATGTTTATATTTTCATTTAGCATCTATTTAGTCAAATCCAACTAATTAACACATTACACATAATTCAACAAGCTTAACTAATTGATTTCAGTTTGTTTGTTCTCCTCTTTATATAGGATATATAAAAAAGTTTATTACTTCAAGTCTTCAATGATAACCAAACAACTGGCAAACAAAACTTATGGTGAAAGTTTGTCAAAAAAAAAAAAACTTATGGTGAAAGTCTTCTTCTGATAAGGGACTTGTATCTTGCACAGAAGGGGATGAGGTTCTGCTCTCTGAATTGCAATTTGCATAAAAGAAAATAAATATCTAAAATAAATAGAGAAGTAGTATCTCAGAAAATGCTATAAGCTAATTAGATATGTTTGTTATCAAACACGTCTATTTTTATTAAACAAACTTATAAACTAATACAATAATAAGCTAATTTATTTGACTTACCAAATACATACAAAGTAGTAGGAGTACTATTGAATTTATTTGTGTTGATGTGATAATATGCTAATTTATTTGTCTTGGCTCAAATTAAGACTTTGTCTTGGGGAACGTTTATAAGTAGAAAAAATAATCAATATTCGAAAAAGTTTTGAGTAGTCATAAAAATTTGGTCTCTTTTTTTTTTTTTTGTTACAAATTTGGTCTCTCTCTATTTGAATATTTGAATATATATGTTTGATAAAAAGTAGAAAAAAATAATATGTATTTTTATATGATTGTGATCAAATACTTGTGATCATTTAAATATTTTTTCAATATTCCGCTATAATTAGAAAAAAGTTAGATTGAGGTTATCAATATCTAGAAAGGACAAACTACAATTTTGATCTTTAATTTGAATGTATAACGCACAATCATTTTAGTGTTTGAATGTATTAAAATGGCAAACAAATCTATAAATGTCTTTTTTTATTATTTTAGTTCTCAAATCTGTTTTTAGGTAACCAATTTTGAACTTCTTTTTTTTCACCACTAGTATCATGCCTACTAGACCGTCTAATCTGTTTCGAACGTCAGTTCTAGCATCAAGTGGTCTCAGTCTTCTCTCTATCGCAATTGCGGTGGATCGAACTGTGGTCCCCTTATTAAGTTTAACGTCAATCACAACTAAACCGACTAATAATTAATTTTAATTAGTTAACTTTAGATGTTCGTCGTTCGTAAAAAAAAAAAAAAAAAAAAAAAAACTTTAAATGTTCCTCGTATATATGACTAGTTGATGAACATCTCTAGAAAGATATATGCATATGTATGTAGATTTTATTTGCTACAACTGAGATAATTACCTGAAGACGACAAAGAAGGTCACTGCATGACTTAACTTTGAATCGATTGTCGTAGAAATGTTGACGAGCTTTTTCAACTTGAGCTCTCTCCTCAAGAGTACCAGCATGAGGATCAAACTCCCATGTCTGCCTCCCTACAAAGTTATTTGTGCTGAATATGTTTGGGTCCTTTCCACCATCACCTATCTTCAACCTCCACATTTTCTTATAGTAGCATAATCTTTTATATATGTGTTGCAAAGTTCAACATATATGTTCTAGGCGCAAAAGGAAAGAGGATATTGAAAATTAGCAACTATATCATATATGTATGGAGTCTCATGTGTGAAAGTTTTATAGCAACCACAGTGTTGGCAGTGTTCAACGCCTTTTATTTATGGCAGTGTTCAACCTCCACATCTTCTTATAGTAGCAGCAGCAGGTGCATACATCATTGTCACTCTTATATATTGGTTGGTTATATGGTTTAAGAGATTGAACTTAATGCATTTAATTTGAAGCTATCGGTAGTACTTCCTCCGATCACTGTTATAACCAAAAAATCATTTTTTAGATTCATTCAAAAAGTAATGTATTTAGTCAATAATATAGACCAAATACATTACTTTTTCAATGAACCTAAAAAGTGATTTTTTTGTTAATAATAGTGACCGGGGAGAATACAATACAATTGTTTGATATTATCATTTTCATTTATTTTAAAAATATTGTGGGAAAACATTATCTTTGTTTATTCACCATATATGTCACATATTAAGTGATATAGTTGGTTGTTTTATGCATGCCAATATATAATTTTGATTATTAATATTTTTAATTATTTATTAATGAAAATATAAAAAGGTAATATTTTAAAAATATTCATCAAAACAACCAACAATATCTACATGCTAATATATTTGTTTTATTT
Organism: Trifolium pratense; assembly: GCF_020283565.1. Taxonomy (NCBI): domain Eukaryota; kingdom Viridiplantae; phylum Streptophyta; class Magnoliopsida; order Fabales; family Fabaceae; genus Trifolium; species Trifolium pratense. Next base: position 45,225,660 of record NC_060063.1, on the reverse strand, counting down.
ATTAGTAAAAAAATACAGTTAAAACAAAATATTCATCAAGTGTAATGGTGTAATATATACATCACATTGATTCTAGATTTTTTGTTGTTAATTTTTCACACAATTTCAATCGGTATTAGATCTCAGCCACTCGTTGAAGATTTGATGGTTTTGATGTTTCACACAATTTTATGATTAAATCAATCTCAACCACCTATTTTAAATCAGACAGTTGGCATTAATTACTGCAAGACACAGTAACCGCAGGAAATCCTATTCCGATTATATTGGTTTTTTTTTATTACAACATTGGTTGGTTATTTGGTTTATTGTACTGTACCTAAATTAATGCAATTAATGTAATGTAAAGATAGCCGACCAATTAAGAATACAATTGTACTTGTACGTGTGTTTGATATTATCATTCTCTTTATTTTAAATTAAATATTGTGAGAAACATTCTCTTTATAATTATATATTATTTAGTAAAATAATTTAACATAAAAATTGACACATTTCTGAAGTTTGAGCAATGAAATTTTATTGTTAAATTAGGAGTACATATAAATGAGAGAAAGTGGGAAAGTGAAAATGAGAGAAAGTAATGTGTTGCGTGGATATATATGTGAATATATGAATAAAAGTGTTGAGTTATTGTCTCTTTTAAGCCGCATGTGAGCGTCACAATTTTGTCCTTTATAAAAGGTATTTCAGTAGATTAAAGTATATCAGTATCGTGTATAAATTATTGTTAGTCTCGATTTTCTAACGATGTGAAATATTTTGGTGTACTGAAACTGTTTTTCGTCGGTCGAGGCTAAGAAGATAAAGGACATGTGGCCTCTGTCTTCTCCTTCTAGCGTTAATGTTCCATTCCACCACACTTGTGAACCGATTTGTATAAGAAAATATTTTTCAGAAGGAAACAAAAAAAAACTAATCCTAGATATGGTGTGGACTGTGGAGCACGTACCTTGGAAAAAGGAAAAAGATAGGTAACCGGTTAATTAAGAAGGAGATGATGATGGTATGGTACTCATTACACAGATAATGATAGTTGATTGATAGAAACCAATCGTACGTGGTCCATAGGGCTTGAACTTGGAGTCTTGTGGTGTACAAATCCTCTGAGAGTTGCTTTAGGATAGAATCATAAAATTGAAGACACGTCTAGCGATGGGATAACAATGAGTAGGGTATGGGTAGGGTACTATAGTACTCATTCCCATACCCGCAGTTTTAAAAAATACTTGTATCAATTCTCATACTCACGTGGGTAACAATCTTTGTCCCCGTCCCCATATCCTATGGGTACATAAGTACCCATACCCGTACCGTTACCCGCATTTTTGCTAAAAATAAATAGATCGATTATAAAATATCATATCATTTTAATATAATTAATTTTTTTTAAAAGATTTTAATGTCGACTCATGAAAATTATAAACAAAAATTTTATCAATCTCATGTTAAAGTTCATTTTTTTGTTAACATATTCACATTGTCTTTGTATTATATTATAAATAAACATTTTTATTAAAAATGTGTAATAGTTTAATAGTTGTTGTATTTTTTTCAAATTGATATACATATCTTATTATATAAAAATATATATAAAATATATATATATATATATATATATATATATATATATATATATATATATATATATATATATATACATTATGTGGGTATGGGGCGGGGTGGGTACTAACGTACCCGCACCCATACCTGTTCATTTTTGCGGGTAATTACTCATACCCATGCCCGTACCCAAAATGCAGGTTTTTACCCTACCCATTATGGGTAATTTTTGCGGGTGCCCACTGGGTATGGGTCAAATTATCATCCTAGGATGTTCATAGGATTCAGATATTGGTTGATCACTCAACTCATAATTTATCTAATCTAAATTTGTTTAAATTCAGGTTTAACTCGGACTAATTTGCTCAAATTCAAAGCGGCTTTATTTAAGTAACGTGTTTATTAGAGCTGTCAAAACGGGCGGCCCGGCCAAATTCGGGCCGACCCGGTCGGGCTTCGTCGGGCCGGGCTAAAAAGTCCGGATAAAATACGGGCTACCAAAATTAGTGCTCGAGCCCGGCCCGGTACGGGTAGTCGGGCTTTCGGGCCGGCCCGGTTTATTTTAAAATTTTTTACTTCTAGTGCTCAAACTCAACCATATAAATAGCATTAATAATTCTCGCACGTCCTATTTTTTATTCATCCGCTATATAATAATTCTCGCGCGCCGTATTTTTACTCATCCCCTATCTACGAATTTCTCGCTCGCCCTATTTTTACCCATCCACTACTTACGAGTTTCTCGCATGTCATATTTATACTCAGTGTTTTAAAAATCGGACCAGACCGGTTGAACCGGGAACCGGAGGGTAACCGGTCTGGTTCGACAATCAGACCGCCCATGTTATTGAACCGCAGTGAACCGGTGTGAACCGAAATAAACCGCAGAAAACCGGTCGGTTCAACTCAAATTTGGAAAAAAAAATTAGAATTCGTTTTTTTTTTTATGTTTTTTTTTTCAGAACGCGTTTTTTTTTTTCCTACTTATTGTATGAAAACAACTTTCCACATAAATTTTGATTTTTTTAATTACACAATTACTTTTGATTTTTTTATTTTTATATTTTTTAGATAAACTTCATATTTTGTTTATTGTTTGTCTTGTGTTGATTTAATTTTTCAACTCTCACTTTTTTGTTTACAATGAAGTTGATGATCGAACTCAAGACTTCATTTATACGGAGTATATCTAAACCTTTCACCACAAGACTTCATTTAATATTAGGTCACTGATTTTATTTTATTTATTATCTATGAAAGTGTGTCTTTTTGATAATAATACGCTTCGTTTGGCCTACTTATTTTCTACTTTTCTACTTCTCCTTAAAAGAAATAGAGAAGTATAAAATTGTATTTTGCTCTATTTCTCCTTAAAAGAATTACCGCAATAAAGTAAAGAAGTAGAAAAGTAGAAAATAAGTAAGGTCAAATGGGGCCTAAGTAACAATGAAAGATCTAAGGAAAAAAAAAAAGTAACAATGATTTTTTTTAACTATATAGAGACCGGTTCAATAACTATATAGAGACCGGTTCATTCCACCGATTTAATCCGGTTTAATCCGATTTGTCATGCGGTTCGACCAGTGACCCAGTGGTTCGACCAATGAACCAATGAACCAGTACCCTCATCGGTTCGATGTCCGGTCCGGTTTTTAAAACACTGTTTATACTCATCCGCTACCTACGACTTTCTCGCGCGCCCTATTTTTACTCATCCGCTACGTACGAGTTTCTCGCGCGCCCTAATTTTATTCATCAACTACGTACGAGTTTCTCGCGTGCCCTATTTTTACTCATCCACTACCTACGAGTTTCTCGCACCCTATTTTTACGCATCCGCTACTTACGAGTTTCTCGTGCGTCATATTTTTACTCATCCGCTACCTACGACTTTCTCGCGCGCCCTATTTTTTCTCATCCGCTACGCACGAGTTTCTCGCGCGCCTTATTTTTATTCATCCACTACGTACGAGTTTCTCGCGCGTTCTATTTTTACTCATCCGCTACCTACGAGTTTCTTGGGTGACATATTTTTATTCATCTGTTACTTAAGTAGCGGACGGTGTTTTATAATTTATATTACAAACTAATTTCAAACCATCCAAAACAAATTATTTCTATTGATATTTTATTTTATTTTTTAAATTTTAATTTTTTCGGGCTTGCGGGCCGCCCGCGGCCCATTCGGGCTAGCCCATATTTTAATCGGGCTTTGTCGGGCCGGGCTAAAAAGCCCGGAATTAATTCAGGCTAGGATTTTCAAGGCCCGAGCCCGGAAAAAAAATCGGGCTTGGCGGGCCGGCCCATTCGGACTAGCCCATTTTGACAGCTCTAGTGTTTATGATCTTAAACTCATGAATCTACAAATTAATCTGTTCAAAAAAATTAAATTTATATACAATAAGCAGCGCAACTAATTTATATATGGATCAGGATCAAATGACGTTAAGATGTCAAATTTTTTATATAACACCTCTGATAATTCTTTACCGGATAATCGTATTACAAAATCGCGCTGGATTGGAAGATACTATAAGATTGATCATATATATATATAATATAATATTAATCAGAAATCATTTGATACGTCAATGAGATACATCAAAATTAACGTCTTACGAACATCCAAATAATGAGTTAATTTTGATTTATCTCATTAACGTATAACATTAGGTTTTTTCTTTCAAAATATCCTCTTTTGAAAAGAAAAATAAAAACTACTGTAATATATTTACCCCAAAGTTTTTTTTCGAAAATCCCTTTTAAAACTAATATAACAAATTGCCCTACTTTTGAATTTTCTATATATTTACTCCAATTCGTGTAAGGTAATAGTGATGAAAATGATTTTTTTTATATATATATTAAAATGAAAATTTTTTAGTTGAACTCCATTTAGCAAAGGAAATGGCGGAATCAAGATGAATAGGTACTTTTTTCAAGTTCAAAATTTATGGTTTAAGTTAACATAATAAATATTAGGGTGTACAAAATTTCTACCATATTTTTTATTTTGGCTTAATTAGTAAAATGGTCCTTAAATATATTTTTGGTTTCACATTGATCCCTTAAAAAAAATCTAAATAGGTCCCTTAAAGAAGAAAAAAAATGTCTGAATAGGTCCTTAAAGACATTTCCGCTAATCAGTTTGGTCCAATTCGGACCTTTTTTAGGGACCAAACTGATTAACGGAGATGTCTTTAAGAGACTTATTTAGACCTTTTTTTTTCTTTAAGGGACCTTTTAGGAACCATTCCAATTTCCCGCCACATGATACCTATCACTACGAATAATAAATCTCATGACCAAGTTATATCCGGATTTGACTGAATAACATTCATTCTGTTCATGTATACAGTTTGTTAAATAAGAGGAGGGTAATCAAAGAGATTTCGTTATTAAAAAAAAAAAAAAAATCAAAGAGATTTCGTCAAGTTGATATCAATGGCAACAGTGCATTGCATCTTGCTGCAACTTACAGGAGGTTTAAGCCTTGGCGGGTACCTGGTGCTGCAATGCAAATGCAGTGGGAATACAAGTGGTATAAGGTATTGAATATTTATCCCTCTAAATAGATTAGAAATCTTCACAAACTAACTTATCATTTTTGGTGATCATGTTATTGGTGCGAAGTATCACCAACTCTGTGAATCTGATTACATTTTTTCCATCCACAAAACGAGACATTGATTAAGGAATTTGAGTCAAGTTCCTCTCATACCAAAATACTATATATATATATATATGTTTTGTCTTGCATAAAGTGGATTTCATTGTAATCTGGTTAATTAAATTGCTGATTGGTAAAGTAAATAATATTTTTTTTAGTTTTCATCCCTTGGTTCTTAGGGGAAGGGGACCCTAATACTCCAGAGTTCGGGGCGAGTTCTGGCATCAAGTGGTTCCAGTCCCCTCCCAAATGCAATTGCGGGGGATCGAATCGTGGTCCTCCCTACCAAGTTCAGCATCAATCACCACTGAACCAACTAACATTTGGTGGTAAAGTAAATAATTCAAGTTACTCATAATCAGGGCCGACACAGACCAAGTGCAGGATGTGCTATGGAGCTGGGCCTCAAATTTTTGGGGGCCTATTTGTCCAATTTTTTGGGCCAAATTTACAAACTTCGATATTATATATTTTCTAATGTCATTTTAAAACATAAATTGGGATTGGCCAAGTGGTGTAGTCAACCGTGCGTTTTTATGAACCTCAAGGTCACTCTATAAAATCCTGTTTATGTGAACTTTTTTATGTTGTTTTGAAAAATAAAATAACAATGAATTAGAGAGAGTTCAACGCATGATGACCTGCAGTCTCTCACTTGTAAGTTGTAACAAATGCACTAAACATTACAAAATATATATATTTTACATAGTCCTTGTATATTCACTTATATATTTATAATTTTTAAAAATATTGATTTTTTTTTAAAATGAACTTTTATTAAGGGTATACTTTTAAAATTACAACGGGCCTCCAAATTTGCTTGGACCGGCCCTGCGCATAATGTTTGTGTTTTTCAGCATGTTAAGAACTTCATGCCGCCTAATTTCTATGAACGTTATAATAAGGATGGGAAAACAGCAAAGCAAGTCTTCATTGATAGACATGCACCACTTGTAAAAGGTGGTAATGGCTCACCAAAACCGCAGAACAAAAGAGGAATACAAATAGATGAGACAAACGGAGGCTAGGGTTTCCTAACATTCACATTGATATTCAGTTAATAAAATAGGATATTTTCTCTTTAGGCCCCCCACGTTTCTTTTATACCCCCCTTACTTACGTTTTTGCCCCTGCACGGTGTTTCGGGTTATACGAATCGAACTTTAAAACAATTCGGTTAATAGAAATCGATCGCGTTTAACTTCGAGTTTTGTCAACCGAAGTTAACTGATATAGAAACAGAAGCATTTCATAACCTCTCAGTTACGTATTTTCTTCTAAACACCAACAACACCACTCCTTCTTCTTCTTGAGAGCGATTTTGTGGAAAACTTCAACATCCTATCTCAAACCATTCTTAATCAAGTAAGTTCCATGCATTTACATTCACTCTTTTCTCATTCCATGTTTTTCTTATCACATTCACTCTTTTCTACGTTTTTTTCCCTCTCTGAGTAATTTTCTATCTCAAAATTCTATGTTTGAATTGTTGAATTAATGATTAGTTGTTAGTTTAGTTAGATGTTAACATGAATGCATGTGATATTAGGTTCAATTTGTGTATGTGATTAGTTGGTATTATGGTCTACACTACGTGTTCGACAAAATGTCTAAGTCAAATTAAATGTGTTTCCATACGAATAATGTTTCCATAGGTGTTAGCATTAAACGTTGATTGAATTATAGTTTGAATTTATCATAGTTTATAAGATTGTATTGAGTTTGACGATATTTTACCATGTTAGGATAAATATGGAAGAAAATGTTGGGAGAGGTAGGCATGGCAAGCCAAGCAATGCAAATGCTTCCGCTCGTAGAGAGCTTGCTGCAAATCGCCCTGCCAAACGAGGTCGTAGTAAGCAGCAAGGACCAATTCCCGCGCGAGGGACACATGATGCTGAGGCGGGTGGTTCGCGTACGCGTACACGGTCACGTTTAGGCCAAGCACAAAATGCTGCTGAGGATGATGATTTTGACGCGGATCAATTTCTAAATCAGGATGCCGAGTATGGCGAACCTGAAGAACCGCAACCTGATGAACTGCAACCTGATGAACCGCAAATTGAAGAACCGCAACAACCACCACGACGGAGACCGCAACAGCGACCACGGCAACCACGACGAGATGCAGCAAATGAGGGTTATGGAGGAGGACCAAGTGATATGTCATTATTAACACAATACGGAAATCATAGGGCGGTTCCGATATGGGATGCAGAACCAGATGATCACGAGGTACCGTTAAGTGTATTAATTGTTTTATTAAATGTATTAATTGTTTTAAATACTGTGATTATGTTAATTAAGTTTTCAATGTTTTGTGTTGTTGTAATTTTTCAGGTTTTAAAGAGGACTCTGCGTTGCCAAGCTAGCGGGAAAAAGGTTATGGACATCGTCAAACCGCCTCGTAGTGAGAGGTGGTTTTGGGATCCAATAGAAGCATCGGGATTGGAGCCGCTTACCCGTGTCAATTTTAGCGTACTTGACTATGGGGTTATATGGGCATTTGTTGAAAGATGGCATCCGGAAACAAGTACTTTCCACCTTCCGTTAGGTGAGCTCGGCATCACATTGGACGATGTACAATGTTTGTTACATCTTCCAATCCAAGGAAAGTTTTTGAACCATACGAAGATGTCAAGGGGAGAAGGGGCTGACATGGTTAGTTCATATCTAGGAGTTGAGCGAGAGGATATTGATAAAGCATTTGCCGAAACCAACGGGGTACATTTGAAGCATACTACCCTGCAAACTCTATACACAACAAACCAGACGTCTGCTGAAAGAGCGATTGCTGAAAATAAGCCGGCGCATGTTGTTAGGCTTTACAGGGAGAGGAGCGTAAGGGCTTTTATGCTACATTTGGTCTGTTGTACAATATTCAGCAACAAGAGCAGTTACTACGCGGATGTTGTGTATTTGCAGTACTTTCAAGATTTGTCATGCGTTCATGAATGGAATTGGGGTGCTGCTGCTCTTGTTCATCTGCAGCATTATTTGGATCACGGATCTGCGGTTAGCACGACTCAGATGGCTGGCTACATGTCATTTCTTCAGGTAAAAATATCTGAGCGTTATATAAGATATTATTTGTATTTGTCTAATTTGTCACATAGACTATGTTTGGCTATAATGAATCTTGTTCGTCATACTTTCAGGGATGGATTATTGCGCACTTTCCGAGACTTAGTGTGTGGGTGGAGGCTCCTAGATATACAGCGAACATGCCACTAAATTCAAAGGTTGTTCCTGGGCAAGGACATAAGGATGCAGCTGGATATAGAAGCAGTTTGGACAATATTCAAACTTACGATTGCGTGTTCAGCCCGTATGATGCCCACCGACAAGTGCGACCTTTGATAAATGCATGTTGGTTTTCTGGATGGTTAAGGTGTGGTAAATTGAAAGCCAAGCATTTGCCGGAACGTGTGCTAAGACAATTTCAACATGTGCAAGGCATTCCAAGAAACCCGAGTATGTCTGCAACGCCGGGGATGAACTTGTGTGAGATAGATCGTGTGTTTACGGAAGAATTGGAGCTGAGAATGATAGATGAAGAGATGAGGGGTCGGCCTGTTACAAGCCCGTGGGACACTGAACCCGGATATATGTCATGGTTTTATAGAGTGTCGCATCCAGTTATGCGACCCGTAGAAGCTCCTGAATCACCACCAAGGCCACCTAATTTAGAGGTGTTAATAGAGGCGGCGGAAGCAAGAAATGACCCTAATCTAATGCAAGTTTGCCGGAGTGTAAAGGTTGAGGTCGAAAGGGCAGTTCGCGATGGTGAGGCGGTTGAAGGAACTCCAATTCATGGTACTTTGCAGCGGATTCTGAATTTGCTTAATCCGATACTTGCTTATAGGCGAATTAAGCGGGGGAAGGGGACACGCTACCACACTCGGGGGTAGACTTTGTTTGTTTTTGTAACTTTAATGTTGACGTGGTTGTTTATAAACTCTGATGTTTGTTTTTATTTTTGATGTAACTTTGATTATGACAATCGGATGTAGTACACTACGTATTTTAGTATCGTTTAATTCGTAATTTGTTACCGGTTGTTACGTTTTTTATTAATCGCTAAAATATTTTTAGATTGGATGGTTAATATGTTGATGCTCTGTCATATATAACATACTAAAATGTGTTATAAACAGGTTTGGACCTCAAATGTGTAGAGGTTGTGCAAGGCAAAGACTCACATTGACTGGTTTTTTGGCCTGATATACTTCGGTTTATACGGACCGAAATTGTTTAAATTCCCAGTAAGGTAGGATTTAACTCGATATTAAAGTTGTTTCGATTTAACTCGATATTAGACAAATCAAACACAATAAACGGAAATTAGGAATTACATCGGAATGAAATTGTTACAACGCATCAAATGGAAACATGATTTCGATCTTCCGGACGAACAAGGCTAGCAAGGATGGCTTCGACAGATCTTGTCAGCGTTGCATCTAATTCGATAGGCCCCCTGTTGCTATACTGCTCGAAAATTGAGAACATAGTTTCAATATCATCATTGTTTTCAAGCATCATATCGGTGAAGGAAATGCGTCCGTCGGGACCGATCGACGGTTTACGGTACTTGAGACTCGAAACTGTTCTGTTATCGTTCTGGTTGTTGGTGGTACGATTCAGCTCGTTCAGTTGTTGTTTCAGACCATCGAACGTTTCACCATCGTTAATGCGAAACAAAATTGGTTTTTCGTGGTTGAAGTAAACTGCTGCAAGGGTAGATCTCATGCGTTGTGTGAGTGAGACATCCATTTTTTTGTGAGTTGAGTGTTGAAAAAAGATGTGGTAATGTACATTAATTTATAGATCATATTGTTGCACATTATTGTGGTAGGTGATGGTTATTGTGGTAGGTGATGGTTAATGTGGTAGGTGATGGTTAATGTGGTAGGTGAAGTTTAAATGGTATGTGATGGTTATTGTTGCACATATTGATTAATTAAAAAACTTACAACTTACATTGTTAATTCAAACATTCATTAACTGAAAATTACGTAACATAATATAAAATTCAACAACAACATAAACGGAAAATCAACAACATAAACGGAAAATCAACAACATAAGGTAGCATACAAACGTGGATATTTCGGATCAATTTCAATCCAGTCGAACATTTTTCTCACATCTTCATCATCTTTCAACTCTTTCCATTCGTATTTCCGTGGTGCATCATCATATCCTCCAACATGGTCAGCTGCCAGATCGATATATGACTCATAATACGCTAGATTGTCTATTTTGATTTGTCTAGCGTATTTGAAGCGATACATGGCTTCAATCGTATTTTTGATAGTTTGAAGAGTTGTTAAAGTGTTTTTCAAATCAACGCAGAACAACTCGTCGTTACCGCGAAACTTGATTGAAAATGGATAAGAAGTCGCTAAATTGTTTTTAACAAAACGTTTTGAAGTACTCATTTTGTAGAAAACGATTTAAATTATTTTCTAACTCTCCCTATACGTATTTATAGTACATAGAAATCAATAATATCCACATATATTGTCGGTGCAATATTGACCACGAATATCGACCACGAATATCGACCACGAAAATATTGTCGGTGCAATATCGACCACAAAATATTGTCGGTACAATATCGACCACAAAAACTTGTCGGTGCAATTTCGATCATTTTTCACATAATACCTACCTTTCTTCAATCCCCCCCATCAAGTCTCTTATACCCCCTTCGCAAAATTTAAATTTCCAAAATCGTCGAGGTCAAAACCTGTTTTTTCTTTCAATTCATTTCCAAAATTCTATCAGGCTAAATACAATTTGTTACAACATTTCATAACCAAAGTTTCATAATCATATTTCATAACAATAATACCAAAGTTCAATATACAATAATACCACATTTCATAACCAAGGTTCATGTGTAAATTGCGCATACAAAGTTAATATGTTACAAAGCATAATCGGCATGGTATACATCACAAAATAATGCGCTTAGCTACCCTTTCAAAAAATAGTGCGCTTAGCTACCATTTCAAAAAATAATGCGCTTAGCTAATTCAAAATGAAACTACTAAAATCTACTACAATTCCAACGGATCGTCTTTGCTACCCTTTCCAATCGTGACTAAGTCATCGCCTGCTCTTTCAATGGTCAACAGCTCACCAAACTTTTGCATTCTATCCAAAAACATGGGCTCCCAATCTGCAGCTTCTTCGGAACAAGAGTTTTTCCACTGATGAGCCGTTGGAGGTATCGGACATCCTACTTTCAATCGCACTAACACAAAGTGGTCAGCGAGCGCGCCGATGCAAATAATCTTGGAATCCAAGTCTGACGTGTCTGATGGAGGTTTGCCACGCAATGGGAAACAAGTTCTAGATGCTCCACACTTTTCCATATTTGATAGTTGAACAACAACCCTCTGAAAATGAGTAGCCACAACGTAACCCATATCCGGAAAAGTAAACCATTTGTCCTTGGTTGCAATAGCATGTTTACTCCTTCTCGGTGGTGGGAAAAGTGCATCCGTGACATACTTGTAACGCTCAGTATCGAACAACTCCACATATGATTCCTTATGCAATCTCAGCTCCCTCTCCATGTTCAGTCTGATCAACTCATAATCTTGTTGATTTCCTTTTTGGTGCAAAGCTACCACACGGTATCCACAATAACCGTCACCTTGAACGTCAATAATATCTTCAATAAATGGGTGCATGAACTTCGGCATATGGTTGATAAAAGGAATTTCAGGAGGTGCTGGAGGTGCTGGAGTCAAAGTACGGATGACGAGTTCTTTAGGCACCTCAGGCACTGTTTGTGAAGTCGACGGCTTTGACTTTGTTGCTTGCGACTGAGATGCCTGTGTAGCTGCAATATGATCATCAACATGCTCCCACCGAGACTTATCCCTGCTCGTGGATCTTGTGACACGAACTGATTTTTTCTTTCTAGCACCTTTTGTTTTGGCCTTTTGAAGCGGAGGTTTCACAGAGGTGGTTTCTGGATATGCAATGAGACGAAGTTGATTCCTAATATCATTCTTCACGCTAACATCGGCTGTTTTTAATCGTTCCTACAAAGAAAGAAAAAAAATCAAACTCATTAAAATTAATTGTATACAAAGTGTAACATTATACACATAATGTGAAATTAAAATCATAATAAAAAGGTATACGAAATGTAACCATTATATTTATGAATGTGTAATAACCTGAATTGCTTTCCACTCAGCCAAGCAATCATAATCGTCAGCCACGTCGCCCGGTGCCGGCTCATCTTCGAAACACAGTTTCTTCCATTGAGGGTGAATCTCATCCAGTCGGATAGGTTTGTTATTTTTTATCTTCTTCGCAATCAAGCATGCACATGGCAACCCGTATGTCCTTCTCATAACACAGCCACACTTTTTGCTATCCATACCACATTCTTCGACCCTGTTTGCTTCGTCATAAATGTGATCCATAGCCTTTCTTGAGATTTTATAAAACAAGAATGCGTAAAGAGGATCATCATCGTATCTGTGTTCCGCAACAGACATACTCCGACCGAATTCACCTTGTACTTCAGTGAACTGACTTATCAACATCTTATTTATCGCTTCCCATCCTTTCACCAAGTCACCGTTACCGTCCTTCAAGTAACCTTTCAACACACCATGACATGATTCAGCTCTATTCGTGGTGTGATTCCCCATGTGCATATGTTGGTCTACCCAAGCATTGACAACCCTTTCTTTATCAGTGTCTAGGACAGTCTCTTCAACATAACGCAAAAACTTTGGCCATCTCGCACAGAGCTCCCTAAACACCATAACATTGTCAGCATATTCTTTTTCCGTTGGCGACTCTAACACATCATTAAAAGCATCGGTGATTTGATCCCACACATCAGTCTGCTTCTCATTCTCTCCATTCTTGATTTTCACAATTTCCTTCATCTTAGAGCTCACGTTCTTTTTTACATGGAAACGACAAACCATTGCAGCCGATGTTGGAAATACCTCGGAAACTGCATTCATCAGAGCCAAATCCCTATCGGTGACAATCACCTTCGGTCTAACATCCTCATTCCTTAAGAGACTGACACACTGCTCTAGAGCCCAAGTGAAGTTGTCTTCTCTTTCATTGGTAAGCCAAGCAAATCCAACATTGAAAGATCTCCCAGTTGATGTGAATCCGACAATCTCAAATAACGGCATTTTGTATTTGTTTGTTTTGTATGTCGAATCCATCAAAAGCACAGTAGGAAAAGAATTGAACAAACTTATAGATTTAGGATGTGCAAAGAAAATGTCTTGAACGTGTTCGGATCCGTCTGCAACAACCGTCCTATGTTTGAAAAAATACCCGGTCTCGACAAGTCTTTTGGAGAGGTGTTGCATTTCAGTCATTGATGCCCTCATTTTAAGTTTTAATCGATGACTTAAATTGTAGAGTTGCTTTGCCGTTGTCTTGTTGTTTGGATCCCTATCTTTCAATGTGGACATTATATTCTTAGGCGGAACCAAATTCCTTGACATTTCCTCCATACATTGCCTTTCTTCCGGTTTGAGACGACCGACAATGAGATGGCCTTCAACTGCCTTGTCCAACTCGTGGTTATGTTTGCCATTTACAACGGTCAAATGCCATGTTTTATCGGCATGACAATAACCACGGAGTCGAAATGGACAGCCGCATTTCCTCGTGCCGGTTTGATCAGATTTTAGCTTCTTATTTGTTGACACGTACCGGCCTCCCCGCTCGCAATCCAACCTGAAATATTGCTTCCTCTTATCGCTGCCGTTGTCGGATTTGCCAATTACAATTGCAAACTTTAGCTTTAAGGCAATCTCCCGAGCCCATCTAATCAACTCATCTCGGTCAGGGGTTGCCATTTCAGTGTAAAAATGATCTGATGTATCAATCTCATATGCAACAGGTCTAGATGGAGGTTTATCAGGCGGAACCTCAACAATTCCCGGGGCACAGATACCTAGCACAAGCTCTCGTTTGCCCGCCATAACTACATAATATAAGAGGGATAAACACATAATTAGCCACATATAATACTTAATACATATAAAATTGGTAGCACATTCTATAATCCATAACAGCTAAGGCAATGCAAGCAAAACAGACAGTCAAGGCAAATAATTACACATTGCAAAAATTAAAGTTCCAGTTATTTCGGTTAGTATCAACCGAAAGAATCCTTCGGTTAGGCTTGGCAAGCAAACACGTTTAAACCAACACAAAACCAAAAGTTCCAGTCACTTCGATTCGTAATAACCGAAGGATTCCTTCGATTTCTATAAATCGAACGATTTTGTGTCAGAAACCTACCAACCTAACATGTATGACAGTTGAAAATAAAAGAAATTAAACGGAAGATTACCTTAATATTGTGCTTCAAATCGCCTTCCAACCCTTAGCAAACGTTCCAAACTTGATTTTAAGCAGCGATTTGAGTGAAAAACGGATTGGATTTTGGGATCTCTTTTGGTAGTGTGGGGATGAAGTATTGAAAGTGATGAAGAATGTGAGAGGTTGCTTTCTATATAAACATACTTCGATTCGTAAAACTCGAAGTATAAAGCGAGTGGTTTTTAAAAACCGAAGTTTTTATTTTTTCGATTCGTAAAACCCGAATTTGCTAACCAAAAAAGTGGTCATTTTCGAAGGGCAAACTGGGATTTAAGGGGGGTATAAAAGAAACGTGGGGGGTGGGGAGAGAAAATATCATAAAATAGAGTTACAAGGGATTATATAGCAAATCTAATTGGCACAATAGCAAGCCCAATAACTTATTATCTAACACCTACGCTCAAACTCACGATGTGTTAACAAGAAGCATTGTAAGTTTGTCAAACAAAACAAAATACGAAAAACATACTAAATAATATAGAGAAATGCTACTTAAAGCGAAAGATTTTGTCCCGAAACCATCACGAACAATACATGTTGTAATTTCATTGGCTTGACTTATCAAACCTACTCCACATGTGTATGGTAACGCAGTTTCTGAATTTTAAGTAACACTGTCGTGATGCTTCGCGAAATTAAAATTCGCTAAAAATAGCACAGCTGAATAATATAAACTCAAAACTTTTTATCTTAATACTACCCCTCAAGCTAAATCTTACTAAGCTTTTAAGCTTGTTACAAGTTACCCTGAAAATAAATCAACCAACTACTAGCGTAACCAACCGAGCTAATAACTAACCAATTGAAAGAAGCAACCAAAGTGAGCAATCATCCGAGAGAGAAGTAACCTCCAAAGAGAGAAACCATCAGATAGAAGAATCAATCTCAAACCAATCCAACATCCAATTTATTCCAAGCTTACCAAAACCAAACCAAAAGAACCAATCAAGGGAGAGGAGACCGATCAAACAAAAGAACCAATAGGGAGAAGTGCAATGCAATCAGGAGAGAAGTGCAATAGGGAGAAGTGCCATCAATCAAAAGAACCAATAGATGGAGAAGTGCAATCAGAAGAAACAATAGAGGGAGAAGTGGAATGCAATCAGAATAAACCAAATTGAAACCAAATTGTGAGCACTTAAATCACCAAATGTGAGCACTCGACTCACCAAACAACCAAATTTGTAGTAGACGATCAATAAGAAGAATCAACAGAAAGAAGCAATCAATCAGAAGAAATCAGCAGGGAGAAACAATCAGACTGAAGAGAGAAGGAGCAAAACCAAACCGAAGAGTCAACATCGGAGAGAAACAACCATTCAGAAGAATCAATAGAGAGAGACCAATCAATCAGAAGAAACCAAAGAGAGGAAGACAATCAAAGAAGAGAAACAAACATGGACAAAGAGAAGATCAACCAAAGAAGAGACAATTAAAGAGAAGAATTGAGACCAAAAAAATTCAAATTTATCTTCGATGAGAACTTTTCACAAACACTAGGAGCATTACATTATGGAATATGAACACATCATAGGTGATAGGATACCTACAATTCATCATACTATAATACTTTAAAGTACTAATCATTTCGATATCTGCAAATAAATCACAACACAGTAAAAAAGACACCAACTAAATTTATAGTCATCACTACATTTATAGACACCAGCTAAAACAGTAACACTTAAGGTTCAATCTTCCTATTCATCAATCAGACTAATGACATCACTAAATTTATAGACACCAACTAAAACTCATAAAAGCTTAAGAACTTGATTCACATACAATTACAAACTAAAGGAAATTATTACCAGAACTAGTCTGCTTCTTATCACCACCACTTCGATCCACAACCTCCTCGACTCCTCATGATCCGCAGATTGACCACTGTCCCTGTACTACTGATGATCAATTATATCTACAGGTAGCTCATCATCAACATTCTCCGAAACTTGAGTTCATCAGATTCATAACCTTCATCCAATAACTGTATCAAAATCATCCAACTTCTGAGTGTCGGTATGCAATAATATCCAACATTTCAGTCTAATTAGCTGCAATGAACGAATGTAATGCAGATTCCTCATTCCCCACACACAAAACACAACCCTCCATCTAAACTGCCTAATTTTAGACGAAATTCTATTAAGAAGTATCTTCCAAGAGAAAGCAACTACCTTGGAAGGTGCCAGACTCCTCCTAGAAATTTCAAACACGTACAACTTTTCCACACACAGATTTACCTCACTAAGAACTACTAGTGCCACTTACGCTCAATGAGAATGTAGTATCTGGGAGTTATTTTAAAAACGATTACAAACTAGACTTATATGACAATATGGCGAGTTCTTGTTGGACGTCAATGTAAAACAACTGTCTTTAGAATAGGAACGGAAACATAATGTGTACCAAAGATGACCTAATAGTAATTAATAATTTACATTTCACATTAAGATATAGCAAGAATAGGTTCTGCAATTATCATAGCAAAGAAGTTCAAATTCAACTAACTAACTAACTAACTAATCCATTCGAAAAGAACTAATTAAAAATCAGTTGCAACATTTCAAAAGAGAGTAATCAGAAGAAGATGAAGATGTTTCTGACTTGAGATAAATTCGCATAAAGCTTCGGAGACACTTCAATCTATCCTCAACAGGTTGCATTTGCGTCTCAAGGTTGATAAATTTCAAATCCCCTTTGAGAGAAAGAACATCTACCAAAATACCATCCAACACAGCAAGTGCAGTCACCAAACAATGTTTCTCAGCTTCTTCTTCTTCTTTTTTCTCTTCTTTTTCTTCATCTTCAGCGGCAACATTGTCAACAGCAGCAGCATCTTCTTGTGCTGCTTCTTCACCGTCTTCGTCATCGTCTACTTGTTCTTGAGGCATGACCGGGTTATTTATACGATGCTGCGATTTGAAAGCGTTGAAGAATTCCTTGGCCTTAGAAAATTGAACGGTGATATCATTGAGCAATTTGTGAAGGTGGTTCTTCATGAATTGAGGATCAAGAACCAGCGATTTCCATGATTTGCAAACACACCTCAATTGTAGAGTATCGTTCAATTCAACCCTATTAAGGATTTCAATCATCACTTCCTCCGGTAGAATCGTAGTCAGTGACTCCGCCGTTGCTTCCGCCATCATGCGACTTCGGCTCCGCGTCATCACCACCATTGTCGAGATTTGGATTTTGGTTAGGGTTTTTTTTTTCTCGTTCAGGGTAGGAATGTATGTAGCACACCACCAATAGTTTATAGGTGATAGCTATTTTCAAAGGAGACCGATTGTCGATAAGTTATCCTTAACATATGCCAAATGCTAAATAATGTCCCGGGCACTCTTTAAGCCCTTAAATAGTAAGTTTTTTATAGAATTTTTATGAAAATGCGTAAAGTCAACGCATTGGAAATTAGAGTGTTTTATTTTTTGAATAAAAAGTTTCTTTTAATGGAATACTTAAAAAGTGACCCGGGGGCACTCGTTAGCAAGACCCTTAACATATTATTGATTAGCTTATTTTTCGGTTTATGCAAATAACTTATACAATATAGATTAAGTTTTATGTTATTTTATAAATTTTTATTAGTGAAAATTGTATTTTTATACACTGTTTTATTATAAACTAACTTATAATAATACATACAAATTTATTTATTTGCATAAGTTGTTTGAATAAACTCAAAAATAAGCTAATACAAATGGGTCCATAGTCGATAAGTTAATTAATGTATTTGATAAAATCACTTGTTTAGTTAGTTAATAAATGTAAAAGGACATTTTTTGTCAAGTAGTCTATTGATTAGAATTTCACCTTTTTTAAGGTGAACTAGTTAAAAGACTCGTGCATGTAATTGACTTTTATTCAATATTTAAGTTTGTCATTATATTAAAGTAAAACTTTATTTAGAATAAAATATTTAAAAATTTGTTATATAATATTGTTAAAATATAAGTGAAACTATTGCGTTATTTCTTGTAAAACTTATTAAATGAATAAATTATCAACGACAAATATTTATCCAATTTTTTATGTATCGGTGACAAATAATGGTCCGTATATATTTTTTAATAAAAAAGTTAGAAATTTGATTAGGGATATTTTGGGTAATTTAGTAAATTTGATAGTAAAAAAAAATAGTAAAAAAGGATAGTTGCAAAGGTGTGATTATCCTGTGTTTATATGTTGATGACTTGTTAATAACCGACCGGAAGCAATGAGAGTCACATCGGTCAATTCAAAAGGCAAATTATGAAGGAATTTGAAATGAGAGGCATTGGCCATTTGGCATATTTTCTAGGGATTGAATTTCACAAGTGCTATAGAGCATCATGATACATTAGAAGAAGTATGCTAGTGAAATATTGAAGAGGTTTGCAATTGAAAATTGCAACTTAGCAGTCACACCTTCTGAACCAAGATTTCAATTAACAAAGAATGAAGAAGATGATGTTGATCCAACAGTGTTCATAAGACTTATAGGATCATTGAGGTATCTCTGCAACATTGGTTTGACCTTGCTTATAGTGTTGGTATTGTGAGTAGATTCATGGAAAGACCTAATGTATCTCACCTTACTGCAACAAAGAGGGTACTGAGATATCTTAAAAGGAATTGATAGTGGAATTCTATTTCAACTTTAGATGAAGGTAAAAAAAAAATGCAAATTGACGGGCTATACAGATTCTAGAGTGTGCAAGTGGAAGTATTCAAGAGGCTGAGGGATTTGATAGGAATTAAAGAATTGTCCAACATGAATTAAGGGGGTGTATTGAACATAATTCATATTGAAATGAGAATTAAGATTGTATTGTTTTGTTACTTGCATTGCAAGATAACAATAATTGGTTGAAATTTAGTTTGGTAGTTACAAAATTGTTATCACTTTTCTAATCTAAGATCCTTCTGACATTGTTTATAAGCTAGATTTAAGTGTTTTTTTTTTTTAAATTATATTGTTCTTATTAAATTGTCATGAATATCCTGTTTTGGTGTATTATAGGAGAGTGAATAGAATAATTATCTCTTTCTGGAGCAAAGGTCCAGAAAGAGATATGTAACAATATATTATTATATATATTGGACAGACAGAAAAACCAAGTTAGTATCACACATTTTTTTATGGCACAGAAAAATCAACTAGATTTTTAGGACAAAAAGTTGATGGCCAAACACTTTGATGGAAACACATCCCACTCAAAACATCTGAAGTTTTAGGCAAAAATTTAAGACCCCTAGGAAAGAACAAGGAAAGGAATTCTCTTTGGAAAGCAAGTATCTTTGAATTTTGACATTTTAAATTCTTTGCGCTTAAATTTATGTGTAATTTACTCGTATTTATCCATATATATCATTAACTTTGCATCTGTTCCTTCGTAAATAAAAATTAGCATTGATGTTACTACTCTCTAAGAAGGTTTTCCCTGAGAATATATATTGCCATGCATCCCTCTGAAGTTTTCCTTGAGCAATAATTGATGTTCTTCCTGCAACAGAGCTCCGGCCATAAAGACTATAGAGGACTCAAGATAAGAATGCTTGAGCAAGCATATAAGTTCCAACGAGAGAAATCTAGTTTGTAAAATTGCATGTTTTTTTTTTTTTTTTTAAAAAAAAAAAAAGAGGAGTAGCAAAGTGCTACTGCCTCAAAAGATATATAAATAGATAGATGAGGATTGAGATACAAAAAAAAAAAAGGAGGGGGACTAGACCAAAACCTCCCTAACTAAGTACAACCCTATAGAAGGGTTTACCAAGCCTGTTAGATTCAAAGTTATCTTTAATAACAAAAGGGATATCATTCCACAAGGTGAGCCTATCTAAATTAAGACCAACATTAGCCAATCTAAATACAACAATGTACTAATTTCTTGAAATTCCATAAATTCACACAACCCTCATTGTTATGGCCTAATAGGTTCAAGTTCTGACCAATGGAAATAATTGATAAGAAAAATAGCATTGGCCTCTTTTTGGTCTGCACATTGGGTTGGTTCCCTCCTTTCATCTTCCTTTGAATTTTTCAAAGTTGTTCCTGAGTTTACCTGATTCTTTATTGATATGGCTTTTCCTTTTGTGCGCAGCACTTCGTTTTTAAACTGCAGTAGAAGTCAACATAATCCGTCTACGATATTCAGCTAGAGCCCACATTGGAAATATATCCCTAAACAGTGCATAATGCAGCATGCAATTTTTCATGAATACTCCTGTGATTTCCTGTTATGACAAATTAAAATATAATTAGCGATATAAAAATAATAAATAATATGTACATGCTTTTTTTACTCAAAAAAATAAGTGCATTTCTTTTTACAATCACAAAATTTACACTCCCTAGTGTCCCTCTAAGAAACAATTCACTTTTTAGATAAATAAATTATTCAATGAACCTAAAAAATGAATTGTTTCTTATAAAAAAGACCGAAGGAAGTACTATAAATGATCTTTGGGTTGCGAAACTTGCCATGAGAGATTGCTTCCCTAAGGTTATTCCTTGTTTCAAACAAACAAGAGGGGTTGCGGGGAATTTCAATGAGTTGGTGACAGATGAGTTTGGGAGTTTATGTGAAGGAGGGCTCTCTATGATTGGGAACATGAACTGGTGGTGCTGGTGGATTTAGGTACTATGGTTGGGGCAATTCCTCTATCTCTGGATGAGGACAGATGAGCTTGGGTAAATTCCCTATCAAGTCACTAAGTCAGTATTCAGGATTCTTGTGTTTGGAATATTGGGCCCCAACTAAACTCATTGTTTTCTCCTGGCAACTCCTTTTAGATAGGGCTCCTACTCGCCAAAATATCTTCTGTCATCAGATTATAACGGATGCTGAAAGTTTGACATGTTTTTTGTGGCACTGCTCAGGAGTCAGCTCATGATCTTTTTGTTACCTACAACTTGTTCCTTCAAGTGTGGTATGGCTAGGGTGGGAGTTGGCCATGTTACCTTACCTTTTCCGATTATTCTCGGTTTAATTCCTTTGGAATTGGTTCCCAACTGAAACACTGTCTGACATTAGCTTGACATTTTCTGGCTTGGGTAACAAGGTTTTGACAGTTGAGCAACTGGTGGATTGTACGAAGTTCTCTTCATAAAAGTGGTTTTTGGGCATGTCTTCAGGGGGTTCGCTTGCACTTGCTACATGTTTAGTTTTTCAGAAAAATAGATAAAGAAAAAGTTGTTCCCAATTAGCTTTTGCAAGTAACTTGTCCTAGGTTATTAAGCCCAACTAATTTTTCCTATACTGAGTTAAGCATAAATATATAAAAAGCCATGATATCAATGTCAAATGATTGATATGCACCTGTTGCGGCCAATCACCCTCTTCTTGTTGGAAATTGATGATCAATTTTACAGCACGATGAAGAGGAGTGGGGTCTCTCTCTACCTGTACATAGAAAGTAGTCTTATTTTACGATTCACGTGGGTGGTAACTAAGCATTTGAATTTTAATTTGCGATAAAGTGAAGATACCTGGCCGGTATGAATTAAACCCATAAGAGCCCATGCTGTCTGTACAATATTTGAATGGCTTCCTTCAAGAGGTACATATATCTGCATTGCATTATTTTCATTCTAATTTACTCCTCATAAATAATACACAATGTCAAGGTATCCCAATGCATGATTGATATCAATTTAAGGGATTAATTCTCCTAACATGTTTTTATATGCTCTGGCTAGAGATTGAGTGCCTGAACAAAATATAAGAGATCCAAATATCTATTATTTGTGCCAAATATTTTAAAATATGTTCTAAATAATATTATTTTGATTCATTTTGAAAATACTCCATGCAATATGTTTTAGTTAATTAATTAGTAGATAATAGCAATTCAACGACAAACCTTTTTTGAGCATGAAAGATGACTCTCTCCCCACCCACCATCCTCTCTTTGTATTGTAAGCAAAAATTTAACAGCTTTGCGAATGGCGGCACAATTTTCATAGGTCTTGCCAGCAGCCACTAGAGCACCAAGTGCAAACCAAGAAGCATAAGTGAAGTAAATTCCCCAATTTCCATACCATGAACCATCACTTGTTTGTTTATCTTCAAGGAATCGAACTGCATTTGCAATGAAATTCTCTACCTCTTTCTTTCTATGCTCGGGATATAATTTTTTAAACAAAACCAATGCTTGAATTGCTGATGCGGTGCATTCAACATATTCAAGCTCAACTATAGTTTCCTCAAAAAATTCTATGGGATTGAGTAGCTGAAAATTAATAACAAATCTAATTAATTCATATGGTGTATATATTATTTTGAAATGAAGAGATAGTAGATTGATATTCATTCACATACAGAACAATTGATGTAAGAGGTTTAACAAAGTATTCTAATCACTTGTTCATTATTAATTTAATATCATAATACTTACTTCCAACCATTCTACAGCTTCTGATGGCTCCCAAACTGGTAAGCCACCCTTTTTACCCTGCAACAATGCGTCAAAAGTAAATCATGTAGCATAAGAAAATTGAACATTAATTATCAAAGTACTCTATGTGCAATGCAACCTCTGACTTTTGGTTGACCTTAGATTAGGCAAATGGACTTTACTGCAAAAAATAGATTGTATAACATACTTTTGACTTTTCGTTGATTCTTATTAGACCTTGGAATTTATGATTTTCATGAATACTCCAACCTCTATTACTATTACTGATGTGAAATTCAAAGTTTAGCGCATGGTGGAAGGTATTACTTTTGCTTCTCATCGTTTTAATGTTATTTCTGCTATTGATCCGGAAGTTGAGTGAATTTGATCACTTTTCTAATTTGTGTCTTTTGGGATTGTTTACTTTGAAAATTCTGCATTAAGTACGATTTGTTCATCATTTGTAGTATGACTGTTTATTATCTCATTTTACTTATTTCTTTTTTTACAATAAGTAGTTAAAAATATTTCTGACAAAAGCTTTAAGGGCTTGATTGGATTAGCTTATTTTTGAGCTTATGAAAAATAGCTTATGCAAATAAATAAGCTTTTATGTTAATTCATAAGTTCTAGCTAGTAAAAATTGTATCTTCATAAGCTATTATTTCATAAAATACCTTAAGAAACTTATAAATAATACATAAAAACTTATTTATTTGTATAAGTGTTTACATAAGCTCAAAAGTAAGTCAATCCAAACTCACTGTAAACTTTACAAATGACAAGTAAGTAATACTATTTTATTATTATTTTTTAAAGAAAAGGACATACAAAAGAATGAAAAGTAGTAAATACATAGTATACTTGCCTGAAGTGACAATAGGAAATTGACTGAATCATATAACCTTTCAGGTTCCATCTTTTCCCCCACAATCTCCCGAGGCAACATTGACAAAAGCAGACAACACTAAACAAGTAAAAAATTAATCAACAATATTTTGTTTGTGATTATAAAAGTAGACAACGCTGACCTATGTAGTTAGTTACCTTTAAACTTTCTGCCGTGCAATCAGAAACTTGCCATCCATGATCTTGATCAGAGAAGGTCCAGGACCCTTTAGAGATATGACGATACATGCTCTTAAAATCTCCTGAAGGGTTGTCCCTAACCTAAATCGAATAGTAGCACACAAATTGTACAATAGTATAATGAACACAACCTTTGCATGATAAATGTCACATAAAGTTGGAATAATGTAATTGTACAAGTTATAGTTAATACAGTAATACAATTTTTCCCGGTAGTCCTATTCAGCTTCATTTATTATTGTAATTTTTTAATGTTTTTCAAAGGTATAATCATGCATGGGAAATTGAAAATTGTGGGACATTAAATACTCTTACTAATATAGAAAAATATTTTAAACAATGTTTTAAAAACCGAACTATTCATCAACCCAGTCAAAGAGCACTGGATCATTGGTAAGACCTGAAGATTACTAATTAAACCACATGATCTGATATCTATTAGTAAAAAAATTCAAAATTTACATGACACAAATTTCATACCTATAAAATATATGTTGAGTAATGCTCAAAGAAAATATCATATCTTGAGTTATTCTTGCCCAAATAAGGTGTTCTTTATATTATTTGAAAGCTAATAAAAATATCTACAAATCTAGTGTTTATTAAAAAAAAAAAAAAAAAACAAATTCGACCTCTAGCATAGTAAAAACTCTACTACAAATTCAGAGTGTGATATTGAATTTATTGCTAGATTAGTAGATTAACTACTTTTGTGACTATCTTGAGTTATAAATATCATTTTAATATAAAAATTAGATCATTTGAAAGCTAGAAACAATGTCTATAATTTCTTACGGATAACATGAAGGTAAATAAAGTTGTTTTAAATGTCATATTATTACTCAAAGTTGGCTATTTAGTTATGTTCAACGCATATAAATCTCACACTTATAAAACTTTCTCAAACTATACTATTGAAGTCCCACATTAAAAAACTACTCACTTACACTCTCCTCTTCTCCTATATAAGAACTGCACCACAAAACATAACTTATGAATGGTAAATTGTTCCCACCATTTACAAGAAATGGTTTAGTTCCAAAAACCAAATTCACAGGGTTTTCCAAAGATTGGTTGTTCCACTCGGGTTCACAACAGTTTCTACATTACAATGGCATGGTCGCTCCAATGCTTGGACCGAGCCGGTCATATCATTGGTTCCTGGTTGGACAGGTCTGATTGGCCAGTCAAAGCCGGATTTTAAAACTATGATCTTAAACAATAAATACACCTTAAAATTTGTAACTGTTTCTTATAATTGAGACCAGAGGAATAGATAATTGCCCAATAAGAAATCATTTGGTAACATTTACTTGGCTAATGAATTTATGATGTGGATAAACTAATAGTTCCTCGAGGAGTTTACTTTCCTTAAATTAAAGAAGGTAACGTAATAATCTTATCGCTAAACTTGAGCACACCTGAGATTTCTTGATGAATTCATGCCCTTTAGCAAGTGTTGCACCAATATCCTCATTTAGGTTACTGGCAAGCAAAGCCTGAATGATCAAACTAGCATCCCATGTTTGGCTACCAAAACTCTGCATTATATAAATAGGCGCATTTATATATGATGATTATGTAATAATAGTAATAATACTCAAGTAATTAATTTGTATTAAAATATGGTAGTATGATTTATACATGCAGGGTCATTCCATCTTCTGAAACCCACAAGAAATCCGGGAGCCTTGCAAGATGCTTCTTGAAAGCATCTCCGTGTGGATCTTCCACCCAACAAGCTAGTGTGCACAAAACCTGGGGGGAAAGTTTTATTTCATGTGAATGAATTAATCCCCTTTAATATAAGAGTTTTATATTTCACTCATACATTGTTATCATGATTTAACTCATACATTGTTAGCGTAAAATTTCTTTAATCAATCAATCATAATCATCAAATCAATAAAAAAGTTTCACTTTAATTATAACTACTTCTAAAGTCACACGTGTTTTATTGACAATAAAATTAAACTCTTATTACTACTATTATGATAATTAACTACCTTATTCACACATCCAATAGTTATGTATCGACTATTCTCATCTTCATAGTGGATATGCTTCATTACTTTTTGGAGGGCTTTTTCTCTAACCAACTTGTTAAACGGCCAACGAGTCATTATTGGCTCCATGACTATGTATAAACTATCCCATATTAGATCTTGTATCGAAGGATGGGGGTAGTAAAGATCTTCCTGTAATAATATATAAAATGGACAATTATCACTCATAAGATAAAGAAGATTATGCATATATACACACATTGTGGTTATCTAAAGATAATATCCCTCACCTTAGCACATTGGTGGCGAACCTTTTTCCAATCAACTCTTTCATAAGGTTCAGTAAGGAGTTCTTCTCTCAACTTTAAGATGAGTGATGTGATTGGACCCACAAACCTCTTCCCATACAAGTAAGACATAGGCATGTATACCAATCGACAATAGCACAACATTTTGACTGTGTTTAGTACAAGGTAAAAATGAGATAGAATATGTACCAAAAAGAAAATGAGATAGAATATAAACACTCAATTTAATAATGAAAAAATTATATTCACTAATAATAAAAATATTCAATCAAATTAGTTCAACCTGGATGCTTAAGAAGAAATGAGGGAAGCATCCAAAACTCAGGGGGCATTGGGTTGCATGCACACCAATCAAAGATACCAAGTATCTGCAGTTTCAATATTCAATCAAATTACCAACACATATAGGCATATACTATTTTATGCATATTTATATTTTACATTAATTAATTCATTAGATAAAATGTTACCGAAAGCCAAATTTTCCCCCATGAAGATACATGTGTCACACCACCATGATCATGAATCCATTTTCTTGCTCTAGCACAAGCATTTTCTTTACCTCCATTTGGACCTACTCCAAGTATTCGCATACATATATAGTTGAGTACAGTACAAAACATGATACTGTGACCCTCAACGTGCAGTCCCCACCCTCCATCTTCATTCTACAAATGAAAATGCAACATGGCCAACATTAAAATGTTTGTTTTTTGCACGAATATATTTCAATTTTCAAAGTATTCATATTTGAGAAATGACCAAGTTATTTAATTGATGCAAGTAAAAAGATTGTAATTTTCTTGTTGTTTCCATCATGCTCAATCAAGTTTTGAAATAGAACAAGTATACCTCTTAAAATTTGGGTCAGATCTCACTCAACCTTACAAGACCGATTTGTAAGGTGAGGAATGTTCCCAGTTATAAATACTATTGAAATAGAAAATAATAGAGAACACAAGAGGCATTGGTGAAAACCGTGTGTATTTGAGCATCACGGACATTCCATTATATAATACTAAGAGCATTAATTACAAGGGAATATTACTATGGAATATGCTATGCTAAGAATACTCTAGAATATATTTACAATAATATTAAATATCAACACTCCCCCTCAAGCTGGAGCATATAAGTCAAATGCACCAAGCTTGCCACATATGTAGTTGATTCTAGGACCTCGCAGTGATTTTGTAAAGACATCTGCCAATTGATCATTAGAATTGACAAAGCTCGTGACAATGTCGCCTGATTCGATCTTCTCTCTGACAAAATGACAGTCTATCTCAATATGTTTGGTCCTCTCATGAAAAACTGGGTTTGAGGCAATGTGCAGTGCAGCCTGATTATCACAGATAAGTGTCATTGGTCTAACATTTTGAAATTGAAGTTCTTTGAGTAACTGTTTCAACCAAATCAGCTCACATGTTACTAGTGCCATGGCTCTATATTCTGCCTCGGCACTTGATCTTGCTACTACATTTTGTTTCTTACTCTTCCAAGATATCAAGTTTCCTCCAACAAGTACACAATACCCAGAAGTTGATCGTCTATCAATGGGTGAGCCTGCCCAATCAGCATCTGAGTAACCAACTATCTGAGTATGACCTCTATCTTCATAAATGAGACCTTTTCCTGGAGCACCTTTGATGTATTTCAGAATCCGGATTACAGCATCCATGTGTTCTTGGCAAGGAGAATTTAAGAACTGACTTACAACACTGAGTGCAAATGAAATGTCTGGACGAGTGACTGTGAGATAATTCAATTTTCCAACCAATCTCCTATATCTCCCTGAATCTGAGAGAGGCTCCCCCTGATTAGGTAGAAGCTTGACATTTGGATCCATAGGAGTATCAACAGGCTTTGCATTCAATAAACATGTTTCTTCAAGGATATCCATAGCATATTTTCGTTGTGAGATCACAATACCATCCTTAGATTGAGCTACCTCAATGCCCAAAAAATACCGGAGTTTACCAAGGTCTTTAGTCTGAAACTGATTCGAGAGATATTGTTTTAACTGAAGTATTCCCTGCTGATCACTACCAGTTATGACAATATCATCTACATAAACAATCAGATAAATGCATCCTTCAACAGAGTGACGATAAAAAACAGAATGGTCAGCTTCACTACGAATCATGCCAAATTGTTGGACTACAGTACTGAATCTGCCAAACCAAGCTCGAGGAGACTGTTTAAGACCATAAAGAGACCTGTGTAACCTACAAACCATATTAGATGACTCCCCCTGAGCAACAAACCCAGGTGGTTGCTCCATATACACTTCCTCTTCAAGATCGCCATGTAAAAATGCATTTTTAATGTCAAGCTGATGGAGAGGCCAATGCTGAATGGCTGCAATGGAGAGAAAAAGTCTAACTGAGGCCATTTTGGCTACAGGTGAAAAAGTGTCGCTATAATCCAACCCAAAAATCTGAGTATAGCCTTTGGCCACTAAGCGAGCCTTAAATCGATCAATCTTACCATCCGGGCCAACCTTCACCGTATATATCCAACGACAACCTACCAAAGACTTTCCAGGGGGTAGAGGAACCAGTTCCCAAGTACCACTGCTTTGGAGAGCACACATCTCGTCAATCATTGCTTGCCTCCACTCAGGGTGGGATAATGCTTCACCTGTGGATTTAGGAATAGAAACAGACGACAAAGATGACAAGCAAGTGTAATGTAAAGGGGAAAGACGACTGTAACACAAATCTATATAGTGTGGAGACGGGTTACGTGTTGAACGATTACCTTTACGGATTACAGGGGGCAGACTAGGCTCAGGTTGCGGGACCGGATCCGGTGACGGCGATGGCGTTGGCGGTGAGTCTTCAACAGCCTCTGGAATAGGTACAACAGAGGGTCGTGGACGACGCTGATATGTTTGTAGTGGTTTCGAAGCTGGAGGGTCAACCAGAGGTGTATCTGGTGGGACAGATGGACAAGGCTCAAGAGGAACAATGGTAACTTCTTGGATGGGTTCAAGATTAATTTCTTGAAGGGGTTCATGAGTCATGGTATTTGGCTCAAAGTATGGGACAGACTCAAAGAAGGTAACATCGGCCGATACGAGGTATCGTTGTAATGTAGGAGAATAACAACGATAACCTTTTTGTGACCGATGATAACCAAGAAAGACGCACTTTAGTGATCGGGCGGACAGTTTGTCGAGTCCAGGGGAGAGATTGTGAACAAAACATGTGGACCCGAAGACACGAGGAGGCAGCGGGTGAAGATGGGAATTGGGAAAAAGAACAGAATGAGGGATATTGCCATCAAGGACAGAAGATGGCATGCGATTTATGAGGTAACATGCCGTTAAGACAGCATCCCCCCAAAAGCGAAATGGAACATTACCATGAAGAAGTAGGGTCCGTGTGGTTTCAATGAGATGCCGATTTTTGCGTTCTGCCACCCCATTTTGTTGAGGTGTATGAGGACATGATGTTTGGTGGAGAATACCATTTGAAACCATAAAATTTTGAAATTGATGTGACAAATATTCACGAGCGTTATCACTTCTTAAAGTACGAATAGACACACCAAATTGAGTTTTGATTTCTTGATAAAACTGCTCAAAGATAGAAAATAACTCGGATCTATTTTTCATTAAAAATATCCAGGTACAACGAGAAAAATCATCAATAAAAGTAACAAAATATTTTGATTGTAAAGTAGACATGGTACGAGATGGACCCCAAACATCGGAGTGAACTAAAGCAAAAGGGGACGAAGCCCGTTTATTGACTCGATCGGGAAAGTTACTACGAGTGTGTTTCCCTAACTGACATGACTCACAATGTAAACTAGACAACTTAGATAAACTTGGCACCAACTTCTGAAGTTTGGGAAGACTTGGATGTCCCAACTGAGCATGAATGGTAAGTGAGGAATCTGTGGCGGAGCATGTTTTGGAAGACAAAGATAGGTAGTAAAGGCCTTGAGACTCACATCCGACGCCAATCGTTCGTCCCGAACTCCGATCCTGCAAGGTAACATTATTATTAGTGAAAGTAACGATACAATCAAGAGAACGAGTTAGACGATTGACTGAAAGTAGATTAAATGGACAACCAGGTACATAGAGAACAGAGTCAACTGAAATTGAAGGTAGAATTTGGACAGTACCAATCCCTTGGGATTGAGTTTGAGAACCATTTGCAGAAGTTATACTGGGTAAGAAACCAGATGTAGAGAGAGAAGAGAAAAGACCTTTATTACCGGTAACATGATCAGACGCACCAGAATCAAGAACCCAAGGACCGAGAGATGATTGAGAGAGGCAAACAGATGAATTACCAGTGTGTGCAACCGAAGCAGTAGAACCGGAGTCCTGGTTACTCTGACACCACCTGAGGAAATCTTCATAGCTTGCCGTAGAGCCTTGGGAAGAAGGCTTGGTCTGAATGATGCGAGACTGATTAGTGTGAGTCATATTAACCCGACGTCGAGGAGGTTTGCCATGCAACACCCAACAATCATCAATATCATGTCCAGTTTGGTTACAATGCGTACACTTAGAATTGGAACGTGGTTTATAATTGGATGGCCCTCCTCGGTATCGATTCTTGTTATTTCCATATGATGCAAGGGCAGCAGTATCACCTGGTGCAGGGGTGATAGTAGGCTCAAGTGAATGTTTGGCAGGTACTCGAAGAAGCATAGCAGTTGCTGTAGACATATCCGGAACAGTTGCAGAACCCAAAATCTGATCACGAATGGCAGAGTACTCTTCTGGTAAGCCATAAAGGGCAAGGAGCATGAAGAAGGTGCTACGTTGGTCACGTTCCTTCTCCTGTTCAGTTGTAGTGCTTGCAGCAGGAGGGAGAAGCTCATTAAAATCATGAAGTGCAGAATGAACATTACCAAGATATGTCGACATAGAGCCTTCTATCTTTTTCGAAGTAATGATATTCATCAATTTGTGACAAACTCCATAAAGACGCTGAGTGTCATTAGTGTAAAGTTTCTTAGCCTGATTCCAAACGGATTCACACGTGATATGAGGACGGAAGATCGGTTTGATATCAGGGTGAAGTGTCGATTTGATAACACTACACAACTGAGCATCAATCTGTTCCCATTTTGGTTTCTCGGTTGTAGCAATCGAATCGGACTTTGTAGTGAGATGGTCCTTGTAACCTTGCCCAGTAACCCATAATTTGATATCGGCGGCCCAACTATCGTAATTTGAACCGTTCAGTTTCTATGTAGAGAGAGGAGATGTAACGTAGTTGGTAAAAATACTCTTGGAACCATCAGAAGTTTTATCAGCAGCCATTGTAATCCAGAAGCAGTAAACGCCACGCACTTCGGTATAAATATGGGCTGTTTGTGAAGGAACACGTATTTCGATCGATCGAAACTGAAAACTGAGATCGGATATGGAACCAGAACGAAGAGACGAGTCCGGCGATCCAAACGGCGGCCTGAACGGCGGCCGGACGCGCGGTTACGGCGGAGGCGCGTGGGCGAACGCGCCGGTGAGAAAGACGGCGCGTGTGAGCGCGTGACGGCGAGGTTGCTGACGCGGTTTTGGGGACAGGCCGGATCGGGGATTGCGATTCGGATGGTGGGGTTGTTTGCCGGAAAAGTCGTCGGAATGGGCGGCGGCTGTGGTGGCAGTGGCGGGAGGGGATGAAAATTGACTGAAAAATTGCCGGAATAATCACGGCAGCAAATAAGGGACAAACTGGTGGTAACACACAGTTTGCCGGGAAAAAAATTTCAACGGAGGACAGTGGGTCCCCCGGTTAAGCACGGTGTAGGGTTGCCTCTTAATAGGCTCTAGATACCATATTGAAATAGAAAATAATAGAGAACACAAGAGGCATTGGTGAAAACCGTGTGTATTTGAGCATCACGGACATTCCATTATATAATACTAAGAGCATTAATTACAAGGGAATATTACTATGGAATATGCTATGCTAAGAATACTCTAGAATATATTTACAATAATATTAAATATCAACAAATACATTTCCGGGCCATAATGCATTCAATGTGCGACTCTCAACACACTCACTCATGCCCAAGACTTGACATATGTAGTGCGGCCAATAGCAGGCGGCCTAATGGATACTCTTATACGCACCCTCTTAGGTTTGTATATTGAATGTAAATTATTCTTACAAAACCAGCATGTAAGGTGAGGTTGCCACTCTTTATAAACTATTTTTAGACCTAATCTCTTTTTGATGTGGGAATTAGGTTTTTCCTATGACACCCTGTCACCCTCTTATCCTAAAACATGGCCTGACTGGTCTAATAGTGGGTGGTCAAACTGATCTTGGATAAATCTAATAGTACCATCCTAAAATGTAGTCAAGTCTAATTCAATCCTAGAAAATTAGTTTGGTATAAGGTGGGGGAAGTCTCCCACTTATAAAATCATTTTCAAGTCATATCTTATTTGAATGTAGAACTTACAACAATACCTGGTGACAATATATGTAACGAAGAATCTCTTTCTGGTACTCTTTGGGGAACAACGAATCTAGATGCCCTATAACGTACATACAAAAAACCTGCAGTGTTTTGAGTGTGGAACAATAAATATGGATTAGTGCATTAGCATATTGGAGTTAAATTTTATATACAGAAAGAGAAAAAAAAAACAATTGTATACATAAAGTGCGTAGTAGGCATTGTTTTTCGTTTTTTTAATACTAATATACATCTTATGTTGTTTTGTTCAATAATTTCTAATATCTTTTTTTTTTTTTTTGACACCGAATTTCTAATATCTTATGTAATCTTAATTTCATGTGTATTACCAAATTTGAGAATTTTTATTAAAAATAGTTTTGAATTACTTAGTAATCCTTTTTCCAATTTCATAAACAAACAAGGTTTTCAAAGTTTGAGTTTCTATGTTCATTCCTAGTATTGATGGTTGAATATGACCTGAAATGATGAACTGGTATAGTTTACTGATGAATAGACCCCTATTGATTTCCCTAAAGATATCAGCATCATTATTTTGGGCCCTATAAATACACTACAAGTAATTTGACATCTAATGAAGGCAATAACTCCTTGGGAAAAAAGTAAAAAGCTGTATAGCCCATAAAACCTAAATTGACATTACTTACCAGCCTCCCTGCAATGGGATAATATATGGAAAATATAAATAACAATTTTATAAATACGTACATACATATATAGTTTGTCAAATAATTCAATTCCTCTCTTGCCCATGCAAATATGCAATATCAAATGTTAAGATATCATCAGGGGCTCTAATACTATATTAGTAACAGACACCCCCCTTATAAATGCTTAATATCTCTTTTGACTCCTGTCCTAATTACAAAAATTACACCATAAGCAACTGTTGTACAATCCTCCTCTATCCATCCATAGAGTTTGCTGTAATACTCCTGAGTTTTGAGACATACAGATAAAACAAAGTAAAACCGTTGCACCCTTCTCTTTTAATATTCAGTACAAGCTCAATAGATTGTCACAAAAAATCAGCAGGAAGCACCACAATCAAGATCTTGCCTCTTAGCAAACTTCACTTTTCTTGTACACCCTCAACTGCTCACCTTCAAAAAAATTGATTTCCTCGTCAATTCCTCTGACTTCCCTCATTTCCATATACTCTCATTCATCAACATCTTTTTTCCTTGTAAATCTAATTCACCCTGATTTTGATCTATCACCATACATTTGAAACTATTATAACCATTTGTGACAATACTTGTATTCACACTGATATCATATAAATTTACTCATTAGCAATATAACAGTATATCCTCCATCAATTAATCCAACACCATGACCATTTTGACTCTCCTTCCATCGGTTTATCATAAAAGGAAACTCCACCCTTATATCCTCCAGTTTTATTCTTTGCTCCATATTCCTTTATCACACCCAAGAACCCAACAGGATTTGTAATCCAATGTGAGACTGGGTAGTTAAATCCTTTAATGTTTGTAGTTAACTAATTTCAAGATAATATTTTCATGTCCTTAAGCATCCTTTCCATATCCATTTCATTTTATCAAAAACCATATTGTTTCTCATCTTCTGTATTATCCAAACACAAACATACCAAATCACTTGTACTCTTTGTTGTACAATTTTTCTCCTCCCAGTAGTCCTTCAAATTGTAATAAATGACCTTCTCCCCTGGCAATGTAATGTTGAATTTACTCCAAACTATTGTAGTATTTCTTATAACTTGGGTTGGGCCTAATTCAACCCTACAAAACTGACTTGTAAGGTGAAGATTTCCCGTCACTTGTAAACATATCTCCCGGTCATTTCTCATCCAATGTGGACTCTTAATATTACTCTTCTAGCAAATAGCTTGCATCCTCAATCATTTCACATTGTGCCACGTCTCTATCCAATAACCCCCTTTTTAGTAAATTTTCCTTATTATAAGCAAAGACTATTTACATATTAATCACATGTTGCAATTGGCTTAATTTATCAAAACCAATTCATATGTGGAAGTATATTAATTTGGGGTATTTTAACTATGAGAAGACCTAAGGAACATGTAAACATGTCCATGTTTTGCTTCCATTCGGGAAGTTTTCAACTAAATTGGGCCCAAGTGGTTAATGAGTTCCTCCTAGGACAAATCATTTGGGAGAACCCAAGTTTAATTCCTGGTGGGACAATTCTTGGTCGGGCTTTACTTACATCATGGCCGAATTCATTCTAGATTACCAGGACCCCTTTCTCTTTGAAACCAGAGCGTTAATACCAACAACAGAAAACTCTTCAATCAAAAAAACACAACAAACCAACCTACTCTTCTTACTTCCATTTCCATTTATCATGAATTTCAAACTCATTTAAATCTTGGAAAAAAAATACCAAAAATATCAACAATTCAAATAAAATCCCAATCCTAATTTCAATAATTGCTAAAGACATGATTCAAAATCCTGATTCCTAAAACCTAATGCACGCTCAGAAGAACACACAATTTTGTACCACATGTCAAACTCAAAAGGAGAGTAAATTAGAGAAGTTATTTATTACCTACACTGTGCCATTGCCTCGTCTTTTACCTAGCGCGCGGTTCAACTTCAACCTACTGCCGACAACAGCATCGCGGAGAACTCCACTGGTGCCACTGTGTGACGGTGTGGCACATGCTCTACTGCGTCTATGGATCTCCGGCTAGTCGCCATTTCATGGATATAAAACCTTCCTTCCACCGTCGAGGGTTTTAGGGTACTTTCAAAGTTCAAATTAGTTTTGAAAAAAGAGGGAGAAGCTAGGGATTGACGCGCTATTTTCATGATTCATTTGTTGTAATTTATATGGTGCATGGATAGTACTATCATAAATCATAGAAATTAGTGAATGTAATTTTATCTTATAAAAAAAAGTTAATGTGAAAAAGTTAATAAAGAGGCTTCCTTTTAAAAAAAGGGAAATAAAATTGGGATAGGGTAAAAAATCATATGTACAATTGTAAGTTTGAATAAAGATGTCCATAATAATATTGACAATGTCATTTAAAAAATGTGTTTTAAAGCGTGTTAATTCAGATTAGAATAACTTATAGTTTACACATTTTTTGGTTACAACTATGTTCCCAATCATAAACATAGATGGGTAAAAGAAAATGATATATTTGATTCAAATTTTAAGTTGTTGGCCAAATTTTATTTATAATTAGAGACTAAACGAGTATATATATACTCCTCCGTTCTAAAATATAAGTAAAAATTAGCCAATAAAAATGAATGTATTTGATCCAAATTTTGAACCAAATACATATATAATTTTGACCCCAGTTACTAAAACTTCTGGATGCATATGCTATAACTTTCTTATGTTTAATTTTGGTGAAATTTGTAAAAACTTCATCCACAATTTGTAGATATGAAATTGTTTTTCATGACTTTCACTCTTAAACACATGAGAATTTGAGAATTTTAATTTTTGAGTTTAAAAAGAGGGATTGAGCGGTAAACATGAAATTATATGAATTAAAATTATATTTAAGCCTTAAATTTAAGTACATATCTAAATATTTTGGTTTGAAGTAAGAACTAACCATGGGAGGAAAATAAAAGAGAGGGCCCGCATTTAGAGCAGGCCAATGGCCATCAATAGATTGAAGTGCTGATAGATGATGAACAGCTCTTCTCAATGTAGTTGTGACTTTTTCTTCTGTTATCTCCTCTTGATCTTCAATCTTTACACTTGCTATTTTTTGCTTAAAGTTATTTTCTTTCAGAATCTAAAAGACACACATAAAAAATATGTTTTTATTAATTTATGCATGAAAACTATAACTTATAAACATATAAATCTCAGATCCTATTTATTTAATATTATTAAACAATTATTTTTTGAATTATTTTTATGTTAAAGTTATTTTTTTGTTACGGAAAATAAAAAGAAAAAAGAAAAATCGAAACAAAGATGAAAAAATGACCTCGATTAGGGTTGAGCAAACTCAACACCCATAACCGCTAAAAGGACATGTAACCTATAAAGCACGGATACAGACACGGACACCGGACACGACACGGATACTGACACGTCGACACCGATAAAAATTTGGAAAAGTGACATAATTTAGTGTAATCATAAGTGTCGGTGTCGGTATCGAACACGGACACCGACACGTGTCCACGGACACGCCTAATCTGAAGAGTGTTGGTGCTTCCTAGCATATAACATATTGGGACTTCATGGAAGAAAACGAGACCACTGCCACTCGTAGCACTCTTATTTTTACATTTTAACTCTCAACTAACATTTTTTTTTTAAAAAAAAAGAGTTTAAAATGTAATTTATAGGTGTAGATTCCTGTTACTTTAAGATTGAGTTTTTGACATTTAAAAAATTAATATTTAATTTAGTGCAAACAAGTCTCTTCTTTTTTTTTTGTGCGCAAAACAAGATTATAAATTATTTTCTTATAGTACAATAAAGTATGAATCTTAACTTGAAATACTAGTTTAGTAGTAAGAATTTAGCTTGTATGCTTAGGGTCCGTTTGGTACGCATGATAGGATAGAGATAGGATAGGATAAGAAGGTGGATAATGATAGGATATGATAGTGACATGATAAGCACATATCATGTCATATGTTTGGTGCACACAAGATAAGAAAGAGGATATTATTATTTTATCATATCCTGTGTTTGGTGCACACTTGATATTGACATGATAAAATACATATATATTTAAATGAAAAAATTATTCTTGTAAAACAAATACATTTTTTTATAAAAAAAATAATTTTATATTTGACATGTTGAAGAAAAATTATCCTATTGTATAATAAAATTTTACATAATTTAAAAAGAAAAATTACACTTGTTGACATAGCAATTAAAAAATAATAATAATAGTAACAACAGGTGACGACGATGAATCAAAATCAACCTGATTCCACCCAAATTTCAATTTGATTCCATCTAACTTAATAAGAAGCAATTGATGGCAGTAAAATAATAACAATAATAGGAAAATCTATGATGAATAATGAAACAAGTCAATTGAATAGAGATCAAGCAATAAAAATGGTTCATTGATTTTGTCATCGTCGTCTTCATTGTCATTCTCTAGCTTTTTTCCCCCTTTTATAAAGGCATGGCAGACTCTTTCAATGATTACAGTGTTTAGGGGATTAAAAAATTTTGGAACAGATCAGCGTGGATCGATTAGGGATTGTTGGGAATTAGAAAAGTATAGAATAGATCATCGATTGGGGGAAGTATGTCGACTAGGGATTTCTGGAAAATACAGATAATTAAAAGGAAAAATGTCAGTAAAAATTGTAGAAGCAGTTGCCAGAGAGAATCGAACAAGCGTCTTTGAAAAATAGAAAATACAAGCGCCTGATAATATTATGCTATCAGGTTGCTAACCCACCAAAAAATAAGGATTAAAATAATAAAGGAATAGTAGGATAGGATTAGTAACAGGTTATATTTATCCTTTCCTCTTAGTGCACCAAACAAGGGATTTAAACAGGATAGGATAGTGTTATCATATCCTGTCTCTCTATCCTGTGCACCAAACGGGCCCTTAAGGTTTTAAGTTTGAACCCATAAAAAATATAGTCGTAAAATGATTATTAGTGTCATTTTAGTTAACAAAAATTTCCCACTTATTCATTTAAAAAAATATGGATATTGTATAAAAACACTAGTATGTGTTTGGTTCTGCGACGACAAAAATTAGTTTTTGATAAATTTATTTTAATAAAAGTGAGTTGGATTTAAAGTGATTTATGTTTGAATTTAAAAAATTGATTTTTATCAATTCATTGAGATAGTATACACCAAAATTGCTTTTGGGTGTACATTAATTGTTATAAAAAAAAAAAAAAAAAAAAAGTCTACTTGAAACTATTTAATTTTATATTACTAGAATTGAGTTTGATTGCCACAGAAGCTAGGAATTCCAGGTTCAATATTTGAAACATGATTTTGCAATAATATAGTACTCTCCTAGCTTCTGCATTGAACTTGACCAATTGATGAACATCTCTAAGGATATATGTATGTATATTTTGTCTATTACAACGAAGAGATAATTACCTGAAAACGTAAAAGAAGGTCACTGCATGACTTAACTTTGAATCGGTTGTCGTAGAAATGTTGACGAGCTTTTTCAACTTGAGCTCTCTCCTCAGGAGTACCAGCATGAGGATCAAACTCCCATGTCTGCCTCCCTACAAAGTTATTTGTGCTGAATATGTTTGGATCCTTTCCACCATCACCTATCTTCAACCTCCACATCTTCTTATATTATATCTTTTATATATGTATTGCAAAGTTTCAGCATATATATTCTGGGCAAAAGGAAAGACAATATTGAAAATTAGCAACTATATGAGATTTGTGTGTATATACTGTATACTGTATGATATATTTTTTTTTTTGAATCTGCAAATATTATTAAAGCTTACCTCTAACAAGGAGTACCAGAAGCAGCAAAAGAAAAGGAACAATACAAGATCTGAAACCAACAAGGCAAAGTCTGCCCCCACTACAACAAAAAGGACAAACATATAAAGGCTTACAAAAACTACACCCTAAACAAAACAAAAAAAGCAGGCAGCCTAAAAAACACAAAGGCTACACCTGCAGAAGCCAAAAAGCCTTGCTGCAGAGCACAACACATATGATGGAGTCTCATGTGAAACAGTTTTATAGCAAGCACAGTGTTGGCAGTGCTCAACGGCTTTTATTTATGGCATGTAATATGTATAATTAATAACTGATTGATAGTACTATGAGTAGTAGCAGCAGCAGGTGCATACATCATTGTCACTCTTTTTTTTTTTCTTTTTTTTTTTTTGACTATATGGTTTATGAGATTTTACTTCATGCATTTAATTTAAAGCTACCAGTTAACAATACAATTGTTTGATATTATCATTTTCATTTATTTTAAAAATATTGTGGGAAAAACATTCTCTTTATTTATTCCTCGCGTCATGTATTAAGTGATATAGACTATAGTAGTTCACTGTTTTATATATATCAATATATAATTTTGATTAATAATATTTTTAATTATTTATTAATAAAAATTATAAAAAATTAATATTTTAAAAATATTCATCAAAACATCCAACAATATCCACATGGTAATATATTTGTTTTTATTTATTAGTAAAAAAAATGGTTAAAACAAGATATGTGAATAGTATACCTGGTCAAACTGACCTGTCACTTAAAATTAAAATGAGGTAGAAGAGGAGTAGAAATTTTGAAAATTTTAATGTTTTAAACTGACTATAGTGAAAATTTTAATGTTTTAATTTATTTAACACATTCATATGGTAACCCTTAACAAATTATCATGTATTTCACTTCAAATATTGGTTATGTTTTTTTTTCTTAAAAAAAAATGTAAGATACAATTTTTCTTTATTGGAGGTGGGAAACAGGTTGTAAGATAAAGACACAATGTTTCATGGTGGCGTTTTAGTGACATGTCGGTGTTCATCAAATCCAAATAGTGAACATTACTCTAACATCCTCGACATTAAGTGACTTGAGCGTCATAGTATTTTCTGTAAGTATCTCTTTTTATTGTCGGTCTTTTTTGACACGCGGATTCTGACCTCCAGCTTGAAGAATTTTTCTACCTCTCACCATTGTGAGTTTTCTATCTCTCTTTTATCCTTTTCGAATAATTCTAACTCACCGAGTTTTTTTTTTTTTACAATGAGTTGTGGATCAAACCAAGAACCTATAGCATACTACTCAAACTCCTCACCACTAGACCAAATCTAATGACTTTGACTCACCGAGTTCTGTGCAGAACAATTATTAATAATTTACTACAAGATATTTGGGGTATTTTTTTTATTAAAAAAAAGTAAGATTACAATATTCATTTTTCAACCATGATCAGTAATAATGGTACTATCAATAGTATTTTTCATCTACTTTGTATTATTTATTTTGTCAGTATCTCCAAAAGAGATCGAGTATACTAGACATCATGTCTGAAGAAATATTTAATTGATCACAAATATTTGACACACATATATATATCATATATAAAAAGTTAAGCAAAAATAGAAGGAAGTGCCTGGAAGATAAACTTGGGTAATTATAAAACACAAATCAAGTTTTCCCTTCTAAATAATTTATTTTACTCAGTGTGTATGTGCGTGCATGCGTGCGTGCGTGCGTGTGTGTGTTAAAATAAATAAATAAAATAAATAAATAATTATTATAATTAAATTTTAAAATAGACTCAGACTCTTAGATCTTGATAGTAAAATCCATTTGAAAAATTAAAAGTTAGTATCAAAGTATAATCTTTAACTTTTATTTCAAATTGTATATTTATTATTATATGATTTATATTTAAAAAATGGGGCATCCTTTATATTTATATATTAAGACGCAAAACAAATTTTCCCTCCTAAATATAACGCCTAATCTTCTGCCTTTTTTTTTTTAAGCATTCTACCCATTTTTTATTAGTTAATTAATTGTCAATATTAACACTTGAAAAAGTTTTCAAATTCCTATTACAATATAATTAATTCAAATTCCTATATCTCATTATTTGATTTTTATGTTGCATTTTCAAGTTTGATAATTATTCCAATAAAAAACATTATTGTTATCGACATTGTAAAATACGATCATGCATAATTTACTCGTGCATCACACGGGTGAATGACTAGTAAACATCAAGTATTACATGATCAAATAAACATTCTCCAAAACAACTAAAATAACAAAAATGGTCAAATAAACAATTAGACGGTAAATGGAGTTGCATTTATGACCGGATGTGATTCATCTAGTCTTGGGCGTCTTGTGATGTCCTAGTGACATGTCTGGCTCTCCCCCACAAGGCACAATAGAGTCTCACACAAATCACAATTGTGCCTATCAACCTGCAATATTAAATATATTTAATTTAATTAGTTAACCAAATAGATTACTTTATAATTCTTATTAATTTCAAAGATTATTTGACTTTTATAATTACCTTCCAAACAATAATTGTTCGCCAAGAAGGAACACTTCCAAGAAAGCAACAAATATCATGCAGAGAGGACCAAATGATGATACATACACCGGCTCTCTAGCTTGCATTACTACTGCTTCCAAGTAGTAACCTAAGCCTGAGCAAAATACTCCCTATATTTTTTTAAAAATTAAGTAAATTGGTTTAATTATTTAAATTACAATAGTAAAAGTTTGCTTAAAACTATGAATAATATTAGATGATTGCATACCACGTAAAATGACATACAGTAATATCAGATCCCATCTAAAGATCGTCCAAACGGTATAATAAGTTTGACCTTCTACACTAACATACCTTCAATAATCCCCAAAAAGGAAATCAATGAAACAACAAAGAGTGCTCGCTAATGGTACTCATTAATGATGATAGTCTAGAGCCATTAACTATGAGATAGAGCAACTTGCTTGGAGGATACTAGAATAAGCAAAATATGTACATCCTATTAGGATGACCATCAATCCAATTATTGAATGAGAACCACCATGGTGACTATGGTTAATGGCTCCAACTGTCCCAAACAGTATGAAACCTTTAACCATTGTCATCACCATGGCACCCAAAACAATAAGTAGTGTACCTAACACTTTTGCTTGGTGTCGTCTAGATCTTATGTTTATATTTTCGGTCCTAGGCACAAAAAGAAAAAAAAACCTCAATTAGTTAAAGTTAAATAAAGTGCTATAAAGAGGTGGTTGATATAAAAATTCAATTCCAATTATGATAATTTTTGTTTTTTGGAAGGTATAAGGGGAGTTCAACATGATATAGATGAAGATTTTTGTTTTTTTTAAGGTTTCAGAGGGTGTTCGAGAGAAGCGAATGAAACTAAAATTTTAGGGGCACCATCTTTTTTTTTACTTAGTGTGTATGTGCAGACATGCACTCACATGTGCATGCGTGCGTGCGTTAAAATAAATAAATAAAATAAATAATTATTATAACTAAATTTTAAAATAGACTTAGGGTCCGTTTGGCCCAGCTTTTTTTAAGCTTATGCAAACAGCTTATACGATATAAATTAGATTTTATGCTATTTTATAAGTTCACACTAGTGAAAATTGTAATTTTATAAACTATTTTATCATAAACTACGTTGACAAACTTATAATAATATATAAAAATTGCATAAATTGTTTGCATAAGCTCTAAATAAGAGGAAAAAAAAATCAGGTCAAACGATACCTTAGACTCTTAGATCTTAATAGTAAAATCTATTTGAAGAATTAAAAGTTAGTATCAAAGTATATTCTTTAACTTTTCTTTCAAATTATATGATTTATATAAAAAATGGGGCATCCTTTTATTTATATATTAAGACACAAAACAAGTTTTCCTTCTTAAATATAGCGCCTAATCTTCTGCCTTTTTTTTAAGCATTTTGTCAATTTTTTATTAATTAATTGTAAATATTAACACTTGAAAAAGGTTTCAAATTCCTA
The DNA here is from genome assembly GCF_020283565.1 of Trifolium pratense. Lineage (NCBI taxonomy): Eukaryota > Viridiplantae > Streptophyta > Magnoliopsida > Fabales > Fabaceae > Trifolium > Trifolium pratense. The sequence continues at coordinate 45,182,287 of NC_060063.1, read as the reverse complement.
TTTCAATATAATTAATTCACATTCCTATATCTCATTTTTTTTTAATTTTTATGTTGCATTTTCAAGTTTTGATAATTATTCCAATAAAAAACATTTTTGTTATCAATATTATAAAATATGATTATACATAATTTACTGGTACATCGTACGGGTGAATGACTAGTTTATCACAAACATAACAATACATATTATTATTTTCAAAAAAAAATTATTTAAAAAAAATAAATAAATTAATGATCCAGACTTAACTGGACTCTCCTATTATGGGAGAGAATCTGGTCTCGTAGGTGACCCATGAACATATTCCTATGTTACCATATACAGCAATAGCTCGTAGACAGAGGACATGAAAGCTAGGAATAAGACTTAAAGTGACGTGAGTAGGGAAATTTTTGTCAAAAGTAAAATCAATAACCCGTGGGTGGGTAAGGAATGCAATTGGACCATGCCAAGTCTTGAATGAAGTGGTGGACGCCGCACAAATCTTAGAATAACATTATTGTTAAGAAGTTACACATTGATTATGATATGACATGAATATGTGTTTATAATTAAGTGAGAGTAATCATCACTTTACAAGTGAATTTTATAAGTATAAGTTAGGTCTAACTCTCGATTCTAAGATGGTATCAGAGTCTCATCCACGATCCACCGGATCGTCATGTGTCGGAAAACTTGTCTGCACATAAAATAAATTCTCAAAGGAACTTGTGAGTTGTGATTAAATGATTTGTTTGGAATCCAAAAGAAAGTTAGAGGAAAGTGAGCGAGGGTAAAAATTATTGAACGAAAGAAAGTCAATAAAAAGTGATAGTATAACCAATCGTGAATTGATTCTAGTGTATCACCTATTTTCCTATGTTAATGGTTTTATTGTATAGTTGCTTTTGATCGAACTAAGTTTGCACTTTTGTTATTTTTTCCTTTATATAACATTTCTTTTAATCTGCATATTTTTTTTATGAGACATTACAAATAATTAAAAATTGCAGAATCAACTGAATTGCTTTTTAACGATTCAATGCAAAGAATTAAAAATAGGTGGAGTATCAATTGTTAAAATGATCAAAGTAGAGAAGAATAACAACAGATAGAGATTGGTTCAAAAAAAAAAACAACAGATAGAGACAAACAAATTCAGCATCTGTGTTTTCAAAATACAAGTTCCCTTACATAACTAATATACCATGTTTCATGTAAAAAAAAAAAAAAAACTAATATACCATGTTTTGTGCTTGGAATACTTAGAAATAGCACTATTGTGGGTGTTAAATATTTTTGCGTTGAAATATTGAAAAAATATATAAAATTTGTATATCAAAGAAAAAAAAATAGAATTTTGATTCTCTATAAAAAAAAAAATTCTTTTAGTAATCTCGCATGTATCTTTGCAACAAATTCTTCTAAATAATATGTTTGGCACTAATTTAATTTAAGATCTTAAGTTTGTAAAAAAAATAAAAATAACCATGTGTTGTTTTTTAGATATTGACATTTCCTTTGAATCAAAATCTCCTGATTAACTCTACCAAAAAAATATTTATTTTTTCTTAGAAAAGATATAGAATTTTTTTTCTATGAAAAAACATAGCAGTTTTATATTTTCTATACACTTATTATAAGAAAAAAATTCATTTTTTTATGCATCCATTTTTTAATATTGTTTTTAATCAACCATTTTTCAATAAACTTAACAAGTGAGTGTATAATGATTACCGAGTTGGATAACCATCAAATTAATATTAGTATAAAAATATATTGAAGGACTGACGATGGTTCTGTAAGTGCATAGAATTGCTACCAAGTAATAAAGTGTTAAGTTTATCGTTCTCCACAGGGATTGTGCCAAAGTTACTAGTTTCGCTTACGAATATGGATAGTTGTCTTCGCTTTGTTTGTTTGAAAAGTATCTTTGCGGGTAACAGTAAATGACAGGAAAGTAAAGACATAAATTAAATGACAGAAAAGTAAATGGTGTGTGTGACTACACGGGGTGGTTAAGCGTGGTCGGATTCCTCCCTTACTCCTGCTTGGTGGTTATTCCCTTGTTTCCCCCTATTAGGAAATGGACTATTGAAAATAGGTTCGAAGCAATATCTTTTCATATTTCTATTACAAACTGTGCAGGGCCTAGTTAGTGGTTACCCTTACTCTATTTAAGTATCATCGTCCTAGGTTCCACTTTTTTGTTAAAAACGTTGGTATCATTACCTTAGTGGCTCCATGTGTCATAAGTCGTCATGTGTGCCTCTAACTAGTTATAACTCTGTTTAGGTAGAAATTATCGTGCATTCTAATCCTATACTAAGGCCTTAGATACTGAATTTAATGGTCACATATTGGCCCTAGCATACCGTCATTCGTTCGGGATTACTAGCTTCATTTCCTATGCGATATTCACCAGGTCCTTCGATTTTATTCTAATGTGATCAATATTAAAATAAATATAAAACCGGACAATAAAAGAGTTTGCAATCAGAAAACAATTGAATTTATAACCCGCTACATAACCTGCGAACTGAATCCGCTACTTAAATAGCAAGAGGAATATTTTAGTTATTTTATAGAACGCATGAGAAATAGTAGGGGGCGCGAAAAGAAATACTCTTGGAGATAAGTCCTTTTGAAATTTACTGATGATATGATGGGCCGAACATAGCAAAGAAGAGGAAGTTTCCAGAAAACAAAAAAAAATTTGCTTAAACCCTTTTTTTCACTCTAAAGCCCTATTTTCCACTTCTTCTTCCTTTCTCTAATCTCACATTCCCAATTTCCTGTTTCTGCAACTCCAATGTATCGATTTGCTTCCAAATTAGCTTCATCTATAGCTTCTTCGTCCCCAAAGAACAAGAACCTCGTAAGACAATAATTAATCTTAGTGTTTTGTTCCTATTTTTTTAAGCACTTAATTATTTGTTTGTTTGTTTGTTTTGAACTGTAAAGTGTGAATTTTTATTGAATTTGCATTGTGGGGTGTATCTCAGTTTTGTTTTTGTTTGATTTGATTGTGCAATTATTGTTATTTGAATAAAAATGGTGAATTTTTGGGGCAGGTGTATAATGGGGTATTGTTAAGAAGAAATTATGTGGCGAAAGATATAAACTTTGGAGTTGGGGCTCGTGCTGCTATGCTTCAAGGTGTTTCTGAGGTTGCTGAGGCTGTTAAAGTTACCATGGGACCCAAGGTATTGTCTTGTTTTGTAGTACTTTACTTTTTACTACTCGTTCATTATTACATCTAGTACTTCCTATGAAGTTCCGTGACACGTCGACACCGGTAAATAATATGAGAAAATGGGAGTGATTGAATGTAAGTACATTTGTCGGTGTCTGACAAACAAACACAAGAAGGAAATGGATTCTATGCAGTTGGTGATTTGATGAAGTCAGGTAGTTTGATTAAGATTGGACACAAAAAAGTAAATTTGATTTTTATTTAATAATTGCAATAATTCTGGACTTAAATTAGGACCGTCCGATCTTGATCAGACGGTCACCGACACCTGACTCCGCCTTCAATCTAAATGTGCTACGCCTTCAGACACGCCTTCAATCTAAATGTGCTACATAGGTTACAGCCTTGTTTTGTTGTTGAATCCAATTTTTGTTCTTATTTCTTACACATGCTTGTTGCAAATTGTACCGTATGGGTTGGTCAATGGATGTTAGTATTAGGTTTTAATATGTTCATTTTTGTTTGTAAGAGTTGAAATGTGATTTGGATTAGGAATGTTGAGCCGATAATTTGACAATTTGAAGTGATGGTGGAGAGTAACTTTATTTTCTTGTGTTTTGAATTGATTGAGCTAGGGTCGAAATGTGATAATTGAGAAAAGTAATAGGAGTCCCAGAGTCACGAAGGATGGTGTCACCGTAGCCAAAAGTATCAAATTTAAAGACAAAGCCAAAAATGTTGGTGCTGAATTGATCAAACAGGTGGCCAAGGCTACCAACACTGCTGCAGGAGACGGTGAGTACCTTTCTTTCAAAAACATTACCTCGAAAACATCCTATGAGTGTTTATTGATAATATGATTTTCATTTATAACATAGCACAAGTCCTAGAAGAGGCTTTTTGTAAGCCAAAAACAATAATTTATTTCAATCTCAGGGGAAGTAATACAGACTTGTCTATAAAAGTAGTCATAAACTCATAGTTTTTCAGATTTGTTCTATCAAGTTCAAAAACATGTCTCTGTTCGTCTTCTGTAGAGACCTCGTTAATAATATATTTGCCGTTAAAAAAAAAAGTTCAAACAACACGTTTGCATAAGTGATCATAAGTTATTTCTTAACTATATCAAATATTACTATGACTCTTCGATTGAATTTCTTAAATTATCAAATATTCTAAGTTGTTTGCAAATAATATCTTTTTATATTTTCCAACCCATTGCATGTTCGGCGGAAAACATAGAGATGACCATAGTTCATAAGTTATATTTTATATATATGTAGCACTTTTAAGTTTTAATTCCTTCTGATCTTACAAACCAATTTTTCTTCTCTTCTTTCAGGTACAACTTGTGCAACTGTTTTGACTCAGGCAATACTCATAGAAGGATGCAAATCAATTGCTGCTGGTGTAAATGTTATGGATTTGCGTAATGGAATAAATAAAGCAGTTGATGCTGTACTTAAGGATTTGAAAAGCAGAGCAGTGAGGATAAGTACACCAGAAGAGATAACCCAGGTGCAAGGAATTCTCAAGAAAACTTTAATGTTACTAAATGAATTTTGGCTAAGAAAATTGATTTACAATACAATGCTTGTCTACTTGCCTCCTATAATGAATTTTAGATCTATAGGCATTGAATAATTTTGCCGCTGCCGTCAAACGCTTGCAGTTGATTTACCTGATACATATATAACTCTTTTTATTCGACAAAAATCAGGCCATACTTGTAATTGTCTTCCTAATTGATATGTGTAGCGCTATTCGTTGTACTGTTTTTAAATAGTTTGCTACTGTCTATTCATTGATTTTATATGACTAGTAGGTTGGTACTATATCTGCAAATGGAGAGCGTGATATTGGTGAATTGATAGCAAGAGCAATGGAGAAAGTTGGGAAGGAAGGAGTCATTACTGTTGCGGTAAGAACATTTATCTATTTTGCTGAACTTGTTTTATTGACAAAGTTTTAGTTCTGGTTGCCTAAGATTTTAAAGTTTTCAGGATGGGAACACTCTGGATAATGAGTTGGAAGTTGTAGAAGGAATGAAGTTAAGTAGAGGCTACATATCTCCATATTTTATTACTGATCAGAAGACCCAGAAATGTGTAAGCGTAGACTTACTCTATTGTCACTAACAGATGACAAACATTCTCAAAAAATGCTTTACCATGTCTTTGTAGAATTTATTTACTTTGATAAGCATTTGATGATGATATATTTTGTGGAATTTCTTTCTTCTTATTGCTAGTATGTATTACAAAATCTCCTTTGTCTACAAAATTGATGCCTTTATAAAAGAGACCTTGTTGTTTTTCTTCCTATAATCATGTGATATGATCATTTGTTAAGGATATACTCCCTCCGTCCCAAATTATAAGGGAAAATAAAAAAATCACACTTATTAAGAAAAAGTAAAACATGAGAATTTGAAGTATGTTTTTGTGGGTTTTCCTTGGAATAAGTTGCATAAGAAGATGTAAAAACAATTTTTATTGGTTGTTGTTTATTGAGAAAATGAGAGAGAGAAGAAATTAAATGCAATTTGCATTTAATTTTATGAAAATAAGGAAAAAACATTTTTGAAAATGATTTTTTCTCTTATAATTTGGGACAAAAAAAATGGGCTTTTTTCCCTTATAATTTGGGACGGAGGGAGTAGTGTTTTGACTCATTACATGTTGAAGGCTATTTTCATTTTTCAATGTTAGTTATGATATTTTATTGATATGTGTTCTGATGGTTTTCGATAAGCCATAGAATCAATCAGTCAAATGTAAAAGATTGGTTTATTCAGTTGTATATGATGCATGTCATATAAATAAAAGGCTTCATTCAACTTGTTTAATTTTTATTTGTGATATTATTAAAGGTGATTTTGATTTTGTTAGGAATTGGAGAATCCCTTTATCCTCATCCATGACAAGAAAATTTCAGACATGAATTCGGTATTGAAAGTATTGGAGCTGTCAGTAGTGGTATATAAGCTAACCTCGATTCATTGTGCTTATTTTCATCTACATTTTGAAGATTCTCATTATTTAGTTTTTTATTTTAATTTTATTCAGAACAAAAGACCACTCCTAGTTGTTGCGGAAGATGTTGATAGTGATGCATTGGCTCTGCTCATACTTAACAAGCATCGTGCTGGGCTTAAGGTGATTAATGCGTTCATTTTGGTTATATTTCCTACCTCTTGGTCCTACTTACTTGGTTGCTGGTTTTGTTGTCACCTCTGATAATTTCTGATTATTGTATTAGTAACTCATAATCTATGTACATATAGTTGGTGTTCTTTGTTGATGTTACATGCAACTTGGATTTTGCTTTCTTTTTTATGTTGGATGTTACTCGAGGGTAAGTGGTTAGCAAGTTAGATTAATCACAATATTGTTGAGATAGAAAATGTAATGTCCAATTCAAACAAAATAAAGACAATGATGTCTCTATACTAATATCTCCAAAATGGGGTAGCTTGAACTGTGCATTGTTAGTTTGCAGTCATCACCTTCTTATTTCATATGTGATCATTGGTGTAAAAGTGTTCCAAATTCCAATCGAAATGTGTTGTCATAAAACCTTTAGAAATAACAAGTGAAATATGTTTTCTCTAATAAATGCATAGTGTACCATAGATGGATATTCAGTTGGTATATTTGAAGTGAGTATCTTGCCTCATTTTTTTTCTAGTCAGTGTGTTTGCTAAATTTTAGTTTTATTTATGGATCTGCAAGTTATAAGTAATTCCGTGCTTGCCCTGTATATTTCTGGGCTACTTGGAACTTGATCTATTCTCAAGTTACTTGAATTTGTATATATTTGTTTTCCACCTTATTTCAAGTTTCTTGTATTGTAGGTTTGTGCTATAAAAGCTCCTGGTTTTGGGGATAATAGAAGAGCAAGTCTAGATGATCTTGCAATTCTTACCGGAGGAGAGGTGATTCTCTATCTTTATAATACTAATCAGTTATTGTGTTTGGGCTCCTTTTATGGTTGTATTGGTATTCAACGATGATTCTCTACTACTTATCATGCTGAAAATTATCACAATGAATTTGAAAACAGGTCATCACAGAAGAGCGCGGCATAACTCTTGACAAAGTTCGACCTGAAATGCTTGGCACTGCAAAAAAGGCATGTGGCTTGAACCAACCTAACTATTATTTGGTTACTCTAATCATAAGGTCTTACAGAAATATCTAATTCAATGTGCAACAGATTACTGTCTCCATTGATGACACTATTGTTCTACATGGTGGTGGGGATAAGAAGTTTATTGAAGAGAGATGTTCACAGGTATTTTTTCAATCTTTTCCCCTGGTTTTTTTTTTTTTTTTTTTGGTTTTTGAAAGTACTAAATTTTTAATAGTACTTTATTTTGTTCTTGAATGAAAATATTGCTAGTTCTTAAATTAAACCATTTATAGAAGGCTGTTGATAAAAAGGGTTCAACAATTATAATTTGTGTACTTTTATGATATTTAATGAGAAAATATCATTTTGTAGCTGAGAGAAGCCATGGAGAAGAGTTCTGCAACATTCGATAAAGAAAAGGCACAAGAACGGCTATCAAAACTCTCTGGCGGTGTCGCTGTTTTCAAAGTTTGTCATTCATCCTTAAAACCACTATTTTGTAATGTTCGAGTTATATTCGTGACCTCACATAGAAAATGAATCTAAACATCTGCAGGTTGGTGGGGCTAGTGAGGCAGAAGTTGGCGAAAGAAAAGATAGGGTAACAGATGCTTTAAATGCAACTAGAGCAGCCGTGGAGGAGGGTATTGTTCCAGGTAACTTAGTTTTGCCCTTTCTGATTGGATACCAAATATGCAGAGTTAGTGTGAGACGAGTGTCATGTACTTCATATTCTTGTTCGCAATATTTTGATCACATGCTCATCTATTAAAAGTCGATATGTAATTGTTTTCTTAAGGTGGTGGAGTTGCTCTCTTATACGCTAGCAAAGTCTTGGAGAACCTTGAAACTAAAAATGAGGATGAGAGAAGAGGAGTACAGATTATTCAGAATGCACTCAAGGTTGTGCTGTTGCTGCGCACTACTTTTTTTTGTCACATAAAGACCCTTCTCTATTTTGACTTCTTTTCCTGGAAAATTTTCTTTATTTCTAATAATGCTTACTACTTTTCATAGGCACCAACATATACAATAGCTTCAAATGCTGGTTATGATGGTACTTTAGTTCACAGCAAATTGTTGGAACAAGATAATCTTAATTTGGGTTTTGATGCTGCTAAAGGTTAGTAACCCTTTTACGTATGAGATGCATGGAGTCTATTGTGATTATCATTTGCTGTCGTGTTAATGATATACCTTCAGATTTGAGAATAAAGGGAACGTTTGGATCAGCAAATTTGAGCTTATGGAAGTAAATAAGCTTTTTATGTATTATTCATAAGCTTGTCAAGATAGTTTATGAAAAAACAGCTTATAAAAATACAATTTTCGCTAGTGATTATGCATTAACATAAAAGCTTATTTATATGCATAAGCTATTTTTCATAAGTTCAACAATAAGCTAATCCAAATGGGCCTTAAATATCTAAAAAATTATACTGCAATAAAAAGGTTTGTTTACGATGCTTGTTATGCTAAAACAGGAACCTATGTTGATATGGTGAAAGCCGGAATTATAGACCCTGTTAAAGTTGTTAGAACAGCTTTGGCAGATGCTGCCAGGTAAAATTATATCATCATATCGCAATTTTTCTCGGCATATATCATGTATTATTATATGTTAAACTATTTTTTGCCTTGATGCAGTGTGTCGTTGCTACTGACGACAACCGAGGCATCTATTGTGGAAAGTCCGAATGACAAAAATAAACCTCCCCAAAGAGTGCCAGATATGGATGATTTGGACTACTAACCTGCTTAAGCAAATGATGAAAGCAATTTTTTGCATCAGTTTTCTACTTATTGAGGAGGGTGCTAAAGTATAAACTGAGGGGTCTAAGCCTACCATTCACAATGTTATAGGGAAAGTTCATGTCTCATTCAAGTTATCATCATCAATAGGTTAAGATAAAAACTTGTCCCATTCTTTAGATGTCATTCATCATGTGTACCAAAATTTATGTAACAATTGCAAATCAAAAAAAGGTTTTGAAACTCTTGTTTCTGTTCCTAACACTAATAAATATGTTATAATGAACGGAGTGGAATGAAACAAAATAGTATGGAGTGAGCGGAATGGAATAAAATTATTATTCCATTGTTCGGATATTTTGTAATGGAATAAAACGAAGTTTATATTTCGCGTTTGGAGGGCAAATGGATTATGTTATAACTTGTGTTTGCATTTGATGTTTGATAAATAAGCCAAACATGTTTATTCAATCTATCAATAAAAATTGCTCAAGAGAAGCAAATACATAAACCTAATCTATTCATTTTAACCTCAAAATATCCTGGCTAATGACAACAAAAAGATGTCAAAACATCTTCAATCTATACTAATTAACACCTGGATCATCAACTAGTACAATTTGTTAGAGTAAACAATGTTGCTGCTCCTTTTAGATCATGATCTTGTTCTTGAGCTTGTGTTTCTTGAATGTAGCCACCCTCTGCTTTAATTAATCCATCATCTATCTTAAACAAAACTGATTCATCACTGCAAATATCATGAAGACAAAAACTTGATCATAATTTATTATAATTAATCTCCTTCGACAACTAATTTATGTTGGTAATGCAATGCAACTTTTTCTGATAAATGTTGTAAACAAGTTCTTAAAAAAAATAAAATAAAAGAAACAAACCTGTGGTGAAGTATTTCTCCGGAGTCGAATCCTAATTCATTTCTTTCGTCACAAGGTATATCAAGAGTAGGCTTATGATCATATTCATCACTAGCATTACTACTTTGTCCATGCAATGACAAAGATGATAAAGAAATAGAATTTTGCATAGCCCCCCAATTATTAATATGTTGTTGCAAAGGAGTAGTACTATTAATACTACTACTATTACTTTCATGCATCATAAGGTATTGTTCTTGTTCATGTTCTTGTAATGGTGTAACCACTTGTTGTTGAACATTGTAATGATAATGAGCCGGCGCGGTAGCCGGAACAACAGATCCAGATGGATTATAAAAACCTAACAATGAATCTGAATTCATAATAACTTGATCACCATAATTAACCACTTGTGGTTGTTGTTGATGAGGTTGTGCTCGATAAACCGCGAGTTGTTGAAGAACAAGATCAAGTTCTATTTTACAATATTCAATTTGAGCTTGAAGATCTTGAATATATTTATAACAACCGCCGACAGGATCATTGGCCCGCATATCAGATTGATAAATGATTGTTCTCATGGCTTGATCTTTTAGAGGAGGATCAAGATATTTAATGATTTTGTTAATATTACTAACACCAAATAATTTGTGTGCATTAAGGAATTGTCTTTGACGATCATGAGGAAAATAAGGTGCTAATATGCAATCAGGAGCACATTTCCTACGTTGGTATTTACATGCAGCACAAGCTTGAGTTGTGTTGTTGTTGTTTTTGTTGATGTTAATGTTGTTCATGGTTTTTTTGGAACAGAAAAAAAAGGAGGAATTGGTGCGTTTCCGGAGGGGAAGGTGGTTGTTAGGAAGGAGATTAATTTTCTCTTCCCTTAATTTCTCTGTTTTAGTTTTGTTAATTTCAAGGATGAAAAGATGAGATGGAGAGAAATGGAAGGAGAGACAAAGACATATATATTGATACATATAGAGATATAAGACAAATTAAACAAAATACATTCTTAATTCTTTTAACGGATTTAACTAACTTTGTCAATATCTATTTTTGGAATGTGGAGGTTAGAGTAAGTGTTACTAATATTAATTAATGTTGCGATGGCTAGAGTTAGAGTAAGGTATGTTTGATCTGACTTTTTTTTTCTTCTTTTATTTAGAACTTATGTAAATAATTTATGCAATTTTTATATATTATTATAAGTTTGTCAAGGTAGTTTATGATAAAATAACTTATAAAATTACAATTTTTACTAGTGTGAACTTATAAAATAACATCCTTAAAACTTATAAAATAACATAAAACATAATTTATATTGCATAAGCTATTTGCATAAGCTCAAAAAAAACTAGGTCAAACGGACCCTAAGTATTACTAATATTAATTAAAGAAAATTAAAAAAAATATTGATTACAACTATTTTTAGTTTAGGGACCTATTTAAATATTCTTAAATAGTCAGACAGCCTAGAGATTAATTAAACCAAAAATCAGTTTTGAATGTGATATAAATCTACTATATTGTCGAGGTGCTTGTTCTTTCGTCGTATAGTCTAAACAGAATCATCACCCTCATAGCTTCATAAATTTATCATGTTGGTTTTTCTGCTGAACTTTCTTATTTTGCAGTTTGATTTGTTGGCTTGACTTCCAATTCAATACACTGAGGGGTCGTTTGGTGCACAGGATAAGAGACAGGATATGATAATTGTATCATATCATGTCGCAATCCAGTGTGTGATGATACAGCAGAATATGATAAGTTAATCCTGAAGCTTATCATATCATGTCTCTCTAGTTATAATTTTTATCCTGAATTTGAGCTGGGTTACCAGCAGGATAGGATAAGAAGAAAAAAAAATACTGATTTATTTTATAAAATATATTTTAAAATACATAAAATAAAATTAATAAAATATAAATAATAAAATAATTAATTTTTAAATATATATGTGATTTTCTCACAGGGATAATTTTGTAATTTATATATTCTAAAAAATCAAAATTTTACTAAAATTACAATATTTTAAAGTAAAATGATTATTAAAAAATTGACAAATAGGGATATTAATTTAAATTTTATAAAAAATTAAATATAATTCTTTTGCAATAGTAGTTTTATTATTTACGTATGAGATATATCATATATTTATTTGGCTTATCTAACATGTATATATTATTGAGTTATTTATTTGACCATGATTCATGTAAAAAATTAAACTTGATTATTTTCTCATGATTTTTATTTTAAATTATATAAAGTTATTTGATTACTTATTTATATTTTTTATTTATAAAATTCAAAGTATTACAAAATAATTTTTAAAAAATAATAATTGTTTTACAAGAGTAATTTTGTCAATTAAATATGTTATATATCTTATCATATTATTATGAGCAAGTATGTATTAAAAACAAAATATAATAGTTATCATGTTTGTTATCCTGTGTGCACCAAACATAGGATATGATAACTGAATATAACTGTTATCCTACTGTTATCCTATCCTATCCTTATCCTGTTTTATATCCTATCCTGTTACTATGCTATCATGCGCACCAAACGGGCCCTGAGAAGAAAAAATTAGAGGCAGCAAAGCAGAGTTCATAGAAAATCAAAATCTACGAAAAAAAGATACGTATGAAATTCCCAATTTGCTCTTTTTTCATTTTTTTGACACATAATTAATTCAGGGTTATTTTATGTCTTTATTAAAAAAAAGTTAGTAGAAAAATGCTAAAACATTTCTAAGTAATATTCGAACCCTAAACCGTTTAGTTACACTTCTTATTGCATTAACCACTAAGCCATATAGATTAATTTATTATATTATTGGAACCAACATATAATTAATATGACTTAAATGTCCAATTGTAACCACAAAACTCCAATTTTTTGTATGTAACCCAAATTCAAATTACTTCACTTTATACAAATTCAATTTGATGAAACACTTATAAAAAAAAGAGGGAGTAATATTTTTTGTCATCAATACATTGACCATTCTTTTGGAATAGATTGACCATCAATATCATCAGCAAAATCTATATTTATACTTATATATTAATACGAAAATCTATTATTTTTTGTGACTCTCACGAAACTTGTGTTTTTACTAATATATTATGTTATCTATTTTTTAAATAAATTTACGGATTATATTCATATTAATACGGGAACCTTTTTTTGTTATATCTACGGGCATTATATTTTTATTCATATATTAATATAGTTGTTTATTTTTTTTATTTATAATTTTACGTGTTATACTCAAATATTTATACGGGGACATAATCTTTTGTGTGAATTTTGCGGACCTTTGTTTTTCCTCTTATTAATAAGGTTTCCTGATCTTTAATAATTTATGCAGGTCCTAAATTTATACTCAGATATTAATGCGAGAACCTATTTTTTTCTGATTTCTACGAGATTTATATTTTTAGTCATATGTTAATAAAGTTGTCATTCTTTCATGATTTTTACATTATATATATTTATGATCATATATTAATACAAAATCTAATCTTTTGTGTGATTTATGCGGGGTCTATGATCATATATTAATACAAAATCTAATCTTTTATCCTTTTTTCTGTGAATGAAGAATTTGTCCAATTAATATGGTTATATTGAATTATAACGGGCGATTCCTCAATGATTGGATTATTCTTACTGATTGTTGAAATTTTTTCGCTTTCACTCAATTTATCTATTTTTTTGAACCCAAATAGAAGACTTTCGATGTTCCAGTTTTCTATTTCATTTAACATGGTTTGAAACCTTTTTTTTCTTTCATTAAAAACTTTAAGAACTAGAAAAAAATGATTTTTCAAATATTTTTTCAATTGTTTTTTAATTTTTTTTAAAAAAGACCCTAAAAATGGGATTGGAACATGATAATCAAGGTACGATTCGGTTAATGTCCCATAAGCTCTTATTAATGAAGTTTTCAATTTTTTACTATTTTTTTTAGACCTATATTTATAATCATATATTAATACGAGAACCTAATCTTTTGTGTGATTTATGGGGACCTATTTGTTTTTTTTGGTACATGGGGACCTATGCGTTTTACTCATATTAATATGTTTTCCCGTCTTTTATAACATTTGTGGACCTATATTTATACTCGTATATTACGGGACTTATACTTTTAATCTATGTTGCCCGGGTGCGGGTACGGTACCGGTATCCGATATGGGTACCGGTACGAGGTACGTCATTTTTTGAAAAACTAAGGTACGGGTACGTCCTTAATTTTTTTTTAAAATATAATTATATATATTAAATAATAGAATTATATCGTTAAAACAAATAATTAAACATAAAAATATCACATCACACTTTAAAAGTAATTTAAATTGTTCGAAACATCAAAATATGAAATTTAAAAGCAATTAGCTCAAAAAGAGTTAATGATTTCCCTCTTCATCATCACTAAAAAGAGCGACCTCAAGTTACGTTCACCGCGAGAAAGACTTGCAATTTCAAGAATATCAACTATATATTAAATAAATTTCATGCATCTCTACGAATATCCCACATTTTTGTTGCACTTTCATTATAAGTATTACTATTTCTCTTTCTCGAGAGAAGACGAAGATTGCTATGAATAAAAACTAGATAGTTGATACTTTGTTATTGTTTTTTAGTAGTAGTTACTACTTTTATATTATAAACAAATAAAAAACTTAAATCTTCCTATAAAAAATACTAATAAAAGAAAAAAAGGAGAAGAAAAAAAAAGTGTTTTTTTTGGATTGGTGTACCACGCGCGTAAACTAGGTACGACGTCGGTGCGTACCTGGGGAGTACCATACGCGTACCGGTACCCGGTACGTACCCGGTACCGATACTCTCTCCAAAATGGAGTACCCGTGCAACATTGCTTTTAATTATATATTAATTAAGTTGTTTGTAACAAAAATAAAATAAAAATTAAGTTGTCTATTTTTTTTTACAATTTTACAGGTTATACTCACATTTATACAATGACCTAATTATTTTGATGATTGTTATGAAACCTATATTTTCACTAACATATTAATACGATTGCCTATTTTTTAATAATTTGTACGTGACTATATTTATACTCATATATTAATACATGGACATAAGTTTTTTTGGTGATTTTTACAAGACCTATGTTTTTACTAATATATTAATAAGGTAACCTATTTTTTTCATAATTTCTACATTATCTACATTTATATTTCTATATTAATACGAAGACCTAAGGTTTTTTGTTGATGGTTTTACCATTGTTCTTTTTCTATTTTGTTTACCAAATATTATATCCATTTTAGAGGAGCCTACCAAATATTATATCCCTTCTATTTTGTTTACCAAATAATTTATTTTTTTGTTGTTTTAGTCAAATCGAAATCAATTAAATCATTATTTTAGTCGTAAAAATAAGAATGATCACTAACATATACATTTAAGCAACAATATATATATTGTCGTTGATATTTTAAATATTTTTTAAAAACTGGTTTACGAAAATGGTCCATATCCCCAACTTGGAAGTTCACAAGGCACGACGACTATAATGTCAAATCTACTTATTACTACACTATGGAGAACTTGGTGGACAAAAGAGAATTAAGAAGAGTGGAAGAGAGTTGGATGAAGATTTGGTAATTAAAATGTGCATATTGTCAAGGTAATTTTGAGAATGATTGGCATCTATTTTTTTGTTGTAGTAAGACAAGAGATTTGCAATGGCACTTTGGTGTATTTGAAAGAGAAGGAATCAAAAGGTATGGAAAGACGTCGAAATTCGACCACCAGTATCATTTCAATTGGTGCAAGATGTTATGCACAATTGGCTGGTTGTGAGAAAGCTAGCCCCAACAGCTGAACTAAAACCGCATCCTGACAATGGTAACATCTGAAGAACAGCATGCTGACATGCTTGGACACAGTGGTAATAGCGCTACAATGACCCGTGAGAATCATCAGTGGCCTGTTCCGGCTCTACGCATGTTTAAATGCAATGTTGTTGCATCAATTTTTAGAGAATACAATTGTGATGGTGCAGGCATGTGTGTCGAAGATGATAATGCAATTTTATCCGGGCTCATACATTATGGAGATTTGGAAGCCCTCTACCGCATGAAGCAGAGGCGTGGGGTTTGAAGATAGCGATTATTTAGCTACAAAACTTGGGTTACTCTAATGTTGTTATAAAACTAGATTGCAAGCTAATGGTAGATAGCATTAGCAGTAAACCCAATGTACAATCCAAATTTGGAGCGATTATGCACGCTTGTAAAGCTTCGTTGTTACTATTATCAAACTTTAGGATAAGTTTTATTAGGTGACAAGCCAACAATGTTGCTCACTTGTTAGCTAGAGCATCATTATCTTTTGCTGGTCGCCATCCTGTATTAAAACTGAGTTGATGAATGAAATTAGTTAAATTTTTTTGTCATACTCGGCCTAAAGGATCTCATAATTTTGATTCATTTCCGCTACACAAGAATATTTTCACTCAATCTAAATGGAAAATTTACTCCATATTTAAAGCACAAAGGGTAACCATTTTTACATCATATATATCATCAGTTAATGTTATGTTACATTCTTTAAATTACCAAATTTCACTCTTCCCGTAATTTCTTGCTTCTCGAGAGTCCAGAACATCTAAGAGCCAATACATGATAAATAACTAGTTGAATATCTACCAAATTACTGAACAAAAATAGTCGAAAGAGATTCTCTCAGAACTAGGAAGATTAAAGTGTATATATCTTCAGCAAGATCTGCAACAACTATGATCAAAACCAGGTCAGAAAAGATGCAAGTTCAACCAACAATGAAAACTGAATAAAACTCATCGAAAAGTAATTTCCATATTAGTTATAGAAGTAGTGGACTCTCATTCTATACCGGTAGGATCTGCATATTTTGTGGTTTTAAATTGAACGACTAAAGCAGAACTTGGTAATGGAAAATTTGAAGGCCATAAAGAACACTAAAATTCCTTTAAACCTAATTACCCTTTAACATATGCCGATAATAATAGAAAATACCTCGAGACATGACTAAGTATTATAACCAAGCACTAAGCATTTTTTTTAATTGAATAACTATTAGCATTCCATTTCATCATTTTTAAGGTGAAACACAAGTAACCCACCACTTCCAGTAAAACATGGAATCTACAATCTATTTAAGTATTTACAAATAAAATCTCATTTAATATTTATTACCCGTCTGAAAAGAATGAAAGAAGGCTCTTATGGCTCTGATCGGACAAGCTCCTCTACAGATTTTGTGTAATTGACAACTAAATCTCTGAAATAGAATAAAACATGTATTTAGAATTTATGAACTTAACCGAACAAAGATACCTAATACAATTTGTACATACCTTCGCTGATTCAGCAATTGCTCGCTTTCCTCTAGCTTCTTCTTCTGTCCCTCAACAGTCTGCAATAAGCATCCAAAAAGCCCTCAAGTTAGGCCAAAAATCCCAGCTTCAAACTACTAGCTAGACATAACTTTTTAACGTTTCGATCACAAATTCACAATTACAGCAAGACATCTGACAGCAGACACATCATTCTTCTTTTTAATAACATCAATTAGTATTGTTAATCATGTACAAGGCATATGATATGATTAAGAAAAATGAAAATGGTTTAAGAAATCAGAAATGGAAAAACATTATTAAGAAATTAAGCTTTTAAGATGAATCATACATTGAATAGTTTGATTTTCAATTAAAAAGTTCTAAATCTTGATTCTTTAACAAATGCCTTAGGGTACCGGTTGTTAGAAGGAACTAAATAAAACAAATCCAAAACCTGAAACCTAAGTCCTAACTATCTATGTCACCAGAACTAAGCAGTATAAAAAAATGTCCATTTAGAGGCAAAACTAAAGTAGAGATACTAGAGAAGCAACACACACGCGCGCGCGCGCGCACACACACACATTTGTGTGTGTGGATTGTATAGTAGCAAAGCAAAATGAAAGAAAGTAAAGAAGAGAGATATATGACGGAAATGTTAAAGCTATGTAGCATTGACACTTGAAATTAAAGGTGTGTCCAGTGCAAGATTGTCAGCATCATGAGTTTGCTGTAAATCGAAAGAAGATAGTAAGATCACAAACCTAAAATTGCAACCAAAATCGATGGATTCTACTCAATTAATTTTGTAGAATCGGAAGGGGAAAGTAAGATCGCAAAATTGAAAATCGCAACCAAAATCGAAGGATTCTACTCATAATTTTAAGGCTTAACTACACATTTGGTCCCTTACGTTTATTTTAGGTTTCAATTTGGTCCCTTAGGTTTAAAAAGTATCAATTTGGTCCCTTACGTTTATTTTGGGTTTCAAGTTAGTCCTTTCCGTCAATTTTGTCACTAACACCATTTGAACAGTACACGTGTCAGTGTGTCCAAGTGCCACGTGTCAGTCCACATGTGCAAATTGACTGCCACATGTGACAAAATTGACGAAAAGGACTAACTTAAAACCCAAAATAAACGTAAGGGACCAAATTGATACTTTTTAAACGTAAGGGACCAAATTGAAACTTAAAATAAACGTAAGGGACCAAATGTGTAGTTAAGCCTAATATTAAATATGCATTATAAAGTGCAACTACTCAACGTTTGAAATCTTAAAACAAACATAAAACAACCAAGTCTCAAAGTTTTGCCATTTATTTTAATAAACCGGGTCGAAAACCTTAAACCAGGTCATCTTCTACCCTATCAAAAAATTACAAAAAAAAATTAAAAAAATACAAGAATCAGTAGAATCCATACAGAATCGCACGATTTTATTGGGTATTTGCAATTATGTGAGATTTTACTGGGATTTTGCATTGATTTAGGATTCTACCCAAGATTCAAATCATTTAGGGTGAGCAAAGTGACAAAATCGTGGGATTTCATGATTCTACTCGATTTTGATAAATAACAATGGTCCAGTGTCCTATATTAGTTGCACTCAATTTAATTATTCCATTTTTTTCAAAATTATTATCGGTGTTAACGTGTAAGTGAGTGTTTTATAGGTTTCCCAAAATCATTATCGTGTTTACGTGTCAGTGTTTCATAGGGTATAAGTAAGAGAAGGAGTTACCATGGCTTTGGTGCTAATAGAAGCAGAGATTGAGTTCAACAATTGCTGACACTTATCAAAATGGTTGCTCAATTCAGCAATCTTCAACAAACAAAATCAAACACAAATAACATAACTAAATATCAGTCTAAAAATAAATAAACCTAAAGCTAAACTTACAATGAAGGAGAAAATTTGGAGTAAACCACCAAATATGTCTCCGACTTAATAAGACACACTCAAATAGGTCTCTAATTTTATGAATATTTCAAAAAAGTCCCTGACACTGTTAAATTTTATTCATACTCCGT
Source organism: Trifolium pratense (assembly GCF_020283565.1). Lineage (NCBI taxonomy): Eukaryota > Viridiplantae > Streptophyta > Magnoliopsida > Fabales > Fabaceae > Trifolium > Trifolium pratense. Next base: position 45,162,948 of record NC_060063.1, on the reverse strand, counting down.
AGTCCGTATTAGTCCTTCAAATAATATGCTACGGACTAAATTGCGAATAAATGGTAAATGGATAAACTTAATGACCAAACTGATAATAAGGATCAATGTGACAATTTAATAGAGCAGAGACCCTTTTTGAAATATTTAAAAAGTCAGGTACCTATTTGAAATTAGCTTAACTATGTGGTAGTTTACTAAAAAAATAAGATAAAACAGAACAGTGAAACATTCATACCAATGCATCTGATTGCTGATCCGGGTTTCCATGTTCAACAACTTCAGCTAAATTCTCCACCAACTAAATCCACAAAAACCAATTTTCCCATAATTAAAATCATAAAAAAAAAAAAGAGTAAAATAAAAATTAGGGTTTTGAAAGGGGTTTGTTTACATACATTTAAAAGATGGAAATGAGAAGCGAGTGATTGGTGAAGATTCTGCTGCTGTTGCTGTTGCTGTTGCTGAGGTTGCTGTTGTTGTTGTTGTTGCTGTTGTAGAATAAGCTGTTGTTGTTGTTGATAAAGTTGCTGCTGTTGTTGGAATTGAGATTGTTGTTGAAGAAATTGTTGTTGTTGAAGATAAAGGTCTTGATTGGATTGAGATTGGATTTGGGAATTGGAATTTGGGGTTGGGATCATTGTCCATGTTCCTCCTGGAGAAGAGTAATGATCCATTGTTTTTTTTTTACTAATCTTGAAGCCAAGTTCAATTTGATTCTAGGAGACAGCTCTGGAAATGTTATTTTTCATTTTTCTATTTTTAAATGATGAAAATGACATGTTAATTCCACGACATCAAATTTTAGTTAGTATTTGTCAAATCATCAACTACTTAACTTGTCAGTCAAAAATTTTGGTATTTTGGTATTTTGCAGGGACTAAAATCAATTTTTTTTTTCATGGTTAAAATCAAAATAAGGCACGATCGCAGGGATTATTTTTATATTTAAGCCATTTATAAACTATAGTTTCCACCTAAAACAAATGAGTCAACTAGTGGTACACCCCACTAATCAAATACTCCCTCCGTCCCAAAAAGGATGACCTATTTGCTCATTTCACACATATTAAGAAAAGTGTAGGAGTGAATGAGAGATAATATTAGTTTTACCAAATTACCCTTGTTATATTTAATTTTTATACTAAAATCCAATTTTAAAAAGGAATGATTGTTTTTCTTGTTAAAATAAAGCATTGATAAAAAGCTGTCTTTTTGCTGCTGAAAAGTAACTTTAGCAGGATTATCTACAACCAATACAAAAAGCTACTATCACGTATTACTACTCCAACCAATTGAATTTAATGAGGATATAGAATGGAGAGTACATAGAGTAGTGGAAAGATTTTGCAAAGCAAAGAACAAGCTGAACGGTTGTTGTATTTTACCAAAATGCCAAATTTTAATTTTCTTTTGGTAAACTGCCATTTTCCTTGTGCCAAATTTTCATTGTCAATTTAAATTTCCCACCAAATTAATTCTATATAAACATGATCAGTAATGGTAACACACTAATTCAAAACAAAGTTAGAAAATGTCTATGAGAGAAATAGATTTAAATGAAAATATTATCAATTCTAATGAAGGCAATCAAGAAAGACAAGAATATTATATACCAGATTTGAATGCTAATATAGAAGAGTTAGATGTTGGTTTCATTCAAAGTCCATCCACTTCAATACTTCAATGTTCTTCATCAAGAGGTTGTTTACCTTTTGACTTAAATGATGAGCCAGTCATGGAAGATGATGAACAAGTAGGAGACATAATGCAACAATCAAATTCAAATAACAGTGAGTATCCATCAGATTCACGTTCTTCATCACAATCTTTTGACTTCAATGATGATGAGCTAGAAGACATAATGTATCCATCAGATTCACATTTGGGTATGTATAAAAATAATTCTATGGTATTACTACACACTTATTTTTGGAATGTGTTTATTGATTCAATTAATTTACTTCATTTTTGCAGAAGAAGATAGTGTCGATGATGTTACAAGTTCACAAGTAACACAGGCACCAACAAGAAAGAAAAGTTTGTGTAATGAGGATAGAATGGCGATATATAATACTCTTTTGGGTAAGAGTGTTGAAGGAAGACTTATAAGAGGGGCCATTGATATGGTTAAATCACAATTTTCAGTTTCAAGATCCACTATTCAGCGTATTTGGAAACAAGGAAGAAATTCTGGTGTCTATGTTGATGTTTCCCACAAACTAACTAAAAATGTTGGTCGTAAGAGAATTCAAGTTGATTTTAATCGACTTCGTGATATTCCTATGCGTAAAAGGACGTCTATTAGATCAACTTCTAGTGCAATGAATATGAGTAAGAGCACTTTGCATAGGTATCTAAAGATGGGGGTTTTACGAAAGCATTCAAATGCCGTGAAGCCTTTTTTAAGGGAAGAGAACAAAAAAACTCGATTGCAATTTTGTATATCAATGCTTGATGCTAGTTCGCTGCCTCATGATCCAACTTTTTTAGGGATGTATAACATCATTCATATAGATGAGAAATGGTTTCAAATGACAAAGAAGTCCCAGAATTATTATTTGCTACCAGATGAAGAAGATCCATTACGCACTTGTAAAAGTAAAAATTTTATTGGAAAAGTTATGTTCTTAGCCGCTACAGCCCGTCCAAGGTTTGATGCAGAGAAACGTGTACTATTTGCATGGATAGCAACAATTGTGATCTCAAAGGCACTTTTCTGTCCAATAATGATTACAAAAAGTAGATTCTCCAAAAGCATTTATAAGGGGTAAAAATGGAAAAATAATATAAAAAGTTGAAATGGCTCAAGTATTATGGGACAAATTTTTTTTGCAAATGGGTCATCCTTTTTGGGACGGAGGGAGTAGCCAAAGTCGGGATCCAGATTCCAACGTCATTTATTAATCACATCAACCTTAAAACAGACAACAATCAATATTCCGCAACAAGATTCTTACGCCACCTCCAACCCCCCTTTGCCATCCAACCTAATAATCTTCTCATCTCAGCAACCGACACATCCTTAAAAATAGAACAACCTATCAAATCTAGATATAATTCTTGAATTTAATTTATATACACCTTTTTTAACGTGTGAAATCTCCTATTCCGTTTTTTCATTCGCTACTTTTTGTAATTGTTGAAATTGGTGGAAATGGTCCCTAACTATTTAGCGTGGTTCTTCTCTAAAGGAATTCTCAGACCCTGTCAATGTAAATTTATTTTACACATGTTGATACATCATATATTGTGTTTATAAATATATAACGTGACACATTTATTAAATAATGTGACAATACATCGTTAGTTGCATGTGTAAAACTCTTAATTTACACATTTAATTTATTAAATAATGTGCATAGAAATTAAACTCTTAATTTTTCTCATGGCTACAAAAAAAAAAAACTTAATTTTTCCTTTGTAAATTTTTTTATTTTATTCAAAAAAGAAACACTGAGGTGTATAGAAACGACGTTGTTGTTGTTGTCGTTTTAGACACAGACATCACCTCCTAATTTCTAGGTCCGAGGTATAAGGAAACACTGAGGTTTAGATTCGTTGCGTCTTTCATTTCACTCCTCACGTAAATATCATCATCATTTTCTAAAGGGTTTCTTCATTTTTCAGGTATCATCATCTTTCCAACAATTCCAGGTTTGACTATTTTTCAATTTCATCCTTTTTTTTTATTTTATTTTCTCTCTCGAGCTTTATCTTGCTGCATCATATATACTCTTTTACATTCCATCAAAATTATCTGTTCAATTCTGAAGAATTTTATTAAGATTATGAATTGGGGCAAAATTATGTTTTTTAGGGTTTATTTAGTTGGGTTGATTGTGAATTTATGATATTAAAAGTTATTAATTATGAAAAGTGATCAAAATGAGGACTTTTTACTACTCATGCTTCAACTTGCTTGCTTCATGTTAAATGAGTTTGAGAAAAAGGGGTTTTTTATGCAATGTTATGCTTTTTAGAGGCAATTAGGCAAACCTTGCAGGGAAAGGATTTCTGAAATTCTAATAGTATAATGAGAATGTTAAGAGTCTCGCATCGGATGTCAGATGACCTGGGCAATCCTCATCTTATAAGCCGGTTTTGTAGGTTTGAGTTAGGTGAAACTTTCGATTCTAAGAGAGAACGAGATGTCTTGATTAGTTGTCTGTGTAGTTCAATAATGGCTATAGTAGCAGAATTTGAACAAATCGCTATTTTTACGCAATAGGCTATTTAGTAGTACTAAGTGTTGTCAAATAGAGGTCGGTTATAGCACTATTGTGTAGAGGAATTTGAACAAGCCACTATATTCTGCGACCTTTGATTGACGACAGAGGAAGAAATAGGACAAACGAAAAAAAAAGGAGAAAGGTTTCTGTGATGATTGATGGGGAATATTAATATTGGAATTGTTGACAAATATATTTCTTGTGTTGACGCTGTTTTGGCGTATTGGTATGTGATCTTTCAGTATAAGAATAAGAGATAAAAGTTACGAGTCCACTGAGAGTCAAAGTTGCATTGGATGATAGTTGTTATGAGAAACTGATTCTGATATTACCTTCAACACCAAATTGCTTGAGTTTGGATGCATTTATCATCATTTGAACATAATAACAAACACCGCGTGATCTGTGCATATCATTGGTATTTTACTATTCATATTTAAAGTTATAGTTTGAAGTTTGAACTATTTTTTCAATGGTTCTAGTTTGAACTATTTTCCCCCCTTTTCTCTGTCTTACGGTTCTTAGAGGGCATCATTTAAAAGGGCTTTGGATCTTCTTTGATAGGTGTTTTTTGCTTTATAGGGTCTGCTTAGTTACATATTTCTCCAATTTATGATAGAGCTAATTGCCTATGCACATGATCTTCAAAGTTTTGGCGTTTGTAAGGATTTAAATGGAAAAAAATCATATTTATTCCTTAAGTCTCAATAACAGAGAAAATCAACATCAGTCTCTCAGTTCCAACTTTAAACCCAGCTTATAGAGGCTTCTCTAGTATGAATGAAGTATATGCTAATCTTGTAGTTGAACTCGGACGATGAGAATGAATAGAACAAAACAACAACAATAAGCCTTATTCCACTAGACAGGATCTTAATATATGCATTGATATCTATCATCATAAACCAAAATTTCAATAAAACTATATATCAGAGTGGATCTAATATGTTTTAATTATGGCATCATTTCTGAGTATTGTGTTAAGACCATCAGCTTCTGAAAGTGATTATTCTTCCTTGAGGTTTTATTTTAGGCATGGTATTCCATTCGTCAGATCTTTACGCAAAAGCTTAATGGAAGCAAGTTTAAATGTTAGACAACAATACATTCTATCAGAAAGTGGAATTTGATAATTCTCTTTTTTAGACTGCATATATATCTTCATGCATATCTTTTTCCATTTATGTATTATTTATGCATATAATTTTTGTCCCTGGAATTTGTTTTATGGCTGTTTGTAAATTGTAATACCAAAATACTGTTAAAAATGGAATTATCTCTGCCCTACTATATTGCCAAGATGCAATGAGCATGATGAAGTGCTATCTTTTCCAAGCATTAAATAGTAAATCATGAATGTTCACAATTAGTCTATTTGCGTTCATTTAGGTTGTTGATGTTGCTTAGTTGATGAGAACCATGTCCCTGTAGCATGTCACATGATCATCCTGTGTTGTTTTTTATGAATTTATTCGGTTTTAAAATATATCAGTTTGACTTGCATTTTGCAGGTTATCCCTTATTAGTTATGGCAGTAAAACCGACAGTTGCATTTAGAGCCATCCTTGTTGGAGGCATAGCGGCATTTGCTAAAATAGCAGGTGCAATGAAGGCAGCAGGTGGTGTAAAGATGGGTGCGGCTGCAGCTGCCATGACAGCAGCAGCAACTGCAGCTATTACTGGTTCAAAACAAGAGCAAACCGATGCTTCTCAACAGCCTTCAAAATAAATATATTTTCGAAAGTTTATGTAGCATAGTTCAATATTCACTATTCGGTTAGTTGAGCCGAAAGATAAGAGACCGTATGCGATGGTAATGTATTAACCACTTCAAGCCTTTGTTGTAAGATTTCATTAGATATGTAAAGTTCCTGAAGTTTTAGATGAAGCTATGGATTTTTGAGACAAAGCTAAACTCCAACTGAGTAATTTTGAATTAGATTTTCAAAATCTATTTTTGCCAAGACAATCCAACTGAGTTTGGCTTGTTGGAGAAAAATTGCATCATCAATAAGGCAAGATCCATTTATTGGACTGTATTATTTTTCAACTTCCTTGCTTCAATTTTTCTTATGTATTTTCAGGTGACAAATTATTTAGAAGTGTGTTTTTGAACAACACAATCAATATTGACTCTGGCAAAAAAATGAGTAAAATTGATAAGCTAGCTTATAGTGAATAACTAGTAAGCTAGTTTATAGTAGATACGTTAACTGATTGAATTTGTAATGTTTGATAAATTAACAGTTGAAGTAGCTTATACTCCCTTCGTCTTTGATCTTTGGTCTTTTTAACATTTTAGTTTTGTGCCAAAACTTTGACTCTCTTAGAAAATTAAGACACAATTAATGATGTTTTTCCTTTTGTACACAAGCAAAAACATGCATGAAATGACAAGTTTCTTATTAGTGGATTTGTGTCTGCCTCATTAATGAATGAACAATAACACAAGCTGTTGTTGGCTATTTTTCCACTATTTTAGTTTTGGTTTAGTTTGAATGATCGTTAGCTGCCCCATGTAAATAGGTGGGGCTTAGACCTCTCAGCTGCGAGAAGCACTCAAAATGGCTCAAGAAGGTGGGAAATAGCTAAGGAAAAAGTACCCAGTGTATTAATGTAATTTTTAAATTTTATTTTATAATAATATAATATTTCAGTTGAGGTTTGATTAAAATAATTAGGGATCAGCTTTTTGCCTAACATATGAATATGGGGGGTGGGAAAAGAAGTTTCCAATTTTTTTAGACTCCAATCCGTTGGGCACTGATTTTGTTAACAAACCCATTAGAATATTGTAACAGAAGCTTACGATGTTTTCTCTTTTCATCTCCCGTGAATCTTTTATACCCTCAATATTCTAATTTTGTCATTGCAGAAAAATTCAGTTCGTAGAAACCAAATTTTTACTAGTGCAAATTCAGAGTAAATTTTAGTTTTTAGAAACCGAAATTTGTTTTCAAGGCAAAAAAAAACTTCGGTTTCTACGAACCGAAATTTTTTCGAGGGCAAAATTGGAAATTCAGGGGAATAAAAAATTCACGGGGATGGGGAGAGAAAACATCGAAGCTCACGGCATTGATTTTGATATTTTATGAAGTACGTAAATAAACTTTTTATCTTTGCAAAATTTGATTTTAATTCCTATAAGTACTTTTTTTCCAATAAGAAATATAACTTGTGTGCTTCTTCTGTAAAAGAACTTGTGTGCTTTTTGTCTCTCTTTGTTTTTGGGTACTGTGTGCTTTTTAGTCTCTATAACAAAGGCCAAAACACATTTTTTGCTAACTTTATTGACTATAGTAAAATTTAATATGAATTAAAATTATTGACTATCAATAAACCTTACAGTCCGAGACGCCCAAAGTGACACTGTAGATCGCAAAATTTGGGTTTTCTGCTCCTGTTCACCATTCCAAATCCCCTTCCATGTCGATTCCCTTTTTGCCTTTGCGTCCGCCAGGCTTTTGCTCGGCTCCTTTTCACCTTTTGGTCCGGCAGGCTTTTTCGTCTTCCTTTTCCATTTCCTTTGTCGTCGTTCGTCCTCGTTTTGGCTATATATGTGGGTTGGTTTCTGGTGGTTTTCTCATCATCTCACTCTCTCCTCTTTTTGTTTCTTCCTGTATTCGTTTTTGCTATGCAATCGGTGATGGCTTTTAGGTCTGGGTTTGATTGTTTGTCCGATGTTGTTCCTGGGAGAACTGCTTGGGGGTTCAAGATCCGGATTTCTAAGCTTTTGGAGGTTCAAGATCCAGATTTCTAAGCTTTGGGAGGTTGTTTTATTCTACTTCGGTTGAAATGGTTCTTGTTGATACTAAGGTTTGTTTCATTTGGTTTTAGATTTATTTTGATGTTTTGCTTTTTATTTGGAATTGGATTTGTTATTTTGAGTTTGTTTTTGTGTTTTGTGGATTTGTTTTGATGTTTTGTTTTTTGACTGTGCTCATTTTTATCGCTCATATTTCTTCATGTTTGCCCTGTTTTTGCAGAGGAGTTTATGTCCGACCTATTTGTGCATACAAGGTGAGTTTTGTTTTATTCTACTTCGGTTGAAATGGTTCTTGTTGATACTAAGGTTTGTTTCATTTGGTTTTAGATTTATTTTGATGTTTTGCTTTTTATTTGGAATTGGATTTGTTATTTTGAGTTTGTTTTTGTGTTTTGTGGATTTGTTTTGATGTTTTGTTTTTTGATTGTGTTTGGGTTTGTTTTGTTTTGAGCTTGTTCTTGTTTTTCCATTGGATTTGGTGTATGGATTTTTGGTTTTCTTGGTGTCTTTTGTGGTTGTGATTTGATTTTGTTGATATAGGGCTACAAGGTTCAAGCTACAGTTCGAAGACAGATGCTGTATTTATTTCAGCAGAAGTTGGATGAAGGATTTTGCTACATCTTGTCTTTCTTTACTGTTGCTCCAACACCAGTGACATATAATTTTTTTAATCTGATTTTTGTGTTGTTTTGTTTAGGGTAAAATGACCAACTACCATGTTTTTTGATCTGCTGGTAAGAATGAACAAGTGCTGGTTGTGGCATATGAAACTGCAGAATATCAGGTTAGTAAATTTTTCATCTTCCTTAATCTTCAATGTTTAAAGGAACATATAATTTTTATTATTTATTTGTTTTTAGGGTTTAGGGTAATGATAATATATACTGTATTGTATCATTGGTTGCTTCTATTAATCAAGCTCAAGATTTAGAGAGTACAAATTGGTCCAGTTTACAAGATTATCCTTGAACCGTTAATTTCTTCGCTTTTTCAGGGTTCAAATTTGTTCATGGGAAATATTGGTGATTCAAGAGCAATCATGGGATCTAAGGATAGCAATGACTTATAGGAGAAGCAGAAAGAATTAAGGATAGCAATGACTCGATGGTGGCGATTCAGCTGACCGTTGATTTGAAACCTGATTTGCCAAGTAAGTCTAATGAAATCATCATTGACCCCTTCTGTTCATGTTTTTTAGCTTGTTGTTAACTTTTCAAATTTTGATGTGAATACTCTTATAGGAGAAGCAGAAAGAATTAAGAAGTGCAAAGGTAGGGTATTTGCATTGGAAGATGAACCAGAAGTTCCTAGGGTGTGGTTACCTTATGATGATGCACCAGGATTAGCAATGGCTAGAGCATTCGGAGATTTTTGCTTGAAGGAGTATGGTGTCATTTCTATACCTGAATTTACGCACCGGCTTCTCACAGACAAAGACCAGTTCATTGTTCTTGCCTCGGACGGGGTAAGAAATTTCAATTTCACATCTACTGTTTATTTGATTGTTCAGTTTGTTTGTTTTTTCTATTTCAGAAATTGTTTAAATAATTAAGTCATGTTGTGAACAGTGAAATAAGACATGTAATTAGCAGAGGCAAATTTTTAGATCTGTAATGAACAATGACACTTTTTAGAAGTTTAATGTTACGTCTCAAACCTTGTATCATCTTTTGGTGTTTGTGCAGATCTGGGATGTTTTGAGCAATGAAGAGGTGGTGGAGATAGTATCATCAGCACCGAATCGATCATCAGCAGCGAGGGTTATAGTGGAATCTGCCGCACGAGAGTGGAAACATAAATATCCGACTTCAAAAATGGACGACTGTGCTGTTTTGTGCCTATTTTTGGATGGGAAAATCAACTCAGAAGAATCTGATTGTGATGAACAATGCTATTCTTCCGCAACCATCCAGAATAACAACGATTTGAGTAATCCAGTTGAGTTGGACGAAGGTCAAAAGTCCGAGCCATCTTTGCGAAGGAACTACACTGTTAGATCCTCAGAAGAAATTGAGAAATGTGTAGGAGGAGAATCTGTTGATGTTGAAGATGGAACATCAACAGCTGAAGATCAAAACTGGTTAGCTCTAGAAGGTGTCACCCGAGTAAACTCACTGGTACAACTTCCTAGATTTTCTGAAGAAAAGCCTAACTCTTGAAATCTGTTTATTCAGTTCGAACTCTTTGTTGTAATGCCTATATCAACACAATGAATTCAAGAAGGATTATTTTTTTATTTGGTTAATTACTTGTAGTAAACGACGATTAATTAGTGTCAACGAAACAATAAATATGTCTGCCGACCGACATTAAGAATGAAGCTAGAAGCAATTCATAGTTTTCTTCAGATAGTTAAACATGACTGAGCCATGTGAAAGCTTCATTTAGTGGCCGCTATAACTATTGGTAACATTCTTCCACAGATAGCATGTAATAAAAGTGAGGCCAAAATGACACTTACCATTTAAAGAATGCAGTGTACTGCAATTCACTGAGTCACAAAATATCAACCAACAAATGAGAGGTTCAATGCCATGTTAGTTCCATTGTGCAAGACACAATTAACTCACCGTAAATTTTGACACCAAATACAACAGAACAAGGAACTATATAATACTCGGCCACTCTCTTATAGTTTCAAACACAAAAACCTATTTCAATATTCAAAAGACCTGTGATAAAATGGCTTACAAAGCTTCCTTTTTCCTTGCACTAATTCTCATTAACAATATGCTGCTTAACACTACTTGCCAAGCACACAATATTATTCCGAAAAACTCAAACACCGATGATAAGAAAGAGCCTCAGTGGTTTTTCCATTTTGATGGGATTCCAGGCTTCGGGCGAATGTTGCCACCTTGGTTTGGTTATACACCTCAAACTCCACCAAATGGCGCCGGCGCAGAATCAGGACCAGGATTAGCACCAGCTGGTGGAAGCTATGTTCCAGGTGGTGACGACACCTTTGTGCCAAATCCTGGTGTCGAGGTTCCAAATCCTGGCAGTGGTGGCGCAGTTCCACTTCCAGCAACAGTTCATCCTTGAATTTGCTCAATTATGAACCATCATACATTATTCATACAATGAGAAGCATTGCTACGAGATAATTGTTTACCCGAAACAATTATGAAACCAAACACACATTACTATTTCTGTAACAAATACAGTATAGAAAATCATATGGTACATGACTGACTTTTAAAGCCTAAACACTAATAAATCCACTGAGCTTTTTCTTCAAGTCATCAATGTCATCGGCGTAGTACATATAGCCCAAGGTTTTTCCTCAAAAGATGCTAACTTCTGTAATGTATCTTTTACTTGGAGATTGAGTTGCTCTTTACGCAACTCCAGTTGCTGCTCATCTTCTTTAATTCTATAGAGTGAGGGATATGAACAAAATTTGGTTTAATCTGAAATGAAAATCACATCAGCTCAATGAGATAGTAGATGCATCTTGCATACACCCAAATGTTTGAGAAGTGTTCGTTCGCTTGTCCCACATCGACCACATTTACGCCTAATTCGGTGTTTATATAGAAGCAGAGAACGGTAGTGTTTGTCCCCTTGGGGACATCCGATAAAATTGGAACGATACAGAGAAGATTAGCATGGCCCCTGCGCAATGATGACACACACAAATCGAGAAATGGTCAAAATTGTATAGTTAAATTGTTGTCCTGATTTGGTTAAAGCTACATACAAAATTTTATTCTATAATTATTATGTACAGTTTCATTTTAGTTTAGTCTTCTCTTCTGTCTATTAAATTGGTTTACTATATAGTTTTCAACTGAATTTTCTGATAGTTAAATTGGTAACATATTTTTGGAACCCTAATTTATAGCCTCCAATGATTTGGTTAATTAATAAATAATATGAGTTTAGCTATTATTCTTATGGTATTGCCTCTGTTGGGAAATTTTTCTGTGTATTTAATTTAGGTATTCATTGTTAGTTAGGAATGTCATTCATTATATAGGCAATGTTTTGTGTTGGTTAAGATTATGGTATACTTGCTCCAATGTTGATTTATTGTTGTAACTATTTGCTGGTAGTTTCAGTTGGTAATTGTATCAACCCTGTACTGTACGTACTATTTTGCTAAAGATCTAATATATTTATTGAACAGGTGTGTGTTGCTAACATAATTTATTTATTATGTAAATACTGTGTTGGATCACCGTGTTCCCCGTTTTGCGGATTTGGATTTTTGTTTACTCAAATGAAATGGTTAACACTTAACATGTTAAGTAGCATTCGAGTCTACACATGTTAAGGAATTTGAACAGTTGTTGTGGTAAATTGCATCAATTCCAAAGGCATATATAATAACGGGCTACATGTGTCCCATATGGGCTAGCCCGTATTTTAAACTGAATATTATGATCGGGCTAAAAGCCATAATAAAGAATCGGGCTAATATTTTAAGGTTCAAACTCTATATATATTCGGGTTTGGCAAGACAACCAAACAAGTTAGTCTATTTTAACAGCTCTACATTAAAAAACAAAAATTGTGTATTTTTTTAATAAGAAATTGTGTATTTTCTTTATTATAGTTGCAAAACAAATTATAGTCAATAATTATTAAAAAATATTGTGTATTTTCTTTACTACGTGTCTCTTAAATATGATTAGTCAATAAGGATGAAAATTTGACCCATCCACAGTGGGCACCCGGAAAAAATACCCGCAACGGGTAGAGTAAAACCCACATTTGGATACAGGCATTGGTATGAGTAATTACCCATAAAAATGAGCAGGTATGGGTGCGAGTATGTATATCAATTTATTTTATATCCCACCACATACCCACGTACCCACATAATATATATCTATTTATTTTATTTATATTATTATATAATAATATATGTATATCAATTTTAAAAAATAAAACTCTATTAAACCTTATACATTTTTAATAAAAATGTTTATTTATAAGATAATGCAAACTCAATGTGAATATATCAACAAATATATGAATTTTAGCATGAGGTTGGTAATGATTTTGTTTATAATTTTCATTAGTCGACATTAAAATCTCTTAATTTTTTTTAATTCTCTTAAAATTATGTGATATTTTATAATTGATCGATAAGTTTTTCGTAAAAATGCGGGTAACGGGTATGATATGGATACTTAGGTACCATATGGTATGGGCACGGGCAGGGACGGATCCATAAATCTATAAAACGGGAGGCCGGAATAACTAAATAATAAATATTAAATAAATAATAATTATAATAATATTTAAATATACTCAATAAAAAATACATCACATTGTTTATCTAAATTGTACACGACATTGCTCTATATCATAAAATTCATCTACAACCGAATTTGTATTAAATTTTTTAGCAATTCTTCTCTCGGTGTAAGTAATCACATAATTAGTTTGAAATTCATTTTCTATCTTGTTTCTCAACCTATTTTTCACAATCTTCATAGCAGAAAATAATCTCTCACTTGTAGCAAATAATCAGAACTAACTTAATTAAATTTGGACTTTAGTAATGTATAATATATATTATCAAAATATTTTAAAGTAAATTGTTACAATTACTATGTTGTGGGTACATGTTTTGCACCAAAAGGTAGTTACTAATCTTTAAACACATCTCTCAAATATCAATTTATGTGTATATATGTATCTAGAACAAGTGTATCAAAAAAAAAATACGACAAGAGGGGGAGTCTCAGCCCCTACTTGCCTCCCCTTATGTCCGTCCCTGGACACGGGTACAAAGGTTGTTACCCAAACGGGTATGAGAATGGAGACATGTATTTTTTCAACGTGCGGGTATGAGAATATGTATCATAGTACTCTTACCATACCTTACCCATTGTCATCTCTAATAGTCAAAATATTTATCATAAAATAATTATACAAAAATATTTTCAATGATACATCATAATTTTAGTCTAAGTTTTAATCTCCCAAAATTCTTATCATTGATATTATAAAAATTTAATTTTAAATTTAATCCACCCGTGCGAAGCACGGGTAAAACCCTAGTTTGACTACAAGTGAATAAAAATATCAACTCATTGTATTAACAGAATATTGGCAATATTGACTATAGTTTATCTTTATTTTCCTTTTTTTATGCATTACAAAATCACTCATGCACATTTGATTATTGATTAATAATACAAACTAACTAATCACTTGATATCTTCACTTTATAAGTAAAAAAAAAACTCTAAGCACTCATTTGAATTGTTAAAAAAGATTTGTCCCTTTATTGATGATGATCACCTTGGAAATGTAGTAATGGATTGGAGAGAAAACCAAGCAAGGGAAGAAGAAAGAAAGTGATAAGGGAGGGACTAGTCAAACAGGCAGAAAAGTTGGCACTGTTTTTGGGCAGAGAAAGAAAGCATCTTTTTAGTCTTACAATTAAATTGACAAGTCAACTAGGATAATGACTCTATAATATCCATCATTAAAGAGAAACTCTCTTGCACCAAACTAGGAGGAGGATAAGAAGTAAAAGAGAACTTTGTCAAAAAAAAAAAAAAAGTAAAAGAGAAACTCTCTATTCTAAGGACACATATTTAAAAATAAAAATAGAAATATTAATAATAAGGTACTCCTTCGGCCACAATTGTAAGTAAAATTGCATTTTTTAGATTCATTAAATAATTAATGTATCCAGATTATAATACAGATCAAATACATTTGTTATTCAATTAATCTAAAAAGTGCACTTTTACTTATATTTGTGGCCGAATGAAGTACTAATTTATTACCAGTAGTAGTGTTATATATGTGTACTGTACACGAAATTTTTACCATCATCAATGATGATTAAGCTATATCGCGAAATTTGTGAAACACACGGTGAGTTCTTCTTTTTCAATTGATTTTTAAGTAGTTCAAAACTTTTACCACTTAAATTAATTAGCAAATTTCAGAAGTGTAAATGTTTTAATCCTATAATAGAAATAAAAACAAACAAAATTCAACAAAATTCTTTGAGTCACTGAACTCACAGCTTTTAGAAGTAGCACTACATACAGATTGTTGTGTTTTGCCTTGTGCTTATAATTGAAAATGAAAGATAAAAAGCACCCCAAGAAATCAGTAAGAGGACAAGAATAATGTATGGTCATAGCCATAAGCTATAAGCCATAGGGGATTGTGCTTTTTGCTTAGCTTGCTAGCTACTTGCTAGTACCTTATAGCTATCCCACCACTCTTTTCCTTTTACGTTGTTTAGCTGTTTTTGTAACTTCCTTTTCTCACATAAAGAAATTTCACCACTTACATAAATAAATATATACTCCAATCACCATTCATTTTCTTTATCACCAAGTTCATTGAAAAAGTCCTTCAAAAAAAAAAAGTTCACTGAAAAATAAAGCTACTAGAGTATGAAAAATGAGTATCATATATGTATGTTCATTGTTCACATAAATTAATGACTAGTAGGAACATGTCGTATCATATTTTTTATATGATTGATACTATTAATCATAATGTTTCATTGAGCCAAAAAAAAAACACGTTAGTTTATACTAGCGTGATTCAAAGTGATAAATATTAATTTTAAGGGTCAGTGCTCCTGGGGCACTAGTTAAACATACTAAAAAAGGAAACAAATGATAAAGTTAATGATGGGAGAGAATAACTTTTCACATCATTAAAACATTGAATGCACAATTTACGAGATAAAACTTCTATATTTGTATCCTTAACTAGTGCCCGGGGGCACTGTTTAACATTTTCTTAATTTTAAATGAAGTAAAAATGATTTTAATTAAAAATAAGTTGGAGGCATGTAAAAGTGGTGATTGGATCCTCTCCTTCACTCTCCTCTCCATCTCTCTCAATCCTCTCTATTTCTCTCTTAATTTCAATCTCTCTCTTCAATATTTTTTTTTAAATAATAATGAGAGAGAGTGAGATTAAGAGAGAGATGGAGAGGATTCAGAGAAATAGAGAGGAGAGTGAAGGAAATGATCTAAATCCGTAAAAGTGACTTCAACGATAAATTTGAGTTTAAAACTGAATTTTATAAATAAAAGTACTAAATTTTAGTTTCAAAGTTATCAATTGAGGAGGGAAAATGAATTTTACTCGAGAGTAACTTAATATAAATTTGAGAGAAAATTAAGGCTTTGATTGGTTTGAGAGAGATAGAGAAGAGAGAAAGAGAAGAGAAAAGAATATTTGGTGGGTTTCATATCTTTTTGTTTTCTCCTCTAAAGTGACTGAGAAGAAAAAGGAAAGAATGTGCAAAAATGCTGAAAAAGTCCGCTATGCCCTTGAATTAAATAATGAATTGAAAAAAATCAAGGACATTTTTGTACTTTAAAAAACAATAAACAATCAACACTTCTCTTTTCTCAATTATCAACACATCAAATCTACTCTAATTCTCACATATTTCTCTTTTCTTTTATTCTCTCACCTATTTCTCTTTTCACACTTTCTCTTCACAACCAAACATACCATAAAAGAGGACTACAAAATTACAATGGAAGAAAATTAAAAATAACTAAGGGCCTAAAACCGATTAAAAAAGCGTGTAAATTAAAATTGCATAATCGCAAGATATTTATTTTTACATGAGAACAAAAGTACAATTACTTCCTTTTATTGTTTCGTTTAAGAGAAAAATTGCTAAAGTTTTTGAAACTGATGTGACAAGAATTGACTCATTCAAAATGGATTAAGCAACTCCAAATCCCTAAAAATAACCTTTAAATATTTTTATGCGAAACTTTAAATAAACAGATGCCCTAAAATTGATTTTATAAAATCATTATGATTAAATTAATCACCCAAATGTCTTCATAGTGGTTAACAATTTTTAATTTTTGAGTACCTCTTGTATGGTTTATAATTCATTTTTTGCTTATAAAAAAAAAACTTCTAATTTTTTTTGACACAACAATATCTTGTAATTGAATTTAGTATCCTTATACATACTCCTATTAATCCATTTGCATATAAAAAATAAAATACACAAATACTCCATCTAGTAAGAACCTACTCCCTCTAGTCATAAATATAAGAGAAAATTTACTTTTTAGATTCATTGAGAATTTAATGTATATGGTTCATAATATGGTCCAGATGAATTAAATTCTCAATTAATCTAAAAAATAAATTTTCTCCTATATTTAAGATAGTAGGAAGTAATTTTTTAAGCCTTTAAGGATTAAGGCTCACTGCACTAGATAGAGCATTGGGATTCAGAGGAATCTTTTGCTGCACAAAATGTTTGCCTTTTTAATTAAACTAGAGGTGACAAGGCCACTATCAAACCCTTCATTACCAATTTACCATACTCATATTAGTCATATATATATCTACGTACAACATTGACCTAACATATCATATAAATATAGGGTGACAATAACCATGCATATGTATTACATTTTCCATTATAATAAAGTTGCTTATAAAAATTAGGCTAATCACCTTGAATGGTAAATGTTAAAATCCTAAATGCATAATTGTAAATGTATCCCTTGAATCAGTTCTTCATATGTTTTAGGGTGGTTTTTTTTAGAGCAATGCTATATCAATATAAAAAAGTTAAACAAAAATACGACATGCTATTCTATTTATTCATAGCACGATTATCGAAACATATAAATAATATTAAAAAAACTAAAAATATATTCTTGTTGTATTTTTGTTAAAAAGATGTGTTTAAATAACATTTTTCTTTTTTTTATTACCTTGGAAAAGGTTTCTTTTTCTTCTCAATTTATATGATAAAAAAAGAATACTTTTGATCAAGTATCATCCCTAGCTAGGGACCGAATCTTACTTGTGCCCAACTCAGGTATAAAAAATCCTCTTTTATTTTAAAAAGTTTTTGAAGTATTTAATTAACTCCTTTTGTAAATAAAAAATAAAAAACTCCTCAAAAATAAGAAAAGAATATTATTATTTTCGAAAAAACATATTTAGACAAAGTGAACATGCATATTGTATCAAAATACATGAATCCTTCCCCCATCACAAAGAATCCAATGCTTTATTCATGTGCCATATACTTTATAAATATTTGGAGAATATATCTATATTTCATGTAATAAAACTATTGGATATATTATTGTTGTTATAGGCACATGTGTCGCCAACTCTTGTTATTTTGTCTTCATCTTGTTGTTTTCATCTTGTCTTAGGATATTCCTTCTTACTTAATTAATTTGTCCAAGACTAAATAGTGGCATTTTAAATTCTGTTCCAGCGATGATGCATAATAAGAAATTACTATTATTTATTTGGAAGTCCAAGTTATAGTAAATAAATGGTGAATACAATAGTTTTTCTTTTTTTTCAAAGAAGGTGAACACAATAGTTGAAAGTCTCACAAAGCTCATCTTATGTTGCTTTCTTAATCAAAGTTCAATTTTATCATGAAAAAAAGTAGGCATATACTATCCGAGTTATCCATCATAAAAACAAACAAAAATCAGATAAAAAAATTTGATGTTCTAAAAAAATGAGCATTTTCACAAAAAGGGATAAAAAAATTTCAATATTTGATTTTGTCCGATTTTTATATTTTTAAATAAGAGAATACTATGGTATATTCGACATCAATTAGTATATTTAGCCTTTAAATTAATAGCTAAATGGTTTTATTTTTTGAGAAAAAAGTATTTCCTATCATTTGAAAAATTATAATAATTAAGTATTATTTACTAAAAATATCACCAAAACAAGATTTATTTATTTTTTCTAAATTTTATTATGCATAATAGTGAATATTAAATACTATTTTTTTATGATAAAATGAAAAAAATTAGCATAACACTTATAAACAATGAAATTGTATTTTTTTTTTTTGTTATGAATTGATATTTTCTAAACTACAAAAGTTTGATTCATGAAAGTGATTATAAATTTATTGATTTAGAAAGAAAATGAACCAAAACACTTCAATTTGTCGATACACCTTAGAAGCTTCCTTCTTTTTATCTTCTTTTCCTGTTTTTAGATAAATTAACATCTTCCATATAATAATATTAGTTTTTTCCATAACAAAACAATATTAGAATTTCAAAACTAGTAAATGTCAATCGACCCTATAATTTTTTTTACGCATACATCCAATATATCCTATTGATATGTGGTAATATATTTTTACCATTAAACTATAAGCATAATTGAGGATAGTTTGAACTTTGTTTTTTGAATTAGTCGAAGTTCATAATAATAATAATAATAAATAAATAAACAAGAAATGAAAATATTGAAATCATTCAAGAAAGGTAAATCCTCCAAAATGAAAAAGAATAAAAATTATATAAAAGATAAATAAAATTAAAAAAATAATCCATAATATATAGTATTTATGTAGGATAATACTCTTGTATTTTACGAATCTAACCTTGCCATGATGGCTTTTGAGATTCATCATTCATGCAGTTTCCAATCCCTGCAATACTTAGAATATCACTATGAGACAATGGCCTAAGTCCCAAGAAATCTCTAGTCAATCCTTCATTTCCACCACCACCGTCATCCGCGACAGTTTTTCCATCTTTCTTTGAATTCATAATACCACTAAACATTTCATCAAAATGTGCTTGTTCAAATCCAGAAGGAGATGACGAAGACGAAAACATAACATCATGAATATTAAAACATGTTGTTGGTGTTGTTGTAGTAGTAGTAGTAGTAGTATTGCTTGTTCTGTTTTGTTGATGTTCATGTGATGATGATGATGGCAACAAATTCAAACCAAAATGACCAGAGACATTGTTGAGAGAATCAGAATCAAGTTGGTGGGTCATAATATTCATAGCTGGTGAAGAAGCAGAACCATTTCTGTTCATTGTTGCACCCATTTGAGCTGCTTTCTGCAATAATGCAGTAGCTGACATGTGTGGGGAAGGTACTGTTTGGTAAGGAGGAAGTGTGGGCCCAGAAACATGAACAAGATTAGGGTTAGGGTTTTCTTGATTATGTGATGAAAAGTGATTATTTTGAGAGAAAATTGATGATGTTGATGATATAGTATCAACATTATTAGGTGGTCCAAGCCAAGGTGGAATTTCTGAAAGGTTGAAACTTTGATTTTGATTTTGATTTTGTTGTTGTTGTTCTTTTTTTAATTGAAAAACATGATTAAGCTCTTGTGATTGAGGATTATTGAATTGGGTTTGTAGATTAATCATGTGATTAGAAGATGGTGATGATGAAGGTTGTTGTTGTGAGGGTAAAATTGGAATTGTCATGTTTGTCATAGCTCTTGCACTCTCTTCTGCTAATGCATCACAAAATGCTCTATGTGTTATAAAACTGTCCCTCCTGTTCAAAAGTCAACATAAAATTACAAAATTTACATAAAAATTTACCCTTTTTTTCTCTCTTTTATTTGCTTTTAAACATTTTTCTATGTACCTAATTTATTTGAAATATATTTATTTTAAATATAAAATATAACATGACATTAAATTTTATCTAATAAATGTCACTATCCAATAATATAATGGGTCATGTTAACTTGTTCTCTTAAATCATATGATAAGCTATTCAAATAAAATAAAATAAAATAAAGAAATTTTGCAGTAAATAATACAAATATTTTTTGTTTTTGGTACAAATTGACAAAAGAATTCTAATTCATTTAATTAAATATCAAAAGATCAATACAATTAAATTTATTGGTAATTAAAAAAGTTAATTACACAAGTATGAAAGTAAATATTTTTACCTTGTGTCCAATGTTAAACTTTTTCAAAACTTTCTGATTACTTTAAAGACAAATAGTCTATTATAAGGTAGTGCATTGAATATTTTCCTTACTAGGAATTACCACTTTTTACAAAGAATGGAATTAGTGAATTATGGGAGAGTACTATATCAATGTCCTATCATCATCATCTTCTCCAATGTAAAAATAAATGTAAAAGTATAGTATAATATTAATATAAAAATAACAAAGTGAAATTTATGCATATCAAAGTCAACCTAGGATTCAATTCAATTCAAATGAATGAATTAAATTATTTTCAGAAACTGAACTCAAAAAATTCACATGACATTGAATGTTTTTTTGTTACCTTGAGAAGAGGGTTCCACAGTCACATCTATACTCTCTAGTGCCACATGTTTTTGAATGAGCTTTCCAATCAGATTGAACAGCATATTTCTTTGAACATTTTTCACATTTCCACTTTTTCTCACCATGTTTTCTGCAAAAGTGCTTTTTGATTCCAGTTAAATCTCCTAATGCCCTTGATGGATCATGATGCACACAAGTTGTTTCTGGACATACATAAACTTTCTTTCTTATCTCTTTACTTGTTCTTTGCTTCAACTTCCATGGTAAGTTATGTCCTCTTCTATGTAGTTGAAGATTTTGATCTCTTTGAAAACCTTTGTTACAGATCTCACAAAGGAATCTGTTTTTTGCTAGTAGACTCTTTGGTGATAAAGCTATTACCTCAGCTTCTGGGTCTGAAAAATAAAAAATTATCATTTTTCAAAACCCAAAAAAAATAATTTTTTTTTAACCCATAACCAAACATTAACAATTTATTGCATCGATACCGATAATAATTTGAAAAAAGAACATAATTTAATATAATCATATGTATTGGTGTTGTGTCAGTGTCAGACACTCTGACACCAGAACACGCCTAATCAGAGGTGTGTTCATGTTTTAATAGATGATGATTAATGACATGTTAATCAAACAAACCAAAGAAAGTTTTGATTTTTAATATGAAACTAGGAAAAGAAAGTTTAAAACAAACCTGGGTTACCAGGAAGGTTTCTTTTTTTCTTGACTGTTTGTGTTGGAGGAGCTAAGTATTGTTCTTGAGAGTAACTAGTACCAATTTCACTAGCTTCACCAGATGCAGAAGTTAAATTTGACATGTTTTCTTCTATCACTTGTTGTTGCTGAGGTTGTTGCTGTTGCTGTTGTTGTTGGAACATAAAACTTTTTACCATCTTATGATTATTACAAGTTTGAGAAAACTAAGGTTGTTTTTGTGTTGTGTTTTAGACCATATAGATCTTGTTTTTTTTTTTTATGTTGCTAAGGTTTTTTTTGGATCTAAAGACAAAAAATAAAACAAGAAACTTGCCAAAAACAGTAGTGAAAGGTAAAAGAAGGAACAAGCAACAAGAACAAGAACAAAGACTAGTTTGGTGTGTTTGTGTGTGTGATGGTTTGGAACCAACCCAAGAGACAAGTTTTGTTTTTTATTTGAGATTGTAGAAGAAACAAGAGAGGGTGCTAAATGGAAGTGAAGATGAATTAGGTGGTGGTGCAGTTAGCAATAATCCACATTTCTTTTGTTCATAGTTTGAAAATCATATAAGTTGATAATGTTAACAAGAAAAATCCAACTATAGCCACACAAATATGAACAAAAATATAGACTTGGTTGTTGTGTGTGAGAGAGAGAGAGAGAGAGAGATGTGGATGAGAAGAGGGAATCACTGAGTTTGTCCAAAACCACAAACCAAAGGAGAACCCTACTGCTAAACTCTGACGTTGCACTTTCTGTCTTTTCCTCTGTTCTTTTTTCAAAACACAAGAAATATAGTAATTTATTTTTGGCTTATCTAATTTATGGGTCTCTTAAAGACATTTTAAATTTTATAATGGTCCCTTAAAAAAATAAAAGTCTGGATTGATCCCTTAAAGACATATATGTTTGCCATATTGGTTATTTCCGTTAAATTTTAATTCCAAATATAACAAAAAATTCCAACGGTTAAAATTTTAAAAATTAATAAGGTTTTTGGTGGAACAGTTACACTTAATGACATTCATAATTCAGTCAACTAAAACTAACATTTTTTTTTGTAAAAAATTGACGGAAAGGATCAATGTGAGAAACGAATGTGTCTTTAAGGGATCAATCTGAACATTTTTTCTTTAAGGGATCATCATAAAATCTAAAATGTCTTTAGGATCAATAAACTAATTAAGCTCTTATTTTTCTTAGTTTTAGCTTTTTTAGAAAAGTTTTTTTTTTGGTTAAAAAACTTCTTTTTTTAAAATATACTCTTGTACAGTTGTCTTTCCATTCTCTTGCAAATGTAACCATAAAAAGGGTGAAAAAAAAACAACAAACAAAAAGGGAGGAGTATTATTATTTATAAATATATAACACAAATTTTCACATTTTTTTTCCTTTATGGTGAAATCTTATTACACTTCAACTTTTTTCTCTCTTTTCATTTTTCTATGTTTCTAATTTTTAATTTTTCTTTCACCTTGAATTCTTTTTAAGTTACGTCTATGTACATTTGTTTTTGATTAAAAATGTGTTCCATACAATTCAATACATTAATTAAAAAGAAGATATGGTCTTCTTAGCAAGAATACGTCCACATATACATGTAAATAACACATTTGTAAGTATGAATCTTGATTTTTTCCGACTCATTTTTTCTGTTGTTTGTGCTGTCATCATCTCAACCATTCATTTATGTTTTTTCTCCCTGTTTAAACTATTTCTTTTACTATCACTTATTGAACGAATAACAACAGAGATAGTCGAAATCGAAATATGCTTTTATCCTTACTTATTCAAACAGGTGTGTGGTGTTAGAAATAATATAAAACCATTGATATAGCTCTATCCTAACACCTTAAGGTTTTGGGATAATCGGTTGTTTGACAAGTGGGAGTGTGATGGAGAAAATTGAATTCTAACATCATGTCAATAATACACTTTTCTCAGTTTTCTAGTTTTTTTTTTTTTTTTGGTATTCAATTTTCTAGCTTTTACTATGACATGATTGATTCATTGATTAAATTCTAACAAGCATGGCTAAAAGTTTTGCCTCTTAATTCATTTTTATATACTCTTTCCCTGTATTTTTATTTTAAATTATTTTTCACCATCTTCCATTTCACTACTACTCATTGTAACTATTGACCTATGAAAAAAGCTGAAAATTCTGACAAATAATTTGCATGGTTCTTTGTTTTAAATTGTAAACAAATGATCTTCTATAGAAGCAAAGCTGCGTGCCTAGCTAAAACTTTAGGCACAATTTTTAATAGCCACAATTTTTGTCTCCCTAGTCATTTTCAATTCATAATGGTCATTATCAGTATGGAAAAAATTAATTAATAATGTTACAAATTATGATTTCAACTTTATTTTAAAAAATTTAGTGCAGTATATCAAACTGGGACAATATATCTATTTTCCATTAAAAAAATTGTGACAATGTTCTAAGTGTTACTATGTGAAATACAAGATAAATACTTAGAACATCATTTGAAATTTTGAGAGCATATTGAAATAGAGACTAAGTTTGGTTCTATGGAAGAAAAGTGAGAGGAAAGAAAATTACGCAAACCAATGCATGATCCAAATTCATGCATCGGTTTGCGTAATTTTCTTTCCTCCCACTTTCTTTCCATAGAACCAAACAGATCCAATTGAACTGCTGTCTATTCAACAAAAACAAATGAAAATGAATATAAATTGAATTCTAAGGCAATTCGTTTTATTTATTTTTCTTTGAAATCGCACAAATAATTCATCATCTTTTCTTTTAAATGACAAATGAAATAAGTAATACGATGATATTCTACTTAAACTTGCAATACTAATCGTCTTAAATCATATGAAACAATTCTCGTAGACATTTCCACTTACAATAAAGTTGACTCCATGACTCAGCACAATCAAGAGTTCTAAAATGTTGTGATTCTGAGAGATGCTAATTAACTTATAATAGATGATTAACTGAAAATAGTTGTAATCTTTGTACAAAAAAAAAAAGAAAAAAAGTCACAATCTCTCTTTGTAGATACATATCATCACTTATCATAAACGAGTGGTGAAGAAATAATTCTCTTTATAGTCATTTGATCAAGGAATCAAAGGCTAAAACGGAATAGCGGGTGGAAGTAACGATGCAGGTGCGCGTAGGGGATCAGCGCCTATCCTTATGCACCATGCATAAGGAAATGCCTTATGTACCATAACTTTTGCCGGAGTAGTACTTACTGAGCAAAATTGTAGAACTAGTTCAAAACCTAAGGAAAAAAATTGTAGAACTGGTTATTGAATGCAAAGTTTTTTTTTTTTGGCACAATTGAATGCAAAAGTTGGAAAATACTTTCATGTTTATAAATTTTAATGTCTGCCAAGTTTTTCTTTTTAATAAATGACACCTAGCGCTATTTATTGGGCCGGCCCAAACCTCAACAAACTAAAATTAAGACTTTGGACCTTTAAAAAAACTTAATAAAAAAAAAAAAAAATTAATAACATGGTTTATTTATTTTTTACCAAAATGGTTTATGTATGTTAGAAATTTATTTATAGTCATTTTTTTTATAGATATTTATAGTCCTTTTTAACTCATTGGCAAAATGTAAGCCTTTGAGTTTGTGCTCCATCACCATGACTCAAATCTTAGACTATGCCATAATTTCTTACAATCACAAAAATATTTACACAACAATTTCGATGTAAATCACAAAAATTAACACATCTTTTAGAGATAACTTATTATGCAATGATAGTATAAATTTCTACACATTCAATTCAACTGCATCAAAATACTATTTTTATAGGTTAATTATTAGAATATCTCCTCAAATACATGGTGTGGTATAATTGAATACACTCCACATAGTATAATATTGTGTTGGAGTCAAAAGGGAACCAAATGAATGTATGATATCAATCACATTCGTGGAGTAATGATGATAAGTTAAAATGTGATATTCAATTCAGTCTTATATATTGTTACTCTCAACTTAATATGGATGATCGCCGAACATTTCATGTAACTCAAACAGTGTATCCCTAAGCACATTTGTGGCTCCGCCACTACTTTAATCGATTACTTCATCGTTGTTATTGATATAATACATTAAACATGATAGATCAAAGTCTTCTGTCTCCTCTTAGCAAAAAAAAAAAAGTCTTCGGTCTATCATATTGGAATCGAATTCTTCAAAGGAATGAACAATTAAAGAATAAGTAGATAAAATTCTTCAAATTCGTACAAAACATTAAAACAATCTAACACTAACTCCTCCTCTCAAACAAATCAAAATAATTAACGCATACACTTAATTTAATATCGGAGGTAGTATATATAAATATTGATTTTTAAGTGTAATCGTGAGCATAACTCAGTTAGTAGTGACATTATATGTAATATATGATACACTCACTTATTTATCTTTAAAAAGTGAAATTTTAACTACTAGATTACTTGACAAAAAATATTGATTTTGAAGTACAATTACAATTATTTGAATTGATCAATAAATATATATGATATCATTTACTTATCGTGCGTTTGATATGTGATCGTGCCTGATCAGAATATGCGACCGCGCCGGTGTTGAGTTCTCGGTGACCCCTGTTGAAATGGAGGGGGGTTGTGTACTTGCAGACACTCCGACGCTCAAGTCAGTTTAAGTGTGGAGTGTGGTTTTCTGTGCTAAAATGATATGTACCTCTTGAATGGTATGAAATCACGTATATATAGCCCCCAACGCTGGGCCAAGGCTCTTGATGACATTAATAGTCATCAAGTGGCTGCCGGAAAACGGCTGGAAAGCCTTGATGAACAGTTAATGCTCATCATTCCGGTGGAATCTAAAGTTACAAGTGGCCCAGGAATATAACCGTTGGAGTGTCGAGCAATCGTTATATGTTCGCACACTAGGAGCCAGCTCGATTGCGTTAGGTCGTGGTGATTGGGTGCCCGGGCTTGTAAGCTCGGTCCAGAACAATATGCTAAAATATAAGGGACTGAAATTTGACTGAACAATTTTTTTATACTCTATTTATCTTATTTTGTATTGTTTTATGAAATACTTATTATTTTTGCGAATTAAACACAATGTCTAATCTTAGCGCAAGTCATCATTCATAACTAATTATTTATTCCTTCAAAATAAAAATTTATGCTTACACTTACTTTGACGTACCTACTAAGTAGTGTTGATGTAACATCAATTGTACATATATATCTTTTTCATGTGAAATTCAAACTTTAAGAGCAACAAAGTAATATATAAATCTACAATATATGCTAGTCACAATCGTAGTAATCAACGTATCAGCAGTCACATTTTGTAAGGACGCTACAAATAATTTAATACAAATTAAATTTTCTATGTCAATAATGGCATGGCAACAACAAATAATTAATCGTTTTTCTCAGTGGTTGGTGAGCATAAAAAAAAATTCTCTTTCAAAGCATGCGTTTGGTTATTCTGGTAGATGTTCGATATTGCCCCCTGCACCATATTATTATGAATTTATACAATTAAGAGTCTATTTGGTAACAATAATAAATTGATTTATGTTTTAAGAGCATCTCTAATGGTTAGTACCTATTAGGTACTCATGGTACTTATTAGGTACAATTATTGGAGCACAACACATTTTAGTACCAAATAGGTACCACTTCTCAAATAAGCACTATCTCTCACATAGTACCTAATAGAATTTGTGGGACTCATTTATAAAGATGTAGAGTAATTGATGAGATATGGAGTTAGGACCCGTTTAGAATTTTTTAAGAGGTGTTGGGTTGGAGAGATTGCGTGCTTATTAGGTACTATTATTAAAAAATTATAAATGAGTGATGTGTACACACGAGACTCATTTAAGTACTCAAAATTGGATTTCTCCGTTGTGGATGCTCTAAAAGATTTAAATTTTTTAAGTAATTAAATAGTTAGATGTTTGATTTAAATTACTTATGGAGAAAAATTATTTTTCAAGAGGTTTAAATCTTTATATATATGTTATAACTTTTTAAAAGAGAATGTTTTTGGGATCTTTTGAGAAATAATAGTGGAAATTGGATTCATGATTTTTTTGGATCTTGTGGTAGACTTTCTAACTTATTCTGGATCTTGTGGTAGAGTTTCTAACTTATTAGCTGAACTTTTAGCTATTTGGATAGGTCTTCAATTGATGTGAGATTTTGGATATCGATCTATCGTGTTGGAATCAAATTCAGTCTTGAAGCTTATTGATGATGCTAAACACAATGACTTCCACCCATGCAACATTGATTTCTCTCATTAGAAAGCTCTATTATCTTTCTTGGGAGGTTTCTTTCAAGTTTCACTCATACTTTAAGAGAAGACAACAAATGTGCTAATTGGTTGACAAAATTTAACGAAACTTCAAGCTAGGTCATGGTTTAGCTACCATAAATTGTTTGAATTTGGACAAAATTGTTATTAGACCGCCAAAATAATCAAACTATAGTAAGTCAAATCAATATATAATTCATCAGTCTTTTAAGCATATAATTCAATTGACGGAAACATTAACATATAACATGCAGGGATAGAGATTCGAACCCTAATACATCCCACTAGACAAAAACATAAAAATAATAATTATTTGGTTGCCAAACTAATTTGACTTTTAAAATACGTAGTATATAGCAAGAGTTCATAAAAATGCAATTTATAGCTACGCAAAGAAACCCCTATAAAATGAAATTTTGGTTGGAGTGAAATGACTTGCTCACGGTCATCACACATTATTATCAACTAATAATTCCCTCAATCATGCAATGCTTTTCTTTAAATTAATCAAATATAAGCTCGAATTTCAAATAAGATTTCCATTGTTTAATTTCGTGCCCTTTTCCCCCCAATAAACAGACAGTACTAGACATGATGGAACACTCCAACGTGGAAGGGAAAAACGTACGGTCTCATGAGTATTTGCTACTGATCAAATTATTTCAAAACAATTATTGTCTGCTTACTATTATTTGATCATGAAAAAGTAGTATAGTAAACTTGTTTATTTATTTTTTTGACGGTTAAATTTGTATATTTAACCACTTCTGAGTTTTTTTCTCTCTATCTTTTACGATATTTTTAATTCACTTTTAAGTTATTTCTTGAAAGAAAAAAAAATTGTCCATTCAATTTAAGAGTGATTTCAGTATAGTCTTTTTAGTTTAAGAGTGATCGTTGTACTACGGTCGTTTCATTCAATTTAAAATTGGCCATTGTCTCTTTGGTTTAATAGTGATTATAGTACCTTTGATTTAAAAGTGGTTTTAATTGTTCCAATTTGATTGACACAGTTGACTGTTGTGCACTATTCACATATGTTATTTTGACCTTATTTTTCTACTAATAAACAAAAATAAATATTAGCATATAAGATGTTGTTTGATTCGTCTCGATGTGTATTTTTAAAATATCAAATTTTTATAAATTTTACTATTATACAATTAGAAATATTAATCGTCAAAGTTATGCATCGACATGTGTGAAATAGTCAACTGTGTCAATCAAATTGGGACGGAGGGAGTATCATATTAGGGTGAATAAACCCTAAGTTCTCTTTGCTTTTCTTCTTGTTCATATACTAAAGAAAGATGATTTTGCTTTACCAAAAAAAAAAAAAAAAAGAAAGATGATTTTGTTGGGCCGTGACAGGGGGAGCCACCGAGTTGGATCGGTACATTGGACATTGAACAACTTTACAAATGATTTTGACACCACAATTTCATCCAAAATTTAAGGGTTCAACCTCAACTCTTTCAATCAATGTGAAACTTAATTAACTCACAACACTTCATAGATTTTAATAGATTTAGGGTCAATTTTGATCCAAAATCCCTCTCAATCGTTTTATATTTCTTTTTATTTAAATAAGTGATTTTTACACATTTTAAGTTTCTTTTGAGTCTTCTTCATTGTGATTCTTCATATGATGTAGTAATCCTGTCTTAGTGCGGAGTTGTTTGTTTGGAGTTTCCTGTCTTGGTATGATGTTTGTTTTGATTTCCTATTTTAGTATAGTGTTTGTTTTGTTCAAATTCACAGATTTATTTTGATCCGAATTCATTGCATGTTTTAGATACAATTTACTCAAGACAAAAGAATTACAATGCCGATAAATTGTTGAAATATAGAATTGTATCGAAATAAATGGGAAGAAAGGATGGACAACAAGGCAGAAAAAGTTGGGATCATAACCAAGAAGCTTGAAGCTTCTTGATCCTTTTTGCAAAATAATTCCGTTTCTTGAAGAAGAAATTCATAATCATCATCTATTTTTATAAATATTAAAAATATATAACTATTATTATATTTGAGACCCGCAAAATGGCCTTGAGGCCCAATATCGCGCACACCTGACATATGGATGTGGACCGTCCCTGCTTATAATGCCTAGTAAACCACTTAAAATGTTATAAATTAAGGAATCAATGCAAAAGGGAAATGTGTTTATAAATTAAAAAAGAGACATGGATTTACAAATGTTCACATGATCTACCAAATATACACAGAAAAAAGAATAATGGTGAAAAGAATATTGACATAAAAACCAACAAAAACTAAAAAAACTCCCAACCTTCTTTAACAAAAAGAGTGAGGGTTGAGAAAAGAAACCGAGATCATATGCTATTGGTGCTTTTGTTTAGTCTTGTAGGGTGATTCTCTAGATCCCGTAACGATACTAGTATTAGTGTTAGGTGAAGAATTTCCCTGTGGATGAAAGAAGAGACATATTGCAGAGCAATCATCGGGCTTCGAAGATGGAAGCTTTGTCCTCCATGCTAGAACAGCCGACTCCACAAGTAGTTTAGCAGCAGAAGATCGTGGAGCAGATGCGACGATGTTCACAACTTGTTCGTTGGACATAACATCCCAAATCCCATCTGTGGCTAAGACTACAAACTGATCCTGGTCAGTGAGGCGGCGATAGGAGACTTCTGGAATAGATATGAGTCCAAAGTCCTTGAGGCAAAAGTCACCAAAAGCACGTGCCATAGCTAGCCCCGGGGAATCAACATTGGGAAGCCAAAGTCGAGCAATTCCTTCGTTCTCAAGGGCAAACACCCTTCCTTTACACATCATAATTCTCTCTGCTTCCCCTAATTAACGCAATAACAATAAAAAAAATTATATTATGCATGCAACAACAAGATGCCATTATATGCATGCGAGTCCATAGCTCAGTGTGGTAAAGCATTTGACTGTAGAAGGTCATCGGTTCAAACCCGGTTAAACCCTATTACAAAGTAGCTCCATTGACAAAATCCATTCACAAAAACAAAAAACTATGCATGCATCAAAGAAATTATACTATACTTGGAAGATTCGGCTTTAGGTCAGTTGTTAGTTGAAGTGCAATCAGAGAACCATCTGGATCTCGGGTACCTAAAACAGCTCTCGAATCTCCAACATTTGCAATAACTAGTTCTTGTCCCTGAAACAAGAAGAATAATGAGTGATTATCAATGATGCAATGAAGTTTTTTTTTGCAATGAAATGAAATAGTGTGCATGCCTTCTTGATCAAGTTAACAGCAGTTGTCCCACTTCCATAAGAATCCATGGAATGTTGTTGTTTGAGTTCTCTATCCATAGACTTAGATGCCTTCACAAATGATTCTCTCATCATCTTGAAATGGTTATAATTTTTATTATTATTGTTGTCGTTATTCTTGTTACCATCTCCACCGCGATGTGAATTCCATTCATTCATTATCTTTAATGGAAAAGCATCTCTAACTTTCTTTGCGACCACATGTCCATATTGTCCATGTCCGTCAAATACACCACAAAATACGCAGTCATCCATGGAACCAAAATTCTGAAAAATTCATTCGTTCATTATTTGATTTTTTTTTGAACGACAAATATATTATAAAACACAAAAATATATCGAATCGAAGATCGAAGAATGAAGAGAAATAGTACCTCCCAAAGAAGCATTGCATCCTGGTTGATGCCTTTGCTACCTTGTTTAGAAAACAAGGATGAATAAGGAGATGAACCATTCAAAAATATTCTTTCAGGAATTCGATGCAACCGCAATTCCGGATTCGAATCATGTGTATTGTTGTTATAAAATTTATATGGAGATTCATAATAATAATGAGTGTTATTTTGAGAAGAAGGAGCTGAAGAAGCTCCTGAGAGGCAAGATCCCATTGATCCCTACCAAAAACAAATGCAACAATAACAAATTCAAATTCAATAACAATATAGCTATAAAATATATTATTCTCCACAAATATTAACAAGAATATATGTCTAATATAAGAATAGAAAAACAAGACAATATTTGAATCTACAATATGAATTTATTTATTAAGAATAATTGATAGGGAGTCAAAGAAACACAAGTGGCACTTCACACATACAACAAATCACAACAAATGAGGAGGAAGGATAAGAGAGAGAGAGGAATTCGTCAATGGTTTCAAACTATTTTTGTTTACAACCAATAGTTAATCGATAGGTAAATAGATAGATAAATAGATAATTTATTTTGTTCAAACTCTTGCTCTTATCTCTTACATTCATAACTGCCTAACCATATATTTCTCCCATTAATTAGGCCAATGCCAACTGTCCTCTAAATGACAATTAATACTATATGATAAGCATTCATGATCTGTCATAAAGACATATTTAATTAATAACAAATTTTTCATATTGATAATTCTTTTTTGTTGCAAAAAACCTAACTAATCCTGTTAAGTTTGTATTTTCAATTTTGTGATCAGAAATGTATTTCTTTTGTATTGGTACTTTAGGTTTTGTTATACCAAAGTGACTGGCAAAAATTAAGTTTGCTTAAAAATATGGAGTATTTTATTTTTTTTGTTACAATGAAGCCAGAGAATCGAACCTAGTACCTCCTGCATACTACTCAAACTCTTCATCATTAGATTAAACCTAGTGGTTTAAAAATATGGAATATTAATTATGAAAAATAAAATAATGCATTCATTAAGGAAAGTGATTACACACCAACTTATGGTATGAATTATTTCAATGCACGCATTTATGTCAAAATCATCTTCAAATTGCATTGGTCTCTCTCACACAAAAACACATCTCAGACACACTTTAATTTAGTATTATACAGATGCAATCATGCAATAGACCTTGTACGTAAACTCATGTAAGAGTAAACCTCGTACCTTATTAATGAATTTTAATGAACTAATATGTTGAGTTGGAACAATGCGATTTTCAGAGAGAATGGATGAGTAGAATTGAGCAGAGTTGCCAATTATATTCTCATGAAAAGTTACTACTATTATTTATAAGGAATAGCGGTTATCATTTTGGTGCGCTAAAATCTCTCCATAGGCTCCCTTGAATCATGGAGTTACATTAATAAAAGATAAGATTTTCATTGCAGCAAATAAATCTTATAAAAAAATAAAATAAATAAGAGAAGGGATCCGTTGACTCCAGAAATAAGTCTCAAATCTCAATTGACTTAGAGACTTACTCCGCTTAATAACTCGATATCGGCATTATATTTCTTCAATCCAACCGTTGAATTCAAAGATCTCATTGAGTAGATCAACTTTACAAATTTTTATACAAATTCAAAACCGTTTGATACTTTTTCTGACAACTTCAATTGAACGTACGACAAACTTTTTAAAAAACCGTTGAATTTCAATAGTCCGAATACATAACTACATTTTTTGAATTTTTATAAAAATTTGTGGAGTTGATCTACTCAATAAGATCTTTGAATTCAACGGTTGAATTGAAGAAATATGATGCCGATATAGAGTTATTAAGCGGAGTAAGTCAATAGAGACTTACTCCTAGAGTCAATGAATCCCTCCTCAATAAATAAATCTTAAATCATATGTTAGGACACTGTGAGGGTTAACTTAAAATCACGAAAATTTAAGTCTTTGAACCAGTTTTTTATTTTTTTCAATAAATAGTGACGGCTTTATACATAGAAAAATAAGAGAGTTAATAAGAGAGTTAATGAGAATAAGGAACGGAGGCTAGAGTTTTAGAGAGGGAAAAAAAAAGGGATTTCTCTTGGTATAATTTTAAGGTTGGGCTGGAACGGAGGGCTGCTAAGACATGGATCATCTTTGGACTGATATGGGTAATCAATATTGTGTGTTTTTCTCTTGTTCTCTTTCTCCTTCGCTTGGTTATTTTGATTTGGATTATTATCTCTATTCCTCTTAATTTTGGTTGTCATTCTTTTCAAGGATTAACCGAGAAATTCCCTACTCAAATACAGGGAATTCAATGATTGAATGAACTCTGGTATTGAAGAGCAAATGTAGAAATACTAGAAAGAGTTTCCATAGAAAAGTTAAGTTTTGCGAAATATGAGTTACCTTCGTTCAAGAAATTGGCGTAGCTATATAGCTGAGGCAGTTACAAAGTGATCAAATGAAATAAATAACAAACTAAAAGTAAAAACATGCTGATAGATTACATTAAGATGTGACTAACCCTTTTATTAGGGAAAGGAAACTATAAAATAAAGCAAAGTTATATCACATGATAAATTCCTGTAACATATGTATGGTATCATCCTTAGTGTTAAGAGAGGTAAAGAAGAAATAAAGAATGATGATAGGGAAAAAGGCAGAATAGCTGCAGGAGCCTGCAAAATGTACATACCGTAAAAAACCTGGTAATGACATTCATTTCAATGGTTATTCAATAAACAATAACTTTTCATAGTGAGAAAAAAATGATGGTCCTCTTATGAGTGAAACTGTAGTTAGAGTCTGACTGCTACAGAAAGCCCGTCATAGCTCAGTTGCGCATCAAGGCCCTCAGACTCCATTAATTTTGTAAGGTAGCCATTCACTTCTTCGTGATCCATCAGATGCATCATACCTTCAAATTGCCAACATATAGGCATCGAAAATTACTTTTTTGAAAAAATTTCATTGATGAAATATGTAATTGTGGTTTTAAATAAAGGTTCAGAACTGCGATCTGGCTGCAGTATAGCTGTTTTCATGTTAGTGAAAATGCAACGCGACTGTGGTTGAGGCAGCATCAGCTGCATTTGATTGCAATTCTCCACAATATCAAAGAACGGAAAGTGACCGCAAATCGTCACCATGATCGCTATTTTAAACCGTGTATATGTAGTGGTGACTGCCTTAATTATTTTTTAGTTACTACCTATGAACTTAAGGAGATATTCTATCATAATGGCTATATATTTGATCAATGAACTTAAGTAGACTGTTGCATGAATAAAATCAAGGCATGAGGCTGGAGAAAAGTTATGCTGACAAGGAAGTTGAAGTTGAACATACCAGTAAAAAGTGTCCTTTTGGGTTGAATTTTTCGCACTTCCTCTAAGGCCTGGAAAGGAAGATCAGAATAAACTTATTCTCCAAGAAGAAAAAAAAATCAACAAATGTGAAAGGGATTACCCTTGGAAGTCCAAAATGTGTAGCTGAAGAACGATCAGGCCTCAAAGCATCCTGTAGAAAGTAGATTCATACACATTATGCGCCAAACAGAACTAAAATGCCGTATTTCTCTTTTTTAATGTAAAAATGAAGCGAGTTTAATGCAAGATAGAAAAGATAGGAGAGTGAGCTGAGTCACCATGATTAGAAGTTCACAGCCCTCCAAAAGTGGATAAGTTTCTTCAGGAATATCACTGACATCACTGCAAAATTAGACACAAGATAAAAATGCTGGACTGGATTATAATATAAGCAAAAACTTTTCCACTTAGTGAGAAACATTACCTTATGTAACATATATTACCAAAACGGAAACCAAGGGATCGATAACCTTTGCCATGCCACACTGGTAGTGGAGTAAACTGAAATACAATCATAAAATGAACAAGAAATTAGGAGTTTAGTGGGAATACACTATCAGTGTAAATTAGTTTTACACTGAGTTACAATTGGAGTCCTTCATTTTTCCAGGTCATAACATTACTTTAAAAATGCAGTTATAAAAGTGGACTGATGTGGTAAAATAGCGTATACTGGTTTAACACGAACAATGCATATCCTTTAAATCCATTAATTGATTGTGCAATAAATGAGAAAATAAATTGAATGAACAGAAAAAATAATACCAACCTTCAATCCATGTACAAAAAATGGTTCTTCAGATATACTATTGAATTGCAATGCTGAGACTGCAGCACCAGGTTGGACTACACTTGTATCTACTAAATAATAATGTGTCTTCTTCATCACCTGCACATTTCAGTAATGAACACGTGAGCGAATTCAAGAAAAACATATCTCAGCAGTTGTGCACTGAAGTAACAAGTGTAAAACTACAAGTGCTTTGGATCAAGATAGTATGCAGGAATTTCTAATAAACAACTCTCTAGTCTTCATAATATATCAGAAGAGAAAGATTTGATCTTCTCAATTTTTAACTACAACTCATCATACATCTTTTTCAAATTCATAATGAATCTGTAGTTTTAAATGTTGAAGCAGATACAGATATTAACTGGTGTTAACTGTTAAGTAGCATATATAAATACATACTTCACTAAAATCAGTTGTGCACCATTTAAACATGTTGACATAAATGAAATATAAAATTCTAAGAGTATTGCAAATTCTAATGAAAAGCACTAATTTCTTAAATATGGTGATATGAGTCCCTTCCAGTTTCCACATTTGATCTAAATAACAACAATGTGTCCTAGACATATAGACAATAAGCAGAAGAAGAAAGTAATATTGAAAGCTTTAATTCCAGAAGGAAAGAACAGGGGAGAGGACGGGACCTCAAAGTCACGCTTGGCTACATAAATTGGAATAGAAGGCTGAACATTGTTAGTCCAGTCTCTAAGATCATCAAGACCTGGGGAGAAGAGAGAAGCAGACTTAATCGATATGATTAGTTAGATTTCTTATTAATTACTTCAGACAAGAATTGTATTTATCATATTGCTATGAATTATCTATAGAGTATTAGAAATTATTAACATCAGAGACCTCCAATTGCGTCAGCATGAGAATGAGTAATAATAACTGCATCAATTGTTCTTATCCTGACAGAAATAGTTAAAGAGAGATTAAAAACAGCAAAGTAGAAAAATACAACAAGAAAACCACCAAGAGTGCCATCTACACCATAAGTTCTAGACACATCAAGAGATCTTCAAGAAGAAAAGTATTTAAAATCACAAAGAAATGCTACTGAATCACCGATGTACAACTCATGTGAATTTTTTGTCTCTTAGGATGATAAGTATCAATCCCAATTATAATACTTGCACAAACTTAACGTGTACACTCTCTAACACCAAGGTCCCACTACAACTTTTTATGAACCGTCTATACCTCACTTTGTTTGTGCAGGTATCTAATCCATTCTGCAATGTCCTGTTCATATGTTCTATTCCATTGCAGTTCCTAACCCTTACTAAAGTTGTAGAGTATTTTTTTTTGTAAAAGCTATATGGTAAATAGGAGAAGCTATCTCAAATAACATAAAAAACTTCAAAACAATTGAACAAGTAAACTAACCCAAATTCAGGGAACCACCGGAGAGCACTGTGGTAGAAAAATCTGCAAGAATGAAATTTGTTATCAGAAATCAAATGAAGCAAACACGTGAGGGACAATCATACTGTGTTTTCCTCAAAACTGGCCTTGAATTAAATCTCAGTTTTAGAAACTTCAATATATCCATGCTTTATACATGTCTATTTCCTAACATGGAATATATCAATAGAGTTATGGTCAAGAGAGCCTACGTGAGCTTTAATTTGTAAATGACTGGTGCTGTGTCAGCACACAGTCCTAACTCGTACTAAACAACTCTGCTGTAATCTGATTTCGAGATCAGTCTTGGTATAAATACCAATCACATTGTAATGTGTAACTAACTTTCATTTCCTGAAATACAAGAACAATGAGAACTCACTTTCTCTCTTTTTCTGCTATGAAGTATTTGCTACTCTATGTTTCTATTATATATCATATCATGACTACGCAAACTAGTCTTAAATCACATACTTGGACTAAAATCAAAATAAAAGGAAGAAATTGTTCGTCCTAATTCACAAACTAGCATAATTCCAAGACATATTACACACGGAAAATTTAAAGTAGAAACATACTTTCCAGCATCTATAAGAATATTGTGTGTTCCTTTGGAGTTCGAGTGACGAACAAGGATACTTGTGTTAAGTCTCCTATTCTTATCACTCGGATTAGCAGCTTTTAAACAAACCTGTAGTAACCAATAAAAAAAAGGCAAAAATAACTCTCTTAACAAACATTCTTCAATATAAATCCTAAGTGAAACACCAACACAGACACATACACAACACAACACGGGACTCAACATCGACACTATCATGTAGACACCAATAATAATTTAATTACATAAAAGTGATTAAATGTAACTAGTTAGTTAGGGTTAGGGTTGAATAATATATATTGATTGTACCGGACATTGATTTGAAGGATTGGTCAAGCAGCTAACTCTGGGAATTCCTTCACTGGTTCCGGTACCGATGAATATAACTTGTGATTGATGATCAACATCACCAATAATTCCATTGGAAGAAACTGAAACAGAAATTAAAATTTAGAAGATTTGAAATCAATAATAAGAAATTAAGACTAAGAGAGATGGAAATGGAAGTTACTAGTAGTGGAGTGGATGGGAGAAAGTGGAAATGAGATGGAAGAAGGACGCAAACTCCGCCATGAATAAGGAGAGCGATGTTGAACGAATGAAGTTAGGGAAGAAGGAAGAAGACGAATAGATGTAACTACCATTGTTTTGTTTGCTTCAATTGGGTTTGTGGTGACACTCACAAAAACGTTGTTGATACTTGATAGTTAGTGGGAAATTGAAAGAAAAAAAAGGAGCAAAGATTGCAATAATTATGTGCTTAACTTAATTATTCACACAAAAAAATAAAGTGTTTAATTGCATCAATAGATTATTAAATACAGTATATATTTTAGTAAAAAGAAAATTATTAATGTTTTGTCCGTGAGGTTAATTCAGTTGGTAGGAACATTGCATTATATATGCATGAGCTCAGAGTTTGAGCTCCAATCATCCCACTTATCTATTTTAAGGGTGAAATTTCTAGCCACTAGCCGACTTGACCAAAATTATTGATTTTTTTTACTCGAAAATTAATTATTAATGAATATAATAATATGTTGTTGTAATTTTTTTAATAATGTTGTAATAATTGTTAATTATGTACCAAATGTGATTAATTTCTATTTTAAATATAAATAATAAAATTTAAATTATGAATATTCTTATGAGTATTTTTTTTTAGATTTTTTTTTAAAAAAGTACATGGATGAGATGATAAAGGATATTTTAAACGAAGGGTCCAAACATTTTGACACCGTCTACATTGGACGGAAGAGATCACAAGAAGATTAGGTTAAACTTAATTGTGATGGAGCTTATAAGGACTCCTTGGACCTTTTAGGCATGTGGGGGCCTTGTTCGAGACTCCGACGGTCAGTGGCTAACATGTTATGCCCGAAAGATTGGAATGTGTGATGCTCTTCATGTTGAGATGTGTGGGGAATGTTTGAGGGGTTAAAGATAGACATCATGGTTTTTTTGCATCTCATTGTATAAAGTGACTCCAAATTGCTAGTGGACATAATTACATATAATCTTATGAATCTTCTTTGACATGTTAAGACCAACAATACCTTACATGAAGGCAACAAATATGCTGAATGCTTAGCTTCGCATAGTCTAACAAAGAATTCCTTTATGTCCATAAGGTCTTTCAAGGGAGTTACAAAGTATCTTGTTTGAGGATATTTCAGAGGCGCATGCCTAGAAATCTTCATTTAATTTTGTAGTTTTTTTTTCTTTCCTTGGCCTTTGCTCTATTTTTGTACCAAAAAAAATAAATTATTTTACCATTTTTTAATAGAGTAAATGTCAAAATTGATCCGTGAAAATGTCATCCAACTATATCAATTTAGTCCCTCACATTATTAATACTCCTAAATGATCTCAAATTGCAAAATTTTAATCAAAATCATCCCTCCATTGGCATTTGTAAGAATTACCATGACATTGAGTTGATACTAGTATTGTCTTCATTTCCTCTATCATGACATGATGAGCCCATCCAAGACCAGCATAGAAACTGAAGTTTCATCACACCAATTTATTGTGATGCCTTATCGTCATCTTCATGTTGTTTCATCGTCTATTTACGCTGCATTGTCATCATCATTGTGTCGAACCTTTTTTGTCCTCGTGCTGAGTCTACAAAAGTGTCACAATTGTGTTCATGTTGTGTCGTTGTTTTCGTGCTTCAACAAAACCGCTAGAGGGATATGGAGGTTCCAACAACATTTGCAAATAAGAATCAATCAGTTGATCTTGAAAATATTGAAACTAAAGTTGACAATGTTGAGACTGAAATTGAGGTCAGGGAGTATAAGAGACTCATCTTCCTTACTTGTGCTCTCCCCCTGAAGATGAGTTTGAATGAAGTAACTTTCATGTTCATGGAAGGTGACATCTCGGGAGACAAAAAATTTATGAGACGGTGGATGATAACATTTGTAACCCTTTTGGGTGGAAGAATACCTTATAAAGACACACTTTAAGGCTCTAGGATCAAGTTTCCCTCTACCATCACTATGAATATGGACGAACGACTTACACCCAAATATTCTAGGAATGAGATTACAAGAGGTGGACACATCAAGATAAAATGAGGATAGAACCTCCATAAGAATTTTAGAGGCAAGGACACTAGAAGGTAAACAATTTATGAGATACGATGCGGTTAAAACCGCCTCTCCCCAATACTTCTTGGGAACCTTATTTTGGAATAATATAGCACGTGTTTGATCTAACAAATGCCTGTTTTTTCTCTCAGCAATCCTGTTGTAAATAAATAGTAAATATTCTATTATTAGGAGTAATCTTCTATTAGTAATTTGTATTTGGCCCATGAGCCCATTAGGTTAGAATAGCCTATATAAACACATTAGTGATTGTAAATTATTCATAACTTGAAATATAATAATATATTCAGTTTTCACATGGTATCAGAGCTCTCGTTCTTTGAGGGCCTTGCTTCCGCATAAACCCTAGCCGCCTTCATTGCGGTCATAAACCCTAACTGCCTTCATTGCAGGATTAGGATTTGTTACTACTGCCTTTATTGCAGTTTCAGCAAACAGTTGCGAAATCACTGTTCACGTGGTACTGTTCATCCACGACACTGTTCACGTGCGTACTGTTCATAGCAGTACTGTGCGTCACTGTTCATTCAAAAAAAAAAACTTGGATTTTTTGCTATTTTGTTCTCCTTATTAAGACAATCACATGACATCGGTCAATATGTCAAAAAAAGGATTTGTTCCACTCAACCAAGATGAAATAAAGAGGTTGAAATCTTTTCTTAGTGAATTGGAGACACCAACAACGGTTACAACTTCTCTGGCATATTCAGGTATGTTTCCGTTTCCACTTTCTCTTGGTAAGTCTCAATTTTCTGTTGGATTTAATGCTTCGGATAAACCCTATAACCAATATTGGATACTGGATTCTGGAGCCACTGACCACATGACACCCTTACCCACACAATTTTCCACTTATTCACCTTGTCGCAGTAACAAGAAAATATCCACAGCATATGGTACCCTTTTAACTGTAGCAGGTCAAGGAGATATCCAAATAAGTCCATCTATAATCCTACGAAATGTCCTTCACATTCCCAAATTGTCTACTAGCCTAATTTCCATACAAAAACTCACCAAAAACCTATCATGTAATGCTATTTTTTATGACAATGCTTGTGTTTTTCAAGATAAGCATTCGGGGAGGACAATTGGAAATGCGAAAGAATTGAATGGTCTTTATTACTTGGATAACCAAAATCTCCCCCCAAATCCACTCAACAACAACAACTCACTTTTTTCGGAATCAATTAAGACCAACAGGGAGAAAGTCTTTCTATACCACCGTCGCATTGGTCATCCTTCATTTAGAGTCATGAAACAAATATTTCCTTACTTTTTTAAAAATTTAGATGTTGAGAGTCTTTGTTGTGAGGTGTGTGAACTTGCTAAACACAAACGTGCCTCTTTCCCGATCAGTAACAAAGTGAGTACTTCTCCATTTTATTTAATTCATACTGATGTGTGGGGTCCTTCTAATGTTCCAAATATATCGGGTGCTCGATGGTTTGTAACCTTCATCGATGATTGCACTCGGGTTACATGGGTCTACTTACTAAGACAAAAGTCCGAGGTTACCTCTGTGTTTCTACATTTTTTCTCATTGGTAAAAAACCAGTTTGGAGTGAGTATTAAGAGGGTCAGGTCTGATAATGCCAAAGATTACTTCAATCAAGGACTTAATTCCTTTTGTCAAAAAGAGGGTATTATTCATGAGTCCTCTTGTGTCAAAACACCCCAACAAAATGGGATTGCTGAGAGAAAAAACAGGCATTTGTTAGATCAAACACGTGCTATATTATTCCAAAATAAGGTTCCCAAGAAGTATTGGGAAGAGGCGGTTTTAACCGCATCGTATCTCATAAATCGTTTACCTTCTAGTGTCCTTGCCTCTAAAACTCCTATGGAGGTTTTATCCTCATTTTATCCTGATGTGTCCACCTCTTGTAATCTCATTCCTAGAATATTTGGGTGTAAGTCGTTCGTCCATATCCATAGTGATGGTAGAGGGAAACTTGATCCTAGATCCTTAAAGTGTGTCTTTATAGGGTATTCTTCCACCCAAAAGGGTTACAAATGTTATCATCCACCGTCTCATAAATTCTTTGTCTCCCGAGATGTCACCTTCCATGAACATGAAAGTTACTTCATTCAAACTCATCTTCAGGGGGAGAGCACAAGTAAGGAAGATGAGTCTCTTATATATACTCCCTGACCTTAATTTTGGGCCAGAAGTTGAGGCTGAAACTAGAGGTGACAATGTTGAGACTGAAATTGATCTTGAAAATATTGAAACTAAAGTTGACAATGTTGAGACTGAAATTGATTCTGAGAAAGATGAAAATGTTGGTGTTGATGTGAGATATGTGAAGAATTTAGTATACACAAGAAAAAAGACCATTCCTGAATCTACTCATATCCATGAGTCCGATCCAACATTACATGAGGTAACTTTCCTTGACCCTTCAAACTCTAGTGATTCAATTTCAGAATTTTCTCATACCCAAGAACCAGAATCCATTCTGATAAAACATAAAAACCCAAAATCCAGAGAAATAACACCAGTAGACTCTAAAGATTTACATCTCCCAATTGCCCATAGGAAAAATACTAGAACCTGCACCAACAAGCCACTTTACCCTCTATCCAATTACTTATGCTTTGAACAATTATCAACTACCCATAAAGCCTTCCTCACAAGTCTAAACACTACCACAATACCTACTTCCTTGTCTGAGGCATTGTCTGACAGGAAATGGAAACAAGCCATGAATTTGGAAATGGAGGCACTTGATAAGAACAATACTTGGGAATTGGTCTCTCTACCAAATGGAAAGAAACCTGTAGGGTGCAAATGGGTATACACTGTAAAATACAAGGCTGATGGATCTATTGAGAGGTACAAGGCAAGATTGGTAGCCAAAGGGTTCACTCAGACTTATGGAATAGATTACTCTGAGACATTTGCTCCAGTTGCAAAAATGAACACTGTTAGGGTGATATTATCTTTAGCAGCTAATTACAATTGGAACTTGCAGCAATTTGATGTAAAAAATGCTTTCCTTCATGGAGAACTTGAAGAAGAGATCTACATGGATGTACCCCCTGGATATCGTGAAGATATTGCTGCCAACACCGTGTGTAAGTTAAAAAAGGCTTTATATGGACTAAAGCAATCACCACGAGCTTGGTTTGGAAGATTCACCAAAGTTATGGTTGGTTTGGGCTTCAAACAAAGTCAAGGAGACCATACTTTATTTGTTAAACACTCTAAGTCAGGGGAGTCACAGTGTTATTGGTGTATGTGGACGACATTATCGTAACAGGCGATAATGAAGAGGAGCAGCAAATGTTAAGTCAACACTTAGCCAAGGAATTTGAGATTAAGACCTTGGGAAAATTGAAGTATTTTTTGGGAATAGAAGTGGCTCACTCTAAGAAAGGAATTTTCATATCCCAACAAAAATACATTACCGACCTTTTGCAAGAGACTGGCAAGACAGCATGCAAGCCTGCATGTACACCAATTGATCCAAATATAAAGTTGGGGAATGCAGAAGAAGATGTTGCGGTTAATAAGGAAAGGTATCAAAGATTGGTCGGCAAACTAATATATTTATCACATACTAGACCTGATGTTGCTTTTGCTGTAAGCTTGGTCAGCCAATTCATGCACCAACCAAAGGAGATTCATCTACAAGCTGCACTCCGAATTGTTCAATATTTGAAAGGAACTCCAGGTAGAGGAATTTTGTTCGAACGAAATGGAAGTGTGGGACTTGAAGCATATACTGGTGCTGACTATGCAGGGTCAATTGTGGATAGGAGATCACCTACAGGATATTGCACTTTTTTAGGTGGAAATCTTGTGACTTGGAAGAGTAAAAAACAAAGTGTGGTATCCAGATCTAGTGCTGAAGCAGAGTTCAGGGCAATGGCACAAGGTATATGTGAAATACTATGGCTGAAAAGCATCTTGGAAGACTTGAGGATAAAGAGTGATGAACCAATGAAACTCTATTGTGATAATAAATCTGCTATTAGCATAGCTCATAATCCAGTGCAACATGATAGGACCAAACATATTGAAGTTGACCGACACTTCATCAAAGAAAAATTAGATAGTGGTCTAATTTGCACTCCATATGTCTCTTCCCAAGGCAACCTTGCAGATCTTCTAACTAAGGGGCTGAACGGCAATAACTTTGAAAGAATTGTTTCCAAGTTGGGAATGATAAATATTCATTCACCAGCTTGAGGGGGAGTGTTGTAAATAAATAGTAAATATTCTATTATTAGGAGTAATCTTCTATTAGTAATTTGTATTTGGCTCATGAGCCCATTAGGTTAGAATAGCCTATATAAACACATTAGTGATTGTAAATTATTCATAACTTGAAATATAATAATATATTCAGTTTTCACAAGTAGGTATGGATTCGATCGCCTGATAATTTACAATCAGATAGGTAGGATAAACAGAAGTCAAATCAATATTCTAACTATTCGACAAATAAATTATTGCTCTAGCCATTCAGACCC
This sequence comes from Trifolium pratense, assembly GCF_020283565.1. NCBI lineage: Eukaryota > Viridiplantae > Streptophyta > Magnoliopsida > Fabales > Fabaceae > Trifolium > Trifolium pratense. The sequence goes on along the minus strand of NC_060063.1, from coordinate 45,118,006 downwards.
GATTACCCTACTCAAACCAACCCGTGTTTTGATTGGATCGGAACATGTAACTGAAAATTAAAACCTGTTCCAACCCAACTCATATAATTTATACTCGGTTCCAGCACCCTATTTTTCTCCCGTGATTCGATTTTGGTGACAAAGAGAAAATGAACAAAAAAAAGTGAACTCATATTCACTGTTCTTTTTAAACTGATAAATTACCACAAAATGACATATTCAAGATACAAAATTGTAATGTATTTAAATTTCTATTTCATTATATCTTGTTTTATTACTACAATTATCCACATAAAAGATTACATCTGAATCCTTTTCCATTCAAACCATACCAAGCAATAAGGATCCAAGTGTTGGGTTAACTTTCACCTCAGTAATGCATAAGCCAAACCTTCTGTGCAAAGTATCCTTCAAAATCTAATACAAAAACATGAAAATAAAAATTCATATTCAAATCGCGCAAACTTATTCAGAAATAAAATAAATATCTTAAAGTTGAAAACTATAACAAAACCAACAAAAAAGCTAAAGGTAGAATCAACAGTTTCATTAGTAACCATGGTGCCTCCTTCCAAACGAGCATAAATAGATGCATATATAGTTATTTACAAACACAGTATAAAAGCACGGTACAAATGTTCAATGATCTGTAAAATAATGGATAAGGCTTGAACCTAATACTAATCAATTTCAGTGTGCAGATGAAAATCGACAAACAGAGAAACCTAATACTAATTTGGGAGTATATAAACCTAATCTTGGTTTCTAAACCTGAGAACAGACAGAGAAAACATGAAACACTTGAGAAACTCTAAACTATAATCTATGGCTTCAATTTGCATTACCTTTTACTGCAAGAGTGATTCATTTTTCTTGTATAAAGAGAGTCAATGATATTGGTTGTATATTTCAGGATGAGGCACACATTATGTTTACATTGGAAGGAATTTTGAGCGATTGTTTAGTGATTGGATGTGAGTCACAAGTGGTTAAAATCGGGATAAATCAGTTCACACATTTTCTATCTCTACTCTCTTTGTTTAAATAGTTTATTTGTTAATTTTGTATAACCTATTTCTTATCTTGATTCAATCACTTTGATAAAATGAATAGCTTCAATACTCTCAATAAGCCGATACTTCACATATATTTGGAAAGTATTCAAACTCAACCTGAGTTTTGAAGCCAATGTGGCTAACATCTAAAAGTATATCATGTCACGAAAGAAGTATATTTATATAAGCAAATTAAATATAAGATTTATTAGAAACTTGGCATTGAAATTATCGATGGACTTGAGTGTTATCCACTAATTAGAAAGTTTAACCAATCATTGGACCAATTTGTTACTTTAGAATGATGTGATCAACTATGACACAAAAATACATTACATTCAGAAATAGAAAAAAAACCAAGAAAGCTCTAGAAAGTCATACTCATGGTAATAAAGGGATAATAAATTATTTAAGGATGAAGGGGATTGACGCATACCTTCTAAATATTCACAATCTCGAAGTCTACATGCTGAGAACAATTGCGGAAGTAGGCAGTTATATGGTCAAGTTTGTTGATGAAGATTTTATATGTTGATCCCACTCCAAAGTCCAATGACTTCCATTTACTATAAGACAAACATTCCGGCTTTTCTAAGGCTGCAGCCCCACATGTAACCTGAAATCGAATAACAACATAAAAATTAGGCCAACCTAAATATATTTCTTTTGACAGTTCAAAGAAGAAACACATTCTCGATCACGCACACTGTGTGTGCGTTCACAAGCACAGACAGATAAACACACACACAGAATAATCTCTATACCGCAACTGTACAGAAGGATAGTTTAACAGCTTCAGCCTTATGATGTCCCCGTAACATATTGATCAAACCATGTAAAGTCTCCTCTCTTTTATTTCGATGAGATTTTTCCAAAGGCTCGGGCAATTCATGAATATCAATGATCAAACCATCCAAAGAAGGAAGACTATACTCAAAGAAGGCACATGGTGTGGAATACAAGTAAGTGAAATTGAGAAGCTTTGGTGAAGCAACTACAATCTTACATCTAAATCGGTTGCAAATAAGACTCAAGTTACTGAGTTTGGGAGCAGATATCACAAAATCCTTAGGACTCAAATCTGACTTAAAGGACATTTCACTTAATTGCAAAATTTTCAAATTGAAACATTTAGCAAATGGATCCAGACACTCCATTCCCGTATAACATAGCGCAAAGTTATTTAGGTGCAATGCTGTCAATGTTGTAAAACCAAAAAGTTCGGACAAACTTGCAAATGGATTTGAAAAGTCGGCTGCAGTAGGAAACATTGAAAAATGTTCCAGGTGCAATGTGTCCAATGATTTACAACCAAAAGGAGATGAGATATTGGTAGGTTGGCAATCTTTTAACTCGAGCCTTTTCAACGATTGGCAAGTAAAAAGAGGCAAAGGAATTTCAATTGGTGGACAGCCAGAGGTTTTTGCCCGAAGATTAATTCTGATTTCTTGGACACCATGTAATGCTGCATATTCAATAACCTTATTGAAAAGATACTGATCTGTCGCGTAATCTACCCCAAAGCGATAGTAAATGAGAACTTTGACATGAGAATTATCGCGATGAGATAGAACCCACAATACAAACTTCTTGAAATCAACCAACCGTGTGAATGATTTGCTGTTGAAGTACAAGCAGGGAATTGAAGTCCAAATATACCTCCACCTTTTCGATAAACCACAAGTTCGAATTGCGTGTCTTGTCTCCATAAACGACAAAATATGATGAAGAATGCAATCTGGCATGTCGCCGAGCCTGTCCTCATGTCCCGTCGCAACGCAATCATACACATTTTGAGAAGCCAAAGCTGTCTTTTTACTTTTAGACCTCTTCATGATAGAACCAGATTCCAGAAGATTAGTTTTCTGCATTCCAGCTTCACAACACTCACCGAATCAGTCGAGTTAAACCTCTCAATCACATTCCCATCAAACCATTACTGACCAAACTAGGAACTATCCATTGATTAGCGGATCAACTCAACAGATCTGAGAACACACAAAAAAAAAGGGAAAGTTAAAATCACTACCTCTAGTCCTATTTATAAGAAACAAATGGCTAATTCACTAACACAAATAAAAAGCATTTAAATCACTAAGATCAATGGAAGTTTTAACTTATCCCAGAAACACCTATAGTAGTACAATATTAAAATTCATTCATGACTAATATATTCACTTGCATTAGAAATGACAATAGAATAGGGGATTGCTTTGATAAACAACTTATTTGCAGCTTATAACACAAGCGCTTGTCATGATAAGCGCTTATGTATGTGTTAAGAAGTCTCACATCGGATGTGAGATTGTCTGAATATGAGTTTATAAGTAAAAGGCAATCCTCACCTTACAAGCTGGTTTTGTAGGGTTTAGTTAGACCTAAATCCCAATTCTAAGATGGTATCAGAGCTTCTCCAAGATCCGTTGGGCCACCCGTTATTGGGTCACTCACCATTTATATCCACGCACCAAGCCCAATAGTGTTGGGCATGAAGGGGTGTGTTAAGAAGTCCCACATCGGATTTTAAGAGTATGCTTACATAAGCTATTTTTACATCTAAAGATGAAATAAAAAGAAATTGTTTTCAGATATGCTACAAGCTGTTTTCATAAGCAATATTAGAGAACTTATGAAAATAAGCTGAAACAAACTTAAGAAAATTGTCATAAGTTGTTTACATAAGTTCTCCCAAAGAGTCTCACAAAACTTATGTCACTAGATAAGCTCAAATAAGTTAATCCAAGCAGGCCCTTAGATGAAAGGAACTTGCAAGTCGCAACTACTACTACACAACACTCAATCATTTCTTACAAAAAACACAAATTATCTTCCTTTGAACACTTTAACTACATGAAGTGGATGATATCAAGATAAACAATTAACTGGTAATTACTAACTTATACATTAAATAATTTGATTCTCCTTCAATGATTGGTTAACATCCTACCCTATAATTCATCTTTTGCATAAAAAAAAATGCATAGCTTGAAATATTCTTCAATCCAAATCCTCAGAAAATTGAAACACAGAAACTGAGTAACAAATTAATGTAAAAGAAGCAAAACCCATAAATGAAATTTGAAAAAAAAAATGAAATTGAGATGGTAAAGACAATAAAGGAGACAACTTTACTATTCCATGGTTGAAAAGTCACACACCAACTATTAAAAATTCGAAAAAATGAAGAAAAAAAATAATGGGTTGTTGAAAAAGGAAGAGAAATTTGTACCTGTGTAAGAAATATGATGATGATGATGATTGTTGACAACGTTTGAGGGACAAATTTGGTCTGAAGTTTTTCTTGTTGTTCTGTTTTTGTTTTGTTTAAAGTTTTTAGGTGTGGAAAGGAAAAAAGAGAAGAAGGAAGAGAGTCTCTATTGATGACAAAGTTTAGAATTGTTAATTGTTCTCTTTTTTGGTGGAAATGGAAAATGGCTACTACCAAAGTGGCACCTCTCTCTCACTTTTTGTTAATAATAATGTTTTTATTTCTTTTTTGACAAAATAATTATTTTTTTAATAAATACTACTCCTCCTATCTTTATTATAAAATTGATGTATTTAAAAAGAATTATAGTCTAAATACAATATTATAAAGAATTTAATTGTTGTGCACTGTTAGTAGAGGTGGGAACAGGCCAGGCCGGCCTACATGACCTTAAGGCCTAGTCTACATAGGCTCAGGCCAGGTCAGCCTATTTATTTAAATAGAGCAGGCCAATGCTTTTTTATAAGCCTATTTAGCTAAAAAGGCCAGGCCGCAGGCCATTAAAAAAGCTTTGAGGCCTACTAGGCCGGCCTATTTAAGTTAACATGAATAATATTTTTATTACGATTATTATTTATATATTAAAATTTATACTTTGATTAAATTATAAATCTATTAACTTTTTAAGTAATTTAAGTTTATTAATCTACATTAGTTTTTAACATATATAAATGTATTATTATAAACTAGAATTGAAATATGATGACATATATAGTCAAATTCTCTAAAATATCAAATGGAACATTATTTTATTAGTTCATAAGTATATTTCAAAATAAATATAATTATTTATTTAAATATGTTCATATGAAATAGGCTTTTAAACAGGCTAACAGGCCACATCAGACTTTCAAAAGGCCAGACTCAGGCCTAGAATTTAAGCCTATGATAGGCCACAGGCCAGGCTCAGACCTTCGATTTTTTGACAGGCCAGGCTCAGGCTTGGCAAAGCCTAGCTCGGCCTAGCCTATTCCCACCTCTAACTGTCAGTGTAAAGATTTTTTACACATGCATCTAATGATGTGTTGCCACATCATGTGTTTTTAAATATCATACATGATGTGTTGGTATATTATTGGACACATGTGTAATACACTGACAGTGCATATAAATTAAATTCTATTATAAAATTGATGTATTTAGAAAAAATTGATGTATTATAAAAAGTAAATATTTCGTTTTTTTTGGTAGAAGTAGTAAATATTTCTTTTATCATAAAAATTAGAGGTAGTAATTATTTAGGAGTGTGGAGATTTGAATACCATGCAATTACTTTGTCAACTTATATATGAACCGTCTGATTTAAAGTATAGTAAATGGTTAAAATTTGAAAATGCGTAAAATTATTAAGATATGTATTGCTTAATTATAACCGTTGAATTGTAAACCTATGATTGAAATTGAAAACAACATATTGAAAACAACATGCAACTGTGAAATTTTGCAGCCGCATGATCTATGTATGAAGTTTGGGGAAATTAGAGGAGGACTTTGGAAGGGAAAATAAAAAAGTAAATGAAATGAAATGAAATGATGAATTGTTTGAAAAAGGTGAGAGTTTTGTGAACTTTGTTTTTTATTATAAAAGAAATTCTCTCATTTTCTAACTTAGGGAATTAAAAAATTGTATTGGATGATGAGTTTTGGTGGATAAATTCTTCAAATCCAATTTAGTTATTGTAATACTCTTAATATTAAAAATATATTAATCACAACATTTATTTATATGAAAAACTCTATTAAAAATGTGATAAATTTCAAATTCTTTCCCTCTCAACTCATCCTCAAACTTCTCCCCTCCCCCATTTCAAATAGAGCCTAAAAAATAATCGTTAGATAGAGAACAAAAAACCATTAGTCAAAAATATAATAATGAGTCTCATCATCTATTGGTGAAGATTATCTTTTTTTTTTTTTTTTACGGAGATATTTATTTTTAAAAAAATGGAGAATTTCATTTATGAGTGGGAATTTCATCAAATATGAGTTTCACTACACATGAGACCCATACGTTTGAATCTTCTCCATTAATGGATATACATAAATTTGGAAAGAGATAAACGCAATGAATATAATAGAGTTAGATCATTTTAATTTTTTAGAGAAATAGGTAACTCGTTTTATACTAGACAAAAAAAAATTAACTCAATTTACGAAAGAGATAAGCACAAGTGAAACTTTAAATTTTCAATTTTTTTTTGGTTTATCTCTCTCCACATGGAACCTTAAATTTTTTCGGTTTATCTCTCTCCACAACACAAAATGGAGTGATCAGGGTTCGAACCCCGATCATGACGTTCGCTACTTGCAATTTCGGCATTTCTCTCAGTTGAGTTAGGATTTGTGGACAATAATTTTAACATTTTTATTTTGTTTTAAAATAAAAAATATTTTATAAAGTTAAGGTATAATGTTAATGATAAATATCAGGTTATTTTGGTATATATGCATCATTTAAATAACTTTTTGTCCAAAAACTTTAAAGTAGTAAAGATAAGATTTGGATCATCTCAGTTTTGAATTTAATTTAACATAATTGGGTTGGTGCATTGGTATTGGCTTGAGATCTGGGAATGTGCTCCTCTTGAGGTATGAGGTTCGATTCTCTCTGACGCCAATTTGGGTGGACTATTAACTTCTTAAAAAAAAAAAAATGTTCATCATCTCACATTAATACTCTCATACCGAAATGAATGAAGTATATTTTAGATATTCATTAATCAATTCGATCCATTCCATAAAAAGAAAAAGCCAACATCAATTACAATACTCAAACTCAAATTATTGTGACATATGAGCTAAATCGATACAAATTTGACCAATTTTGGGTGGCTTTTGTTTTATTCTTCTTGTAGAGGAAACCAGTGAGAAAAGGGAAAAGAATAATCTTATTTCCTCATTCATTGACACAATTGAGGAATGCTTAGTTTTGTTTTCCACAAATTATAGAATGTGTGTGCACAATTTTGATTCTCTTATTTTGGCTTGATAATAATTTTGGTTTTGTTTTACAAGTCTTATCCAAATATTTTTGTGATATATTTGATCGTCAAATTTGACTAGTCTATAATGCACTTAGTGTAGGTTTAGTTTTATATTAAAATGTGTAAAATATTAAACACTGTATTAGGAATTAGTAACATATAAATAATTTGTTATTATAGTATAAAAGTTAATTTTCCTTTTTTTTTACTCGAAAATTTGGAAATTAACAACTAAAAACCGACCTTTGGCCGTTTAAAAAAAAAAAACAAAAGAAAATTTTACGCTAAATAAATATATTGTAGGTCGTAGCAATTTTCTATGAATAATATTGTCCTAAGACTACCTCAAGGTCCATTCCTTCGTTACCTCTAAAATCTAAAATTTCTCGCTTTTTGTTCTCTTACCGACTTGAATTTTTAAATGTTTGCACGAATTACCCCTAACATCCAATTCAACGAACGCTATTCCAATTCGGCCAACTATATCTCGAAACCTCAATACTAAATTAATTTTTTATATTCATATTTATCAAATATTCACTCAAACACATCACCAGGTTGTAGCACATGCGATTGATATTCAAAGTATGCGAGTATTGTAAATTTTGGGAGTGTGTAGTAAATTTCTGATGATACTACTAAATAAAATAAAATAAACTCAAGTGCAAAGGAAGTAATTAAAGGGTTTCGATCTCCTAATGTCTCAAACAACTATATGGGCTCAATAATTTTTCACCTTAGTATGGAGAGATTTACTTTTGTCACCTTATTAATTCTGAGGCGCGCCATATGAAATTATCAAAATACTTCCGTTCGTTACTTAAGTAGCGGATTATATGTTTAAAATCTTGAAAATTTCATGGTAGGATGGTGTTTTTTTTCTCCAAAATCCGCTATTTGAGTAGCGGACGTTATAAAAATATGTTAGGGGGTGTTTTTTTTCTTCTCAAATTTCACATTTTTATAACGTCCGCTACTTAAGTAGAGAACTGGTAAAATCTTGATTTTCCATGCAGGGTAATCTCTACAATTTTTGCAAAGAAGTCTTATATTTTAAGGAAGGAGGTTGTATAAAAGAGGGAAGACTCTTGAAGGAGATGAGTTTTGAGTTTTGGCTAACTAATCATGTGAAGGGTCCGAGTGCTTGTGCATTTGTTGCAGGGCATTAGTGGAATCGGAGTCCAGAAACATAATGGGTGTTGACAAAGAATCTATCTACTTAAATAGAGAACTAATTCCGCTCAAAATTTCTCATTTTACAACGCTCGCTACTTAAGTAGAGAACTAATTCCGCTTCTTAAGTAGAGAATTGTTAAAAATCTTGAATTTTCACGTAGGGTGTTTTCGCTCAAATTTTTCATTTGACAAAGTCCACTACTTAAGTAGCGGAAGGGTAAAAAGAAAAATGTGTAGGGCGCGTGGGTAGGCAATAGGGTGGCAAAAGTAATTCTCTAATATGCATTAGAAAGGCCGAATTGTGTTTGTTGAGAAAAAAAATTGTTGGAAGAAAATTATTCTAATTGATAGGTCCAAACAACTCTCGTCCACATTTAAAATATAGTCATTTTCGAGCGTAGGATGTTAAGTTATCCATCTGGTAGGATTATTGCCAACGACATAAATCAATGTAAGCTTCTGCACTTCTAGCACAATTTTGAACAAGTAGATAGATTCTTTGTCAACGCCCATTATGTTTCTGGCCTCTGATTCCACCAATGCCCTGCAACAAATGCATAAGCACTCAGACCCTTCACATGATTAGTTAGCCAAAACTCAAAACTCATCTCCCTCAAGAGTCTTCCCTCTTTTATACAAGACCTCTTTGCAGAAATTGTAGAGATTAACAAAGTTAACAGTGACAATAAATTTGTTGACAATTACAAACACAAGGAGAAGAGGAAAACAAAAACAATGAAACACTCCAACTAAGGCCTAACAAACTAAGAACACCTTCTTATCTAGAAATTTAGTTGCCGTGTTACCAATATAATGTGTTGCAAATTAACCATACTTCTTAAGCAAAAGCTGGTATTGATAGCCCACATCAAATTACCATATTTGTTAAACGCATTCAAACCCTTCTGAACAAGTTCAGCTCAACCACAATGCTTAGATTCAAGGAACACATTGCCATCTACGATAAGAGCCAAAAATCCAAAGTAATTAAGATAAAGAACAAACGATGACATACAAAAGCGGTTGAACACTATCCCAGTTCTTTCCATCAAGAATCAGAATATTTGTTCAAAAACCATGCATATTCATCTTGTTTCTTCAAGAAATCAATGCACACAACTCACTCAGTGTTTCCCAAATGATTTCCCCTCACAATTTACTCGTGTTTCCCAATGATTCAACCAAGCTCTAATACCAATTGTTGGCGCAGCAAGAAGCTCACACTTACACACAAACTACACAATTGCAGAAGCTCAAGGCAAGCCTATGAGCATAGAAACTGTTTCCTGCAATATGTGCTAAAAGAATAGAATGAATTGAGAAATGAGGGAAGAATGAATACTAATGAATGTTTATGAAGAAGAAAGGAAAATTTTATTTAATGGGCCATGTAAAAAAATGAATTACAATTGATCCTATTTATACTAGCTAAACACACTTGCTTGTAAAACAAGTCACACACACTAGTAACTAACTTACGACCAACTTGGTTGTAACTAACTAAAAACTGTTTTAACCAACTTTCAATTTATCAAAACTAACTAACAACAAGTAAAATCAGTTATTGAATTACACATTCTCAACAATTCTTCCTTATTCTCTCTGCTAAACGCCGCAAGATCTGCGGATTACTTGATTCTTCCATGTAATGTAATTCATCTCAACAAACTTGGCTAATTAATATGTGAAAATTTATTGCAACTGTTTTGGTTATCTGAATCTTTGTCAATTTAAAACCTCTTGTAGTTTCAACTACAGATCTAGCCAAAAAAATAACTCATGAGGTAGAAAGCCATGGCTTTTTTAATCAAGTATATATCAATAATTATTGTTTCCAAGCTTAAGCTCATCCTTATCAGTTTGTTGGCACTTATCAGTTTTCATTTGTAAAACAAAGAGAAAAGAAATAAAAGAGCAGATACAAAATACAATAGCTCATGTTTTTTCTTCCTGCACCACTTTCCAATGATGAATAGCAAAAAATGTTTCTTTAAGGTTTATTAGTTCCAAAAGTAGAAATTGAAAATCATTCAAAAAGGGGTTAATTAGATGTAGGAGATTTATTTTCTATTTCTTTTTCGATTCTTTATTTCTTTGATACAAAGCAACAGATAAGTAAATCAAATCCTAATGTTAATGGTTTCCAGAAAATAATCAGAGAGTATAAAGAGAGGTGTTGTCAAAAAAAAAAAAAAAACCAAGATAGTAAGTTGCGTGTGGGTAAGAAAACATACGCCGACACGCTGAAACAAAGCTAATGTTTGATCTGAACCGTATATATTAATCCAATGGCTATTATTAAATGCTCTCATCTCTAATATTAACAACTCCTCTCATTTGATAGTTCCCTTGATACAAATTAGTAATAACACATACTCACTCCATACCAAAATAAATGACCTATTTTTGACTTTATCTACTATTCATATGATCTCCTTTAACTGTACTAATATGTATATGCAAGTATTAGCATATGAGATGTTTGATTTGTCTCGATGAGTATTTTCAAAACATATAATTTTTATAATTTTTAATAATATACAATTTAAGATACTGATGATTAAAGTTGTGCATTAGCAAACATGAAGGTGGTCAACTAGGTATTTATTTTGGGACGGAGAGAGTAATATTTTTATAACTCATCTTTTACGAGTCTTTATTCGTAGGGAGTAAATTTTTTTGTAGCTCATCTTGCCGTTAATTAAAAAAAAATTGTACCAAAAAAAATATGTTAAAAATTTAAGGTACTTTGCTTAAATTATAGAGAAAGTAAGTTTATTGTTTAACCCAATATGTTGACTTATAATCTATCCCCTCTGGACTTAACTATAAGTAAATATTCTCTTTAAACATAAATCAATTATTCAATAAATCTAAATGAATATTCATTTATAATTAAGACCTTACGGAGTATATATTTAGTTCAGATACTTTAAAATATGCTTTGAGTTGAGTTGAGTTGAGGTACGTAGACTAGGTCATAAGTCATATCTGCCCCTGCCCGACTTATTTTCCTTTTTGTTTTTTAGATTATTATATTATAGGTATAACTTTTTCTCATATATAAGAACTACAATTACCTACTTAAATTTTAAAATCGGTGGTTTGGTGTTGTTGAGGTTTTGTCGGAAATTGATTAAAGGGATATTATTGTTGGTTTAACATGCGGTTATTTGAGTCCTTTGACGTATTAGAAAATGATAAATTCTTCTTCGACAAATTCATAGACTTTGAGGATGTTTTGGAAAAATTTAAGTGTATTTCTTGAAAGTGGCTCTTGTCAAAGAAACCGAACTTCGCATTATTTGTACTATGAATGGTGCTTGTACCCTCTAGATTGTATGGTTAGGTAGGTTGTAAGTGTGGAATTTTTTGGCGGGATCTTGTTTTTGGATTTGCCCTTAGGTTGTGTGAGTGAGTATGTCTTGTACTTTCTTCTCTCGGTTTCTCGTTTGTTATATATATTCATATTTTCTTCGCTGTTTATAAAAAAAAAAACTTAAATCTCAAATTTTGTTTTTCTTAATCAATTAATTCATTGTTGATAACTATTTTAATTTCTTCTCCGAACAAATTGGAAAAACTTGAAGTCAATTCACAAACAACCTTTTGTTACTCTTTTTGGCTACTAAGTCACGAGAAAATCACACACTCGACACAAATGGATAAACATTAGTGAACTAGTGGAACAACATAATCAAGTTTATAGTTGAAGCGTTGGAAGTAGTGACCCACAAAATCTGTTAATCCAAAAAGGATAAGAACAAAACATACTATGAGTTGGATACACCACAATTTTGTGTCAAGAAGTGTCTAATAAAAGTGATTCAGCTAACATAAGAAGCACTTGTTGAAAAGGAACAAAATCCATGATCCTCCTTGGTAATGGTACCTTTTTGCTTGAAAATTTCTCATTGGCATGGAATTCATGCTTCATTAATTCTATGTATGGGACAGCCACGTTTTATGGATAACAAGTCCAATTTGTTTTTCTCCTAAATTCTTGATCAGCAACTGCACACGTATAGTCCTCTTCTGACTTTTCTACTTCACATATTTGAATTCAATTGACCATTAACCATTAACCAAGCAACGAAATTTCATAGATTATTAGTAGTATTTTATAGACAAAATTTTATGATAAGATATTTTTTTCTCTATAAGATTTAGGGTTAGTAAATAAGTTCTTTCATTTATAGTGCATATTTTCTCTATAATAATTTTTTTTTGGATGGGTAGCTCAACTGGTTAAACTAGTAGAACTAAGGGTTAAGGAAAAGGAGATTCAGGGTTCAAGTCCTGACAAGGAGAAAAAATACTAACTCACGTTGGTTATCAAAAACCTTAACATATTAAGATTATAAGTTCTCTAATTTATATATTTCTCAACTTAGTTGCTATGAAAATAAAAAAACTCTCAAAACCTCTTTTCTTTTCTCTTCTAACTCTAATTGTCACCACTTTTTCAACTTTTTCTTCTTAGTTTATCGGAGATGGGTGATTTAAGATCAATTTTGGCTTGAAATCACCCCCTCCAAATCATTTTTTCTTTCTCGTTATAATAAATAAGTGTGTTTATTTGTTTCATGTTGAATGATTAGTTTTGATCTAGTATACAGATCCAATCAATGTCGACTCTGGTGTCATCAAATTCGGAGGCACGAATATTCCGGATAATTTACCGTCTTATGCTATTAACATGAATATATATTTGTATTGTTAACATATTTTTATTTAAGGTGGCCTATATATATATATAGGAAACTCTAGGGCTATGAAGGATCAATATATTATATCATTACATTTTTACATATTCACTAACTCTAAAACTTAGACTGAGGATATCTCTGACTAAATATCACTATAAATTTTCTAAGAACAGTAACCAAATTAAAAAATGTAAGGTCTTTTATGGACTAAAATTTTAAAGCCTAAACTCATAGCTTGACCCACTTGACTTTTGAGCCGACTCTAAACTTGTTAACAGTACTGTAAATTCTAATACTATTCTTGGATCATAATAGGAGCTCAAAAAATTGTTCATATTACTCAACCACACAAGTAATTAGAGAGATATGATATCTCGACTCAAATTTTAATTATTAGTTTATAAATCTTTTATTTATAAATTATTCAATTCAACCTTTATTTTTTAAGCAATACTAGCTAGACTCCTCACTTACATTTTCTTCACAGCCGACTAGTATTTGTTAGGAGTATTAAATTTGTGTTGTAACAGCCGGCGGCTTTAGGATGGTGTGCCTTACATGTTCTCCAATCGCAAATATAGGAGGAGACCCTTAAATACCGTAAGAAACAAGTCTTTCAAGTATAAGATCTAGCTTCAGGATTAGAGTCTTTTTACTTATTTTTTATAACTAGTTTTACTGGAAAAAAAACTACCAAAGTTGATGTTGCTTGGTTACCGGCTCTAGGAAAACCTCGTTGGAATTGTGTTTTCGTGATAGTAATAGTTAGTTTATGGCTGGTATGATGCAATGACAGCAGTCTGTGATTTCAACTTTAGAGGGTGAAGCATGAGCATTACTTTTAGCTATGAAAGAAGCTAGACATAGAGGACTAGATCGAGTGAAAGTGATTCGAAGATGTTGATTGACGCTATTCACATAAAAGCGTAGAGGCAATTCTGAGTTTTTTTCAATTGTTCATGACATTGTTATTTTTATGTTATCTTTTCTAAACTTTGAAGATAAGTTTGTTAGGAGGTAAACGAATTCGGTTGCTCATACTCTTGCTAGGGTGACCAATTCTTGGGTTAGCTTCCATAGATTTGAGATTATATTGAACATTTAATAGTTAATGAAATGCATTAAATTTGTTTGATTAAAAATTGCAAGATTCATGCTTGTTTGGTTCAAAAAAAAAAAAAATTGCAAGATCCATCTTTAAATATTTTTTTTTGAGGTACATATATTAAAAGTCAGGGCCTACCCTGAGTTTTTGAAGGCCATATGCAAATATAAAAAGTGACACTTTAATAAATAAGACTCAATTTTTTTAACGTAAAAAGAGTCATAATCTAAACAGTAACAAAAAAATATTTTCTAATTACTTAAAACGAGTCATTTTTGGAACATTTTTTTGAAGGAAATTCGTCAATTAAGTAATGCATTAAATTTTGCACTTTCTAATTTATTATAACTACAACTCCATAAAAGAGGTTATGAGCCTGACAATTGGACTTTTGCAATTTGCTATATAATATATTAACTTTTGCACCCTTAATTTATTAATATTACTACTCTTAAAAAAATTGAGGCCCTCATTTTTTAGGAGGCCCGATGCCACAACACATGTTGCACATGTGTCTAGGCTGGGCCTGTTAAAAGTAGGTGAATTTTTTAATATATATCTTATTTAGATATCTACATTACTGCTTAGATGTATAATTCTAATAGGTCCAAAATATCCACCTTAAAAATATCCATTAAAAATGATGGCAAATTAACTTACTCTCTGGAGGTATCTTTCAACATGGATTGAAATAAAATTAAATATTGCTTCTTACCTAGGTTTGACAAATAAGACTACATACTTTCGTGGTTGCTTCACTTGACCAATGAATTTCACTCAAAATTCTAATAGTATATGAGAAAAATTTAGCAGTTAAAAATAAAAAATATCTATATATATTATATCAAACTCGCGTATAAAATATAAAAATAATAGATTCGAACTCGAAACACCAAAAATATATTTTTTTTTAAACATGAAACACCATAAATATCTAACTTGACAATTTCAACATTTAACAACTAAATTATAGGACTTACGGATAATATATATCTCTATATATTGAAAAATATTCATGGGATATATACACATTGACAAACATACATATCCTTTTCCATTACTCACATGTTTCAAACCATAGCCAGCACAACAGTTTTCAATTCTCTATATAAATAGAAAACATAGCCTTGTAATTTTCTCCACATTTCAATATGAATATATTCTCTACTATTTGGTTATTGCCTCTCTTCACTTTCATTTTTGTCAATGATATTCTTCCTATTGAAGCTACTCACCATGTTTATAGAAACCTTCAATCTTCTGATGATTCAACAGATCAACCTTACAGAACTGCTTATCATTTCCAACCTCCCAAGAATTGGATCAATGGTAATTAATGTTATTTAAACATTGTATACTCTCTTAAATTCATTCTTTTACTTTATTTTTTTATATTTTTGGTGAAATATTTTACATCTCTAACATATTTTTCTTTTGCTTCATTGTTTTTGTCATTTGACATGTTATGCTCAAATGGATATGTGGATTTGCAGATCCTAATGGTTAGTTCATTTTTCTTATAATAATAATAATATACATTTTTATGTATATATAGTTTCCTATAATATTATTATCATCATACATGTTTGTTATGTCCTATATAGAATTAACACTCTGATCGAAGATATTTCTGATATTTAACACGACACCAACACATGAGATTTACTTCTAACTATTGAATTCTTTTCAAACTTTTACTAGTTTTTTTGACGTGTCAATTGTGTCTATTAATTCATACAGTTTGTGTCTAAACATTTTTGAAAAATAATTTAACAATATGTTTAATTAATTAATTTCACAAATAATTTGCATAGAATTTAGTCAAAAATCAAAAGGTTGAAAGTTGAAAAGTAATATAAAAAACGGCAATTGCAAAGCTGTAGAAATCATAGCTTGCCACATATAACCTACATATTATATATAGTAGTAGGACCAAAATGAAATAAAAATATACAGGATCTATTTAATTAACCAAGTTATGGCTATATGCAAATCACTTACTAAATCAATAGAAAAATGACATTTCAACAATAAAAAAAGTCAATGACTACAATAACAACATGTACAACAAATTTCCATTCAAAGAAGAGATTAAACTATATATTCTTAATAAAAAAATAAAAAATGAAGTGGACCAATAAAATTTGAATATAATGATAGTATAAGGTATTTAGAAGTTGATAGTTTGTCATTTTCCATGTCATTGCATTTTTCCCAAAAAATGAAATATTGTCTAACTCTTTATATATGTAACTTTTTGTAGGACCATTGATTTACAAAGGACTCTATCATCTATTCTATCAATACAACCCAAAAGGTGCAGTTTGGGGAAATATTGTGTGGGCACATTCAATTTCAACTGATCTAGTTAACTGGACCCCACTAGATCCAGCCATCTTTCCATCTCAACCGTCGGATGTAAATGGTTGTTGGTCAGGATCAGCCACAATATTACATGGTAACAAACCAGCTATTTTGTACACTGGAATTAATAAATTTAATCACCAAGTACAAAATATAGCATACCCTAAAAATTTAAATGACCCTTTTCTTAGGGAATGGATTAAGTCACCAAAAAATCCATTAATGGAACCAACTATTGAAAATAAAATTAATGCAAGTTCATTTAGGGACCCTACTACTGGTTGGTTAGGAAAAGATGGACATTGGAGAATACTTGTTGGTAGCAAAAGAAATACTAGAGGAGTTGCAATTTTATATAAGAGTAAAGATTTTATTAATTGGAATAAATCAAAACACCCTTTACATTCAGCTAAGGGTACTGGAATGTGGGAGTGTCCTGATTTTTTTCCAGTTTTGAAAATTGGTAAATTTGGTGTTGACACATCATTAAATAATGATGATGTTAGACATGTTTTGAAGGTTAGTTTAGATGATAAAAAACATGATTATTATTTAATTGGGAGTTATAATGAAGGAAAAGACAAATTTACCCCTGATCATGGGTTTGAGGAGGTTAGTAGTGAACATGTTTTGAGATATGATTATGGAAAATATTATGCTTCAAAAACTTTCTTTGATTATGGGAAGAATAGAAGGATTTTGCTTGGTTGGGTTAATGAATCTTCAAGTGTTGCTGATGATATCAAGAAAGGATGGTCTGGAATCCATGTGAGTTTTTGTTTTAATTTTGTTTATTTATTTATTTTTTATTGGTTTTTTCATTTTTATAAAATCAACTTGGGTTTTTTAATTTTGTTAAACCCACTTGGGTTGATCTGGTGGTATGACTTGGGATCTCAGAGTATGCTTCTTCTTAAAGTCTCAGGTTTGATTATCTCTGGTGCCAATTTGAATGGGCTAATTTAGGTTTTTAAAAAAAATAAAAAATAAAATCAAGATAAGAGTTGGATCAAAAATATAATATAGTCTTGACTATTTGACTTGATAAGAAGTTACATTAGTTTATTTTATTGGGCATGGTTTTTTATGACAATAATGAAATATATGGATTAATATATCATGAGCCAGCTAAGATCATGGCATGAGAATAGGATCCACAATTTTTATATAAAAATAAAGTTGACTTGAAATAATTTAGTTCAATGCTAAGAAAAACATTTATGAAAAAATGCATGTTAGGGTAAAATTTGAGCAATAATGAACATGTATTTGTTTTGTAGACAATTCCAAGGGCAATATGGTTGCACAAGTCAGGAAAACAGTTGGTACAATGGCCAGTTGTGGAACTTGAGAAGCAACGACTAAATCATGTTAACTTGCCCACCAAATTTCTCAAGGGAGGTGAACTGTTGCAAATTAATGGTATCACAGCAGCACAGGTAACTTATGCTTCCTTGTTAACTACTAAAATAAGTGAATAACTCCATGAATTGATTAATAATAATAATATTGCAAGTTGCAACTATATAGTACAGTACTAATATATTACTACATATATCTTGTGATAAAAAATGTACTAGCATTTATTTCTGTGCATAGTTTGAAAAACAACATTTCTAAGTCTAATATTGAGCTGTAACTTTCTGCTTAATTAGTTTAATAAAATGTAGTTTTTAATTTTATATTATGATATATTTAGTGCTTTTTATATTAAAGATTATCAGATTCTGTATCTCAATATCATCCTCCAATAATATAGTCATATACTTAAAAGAGTAAATTAATTAATAAGGCAATATATAGTGCTGATTGTTTAGATTGAATTATTTTTGAGATTAGATGAAATAGTTTATGCAAATAAATAAATTTTTATGTATTATTATAAGCTTATCAAGATAGTTTAAGATAAAACAGCTTATGAAAATACAATTTTTGTTATTAAAACTTATAAATTAACATAAAAGTTTATTTATTTGTATAAGCTATTTTTCAAAAGCTCAAAAATAAGTCAATCTAAATGGGCACTATATATAGATAGTATGAAAACATTTTGACTTTATTTTATCTTTGTTATAAAAATAGCTTATACATAAACACTTATATGATAGGCTTTTAATTAAGCTGTTTATCCGAAAATAACTTACATTAATCATTTATCTTATGCAGGCTGATGTTGAAATTTCATTTGAAGTGAATAACATCAGAGATGCTGAAGTTTTGGACAAGTGGACAGACCCTCAAATTTTATGTAGCCAAAGTTCATCAAGGAAAAATGGATTGGGACCTTTTGGTCTTCTTGTTTTTGCTTCAAAGGGATTGAAAGAGTTCACATCAGTGTTTTTTAGAATATTCAAACACCAACAAAAACCTTTGGTCCTCTTTTGTAGTGACCAAAGCAGGTTTGTCCTTGTCCCCTAGTTATTTTCATAAGGATTGTATTATTTTAACACAAAATATGATTAAATAGATATCATGTATATATGAAAATATTCATGGTTAATAAAGTACAAAATCTTGGTAAGTTACGTTCAATGCATGATTAATGAGTTGTGACACTGACACACCGACACTCATATATAATTATTAGTCATCCATTTAACATAATTTACCACATATTTGAACGAGATTAACAAGTTAAATTGTTGTCCATTTTTTCTCTCTCAAATTTATGTGTGGAGATATTATTTATCTTTCATAATCTAAACTTATACTATATTCAAAATTGAGTTCCAAGTCTATCTTATAAAAATGCATCTTTAATTAACAGGTCTTCTTTGAATAAAGATAATGATCTGACCACTTATGGAACTTTTATTGATGTGGATGTTCTGAATGTGAAGCTGTCATTGAGAAGTTTGGTAAGTTCATATTGATTATAGTTAACATGCACAAGCTTTCCCCCTAAATATGCTCCATTTTTCTTCAAACATAAATGTCAATTTTGTGGATTGTAGTGTGGTCCACAAAAGTTCCATCAACATGGAACAAAGTTGCAAGTTATGAAGTCATAAAATGATATCTTAGTATTTTCCTTAATATTATGATGATGCAGAAAGCTTCTTTTTTTCATCAGCACGTGCATGGACTTTATTGAAACATAATAATCAACTTCTATCAATAATTTTAGAAATATATTAATTAATGAATTTCATGTACCAAAAAAAAAAATTAGTGAATTTCAAAATCATGTATTTATCATGTTAAGAAGTTTGTTTTTACATGACAATGATGCAAATAAGTGTTGTTTGTTTTAGATTTTTTAAAAATCATTTTTGATATTCTAATTATGTTTATGTGCAGACTATTCACAAATATATTTCTTTTGAAAAAAAAAATTAAGTTTAAAAATTAGTTATCGGTTAAATTGCACTCTTAGCCTCCTAACTTTCACAAACTTGCAATTTTGACCCCTAACTTTATCCCTTTCGCAAAAGGTTGGCCTCCTAACTTTAGCCCCTTTAGCATAAGGTTCGTCCCCATTGATTTTAACCAAGTCAACGCACATGTGGACAGTGACTCACATGCCCATGTGAGTTATTGTCCACGTGTGCGTTGACCTACTGACGTGACATGTAAGTCACTTTTCATGTGTACATTGACTTGGTCAAAATCAGTGGGGGTTAGTCTTTTGTAGAAGGGGCTAAAGTTAGAGGGCCAAAAGTGATATTATGAAAGTTAGGGGTTCAAATTATTTTTTGAGAGAAAACATATCAATAAGACAATTTCCTAGATTATTTTTGCATTCATCATATATATTTACCCTTTGGCCTTATAATAAATGAGTTTCTGCATTTCACAGATTGATCACTCTGTGGTAGAGAGTTTTGGAGGAGAAGGGAGAGCATCCATCACAGCCAGAGTTTATCCCACATTGGCCATCAATGATAAAGCATTACTTTATGCTTTCAATAATGGAACTGCTGGTGTAAAGATCACAAGCTTGAATGCTTGGAGCATGAAGAAAGCACAATTAAATGGAAAGTTATAAGCAGAAAGTAGTAGTGGAATACTTGATTGATTTCATATAGTAAAAGTTCATATTGAGTTCTTCAAGTATCTTTTCTTTTTAATATTGTTTCTGATTATTCTTCCTTATAGTATCTTGAAATATCATCAATGTGACACTATGTAATGACTAATTGATTAACATGCATCAATAACATGGAAAAGAATAAAGAACACTTCCAATAAACGCCTATAAAAAGAAGATCAAATGGAGCTTTATCTGCATCCAAAAGTTTTTTTCAGCTGTTGATAAATTTGCCAACCTGTTCTATAGGATATGTTCTTCTAGAGGTGTCGAACCTTTGATTATGTACCTTACGTCCTTTACCAACTTTAAATCATAACTATCAAGGGAAAAATCGGGATTAGCTTGTCCCCGTGAGCTTAGCTCAATTGGTAGGGACATCGCACTATATGTGCAGGAGCCCGGGTTCGAACCCGGGACACTTCACTTATTTACCTTTAAGGTGGATTTTCTAGTAACTAGGCTACTTGACGAAAAAAAGTCAGGATTAGCTTCGGTTAGTGCTCTAATCTGCTGCTATTCATACTCATTACTCTGATGATCCTTTTGCTTACGTTTCCGACTACCCTTCTTACTCACTTTCTCCTTAGGTATTTCTTCAAATTGTTCAGTTAAACACTTATGTGCAATATTTTTCACTTCATCAATTAACCCTCTATTATAAGAATCCAACCCTTCTGTTGAGAATATATCAGCGAGGTTCGCAATTTCCCTCATAGCAGTAACCTTTAATATTATGCAGCAGTCATGTATTTCATAACATATTCAAGAGAAAGAAACGATAAAATAAGTAAAGACATACTGTTCTCTGATACTCTGATTCTACAGATGATGTAACTCTCCTGATATATTTTTGAGTAATCTTCTGGTACCACTGCATGTACTCATTGTCATCTAGAATGTTGCCACGTTCAACAATACGAAACCAACGCTCTCACGATTCTTTCAGAGCCGTGTCCTTTTTTCCCATCAAGTCTGCCCCATGATCCACTATACGACACTCCTCTCCCACCGTTCCACATCATTTGGGATGGTTTGATGCATTCAAAATTGTCTTAAACAATGACCGGAAAGGTGCCTTCTGCCTTGTTAAAACACAAAAGCATAGTCCTGGATGCCCTTAAAACCAAACTAGTTTTTATATAGTCCGGTATATATGCATAGTCCATATCCTTGTAAGGAAGCCAAAGCCACTGGACCTGCGTATTGACACTAAGCAGATTTATTAACTTCTTCTACCTATAGGTTAATTCATCGAATAGGCCACATTGTTAACACTTACATCAGAAGGATTAAGAGAATCCAAAGCATTTCTATATGACACTACATTACATTTCGTCCGACAACTACTTTTCCCTTTCCATTTAAGCACAAAGGGAAAGCAATTACTGTCAGGATCTTGATTACATTTCGGCTGTCCAACATAGACGCAGGAATAACTCCAACACTACAAGAAAACTATTATTTAGTCAGTCATATTGAAACTATCAGATTAAACAAGAGAGTAAAGGGAAGTAATTTTTTTACCTGCACTAAGAGTTAAACAGCCACTAACGGTTCTTTGAGATTTAAGGGAAGCATTGTCGAGTGCTCGATACAAAAAAGCCAATGCTCCTGCACCCCAAGAAAACTTCCCAGCCTTGTCAAAGTTCTCAAACAAAGAAAGGTACATAACAGGGACTTTGTTCCGGGTTGTTGTAGAAAATATCGTACTTCCTACTAGGTATAGAAGGTAAGCACGAGTGCAGCGCTCAATTTCATCTAGCGATGCATCTTCAGGACACTCAAAAGAATTCTTTCAACCAATTAAGCTTCACCATTCCACCGTTCAAGTCCTCCGGTACTCTCCCTAGTAGTTTTTCACAAGCTACGCTTGGCGCACTTATTGGTCCTATCACAGGTTCTCCATCAATAGCCAATCCAAATAACAATGCTACATCTGCCAGTGTTATTGTCAATTCTCCAACAGTTAAATGAAAAGTATTTGTTTCTCTCCTCCACCGCTCAACCAAAGCTGCTATCAGCGCATTGGTGAGACTCATAGCATGAAGTAATCGTAGGTAACCAAAACCAGACTTCTCAAGTCTCAACCATCTTAATCTGTTGAGGTGCTATCCACTGATCAAGCATTGAGGTGTGTTCGTGGCATCTAAGAACACCAAGCATTTTATCACATCCAATAATATAAATATTGAAAACTGTCCACAATTCAAGAATCACATAATGTTTATTTTATCATTGAAAATGGAAACATGAATTACCGTAAGTAAACTGACCCTTAATAACTCATCACTTTACAAACAGTATTAGGTAATTCATTCCTATCTTGGTTATGAACACAGTAATTTAAAAAAGCTTCACACATCAAAGTTTTTAATGTCTCTGCATATCATGTATTCATATGCAAGGCCGCATCAATCTCATTTGACCGCAATTCTTCACAATATCAACCCTAAATGGAGACCATAAATCTTTATCCACTCAAGGTCTTCCAATCAAGGACAACAACAATGAAGGTTTGAAATTTGCATAAAACATAAATTCAAAGCATTTTCTTCCTTACAACTTATTAACAATCCTCAGCTTCTCTAAAAAAATTTATACTGTTAAATAATCATCCTCTCAACAAATCTATAAAAAATACAAACTTTTGATAACACAAATGTTTGGATTAAACTCACTTTCATGTCAACTTATCCAAAATTACTTAAACTCACTTTTAACTCCAATGAGTTTTACAAAATCAATTTTTGTTATGGTAGAACTAAACACATAGTTAGAGTCGGAGATTTTACAAATACCTATTAACTCAATTTCAAGGCCCAGACCATTTGGATTAACTTATTTTTGAGCTTATATAAAACTAACTTATACAAATAAATAAGCTTTTGTATTAAATACAATTTTCGTTATTGAGAACTTATGAACTAAATTAAAAACTTATTTATTTGTATAATTTATTTTTCATAAGCTCAAAAATAAGTTAATTTAAATTGTTTTTATAGTACTATTACTAAAAGGTATTCAAGTTTGAAGAAATTGAAAAATTGACAATGAAAGACCATTGATTTTCCAGAGAGAGAGAGAGAACCTGAGTAAAGGTGGAAGGTGAGTGAATAGAATAGGGACGGAGTAGAGTAGCAGTGGTGCCTCCTCTACTGCCAGAGAAGATGAACGAACATTTATTTTGATAGCGGCTTAAATTATTTTGAAAATTGCTTTTCCCGGCACCTCTCACGTTCGGACCAAATTACCCGTAATTAGTTTTGGAGGCTAATGCTACGGTGGACCACCTTTACAAGTGGTCCATCGTGAACAAGTGATCTACCGAATATGAATTTTACGAAATTCACTGTTGTATTGAAAGTTTATATCGTATAGATTATCCATAAATTTTTTAAAATTTTTTTAAAATCATTTGATATGTTATTGAGACCCATCATGATTTACGTTATTTAATAAATCGTTAATCTTGATGTGTCTTAATAACATATTAAATTATTTTTAATTTTTCTAAATTTTTCTATAAATGATCTATATGATATAAACTTTCAATTCAACGGTGAATTTTATAAAATTCGTATTCTTTATAATGTTATTCATATTAGAATTTACCTGGTTGTGGAACTTACATTTCGAAATATTCAATTTTAAAAAAAAAATTGATATTTCGAAAATTACAATTCAAAGTTACCTAATTTTAGGGCGGCTCTCTTATGGACCATGAAGGCAAGTGGTCTATGATAGATCATGATGGATAAATATTTTGGATTGTTGGATGATGTGAGGCTTATTGATTTTACATAGACACATTCACACCGAATCTCAATCTTTCTTTCCATGTAGGGGTGCTCAAATCCAAACCAATCCAAATAAAAACCGAAAACCGATCCAAAAAAATCGAAAACAGCAAAAAACGGAAGTTTTTTGGATGTGTTTGGATGTTCTTTTGTCAAAACCGCTGGATCAGATCGAATTTCGGATTGAATTCTTAAAACCGATCCAAACCGAACCAAACCATATACATATATTTTAATATTTATTTATCTTTTTATTAGTATAAATATATATATTGCATTAATCTTTTTTTTTCATTTTAAATTTTGTTAATACTATATGTTAGTTTAATTTAATCTATTTTAAATTTTGATAATACTATATGTTAGTTTAATTTAATCTATTTTTTTTTTTTACTTTTTATATGTTTCGAATATAATTGGTAATTGTCATTCCAAAATATTAATTTTCAATATATTATATGTTATATTTTACATCAAACTTAATATTTATTTTGTCAAAAATGTCAAACTATTATTTTGTAGCGTTTTTTATAATATTTATTAAAAAAATTATAATTTATAATTTGGATATCCAAAAACCGATCCAAATTAAACCGCATAATATTGGATCGGATTGGATCGGATTTTTTTTTTGTCATCGAAAACCGAACCAAACCGCAAATGAATTTATTTTTGGATCGGATGAATTTTTGCCTAAAAACCGATCTAAACCGAACTGCGAGCACCCCTATTTCCATGGATGATATGATGCCTCTCGCTGGCATCCACTGAATATATTTTTTGTTAACCAAAAAGTGATCATTTAATAAATTAAAATAAAGGGTTAAATGTGTTTATATTTATATATTTTTTAACTTTTTACCATAAACGTGTTTATTTTTAAAAAATGTTAAATGTGTCGTTAGTCTCTATAAAATGAGATATTTTAAATTTAATTATTACTTAATTTTGATTATATTTGTACTCCATTTAAGAATTTCTTGCACATAATTTTTTTTAGACGGATGATATAACAAGTCATTGAAACTCACATACACTTTGTGGATGGCGTCTGAAATAACTCCATTTAAGAATTTCTTGCACATAATTTTTTTTTCACAAGTGTGCTTATGGCGTCTTTTAAAAATATATATATATAATAATAAAACGATATAATTTTCCATTAAAACATAAAAATATAAAGATTTGATAATAAAGTTAAACAATATTAGTGAAACAAATCTCAATTAAATTCATATATCACATTTATAATTTTCAAAATATGATTTTAAATAAATTAAATATTTAAAATAAATTATAGTTAAAAATGTTTATAAATATAATTTTCAAAAATTAAACATAAATGTACTTTGATGTCATTTTATATTTATCAGTCACTTGAAAAACTAATTTTACCAAACACTTCAATTTAAATCAACTAGCTTTTCAACTATCAGCTAGCTTATCAGAACAATTTTGTCACATGTGGCAGCCAATTTGCATGTGTGGACAGACACGTGGCACTTGGACACACTGACATGTGTATTGTGGTGTTAGTGACAAAACTAACGGAAATGACTAACTTGAAACCTAAAATAAACGTAAGGGGTCAAATTGATACTTTTTAAACGTATAAGACCAAATTGAAACCTAAAATAAACGTAAGGGACCAAATGTGTAGTTAAGCCTTATTATAATTTTAAAAAATAAAAATAATAAGTGTAAATATGGAATAAAATGTTAAAAACTATAAACTTATACACTACTTGAAATAACATATCAAAATACGCTACAGGGCCTGTTTGATAAAATTAAGCTATAAGCTAGCTGATCTGATAAGCTAGCTGATAGCTGAAAAGGTAGTTGATTTAAATTCAAGTGTTTGGTAAAATTACCTTTTCAAGTGGTTGATAATTATAAAATGACACCAAAATACATTTATGTTTAATTTCTAAAAATTATATTTATAAACATTTTTAACTATAATTTATTTTAAATATTTAATTTATTTAAAATCATAGTTTGAAAATTATAAATGTGATATATGAATTTAATTGAGATTTGTTTAACTAATATTGTTTAACTTTATTATCAAATCTTTATATTTTTATGTTTTAATGGAAAATTATATTGTTTTATTATTATATTTTTATTTTTATATTGTTTAACTAAAAAAATTGAAATTGAAATTAATTTCTGAAGTTTCTATACTATGAATAATTAATTCTTGACTTTCATTCCTAAAAAATTATATCGTATTCAATTTTAGTCTCTATTGTTAATTAAGTCAATGTGTATCTTGAGATGCTATTTCAAGTACCGTTTGAGCTTATAGCTTATAACTTTTTATAGTTTTTTCATTTTTAACCTTTAATTTAATTTAATTATTTTTTATAAAATAAAAAACTACCCACTAAAACAAAAACTACCCACTACATATAAATGTGTCTTTTTATATTTATCAATCATTTAAAAAGCTAATTTTACCAAACACTTTAATTTCAATCAGCTAGCTTTTCAGCTACCACCTATAGACGGGTGTGGGTCTCTAAAAAATTTATATCTTGATAACCAAAATTGATCAAACAACAATTAAGATGCAAATTTTTTGTTCGATTTCGACTCTCTCTCTCTCTCTTACTTTTTTTTCTCAACTTTGGTAGATGAGAAAAATGTGTTGAAGAAGATGTAAAATATATTTAATCTAATATTTCAGGTCTATTTTAATTTCCACTTTTCATCTAGTTGATCTATTATTGTCTTTAAATCTACAAAGTTCAAGCAAAGTAATTGCATCTCATCCGCTTTGTTGTTCATTTAGTTCTTCTATTTGTTGTCGTCTAGTGTACAAGGTGTTTAATTTATGGATCGATAAAATTTTAGATATAGCAACAAAGTTTCAATCTATTCTATTTAAAACCGACATATTTTAGTCGTTACCTATATGACTCGACACCGGCATAAACAAAAAATGTAGACAGTCAGAATTGAGTTCAAATTAAGAGTTGCAATTTTTACCAATTTAATAATTTTTAGCTCAAAACCAACCAAACACGGCTGATAATCGCCCCTAGTCTCTATGCCTAAAAAGAATAAAAAAAACTACTACCTTCGATCTTTATTATAAGAAAATATTTTTTTTTTTAAATTCATATAATGTTTTATGTATCTAGACCATATTATGAACTAGATACATAATTTTATTATTCGGTCAAGTAGCCTAATAGCTAAATTCTCACACATTTAAATATAAAGAAATGTGAAATGCACACTCCGATAATGTCCCTGATAGCTATCATTTAACCTTACACTTATAAGAAAGGCTTAATTAATAAAATGGTCCCTTAAAGACATTTTAGGTTTCATAATGGTCCCTTAAAGAAAAAAAGGTCTGGTTTGGTCCCTTAAAGATATAATCGTTTGCCACATTGGTCCCTTCCGTTAGTTTATCAACCCCAAATGTATTAGGTGGACCAACATTATAGGTGGTTCACCATATACCTCAATATATTTTTTAATCTTAACCATTAGATCTTTTTGAAGAAAAATAAACCATTAGATTTTGCAAGTACATCGGATCTAACTGTGCACCACCATCACCAACTAATGTTTCTGTTCATCTTCTTCAACCCAGAAACAACACACACAGCAACAACAACATTAAGATTTAACCCATAAACAACAAACACGCAGCAAGGATCAAGAGCTTTTATAGGGTTAATGTGACTAGCACCATGATCATAATGAGTTGAAAATTCAGCAACAAACCCATTAAGAATTAGCCCAGAAACTCATAAATGAAAAAATAAATCAAATCTTTAATAGAAAACAAAAAAAATCAGAATCATCCAACACACCCAAATCTTCAAACATTCGACACAAAAAAAAAATTAAAAAAAGAAATCAAAATTTTGCATATCTTCAAACATACCCAAATCTTCCAACACACCCAGATCTTCAAACATCACTCAAAAACGATTTCGATCGAGGAAAGTGACTCCATGGATTTGCAACAAGACGATTTCGATCGCATTTTGTTCTACTTAACCAAAAAAAATTCATTTTTATTATAGTTGTTAATTTTTTCTTCTCTATGTTTTGGGAAAGTATGTAATTTTTGGACTTTATTTTGATGCAGCAATTCATGATTTTTTTGATTAATTTTGTTTTGGTTATTGCCCAGACCAATCTTGCGGCTGTAGGAAGCAGTTGATTTATCTTAGATTGAAAATTTAGATTTAGTTTCCTCTGAGATGATTAGGAAAAATTTTTAGTTTTAATTTTAAATTTTTTGGGTTTATCTTTATGAAGATGAATAAGGATGAAGATGAAGAAAATGGGTAAAAGTTAGGTGTTGGTGGTTTACTATTAGATTACATAGACTTTACAAGATTCATTGGTTTAGATTTCAATAAAATGATCCAATGGTTAAAATTTAAAATTTTATTGAAGTCTATGATGGACCACTATGTATATTGGTTCACTTTAGATAGTCTCATGCCACCTATTCACAATTTAACGTTTTTTTCTCAAAAAGTAACGGAAAGGACTACAATAGCAAACCGTGATGTCTTTAAGGGACCAAAGCGGAACTTTTATTCTTTAAGGGACCAATGTAAAACCAAAAATTTCTTTAAGGGACCAAAATACTAATTAAGCCTATAAGAAATATTCTATGAATCTAGACACTTTTTCTTTTAATACGTAAATTATAGGCATGTCCAAGTGGCTTTAAATGATGTACCGTGCAAAGCCAATTTCTACCTTTTATGGAGTACTCCTAAGTAGAGTGGGTGCAAAGCCGGTTTACTTGATTTGTAAATCGCATAACTATCCAATGTGGATATGTAAAATCTTGTGAAAGAAGGAAGATGCAATAGGAGTATAGGACTTTACTTGATTTGTACAATCGTGTGAAATAGTTTTTTAATAAATTAGTAGTCCGTGAAGTCATAAAAATACATTCACTATTATCCTTTTTATTTCAATTCTATTAAAGAGAGTTTATACAGGTTTAAAGTGAACGATTTAAAAATTGTCAAGAAAAAAAAGTGAAAGATTTAAAAAGTATTTATGCCATAAACATATTAGGGGTGCTCGCGGTTCGGTTTTTTGCGGTTTTTGATTTTTTTGGATTGGTTTGCGGTTATTTTTTGGATTGGTTTGGATTTGAACATTCTTAATGGATTTTCTCAATGTAATTTACACTTGAGAGAATAAAGTGTGGTTTGTTACCATTGATCAAGAGAGAGAAACATATAAAAATTTAGAGAAAATAAATTTAGATATGATGTTAGATTACACTTTATTCTCTTAAGTGTAAATTACACTTGAGAGAATTCATTCCCACTAAACATGATTATTTACATTCGTTTTTTTCTTTTATAATTTAAACATTATTTGTTAAATAAAAATATCATCAATAACATTATAAATCAAGTAATCAATTGATTTTATTTTAATCTAGGACTTTGAAACCAGTAAATTTGAACTTGTCTCTTTAACATTAAATGGCTAGATAAATTTTTTTGATGGGTCTCAGTGAGCTTACCTCAGTTGTAGGGATATTACACTATATGTGCAGGAGTCCGAGTTCGAACCCAAAATACTTCACTTATTCACCTTTAAGGTGGACTTTCTAGCCACTAGGCTACTTGACAAAAAAAAGAAAAATTCTTTTTGACGGAGTTGGATGAAAAAAGAGAAATATATGGTACAAATATTTTATGACTTAAATTAAGAGACAATTTATTATTTTTTTTAAAGAACTAATTTATTAAAACTGTATAACTTTTTTTTTTGTCACATAATTTAGTGGCTAAATTTTTTTACCCTTAAGATAAATAAGTGAGGTGCCCGAAGTTGAAACGCCGACCTCTACATATAAAATACGACATCTCTTACCAACTTAGCTAACTCATAAGGACAAAACTATGTAACTAAAATTACTATAAGATAAATTATATATAAATAGTAATTTGTGATTGATAGACGGTGTAAATTTTTTAATGGCTAAATTAGTGACATGATTGATATCACTTCAATATAAATTTTATTTATTTTATGTTGTTTTAGACGGACTGATATCAATTAACAATGCTCATCAATAAAATTAATATTTCAATTGTAAAAATAGCAATAATTTTTAACTTATACTTCTAAACATCGATATATATTGTTGTTAGAAATTTAAATATTTTTAAATAATGATCATATTGACCACTTAGATAAATAGTGATTCATATAGACCGCTTAGATATTAGATTTTGCCTCACTACCCTATATACATGCATGCATAGCTAGCACAACAGTTTTCTATTCTCTATATATATAGATAACTGAGCTTGCAATTTTATTCACATTTCAACTTAACCATTTCATATAATCATGAATATATTCTCTACTATTTGGTTATTGCCTCTCTTCACTTTCATTTTTGTCAATATTCTTCCTATTGAAGCTACTCACCATGTTTATAGAAACCTTCAATCTTCTGATGATTCAACAGATCAACCTTACAGAACTGCTTATCATTTCCAACCTCCCAAGAATTGGATCAATGGTAATTAATGTGATCTAAACATATTGTATATTCTCTAAATTAGTTCTTTCTTTTTTGGTGAAATATTTTACTTCTTTAAATATATTCTTATTTTGCTTCTTGTTTTTGTCATTTGACATGTTATGCTTGTTGATTTATATTCAACTATCTCATGTTTTAAAATATTATTGATATTAATTTGTCAATTGTGTATGTGCTTTCATAGTTCATGTCTATATATTTTTGAAAAATAATTTAACATTATTGTTAATTAATTTCATAAATAATAAGGTTGAAACTTGAAAGGTTCAAAAGTAATACTTCCTCCATATAATGTTTATAAGCAAAAGCCACAATTTCAAACTTATTAATTAAGGTAAATATGGTTACTTTCAATTAAATATTTAATAAATTTACCCAAAATACCCTCATGTCATTATTTGTACTAGAATAAAAAGTGGCATTAACGTACGTGTTCCAAAACATATATACTCACAATCTTGCATATTCTCAAGCTTTCATGTTTATTTGCTTTTCATCCTTTTTAATATCTTTTTGTTGTTAATATCTTAAAAATTGCTTATCTAATTGGGAGTTATAACTTACTATAATGATGATAAAGACAATGTTACCCCAGCTGATAAAGGATTTGACGAGGTTAGTAGTGAACATGTTTTGAAACATGATTGTGGAAAATATTATGCTTCAAAATCTTTCTTTGATGATGAAAAGAATAGAAAGATTTTGCTTGGTTGGGTCAGTGAATCCTCAAGTGTTGCTGATGATATCAAGAATGGAGGGTCAGGAATCCATGTGAGTTTGTTGTAATTTTCTTAATATTTTTTTTAGTGTTTTTTTTCATTTTCTTAAATCAAGATAAGTGTTGGCTTAAAAATATAATAATAGTCTTGACTTAATAATTTATATTAGTTTATTTTATTAGGCATGGTTTAATTTATCATTACTGGAAAATTCAAATGATCCATCGTCAGTACTTATAAAATATGTAAAATTTTAACGAGCACGTATCGTTGGAATTAACTTAATAATTTAATCATAAAACATGCTCAATAATAAAGATTAAATTCATAATCTTACTTTAGTGCGGAAGCCAAATAAACATATGAGCATGTATATAAAATAGGATCTACGACATGTTGATTTATCAAGGATTAGTATTAGGAATACCTGGACGACGAATCTATTAGATGAACTAACCGTAGAGTCTCTCGATAGTAATCCTGAAACACAAATAGAGAGACGGACAACGAGCATTCGTTGGCTTGAGGTTCTTCCTCAACCGAGACTCCTTATGCCCTAAGCACTCTTCAGATGGGGAGAAGAAGTAATATGCAGTGCGTCCGGTATATTGTGGACCATAGACTATATATAGTGTGATGGCCAATTAGGGTTCTCATTATTCCGAAATGGGTCATCCTGACATCCACTCATATTGAGCCCATATCCAATTAATTAATTACTTAATTAATTCTAAATGGAAATCTAATTAGTCTTTTAACTTTATTTGATCGCTTAATCAATTAAGGCTCCTAATTGATAAATAACTAATATAATTATAAATAAAGATATTTGCCCACATAATATATTATTGGAATATTATAATATATTCCAACACATACATTATTGTTTAAAAAAAAGTTAATGGTCATTCTCATTATTATGACTAAAATAATGAATTAATTGATAACAGGTTCACTAACACAAAAGAAAATAAGATATAGCTTGTATTGAACTGAATCAATCATGCATGTCATTGTTTTAGCCGTAAAAACTATGAGAGTTGTAATTTTTTTACTTTTAAAGAGTATTGTCAAAGTTGTTAGACTTTCTAATAATATTTAGCACTCATCTAGGGTAGACTATATTAACAAGATACTAGTAAAAAATTGTCAGGTGTATGTTAACAACATTTGTGGTAAAATTTGAGCAATAATGAACATGTATTTGCAGACAATTCCAAGGGTTATTCGGTTGCACAAGTCAGGGAAACAGTTGGTACAATGGCCAATTGTGGAAGTTGAGAAACTACGAGCAAATCATGTTAACTGGCCCACCAAAATTCTCAACGGAGGAGGTGAACTGTTGAAAATTAATGGTGTCACACCAGCACAGGTAAGCTTATTTTGTTATATCCGTCACATTAGTCAAATATTTGTGAGACTATTCGAAAGAACTTATGAAAACAGTTTATGATGACAGGCTGATGTCGAAATTTCATTTGAAGTGAATAACAATATTGAAACTGCTGAAGTTTTGGACAATTGGACAGATCCTCAAATTTTGTGTAGCGAAAGTTCATCAATAAAAAGTGGATTGGGACCTTTTGGTTTACTTGTTTTTGCTTCAAAGGGGTTGAAAGAGTTCACATCAGTGTTTTTTAGAATATTCAAATACCAACAAAAACCTTTGGTGCTCTTTTGTAGTGACCAAAGCAGGTTTGTCCTTGTCCCCTTTCATAAGGGTTGAAAAATTTCATGGTTAATAAAGTTCGAAATTGTGGTAAGTTACTGTTAAGAGTCTCACATCGGTTGAGAGATGACCTGACTAAGTGTTTATATACAAAGTGGCAATCCTCACCTTACAAGTCGGTTTTGTAGGGTTGAGTTAAACTCATTACTCAATTTTAAGAGTTACGTTCAATGCATGATTAATCAATTGTGACACTCAGATATATATATATATATATTCATTAATCATCCATTTAATGTAATTTACCACATATTTGGATCGGATTATCCATTCAATTTTTGTTGTCAAATTTAAGTGTTAAGATTTGATTATCTTTTCATAGACTAGAACTATACAGTAATCAAAATTGAGTTCCAACTGGATCTTATAAAAATGCATCTTGTAATTAACAGGTCTTCTTTGAATAATGATAATGATCTGACCACTTATGGGACTTTTATTGATGTGGATGTTCTGAATGAGAAGCTGTCATTGAGAAGTTTGGTAAGTTCATAGCATTTGAAAATTAAGATGGAGTACCAAGTAACTAAGTTTTTTTTTTTTTTTTTATTAAAAGCTAAATTATAGCCTACTCAAATTGGCAACTAAAGAGAATTGAATATGAGATTTTAAGGAGGTCCCAAGCCAATACCACCAAACCAACCCAAGTGGATTAATTTACCAAGTAACTAAGTATTACAAAATCATATATTAAGTGGAAGATCCCCGGTTTGATGTGCCACACCTACTTGACCTCACAAGTAACTAAAGGCTCGTTTGGATTACCTTATTTTTGAGCTTACACAAATAGCTTATGCAATATTAATTAGAGTTTTTTTTTACTATTTATAAGTTCACACTAGTGAAATTTTGTATTTTTATTATCTATTTTATCATAAACTACCTTGACAAACTTATAATAATACGTAAAAGCTGCATAAACTGTTTGCATAAGCTTAAAAATAAGCTAATCCAAACAGGCCCTAAGTATACAAAAATTCATTTAAAAAAATTAATAAAATCAATTTATAAGAAACGAAATGTCACATTTTATAAACTCTAGAAGATATCTCTGTTCTATGTGAGACTTACATTCTTAATAAGAGGATTTCCAAGATTATTTTAAAAAAAAATCATTTAAAAAAATTAATTAATAACCTAATTGTGTCTCGACCCCAGCCGAGGGATATTATTAGATTTTTATATTGTATTTAACTTATAGTTATTCTTATAAACTCAATTTATAAGAAACAAAATGTCACATTTTATAAACTCTAAAAGATATCTCCGTTCTATATCAAGGTTCAAAAAATATATTAATAAGAGGATTTCCTTCTAATAAATGAGTTTATTCCTTTTTGATAGATTGATCACTCTGTAGTAGAGAGTTTTGGAGGAGAAGGGAGGGCAAGCATCACAGCCAGAGTTTATCCCACATTGGCCATCAATGACAAAGCATTACTTTATGCTTTCAATAATGGAACTACTGATGTAAAGATCACAAGCTTAAATGCTTGGAGCATGAAGAAAGCACCATCAAATGAAAACTTATAAGCACAAAGGAGTATTGGAATACTGAAATATGAAAAATGTGACACCATGTATGCATGCATGTCATCTATATCTATCTCTATCTACATCTATATTTATATCTATAATATCATGTATTAATTTTTAAAATATTATTACATGAAATAATCTAAACTATTATTATAGTTGATACATCTCTATATTATATTTATATACAAGATATATAGTTTACAATTAAAAATAAAACTATATCTAAAAATTCTTCTCCGCCTGCCAAAGCTTATGCCAATGTTGCAATTGTCTTATCTAAAAAGGAAAAAAAAAAAAAAAACGGCGTGGGATGAGATAAAATCTCAATGAGTTGTAAACTACCCTCAACACTTCTAACTCGACTATCCAGATTTTATAACTTTTACATCTCATTCAAAGAGACGTAATAAAACATCTCTATTATATCCTCGCAGACATCTACTCACAATTTCTTATTACTTCTCTGCACTTGTACACTTTTCGCACTTGTGCCTGTTGAATATATAAATTGATTTTGGGTTTGTTAGTTTTGGGCCTTAGGAGTTTAAGCCCAAATTTAGTAATAAGTAGTAAGTCTAAAGAATGTTCTAGAGATATGTTAAAATAAGTAGAAGTCATGGTAGAAAATGTACGTAGGAGTAGAGAGAAGTTTGTAAAACTCTCTCTTAGAAGTATGTAGAAGAGTCTCTAGGAGTATGTAGAACTCTCCCTTGAAGACTATAAATAGGGGAGAGGTAGTCATTTGTAAACCAAGCCAAAAATTACAAACACTCAATAATATAAGTAGCATTCCCTTCCAACAAGTTTCATATCCTCTCTCAAATACTTAAACACTTTCTCCACCTATTAAAGCTTCATTCCAACAAAGTGATATCAGAGCTTGAAGGTCCTCCTAAAGATGGCAAATAATGGTGTTCCTCTCCAAGTCCCGATGCTCACAAAGAGCAACTACGACAATTGGAGTCTGAGAATGGTGGCTCTCCTTGGCGCACACGACGTGTGGAAGATAGTCGAGAAAGGTCTTGTAATCCCGGAGAATGAAGGTACTTTATCTCAAACTCAAAAGGATAGTTTGAGAGACTCAAGGAAGAGAGACAAGAAGGCTCTTTGTCTAATCTATCAAGGATTAGATAAAGACACGTTCGAGAAGGTCTCGGGAGCAACGACGGCTAAAGAAGCATGGGAGAAACTTCGAACCTCTTACAAGGGAGCCGATCAAGTGAAGAAGGTACGTCTTCAAACACTAAGAGGAGAGTTTGAAGCTTTGCATATGAAAGAAGGTGAACTTATCTCTGATTACTTCTCAAGAGTTTTGACGGTTACTAATAATCTAAAAAGAAACGGAGAGAAGTA
The DNA here is from genome assembly GCF_020283565.1 of Trifolium pratense. Lineage (NCBI taxonomy): Eukaryota > Viridiplantae > Streptophyta > Magnoliopsida > Fabales > Fabaceae > Trifolium > Trifolium pratense. The sequence continues at coordinate 45,081,613 of NC_060063.1, read as the reverse complement.
TGATGATGTAAGAATCATGGAGAAAGTTCTTAGATCGGTAGATCCAAAGTTTGAGCATATTGTCACTGTCATCGAAGAGACAAAAGATTTGGAGGACATGACAATAGAGCAACTTCTTGGGTCGTTGCAAGCTTATGAGGAAAAGAAGAAGAAGAAGGAAGATATCGAGGAGCAAGTACTTAAGACACGAGTCGATTCACCTAGAGAAGAGCATGGTCGAAGCAACCAAAGACGAGGTGGCGCTCGAGAACGTGGACGTGGTCGTGGATATGGAGGCGGACGAGGTTGGAGGCATAATGATGACAACAACCAAAGAGGAGAAATCTCATCAAGAGGTCGTGGGAGAGGATCTCCAAAACCAAGGTACGATAAGTCACGGGTTAAATGCTATAATTGTGAGAAGTTTGGGCATTATGCTTTCGAATGTAGAGCTCCTGGCAATCATAGAGTTGAAGAGAAGGCTAACTATGTTGAAGAAATAAGTCAAGAAGATGGAACATTATTGTTGGCGCACAAAGATAATGAAAGAGGTGGAGATAATCAATGATACCTTGATAGCGGTGCAAGCAACCATATGTGTGGGCGAAGAAGCATGTTCGTAGAGTTAGACGAATCAGTGAACGGGAACGTGACTTTCGGAGATGAATCAAAAGTGTCAGTGAAAGGTAAAGGAAACGTTCTCATCCGCTTGAAAAATGGGGATCATCAATTTATTTCCAATGTTTACTATGTGCCAAACATGAAGAGCAACATCTTGAGTCTAGGACAACTCTTAGAGAAAGGTTATGACATTCAATTGAAGAATAATAACCTTTCTATAAGAGATCATTCAAACAAGTTCATTGCTAAGGTGCCAATGTCAAGAAATAGAATGTTCGTGCTGAACATACAAAATGATGTTGCGCAATGTCTCAAAATGTGCTACAAAGAAGAGTCATGGATTTGGTATCTTCGATTTGGGCATCTCAATTTTGGAGGATTAAAGTTGCTCTCTAAGAAGGAAATGGTCAGAGGATTGCCTTACATCAACCACCCAAATCAAGTATGTGAAGGATGTTTACTTGGAAAGCAGTTCAAAATGAGCTTCCCTAAGGAGTCGAGCTCAAGAGCGCAAAAGCCGTTGGAGCTCATACATACAGATGTGTGCGGTCCGATCAAGCCAAGATCACTCGGTAAGAGTAACTACTTCCTTCTCTTTATTGACGATTTTTCAAAAAAAACATGGGTGTACTTTTTGAAGGAGAAATCAGAAGTGTTTGAAAACTTCAAAAAGTTTAAAGCTCTGGTTGAGAAGGAAAGTGGCCTTGTGATCAAAGCCATAAGATTCGACCGAGGAGGAGAGTTCACTTCTGTAACATCCCAACTTTAATTAATAACGTAATATTAATTAGAGAAAATTATTGGAATTAATTGAAGAGTAAATGACCAAAGTAGGAGTAGTCAAAAGACATAAACATGTTTATGTGATAAGTTAAAGGGTTAATATTGACAAGTGTGATTGCAAGTAGTAGTAGTATTATATTTTTATTTATATATATGTATGTCTTGGTAGGAAGCAGAACTAAAGTGGAAATTGTGAAACCTATCCCCTGCCTTCTTTCTCTTTCTGCGAGAAACACCAGTAACTTTCCCTCATCCTCAATCTCTCAAAGATTCTTGTGTTCTTGGTCAATGCATGTGAAATTCTTTAATAACCCCAAATACCCAATATGTAAATAAGTCTTTGGAAGGAAAGGAAAAACTCAGCATCTCTACCCTCTCAAATATTTCTCCACCGAACCATACCCACCCTTTTCTCATAAATCAAACCCTTAGGACCCAATCCTCAATCCTTCAAATTGAGTATTTGCATGTGTACTAATCTGCACAAGATCACGTTTTTGCGGTAAAGAAGATTAAGGACTGTTTAAGAACAAGGTAAGCAAACTCAATCTCCCTCTCATCTAGACAAACCCATCGTGATACATTTCTTCCATTAAGGACTAACCATTACCAATTTCACTGTTAACTGATGCATGTGCAATTTATGATCTGGGTTGATAATGGATGTAGTAGAATTTGGGAGTGAAGAAACTAAAGTGGAGGAGTTGAGAGAAAGCGCAAGAACAAGATCCAAATTTAATGGGTGTCATCTTTTGTGCAAAGGGGCTGGAATATGGGACAAGAACAGACCTTGGAGCTGTAGAGAATTGATTGCTTCAAGTTCTTCATTAAATTGAGAAAGTAAGTAAATTCTGCACTTTTTCGTCTGGACCTGTCTTCAGTAATCGAATCATAGCTGACAAACCGTACATCCGTTTTGAATAGTACTTACATGTCTGGAAAGCCGACGAAATAACCGTCGTCTCGGTGTCAACCACGTATAATTTGGATCAATATTGAGGCCTGGAGACGCCTTTGAAGTTGGAGCTCTGATGCAGAATTATGCAGAAAATTCTGATTATGGGTTTATAGCATTTCAGTTGCAAATTATGCGTTTCGACGAGCTCTGAAAGTGTCGCTGGTATTGTTCAAGCTTCTTTTCAGGTGGGTTCCCTTAGAGCCTTAAATTCTAGTTAGTTTAGCTCCATTAGTTTCCCCAAATAAAATAAATGCATGATAACAATAGTTCAGTTAGAATATTAGTTCCCCAATTTATCAATTACATGACAATACTAGGATTTAAGGAATTTATTGTGTGAGAATGGTTAAATCCCAAACTATTCTCCGTTCTGAATATATGAACTAATTATAGTGTCTGAAATTAGGAAGATATGGATTGTAGGTGATTATTGGCTTGATTTCTCAGAAAAATGCAAACAGGGTTCTGTACTGATGTACTCGCTTAACGAGGAATGACTTCGTTGGGCGAGAGTGTCAGAATAGAACACTGCAGAATTACTTTAATTGCTAAGTCACTCGTTTATATTCCTATTCTTCCTGATGTATTTTTGTAGACACTGTAACATCTTTGCATATATAGAATGTTAATCACACCTCAGGAAATTAAGTATCATGAATCAGGACAGTTTATAGATACCCTGAGAGGGAATTCATCGGCAGGATAACAATCAGGATTATTAAGTTAAGAAAGTCAATCAATTATGGTGGTTACTTATGTACCACGTTATGGGATTCGTTAGAATCCAATCATGTTATGATTGTGAGCTTCAGCCGTGTCGATGTACATTATTATCGCAGACGGACATGTTAGGCCTCTGAGACCGGCTCACCTTAGAGTGTCTTTGTTATGAATAAAACGAACAAGATAAATAATTTGTGTTACACCTTTATGTATTATGTTATGAAATTATGTTATGTAAATCATGTTTAGAGATTGACTATCAGGATCAGAGAACTATTAGTTCGTCAGTTACCCCGGTATAGACACCAATAGTAATTGGGTAGTAGGAATCCACTGAGACGAAGTGACTGTCTCATCCCCCACTTATTTGATTTCAGATAAACAGGTTGATCAAGATATCATGGTCTGCAAGCATGGAGTTCAGATACTTGGATTATGCTAGTTGAGCTGACGTCATGTTATCTTATATTTGTATAAGATTTAGTTTCTTTATGTTTTTAGTTGTTAGCTCAATTTAGTATTAATCTCTTGGATTTTGTAATCCTATTTATGTATTCGGACAATATGTAATGAAAATTTAATGTTTCCCGATTCAGTTATGTACACTCTTATCGATATTCTAGATAAATCGATGTGGGGTGTTATAATTTCAAACGAATTCCTTAAGTATTGTGAAGACAATGACATTTGACGACAACTGACGGTACCAAGATCCCCCCAACAAAATGGAGTAGCAGAGAAAAAAAACAGGACAATCCTTGAGATGGCGAGGAGCATGCTAAAAAGCAAGAGACTACCAAAGGAACTGTGGGCAGAAGCTGTTGCGTGCACGGTTTATCTATCAAACCGTTCTCCGACAAGAAGCATGGTGGGAAAAACACCACAAGAAGCATGGAGTGGAAGAAAGCCTGGAATTTCCCATCTAAGAGTCTTTGGAAGCATAGCTCACGCTCATATACCGGACGAGAAAAGAAGCAAACTGGATGACAAAAGTGAAAAGTACATCTTCATTGGTTACGACGCCAACTCCAAAGGCTATAAGCTCTATAATCCTGATACGGGGAAGACTATCATTAGTCGAAATGTCATTTTCGATGAAGAAGGAGAGTGGGATTGGAAAACGAGTAATGAGGACTACAACTTCTTTCCACAATTTGAAGAAGATGATGTGGAACCAGAAGAATCAAGAGAAGATCTTGCTACTCCGCCGGCTTCACCAACCCCGATTTCTGAAGAAGGAGAAAGCTCAAGTGAAAAGACCCATCACTTTAGAAGTTTGCAAGAGATTTACGAGGTAACCCAAAATCAAGAGAATCTTACTCTTTTTTGTCTATTTGCGGATTGCGAGCCCATGAATTTCCAAGAAGCATTTGAGAAGAAGACTTGGAGAACTGCCATGGACGAAGAGATCAAGGCGATAAAGAAGAATGAAACATGGGAGTTAGTCTCACTTCCAAAAGGGCACAAGGCGATCGGTGTGAAGTGGGTGTATAAAGCAAAGAAAAACTCCAAAGGAGAAGTTGAAAGATACAAGGCAAGATTGGTGGCAAAAAGATACAGTCAAAGAGCCGGCATCGACTATGACGAGGTATTCGCTCCAGTTGCTCGATTAGAAACTGTTAGACTAATCATTTCATTGGCAGGCTCAAAACAAGTGGAAGATACATCAAATGGATGTCAAGTCAGCCTTCTTAAATGGAGTCCTTGACGAAGAAGTCTACATTGAGCAACCACAAGGCTACGAAGTCAAGGGAGAAGAAAAGGTCTTGAAACTAAAGAAGGCACTCTACGGGTTGAAACAAGCCCCAAGAGCTTGGAATGCTCGAATTGACAAGTGTTTCCAAGATAAGAACTTCATCAAATGCCCATATGAGCACGCACTCTATATCAAAGCGCAAGGTGGAGATATTTTGATTGTGTGCTTATATGGAGATGACTTGATCTTCACGAGGAACAATCCAACCATGTTTGAAGAGTTCAAGAAAGAGATGACAAAGGATTTCGAGATGACTGACATTGGATTAATGTCTTACTCTCTCGACATTGAAGTGAAACAAGAGGATCATGGAATCCTAATCACTCATGAAGGTTATGCTAAGGAGGTACTCAAGAAGTTCAAGATGGATGATGCAAACCCAGTTAGCACGCCAATGGAATGTGGAATCAAGCTATCAAAGCACGAGGAAGGTGAAACAGTGGATCCATCACTCTTTAAGAGCTTGGTTGGAAGCTTACGATATTTAACATGCATGAGGCCTGACATCTTGAATGCGGTCGGAGTTGTAATTCGATACATGGAGCATCCAACAACTCATCTGAAGGCAGCAAAGAGGATTCTTCGCTACATTAAAGGTACAACAAACTTAGGCTTGTACTACTCTGTTTCTAATGATTACAAGCTCGTTGGATATAGCAATAGTGACTGGGGAGGAGACGTGGATGACCGAAAAAGCACAAGCTACTTTGTTTTCTACATTGGAAACACAGCTTTCACATGGATGTCAAAGAAACAACCGATTGTCACTCTTTCCACATGTGAGGCGGAATACGTGGCGGCCACTTCGTGTGTTTGTCATGTAATCTGGTTGAGAAACCTATTAAAGGAGTTAAGTCTGCCGCAAAAGGAGTCGACCAAGATATTCGTGGACAACAAGTCAGCAATAGCTTTGGCAAAGAACCCAGTCTTCCATGATCGAAGTAAGCACATTGATACACGCTATCACTATATTAGAGAGTGTGTCTCTAACAACGATGTGAAGTTGGAGTACGTAAAGACAGATGACCAAGTAGCTGATATCTTCACCAAGCTTCTCAAGCGTGAACAGTTTGTCAAGTTAAGATATTTACTTGGAGTAGCAAAATCAAGTTTAGGGGGGGGGGGGGTGTAGTTTTGGGCCTTAGGAAGTTTAAGCCCAAATTTAGTAATAAGTAGTAAGTCTAAAGAATGTTCTAGAGATATGTAGAAATAAGTAGAAGTCATGGTAGAAAATGTATATAGTAGTAGAGAGAAGTTTGTAGAACTCTCTCTTAGAAGTATGTAGAAGAGTCTCTAGGAGTATGTAGAACTCTCCCTTGAAGACTATAAATAGGGGAGAGGTAGTCATTTGTAAACCAAGCCAAAAATTACAAACACTCAATAATATAAGTAGCATTCCCTTCCAATAAGTTTCAGGATCCGGATTTGCTACAGTAATAAAATCACACAGTTTCACGCAGTTTCAATCTCAGTCATTGCTTCTTGATCGGACGGATCTGATCAAATCAGCTATAAAATCCATCAAAATAATCACAACCATACATAACAGATCGGACGGTCCACAATTAAAACTGCGTGAAAACTTTGTGGAATATTACAGCAGGAAATCTGCTTCCATAAGTTTCATATCCTCTCTCAAATACTTAAACACTTTCTCCATCTATTAAAGCTTCTTTCCAACAGTGCCTGTATATACAAAGCACATTCACGTGCAGCCTCATTGCACACCACATAAAAAAAACAAAGAAAAAAGATTCTTAACCCAAAAAAAATACTTTCTTCACAATATACCTTCGGAGATGAAGACACTAGATTATACCATGATCAAAGACATTACAACAAAAGTCTGATAATATAATATTAACTTAGTTGTCTTGTCTGAATTGTTAGGAAGTGGTTAATTAACCCAAGAAACCCTAAAACGGTATTCTCAATGGAATGTGGTTTGCTTGATTCTCAGGTTGCATCTATATACCAACATATCATGCTCAAATGCATTATAACTATCTGATTGATATTAATTTTGCTGGGTTACAAAGCCCCGATACTCAAATGCATCATAACTATCTAATATATATATATATATATATATATATATATATATATATATATATATATATATATATATCGTGTCCGATTACAAGAAAAAAGTAATTGATATTCACAACTATAAGCCAACCTTCGAATGTATTTTTATTTTTTTAACGGTGGGACTTTTGTTAGCTTAGTACGAAGGACGAGTTGAAAAAATGGAAATAATTGGAAATGGAGAGGATCTCAACTCGGCTCATGCAATCAATCGGACTCCACTTCCATTCCTATTGGTCTAGTGGTATTGGTTTGGAAAATGGGAGTGTGCTCCTCCTTAAGGTCTTAGGTTCTATTATCTCTGATACCAATTTGGGTCGACTTATTTAGCTTCTTCAAAAAAAAAAAAAATATTTTGCAATGAAAGTTTGGTCACATATTTTTTTTTTGCCATTGAATGATTTTATTTATTGTTTTTTATATATAAAATGTTTTTTTTTTACAAAATATATAAAATGGTCTTATTTATTGTAAAAAGGAAAGAAACTATATCCTATATTAATCTAAGTGTGCATATGCAACAAAAGTCCCACCATCTTTAGACGTCCATCTTGAGTTCACATTACCTGAGGTGAAATTGCTTTTATGCGCCCAATATATATATATATATATATATATATATATATATTGACTAAAATAAAAGATGTTCATTCATTCAAATTGGTAGAGTACATCAGATTCAAGTACAAATTCAATACCGCTAAAAACGAAAATAATGTGATAAAATTAAAGTAACCGGAATACCTATGCCTCCGGATCTGCATCGTTGACGAACTTAATCACCGTGTGAATCAGTAGTTGACCGAGGTTGATCTGCCAATTCAATCAAACGAATACCGCAACAAGACGGGAATATAAACACCACACAAAGACGGGACGACGAAATCACAGAAAAATACACAAAAGAAAATTTTAATCTATGTGAAAACCACTTATTTAGATTAAAGCAAATAGAAAAGGATGTAAAGGGTGATTTTGGGTCAAAAAAGATCCAAAATCACCCCCTTTTTGATGAAAGGAGGAGAAAAAAACTTAGAGAGAAGGAGGATTGTCTCTCTAAAAAAATTAGGGCCGGCTTTCCCCACTGGTATGCGCCCCAAAATATTTTAAAACTTTGGTAATGGAAGAAATGAAAATAATTAAAAATGGAGAGGATCCCAACTCGCATGAACCAGCCGATGATTTATGTGTTTGTTATGTATTTGTGCTATTGGGGTTTTTGCTGCAATCTGTTTATGCAGTATATGCCTTTGCTGCAATCTGTTTATGCAGTATTTGATTTTGCTGCAATCTGTTTTAGCCTTTTAACTAGCTTTTGCTGTGCTTACTGCTTATCTCTTGTATTCTTTTAACCCTCATAACATGCCTTATGTTATGAACAGGGGCGGACCTAGCCATAACTTTCTAGTGTGACTAAAAAAATTTAGGCACTACCGAACTTTTTTCATCCTGATAATTCAATTAAATAACAAACAATATATGAAATTACCACTAATACATCATGTATATTAAAAAAAAAAACAACAAACCAACAAATCAGAAAATATTTATTCAAAAAAAGAAACCAACAAACTATATCTAAAACACCACCAAATTTCTATTCGGAAAAAAAGAAAGGACTAAAATTTATTAAATATCTGATAAATCATGCATATCACTTGTTTAATTCAATTAGTTTATAACTTATTAATTTTTATTCCAATTTTACCCGTATTATCTTACTTGAAAAAATTAAATATTAATTAAATATTTTTTTATGTCATATCATATTTATATGCTAGTTCAATTGCTAATTTTATCCAATACTATGTATTCAATTAGTTGTCCACTGTTTTTCTACAAATAAAGTCAAGTTGATTATTATAAAATTAAACTATGTAACTTAAAATAATACTCCATGTATAACGAAAGACTTGAAATATAATCATCAATAATAGACTATGAACTAATATTTGCACTAATACTTAAACTAATATGTATATGAGAGACTTACAGTTATCAATAATAAACTCTAAACTAATATTTACATTAATATTTATACGAATATATATACAAAATAACTTAAAATTATTTATAAAATTTTTATTTTTTATTTTTAGAGAAATTTGGGCCGGGCTAGTGTGGCTATAGCCACACCAAGCCTTGAAGAGGTTCGCCCCTGGTTATGAAGTGGTTGTTAATAAAAGTTTATGTTGCTCAAAAAAACCAATCCAAGTGTGTTCAATGCAAAATACAGGGGCTTATAATTTCTACTTATACATTAATATGCGGAACTATTTATTTGTAATTTCTATGAGGACCTATAATTTTCTTCATATTAATACGGGGGCCTTTTTTGTTGTAATTTTATATCAGAGTTGGTATTTATATTCATATATTAATACACGGACTATATTTTTGTAATTTATACATGAACCTATATCTTACTTATATATTAATACGACAACCTATTAGTTGGTAGAACAAAAACTCTGTCAATTTTATCATATAATTTTAAATCAAATTAATTTAAACTAAATTATTCAAATAATATTTAAAACAAAATACATATATAATATTTAAAAAGAAAATTATTTATGTTTTCTTATCAAAAAAGAAAAGAAAATTATCCGTATACGACACGGGCTAACATACTAATAGGCGTTTCTAAAGAAAAACTTAGATTCGAACTCAAAGCTCCATAAATATCTAACCTGACAATTTCAATATTTAACAACTGAATAATAGGCGTTTCTAAAGAAAAACTGAATAATAGGTGTTTCAAGAAAGAAAAGAAAAAACTGAATAATAGGACTTACGTACGGATAATGTATATCTCTATATATTGAAAAATATTCATCGGTTATTTACACATTGACTAATAAACATATCATTTTCCATTAATTACTCACAAGTTTCAAACCATGGCCAGCACAACAGTTTTCAAATTCTCTATATAAATAGAAAACATAGCCTTGTAATTTTCTCCACATTCCAATATGAATATATTCTCTACTATTTGGTTATTGCCTCTCTTCACTTTCATTTATGTCAATGATATTCTTCCTATTGAAGCTACTCACAATGTTTATAGAAACCTTCAAAATTCATCTTCTGATTTAACAGATCAAACTTACAGAACTGGTTATCATTTCCAACCTCCCAAGAATTGGATCAATGGTAACTAATGTGATCTGGACATTGTATATTATCTAAGGCTCTGTTTGATAAAAAATAATGAATAGCTGATAAGCTAGCTTATAACAAATAGTTTATAAGCTAAGTTTTAGCTTACAGTAGTGAATGAGTTAGTTGATTGAATTTGTAGTATTTGGTAAAATTAGCGATTGAACAAGCTTATAAGTATGAAATGACATAACAATGATATGTTTAATTTTAATTTTTTTTCAATAAAATACTAGGGTAAAATTGAAAGGAAAATGATAACCTATCAACTATAAGCTCATAATAAGCTACTTGAAATAACGTTTGAAATATAAGCTTATAAGCTAAAAGCTATAACATATAAGCTAGCTTATTGACCTTCCCAAACAGAGCCTAAATTTATTTATTTATTTATTTATTTTTTTGTGAAATATTTTACTTCTTATAACATATTCTTCTTTTGCTTCATTGTTTTTGTCATTTGACATGTTATGCTCAAACGGATATGTGGATTTGCAGATCCTAATGGTTAGTTCAATTCTCTTATGTGTCCCTCTTAAATAATAGTACATTTTTATGCATATAGTTTCTTCAATATTCCATCATACATGTTTGTCATGTCTTAACAGACGCATGCACGCACACACGCATGCACACGTGAGTGCATGACAGTCGGCTCTGCAAGTGCACAGAATCACTATCAAGTAATAAAGTGATAAGTTTATCGTTCTCCACAGGGATTGTGTCAAGGTTACTAGTTTCGCTTAAGAATATGATAGTTGTCTTCGCTTTGTTTGTTTAAGAAGGTATCTTTGCGGATAATTAGTAAAATGCCGGAAAATAAATGCGGAATTTAAAAGACAGAAAAGTAAATGTGTGTGTGTGACCACACGGGTTGGTTAAGTGTGGTCGGATCCCTCCCTTACTCCTGCTTGGTTGCTCAATTATTTTCCTCTCCTAGGATTTAGACTGTTGAAAATAGGTGCAATGCCATATCTGTGCCTATTTCTATTACAAGCTTTAGATAGCCTAGTTAAGGTTCCCTTTACTTTATTTAGACACCATTATCCAGGACTCCACTTTTTCGTTAAAACTTTGGTCTCATCACCCTGATGACCCCTAAATTATAATAAAAATGCAGAAAAAGTAAAGATAGAAGGGAACAGCGGGAAATCCGCATCACTGTCCTGGGTGGGATGAAGATCCACTCGCAGAGAAGAACTGAGTCGCGGCATCTGGTGTCAGACTATCATATGTCTCATCCACCATCCAATCTATCTCTCCATCAGAGGCATATTGTGGCCTAGGATGATGGGTCTGGCGTCGCTCGGTCCATGTATCCTGTACATGCGTTTGATGCTCCAGCAGCCTCGTAGTCTGTCTTTGAAAATGCCTGGTCAAATCTGCCTGCTCCGGATATAGCTTGTTATAGGAAGGAACAGATGTCTGACCTAGGTACTCCTCTACTGCCGCCATCAACTCTAGGGAAAAATGTGGAAATCCCAGTCCATCCTCACATGCTGCACATAGGTAGTGGCAGCCATCCCTAGCTCATAGTCTGTAAATTGGTGTTGGGGTATGTGAGGTGGAGGTTGATGTTGCTCCTGATGTCGTGGCCCTGTTGCTGGTGCTGGCGCTGCTGCCTGTGCCGCCTCCAAGTCCCGCACAGCTTTCTGAAAGTATGTCCTGCCGAGGGGTCGCTCAGGTCCTGTGATCATATTTATATCCTCGTATAGAGGGACCCCTCGTGCCTGGCATAAGGTAGTAATGACGAAGGGATGCCCGATAACTGTATCTCGGCTGGCGATCATGCGCTTGATACTCCGCGCAATCAGCTCTCCGACTCTGATGGGCTCCCCTCGCATAATAGCGTAGAAAACATGACAACGAGACATAATGATCTCCGTCTCCTGTCAAGCACTCTCAAAATTCCTGACCAGCCACTTGGCCCATCCTCTGGCAGTTGGCATCATGTCAATGATATTCAGGCGGACACGTGCTGGTGTACTGCCAATCTCGCCCAGGGAGTGCCAGAGTATGTAGTATCTGATCATACTCATCCTCTGTATGAGCACTGTGCCTCCATTAATGGGCCCAACAGTGCTCCGGCGGTGCGAACCCAAATACAACGTCAATCACTGCCGGCGTGTAACTAACCCTCCCTCCACGTACCGCAGATGTGAAGTCCTCCTCGAAATATTCCACTGCGTCGGCGTAGAACTCTCTTACCCAGGAGATGTTGCAGTCCCCGATCAAAGAGTTAAAATATATCCAACTGTAATGCCTAGCAGTGGTCTCCATCTCTGGAAGAAAAGTGATATCAGGGAAGTTAATACTCCTCTCCTGAATAACGCCCTTTTCCTCGATCAAATTGAAGTGCTCGGCACAAGTGGGGCTGAGGAAAATGTTTTGCCTAGATGAAGAACCGGCAACACGTACTCATTTAGGTGCCATGAGGAATTTGTGGTCTACCGGCTTTTTCTAGTTAAAGTGTTTGGATTTGGTGGGGTGTGGTAAAAGTTTGTATTTTTGTGGGGGTTTTGGGTTTTTATGGGTGTGTGTGACCACACGGGTTGGTTAAGTGTGGTCGGATCCCTCCCTTACTCCTGCTTGGTTGCTCAATTATTTTCCTCTCCTAGGATTTAGACTGTTGAAAATAGGTGTAATGCCATATATGTGCCTATTTCTATTACAAGCTTTAGATAACCTAGTTAGAGGTTCCCTTTACTTTATTTAGACATTATTATCCAGGACTCCACTTTTTCGTTAAAACTTTGGTCTCATCACCCTGGTGACCCCTAAATTATAAGTTGTCACGTTACCTAAAACTAGTCACCTACCCACAGGCATACTCTGCAAGGTAGAAATTATCGTTCTGTTCCAATCCTATACTAAGACCTCAGATACTGAATTTAATGCTCTCATGTTGGCCATAGCAAGCTGCCTTCGTTCGGGATTACTAGCTTCGTTTCCTATGCGATATCCACTAGGTCCTTAGATTTTAGTCTAATGTGATCAGTATTAAAATAATTAAAATCAGACAATCAGAAGAGTTTCCATTGGAAATAACTAAATTTATATAATATAAATAATAAAAATATTACATGTCATTGTATTATTGCTGAAAAATAAAATATTGTCTTTATTTGTGTGGTTTTTAATAGGACCAATGCTTTACAAAGGGTACTATCATCTATTCTATCAATACAATCCTAAAGGTGCTGTTTGGGGAAATATTGTGTGGGCACATTCAATTTCAACTGATCTTATTAACTGGACCCCACTGGATCCAGCCATCTTTCCATCTCAACCGTCCGATGTAAATGGTGTTTGGTCAGGATCAGCCACAATATTACATGGTAACAAACCAGCTATTTTGTACACTGGAATTAATAAACTTAATCAACAAGTACAAGATATAGCATACCCTAAAAATTTAAATGACCCTTTTCTTAGGGAATGGATTAAGTCACCAAAAAATCCATTAATGGAACCAACTATTGAAAATAAAATTAATGCAAGTTCATTTAGAGACCCTACTACTGGTTGGTTAGGAAAAGATGGACATTGGAGAATACTTGTTGGTAACAAAAATAATACTAGAGGAATTGCACTTTTATATAAGAGTAAAGATTTTATTAATTGGATTAAATCAGAAAACCCTTTACATTCAGCTGAGGGTACTGGAATGTGGGAGTGTCCTGATTTTTTTCCAGTTTTGAAAATTGGTACATTTGGTGTTGACACATCATTAAATAATGATAAGGTTAGACATGTTTTGAAGGTTAGTTTAGATGATACAAAACATGATCATTATCTAATTGGGAGTTATGATGAAGGTAAAGACAAATTTACCCCTGATCATGGGTTTGAGGAGGTTAGTAGTGAACATGTTTTGAGATATGACTATGGAAAATATTATGCTTCAAAAACTTTCTTTGATTATGGGAAGAATAGAAGGATTTTGCTTGGTTGGGCTAATGAATCTTCAAGACCTGATTATGATATCAAGAAAGGATGGTCAGGAATCCATGTGAGTTTTTGTTTTAATTTTGTTAATTATTTTTTGGTTTTTTCATTTTTATATAATCAAGATAACAGTTGGATCAATAATATAATATAGTCTTAGTCTTGACAATTGACTTAATAAGTTACGTTAATTTAATATTATATATATATATATATATGGAATTTGCTATAACACACCCACTCATTTTTATGAAGGTGTGCATTAGCAACGTACACCTTAGGGTGTATTTAATCACTTTTTAGTTATTACTTGCTAAAACACACCTTCTAAAAAATTAGTGGGTGTATTCTAGCAAATGCTTATAGGAGTTGCTAACGTACACCCACTTATTTTTTAGAAGGAGTGTTTTAGCAACATGCACCTCAAGGTGTATGTTGCCACTTTTTAGTTATGACTTGCTAATACACACCTTCTATAAAACAAGTGGGTGTACGTTAGCAAAACCATATATATATATATATATATATATATATATATATATATATATATATATATATATATATATATATATATATATATATATATATATATATATATATATGCTAAGATCATGGCATGAGAATAGGATTCACTAGAATCAATAAGTAACTTTACACGAAGAAATCCTAATTGGGTTACAAGAATTAGCAAACTCTAACTCTACCTAAATCCTGAATCTCTTCTCGTGATCAAGAGACTCCATTGACCTACATTACCCAAGGTGAAGCAATAATATCCTTTGTCTTTGTTGTTGGCAAACCTTATTCCCTTTTCACACTTATTTTTTTGGGTAAATGATCATTTATCCCCCTGCAAAATAAGCAAATTTTCGTTTACCCCCCTATGCAGATTTTTTTTCTGTTTACCCCCTGCAAAAAATAGATTCACTCATTTTGCCCCCCGTGTGTACAGCAGGACATGTGAATGTGCAAATCTGCTGACATGGCTTGTACACGTGGAAAAAAATAATTAATATTTATTTTTTAAATTCCACGTCAGATAATATATTTTTTTTAAAAAAAAATTTCTACAAAATAAAAAAACGGATTTATTTTCAAATCTTTTTGAATTAAAAAAACATGATCTTTATTTTTTAAAAACAAAACATTATTTTTTTGTTAATCTCTTTGAATTAAAAAAAATAGAAAAAGAAGTTTATTCGTACTTTCCTCTTATACCAAAATCATTTGTCCTAGAACTAGAAAAATAGAAGGAAGCAGAAGACAATAACGAAGTAGAAGACGATTCCGGTGATTGAAGAAGATGACGACGAATATGATCACGACGGTGGAAGCAAACCCGCGAAGATTCTGTTTTTTTTAAATAAAAAAGATTTGAAAATAATTTTTTAATATCTTAAAAATAAACTTTATTTGGGAGAAAAATATGAAAATTCGTTTTTTTATTTTAGGAAAAAAATAATAATTTTGTACGAAAAAAACTATTTGTAGGAATTTTTTAAAATTTTGTAGGGAAAAAAATTTTATTTGTAGGATTTTCTTTTTATTTTGGAAAAAAAATTCGTTTTATTAATTTTGTAGGAAAAAAAATTTAATTTTTTTTTTTAAAAAAATATTATGTGACGTGGAAGTTAAAAATAAATATAAATGTTTTTTCCACGTGTACAAGCCACGTCAGCAAATTTGCACAATCACATGTCCTGCTGTACACACAGGGGGCAAAATGAGTGAATCTATTTTTTGCAGGGGGGTAAACAGAAAAAAAATCTGCATAGGGGGGTAAACGAAAATTTGCTTATTTTGCAGGGGGGTAAATGATCATTTACCCTATTTTTTTTTTACGAATAAAATGATCTTTATTTATAGAAAAATATATGCATAAAAATTAATAACAAATCTATTTTAAAATAAAACAAATAGTTTCATCCAGAAAAATATATTTTTCCAAAAAAATCTCTAAAACAGCACATGCTGTTATGCGCACCGTATGCCCCACCTCCTGCGCCAGGCGCAGTCAGCAGAAGCTGCCAGAGGCAGCAGGCACGTATTGCGCCACACGCCAGTCCTTGCTGCGCCACGCCCCAACACCAACCGGTTCACCAGAATTTTCTCTAACTTCTTGTTATCGAGATTTCAAGCCATATTCAACAAAGTTCAATAGATTGCTTCTTAAAAAAATGATGTTCAATAGTTAATGAAACGTGACACCTCTTAACATATCTGTTAATCAAATTTAACACCTTCGTAGATATTTGATATCACGGTAGTATTTTTTAATCTTGTCAAATTGATTGTGAATTCAAATATGCAGTAAAATTAACCACATATGTGAACTGTATTAACCTGTTAAAAAGTGTATGTTAATAACATTTCTTAGAAATAATTAAGGTAAAATTTCATCAATGATGCACATGTATTTTTTGCAGACAATTCCAAGGACAATTTGGTTGCACAAGTCAGGAAAACAGTTGGTACAATGGCCAGTTGTGGAACTTGAGAAGCTACGACTAAATCATGTTAACTTGCCCGCCAAAGTTCTCAAGGGAGGTGAACTGTTGCAAATTAATGGTGTCACAGCAGCACAGGTAACAACTTATATGCTTTGTTAACTAGTACTAAAATAAGTGAATAAATGTATCAAATGTTTATTTATTTAATTATTTATTTATTTATTTATTTATTTATTTATTTATTTATGTGAGTGTGTCTAAATGATTGGTCCAAATATGACTTCTTCTTATTTTATACTCCCTCAGCCCCTCAGCCCTTTATTATAAGAATCTTTTACAAAAATCACGGATTTTAAGGGGAATCTTACTTTACCCTTTGATAATTTAGAAGTATTTACCCAATAACCAATGGAAAAAAAAAACCACATATAAATAGATTTGTATGTGTTATTCACAACTAACTTGTAATCAACTTTTATTTGACATGCGTGTAAAATAGATACTACTTGACTAATTATAACAAGATAGATAGTAATGTATAACCACTAAGTTTGATCTACCTAATGATAAGGGGTTTGAGTAGTAAGAAAGAGGTTATGAAATTGTAAACCAAAAAATAGATAGTCCAGACATACATGTAAAATAGTAGGTAGAGAAGCAATTTTTTTTAGACAAAAGAAAAAAAAAGTTAAATAAAAGAATAAGATAAGAGATCAGGGGACATTTTTAAATAACTTTATTTTCTCAATAATGACTTGTAACTTTTTTCTGCATAATTAGTTTAATCAAAGTATATTTTAATTTTATGATGATATATTTAGTGCTGTTTATATTAAAGATTACCAGATATTTTAACACAAAACAAACAGAAGGATTATCTGTACCTCAATTCTTGTAATTATCCTCCAATAATTAGTCTTATATGAAATCAGTTTAACTTAATTGTATCTTTTGTTATAAAAATAGCTTATAAATAAACACTTATATGATAAGTTTTTAATTAAGATGTTATCCAAACATAACTTAAATTAATCCTTTATCTTATGCAGGCTGATGTTGAAATTTCATTTGAAGTGAATAACATTGGAAAGGCTGAAGTTTTGGACAAATGGACAGATCCTCAAATTCTATGTAGCCAAAGTTCATCAAGAAAAAATGGATTGGGACCTTTTGGTCTTCTTGCTTTTGCTTCAAAGGGATTGGAAGAGTTCACATCAGTGTTTTTCAGAATATTCAAATACCAACAAAAACCATTGGTGCTCTTTTGTAGTGACCAAAGCAGGTTTGTCCTTGTGCCCTAGTTATTTTCTTAAGGGTTGAATTATTTTAATACAAATATAATTAATAAATATCATGTATATTTTCAAATCTAGTAATTATGCATAATTGAACATAATTTGGATTATTATAATTTTTTTCTTTGATAAATTATGAACAAGTAGATATCAAGGTAGGGATAGACATCCCAACGTTGTTGGCACCCGATCATTCCACATCCTCCATCTATAGCTCATATTATTAATAAAAAGAAGAAAAATAAGATAATTACAAAGGGGAGACTATACCTTACCCTAAAGAAACATAGAACAATTAAGAACATCAACTCCTATTTAATTCTAAAAGACAAAATATAAGTCCTAGTAATTTGAGGTGAATGCACCAAACGTCAACACGAAACGGTTCACGTACCCACTACTCCCTGCCACATGCAGCAAGCCTTGATTGCTTTTTCAACCTAGACAGTCCGAAAATGAAACAGATATGGAGATATTAGAGGCAAAATGAGACTTCTCTACCAACCTCTGACGAATCAAATCTTGTTTAGAAACCAAAACAACCCAAAGCCGATTGAAAGCCAGATCGAGGGATGGTCAATCAATCATATTAAGTGCCACAAGCCAAAGATATATATATATATATATATATATATATATATATATATATATATATATATATATATATATATATATATATATATATATATATATATATATATATATATATATATATATATATATATATATAAACTAATTAGCCCACTAGCACGGCGAACAACTACTTCCGTCAATACGAAGTGTCTATGCACCTTGCTCTTTCGAGCAGTATCAAGCCAAATATATCTTAAAGCCCACTAGCAAGATGAACAACTACGTAAATTTCAAAATATTCATGGTTAATAAAGTTCAAAATTGTGATAAGTTACGTTCAGTGTATGATTAATATGAGTTGTAACACTCAGATTTATTCATTACTCGATCATTTAACGTAATTTACCACATATTTGAACGAGAATAAGTGAATAACCATTTAAATTGTTTTTTTTTCTTCTCAAAATTCATCATATTATTCTGTATTCATCAAAATTGAGTTCCAACTCCATCTTATAAAAATGTATTTTTAATTAACAGGTCTTCTTTGAATAAAGATAATGATTTGACCACTTATGGAACTTTTATTGATGTGGATGTTCTGAATGAGAAGCTGTCATTGAGAAGTTTGGTAAGTTCATCCCTTGATTAAGCATTTAAGGCATTTGACAGTTAAGATGCACCAACTTTCCCACCCTAATATGAGTTTTTGCATTTCACAGATTGATCACTCTGTGGTAGAGAGTTTTGGAGGAGAAGGAAGAGCATGCATCACATCTAGAGTTTATCCCACATTGGCCATCAATGACAAAGCATTACTTTATGCTTTCAATAATGGAACTACTGATATAAAGATCACAAGCTTGAATGCTTGGAGCATGAAGAAAGCACAATTAAATGGAAAATTATAACTTTATAAGCATAAAGAAGTATTGAAATACCGAAATATCAATAATGTGACACCATGATTAACATGCATGTCATCTATATCTATATATCTATATTTGTAACATCCAGTATTAATTTCTACTATATTATTACTGGATTACATGAAATAATCTAAACTATTGTTACAACTAATACATCTCTATTATATTTATATATACAAGATATAGTTTACAATTAAAAATAAAACTATATCTAAAAATTCTTCTACCAAAGCTTCTGCCAATGTTGCAATTTAACAATATATGTCATTCTTTTCTAACCACACATGCATGTTCATTCTTATCTTTCTTTTAATTATAAATTGAAAGGAAACTAAGCTCATCGAGAGAAAATGATAACTATGAACATTCTTTCTCATTCTCAATTAATTAATAATTTTTATCAATCACTTCTCGAGCATTCTCTTTTATATTGTTCTAATTTGTGAGTTATCACTATCTAATCTTTCAAATCCCAAATTAAGAGAACTAATGCTCAATGGGAAAAATTGTCTATGAGCATTATTCTAGTTGTTATTACTCTATGTAAAATGAGCCAATTCTAGTTAAAAATGAGTTTTTAATTGTTAACCTAAGCTTATACCAACCAAAGTGATTCCAATTCTTGTGCTATATATCTATTCTCGTCATTTTACAACAATTTAAGCGGTCTTTAATTGTCTCATAAGAATCATAAGAATCCTTTGACACATAAGCAAAACTTTGACCAAATTGAGATGGGCCAAAATTCAGAAAAAATTAAAATAGGGGATCAAAAAGTTGGCTTTTAAAATAGGGGATCAAAAGTTCAAGTTTTTCAAAATAGGGAGATCAAAAGTGCATTAAAGCCTAAAATAAATAAAGAAGAAGAACAACTAAATTCAGGTTTGATAACCCTTTTCTACACTATGATTCAAAAATTGAAAAATAAAAAATAAAGAAAAATCAAATGCATAGAATGAAGAATAATGGAGATGATTGTAGAGAAAATCAAATACCCATGTAGTTTTTCTCCTTCTCTGATGGATCTTCTTCTTTCTCTCATGTAGAACAAAACTTTGATTTCTTCAACACAAAATAACGCAGAAAAAAATGAAACAAAAAATCATCAAACAAACTTAGTTTTATCAAAAAACAAACAGAAATAATGAAAAAAAATGAAGAAATACATGTGCATACAAAAATTTGAAAACGTAACCGGATCTATCATGGATCTTCTTCGTTCTACCGGCTCCTGCAGCTATGTTGTTTTCTTTCTCCATAACAAATTTGGTGATGCAAGAGATGAAGAATGAAAAATGGGAAGAATGAGAAGAAAGAGAGAGATGTTTACCGTAAAGAGAGATAAAAGAGAGATTTGGGTTTTTTTTTTTTCTTTTGATGAAGAGAGAGATTTGAGTTAGAATTCAAATTAAAGTGCTTTGGACATTGTGTATTATGTGAAATTCTGAAATTGGTCAAAGATTTGCCCTTATAGATTGAATTTGTTAGTATATTTAGTAAAGGGCGAAATTGTCATAGACGAAAAAGTTGATCTTAGATGAATTAGAGAACTTTCAGCCAAATAACTCCATTTTATCCTTACTGGAAGGAGGAAAAAAAAAGGAAAAAAAAGTGGTTAAAGGGCAAAACATGTCTTTAATATTCATCTTTCTTCCTTAGATTACTAGTAGATAGTTGATGCGATCTACCAACTGAGCTAAGTTTAGCCCATGGACAATTTTTTTTTATTTTAATGACGTTGAATTTGCACTTGAATTTATTCTTTTATTTTTTTTTAAACCAAATGTATCCTCCACGCGCAATTGGACAGACTAATCTTCTCGAAGTAAATTCATTTAAAGAGTTGATCTTTTCCAACAAATACTTCTCCATACACACCGGTCAAGAATCGAACACAAAATCAACTGTCACTTGAATTTATTCTATTAATTTGAATGAATAAATATCTTTATTTATATATAAAAAAAATAAAAAAATTCACATATATTAAAGGTAAAAAAATATATCGGGGCAAATCTTCCGGGTCAAATCTTCCTGAATTTCAAACCGATCCACTTTCCTCATTCATCTTCATCACTGAGTGCATATACAACTATTAGGGTTTACGAAACACTCTGAACAAATCAATTACGAAAATGGCTTCGAAATCTCTTCTCAGAAATGTACCTGCATTATTTAATCGATTATCACTATCAAATTCAAAATCGCTTCTGAATGCCAATCACCACCAACCTTACCTTTTCCCAACTATTTCCAAAATCCAAAATATTCCTCAAAACGACGCCGAATCGGTGAAGAAACTACTTTCATCTGAAGGGTTTCTCTACCCATGTGGCCTCCCTTGTCTTCGCTTCTTTTTACCTAATGGTACTTTCTCTATCCTTGTTCTTTCATAGCTTAAATTAAAGCTCCTTTTTTTGTTGAAAAAAATTGGGAATTTTTTGTTTTGTATAAAGTTTTGTTTTTTAAGTTGCTTGATGAAAAAATGTAGGAGAAAACACAATAGGCTATGTTTTTTATGTGTGTAAAGTTTTGTTTTTTGAGGTGATTGATGAAAAAATGTGGGTGGATTTGATATAATACACATGAATTGAAATGTTTGTTTGGTAATTGTTGCAAAAGTGAAGTTTTTGAGATTGAAGGAGAATGAAGAATTTCTTTTCAATCTAATTTGATTTCGAATGCGAAGTGATCGAATAAATGCTTGATTGATAACTTATACTGTGGTTTTGTGATGTTAGCATTGTTGTGATTCATGTGTGTTTCATTGATTCACTCGGCTAATTTCTTGGCCGTGCTGTGTCATCAAAGTTTAGTTAATTAGTTAGTTTAAATTGGATGATTAGAAGCTTAAACTTAAGTTAGATATATGACCCTTTTTTCTGCCATGTGTTGAAATTTTACTTACAAGATCAAACCACTAATTATTAAAGAGGCTTTGGTTTTGGTTCCATGTTAGTTCACTTCTAGACCAGAAGATGAGGAAGGTTGTTCAAATATAAATTTTGTGGATTATATTATGGAAATTTATGCTGCTTCTAGTCTGGTTTCCTGCTTGATTTTTGTGCATATATATTAGTCATGGAAAATATGAACATCAAAAGGGAATTCAGGGATGGAAAATGATACCCAATATATCTATATAGGGGATTCAGTTACTCTAGGAATATGCTTGGTCTAAACTTATTTGCTTAATAACATTTTGTAATGCATATTTTAAAATTCCATCCATTGAATATCAGTAATATCAACGATATAATATTTTTATGTTGGTTATGCAATAATGTTGTTGAAATCGCAATTTAACTTGTAAGATTGCATGATTTTACTATCTTAATCTTCTGGAGCGAGTTGAATCGTGTACAAAAATGCATTCTGGGTAAGATCATTGTGCCACTGGGATCCCATTTCAAATTTTAAAATCATACACATTTTGCAATTTTGCTGTGCCAGATTCGAGTCAGGTTTACATGACCCAGTTAATTAAAAGTCCTCAAAATCCTAAAATAACACATGAACGAGAAATGAAATTGAGAGAGAGAGAGAGAGAGAGATTACCACTGATACAAATACAATGCACCCTGTTTCTCTTGTCTCTCGCACAGCTCGATCTTATTGATCTTAGTTTCTGTCTCGCACAGCTCGATCTTGTTTATCTTAGTTTCTCTCTTACACAGCTCACTGTCTCTTTCACATTCGCAACCCTCTTTGCCTCTCTTGCAGCTCTATGCCTCTCTTTTTGTCTCTCACATATCCAGGCTCCGAGTATTTTCTTATGTGGAGTTGTATTATGTTTGAGCTTAAGTATTTTATTTGTGGACTTGCTTGTATTATGTTTATGAGCTTATCAAACTTGAGTATTTTCTTTTAGTGATTTGATTAATTAAGACTCGTGAAATTGTGATTATGAAATTTCATTTGCATGCACTATACATTGAGTATTATTTGCATTTTGGTAGGATCATACAATTCTTGTTACAATCTTGCTACTCCATCCCAATCCTTGATAATTATTTTGGTAGGATCTTACGATCCTTGCCACAATCTTACAGTTTATAATTTTGTACCTCCTCTCAATCCTAGGCAATATCTCGCTTTTCACAATATTGTTAAGTGCATGCAAAATTTTAGACATTGATGTAAAGCTGTCTAATGAAGTTTGAAGTATTAATCTGTTTTTAAATTGTATGAAATTATGTTGTCAAAAAAAAAAATTGTATGAATTTATGTTTCATTGACCTTGACCTACTTATTAAGACCTTTCAAACCAACTATTGAATGTTGATGAAAATTCAATGGCCATAAAAAGTTATTAAGTAGATTGAGTTTTGTAGTTTGACAAAACTTTTTCCTATACTGATTGAATCTCTATCTATATCCTCAAATGGCCATATGATTTGTTATGCTTAACATTTCTATTACAAAGTGTATCTCTCGTACTAGCTTAAATATAAGATGATGTTCTATAAATTTTAAGCAATTTACATCCCTCTAGAATATATTTTTCATGTTAGTATTTATTCTCGTTCTTCAGGGGATAATTCTTCATCAGATGATCCAATGATTTTATTCCCAAAAAGGACATTTCAACCTAGCACTATCCGGCGAAAGAGGAATCATGGTTTTTTTGCTCGGTAAATCTTATATTTTTGTCCTGATGTCTCCTTTATTTTATTAAATATTCCCTTCATTCTTAATTATAAGCAAAAATGGGTCAAAGAAAGTTGATGTATTTGGTTCAAAATCTGGACCAAATCCATCAAGTTTCTTGTACTCACTTTTGCTTATAATTAGGAATGGTGGGAGTATAAATAAGAAAAGATGATTGTTTTAGCCTTCCTTTTCTTTTACATGCATGTCGGTGTTGGTAAATTTTAAAAATGTGGAGAATGTCACCATGCTTTAGGATACTCAATATGCAAGATCAAATACACAGACTAATATACATAGGATTTGAAGGAGCTGATCAATTAATGTCGTCACCTTATATGATTTCATTATACCTTCTATTGCTTAGATCTCTTGGCTTGTGGAATAAGTGAATAACTTGGAAATCGTGGAGAATATTTGAAATCTTTTTAATGTTAAAAAATAAATTAAAACCTATATAGAGATTGTTTCTTGGAACAGGACACCACATTGAATATTGTTGGCTATGTCTCTACACCATAAAGGTTAATTTTTTTCTTTTGCTTGAGCAGGAAGGCAACCAAGGGTGGCAGAAAGGTAATTGCTCGAAGAATAGCTAAGGGTCGGTTTAGAATTACAGCTTAGTGTCATTGACTTCAGAGGCAACGATGCAACATAGCACTTTAGTGCACTTGATGATAAGACTCGGTAGAACAAGGTGAAACATGAGTTCTGAGTATAGTCTGCCATGACCAAATTTTCAGGCAACTACCATGTATGGATATATTATGATTCCGTTTATTGTCTTTTTGGCGTTGCCCTCATTTTGCAATAATATGTAACTCTTACTGCTTGATGATAGAGTGTGATTGATTTAACTAAATTTGAAGTAGAGAAAAATTGAATTTCTTATATTAAACCATGTTCAATGGCAATTCTTATATTTTAGTGTAGGTTTATATTAGAGGTAAGAACTGGTTCATACAAGTTTCATTATTGAAGATGGATGATGTGAATGCCTTGTATAAGAATTGTTCTTATTACAATTGGTTCTTAATCATCAAAAGTTGTGAAATGCATTTTAAAGATGAGGTATTTTGTGAATTTGTGAGATCTATTTTAAGCTCTTAATGAAATGTATTATTGGAGTGAAATATTATAAATTTAAGATATACTAATATTTTTGAGTTGCTACTAATTGGATTATCAAATTCAAAATACATTGAGTATTGCTATATGTGGCGAAGGATAGGCTTCACGAACCTCCCAAAACATAGTGTACTTTCGCTATTTAGGACAACATAGTGTACTTTCGCTATTTTTAACGAAGTATGTATTCGCGATATGCAACATTTCTCAATTACATTTTATCATATCAAATGTTTTTCAAAGAAAACAATTCAAATTGATGCAAATTGTACACGCAAACATCTCTAAATATATGTTATTTTAATATTTAAATTGGATATTTTTTGTTTTAAAAGTAATCTAAACTAAACTACGAACACCCCTACATAACTGTGCTTAGGTGTTTCCATTTCTTCAATATAATCCAGAGTAACTTTCTGTGCTCAATGGACAATCTTCCATGTTCATTTGAGGTATGTATCCCATTGTGTTATCTTCGGTTGTAGTAGCTATGTGCACTATGTGATTGATGTGATGAAGATAGTATAAGTTTATGTTTTCTTATTTAAAACTAGAAAAGTTTGTATGTGTAATTCGATTTCATCTCTTATATCTCTGTTGGCAGAATCCTAAGTAGCAATTACCAATGTCAATGAGGAATCCACCAAAGGAGACCTTTGTTACAAATTTACATAGATTTAACTTCAAATTATTTGATATAAAAATGAAATGTTACTCCTTCCCTTTTTTGTTTTACTACTCCCTTTTTAAATGTCGTTACTTTCTATTTGTCGTTTTTTAACATCTCCAAAAGTTTTTTTAAGAAAAAACTAATGGGAGTGATGTCGATCTTTTACTATGAGACTTTTTTTTTTTTTTTGTCAAATAATCTCGTAGTTAAAATTTTATTTTTTAAAATGAATTAGAGGAAGTATTAGAGATCGAACTATAGTCCCAATATACTCTTCTTCTTTTTTTATATTATAATTCTTAACTTTTTATACTCCCATTGTCTCAGTTTATAAGCAAAATACTGCACTTGGGAATATTAATATTTGAAAAATGCATTATTCATTAAGTGAAAGATGTTAACCAAATAGTTAAAGATACCACAAGCAAGGATCATGCATATATAGCCTAATTGACTGCAAATAAGTTATGACCCTTTTTAGATCGTTGTGTAATATTTTAGAGGTTGTTGCAAGGAATGGCGTCGTAGCTCAGATCATATAGCCTAATTGACTGCAAATAAACTATGACCCTCTTTAGATCGCTCTGTAATATTTCAATGGTTGCCGCAAGGAATGACATGGTAGCTCCTGAAGAAGTAATAACTATCAAAGCCATAGGTGGATCATTTTTATTATTTTTAAGATTTATTTTTACTTACTTTTATAAAATTAAATTGAATTTAATTTGTTCGATATCTCTTCTTTCTCTGTAATCAATAACCAATAAAAAAATAATTTTACATTTTTCTATCCCATGAAACTTATTTCAAGAAAAACATAAAATATAATACTTATTATGTTTGTTTTTCTTAATATATATAAGTGTAAATTATTGTTTTTTTATTTTTAATTTAGGACAAAGGGAATACCAGTAAGGAAAAACTTTTTATAAACTTTTTTAGTATCTAATTTCTTTACAATATGAGACTTGAAATACACACAATACAACCTAATAAACATATGTATACCATATGATAGGCAACAAGTCAATATATAGGGGCATATCTCAAACAAAGCCTCAATTTGAATGAATTTAGATTGACCTATCAAGCAAAAAATGTTGCCATCAAAATAATCTTGTTTGGATACACCTACTTGCATGACAACAAGTAGGGACGTCCTCCAAAAAACTTCCTTTTTTGACAAATAAATTTTGATTGTACTAGTACTTTTTTTCTTTCTTTCTTTCTAGAGTGTGCCTTGCTTACCAAATACTCAACTATATTTAGGGGCAGCCTTTTATCTTCTTATATCACCTTTTGCTGAATTCCATGTGACTAAAAAGACTCAAGAAAAGGCAATTATATATTGAAACAAATTTAAATGCAAAATAAGGTCCAACATCACCTTTTATGAGACGCCCTAAAAATAATACTCCCTCATGTCTCTTTTATAAGAAACAAAAGTAAAAAAAAAAATTATTTATTTTTATAAGAAACTTGACCAAATTTTTAAATGTTTAAATTCACTTACGCCCTTATTTATAATGAGAGAAAAAATTAAAAATAAGTAAGTTAGTTGAATTAAGAGTAATTAAATAGGGGTATATATGAAACAAATTTAAATTTATAAGAGTATTAAATGAAAATAACTATGCACAATGTGTTTTATTGATCTGTGTGATTTTTTCAAAGTGTTCATTGTAAAAAGGACCAGGTTGAGTAAGAAAAAAGCTAACATGTGCCACTAAGAAATTGTATTGAAAATTGCATATTTTAACTCTTTAAATGTTAAAAATTGTTTTATTCAAGATAGAATTACTATTTGACATATCCTTAATTAACATACTCCTAAGAAAAATTTCTCATCCCACCTACCCACTTTCTCACTCATCCCCTGTTTTTCCATTTTTGCCCTTGGTCAAAAAATTCGAAATGCTTTTTCCGAATATTTTTAGTTCAAATTTGGAAAAAAATCGGAAAACACATTCCGAAGTTGTGTTTAAAGGCAAAAAAAATTCGGAAAACGCGTTCCGAAGTTTTTGACCAAGAGCAAAAATGGAAAAACAGAGGGGTAGATGAGAAAGTGAGTAGGTTGGATGAGAAATTTTCACTCCTAAAAGTACATGAGAGTCATTATAATGAGCTCTTAAAAGTTAAAAGTATCTAAACATATAAATGTTACTATAATAATACATGTTTTTATGAGACATACTATATTTTACAAAATGTTTAAAAGAATATATATATATATATATATATATATATATATATATATATATATATATATATATTATAAAATAATATTTTTATATTTGACTCTTAATATATATTTTTAGAGAAATGCTATCTCCAAACTCTCTCACAAACTCCTTCTAACACACTCCACTATATTGGTCCACGTTGCACCTTTTATGCAATTTAAAAAGGTAATTAATATTTTTTTTATTTTAATTTTTTTACTATAATAACTGCTCACGCGTTGTATGTAACCCACAATTCCCGCAAAAATAGTCTTTTTCCCTTGGCGCCACTGTGAATTCTCCTTGCCGCTACACAAATTGCAAGTTGTTCTTTTCTCTGTCAAAAAATTGTTGATGCATGCTACCATCACCTGTTTCGAAGACAACCAACATCTACAAGTTTTATATTTCACTACTACTTTCACTCTGTTATTATCTCTTAATTAAAGTAAGTTGAGATAAATTACGGGTTGATATAGAACTCTATGGCAATAAATACGTAGCTTGTAGACTATCAGTTTTAGCATATAATTTACTATTGTAATATATTTTTTATTTTGATGTTATCCAACCAACTTTATCTTAAATTTATTCTTTTACGTTTGGTATACTATAATTAGTTATTTTTGTTTTTAGTAATATATGGTTACTTGTTTTATAGTATAGGAATTCATGGAAGTTGATGGAAATGGAGAGCATGTTGTTGATGGGATTGAAGAGCAAGCTTTCAATGAAACTGCCGACAATTATTCATGTGCTGTTGAGGTTAATGATAAAGAACCATACACTGGAATGAAATTTGGTTCACAAGAAAATGCTCATTCATTTTACAGGGATTATGCTAAAGTTGTCGGGTTTGGAATATCAACTAAACATAGTCGTCGTTCAAAAGCTTCGAGACAGTTTATTGATGTGACTTATGCTTGCACAAGATATGGGAAGCAGCGGGAATCCATTGCACAAAATCCACGTCCTTGTTTGAAGGTGGAATGTGAGGCTAGCTTACGTATAAAAAGAAATTGTGATGGAAACTGGATTGTTCACAATTTCATTAAACATCATAACCATGAACTTTTTCCAGGATATGCACATTATTTTCCTTGTCACAGAGGAATCAATAAAGCTCAAAAGCATTGTATTGAAAATTGGCAACATGCTGGAGTGAGAACAAGCCAAATTTACGATGCAATGGCCAAACAACATGGAGGATATGAAAACATTGGTTGCTTGGAGAAAGATATCAGAAATCATTTAGATAAAGGTCGGCGCTTGGCTTTAGAATCAGGAGACGCAAATGCAATGTTGGAGTGTTTTATGCACATGCAAGAAGAAAACCCAAAATTCTTTTATGCAATAGATTTGGATGATGAGGATCGTATAAAAAATGTATTTTGGGTTGATGCAAAAGGTAGAGATGACTATCAAGAGTTTGGAGATGTGATTTCGTTTGATACCACATATATCACAAATAAGTACAAAATGCCATTTGCTCCTTTTATTGGTGTAAACAATCACTTTCAATCAAGGTTACTTGGTTGTGCATTACTCTCAGATGAGTCCACACATACTTTCACATGGTTGATGAAAACATGGCTCAGAGTAATGGGTGGAAAACCTCCGAATGCAATTATAACTGATCAAGATAGAGCAATGAAAGCATCTATTAAAGAGGTATTTCCTAATACTCGACATCGTTTTTGTCTTTGGCATATACTTCGTAAGGTGCCCGAGAAGCTTAGTCATGTATTGAGTAAACATGGAGACTTCATGATATATCTCAACATATGCATTTATAAGTCTTGGTCAAAACAACAATTTGAAGATTCATGGCATGAAATGGTAGAAAAATTTCAACTATCGAAAGATGTGTGGATTCACTCTTTATATGAAGAACGTGAACATTGGGTTCCTGTTTACATGAAGGATACTTTTTTTGGTGGCATGTCAACTACTCAGAGATCAGAGAGCATTAATTCATTTTTTGACAAATATGTATGTAAGAAAACTACATTACGGGAATTTGTTGAAAAATATAAGGTTGCTTTACAAGATAGAGAAGAGGCGGAAATGCAAGCTGATTTTAATACATGGCACAAACAACCTGTTCTTAGGACTCCATCACCTTTTGAGAAGCAAATGTCAATGATTTATACACATGAAGTCTTCAAAAAATTTCAAGTTGAAATTTTGGGATTATCTGGATGTCGTATTGTGAAAGAGCATAAAGATAATCAAGTTAACACTTTTAAAATCTTTGACTTTCAGAAAAATGAAGAGTTTATTGTAGAGTGTAATGTATCAAAAGAGGAAATATCATGCATATGTCACTTGTTTGAGTATAATGGATATCTTTGTAGACATTCATTAATGGCACTCCAAGCTGTTGGTGTATTTGCTGTCCCGCCACATTATATATTGAGAAGATGGACCAAAGATGTTAGAAGCAAGCATCACAAAAGGAAAAAGAAAGATGTTTGTTCTAGTAAGGAAAGATATGATCATTTATATGAAAATGCTATAGAATTGCTTGAGGAAGGATCATTAAGTTTTGAGAGTTATGATTTTGCATGTCATGCACTTGAAGAGGTCCTGAAACAATGTGTAACTATCAATCAATCTTTGAAAATAGACAAGGAAAAAGTTAGTCATAACAATTTACATGAGAAGCCACTACGTGATCCTCAAGAGAAAAAAACAAAAGGTGCTCCAAGAAGAATTAAGAGTGGAATAGAGAAAGGTCGTAAAAGAACATCTAATGATAAAAAAAAGAAGGTTAGAAGATTTCCACTTTATCAAAATTTCTACAATGATCTTATTTTAACATGATTTTCTCATTGTTGTTATATATTTGATGTCATTTGAAGTGATTTGAAGTCTGTCATTGTTTAAAGTGAAATAATATCTCACATGATGAAATCAAAGTTGCATCAACAACGATGGTATGACATTATACTTAATGTTTTGGCTATAAGATGCATTTTGAATTTCACCTAATTGTCTTTCATTTTCTCATTTTCACAGGCAAATCAAGAGTGTTCGAGGAGTTAATAAAGTTGTTATAGAGATTTGTTTTGTAGGATTTTTTATTGGATTTTTGTGCAAACTAGATGATTTTACTGCATTTGGTAGTGTTGATTTTATAATTCAGCTAGATCTCTTCACAGACCATATATTGTTACTTATATATACTTCTTAATTTATATTCAAATATTGTTTGCAGTGGCAGTTTGCATTCAAGACGTACACTATGTTTTAGTCCAAGAGTAGCTGATAATTAGTGTCTCGATCAACTTGTCTGGTTTACTTAAACAATCATTCAAATATTTAAAATGTGAAAGTTAGCTTCATCACTCTTCATTGCCTGCACAGATTATCCAAGTGACTATTTTTACGGGAATTGTGGGTTACATACGGCGTGTGAGTAGTTATTATAGTAAAAAAATTAAAATAAAAAATATTAAATACCTTTTTAAATTGCTCAATCAGTAACTAATTAGATGAGTCATAAAAGGTGCAAGGTGGACCAATATAGTGGAGTGTGTTAAAAGGAGTTTGTGAGAGAGTTTGAGGATAGCATTTCTCATATTTTTAAGACTCATGTTAACATTTTTCAGAAAATAATTATTGAGAAAAAAAGCCCTATATCAGCACGAGTGTTTTTGTGAACTTCCTTTTTGTTAAAAAGTTCTTGATAACTTTAATTTTACTTTGCTGCAAAAATGAAATGATTGAAAAACAATTATCAATATCATACTCGATGATTTTTCTAGATTATCTTTTCAGAATTGTAGATTTTTTTTTCTTCTTCTTTTATTACAAAAAACATTAATTTAACAACCAATAAAAATTAATTGCATAAATAAATTTATTTATGTGTCTGATTGTTATTAATTTTTTTGTGTCTGATTCTCGTTATTGAATAAATTATAGTCTCAACTTTTTTTTAGAGAAAGTGACTTTGCTTCATTTATAGTACTAAAGAAAAAAATGTTCGTATAGGTCCCTTAAAGATATTTACGTTAATCAGTTTGGTCTTATTCAGACCATTTTTTAGGGATCAAACTGATTAACGGAGATGTCTTTAAAAGACCTATTCGGACATTTTTTTTAAGGGACCTATTTAGACCTTTTTTAAATCAAAAATATTTTTAAGGGATCATTTTATTAATTAAGTCTTTAATTTAATTTAGTGTCCATCTTAATGACAGATTAATTCGATAACCAGTCCTCCCACTATCCATCAGTGGAGACCCAATTAAAGTCATAGCTGATAAAACTTTATATGGATTGACCAAAACGCAAAAAATTGTATCAGAAAAATTCAAACTGACACTTAAAAATAGCACACTTTGCGAGGTCCTAAGTCTACGGTACACCACCAGGCCAAGAGGGTTTATGTTACCACAAAATCATAGAATTAAATTATTAATTAATGTATTAATATCATGACTCTCACATTGTACCTAAAAAAAAGTCATGACTCTCGAGAGAAATTTTGGTTGAAATAAGAAAGTTCACCTTGTGAGTTCAATATATTCTTCGAGAAAAATTTGTCACAATTAAAATATGGCGAAAACTTCATGTATGTCTCTTGTACATAATAGAACTTGCCATATATATATATATATATATATATATATATATATATATATATATATATATATATATATATATATATATATATATATATATAAAATGTACTCATTATTTTTTGATCAAAATGTGTTCATAGTAGTATTTTATAAATCAGCGCACAAAAATTTAATAAAAATATGATTGAATATTTGCAAAATTTTGATAGATTTCAATAAATAATTTTTTATTTTTAAAAAATTGTATGCATAATTTTTAAGACGAATATTTCTATATTAAATTATTGGCTTAATTATACATTTGATTTTTTATTTATTTTAAGTTTCAAGTTAGTCTCTTATCTTTAAAAAGTTTCATGTTGGCCCATTACGTTTTCTTCCGTTGCATTAGTTAGTCCTCCCGTCAAATTTTAGGTTTCAAGTTTATCCTTATTTAATTTTGTTTTTTTAATTAAAATAAAATGACATGGAACATGAGTGGGACCAAACTTAAGGGACCAACTTAAAACTTTTAACTTTTGAAACTTAAAAAAATGATAAGGGACCAACTTAAAACTTTTACAAGATAAAGGACCAAACTAAAACCTAAAATAAAGATAATGGACTAAAAATGTAATTAAGCCAAAATTATTTAACATGTAACATTCGAACACATATTAACGTTCTTTTTCTTTTTCTTATAATAATGATAAGTAGAGTATTCACATTAAAAAGTATTTATCCCATAAGATAAAATTCAATATAAATTATGTTGGGTCATGTAGGGTCCGGGAATCATCACATCGGGCATTGAACAAATTGCACAAGTGAGTTGGACACTACACTTTAACCCAAAACCTTAAGGTGATAGGTTTATAGTTCCTCTCACTTATAAACCATTCAAACAATCATTGTTTCATCCGATGTGGGACTCAACTCGCACTTGAAATACCAACATCTCCCTCTCAAGTGTGAGTCCATCCATTATTTTATGGGTATGCTCTCCCTCGAACGGAAGCTTTTTCATCCACTTGTACCGCCGTTGTGCGCCATCAAGGTGACACTACACTTTAACCCAAAACCTTAAGATGATAGGTTTATGGGTCCTCTCACTTATAAACTATTCAAACATTCATTGTTTCATCCGATGTGGGACTCAACTCGCACTTGAAATACCAACATCTCCCTCTCAAGTGTGAGTCCATCCATTATTTTATTGGTATGCTCTCCCTCGAACAGAAGCTTTTTCATCCACTTATACCGCCGTTGTGCGCCATCAAGGTGACACTACACTTTAACCCAAAACCTTAAGGTGATAGGTTTATGGGTCCTCTCACTTATAAACCATTCAAACATTCATTGTTTCATCCGATGTGGGACTCAACTCGCACTTGAAATACCAACATCTCCCCCTCAAGTGTGAGTTCATCCATTATTTTATGGGTATGCTCTCCCTCGAACGGAAGCTTTTTCATCCACTTGTACCGCCGTTGTGCGCCATCAAGGTGACACGCCGCCTGAACACCCTGTTAGGAAGACTTTCAACACAAGGAACCGGATCAACACCACTCATCGGCTATGATATCATTGTTGGGTCATGAGGGGGTCCGGGGATCATCACACCGGGCATTGAACAAATTGCACAAGTGAGTTGGACAGTACACTTTAACCCAAAACCTTAAGGTGTTAGGATTATGGATCGTCTCACTTATAAATCATTCAACATTCATTGTTTCATTCGATGTGGAACTCAACTCATACTTGAAATACCAACAATTAATAATTTATTTACAATTATAACAATAAAATTTTAAAAATAACACAATTTATTGCAACTGCTTATAAATTTTGGCTGGAAAGTCTATCTATATTGGTGCATGCTTCGGAAAGTTGTTATCAAATCATAAAGTATACTACTATTTATGATATAACTGGTCTCCTTTCGCTAGGCCACGTTTAAGGACACTTTAGTCTCTCCTCCGACTGACCAGAAGCTTTTGTCTTTGTATCCATGTCGTGTGTGATCCATAAATGTCAGAGAGATCTAGAGAGCAATGGAACAAATTAAACGTCGGCATATATCTCATATATATCAGACTTAGCCACGTAGGTCTCAATCCTGTGTCTATCCTTTTTGGCGTGGCTGAGCGAGCCTTGCTCCTCCTTTAGATGAATTTTTGGATCTTCTTACGATGGTGTGTTAAGGATGTTTAGTTTTTGGTGTGCTTTATTATATTGTTGTGCGTGTTTTTCGAGTTTGTTCGTTGTTGACGGAATGTATTTCTGGCATCCCTTTGTATTCTAACTTTTCTCTTATTCTTATTGCGTTTTATATATAATATATTTTACCATTAAAAAAAACAAGTCACATAAGTCTCAATAATTAACACTCATATATAATTTTATTATCCATTATAATGTATATATAAGTTAAACAAATCTTTCATCAAATACAAGTTTAATTTTATTATTGGATCAATAAAATTTACTATTATATAAAAATATATTAAATCATATTTCTATATATGTGACATATTTATAAACAATAAAAAGTATATCTTACTATTATACACATTAGACAAATTCACTTTTATATATGTATAGATGACATTGATGCATGTAATTAAATAGCAATACACTGCATGGAAGTCACAGTTAGATCAATGGAAGTGCCTGAACTAGTATGGTTGAGGTTATAATTTTTATTTTTTTTGTTTTTCACCACCAGTTTAATCTGGTTCGGGGTCAGTTCTGGCATCAAGTGGTTATAGCCCCCTTCCGATCGCAGTTGCGGGGGTTCGAACCGCAGTCCTACCAAGTTCAGCGTCAATCACCACTGAACCAAATAACGATTGGTAGGTTGAGGTTATAAGAGTAATGGAAAAGGATATGTATGTTAGTCAATGTATACGTTAGATGATTAAATGCATTGAATCATTTTTTACACTCATGTGAAGAAATATACGTTAGATGATGAAATGCATTGCATAATTTTTTAGGTATTTCAGTTGATGCTAACCAGAGGAGAAGGACTATATATGACAACCTATCATTGATTTTAGGGGAAAAGGCCTTTGTGTTTGGAATGGTTGCAATTGTATATCTATGTGTTACGGGTAGAGTAACTCTTATCAATTCGGTTCTTTTTAGTTTATTTGACTATTTTTTTCTTCTTTTTTAAGGCGTCGATTTGTGTGAGAAGAGATTTGGGTAGCATTTAAAATAGGGTATTTATGGATATACAAGAGAGTGCTTTGAAGATGGTATGGTTGAATGATGTTTCATTTTTTGGTTTTGATTCATAGGTCGCGTAGGAATGCATGTTTATTTAGTTTACTCTAATTGGTGTAAATTAAATGTGTAATAGCCTCTTAATTTTATTTTTGAGAAGGCTAAAGTATTATAGCCCCTTAATTGCTTTCAATTCTTTTCTTTCTAATAGTAAGAATGCATCTAAGGTGTTTTCTATCGAATTGTAAATACATCTTTTACTTCTTATAATTCAATATTGTAATTGTAAAAAATGCATTTAATCATTATATAGATAACATCACACACATACATAAATTACCAAAGATACTTGAAACCCTACTATTACAAACTATCAAGAAGAGAGGAAAAAACGAAAAACCAAAACATAATTTTAAATACAAATAGGCGGATCAATACACAACTTCTTAGATTATGACTCTTTTTTTTTTTCTGAAAGACAAATAGATAAATATGTATAACAGATAAGACAGTCAGAATACAGAGTAAGGAGCAGGAGTATCAGAAATACTCAAAAACTAATAAAAAAGATTTACAAAAGAAACACCAAAAAGAACTCCAGAAAGCAACAAATCACCAAAACCGCTCAAAGCAACCACCCAAAATGGGAAAGAGAAAAGGAAAAGCCAACAAAGTGCGGACACCTCAAGAGATACCACTCAACAGGAATTGTAATCGAATTGATTAGCTTCCAAAGTGTGATCTTGTGAATAAATACTACTTGATGTGTAGCCCTGAATTTTTATTGTAGCTTCATGAGCTTCAAAATTAGATGATTCTTGGAAGCTACAAGCATAATCCTCATGGCTTTGATCATTGAATAATTTAGGCACAATTGGTTGATCAAATTCAACCAAGTGATGATGATCATGACACTTATCATATTGTTGCATTAATTCAATTGGGTTGCTACAAGCATAATAATCCTCAAAACTTTGATCACTCATTTTAGGCACAATGTATTCAAGTTCAAACAAGTCATCATCATGACATTGATCATATTGTTGAATTAATGTAGTTGGGTTGATTAATTTGTCAACAATATTTAGTGAGGTGGTATCACTTTTAGAAATTTGATTTTCTTGATTTGAATTGAGATGAAGAGGTACACAATCCATTGAACATGTATCTTCATAACAAGGAGGATTAAATATTGGTTGTGCTATTTCTGGAACTGGATTTTGAATATGAAAATTACTTTGTAAATTTTGAGATGAGGATGGAAAGTATAGGTGATCTTGATGATGATATTGATAATGATTGAAGGGGATGTGAACATTAGAAAATGTGTTGAAAGATGGAATAATATTGTGAGAAAGGATTCTCTTCTTTACCGATGAATTCCAAAAGTTTTTCACTTCGTTGTCTGTTCTACCTGGTAAGTGTTTGGCAATTTGAGCCCACCTATCCAAAATAAGTGTCGTTATAGTTTTTTATACATGTTAAAAAAATCAATAAATAAATAAATAAAAGAGCATTGCAATTTTAAAAAATTATATTTATCAACTAGTATTAGTTTTAAAAAAAGAGCATTGTCAATAATAATAGAGCATTGTCAATAATAATATTAAATTATTGGTATATTTGAAAAACAAATTAAATATCACGATTTATAGGAATATTGTATTTTATATGCAAGTCTGACGTTCGAACTCGTAATCTCCTGCTTATTCGAATAAGTGAAAAATCTTAATTAAATACCGACAGACAAAATCTGTCTCTAATTTTCATCGGTATTTAAACTTTTTCTAGTAGTGAATTCACCTCAAGAGGTGAATTTGTAGTCATTAAGCTACTAAAAAAAAAAAAAAACCTTATCAATTTAGTGCTATATATATGTAATGGATTTATATATCATACCTATTGCCTAGAATGCTGTGGAGTTCTATAATGAGTGCAGCTTCTTCATTAGAGAAATTTCCACGTTTCAAATCAGGTCTTAGATAATTTATCCATCTTAATCTGCAACTCTTTCCACATCTTTGAAGACCTAAACACATCATGATATATATAAATGAATATATAAAAAAACAAAAAAAAGTTTTGAGAATTATTCAATGAAATAGTAGTGAGTGAGTTTAAAATTTAATAAATAAATTTTCTTTTAATACTACCAGCCAGTTTTGGAACAGAGCTCCAACAACCTTGTCCATGAGTTGTGATGTAATTGATGAGTTTTTCATCTTCTTCTGGTGACCATAGTCCTCTTTTCACCTTCTCTTTGTGGCAACAAGTGTGTGCCATGATGTCTCTTGTTTCTTTTTTTTTTTCCTTAGTTTGATCAATATAAGTCTCAAATTACAAATATATCCAATAGGATAACAACAAGTATTAAGCTGTTTTGGTATTATTTGAAAAATGGTAAAAGAAATGACAGTGGAAAATCTAACTTCTATATTTGGCTTTAGCTTAAGAATAGAATAGGTTGCAATATTAAATTATGAAAAGATTGGTGTGAGCAGAGTACATTGAAAAGGATGATATATATATATGTATATATATATGTGCAGAAATTGTGAGGACACTAAGGTGGTGAAATCAATGTAGAAGTTGTACAATGGTGGCCCAATATAAAGGTTTTTGGAAATTAAAGAGATACCGGTAATAAATAGAGGGTTAAATATGTTTTTAATCCTTATAATGATTTACCTCTTAAATTTAGGGCATGTCTGTTTCAGATTTAAAACAGTAAATTTTTTTTTGTATTTTTGAAAATTTATTTTGTAAAATCGTTTTTTAAAATACTACAACTTTTTTATATTTGTTTTTTTTTAAAAAAAAATTAAATATTAATTTTGACATCATATAACATAAACATACATTATTGAAGATCAAAACATAGTCAAAATCACAATTTTTTCAAAAAGTTGTATTTCAAAAATGATTTTTATAAAAATCTATTTGAAATAGTTTCAAAATTATGTGATTTTTCGAAATTTTGATATCCAAATTTTTTTTCAATAAAATCATCAAATGCTTAAAATAACATTTTAAGAATAACTATTCAAACCAAATTTTCATTCGAAGCTTTTATAAAAAATTTATTTTCAATATTTTTTTATACAAAATTATTTAACACTATAAGAATCTATTTTAAAAAAATCGATAACAAACAGACCCTTAATTTATCTTTGTCAGTTTTTTTTTTAATGGAAAAATATACTACGTATTATATATAAAACGCAATATAAATAAGAGAAAGTTCAGAGTAAAAATTAAGGGTACTAGAAGTACATCCCATCAACACCAAATAACCTCTAAAAAATACACACAGTTATATAAGAAAGCACTCCAAAAGCTAAACAACATCCGTAACCAACCATCACAAGAAGATCCAAGGACCCATTTTTAGGAGAGACAAGTATCAACTACCAAGAAGGACAAACACACAGGAGGCCTCCAATCAACGAGACCTCACAAAGATCCAACTCAACACCCCGATAAACTCTGCTAGTTCTAGAAAAAAATAGGATACATGCCTCACTTGTATATGGATTATTTGAACTAATCGTTAGTTGGTCCAGTAGTGATTGGCGCTAGCTAGACTTAGTAGGAAGGACCACAGTTCGATCCCCCGCAACTACGATAGGGAGGGGGCTGACCTTCGAACCAAATTAGGCGTTTCAGTGGGTCGGATAAAAGTGGTGAAAAAAAAGAAGATAATTTGAAGAATGAAACGGTTGTACTTACAATTAATAGTAGTTAAGCAAATCATTGTTCTTAACTATTTGATTTCATTTAAACTATACTATATATGGGTGGATTATTCTATTAAGTTGTAGTAGTTAAGAAAATCTAGCATGCATGTATAAATTATAAAATACTCCCGCAGCGATCCAAGTCCAACTAACAAAAGTGTGGGTGAAGAGAGTACAGGGACCTATGCTTGCACAATTAAAATTAGCTAGCTACTGTAAAAGTCTATCTAATTTTATACAACTTTTGGATCAAGTGGTTTCAAAAAGCCATTGTGTGAAAGCTAGAAAACTGTCTCCAATGAAAATAGGATTAAAAATGCGCGCAGACAAAGTCAAGAGCATTATTCACAAATCTGAGTTTTGTAGTATAATCATACACACTTATATATAGAAAATGTGTTACACTTTTGATCAACTAATACAAGATTACTAACTCCTAGGGTAGTTATAACAGATTAGTTAGTAGTTATGAGGCAACGCTAACTAACTTGCTTTTCAAGTCACTTCATTGTCCTTCACTTTGCTATCATTATCATCCCCTAAAAAGTCATTAGGTTTAGTCTATTGGTGAAGATTTTGAGTAGTATGCTAGAGGTCATTGGTTCGATCTCCAATTTCATTGTAAACTAAAAAAATCATCCTTCTTGAACTGGAATGTACCCGATACCGATACGTATCTGATGGATACGTATTTGATACTTTCTGATACGTATCAAAGAAATATCCAATGATTAAATTTTATTTTTTAATAAAAAAATACTAGACGCGTTTATGATACTTTCCGATATCTATTTTAGTTGTTCTTATATATTTTGCATATATATATATATTTAATCTTTTATTAAAGTATCTTGGCTTTGTAAACTGCTAGATGGTCCTGCATAAAAAAGATTTTGTTGAAATATCTACAACATAATTCTTAGATGAATCTGGAAGCAAATGCAAGATTCCTACTTACACCTTATCGGTCCC
The DNA here is from genome assembly GCF_020283565.1 of Trifolium pratense. NCBI lineage: Eukaryota > Viridiplantae > Streptophyta > Magnoliopsida > Fabales > Fabaceae > Trifolium > Trifolium pratense. The sequence continues at coordinate 45,041,164 of NC_060063.1, read as the reverse complement.
TCCTAATACCAAATCATTTATATAAACTAGGAACCAAACTCATGATACCATATGAAAGCTAGAAAACTGACTCCATAAAAAGAGGATAAAAAATGCGCGCTAGCTAGCAAAGCTCAAATATATTATTCACAAATCTGAGTTTACTTTGTAACACAATCATAGACACTAGAAATGTGCAACACTATTAATCAACTAATACAAGATATATAAGAAATGTGTAACACTATGAGCTAACACTCACTAACTTGTTTTTCAAGTAACTTCATTGTTGTCCCTCACTTTGCTATCATTTTATTGTCAAGTAGCCTAGTAGCTATAATTTCACCTTTTAAGGTGAATAAGTGGGTGTATCGTGGTTCGAACCACGATCCTTGCAATAATATACAATGTTATGCTCACGGAAACTTCACTTTACTATCATTAACATACTGTTAAACGTAATAATCTCGCGTATTTTATTTTTACTATAAAAATCGCTTTATAATATGTTAAATTAAATAGGTATATATGCATATGTCAACATCAAATATTGGATTAGTGTTGACACCAAAATTGTAAAGTTTATGATATTGAGAAAATCTTGGTGTTAAATTTTGAAAAGAAGTAAAAAACTCATTTCGACGGTTTATGCGAATATTAATTAGAGTAGATTTTACCAATTTAATTGGAAAATGAATAAACTGATCGAAGATGCCAACTATATTTTAGTCGAAGATGCAAGTCTCAACTTTTATGTATGTTGGTCGAATCATGTTGATTAAGTTTGGTTAATTATTTTGATTGGCTTTGGTTGAAAAGATCAAAATATATAGCATTTATCAATATGGCAACAAGCAGGAAGCAACACGTGAAGCAAGGCAAACACATGCAAGTGGAAGTTATTTTTATTTGACTTGTAACTATGCCAAGTGTAAGGCTATGCTATTAGAAGTTATTTCCTGTTTTAACTTAGACCGTAGGATCTAGTGGTAGTTTTTCCTGCAAGGTCTATATATATCTGTTTGTAATAAGAACAAGGGGTTGAATCCTATTTTATGAAAGTCTTGCAACACCCACGCCGCGGTGGCAAACGGGTTCAAGGGACGGACATAGATGGATTCTAACCACTATTTACATTCAAATGTCACTTAATCTTTCAAGTCCTTTAAAGTTTCTGCACTTTATCATTTCATTGCAATTTATTTTCAGGTTCTTTAACTTTTATTTGCAAATCTTTTAACAAGTTTATGCAAATTTACTTTAATCCTTTTTGTATTTTAATCTGATCATTTGACTTAGTCGAATCAGTCTGTTTTTAATGCATTTAATGCAAATCAGACAATAAATGTTCAAGTAAAAGATGATGAACATTCATATTTTTCTAGAAAATAACACACAAATATGTTCCGAGATTTACTAGTTGATCTCTCAAGTAATTAATTTAAACTAGCGGTTGTTTACTAAAAATCAGTGTAAACAAATAGTAAAAAAACATAAAAATCAAATATTGAGAGATTCCGTTTAATTTAAACTTTTGTATGCTTTTTCGGCCATAACTTTAAAATTGAGTTATGAACAATTTTGTCGTTTAGCCTATTTTGGTGCTGAAAATATTTTATGGGTATCTATATAATAATCTTCTTTAATTTGATGAGGAACAGCTAAAGTGACACACAGTGTGTTGGTGAATCTGTGCGTGGTCCATTTAGAGCATGATTTAATTTTGATTATTGACTAAATCAATAGAGTAAGGACCAAACTAATAGTAGCTGTTGTGTTGCATCATTACATATATTGTGTTTAGACTTTAGACTAATGGACCACAAGATATATTTTCAATTAATTAATTATTTTTCTTTTCTTCTCATGTATGTCTAGCTAATAAGGCTAGTCATTCGAAATTCTAATCATGAATTGTTGTTTTACGAATACCAGAATCTTCTATAACACTCCGTCCATTCCTTAATATAAGCTCTCTTTGCAATTTTTCACGCTTATTAAGAAAAGTTTGTAGTGTAATAAATGTATACTTTTTGAGTATTACAATTACTATATTGTCCTTTGTGAAAAGATGTATTTATAGTTAATTTTACGTATTTCAATGCAAAGTAGGATTATGTTTGGAAAAGTAGTAATAAAAGTATCTAGGGAATTGAAAAGAGATTTATATTTAGGGACAAAATGTGCTTATAATTAGGGACGGCGAGAGTATATGGGCAAGCAGAGCTACAATGTGGGAGGGGGGGGGGTGTGGGGAGGGGGTTGTTAGCCCAAATACAATTGGGCTTTAAATAAAGAAAGCCATGTGACAAAATCTATGATCGTCTTTGCAATCACAAGCAATCATGGAAAATACCAATTAAAATATTAATGTCCAAAGTCATCCGAACAAATCGATAATAAGTCATGAATTTCCACTTTCATAATAAAGCCAATGTGAAATATTCTGATTTTTCACGTCATAACCTTTACGCTGATTTTCAAACATGAAATATACTGAATTAGCTCTTGCCTCCAAGGTGAGAACTATAGATAATTCTATAAGCTTTCCAACAAATAGAATACCTCAATCGTGTTATGGAGTCCGAGGAAGTTTGGGAGAAATAATGAGTCAATATTTCAGGACCACAAGAGAGGGAGATGCCACATCTCCACCCAAAATCTTAAAGCGTTAGATTAATGGGTCATATCTTTTATAAATCAAACATTATTCTTATTCATAGTCGATATGAGACTTAATCACTCACACTTAAAACCCAACAAATCGGACATCTATAACTCCTGATACAAGAAAAACAAGAGAGACAGGTCTAAATCTATACGAAAATAAAACTTTGAACCAAAATCAATTGGTTCTTTTTATTCTATTATTGAATTCGTTCTTCTTTTAAAGGGACATCATATATTAGGATCACATAGTGACACTTTGGCTATCACAATGTATCTTCACACATGTATTCTTGATCGAGTAATACACAACTCTCTTTCATCCAAACAACAAGAGCAATATATTTTGTTTGAGTAGTATATAAGGAAACCATAGATCGTTGATTAGCCTTCCAACTAATAACCGTCCCAAACAATGTAAACACAAAACCCGATAAAAGTTTCCGTGTAACCACATTCCCTGCATAGTCCGCATCTACTCAACCTTCCATAGCATCTTTCCCTTGAGTTTACAATGTGTACTTCAAACCACCCCTAAAAGATCCATTCAAATATCTCAAAACTCACTTCAAAGTTTGCCAATGAACGTCTATCTCAATTTTAGATGTACTCCAAAAAGCACTGAATTATATCATTGGATATTGTCATATTGTTGCCTATATGTCTCTAAACTATGGTTGTTTCGATTTTGGAATAGATCGTAGATACATCAATGGTATAGGCTTCTAGTCTAGCATATAATCCGCTTCTAGTCTAGCATATAATCCGGACGTGGATGAACAAATAAGAAGAGTGGCTAAGTGGATGATTATAATAAATTTGGGCCTTATCTTTCTTTTTATTGATCAGGTAACTTAATGATTAAAAATTTATTTTTTAAGATGAATTATTGAAAAAATTTAGGAACTCCGCTGCCTGTAAATATAATGTGATATTTTTACCCACCGAGTTATATCCATGAAAAATGAACCTTTGTATATTTACAATGTTGTGTGTGCTTTAAAATCTCAAGTTTTTTTTGTCAGTTTAAAGTTACTACCTCACGCGCGGGGTGCATAGATGCATATATAATGTTGAAACAAAAGGAGGACTTTCGCACTTTTGGCTATTGTCTCATGTGCGGGGCGCGTGGGCTAGCAACAGTATGAAACTGCATATTTCATAGAGATTTGAGAGCATCAAAGTTGAGTTTTTTGAAGTCCTATGATGACATCCGTCATATTAGTATTTTTAATTATAATTTTATAGTATTTTAGTAAATTTTTATTAGAAAACGAAGAAAGAATTTTGTAAAAACTTTTCATTTCTTGATTTGTATTTTCATTATTGTGAACAGTTACAATAAGCTCTTTTAAATAGAGCTGTAATCACTGATGACATGTGGCAATGCCACATCAACAATCTCTAACTAACCAAGTGTCAAATCAGCAAGGCCTAACCAACTGTTAACAACCTAGTGTCAGCTCAGCATTATACAACTAACTAGACTAATGTTTTATTCAATTTGTTACATTTTGATTACCAATCATATATTCTAATAGTTTTTAGGTGTATTACATGATCAAAGAGATGATTTTGCCCTCTTTTAGTACACAAACAAAAAAACTTTGGACGGTAAAAGAACGGCAACAAACATGCTTTTTTCATAAAGTTACACTTTATGCTTCTTATATTTTACGGTGAAAAGACTTTGGACGGGAATTTTTTTAGAGAGACTTGAAACCAAACACTCTATTAAGGAGAGAGGATCCCCTCAATTGGAAAAACACTTGAGAAAATATTGTCTTACATCTAGACCTTTAGAATATAAAATGAAAGAATTTTATAATTTCAATTAAATGGAGAAAAATGATTTAAGATTAGACAATTGAGAAAAAAAATATGAGAGAAAAAATATTGAGAGAATTTGTTCTCCCTTTAATTGAGATGTATCTTTAATACACAACTGTAAATTAAAGTGTGTATTTTTTTTTTCTCTTTTACATTATATACCCTTCTCATGTGTTAAACTTAAAGGATATATATATTGATCCAAACAATAAAACACCACCACGCCTACTGGCAAGTATTATTTTATTTTAGAGGTGAAGAAAATGATCGTTGAAATTTTTTAGTTGTTGCAAATTTCAGTTAATTATCATTCAGTGACATCTGATCAATCACTGTTGGGAAAGCAATCAGAAAGAATTTCCACACAATAAAAATTAAACAGGATCTTCAAACAATAAATATATAAAACTAAACAAAATTAACTCACAATAATATTTTACTACCAAATATGCAATAATATAATACTAAATCTGCAATTTTTACAAAGCAATATTGCAACCTAGCTATCCTATGAAGCACCGCGACACGACACGGACACTGCGACACGACACAGAGACTCACAACTACCCAAGTCCAATTCATCCAAAAGACTAGAGTCATTGTAGTAAACAAAACTCAATATAACTTTCCATATTTATCGGATGTCCCCGGGAAAATAATTTTCTATATTTATAATACTCTTCTACCTCTTTCTTTTTCTAACTACTAGATGTGAGACTTTTAAATGAGTATCCCATCGATAGACTCAAATATTATATCAGATTTTTATATTTCTCTTATTCATTTTTATAAAACCAACTTATAAAATAGTGATATCACTATTCTCAAAACCCGAATTGAATGGAATCAGATTTTGTGCTGTCAAATAAGCACACAGTAACACGCTGTTTTTATTTTAAACCGTCCGATTTGATTTTAATGGCTGAGATCAATTTGATTAAAAAAACTCAGTTTTTAATCTAAGCCGCCCGATATGAATTTAATGGACGAGATTAAAACTGAGTTAAACCGCGTGCTTTTTGGACCGTAGCAAATCCGGGTCCGAATTGAATGTAGTGATATTTGAAAAATTACCCTTAAACACATGGATGATTAAAAATATTAGGGTCATACTAACTAGTGCCCTGGGGACACTAGTTAAAAATAGAAAAAAAATTGCATTGAAAATAACACTTTATATTTTACAAATATTAACTAGACAAAAATTTTCAATGTAGTTTTGCTGCGCTTCCTTAACTAATGCCCTTGAAACACTAGTTAATATTTTTCAAAATAGACTTAATTAGTATTTTGATCCTTTAAAGAATTTTTTGATTTTACATTGATTCTTTAATGAATAAACGTTCAATTTTAGTCCCGTAAACGTTAGTGCGTCACTATTCATCATTAACTTCTTTACCATCTTCTGCCTTCCAATCTTCTTCATCATGTCAACTTCATTAAAAAAAAACCCAAAATTTAGAAGCACAACAACATGAACAAAATCCCCAAATATTTAAAAAAGGTTGTCATGAACAATATCTCAAATGAGTTGTCATGATTCTAAAAAACAAGATTTGTTGGGTCTGTTTGAAGATCTAAGTCTGGAAAATGAAGAAGATTTATGTTTCATTTTTAATTTTCTGGGCTGAAGGGTTTTTTTTTTCTGGATTGTTTAAAGCTGATGAAGATGAAGCATATGGGAGGGAAGAAGATGAAGAAATGGGGAATTTTTTTGAAGGAAGATATGAAATTTTGGGTTTGTTTGAATGAGTTGATGAAGGTGAAGAAGAAAGGGAAGGAAGACGAAGAAGAAATAGTGAATTTTTTTTACCAACGATGGTGCACTGCTAAATATGGTAGACAGACAAAATAATCTAGTGATTTTTTTTTTTTTCTTTTCAAATAGAACAAATGGTTAAGATTAAAAAATATATTGAAGTATATAGTAGACCACCTATAATGTTGGTCCACCTATAATGGAGGGAGTAGACACTATAATTTTTTTCACTTCACTAGTGTTTTTTAGGTACATTTTCACTTCACTATAGTGTGTGGACTTGCTTACGAGGTACTCAAAACTATAGGGCAGCCTTATATATTTTCTTTTTCACCTTTTGCTGAATACCATGTGACAAAAAGATCAAGCAAAAGCAATTGAAGCTGGGCATGGGTCATAAGAAAGATGAACCTTCTAATCTTCTATACGGTTTCTATCTATGGGATAGTGGAAAAAACTAATCTAAGAGCCCTTGATAAAGTAATAAAGTTAAGAAAATGTGTCTTTCATAGTTATGGGCCCTTATAAAATATAATTATTGAGGAAAGCCTTGCATGTCAGCACGAGGGTTTTTATGAACTTTTTGTCTACAATTTTTTAATACTACAAAAATGAAATGATTGAAAAACAATTAATTATCAAAGATTCAAAATCATAGCACATCAATTCAAATAAAAGGGGTATGCAATATGCATATAGATCAGCTCATGATTTCAATTTTGACCCCTCCACACTAAAGATAGAGATTGTGTGATTGAAAAGACTTGAGTTCTCATATATTATTCCCACATGTTCATACCTTATCGTCAATTCTTCGAATTTTAGAAAGACTTATGATAATTTAAAGTTCAAAATAAAGATAAATAAAATATAGTTAAAAATTATTTTATTTAAAAATTAAATTTAAATTCTTTAAATGATTTCTCTGTTGGTGAATATTATACGCTTGAGCTCGATTACTTGGTAATTAATTAATGCATACTGTTATAGAATTTGTCAAAATAAATAAAATTAAATCATAAAATTTAATTATTTAAGTATTGAGAATGTATAAAAGTTTCCTATCAATGTCTAGGCATAACAAGAGAATCCATACTTGGAGATATCCACATGAACCCGCTTTGAATGGAAAAATCCGAATTGATTGTGTTTGAATTTTTTTTTTTTTTAATATCAAAATACAGGGATATAGCGGGTTATGGGGACATCAGAATCTATTCCCGAACTTGTTCTGTTTATGTCAAAATTATATTTTTACCTCTCTTAATTTAGAAACTTTTTAACAAATTTTTAAATTACATTCATTTGTTTATTTTTATTTTTAAAGGGGCCCTTAAATAAGTCGTTTTCTCTATATTTTTTATAAAAAAAATAATTTAAATTGTTTAGGCAAGGTAATTTTGGGATTTTTACTTTTTATTTTTAATAAAATAAAATACAAGTTCATGCAAGAATATGACAAAACAATTATAAACTAACCCGATTAGATATGAAGTTCAATTTTTTTATCTCCATTGAAGAACGAAGATAACCAAATTCTATCAAAACATGTATGTCCCTTCCCCGACCCGTTGTCATATGTCCAATCAAATCATACTAATTAGTCTATACTTATAAAATTAACCATACTAATTTATCATTGTTTGATATCATAATATTAGTTTCCTACAAAAAATAAAATCATAATATTAGTTTAAAACGATGCACGTAATAAAATATACTCTCCAATGTATAATATTAATAATTGTCGCATTTGAAAATTTAACATAAATTAATAAAATATGATAAATAAAAGAAAATGATATGATTTTATAAAATTATTCATCTTAACTATTGCTGTATTTTTCATTGAAGGTGTGGGATGAATTGTTCAATTGAGTTGAGTTAAGAAGCAAAATGACTAGGGTTTAAGTCCTAGTAGAAAAATACCATCATTAACAATTAATTATTAACTTCGACATTTTGAAAAGAACAAATAAACTATAAAGGAGATAAATACTATCATTTATAATTAATTACTAACTTTAATACTTTTTAAAAAAAAACTATTAGTGCATTTCTGTTGTCATAAATATAAAGTAGAAATTAAATATCGTGGTTAAGGGTACAACAATTTTTTTTTGATAAGAAACAATATATTATAAAGGAGTACAAAGGGGTACTCATTCCCTCACAATATAAAGCAAATTATAGTTTGCTTTGAAGACATACAATAGGATCTAAACACCATTCAAAAAAAGTGAAAGAGGACTTACGGCCAAAACGACCCTTAAACCAAAACCAAGAAAAAGTTTTAATATCATCTACAAGTTTGGAAGCATCCGGTAAGGCTCCATTAAAAACAACATTATTTCTAAGCTTTCATAAGCACCATGTAGTGGCCAGCCAAATCAAATGACGAATCCGATTACCTTTTTTTGATTTAACCAAAGAACCAAAGGATAAAAAGTGATTCCAATCTTCCAAGCCTGCCGGTAAACTCTGTCCTAACCATCTATATATAGTTTCCCACACACCTTTAACAAAAGAGCAATTGAAGAATAGATGGGAACAGTCTTCCATATGCATATAACAAAAAATACAAGAAATATCATGCGGATTATTCAATATACCTCTATGATGAAGGGCTGCCCGCGTAGGTAGCTTCTCTAGAAGCAATCTCCAACCAAAAATATTAACTTTAGATGGAACATCATTTTTCCAAAGCTTTTGGATAGCATCCAAAACATTTGACTCCAAAACAACCGTGTTAGAAAATTGAAGCAACAAACTATAACACGATTTAACCGTAAAGAGGCCAACCGAATCCGGCACCCACCGCCATCTATCCGACCTCGCTTGATCAAAAGGACAATCAAGTAAAAGTTGCTCAAGAGCTCGAAGATGATGTGCGTCATTGTCAGAAAGTTCTTCACACCACTGCCAATGCCACTCGATATCTGTTCCATTTCGACTCAACCTATCTGAGATCAAAACATCCTTAAAAGCTTCTTTTGCATACAGATTAGGATATAATTCACCAAAACTGTTATTTCCAAACCACTCGAATTTCCAAAATCCGATATCATTACCATCACCAACGCAACAACCCACATTTGATTTGAAGCAATCCTCATCAGCCGTTCTGCCTATGCTCAAAATATCCCTCCACCAAATAGAGTCCTTAGCCCCAACCTGAGGTGTTGTTCCAGTCAAAATTTTAGTAGGTAGAAGCCCATATCTATACCGCAACAAATCAGCCCACACCCCCTGTCTTTCATCAATTAATCTCCATTTTCATTTGCTAAGCAATGCCGTAAGGGTACAACAATTAATGTTGCATTAGAAACTAAGAGTGACAAATCATAGGTAGTAACTAAATTTATTAAAATAATTTACATTACTTGTACATGTATAACAATCAATGATAATTTTCGGTAAAAAAAAACAATCAACGATAATTTAACAATGCCCATGAACCATGCATGTTCTCATATGAAAACCTTACGGAGAGTTCGGCCTCAATGTTAGAAAAATTTGGTTAATAATTGTTCCCAACAGGAATAAAACTCGGGTGCTTTCGAACAATACGTTTTAGAGAAAACTTATTAATCATTTGAGCTCAATATCTTGATTTTCATGTTTCGTTTTTAGTTTTTCTTATGATATATTTAGTGGTCCTTTAAATGTTTTATATGCATATATTTGCTTCTACTTTATTTTGTTTCTATTTTTAAATCAATTTATGTGTATCTTTTATATTTTTGGATGATATTTTTAATTATGTGTATCAATACTGAATTGGTCCAAGTAGTTAGGATCTTAGTCCCCTTAATTCTCTGATTTATAATAGTGCGAGTATTATTGAATATAACTCTTAACAAACGTTAATCCATATAACAATAGTTCACCGATCAACTAAGGCTGTTGTTGGTTATTAGACTACTTATTTGCATCCTATAATATAATTGAAATTACTTTTATAGTTGGGGAGTCCTGGGAGCTCGAAAGAATAACGGGTCAAATAATTTATGATCACAAGAGAGGGAGACGCCACATCGATCTCAACCCAAAACCTTAAGATATTAGATTAATGTATCATCTCTTATAAATCCAACATTTTTTTCATCTGTTCCCCCACCAAGCCGAACTACCACTTCAGGAGAAGTAACAAATCAAATGCTCCAGTACCACAGGAGAGGGGGACATCAACACAAATTAAAGTATTAGGTTAATGAGTCACCTCTCTTATAATCAAATATTCTTTTCATTTATAGTCGATATGAGACTTAATCATTCACACTTAAAATCCAAACATTTATATATTTTTTTTTAAAAAAAAAACCAACATTTAATTATAGTATATGATATAAGTTGATTTTATAAGTTATATAAACTTGAAAACTTATTAAAATAAGCTAGAAAAAAAACTTATAAAAGTTGTCATAATTAACTGTTTTCATAAGCTCTCTTAAACAATCTCACAAAATTTTAGCATATAAACTTAAATAAATCAATTCAAACAAATTTTAAACTTTTCAATATAATCTCTCTCACCTACGAATCAAAAACCCTCAAATCCCTTATATATAATTATGGGCCTCTTTGTTAAAATAGATTTTTTTAAAATAGATTCTTGTAGTGTTACATAATTTTGTGTAAATTAAATTTATAAAGAAATTTTTTATAAAAGCTTCAAATGAAAATTTGGTTTGAATAGTTATTCTTAAAATGTGATTTTAGGTATTTGATCATTTTATTGAAACTTCTTTTGGATATCAAAATTTCAAAAAATCATTTAATTTTGACTATGTTTTGATCTTCAATAATGTGTGTTTATGTTATACGGTGTCAAAATTAGTGTTTCAATTTAGAAAAGACGAATATAACAAAACTTATAATATTTTGAAAATCGATTTTAAAAAATTTATTTAAAAAAATATAAAGAAAAAATCCATTTTTTTAAAACTGAAACAAACATGCCCTATATATCCTCTCTATAATCCCTTTTCATTCAATTCCTCCGATCTCTCTCGCTCCCCATTCATTCCAATCATAAAGGATATGCATTCTTTAGAGAGAAAATTTTAATTAAACATGTTTATCTTTGATTGCAAGATAGTATATATCTCATTCTTATATATTGGTGCATGCTTCAAAAAGTTCTTATTATATGATAAAGTATAAAGTATATGCATGCTGGTCTCGTACCTATGTCACATTTAAGGACACTAGCTTAATTGACCATCGATGTTGTGTCATTGTGTACACACGGCTTTTTATTTTGTTGTCATCCATAAAATGTCAGGAGAGAGAGAGAGAGAGAGAGAGAGAGAGAGAGAGAGAGAGAGAGAGAGAGAGAGAGAGAGAGAGAGTGTTACAATAACCTTAAAGTGGCCAGTACAATAAGGTGGCATACATACGTACATGCATGAAAATGAACCTTGAAGTTTGTAGCCAAAAAAAAATTAACCTTAAATTAAAGTACATTACATATTTATTGAACTTCAACAAGCATCACTTAATGCAAGTGCCTGAACAAGCAATGTTCAGGTTAACAAAATAAAATACAATCTACACACACTTTAGAAAGGGAAGGAAAAAAAAACAATAATCCTACATTACACAATTAAATGATGATTGATAATTAAGTTATACAACACCCTCTATATATAAATAGATAAAATTAAATTACCATATATAGTACCAATGCTTTTTAATTAAGGCTCCCATCCTAAAGTCATTATATGGTTTGTGACAATTTGGCTACTTGTGGATGGCAATGATGACATGAGTGCATCAATATTGTAATCCAATTGATTAGCTTCCAAAATTTGATCTTGTGGATAAACAATACTAGATGTGTAGCACTCAATTTTTGTTGAAGTCTCATGTTCTTGGGAATTAGATGAATCTAGGATGCTACAAACATAATCCTCAAGGGTTTGATCATTGACTAATTTAGGCATAATTGGTTGATCAAGTTCAACTAAGTGAGGATCATCATGATATTGATCATATTGTTGCATTAATTCAATTGGGTTGATTAATTTGTCAACACTATTAAGTGGGGTTGTATCACTTTTGGAAATTTGATTTTCTTGATTTGACTTGAGATGAAGAGCTACACAATCCAATGACCATGTATCTTCATAAGGTGTAGGGTTTGATATTGGTTGTACTATTTCTTGAATTGGATTTTGAATGTGAATGAAATTGGATTTATATTGATTATTGATGTCTACCTTTGTATCAATTTGGTGAAAGCCTTGTTGATTTGGAGATGAGGTTGGAAGATATAGCTGATCTTGATGGTGATGATTGATATTTAGTATCACATTAGGATTAGGGAAGAAACTATCCATAGAACCAATATTGTAGGGGGTGTGAATATTAGAAAATGTGGTGAAGGATGGAATAAAATCATGAGAAAAGAGTTTTTTCTTTATGCTTGAATTCCAAAAGTTTTTCACCTCGTTATCTGTTCTTCCTGGTAAGTGCTTCGCAATCTGAGCCCATCTGTCCAAAATAAGTGTCAAATATATTTTTCCATACATATTAAGAAAAGGATAATCTTAATATGTGCATATATGGCACATGTTAAGGTAGTAAAAATAGAAATTATGCCTTAGAATTTGTGCATTTTAACTTTTCAAGCATTAAATGTCTTGTATCATTAAATGTTAAATTTCTATATTAAGATACCTTATCATGTGCCCTATATGCACATGTTAACAAGACCCTTAAGAAAATCATTAATAATTAAATGAAAGAGATAAGTTGAAAGTTATGCAAACAAAAAAAAATTGGAAAAAAATTATTAATGTTACAACAGAAAAAGTAAATGTTAATGATTCAACCTTTTATATGCTAAAACGACATTTATTCTGTAACGAAGCGAATAGAAACAACCTTTTGAATTTTGAGAATAGCAAATGTTAATGATTCACATGTAAAGAACATTAGAGTATTCTACAGTATACTCTTCCGGTCACAAATATAAGCAAAAATATATTTTTTCAGATTCATTGAATAACAGATGTATTTGATCTGTATTATAGTTCAAGTGGCCAGAGGAGTATGTTAAAATGACATTTATTTTAGAACAAAGTGAATAGAAACAACGTTTTAAATTTTGAGAATAGCAAGTGTTAATGATTCACATGTAAAGAAAAAGGGTCATATGTAATGGATATACCTATTGCCTAGAATGCTATGGAGTTCTATAATGAGTGCAGCTTCTTGATGAGAAAAACTTCCACGTTTCAAATCAGGTCTTAGATAATTTATCCATCTTAATCTGCAACTCTTTCCACATCTTTGAAGACCTATACAAATCAAGATCATGATATATATAAATGAACATATAGTAAGAAGAAAAAAAAACTATATATTTAATGAAATAGTATATAGTATAAAGTTTTTTTTTAGTACCAGCAAGTTTTGGAACTGAGCTCCAACAACCATGTCCATAAGTTGTGATGTATTTGATGAGTTTTTCATCTTCTTCAGGTGACCATAATCCTCTTTTCACCTTCTGTTTGTTGCAACAAGAGTGATGTACCATTTTTTTTTTCTCCTTAGTTTGATCAATAATAAGTCTCAAATTATATGTAAGCTATTTTGGTATTATTTGAAAAATAATGAAAGAAATGACAGTGGAAAGACCATCTTCTATGTTTGGCTTTAGGTAAAGAATAGAATAAGTTGCATTAAATTATGAAAAGAATGGTGTAAGCAGAGTCACAGAATAAAGGATGATATATAATGCAAAAACTGTGAGTACACTTGAAGTGGTGAATTCAATCAATATGGAAGTTGTACAATGGTGGCCCAATATTTAAAGTTTATTGGAAAACAGATAAAAGCTTTGCAGCTGGTTGAAGCTGCAAGAGCATATGAGACCTTACAAAAGTATACAATTGCTAGGGTGGTAAATAGGGATGCGGATTTCATGTCGTAAAGTTTAACACTTATTTCTCACAGTTTTAATTTATGACCGTCTGATTTAACATGTGTGGTTGAGATTATTTTAAATGACTTTTTTATTTTATCTGGATGAATCGTTTGATCAATATTTAAAGGCCTAAATTGAATACTTGTGTAAAAACTGTGTTTTTTTACTATAGCAAAACTCAATATGGTAAATAGTCGCAAGTGGTTTTACTATGAATAAGTTAAATATATTTATAGTCTTTATATTTGGCTCGCTTTTTAACAATAGTTCCTATTTTAAAAACTGTTTTTTTTTTTTACAAAATTTTTAAAAACTGTTTTAAAAAAGAGTTTAATTGATATGCACTGACGGTGTAAAATAGTTTTACACGATCGTCCAATAAATAACCATCATTTTGCTATGTCATGTCAAGAAAGTGGGGTGAAGTGGGGTGATGTGGCGAAAAACATGGTTGGTATTGGTTGAAAGTGTAAAATTATTTTACACCGTCGGTGCATATCAATTAAATCCTTTAAAAAACTTATAGTTTGCTTTCGTTATATATAATTTAGTCGATTTGTTTGTTTTCTTAGACGGAAAGCTGATGTGGCACACAGTAAACCCGATTAAATATGTTGTTGTTCTCTACATTTTGCTCGCTTTCGATAAATAATCCCTACATTTCAAAACATATTTTTAAAAACCATACATTTTACACCTGTTACCAAATTTAGTTTCTCTAGTTTGTTTTAATTCATAAAATAATCGATAATTTATTAATTAATTGACTTAATGTATTGATACATTCGAATCTTCATATATACCGCATAAACTCTCATTATAAACTTTAATAAAAAAAGGAAAAGCAAAGTGTCCCCGTCCACCACTCGACCCACCACCACTTGGATTTGAAACATCTTTTTGCTTCTCACCACCGCCGGTGATGTTGTCTCTTTGATGTGGAAGTTACGATTGTAGTTACAAGTGTGCATTTAACGATTCTAAACTTCATTACCCCCAACATAAACTCGTCACAGCTATGGCACCTATATTGACATGTGTCAACACACCATTTGTCAGCTCAATTAAACAATACCCAACATAAGTATTAAATTTGTACCTAATAAAAAACATAAGTATTATATTAATAATGGATAATAACTTTAAACCAAAATATATATAAAATAAAATAATGGATAATAACATAAAAGATCTTAAAGATGAAGCCACTAAATTGAGTCTAATTATATCGAATTTGGGTAGTATGCATAAAATTTGGGTTTGATCTCTACTCCATTTGTAACAAATAAAAGTCCTAAAGGCATGTTAAACGTTCAACGAAAAGTTAACTCAAACATCAATCGTTAGTTGATCTAGTGATGATTGACGTTGAACTTGATATGGAGGATCACAACTTCATTGCACATGCGATCTGGAGAGGACTACTCCACCCCTTGATAATTTGACGGTAGTTACCCAACAACTAATAAAATAAGTCACAAAAATAGATTTGCATGTGGTACTCACAACTAACTTGTAATTAATTTTTATTTTTACATGCACATGCCTTGTTCTCATTGGTTGTTGGGTAAATATCCCAAATTAACAAGTGGTAGTTTAGAAAGAAAAAAAAAACCTTAACTAATATGAATTCACCTAATTTAATTATCTAAATTATTTATTTAAATCTAGTTAAACACTCTATTATTCATTCATTTATTGTTTGAGAAAATATTAAACCACTATTATTGTGAAACGACATAAAAGAAAGAAATCAGATTCTTGCTGTAAAAAATAAATCGTTCCCGAGAATATCTAGGTGTTGTTGCTTCTGAGTGAAAATATTTGGAATGCTTATGACAAAAGGAAAACTAGTTCAAATAAGATTTTTTTTTTTCTTTTTCTTTTTTTGGTTTATTAACCCTTTGATTTTCAAGGAAAAGGGAGTCTCCATAACTCAAAGTTCGGCCGTGAAATAAATAATTAAAGTCCGATTAAGAATTGTTTCCACCAGGAATCAAACTCGGGTTCTCCCAAACGATTCATCATAAAATGAATTCATTAACCACGTCAATCCAATATCTTAAAAAAAAAAATTTGTATGTAGGCTAATGGCTAGTATTATATCCTTAAAGTGGATAAGTAGAATGACCGATTCGAACCCTAATCTCCTACATATATAATATAATGTTTCTACCAACTGAGTTAAGTTCACTGGACTTCTTAATTTTAGTTCAAATAAGATAAAATTTGTTATTAATTGTTGCACATGCTATACATTTAATACTTACCAGATTCTCTATCTATATTTGTAAAACAAACCAAAGACTACAGTTGATAGAGCTTTAGTTTGTTTTATTAAAAGCATATTGAGAAATCATAAGTACATGCAAGAATGCTATGTAAATTCTTTGTCGTGTCGTGCTTTCATATTGATTCGGTATAGGTCATTTTCAGTCAAATATTTACTTCTCTTTACCTCTTTTTTTTCCCTCTCCTAAGATAGTTGGGAATTTTTTTCTTAGGGAAAAAAAAAGATGATTTGTCCTTTGAGATACAATCAATGAATCAATACAAGAAAGTAAGGTAGCATCTGGCTCACTGAACCTTATATATCTTGAATTATTTCTTATAAATGGAAGCGTATTTTCAATATGGAACTACAATTAATACTTAGTCCTTGAGCTATGAATGTTTGGCTAGCACCGCGAATGGCGTGAGCCGCATGCGGGGAGACCCGCACGTACGGTTTTTAGGGGAATTTGGTCGAAAGATCGGCTGGAGTCCACCCGACTAGAGGGATTGAGAAATTAATAGAGGGCAATCACAGAGTCATTGAATGGAGTCCTCTATTTTTTTTTGGAGGTGTTGACCCACACGCAGCGATGATGTGGAGATAAATACTTGCTTTACTTACACATATGAAATTTAATTGGCAACGCACTCCAGACACTCCACTCAGGGCCGGCCCACACTCATGTGTTCGGTGTGCGGCGGTAACGGGTCTCAAAATTTTGAAGCCCTATAATAATTAATATATATATATATATATATATATATATATATATATATATATATATATATATATATATATATATATATATATATAATGTCCATACAATTTCATATGAATATCAATAGACTAATTAGTGGTAGTTTATTATGTTTTTGAGTGTTAGGTCCTTGATTCAAATTCCTACAATATTTTTTTTTTGCATGATTTTAGTCCTAGTTATTTTAATCACTAGGTATGATGTCTCTTTTTGATGTTATATACGATGATAATTATTTTTTATCTGTTTTTATATTATTCACATTTTAAATAGAGATTTTTTTTTTTTTGCATTTTTTATTATGGCTATTTTTAATATTTTTTTTTGAAGAAGCTATTTTTAATATTCAAGCAAGGCCTCCAAATAGTCAGGGAAGGCCACTTATTCACCTTCAACTTAGAATTTCAAGTCATTATACATCTTTTCACAATTTGTTAAATGGGTATAGTGAGGTTGTGCAAGGCGCATGCCGCAAAAACTAGGATTTTTGTCTATCAACAGTGTGTGTTTCCTCCAGCATTCTTCAAAGCTCTTCACAGTAATATGGTCTGAAACATCAAATTCTACAGTCTTCACTTCATTTCTAATCACCAAAACTCTCATAGTGACCATGTCCCAAAAGAATCAATTCATTCATCCGGTAATAAACATAACACGTCTAAGGAATTGTCTTATTCGGGTTATTTTGATCTGAATCAAAGGTCTTCTGAACAATGTATCCAATTTTTCAACTTCTTGCATACTCAACTAAAGCAATTCTAAAGTAACTCAATTTGACTTAAAATAGTTTTAATTAAGGCATTAAAAAAACTCTAAATACATGATGAGATCCAAGCATATTTAACAATAACATGGTGAGAGGATTCTCTGCAGTCACATTTTTCTACAGTAAAATCTTATCCACGTATTTTTTTTGATACATACAATTTAAATTATTAAAATAATAATAGAGGGTGTAAATCTCACTGGACTCCCTCCAATACTGGAGAGGATCCTTGTCCATATAACATGGAGTCATCGTTAATTATTCTCTTATATTTTTGTGGTACAATATTCAATAACTTTGTTAGTAATAAGTGTTAAAACTAACAAAATTAGAGATCAAATTTATTTATTTATTTATTTATTCATCTATTGCTTCTATGTTTATTTTATTTTTTTGTAAATATTGATGAGGGAATCTACACAAAATTGAAATAATAATCTTTACAAGGCCATGAAACAAAACAATAATCGGACTTCAGAAAAAGGGATATCAAATATAACAACCTTCCTATGGTCCTAGAATAGAAGACCCACTTCTCATCTTTAATTTCTTCTATTCATAGCAACCCCTATGAAAGGAATATTGAAAAATTACTCCATGTTAAATAAAGTATTCAGAATCCGTTCAAAATTATTTGACATCTTTTTGGTAGCATTCTATAATTTGTGGCTAATGTTAAAAGATAAAATCAACGTGGGAATTCTGAGAAATTTGTCCCTATTAATCAATTATTAGCAACATATACTTGCTATATACTTTACTTTTTAATTGTCATATTTTCAACAAAATTTTGTTTTTATTTATATATTATTTTCAAAGTTGAATGCAACTTTAATTATTGTTTTATTAATTTTTTATTTTAATTGTTGTTTTATTAATTTTATATTTGCAGAGAAAAATAAGTAAAATGCAATAATACATAATTAAGGACATATAGGTAAATAGTTCTATAAAAAGTAACAAAAAAATTTATTTTACTAAAAAACAATATTTATTTTTTTAAAACAAAAGAACTAGCTCAATTAAGAAAAATAAAAACATCTCAATTAGGTTGACATCTCTTTATTCAACTTAAAAGACAAGCTAATTCACAAAACTCAAGTACGAGCTAAACAAATGACAATTGTCTTGTTAAAAAACTTGAAAAATTCAACAGAAAAAATCAGGTAAAGGTAAAAAAAAAAAGTGCACTATATACTCCAAACAACATTAACAAAATCCATATTTACGGAAGCAAAGTCTATTTTTAGATAATACATTTTAAATACTAGAGGCGATAGTATCCCACCATTGATAATCTAGAATATTCAATTTCAAATTAGCAAGTTAATCTGCACGTTTGTAAGCTCCACACAATAAAGCCAACGGTTGCCTAAACACCAAGGAACTACTCGTGGAAGAATTATGAAAAACCATAGTCACCATCAATACATTGATTAAAAACAATATTATTCATTCATTTAAATTTATATAAGATGGAGAAATATGTGGATTGAGTCAGATTCAATGCTTGTAGTGAATGCCTACAAATCCTCAAATCTGGTGCCTTGGTCTTTAAGTAATCGTTGGTTCAACTGTATTAAGCTTGCAGGTCACATGAACATTATTGTATCTCATATTTTTAGAGAGTGTAACCATTGTGCAGATAGATTGGCTAATGTTGGTCTTAATTTAGGTAGGCTCACCTTGTGGAATGATATCCCTTTTGTTATTAAAGATAACTTTGAATCTAAGAGGCTTCGTAAACCCTTCTATAGGGTTGTACTTAGTTAGGGAGGTTTTGGTCTAGTCCCCCTCCTTTTTTTTTGTATCTCTATCCTCATCTATCTATTTACGTATCTTTTGAGGTAGTAGCACTTTGCTACTCCTCTTTTTTTAAAAAATAAAAAATAAAAAAATTGATATAATTTATTAAAAAGAAACTCAACATCGATCATTTTAAAAAAATATTCTACCAAATATTTTTCAAAAAATCTACCAAAAAAAAGAAATGAATTTGTGAGAAAACTCACAACATTGAAATTAATAGCATAAAATTACATGATCATGCCTACAAATAATGTGACAAAATCAAAGTGATCCGAAATACCAACAACTCTGCATAAGAATCAAAGACATAGAGAAAAGTGAGCAACTTAGCTAAAAAAAAATTAGGGTGGCTCATATGTTATGCTTTTATGAAATTTTATTGATTATATAAAAAGTCATAAAATAACTAATAAAGTACCATATCATAGTGAACAAAAGTATGTAGGCCATGTAGTAGACAGAAGTCAAACTTTAAAGTATTGAAGAAACAGTTTAATTTAAACTTTGTATGCTTTTGTCCATACTCCATAGTATTTGAAATTGACCTATGAACCATTTTGTCGTTTAACCTAATTGGAACTGAAAATATTTTATCGGTATTAGTTTGCAATATAATCTTCTTTCTTTGATGTGAAACAGTTAAAGTGACGCACAAAGGATTCAATGTATTGGTGAATTAGTGGTCCCTTTAGAGCATGAATTACTATTGATTATTGACTAGAGATTAATTGGACCATATAGTATAGTAGCTGTTGTGTTGCATCATTACATAGTGTTTTTGATCATGGACCACAAATTATTAATTTTTTTTATACTCACGTGGAGATAAGAAATGTCTAATAAAGGTTAGTCATCATTTTAATTTTTATCCAAGGCCCCCATATATATATATATATATATATATTATCAAGTCTCAACTCAACTACATCTATTTACAACACTTTAATTTAGTATTTGTTCTGGTAAAAAACAAGGGGGTTTGTATTATTGATCAAATGATGTGATTACACTCAGTTCAATCCCAACAACCCTGGGAGTTTAATAAGTCAGAAATCCCTCCTTTTTTTACAAATGAGAGTATGGAGCTATTTATAGAGCTTCTAGTCTTCTTCTCCAAGCAAGGGTTCCTAAAAATCCGGTCCTTAGCATCTTCTTCGGTGGTATGGCGTGAAAATAGGGATGAGAACCTTGGTCTCCAAGTTATGGCGGTTGCGAGAAGTTTATTTCTTCCTTCTTAAGTTAGCGGTTGATACAAGGAAGGAGAAGATATTTTCAGTAACACAGAATCCACCCTTTTTGGCGTCGCCTTAGAGTTGCAGGTCACGCCCTAGCTTCTAATCGCCTATTGGGTATTTTTGGGTTTACTTGATTTGGGCTTATAATCCTTTTTTACTCTAATTGGGCTTACTGGATATTTTCTTAAGCCCATTGCCCAGTCCACAGCCCCCCAAGCACGAGGGTCCAAAGGAATGAAGTGCTTGAGTAGGGTTCGAATTTTCCCTCTAAAACCTGTAGCGCGGGAAGAGTTTCCTCACGTTCCTCCCCACTTTCTGGCGCACGTTCTTGTACTCCTGGACCATGTTTGTCAACCGCTTCTCCATTCACTGATACCACGATGGGATATTTTCTCTATAAAATGGAGTGTTTGATAGAATCAACTCGTCACATTCTCACCTGCTCTCTTGAAAGCTTTCCTTCTGCAGTATGTCTCCTAAAAGCCTTCCCTTTGAATGTGGTCAGTCTCCTGCTTCCCCCGTCATTAAACGACTCCGCCGTACGCTGAACCTGAGTACGGAGGACTTAATGGACGATTTTGGTGAATTCTCGGAGTTTGTCAAAGAACTTAATGATTATTGCTGGAGGTTGACCAAGGAAGAGAAACGTTTTCTTGACAGTGTGCTGCGTCTGGAGAAGGAACTGAAGGATAGTGCATCCTTTGTGATCGCTGTGGAAAATGTGAAGGAGTGCCACGCCGAAGTCACTGAAGCTGTTGACAGCCAGATAGAGATTACAAAAGAGACTATGGGTGTGCAAGAGGAGATCTTGGGGATATGCTTCAATGAGGAGCGCAGAGTGGATGATCGTCTGGCGATGCTGAATAAGGAGATGAAGCCGCTGGTGAAGAGGAAGAGGGCTCTTCAAGGCGAGATTAGGGATGACATTGCTAAGTTGATTACCCGGCGCCATTCTTTGGTGGACCTTCTGGACAAACAAAGCGAACTAAGAGAGGACCTGAAGCCTATTGACGAAAATATGGTGAAGGCGAAGAGGGTGAAACGGGCATTGGAGGAAATGCACCGTATCGCCGTTGCCGATGCTGGTGAATTGGGGAGTTCTACCATGCCATGAAGTCTTTTGTTTGCTCATCTTTCCGTTTTGTGCTTTTCTTTCTAGTATTTGTAATTTGCTTCCGGATTTTGGGATCTTTGTTATTTTTATTCTGTTTCTTTGCTTCCGTTGTATTTCTTTTGTACGAATTTGAATATTTAAGCAATTTCCTTTACTTATGTGTTGCTCTTATGTCCTTTTTAGTACCGCCTTCCTTTGCAGTCTTTAATAACTAAAATGGGTCAAATTTTGACTTCTTGGAAACGTAAAAGTGACATTTTTCGAGATGGTCAAAACTCGGTGGTTGCAACCGTTCAAGCATTTATTACTACCGTTAATAACGATGTTAAGGTTAAATATTGACTATAAATATCACCTGCTCAAAACTCGAATTTTTATCATCTTGTTTTGAATCTTTAAGATGGAAAATAATAATGCGAAAAAACCTGTTGCTAGAAGTACTCCGCCTCAGCGGAGGAAGAAAAGAGTTGAGGTTTCAACCTCTAACTCCGCTCGCTCCCGAAGGTCTAAGGATGTCAAAAAGGTGGAGGTTATCGTTCTTTCCTCGGATACCTCCGCTTCTGGTAGTGGTGATGAGGATTATGTTTCGTTTCTGGAGACCTATGTTCCTCCTGAGCTTCGTGCTTCCTCGTCCAGTGAAGAAGAGGGGTCCCGGGTCACCGTGGAATCCAAGATGACTTTCCCTGGGCCTGTGCAAAAGGATTCGGAGTCTGATTGATAGGATTTTAGGATTTCTCCATGTAGCCTTGGTTTCTCTTCGTTGTACTTTCCATTTTCTGCTAATAATAAAGATTTTTCTTTCTTGCCTTGAGTAGAATGCATTACTTTATGTCTTGTCTTTCCTTGATTTTTGGCTTTTTCTCGTTTGGCGTTGTTATGGATATCTTTGTTGCGCCCCAAAGGTGAATCAATCTTTTTATCCGGCGGGATAATTAGTCCTGGCGTGATCGTTTTATTAAGGGCGCCACTCTACCCGCCTGTAGGCGTCGTATTTAGTTATCTGACGATAAATCTTCTAAGGTTTATTCTCGAGATACGTGCTTTGACACGTACGTGATCTGACGATGAACCTTACAACTTCAAATTAACTGTTCGGAATAAAGTCTTTAAAATAGGGGTTTTACTCTTTCTTTCCCTTTACTTCTTCTGCAAAATCTTCTACTCCCATTCCGATCCAGTTTACGCTCTCTTCTTCACTCTCTTGATAAAGGTTTTCAACGGTCTCCATTTTAAGACGACTTTTATCTCCCTGCTTCGAAGTCTTCATCCGTTTCATAAGGTATTTCACTTTATACCTTTCTTCTTTTCGTTAATTAGGACTGTTCTGAGTAGGAACCCTAATTTTTCTAATTAGGTTTTAGAACAAATGGTTATTTTGAGGGAGCTAGATGAGGATGAGGGGAGAGTTCCTATTTCTTCTCCTAGTTATCTCGAGTGGGCGCAACAAGTTCGTGCCCACTATACTAGGGCTAACGGCGTTCTTAATAGCCGGGGGTTTTATTCGGAATTGTGGGGTTTTGATGTTGGGAGTAGTAGTAGTGATAGTGATAGCAGTAGTGATAGTAGTAATGACAGTGATTGCGTCATAATCTCCCCTTCCTCTTTCACAGGAAAGCGGAAGAACCCCTGCCGAGATCTGGTCGTTGCTGACTACACTCCAGTCACCATGGAAGTTTCTTCAAAGTATACTAGTGTGGAAATGGTGAGGAGCTTTAGAAAAGCTGTCAAACTCTCTGATTCCCTTCCTCGTGAAGATTTGATTATAACCGAGCCCGTCAAGGAGGGCGAGTTCGTGTTTTTCCAGAATGTTACCCCGCCAGATTATTTCTATCTTTATACTGGCGTGATCCAGCCCCTCAATATTTGGCTGCCTTTCACTTCTTTCCAGGCGGAGATGTTGAGGGTTCTTAATGTCGCCCCCACCCAACTCCATCCTAATAGTTGGGCCTTTATAAAAGCTTTTGAGGTAATGTGTTCAGGTTTTAACCTGGATCCCTCTGTTGGTGTTTTCTTCTCTTTTTACCAAATAAAGAACCTAAAACCTCAATCTCTAGTTTCCCTTAGTAGTCAACCCAACCGTCGTCTCCTAAGCCTATATGCCTCCAATTTCAAAAACTTCAAAGACTCTTTCTTTCGGGTTCGCAATGATGAGAAATTTCCTGATCTGATGTATGATGAGGTTGAGGATCCTTTATTTCCTTTCTATTGGACCAAAAACCCTAGGCTTATCAAGGGAGCCATCTTTGAGGCTTTGAGTGATTTTGAGCAAGATACCGTCAACTTCCTTGATTCCTATGCCCTTATGGATACCGCTGACGTTCTTAGGTGTGAGGGTAATAGTGGCGCCTTGGAAGAATATTTGCGTAAGTGGTAAATTTGTATCTTTCTTTATTTGTTTAATGTTGATCTCGCCTCGTTACTAACTTGTATTTCTTTGCCTTCCTTGTTTTTATAGAGAGAATGAGAACTATCTCGAATGAGGAAAGGTTGGCGTTTCTGGCAAAGGCTCGCCAACAGAAGGCGAGACCTGTTGCTACTGTAATTGATCCGTTGAAGCAGCTGCAAGTGGAGGAAGCTGCTGCGAAGGAAGGGCGAAGCAAGAAGAAGCATGAAGGGCGGATCCGTGTTGAGATCCCTGGGAAAACGGCTGCTGAAGCGGAGGGAAACGAGGGTGTTGCTCCTCCTCCTCCCAAAAAACAAAAATTAGAGAAAACTACTCAAAATGCTGGGGGTGCCGACAAGGGTAAAGGTGCGGCTTCCAGTTCTTCTCAGCCTCCTTCTCAAGACGCTGAAGCCGCTGCGTCCCTTTCCTGGAGCTCCTTCGATCCTCTGGAGTTTATTGAGAGAGGAGTAACCATGGTGGGTGACATGACTCGCTTCACCAACACTTCGACGGAAGACTTGAGGAAGAAAGCCTTAGAGTATGAAGTCAAGGGTACTCTCCTTAATTATCTGTTGACAAACCGCCAGGAGCAAGAGGTTATGGAGGCGAGGCAGAAAGTGAAGATGGTTGATGATAACCTCGCTGTTATTGAGAAGAGGTATTCTGAAACTAAGGCGAAGCTGGAGGATGACATCAAAAAGTTGAAGGAAGAAAGGGAGGGCGAGGCGGAGAGGCTGAGGAAAGAGTATGAGGAGAAGCTGGCCAAGATTAAAGAAAGCTATGCCGCTTCTGAGACCAAGCTTAAAGAGAATGCTGCTGCTCAGGACGAGAAACTTTCTAAGCTTTCCAAGGAGAAGGATGAGGCGGTACTGTCTGTTGGGACCTTAGCTGATGAGAAGGTCAGGTTGGAGAACGACATCAACGAGCTTCAACTCTGTGCAGCCAACCAATATGATGAAGGCTTCGCCTTTGCGATCGAGCAGGTCAAGTTGCTCTTTCCTGATTTGGATGCTGAGCGCCTGGGCGAGGCCGATGCAATGAAGCAGATAGTTGACGGAAAGCTCGTCCCTTATGTTCCTCCTCAGTGAATGACTTTTTTTTTTTTTTTTTTTTTGTTGTAATAGATTAAATTTTGCCCTTATGTGGCTTTTGTAACTATTCTGTATGCCCCTTTGTGGCCTGAACAATTTACCCTTTATTGGGTTTCTATTAATCCCTTTATTTACAATGATCTTCTTTCTTCATAATTTTGCGGATGAATTTTGCATTACGTTGTGAGGTGATGCCTTCTGTCATTCTCACCTTGGAAACTTTGTCCCTACACCGGTTATATCTTCGACATTCTATAATAATTGTGAATCGTTAAAAATACTTTATACCTGTTGTCATTTGGCGTTATAATGAATCGCCTTGCTTTGGTTGTGTGTAAGCTTCTTCTGGCGGTGTTGACAATTTCGCCTTTCTTTGCTGTATCTTTTTCTGACGTACCCAACTCGTAAGACTTACAGGTAACGCCAAGGCTTTGCAACCTTTTTAATTTTTCTTTTTCTGACGTACCCAACTCGTAAGACTTACAGGTAACGCCAAGGCTTTGCAACCTTTTTAATTTTTCTTTTTCTGACGTACCCAACTCGTAAGACTTACAGGTAACGCCAAGGCTTTGCAACCTTTTTAATTTTTCTTTTTCTGACGTACCCAACTCGTAAGACTTACAGGTAACGCCAAGGCTTTGCAACCTTTTTAATTTTTCTTTTTCTGACGTACCCAACTCGTAAGACTTACAGGTAACGCCAAGGCTTTGCAACCTTTTTAATTTTTCTTTTTCTGACGTACCCAACTCGTAAGACTTACAGGTAACGCCAAGGCTTTGCAACCTTTTTAATTTTTCTTTTTCTGACGTACCCAACTCGTAAGACTTACAGGTAACGCCAAGGCTTTGCAACCTTGTTTTTGGTTCAGCGCTCACATCTGAGTTGATCTTTAATAAAGATTCAGAGCTCAAGTTTGAGATAACCATTTTTATTGATTCAGAGCCCGTAACTTAATCAGGTTGACGCAAATATTTTGACATGTGCAAGAAGATATAAACCACTAGAATTTTGAAATTCAATGAGCCTCGATAAAAACCCCAGTTAAAACAGGGGAAAAGAGTGTCTCATTGTCTTTTTATTCATTTATGAAAACGGTTCTTATACATCATTAAAAATAAAGCTAAAAGAAGAGAATGGTTTTACTTATTCTTCCATCAGTAACATGATGCCCTGCGATTAGCTGTAGTAGAACTTTAAGTTTGCTACGTTCCACGTCCTGGGGAGGATTCTTCCTTCCATGGTCTCTAGACGATATGCTCCTCCTTCGAAAGCTTCTTGGACCCGAAAGGGGCCTTCCCAGTTTGCTGCGAACTTTCCTCCTTTATCCTTTCCCATAGGTCTTTTCAACACTAAATCGCCCTCTTGAAAGCTTCTTTGTTTGACTCTCGTATTGTAACGCCTAGCGGCCCTTTGCTTTATGGCGAATTCTCTGAAATGCGCTCTTTCTCTTCTTTCTTCGATCATGTCTAGGTTTTCTTCCAAAGCTCTGTCGTTCTCTTCCTGCGTCGTGGTTTCTCTGCGCCAACTAGGAGGATTTATTTCCACCGGGATCATCGCGTCTGAACCATAGACCATTGTAAATGGCGCTTCTCCTGTCGAGGATTGGGGAGTGGTGTGATACGACCAGAGGATGGGTGAGATGTGGGCTACCCAAGCTTCGCCTTTGCTATCTAGCCTTCTTTTTAAGGCTCTTAGTATCACCTTATTTGCTGACTCTGCTTGTCCGTTAGCTTGTGGATGTTCCACTGATATAAAGGTGTTTTTGATTCCTTTGCTTCGACAGAATTCAACGACCTTTTCGCTGGCGAACTGTGTACCGTTGTCGGATACGATGTATTTGGGCAATCCAAATCTGCAGATGATTTTCTTCCAATAAAAGATTTTTACCTGTTCCGCCGAGATGCTGGATACCGGTTCTGCTTCAATCCATTTTGTAAAGTAGTCCACGGCGACGATGATCCATCGCGCTTGTTTATAGCCAACTGGGAACGGACCCACGATATCTACACCCCACATGAAAAAGGGCCAGGGGGATAACACTGACTTTAGTGGCTCCCCCGGAACGTGATGCAGGTTGGCGTGTCTTTGACACTTGTCACAGTTTCTTACATACATGGCGGTATCATCATGTATATCTGGCCAATAAAATCCTGCTCTTAATATCTTTCCTGCCAATGCTCTTGAACCGATATGACTGCCACACGATCCTTCGTGTACTTCAGTCATGATGCGTTTGGCTTCTTCGGTACTGACGCATAAAAGGAGGGGGGATGCAAATCCCCTTTTGTATAGTTTATCCCCTATCATTGAATACCATGCCGCCATTTTCTTCAATTTAAAAGCCTTTTCCCTTTCTTTAGGGAGCTCATCCTTTTGGAGGTACCGGATAATGGGCGATCTCCAGTCTTCTTCTTCTATTACCATCATTACCTCTTCCCCGTTGATGCTGGGAGTTTTTATGGTCTCTTGGATAACAGTTCTATGGCTTCCTGGTTTTTTGGTGCTCGCCAGCTTTGACAATAGATCTGCTCTCATGTTTTGTTCGCGGGGAACATAAACTAATTCGAACGAATCGAAATGCTTAGCTAGGTTTTGCACCTTCTCCACGTATTTGATTAACTGCGGCTCCTTCGTTTGAAACTTCCCTGATACTTGGTTGGTTACCAGTTGGGAATCACTCATGGCTCTTAGCTCCTTTACCTCCATATCGCTTGCTAACTTCATTCCTGCTATCAAAGCCTCGTATTCCGCTTGGTTGTTGCTAGCTTTGAAGGCGAAACGTAGTGATTGTTCTATCATAACGCCATCCGGTCCTTCCAGTACTATTCCGGCTCCACTTCCTCGCACATTGGAGGCCCCGTCAACTGAGAGTGTCCAAAACGCCGCTTTCTCTGTTGTTGGCGGAGTAGACATTTCCAATACAAAATCAGCTAGTCTTTGTGACTTAATGGCCCCTCTAGGCGAGAAGGTGATGTCAAATTCTGATAATTCCACGGACCACGCTACCATCCTTCCTGCCAAGTCTGGCTTTCGGAGGACGTTCTTGATAGGGTAATCTGTTCTAACAACTACTTGGTGGCTTTGAAAGTACTGCCTTAACTTTCTGGCTGTGACAACTACCGCGAGGGATAACCTCTCTATTCTTTGGTACCTTGTTTCTGCTCCCCTTAAGGTTCTACTTACAAAATATATAGGTTTTTCTTCGCCCTCTATTTCTTGAACTAGAGCTGAACTCAAAGCTCTATCCGAAACTGCGAGATATAGGTAAAGGGTGTTACCTGGTAATGGGCGTGTCAAGATGGGCGGTGATGCCAAGAACTCTTTAAATTGTTTGAAGGCTTCTTCACATTCTGGTGTCCAGGAGAATCTCTCATTTTTCCTAAGAGATGCGAAGAAGTGGAAACCCTTTTCGCCCGCACATGATAGGAATCTGGATAGTGCCGCTATTCTGCCTGTCAAGGCTGTACTTCTTTCACGGATGTAGGGCTCCTCATGTTTATGATGGCTTGGCATTTCTCGGGGTTAGCCTCTATTCCTCTGCTGGTGAGCATAAATCCTAAGAATTTTCCGGCTTGCACTCCAAAGGAACACTTCGCTGGGTTTAGTCTCATGTTGTACTTTCTTACTGATCCCATGATGTCCAACAGATCATCATCATGGCGACTTCCCTCGGAAGTTTTTACTACCATGTCGTCGATATATACTTCTAGATTCTTCCCTATTTGCTCAGCAAAGACCCTGTCCATCAACCTTTGGTATGTTGCTCCCGCATTCTTTAATCCAAAAGGCATGACGTTGTAAAAATAGTTGCAGGTATTCGACATAAAGGCTGTATGGCAGGCGTCGGAGGGGTTCATCTTTATTTGATTGTATCCGGAGTAGGCGTCCATAAAACTCAGCATCTTGCACCCCGAGGCGCCATCAATTAACCTGTCAATGTTGGGCAGAGGATATGGATCTTTGGGACATGCCTTGTTTAAATCTGTGAAGTCCACGCACATTCTCCACTTTCCGTTGGCCTTTTTCACCATGACGACGTTTGCCAACCATGAGGGGTATTTTATTTCTTCGATGAATCCAGCCTCCTTTAGCTTTTCTACCTCTTCCGCTATGGCGACTCGTCTTTCTTCTCCTACCTTTCTCTTTCTTTGGGAGACTGGTTTTGTGTTGGGTGATATTGAAAGCTTATGTGTTATCACCCCTTCGTCAATCCCTGGCATATCTGAAGGCTTCCATGCGAATAGGTCAGCGTTATCCTTCAAGATTTTGATGATTCGTCTCCTCTCCTCGCTGGGCAACGCTGTTCCCAAGCTGGTTGTCTGGTGGGGGTGATCGCCAATTTGAACTTGCTCCAGGTCTTCTATAGGGCTTACCCTTCGATCTTGAAATTCCTCCCTCGGATCCATGTCTGCGCTCTCTATGATGTTTATGCCGCCTGGAATTGCGGCTTGTCTTCTTTCGAATTTCCCGCTTGCGCTGGAATTTCGGTGTCGTATCTTTAAGCTAGACTCGTAGCATTTCTTGGCGAGAATCTGATCGCCCCTTACCGTCCCTACTCCCCCATTATCAAGGGGGTATTTTATTGCTAGGTATAGAGTGGACATGGCCGCCCCCAATGTGTTAAAGGCGGGCCTTCCTATAATAATATTATAGGAGGTAAAAGGAGTTTTAACTACCAGGTATCGCACCTTGATAGTTTTGGCGTTGCTGCCTTCTCCAAACGTGGTAAGAAGGGAGGCGTAACCCATTACGTCCACTTGTTCGCCAGAGAACCCAACCAGGGTTCCGGAGTAGGGTTGCAATTGCTCTTCTGCTAATTGCATGGCCTTGAAAGCTTCCCAGTACATAATGTCCGCTGAACTCCCTGAATCTATCAATACTCTTTTTACATCACAGTTCAAAATTTGGACTTGTATCACTAATGGATCATCGTCATGGGGTGCTACCTCCAAACCATCCTTTGCCGTGAATGCCAAATCTGGTACGTTTAATGGCTGAGGCTGACTTACGAGGTATATTTCCGAGATAGCTCGGCGTACATACCTTTTCCTTGCTGAGCTTGATTCGCCCCCGCCTGAGAATCCTCCTGCTATTGTATTCACGGAGATTCTCCCCTTGGGAGGCTCTCTGTTTGGCCCAGGAGGATCTCGTGGCTCCTGCCGGGGGACTTTTGGCACGACAACCCGCCCTTGGGCGGCGTCGTCAATGAATTTGCGAAGGTGTCCGCTTTTTATCAGTTCTTCGATTAAATCCCTTAAGCGGAAGCATTTTTCTGTGGAGTGACCTCTACACCTGTGATATGCGCACCAGGCGTTATCGTCCAGCCCCATGGGGATGTTACTGGTTCTTCTTGGGGGGAGGTTTGCCAAACCAGTGGCCAGAATCTCATTTAAGACGTAAACCTTTGAGGCGTTTAATGGCGTGAGGTCTTCATTGGCGGGATGACTCCTGAATTCTCTTCTGGGCGGTTGGCGGTAGGGCTTCCCGTGATGCCTCTGCCATGGGTCTCCTAGGTGGCCTCCCGATTTTGGTCGTGGGTGTTCGGGCGCTCTAGTGGCACGGCCCACGTATTCCTTCTCCTTAACGTCTCGTTGCCTCTTCTCGGCGTTACTTTCTTCGCCCTTTATATAACACTCCGCCCTCTTGTTCACCTCTTGCATTGACGAGGCTGGCTTTTGGGCTAAGGACTCATTGAAATGTCCCGCCCTTAGCCCATTGTGGAAGGCTGCCACGAACATCTCCTGATTTGGATTTGAGACTTTGATGGTGGCTTCGCTAAATCTGGCGAGGAAGTTACGCAATGACTCGCCATGGTTTTGGCGGATGGAGAAAAGACTGGTTGATGTGACTTTCACGTGTTTCGATCCAGCGAATTGGTGAATAAATTTTTTATGAAAGTCAGCATAACTCTCAATTGAGTTTCTTGGAAGGTTCATGTACCAACGCAAGGCGACGTCCTTGAAGGTGCCGGCTAGTAATTTACACTTTAGATGTTCCGGAGCATTGATTATGGCGGTTTGTGTCCCAATTGCCATCAGGTGCTCCCTTGGATCCGTCTTTCCGTCGAAGGTAGGAAGGTGAGGAACCTTGATTGTTTCCACCACTTGGGCATCCCACAAGTGTTGTGCTAAGGGTTGTACGTCCATGACGCCCTCTCCCTCCTCCTCCTCCAAAATCAATTTCGCTTTCTCTTTCTCATTAGTTCTCTCGGCTTCGATGGCCGCAATCTGAGTTTGTAAGCGCCGTATTTCTACAACGGCGGCTTGCAAGGTGTTAACGCTAGAGCTATCGTTGTTTCCATGTTCTCCAGCCATGTG
This sequence comes from Trifolium pratense, assembly GCF_020283565.1. Classification (NCBI taxonomy): domain Eukaryota; kingdom Viridiplantae; phylum Streptophyta; class Magnoliopsida; order Fabales; family Fabaceae; genus Trifolium; species Trifolium pratense. The sequence goes on along the minus strand of NC_060063.1, from coordinate 45,009,246 downwards.
AAGATGTTTGATTTTTCGTCTAGTTGCTGTGATAGGCTGGGATCAAATGATTTTACCGCAGCCCCACGGTGGGCGCCAAAATGTTCTGGTAAAAAACAAGGGGGTTTGTATTATTGATCAAATGGTGTGATTACACTCAGTTCAATCCCAACAACCCTGGGAGTTTAATAAGTCAGAAATCCCTCCTTTTTTTACAAATGAGAGTATGGAGCTATTTATAGAGCTTCTAGTCTTCTTCTCCAAGCAAGGGTTCCTAAAAATCCGGTCCTTAGCATCTTCTTCGGTGGTATGGCGTGAAAATAGGGATGAGAACCTTGGTCTCCAAGTTATGGCGGTTGCGAGAAGTTTATTTCTTCCTTCTTAAGTTAGCGGTTGATACAAGGAAGGAGAAGATATTTTCAGTAACACAGAATCCACCCTTTTTGGCGTCGCCTTAGAGTTGCAGGTCACGCCCTAGCTTCTAATCGCCTATTGGGTATTTTTGGGTTTACTTGATTTGGGCTTATAATCCTTTTTTACTCTAATTGGGCTTACTGGATATTTTCTTAAGCCCATTGCCCAGTCCAGTATTATACATACATAAAATAATATTATAATATGATAAAAATACACGCATAAAAAAATAGTATATATATGGGGAGAGCAAACTGTGATTTCTTCTTTAAATATATGAGATGTTGTCAATACAGTGTATTGAAATAATAAAAATATTTTCAAATCTGTTTATTATTAGTAATGTTTTGGACAAATTGACTAATACAAAGCATATTTGAGTACCAAACTAACAAACAAAAGATAAATTTGAGGGTTTGAGAATCAAAATAACTAAAAAAAATATATATATTTAAGAGTCAAAATAATTATTCTTATTTTCGGCCCCCGTATAGTAAGTTTCTGGATCCGTCCCTATTGAGTTGTAAGGGATTAAGTATCTCTTGTACTCTCTTATAATATATTTTGCTTATAAAAAAAAATTAGTCACTTTTTTACGAGTATAAAGGTTAGGTCATTCTTATCTTGAATTAATGTTTCATGAATCAATCTTCTATAATATATTTTACATTATATGCAGTATTGTTTGTGTTTTATTCAAGAATATTGAGTGTATGAGTCATGTTGTATGTGTATGTGGTGTGTGTGTACGTACTTTTTTTTTTATACCAAATGTGTGTATATACACTTTATAATCATTTGCTTAGTTTATTCCTAGTCGATGTGATGTTAATCATTTATATTGAATTTCAATAATCTTCATTTCATGCTTTAGTGTTGTTACGTACCGATCAACGATTCTATTGCCATAAAGACTTTTAATATAAAGATCCATGACACTTGAATCCACTCTCGCTCCCCCATCAAACCAAATCCAAGATCACACTGTCATAAGGACTTTCGATATAAAGATTCATGACACTTCAATCCACTCTCACTCTCCATCAAATTGTTGCTATTTGTTTAATAGACTAAAGATCTCGACCACTAAGAGACACATGTCTCTGTTGAAAATTTTAAGATTAGTGTGTTTAGATAAGGATGTGTGTTTGTGTGTGTAATGAAAAGTGGTTAAAAATAACAATTTTAAAAGTTTTGGGTCAAATTTTAAATTTTATAAAGTTGAGGACCAATTTGCAAAATATAAAAGTAGGAACCACTATGCAATTTTTTTTACTAAGGAACCACTATGCACTTTTATAAAATAAATAAAATAAAAAATTTATATTAGGGACCAAATTTTGAAAAAATTTATGATCACTCCTACTTTTTTTTGAGAAATAAAAAAAAAAAAATTTAAAAAAATTTATGATCACTTTCACTCCTACTTAAATTCTATCTCTTTTCACTATACTGAAGTGAATCTCTCACATTTGCAGTTTTGCACTTGTCAAGGAATCAAATAACATTGAATCGGGTATATTTCGGGCCCTTGCTTGAATTATCTTATCAATGGAACGACATTGATTAATTCTCCAATGTTTTTTTTTATAAGCACAATTTGAATTATAAGGAGTACAAGGGGTACTCGTCCCTTACAATTCACAATCATTCACTTTAGACACAACGCAAACAAGCTAAAGGATTGATACACCTATCTGAGAAAGTTAAATTGACATTGTTTCCTCGGCCTATAAACCAAAACCATGACATGTAAATAAGATGGTCCACTAAAGTAGTGACACTAACAAAAGCTCCTCTAAAAAGAATATTATTTCGCATACGTCAAATACTCCATGTCATCGCCAACCAAATTATATGACAGAAGCGCTTGCTAAATTTACCCTCTGCAATATCTCCAAACAAAATGAAATGTTGTGGAATATCTTCCATAGGAATGCAGCTTGTGTCCATCCATCGGAATATGTTAAGCCAAACCTGTTTAGTAACATGACAATTAAAGAAAATATGTTGTGTGTCTTCCTTTTTCCTAAAGCAAAAAACACAAAAGAAAAAAAAAAATACAGAACATTTCAAGATAATGATACAAGTCCTATTAAACACTTATATACAGTATTCTACTACAAATCAATGCAATTTTCTGCCAATTAGACTCAACTTCGGTTTCTATATCCTATGACTAAATCACAAGTCAATTCATAGAAAATATATAATTAATAATGTCTCACCTTAGCTATTCTAAATATAATTATTCCTTCAAATATATATATATATATATATATATATATATATATTTAAATGTGTGAATTAGACATCTAATTTTTCATTCTTCAAATCATTTAGTTATCTGCAAACTTTTTAGCATACAAACATACATCCATACATTTATACAAAAGCTACTTGTAAAAAATATGCCTACTCTTAAAACTCACAATTCATACTCAGTTTCATAGATAGTACAACATATAGCTACTAGCCAACACAATGAACATGAACATACACAAAAAGAAGTGAAGGGCTAGTAAATTATAAATTGGCTTAAAAACACATTAGAAATTAAACGTGTGCTATTTCATCGGCCCACCGAACCTTAAACCCTCGGTATCACATGGTGCAGTTGTTACAGAACCGTCAAATCCAACACTTGACCTGAATGGTTCTTCAGCGACTGCATCATGTGCAATGTGGCAAAGGGTTGCAGATTCCAAACAACTTACGTTATCGACGCACACATTAAGGTGACAATGGACAACAAGAAGTTGGACTCATCGGTCATGGTCACCACTACTACTTATCTCCCAATGTAAATTGCTTTTGATAACTTGTCCTTAAAGGCGTACCATAAAGATCCTTCCATATATTAGCCGAAGAATATGAACCAGAGATGCTTCTAGTATCTGCGCTTAGAATGTTTTTTCTCGTGCTATGAGATAGATAATCATCATCCATAAAGAGTTTCTTCAAATTCGGAGACGAATGTGATCTACTCACTTTCAGTTTAGCTTTGGTTGACGCCATCAAACTTCTGTAGCTCGGTTTCCCAATTTTCCTTTCCTTTGTATCTTCCACCTTGGCTGGTGACTCTGATGTGCATGAAGTTGATAAAGGGCTATCATCATACATACATTCAGAGCTTACAGCTGAAGACGACGGAGTTGATTGGCTTGTCGTAAGAGATTTAGATGAACTTCTAGTTGTTGCACCATTCCTTCTTGATTTTAAGCCATTTTGTTGATATGAGTTAAAAGAGAGTTCAACATTCTCACTCTTCTTGGACAATGGAGTCATGTCAGGTGAGTCCAAGTAAATGTCTCCCATCAACCTGCTCTCCCATGGCTTAGCCGCAATCCAGCGTTCTAACAAGATCTTACTGTCTAAGCTGCGGTTCTTGAGAGGAGTCGATGACTTAGAAGCTCTTGAGGTTGGACTAGAACTCACCGTTGATGTCTGAAAACACAATCAAAGCTTATTAAGCACACATATATTTGAATGAATTTATTTTGTAAAACCGATTCTTTCTAAAACTGAGTTGAATTGAATGTAAAGTTATTTATGTTTGGATACATTCTCGTAAAATAAGGTTGAGCAATAAAGTCCAAGCTACAAATCAGTTGTAGAAGCAAAAAGTCTACTCGAAAACATCCTAACATGTCAAAATCAATTATGCACCTCTAGAATCAATTTTGCCTCCCCCAAAAGTGAAAACAAACATACACTAAAACTCATCATAAATATATTAGATCGTCTCAAATCATAACTCAATTACCTGAGTGGAAATGGAGTATGACATCGTTCTATCTCGCCTAATTGCTCCTTCTTGCCTCATTTTAAGTTTTGCTTTAACCTCTTCCACAGTTCCTGGTATGTCACACCAACCTTTCTGAAAACAACAAAGCAAATTTTGCTACATGTTAACATCTTGTTAACTTAATTAACTCAACATCAATATCTTAGAATGTTTACATAATAGATTTTATAATACCTCGGCTTGTTTAACTGAATCATCTTGATTGTGCTGCTCATTTAATAGCTTCTTCTTAGCTTTCCTTTCTGGAGAATTCCTAACATTCTTTGCCTTGACGCGTTCTTGAACTCGCACTAGAGCCTGCATGCACCGTAGAGTAACAGCAGCTTGTTTCCTCACTAACCGGCCACGAAATATAGCTTGCAGCCTCACCAATGCCCTCAGAGCCCTCAAAGCTCTTCTTGCCTGCAACATAAATAACATAAAGGTTTTTAAAATAGTAAGTAACCGACCGCAACTGTAGCTGCAATATCAAAGTTTTTTAATTTTCAACAACCTGTAATTGCGGCCACATCGGCATTATTAGGCCGTTGTTTTCAGCAATACTGAGGAACGAAATTCAACCGCAATGCAATTCAAAACCTTGAACAAGTTACATAACTAATGTAAAACAATTTGCAAGTCGATATCCTAATCCTATTATGGTACAAAACTCTTCAGAATTATACTCACAAAGTACAAATAACCAACAATACCAAACATATCAAACCAAAGTGAACTTTCTAAATCATAGCAAAAGCTTATTTTGTGGTCTGACATATTGAAGCTTCAACACAATTAGCTCTTTTCAAAATAGTCCAATACAAAATAAACCTAGTTGTAATTCTTCTACAAAAGTTCATACTTTAATTTGAAGGTCCTATCCTAAATTGAATATTTAAGTATCTAAGGCCTAATTAATGATTTCTTTCTTGAATTGTTTAACAAGTGCGTGTATGGTTCTTTCTGTGGCGATAAAAATTGGTTTTTTTAAATTGATTATGACTATACGAGAGTTGAATATAAAGTGATTTTAGGTTTGGATACATTTGTGTAAATGTGGGTTGATCAAAAAATTAGAGACCGAAATTCAATTCTCGAAGCAAAAGCTCTAAATTCCAACTTCATGCTAGAATCAATTGTACTCTAGAACATCCAAACATGCCAAAATCAATTTTATACCTTCATGATCAATTTTGACACTTCAAAAGTGGAATCAAACGTACATGCTTCTTAATTCTTAAGCGCGTGCTTGAAATCAGAGTGAGTTTAACAAAATCATGGTAGCAACGTGATTTTGTTGAAGCTCGAAACTATAGCTTTTGCCAAAATCACAGTTGCGCGCCATGATGATGTTAAACTCAACGCAAATCAAAGCATGAACTAAATAATTAAAATTTCGATACAATTTTTAAAACAGAACAAGCAGAGAATCATGATTATGCAAAAGGTGTTTGAATTTACCAAGAAGCCTCGAAAAGTAGACTGGATACGGATGGCAGACCATTCCTGCTTAATCAACAAGAAGTCTTTGTGTGGAGTTCTTACTACAGCAGCCATTGCAGCAGCAAAAGCTTGTTCATTCACTACAAATGAAGAACATGAATATTTATCATAAGCAACAAAACCATGTCCCTTCTTCATAGAAGTTCCAAATCCAATACTTTCTGAAGAATTCCTCCATAACTTCCATTTTCTCTTACTTTTATCAATACCCTTCGCCTGAAAAAAGCAGAAACATAATGAATAATAATATACATTATAAAAACCAAAACAATCATATGTAGCACCGACAGTTCAGATAAAAGACATGTTCGGTATCTGACACATGTCATAGTCCGATACTAACACAACACTGACACGTGTAACTAATAAAAGAAGTTGTGAAGTACAAACATGAATACCGGACATTGACACATCAACACAGATACAGACACCACACACGTCTTCTATTAGAATTTTCATGCTTCACAGCCAAGAAAAGAAAACATAAATAAATAAATAAAAATGCAAACTTGATTATTGTTGGAGGGCTTTTTTGGTGGAATAAGTGATTTAAACCAGCTTCCTGAACCACCCATTTGAGAAAAGAACTTATTTTTGCATGGAAAAAAGGAAGATTGTGAGAATGGCAACAACAACTACAGCAGCAAGTAGTTGATGTTGTTGATGATGATGCAGTATGTGTTATGAGTTTGGATGTGGTCTTGTAGAAACAAGAAAAGAACAAGTTTTGAAATTTGAAATGTTTGTGAAAAGAAAAAGTCAAAAGAACAAAAACAAAGAAGAAAAAAACATAACGGATATGAGGACTTTTCTTTACTTTTTTATTTTCTGATGAATTGATGTTCTCATCATGTTCTTGTTCTTGAGAGTTGACCTGTCATGAATGTGACAACTAGGAATGTTGTCGTTTAACTTGGCCCAACATTCTAAGCCCATTAGAAAAGCCCAAACTGCTAATGTGAATGAGAGATTTCTCTTTTGATTTTCTTTTTGTTTTTAGGATTTTAAGTTGAGTTGAGTTAATTAGGTGGGTTACTTTTTTTTTTTTTTTTTACAATGGAGCTGATGAATGAACCTAAAGTTCATGTATACTAGTCAAACCCCTCACAACTAGATCAAGTTTAATGGCTTGGTGGGTTAGTACTCCTTTGTTATTGTGTTACGCTGATCAAAATGCGGTGACTTTTCACACTAATTCAGAAGCTAGCATTTGTCACTTGTGGAAATTACGGTGAAACGCGTCGAGAAGCATGGAAAATGTGAGTCTATGAATAGCAAACGAAAAACCTGTTGTAAAGGCTTTCTCATTAATTGATAAATTGCTCAATACACACCTTTATATAGGCATTACAACATAAGAGCAATGGGCTTGATACAAACGCAAGGCCCAAGGCTACTAGACTAAGTCCAAATACTAAAACAACTACTAACATACCCTCCCTTAAACTGAATACTCATATGACAGTCAAGCATATCATGCACAAATTCAGTTTAAACAAACCAAATCAATCATTCCCAAGCTATTTCTAAGTTTGCAGAAGGTATCCAGCTTCAATGGCTTAGTCATAACATCTGCCAACTGATCTTGAGACTTGCAATGCACCAATTCAATGACTCCATCTTTAACAAGGTCTCTAAGAAAGTGGAATCTAACATCGATATGTTTACACCTTCCATGTAAAATGGGATTTTTTGACAACTTTATGGAGGAGCTATTATCACAGTGAATCACAGTAGACTTGTTTTGCTTAACCTTCAAATGCTTTAGCACATTGTTGATCCAGATACATTGACAAGAGCACGAGGCTGCAGCAATAAATTCAGCCTCTGTTGTTGAAAGTGTCACAATGGGCTGCTTTTTGGAAGACCATGAAATAGCACCATTTCCTAACATAAAAACATATCCAGATGTACTTTTTCTGTCATCAAGATCCCCTGCATAATCAGAATCTGTCCATCCATTGAGTTGCAATTCCATACCAGTTTTCTTGTATAGCAAGCCATAACCTACTGTGCCTTTAACATACCTCATAATCCTTTTGACTGCTGCTATGTGCATTTCAGTTGGTCTTTCCATGAATCTAGCTACAAGACATACTGAGTAAGCTAGGTCAGGCCTAGTAGCAAGCAAATACATCAAACTTCCAACCATTTGCTTGTACTGAGTTTCATCACTAGCTTTGCCTGCCTCATTTTTCACTAGCTTACAGCTAGTTACAATGGGACTGCTAACTGCATTGCAATCTTCCATTCCAAATTTTGCTAAGATTTCTGAGGCATACTTCTTCTGGTGAATGAAGATTCCTTCATCAGTTTGACATACTTCAACTCCAAGATAGAATTTCATTTTTCCCAAATCTGACATAGCAAATTTCCTTGTCATTGACTGCTTGAAATAATCAATAAGGCTTTGATTACTTCCAATGACTATAAAGTCATCTACATACACACTGACTATAAGAATGTCACCATTGTCACTGTGCTTGACAAATAGTGTATGTTCAGAAGGGCATTTTTCAAATCCTTCAACTATGAAATGAGCTTCAATCTTGCTATACCAAGCCTTGGGAGCTTGTTTCAACCCATACAATGCTTTCTTCAATTTATACACCTTCCTTTGATCACCATTCTGGTATCCTAATGGTTGTTCCACATAGATATCCTCAGATAGATCTCCATGTAGAAATGCACTTTTGACATCCAGCTGATACACACACCACCCTTTACTTGCAGCTAAAGCTAACACAGTTCTGATAGTTTCCCACCTTGCAACTGGTGCAAAAACTTCATTATAATCAATTCCATACTTTTGTGTGTACCCTTTAGCTACTAATCTGGCTTTGTATTTGTCAATCTTTCCAGTTTCATTGTATTTAGTCTTAAAGACCCATTTAACTCCAATAGCTTTTGAACCTTCAGGCAGATTTGTTAGTTCCCAAGTGTTGTTGTCCTCTATAGCTTGAATTTCAGCATCCATAGCATCTCTCCACACTTGCTTTTGACTGGCTTCATCATAAGTGTATGGATCCTCAAGACTACTATAGACAGCGAGATTTTGCAATTCTTGCTCCTCTTCAGCTTCTGGACCCATTACAAAATCTTCAAAATGACTAGGTGGTTTTCTTATTCTCTTTCCAATTTGCACATTGTCATCTTCACTATTGTTGCTTGTTCCTTCTGTTGGTTCATCTTCAGCATCTGTGCTGTCATAACCAATATCCATATCTATATCTTGTATTGGAGTGTTATTGTTGTCATGAGCTTCATTATTGTCTACTGCAATAACTTCTTCATCATCAACTGGTATCATACCTTCAGTGCTAACCTTTTGTTGCTTATTATCCCAGTTCCATGATTTTGCCTCATCAAAGACAACATCCCTGCTTATCACAATCTTGTTGTTACTTGGATCATACAACTTGTAGGCCTTTGATTCTTCACTTAAGCCTAAGTGAACACATTTGATGCTTTTATTGTCCAGCTTTTTTCTATGATTATCTGGTACATGTGCATATGCAATGCATCCAAATATCCTGAAATGATTCACAGAAGGTTTAATACCACTCCAACATTCTTCAGGGGTCTTATTTTTGACAGATACAGTAGGACTTCTATTCATAATTTGAGTGCTCCATTTTAGTGCTTCTGGCCAAAATCTCTTAGGAACACTTCTACTGGCCAACATGCTTCTAACAATGTTCAAGAGGGTTCTATTTTTTCTTTCAGAGACTCCATTTTGTTGTCGAGTATATGCAGCAGTTAATTGTCTCTTAATACCATGTGATATGCAAAATTCATTGAAATCATTTGATGTATACTCCCCTCCCCTATCTGTTCTTAAACACTGTATCTTACTGCTAGACTCATTTTCAACCAATGCCTTGAAGTTTTTGAACATATCAAAAGCTTCTGACTTTTCTTTTAACAGATAAACCCAAGTTTTCCTAGTAAAATCATCAGTAAAGGTTATGAAATACCTTTTACCACTATTTGAGCTTGGATTTATTGGTCCACAAATGTCTGAATGGACAAGTTGGAGTTTTTCTGTTGCTCTCCATTTGGCTTGTTTTGGTATGGCTGCTCTTTGTTGCTTGCCTGACAAGCAATCTGAGCACTTTTCTTCCATATCTCCTAATTCAGGCAGTCCATTAACCATCTTCAATTTGGTTAGAAGTTTCAGGCCATTGATACTCAAATGTCCATATCTATGGTGCCAAAGTTGAGTTCTCTCTTGTTTTGATGCCTGCAAGCACATTGGAATAATGACAGGTGCAGTGAGCAAGAACATCCTGTTTGCAGTCATTGTAGTTGTGAAAATCAGTCCTCTTTCATCAACATACCCTTTGCAAGTATTGTTTTTGAAAACAATTGTCACATTTCTTTCTTGTAATTGGCCTACACTCAGTAGGTTTGTGCTTAAACCAGGGAGATAATACACATTGGAAATTACATGCACTTTACCATTGATAAGCAATTTGACATTCCCTTTTCCCATAACAGCCATCTTTGCATCATTACCTAATTTCACAGAATCTTTGAATGAAGCATCAAAATCAAATAGCCAATCTTTATTCCCTATCATGTGATTGCTGCATCCTGAGTCCAAATACCAAGTTTCTTCTCTGATTTCTTGATTTTGTTCAGTTGTAGCCATTAGAAGAAATTCCTCTTCCTGATCAAATTCAGTATAGTTGACACTATCACCCCAATTTGGGCAAGCACTTTGATAGTGTCCAAGTTTGTGGCACTTGTAGCATTCAATTGCTTCAAGATTCTGCCTTCCTCTCCCCCTTCCTCTGCTGGAATTTCTACCTCGACCCCTTCCATTACCAGATCCTCTGCCACCATTTGAGATCTTAAGAGCTTGTTCTTCAAGATTAACTTGTTGGCCACGCATGCATTGCTCATGAACCAAAAGATTACTCTGCAATTCTTCAATTGAAAGACTTGTCACATCATTTGATTGCTCAATTGAGCAAACTACATAGTTGAATTTAGGTGTCATAGATCTAAGAATCTTCTTCACTATAGTGTGTTGCTCCATTCTTTCTCCCTGTGCTGTCATGCGATTAGCTATAGTAAGTGTTCTTGAGAAGAAATCATTCACTGATTCACCTTCTTTCATCTCAAGAAGCTCAAACTCTCGTCGCAAGGCCTGTAACTGAGCACGTTTCACTTTGGTTGAGCCTTGATATCTAAGTTTCATCGCATCCCAGATATTCTTAGCAATCACGAACCAACATCGTTTCCAAAATCGTGCGATCAATCGATTGAAAAAGATAGTTCTTGACCTTCAAATCTTGAAGCTTGCTTTCATTGGCAACTTTGATTTGCTCAGCTGTGGCATTGGGAGGAGCCACCGTGATACCAGTTTCTATCAGAGACCATAGTTCTTTCGACCGGATTAGATTTTCCATAAGCATTGACCAATGCTCATAGTAGCCATCAAACTTAGGAACTGAGGTTTGAAGAAAAATGGAGTTTTCTGCCATGAATGAGGTGAAAAGAATGAACAGGGATCGTTGAGAATGCAAGAAGAAAGAGTAGCTCGCCGGAGAAGAAAGAATGAGCGGTTGTAACGATCGCCGGAAAAGTGAAAAAACGGTTACAACTAACCAAGATGAAACTGCAGTTTTCTTGGAGCTAGGCCTGGTCTTTAGGCTCTAGATACCACATGTTGTAAAGGCTTTCTCATTAATTGATAAATTGCTCAATACACACCTTTATATAGGCATTACAACATAAGAGCAATGGGCTTGATACAAACGCAAGGCCCAAGGCTACTAGACTAAGTCCAAATACTAAAACAACTACTAACAAAACCTAACACATGCTTTGTGAGTTTATTTAATTTTTTATGTTTCAGCGACAAATAATAGTGTCGTGTAAATTTTATTAGGTAGGAAAAACCAAACAAAATTCATACCCTTTGAAGATATGAAGGTGGATCGTTCAATCGGTCTAAAAAAAATTAAGATTTTTATTCTCCACTCTCTATATATAACCCAAAATATGTAAATTACTCGATTCACTGCATCTGAAATTCTCATCACATTACCATTAAAAAGAACGTCATTTCGTTCCAACCAAATGCAGCATTGTTGTTTAAGTGTTATTTAGCAGAATTACTTTTACTTTTATAATTGATTTTAATTTGAAATTAAAATTTAAAATTTTTGTCTCTAAAATTGATATTTATAGCGTGTTTGAGTTATGGATACACGACATATATAAACTTTTAAAATTAATTAAATGATATTTTTTAACAAAAAATATTGTAACAAACAGACTCCTAATCAGATGTAAAGAAAAAAAAAAAAAATATATATATATATATATATATATATATATATATATATATATATATATATATATATATATATCTAACATCTCGCTTTTATCTCTTCAAATATTACATCAAACACATCCTCCACACAGTATAGTGCTTGATTTGGACCGAAAAGGACATGATTTAGTTTGCAGTGTGACAAAAGAAGAGATAATGGTGGAAAGGTTGGTCAAAAAAAGGCCATAATTAAAAAATTTGCTTATAGGATTTAACTACAAGGTGTATCATAGTGGATGGTTTGACCAGCTGTATCGAAAGTTTTTCTAACAATTGTGTCAGTGATGATTCTAGTGTACGCGCGTGAATGAAAAAATTTCCATTTGAGAGAGTGTATTCAGATGAAGGAAAAATTATTAGTCGGTCAAATGTGAGTTAAGGGTTCAACAATTTATGAGTAAGATGACTCATATCATATACATATTGATACTAAAATTTTGAAAGAAGATATAAGTCTAATTCAGCTTGCAAAACACTTACTATATTCTCCACCCAATCTTGACCTTTTGTTATAGTTACTACCATCCAAATCTTGACTTTGAAGTGCATATATACATATAGTACTATAGTACATAATATTACATAATTTACATCACAAATTATACATACGATACAAGGAACATTGCATGGATTGCTGCTAGGCATGGCAATGGGGCGGGGCGGGGACGGGTTTTGCCCTTCCCAAACCCAAACCCATAAAGTTCGGGTTTCCCCAAACCCATCCCAAATTCGAGCGGGAATAAAAATGATAACCTTAAACCCATACCCAACGGGGATCGGGTATCCCCATCGGGTTTCGGGTATCCCCATTACGCTTCTTTCCACATGAATTTAGATTATATTTTAGTATTTTTTTATTAAAAAAAAAAGTTAAATGTCCAAAATTATTTTCTCTCAACAATATTTTTTTAAATAACGAAAAAAAATAGAGAAAATGGTTTGTTTAATACTCACATTATAATAAAAAATAAATATATGAACGTAATTTAAGAGATTGTTTAAGCGTTTCTAATTTAAAAGAGGTGAAATCTAATTTTTAGTATAAGCGGGGCGGGTTCGGGGGCGGGTTCGGGGTGGGTATCAATGTACCCAAACCCATATTTTGAAATCGGGGAAAACCCAAACCCAGTCAACTCGGATTTTCCCCGTTAAAACGGGTATGGTTTGAGTGGGTACCCGCGAGTATGGGTTTTATTATCATGCCTAATTGCTGCTCTTAGTATATATGTCCAAATTATCTGTATGTGGAATATGAGACAATTGTTTGGGCAATTTTGACATGATGCCTCATCTCCACGCCACAGTGACTTGGTCACTGCTAGGGAATCTTTATGACTATGAAAGAAAGAGTGATAATGAGAAATATAAAATTTTTAAATATTATTTGACTTTAACAAGAATTGAATATTGACCCACTCTTAAAATACAATTGGGTAATTAAACATGTGAAGGAAGGGAAAAAAACATTACTTATTATTCACCATATGCTAAATGACCAAAAGAATTGGCCAAGAATAAAAAAAAAACAAAATGAAAAAATGAATCATTGGTTAGATCTTTTATGTTGTAACCTTCTTCCTATATATGTTCTAAACTAAGATATATATATATATATATATATATATATATATATATATATATATATATATAAATTAAAAGGCATGGTAATATCAGAAAATGAATATAAAAAACATTTTCTAATACTGCCTACATGTTCGGACTGATTATAAGTTCAACAAAGTATTACAGAGTCACCATAACTTTGTCAAAATTACGGTAAAACACTATAATTTTGCCAAATTTTCCGTCAATTTAAAAATGGACGAAACATGTCCTAATTAGCGGGAGTAATATGTACTCTTGGACTTGGAATTCCCATATGCACAAGTCTAGGAGACAAGTGGATTTTTAGACTAGGTCTTGGTGAAGGAATGGGAGTCCTATTAGCAACTTTTCCAATGTTAACTCTTGGTGATAAATTGAGTTGTTCAAGTGCCTTAGCTTGAAGTTTTGTAGGGTACTCCCTCACACAACCAATTCTAGGACCAGCTCCAGTGGTCCATTTGCTTGACAATGATTTGCACTCTTTATGTTGTGAAGTTGTCACATTATTTTGGTTGCATGTTTTGGTAGAGTCACTTGAATTTGCATTAGTAGTATTTGTGGACTCAAATTGAAGCTCCTTGTCAACATGTTCTGAAGGTGGGACATCATCATCAATTGGATACTTCTGTATAAGGAAAAACATTGAATTAATTGGTGTTTAGTGGTTTCAAAACAAAGCCAAAATAACCTATTTCATAAAGGGAAAATTGCATTGAAAGTTATAAACTCACCTTTACATTTGTTAAGTCCACATTGTGTTCCATCAAGAAGCCTATGAATTCCATGAAATTCTTCTTTGTAGGACGATAATGTCCACTATAGGGCCATATAGCCTGAATAAAAATTAATGAACATCAATTTGCATATAAAGAAAATAAAATGCTTTTCAACTTTTATATTTAAAAAATAAAAAATAAAATAAAAAATCATTGGTGCTTAGAAATTCTTTTGGTTCATCTTTATGTGGACATGTAATCTTTTACCCAACACATGATGCAAACGCTACAAAGCTTTTGAATCTGGATGAAGAAACACTACGTCCAAATTCAATAGCTCTGCAGCAACTTCTCATAAAAAATAATTAAATTAGGAGTTTGTTTTTTTTTCAACTCAAACATACATTAAGAACACCATTTTGGACAACTAATCTTCCAGATGCAATAGTAGCACCTCCAGCTAGAAAACTTGAGTGTTGAAATTGCCCTTTCTTTTTCTCACCAACATACAAAATTCTTGATGAGCTAAGAACAAAAATCCACTTAGATCCCTCAAAAGTGTGTACATGGTTCTTGCTTTTTTTAAAAACAAACCTTCCTTCTTCTATAACCACTTCATATACTTCCCTTTCTTTCTACATAAGCAAGCAAAAAAATATTAGAACATCTTATTATAGAGAAAATAATAGTGACTGCCCAATATATTAAATAAAGTCAAACTATTGAAAAGTACCCAGAAAATGTACCTACTTGCTCAAAAAATAATATTCATAAGGTGTTATCTTTGGATTTGGATTATGTGCAGTTGACTGCACGCAGTCAGTAAATCTGGACCGTCCGATCAAGATCAGACAGCTCAGATTTTAAGATAAGATTTTAATTATAAAATTGATCTTAAACTTTGGACTGTCTGATCAAGATCAGACAGACTGGACGTGACCGACTGCACTGCAGTCACTAAATTCCTGACTGCACTGCAGTCACTAAATTTCTGACTGCACTGAACCCAAATCCGTTATCTTTAGTACATTGAATGCACTAACACTGACACAAATGGATTTTGTACAAAAAGTTAATCAATTTAATTATAATATAATATTTTTCAATAAAGCTAATTAAGTCCTAAGATGCACCACTGGCACTCTATAATTGACCAAGTAATGTATAATGGTGTATAATATATGGATTTTATTCCATCATGAATATGAAAAACTATAATATAAAGTCTAATTAGTTATATGTTATGTGGCAATGTCAATATCATGATAAGTATAAGTGAAAATGAAAGAACTTACAGGTCCAAGGTACTTTATACACTGCTTCTGTAATTCATTTCTTGGACACTTATCAAGATTTACTTCTTTTCCATCTCCAACATCCAACCTATTATGTCACAAACATATAGTTTATAAAATTAGTAATCAAAATTGTGCAAAGACGTGTTTGGTACTAGAAAATATTTTCACTTTTAAGTACAAATCTGTCGCATTATTTTCAATACATAATTTATGTTTTTGAAAATTTGTATAGGAAATAATCAATTTGTTTCTGACGTTTGCTGCACAAATTTTCCTAAACATAATTTTGTTTTGTAGTGATGCAATAAACATGAACGATTTTAAGAGTAAGGTATCAATTTCATAAATGAATATGAAAATAAGAAATCCAAACAATTTTTTTTTTAAATCAAACACATTTTTAAAAATTGCATTGTGAATAATTTACCAGTAGAAAAAAGGTTGTGTGCTCTGGCTATGAAACCAAACATTATAATACAAGTGTAAGTTGTGTCCATATCGATGACGAGGATCTATCTGCAAAAAATAAAATAAAATCTTAGCTTTTTACCTTCTTTATATTAAGTTAAATTTAAAAATGTTAATCAAAGTCAATAATTTAATCACCTTATATCTAAAATATAAGTTAATATAAAATTGTTAATCAAAGTCAATAATTAGACATATGAGCTTACAGCTTCAAGCCAATGTCTAAGAGCTAATTTTTGTGCTTTATCATCTTTGCACAATCCTTTTCCCACCTACCAACAACCAACAAAAAAAAAAAAAAGAAGTTAAAATCACAAAAGAAAATTATGTCGGAAAGTGAATTTTTTTTTGACTCAAAATAAGGATATTCATTCATTCCAATAATTGATACAGTACATCACATGCAAATACAAATTCAACATAGCTAAAAACAAAAAGGATGAAACTGCAAACAATCTCACAGCATCCATGTTAATAGCATACAACGGCAATTGCAATATGCCTACAAATAATATAATATGATAAAAGTCACCAGAATGTCCATGCTTCCGGATCTGCAACGATGATGCCCAAATCATTGATCGAATCTGCAATTGATTGAAATCTACCTTTCAAAATGAACCAAACGAACACCGCAACAAGACGGACAAACAAACGCCGTAACAATGACGACCACCAACAAAGCGCCGCACTCAGACGACGAAATCACAAAACAAGAAAAACAAAACTAAAAAACTTAATTTATGTGAAATCACTTATTTAAATGGAAAGAAAATAAAAAAACAACTTAGAGGGGTGATTTTGGGTCAAAAATTGACCCAAAAACCACCCCTCCTTGGTGGATGATGAAGAAGAAAAGCAAAATAGGGTTAGAAGAGAGGGGGAGCGGCGGCTGTTAATAAAAAAAATTCCATGTCGGAAAGTGAATTAAAACTTTGAATTCTTCTATATGGTCCCAGTCAAATGTATTATTGGAAAAGCCAAACTAAGATCAAATCAATTACTCCCTCCGGTCCTTATTATAAGAAACACTTTGACAAAATCACACAGACCAAGGAAAGTAAATTTTCTCATTAATGATTCTAACATTTTATGTTATATTCCAAAATTAACCTTTGACTAGCATGGAAAATAGACTTCTCTAATTAATGCACTAGCATTATAATGAATTATTTGATTGTATTTAATAAGGGTACAAATGAAATTGTGTCAAAGTGTTTCTTATAAAAAGGACCAAATAAAAATTCCAAAGTGTTTCTTATAAAAAGGACCGGAGGGAGTATATTTCAAGCAAATAATAAAGTTTTACATGAAACCAATGGCTATATATAATGAAACAAAAACCATTAATTAAAAATATATTCTCTATTATCCTAAAGTTTATTCAAAGATTATATATAGCTTTTGACATTAAAGGGTACCTTAGCAGCCATAGTCCTAGCTCTAGCCCATTTTGAAAGAGCTGTTTCTGACTTAACTGAATCAAAATGTGATATTGAGCACCTACTTAGAGAAGCAAAATCTAAGGCCTTCCACCTGTAAGATTAAAAAAACAAATCATTTGGAAAAGTTTATTAATTTTAATTCAATATAAAATTCCTTACAAATAAAAAAAATTTAAAAAAATGGTTTAAATATATTTTTAATCTCTATAAAATTAAAGATTTTTAAGTTAAGTCCTATAAACTTTTTAACCAGTTTTAATTAGTCCTTACCTTTTTATAAAAACGGTGTTTTAGACTCCCTGTAGCGACAAAAAGACAATGAAAATGTACGACTAAATTAAAAGTACTGGTCTTTTTGTAACGATAAAAACTAAAATTTGATAATTTTTTAATGAGAACTAAAATAAATAAATAAATAAAATTATAGAGACTAACCATAGCTCCTCACAAACAACTGCACAATCAGCCAAATTTCTTCTAGTTCTATAACTTTTGTAAACTTTTTGAAGCTTTATTGCTGCAACATCAAGCTCTCCAATGGATTTTGGTGAAAACCAAATTTCAGGTTTATCTAACAAAATTGAAGGACTTTGTTTATTGAAAACATCATCAACAAAACCTTGTTTTGAATCAGAGTTATTTGTAACTAAATATTTGAATGAGAATGTAGTTTGAAGTTTCAAATTCCCAATTTTCCTTCTCTTTGAACATGTTGATTCTTCAACTATAGCTTCTTCATCTAACCCTTGTTGATTATATAATTCATCTATATTTCTTTCACTCTTGAAGCTCATTGTTCTTAATGTAGTAGCATCAACTTCTTTAGATTCATAATCCATTTGTCTTATTGTTACCATTTGCATTCTTCTACAAAATATGAAGAAAAAAAAAGTTACGTTGCATAAAAATTTTAAAGCTTAAAATAATTAAAAGCACTACTAATAATATAGATACTATAGAAACATAAAGTTAGGAAAAATATTTATATAAATCATCATGTTAATTAAATGTAACATGTAAGAGTCGATTAAAGCATTTTAGTATAAAACTAAATAAAACTAAATAAATAATCATAAGTGATTAATTGAATGAGAGGGTCACCTTTTATGATTCTCTATAAGCAAAGATAGCAACTGATTTTAAGTCTTGAAAAATGAGCACTTGACAAGTCTTATATAAGTCACAATTTTGGAATAAATGTAAAGGGTGAAAATTATTCTAGTAAGTACTTTGAAATACGTAAAGGGACAGAGATTGAAGAAAAAATGGTGGTGACACTTTGAAATATTTATTATTAAAAAATTAATTGATGAATAGGTTGGTTTGAATAGAAAAATAAAGAAAATCTGTGTAGTCCCATAAAATGGGTTGTATTGAATATAGAAAATGGAAAATAATAATATTTGTGACTTGTTGAAGAAGGTGTTACAATAGTGTGTATGTGAAAAGTGTATACGCGGTGATGTGAATTGAATTGAATGAGACAGAATCAGTCAAAAAAGCTTAAAGGAGTGTTCTAATTATAATTCTAATTCTTAACAGTATATAGAACCAAATCATATCAATATCTCTACTTTCATTTTTTTAATAGAGATAAATTGGTACATATTTTTTTATGTAACTTAATAGTAAAGAGTTGAATTTTGTCAAAAAAAAAAAAAATACAATTTAATATCTCTTTTATCTATGTTGGGAATTCGAACCGAAAACCACACCAATAATAGAACTTGATGTCTGGAGCAAATACGATTAAAGCAACCAAACAATGAGAACGACAATAACAATCACAAGAAAAGATAAAATAACGATAAATAAAGAACACTATAGAATTGTTTACCCAGTTCGGGCAAAGTGACCTAATTTGGGTGAGAGAGCAACTCTTCGTTCCACTATCAAATGAAGTGCTTGATTGCAATGAAATTCTCCAAAGAGATTACAAGAATTAGCCTTGTTCCTAATTCTACCATTTGCCCGAATTTCTTCCTGTGATCAAGAAATTCAATACGAAAGTGTTTCCTAAGGTGATGGATCAATCCAACCCTAGTGTGTTTGCCCAAGAGAAATTCTCTTATAAACCCTAGTCTTTTGTTGACTTCAAAAATCCTAAAATCGCTTTAAAAAAATCATAAAACGCACAAGTTATATATAGGCTCGCGGGCGCTACGCCTGGGCGTGAGCCGGTAGAATTGAGCCCAGCTTTTCACGCCTGGGCGTGAGTAGACAGAATCTCCCAAAACATGATTTTCTGATTTTTACATGATTTCAAGGCAATATTCAACAATCTATATTTGAAAATTCTCATATAATATGTGAATTATTGATTATTACACCATTTTTAATTATTCCATTATTTCATTAGATATTTAGAGATATATATCATTTGTTAAGAAGAACTTCTAGGCATGGACCATGAGTTAGACTTATAGGCATGGATTAGGATTTATAAGTTACATGAACTTCTTTTGGAGACAGGAATAGGTGAATCGAATGCAAAATAGAGACATTGTTTGGCCAATTTTTTTATTTTTTCGGTCAAGTAATCTAATAGCTATAAATTTACCTTTTAAAGTGAATAAGTAAAAGATTTGAGATTCGTACTCCGACACTCTATATATAAAATGTAATGTTCCTATCGATTAAACTTTGTTTATAGAACATCGTTTGATTAAATTTATTCCGACATCTATTTTTTATTTTTTTTTTATAAGGAAACAATGATACTATCACATGGTACTTTAAAATCTCTTATAAAACTTTTTTCGTACTCCATACTACCGTACATGATATGTTCACTAGTCTATTGAAAAACGAAAATAAAATGTCTATGGTATTACTTTTTGATGGGAGAAAATCTATTCATTTCATTTAAAATTATTATAGAACTTACTTGAGTAACAAGAATTGGAATGTGACGGAAAAAGAATTAGTATGATTTTCTATGTAGTGTTTTAAAAACCGGACCGAACCGATCAGTCGAACCGGACGAATCGGGAACCAGAGTCTATCCGATCTGATTCATACGTTGGATCGGCCATGTAGTTGGACCGGGGGGAACCGGGAAAACCGGTGAATCGGCGGTTTCTCTGAACCGGAGGTTTGATTACACCTTTTTTTTTTCGCCCAAAATGACGTCGTTTTGTTGTTATTTTTTTTTGTTCAACATATATGTTTTGTTTTTTTTAATAATTAAAAAAAAATAAAAAAAAAACTAGTAGTTATGAGATGCATCAATTTTTCTCTAAATAAAGAGATAACAGATAAAGAGATAACAGTGGGATGGGAGAAGAAGATAAAGAAGTTGAAAGAGAAAATAAGAAAACCATGATGATAAAACAGTTTTGTAATCTCATACATGTCTTTAGCACACATTAACAACAAAGAAGGTGAAAGAATGAAATTTTTTTTTTTTTTATATGCGTGAAAGAATGATGTTGTTGTCACATGCCATGAGAACTGAGAAGGGAGAGAAAGAGGAATACGGCGGCTTGCTAGTGTGGAAAAGAAACTAAAATGAAAGATGAAACTTAATGAATTAGGGTTACTGCTTGACCCAATTAGAGCTGTCAAAATGGGCTAGCCCGAATGGGCCGGCCCGCCAAGCCCGATTTTTTTCCGGGCTCGAGCCTTGAAAATCCTAGCCCGAATTATTTCCGGGCTTTTTAGCCCGGCCCGACAAAGTCCGATTAAAATATGGGCTAGCCCGAATGGGCCGCGGGCGGCCCGCAAGCCTGAAAAAATTAAAATTTAAAAAATAAAATATAAATAATTTGTTTTGGATGGTTTGAAATTAGTTTGTAATATAAATTATAAAACACCGTTCGCTACTTAAGTAGTAGATGAGTAAAAATATGGCACCCAAGAAACTTGTAGGTAGCAGATGAGTAAAAATAGGACGCGCGAGAAACTCGTACGTAGTGGATGAATAAAAATAGGGTGCACGAGAAACTCGTGCGTAGCGGATGAGTAAAAATAGGGCGCGCGAGAAAGTCGTAGGTAGCGGATGAGTAAAAATATCACGCACGAGAAACTCGTAAGTAGCGGATGCGTAAAAATAGGGCGCGAGAAACTCGTAGGTAGTGGATGAGTAAAAATAGGGCGTGCGAGAAACTCGTACGTAGTCGATGAATAAAAATAGGGCGCGCGAGAAAGTCGTACGTAGAGGATGAGTAAAAATAGGGCGCGCGAGAAAGTTGTAGGTAGCGGATGAGTAAAAATATGACACGCGAGAAAGTTGTAGGTAGTGGATGAGTAATAATAGGGCGCGCGAGAAATTCGTAGATAGAGGATGAGTAAAAATACGGCGCGCGAGAATTATTATATAGCGGATGAGTAAAAAATATGACGCGCGAGAATTATTAATGCTATTTATATGGTTGAGTTTTAGCACTAGAAGTAAAAAAAAAAAAATATTTAAAAATAAACCGGGCCCGCCCGAAAGCCCAACTACCCGTACTGGGCCGGGCTCGGGCACTAATTTTGATAGCCCATTTTTTATCCGGGCTTTTTAGCCCGGCCCGACGAAGCCCGACCGGGCCGGCCCGAAATTGGCCGGGCCGCTCGTTTTGACAGCTCTACACCCAATAACTATTTTTTAATAGAAAGTATATTGTTTTTGTTGACAGGATGTAGTGAACTTTTTGATAAATAAAATGTAGTTTTATTTTATTTATTATCTACGAAAGTGTGTCTATCTTTCTAATAATAATACGCTCTGTTGACATACTTATTTTTTACTTTTCTACTTCTCTTTAAAAGAAATAGAAAAGTATAAAATTGTATTTGGCCCTATTTCTTCTTAAAATAATTAGAGAAATAAAGTAAAGAAGTAGAAAATAAGTAGGGCTAAACGGGGCCTAAGTAATAATGAAAGATCTAAGAAGAAAAAAAAGTAACAATGATTTTTTTAACTATATAGCGACCGGTTCAATAACTATATAGAGACCGGTTCATTCCACCGATTTAATCCGGTTTGTCATGCGGTTCGACCAGTAACCCAGTGGTTCGATCAATAAACCAATGAATCAGTACCCTCACCGAATGTCTGATCCAGTTTTTAAAACATTGCATGAGACTCATATTGATTAACTTATGCGAACATTTGTAATATCAATAAATAAATAAATCATATTATATATTTATAATTAAATTTTGGTATAAAAAAAACAAAATTGAATTCTTTTGAGTTTTTTTTTTTCTGTCTAAAATTTTAAAGCATAAAACCCTGATTTTGGTTGCTCGTCCTTTGGGTCCACAGTTCGCACGAGAACATATCCTCTCCATTATTGCATTTTTTTTCTACAGCTAAGTACGTTATTGATTATGTATTATTTTATGTGATCAACATAATTAAAAGACACGTCAGTCAAATTGCCCCCTGTTTCGTTTACTTCGTCTATTTTGATGGCGTAGCTGTTAACTGCATATGTGGCACCTGCCAACGGGGCGCCACGTCACATGAGAAGGCTAATTGATTAGGATACACGTCACATGAGGTAATTTACTAACTTTTCTCCACTCTCACTCTAACTTTTATGTGAGTATTTAACGAATTTTAAAATTTTAACGGGATATTTGTCATTTCACCCAAAAAGATTGTGAAATCTAGCAGTTTGAATTTTACTAGATTTAGGAGCATGAAATCTAGCAGTTTGAATTTGTGTCCTTTTTCTTTCGAGCTAATTCCTTATTTTGGGCACGTTGTACTACTAGTGTAATTGCTTGTCACGCATTCTCCTACTAGACCAAATCTAAAACACCAATATGACCGTAATTATACTTAATTAATACTAGAGGTAAGTATAAAGGGCAAGATTAGTACGAACGAAGCATATATTAATGTATGAATTGAGACAATAAAATCCAAACAACATCAAACGTACGATTGTGCTGTGTTTCATGAGACCAGACCAATACATGCTACACCGCGTCATTTTCATATTTCAAAATCTTTATATGATTTAATTAAGTTGAAAACTTGACTATATATTTTTATTTGTTTCTAGTAATTAGTTTTCCCTTGTCCCCAATTGAGTTTTCAACACGGTTACGAAGTGTTCTTTCTTTGTGTCTTGTAATAAATCATAAATGTATATCTTGGGTCCCTTGATTTGCAAGTACTGACATAATAATAGTATACGATAAAATAATACGTGACAAACGTTAATGCATTAAAAAAATTATTTTATATGATGTTCGGTGAAAAACAAATTATTTTAGTGTTTTAGGAAATTTTTTAATTTTTATCCGGTCTTTTAACTTTAGTTTATCTTGTCTCAGAAATAATCTTAAAATCAAATATAGTACTACTATAATTATTTTTATTCTATCTAATTTTTTATTATTTTTTTAGTATATCAAACTCAAAGGACATAAAATAATTGCAATACCAACATGTGACTGACTCATGACTTCTGACCTAGACTCAGCATGTTGTGAATCATCCATCGGTTTCCCTTTGATTGATTTGAAAGTCCACAATTTCTTGCGATTCAAGTTCACGGCCATACTAGAATCAATCAAACGAGTTAGAAAGAACAACAACATCAAAAAAACATGCATGTTACCTACACTAATTAATTAGAGTAACGAAACTATAATAGTCAAAAGAGTAACAAAACTTGTAAAATTAAACAAAATAAGTTAAGTGATTCTTCCCTAGAGGTACGGCTTCATGTAAGAGCCGTTTCTTATGAATTATAATAAAAATTAAAAAGTGATTCTTGTCAAAAATAATTAAAAAGTCATTTGCTAAATAGACACATGTGGTATAATATTGGCTTTTTTTTTTCTCCTAAATTATTTCTTAAAGAATTAAGAGCAGTTATCTATC
The DNA here is from genome assembly GCF_020283565.1 of Trifolium pratense. Classification (NCBI taxonomy): domain Eukaryota; kingdom Viridiplantae; phylum Streptophyta; class Magnoliopsida; order Fabales; family Fabaceae; genus Trifolium; species Trifolium pratense. The sequence goes on along the minus strand of NC_060063.1, from coordinate 44,984,856 downwards.
AATCAATAAAAATAAACAACATAAATAGATTTGCATGTGAAGCAAAAATTAGTATATGAGTATCACATGCAAAATATATGCAGTTTATTCATGTTGATTGTTAAGTGTAAATACTCTCAATTTTTCAAGCGATAAGACATGCCTCACAATTTGGATATTTTAGTCGTTAAGTATATTGTATGATCTTTTACCGGTGCATGTGAAAAAAAAAAAATACCTTGTGATCTATGCAAGGCAGAACTAGATGACGTTGATGGTGAGATTTAAAATAGACGTGGCGATATGCTTTAGGTATACTGGTACAGTGCCTCATGGTGGGGACACGTTAATATTCCAACGTTTAAGTTTGTATATGATTCGAAGTGAAAGGGAAAATTATTGAATTGTGTACCTTGGCGTCAAAGTTCGCCTTTATATAGAGGGAAACTGTTATAACAGATTGTGTCAACAAGCAACAAATGTCGAGGGTGATGATATAGTCGTTGAGATAAATCCAAATGGCTCGTGAACGTGTAAGGGTGTGTATTGGCTGCATAAAGTGTACAGTAGTTATTGTACCTGTCACCATTGGCTTGCATGAGAAATCTCTGTGAATGAGTGGTTTGAGCTAGATTTGGAGCAATTGGACCGCGTGTATTGGGCCTTAGCCTAGTCCGAAACACCTTGATTTACCAAGAAAAAGAGAATCAATTACGAAAATGGCTCGTGAACGTGTAAGGGTGTGTATTGGCTGCATAAAGTGTACAGTAGTTATTGTACCTGTCATCATTGGCTTGCATGAGAAATCTCTGTGAATGAGTGGTTTGAGCTAGATTTGGAGAAATTGGACCGCGTGTATTGGGCCTTAGCCTAGTCCGAAACACCTTGATTTACCAAGAAAAAGAGAATCAATTACGAAATTTCGATGTTCAATTATTTTAAAATTATTTTTTAAAAACAGAAAAAAAAATCCATTTTGTATTTGTTTACTAAAATGAAAATTACATTTTTTTTCTCACATTTATCACAATCTTTCATATTTTATACGGTCAACATCAAATAATAACAATTTTGTGTCTAGTACATTTGTATTTGTACCTATGCAAAGTCTAATATGGACACAAATACAAATGCATAGTATTTAGGCACACACTCACATGAATGAATAAAGAGAAAAAGTAAAAGAAATTAATAATAATTTTTTTTTTACAAAAATAATGATATTTTTAAAATAATGATACTTTTTTTCGAAAAGGCAAAAAAAAAAGGCTTAAATGCACTTTTGATCCCCCTATTTTTAAAAAAATTAAGTTTTGGTCCCCCTATTTTAAAAACCAACTTTTTAGTCGCCCAATTTTAATTTTTTTTTGAGTTTTGATCCCCCATTCCATTTTAAGGCTAATTTTGTTGATGTGGCATTGTCACTAATGCATATCAGCGTCCACGTGGACAAATTTAATATCCATGTCATTATTTATTTTTAATTCAATAAAACTTATTTTATAAAATTATTTAATTAAACCTAAGAAAGTTCATTAAAATAAAAAATCCAAAAATTCACAACCTCTAATTTATTAAACCTAAGAAAAAACAAACTATCACAACATGGACATGATCCTCTTTGATTCATATCAAACAATTGCATATTGAAAGCAAGTTTTGTGGTTCAAGAACCTTCAACTTTCATCATCATCCAACTTTATATAAAACCAATCTAGAATTAAACTTCAAACTTAAAACAATTTTTGGGTTTTCATTCAAACTCATCCAAAGTCATAGATAGTTTAAAGAGTATGAGTAATTTCTATTGAAACACAAAATCATCTCTAATTTCTTTTCGTTTTTAAAAATTCAAAAATTGTTGAGTTTGAACGGAAACCATAGGATTAGTGAAATCCATAAGGAAGGATTCTCTCCGACGGTGAATAAAATTCTAGTAGTTGAAGGTTTGATAATTAGGGTTTCAAATTTCATATTTTATAAGATTTAACAATTATTATTTCAGTTGAATATATAATTCTAACAATTAAAATATTTTATAAATAAAGTTTTATTGAATTTAAAAATATATAATAATGACATGAATATTAAATTTGTCCACATGAATGTTGCCACATCATTAGTTACAAGGCCACATCAACAAAATTAACCCCAAAATAGGATGGGGATCAAAACTAAAAAAAATGAAAATAAGGGGACTAAAAAGTTGGTTTTTAAAATAAGGGGACCAAAACTTAATTTTTTTGAAAATAGGGGGACCAAAAGTGTATTTAAGCCAAAAAAAAAATTACTGAATAGCATTATACATTTGTATTTGTGTCTATGCGACTATGCAAGACTTCCTCCCCCTTACATGTATGGTAAAAAATAAATAAATAAACAATTTTTATTAAATATTTTTATAAAATTAATTTACATCGAGTATATCTATTATATTTAACCTTTTAAAAATTTATAACAAACAAATAATTTTTTTTCCTTTTCTGGTAAAAAAAATAATAATATTTTTTTTTACAACAAAAATAAAACGTAGCAAACTTGCTCACAAACATTTTAATTATCGATAGGAAAAAGAAATCCCTGTATAGACGATTGATCTTTGCAGATGTTTGGGGCAATGACATTAACATTACTACTTGGTCAAATAGGTCTATATGAATATGTCAATTCTAAAGTCAAGCATTAATTTGACTGCTGCATGTATAAAAGAAAATTAAAATATTGACTGCTGCACTAATCTCTACGTCTTCTAAATACTTCTTTCAGTTCTTAATATAAGAAGAAGTTGACTTTTTAAATACATTAAAGAATAAATGTATTTAGTTTATAATATAGTCTAGATACATCAATTTTTAATGTAGTTAAAAAGTGAGTTTTTTCTTATATTAAGGACTGAAGGAAGCAGTAGTATAAGATTACTATTTTTAATTTTATTTGTCCTTTTATTAAATAAAATTAATTATTTCTTTATTTTATAAGTAGTACAATAACAATTCTGAAAAACTACCATACATTGTTCGTATACTTATTTTTACATTAATTAAATCAATCAGCTTCTTTTTCTTCAACTTTTTTTACGGGAATTAGGGTCCGTTTGGATTATGTTATTTTTGAGTTTATACAAACAGTTTATGTAATATAAATTAAGTTTTATACTATTTTATAAATTCACACTAGTGATAATTATATTTTTATAATAAAATAACATATAAAAATTGCATAAACTATTTGCATAGTGCAAAAATAAGTTAATCCAAACGGGCCTTTAACCAACTTCTTATTACATGTGAAGTAGATAATGATTCTTATATTAAAGGACAAATATATATATATATATATATTAATTGAAATACATGCAAAGTGTTCTGAAAAAGTGTTAGAAAGTTACATCCTTATGTGACTTTCAATAAATAAATTTTCAAGATTAACACGATTCAAGGACGATATTCTTCGAAAAATAACATAACATTGATAAATGTGCCTATGCGTTCAGGGGACCTAATTCTCAAAAAAAATCTTTGATATGCGTGTCATATATGTTTTTTAAAAATTCTTCTTTTTTATTAGAAAGTATATTTTTAGATGACATAAAATTCATGTTTTTTTAGATGTGTACCTAAAATAATACTGGAGTACTAAAAGTTCCCAAAAGAAAAATCCACGTGTAAAATAATTTGTCGGACTTAAACCCAAAATAAACAAGACTATATTGGGTTTGGATCATTTCTCTCCCGACTCCCTCACTTCTTTTCTATCCCTTGAATTTCCGTTTTTGCCCTTGGGGTATTGCGGTTTATACGAACCAAAGGAATTTGGGGGTATAAAAGAAATGTAGGGGGTCGGGAGAGAAATGATCTTTTATATTTACTTATCTTTCTTTCATCTCACTTTCCATCCACTTTCACTCCTACCAAACACCAAAATATTCATCTAACTTTTCATTCACTTTCCACCCACTTTCATTCCTTTAACATTCTTTCCTTTCATTTTCTCTTCCGATCCAAATGAACCCTTAAGTAACATCGCTGCGTTATTCTGCCATTGACTATCATATCGAGCTTTTCGTTCAATGAGATCGTCATTTTAACAAATCGAAGGAAATGAAATTTTCCCTCCCGGACCCAGCCCCTCCCTTCGTATTTTGTTTTTAACATGATATATACTCCTAGTAAATAAAAAAAAAAATATACATTTATACAATATTCATTTATAAATAATGAAAATAAATATTCTACATAAAAATAATGAAGATAAATACAAATTTGGTTAGAAATAAAATTTTAATTTTTTTTTCATACAATGTTCAAAAATTTCATTTCATCAATAAATATAAGATAATCAAATCACACATAAAAAATAATGAAAATTAATGTTAAATTAATGTAAATATTTTACCTCAATAAATAGGGTTAAATATATTTTTGCTTCCTATAAATGTCATCAAAGTATCTTAAATATTAAATTAATGTAAGTTTTACTATTAATTAATAATGTTCTTTAATGTCATTTTACATTTATCAACTAGTTGAACCGCTAATTTTACTAAACACTTCAATTAGCTTATCAGTCATCCGCTATTTTTGTCAAACAGAGTCATAGTCTTCCCAATAAAATTAATTTAGTAATAATAATAATAAAATTAATATAACTTTACTTTTTTATAATCTATAGAAATTTTGAATTTTATATCATATTTTTATAAACAATCAGAAAGAAAAAAAAACATAGACAACCTTTTAAATAATATAAAATAAAAAAGGACATAGAACATTTGAAAGAAAAACGAACACATAGATAATCTCTCAGTGTTGTTGAATGGAAAACGAGGAGTACTTCTCATGGCATTATTCCCTGTAACATCTTTAAATGTATATCGTATTTTCATACTCAAACAAATAAATAAATAAATAAATATCATAAACGATTGAAAAGAAAACATAAACAATTTTCAAAAGAACATAGAGAGAGAGAGAGAGAGAGAGAGAGAGAAAGAGAAAAAAAAATCTCAATGTTGTTGAACGGAGAACAAGGGAGTACTTTCCACCCCACTATGTCCATGTAACCTAAAATATACACAAAAGCGTAGGACCATAAAATATACCAACTTCTAGTTAATCCTAAAAGATAAAATAGAAGTCCTAAAGATACAAGGCGAATGAACCGACCGTCAACACAAACGGCACATGTACCGCTACTCGACACTACTTGTTGAGAAGCAATCCATAACAAATTGAAAGTCAGATCGAGGGATGATCAATCAATTGAGCTGAGCAACCCAAGCAATAAAAAAAAAAAAAAAAAAAAACCAGCTAACTAGTGGCACGACGAACAACCATTACCGTCAAGCCCTACATTTTTGCATGAAGAGCATCGCACGATCCAATTTTTTTATGAATCCTATTTTTATATACAAAAAACAAGCTGATATTGTTTTTAGGTAGATAGACGAAATGACAAGTAGTTGAAAAATCGGACACACAAAGTGAGATGACCGGGATTCGAACCCCGATCATGACATCTGACACTAACAATTTAGATATTTCTGTCAGTTGAACTAGGATTTGTGGAGTCATTATTGTTATTGTTATTATTATTTAAGATGTAAACATCATTTTAAACTTTAAAGATTCATTACTGGTTTAAGTATTTGTCTTCTCCACAAATTTGTTAGATCTTTCCTCTCATAACGATTGTCGTATTTGATTATTTCGTACATATTAAAAGATCGAAAAATTAGTGGGAATTGAATTTAGCAGAAAAGGTTAGACAATCACAGGGATGTTCATGGGTGTGGAGTAATCCGCCGACCCAACCCAACCCAATCCATTATTTATCATGAACCCGTTTATTTGCGGGTAGAAGCCGGTCCAACCCAACATGCCCACAAGTAATTGATTTGAGTGTTGGATTTGAGTTTTTGAACCCCTGTACCCAACACAGTCATGGAAATAATGTGTTCTGTAAGAATTTACTACTCTTATTTATTTTATTAAGTGTTATGATTATGGATGAACTTTTATTTAAAGGTAAATGAAAGTGTTTTATTCAATTTGAGTGCTAGAAATGTGTCACAGTTGTGTTAAATTATATTATAAGTTTTTTATAAGTTTTAAAAAAATATATTCTTTTCTATAAAAAATTATTTTTAATTTTATGAACAACCCCCAACACAACCCACTAACAATCGGGTTGATTCGGTTCGGATTTGACAACGAAAGTGCAGGTTTGATGATGAACCCAACCCAATGAATATTGAACAGGTTGGGTAACGGATTAGGCCAAATTCGACACAACCCAACCCGCGTATGTAACACTCTAAACCCAATATTCAAATACTCCCTCTGATCCTATATATAAGAAAATGATTGCTTTTTATATTCATTCTAAAATCAATGTATCTAAAAAGTCAACATTGTCGACTAGAGGGAGTATATTCTAATTTAAGAATGTCCTTTCCAAAAACCACGCGGCGGATAAAAAAATATACAGTATATCTTTAAGACTTGAAGTCAAAAATGAAAATATAAAATATTGGTTCAAGATATTACATTCTACATCATACATTGCTAAAATAATTAATTAGCAGGAAACCTAGCTATGTTGGAGTACTTGGCAACGAAACTAGAGTGTTGGTATGAAGGAATGCCTGAAAACTGCCCACTACAGTGTCATCAGTCTTTGTCAGTTGTCCAGTCTTGACATTGTAACAAAAAAGTATACTCTTTGTAACGGCTGAATATGATTTTCGGATTTCTGGTGGTCTGGTAAGTGCTATAAAGAAAATTTGGTCGTTGATCCAGAAACGAAACATCAAACCCAGTACGTGGCCGCATGTATCTCCATAATCAAAAGGTCCCATCTCATGATAAAGAGTCCATTTTCCTAAATCCAAATCCAAAGCATAGATTTGATATGTTCTACTAATTCTACTAATACCTTTAACCAAAACAATGCAAGAAAGACGGTCTCTCATCCATAAAAAATACCCAACCGGTGAAGAATCCACTCGTGGAGGTGGTAGTGGATACTCTCCTATAATAATTTCCCTGTCAACATCCATCACAGTCACTCCATCCCTTGTTATCCAATAAACATCATTTTCTCCATTACAAACTGGTTTCCAAATAAAACGACACTCAAGGATAGCTTCTTTTCTAGCTATCTCTTTCCAGGTGTTATCAACTCCAATTGTTAGGACGTAGAAAACATACCAGTTGACCCCCAAAACATTTAGTACATCTGTTACAAACAACTTGAATTTGGCAGTGCGAGGAACACATGCAATAGTAGATCGATTACAAATGAGCCGTCCTGAATTAGTGGGTAGACTTGGAATTCTAAAGCAGCACTTAAGGATGGGGTTTACTGCAAAAGTTAGTGTAGCAAAAGTACAAAGCAGTAATATGCCATGACAAGTAGCTATTACTTGTCCCATTCTGGAAGGTGTTCCCAAAGCAATCCTTTCAGGTTGTCCATTGACATGATCTTGAATATTCAAGAAATAAGAATTTGTCGTTGATCTGGTCTTAAAAACGTAAAGACCGGGTGGTTTAAGAGGTAGATAGGCTGAAATAGCAGTAGCCCAAAATTTGGAGACATACCTTGCAGAGTTAAGCAGACACTTAAGAGGAAGCAAAGTAAGGATAGCAAGCATCTCGTCTTGAGAGAGCTCTGAGAACAGAATAAAACTCTTATTACTACTACTGCTGCTATTTGAGCATTGCCGAATAATCATATACTTATTGTTTGTTGCATGATCATGATCATGATGTGAGTCAGAGTGAGAGCAGTTGTTTATAGATTTAAATCTCTTCTGCCTCATAACTCTATCCATTATCTAGCTTCAATCAATCACTGCAGGCATCGTAATTCATAAGGTTCAGTCACACATGAGATTCAAACAATTGCAGTTAGGAACCAAATGGATATTTCAAATTGACTTCAGATCTAATCTAACTATCAGTCACACTAAGTTAAGAGTAAGAGTACGTACAGTGCAGAAAACAACATATGATATGAGAGACAGAACAGTTTCAAAGAGGGCTAAAGCAGAAGCATCATCAACAACCAATTTTAATATTCTCAACTTGAATTAAAACAATATTTAGCACTAATATTAAGTTAAGCATTCTTTCCTCTAAATAACATAAAAGCCACAATCCACATTGAGTACTTAACATAGATTTCAAAATCTGACAACTCCAAGTAACTATAAATTGTTTCTACCCTCAAAATAAGGACCTAAACATTTATGTGAATAAACAACACTCAAATTAACTTTCAATTTCTTTCACAAAACTTATTCTAAATCAACTTCACTTTTCACCAGTGGGTTCCCTTTTGAAACTAAAATTTAATATTAAATCCAAAATTTAAAGAGAAACCTACAATCTCAATTTACTTTCACATCCAACTTTTTATGAAGCTAATAATTAACCAGCAAAACAAAACAAAACAAAATAATAACTGAAAGATTGAATGAAGAGAAATAAACTAACTAACCTTTGGTGAAGAAACATCATCTATAGGTGCAGAGTGGGGTTTGGTTCAATTGGAAACTTAGGTGATGAGGAGTTCGTTTCTCTGATTAGTGTTTGGCGGAAGCCAGAAATGGAACGGAGACTGGCGGCAACGGCGAGAGGAAGGTGGTGAGGTGAATTGAACGTCGTTACCCTTTCTATGCATTGCATTCGTTATTTATTTTTTATTAAAACAAATGCTTAATTACAAGCTTTTAATCTCGGCCATTAAAATTAATTTTACCACATGTCAGTCATCTATACACTTAAACTCAAGGATTCATGATTTATTCATAAGTTCCACTATTACCCTTATAATAATTAATTGCATTTCTATGTCCCCACCCAAAAAAATTAGTTTATTAATTTTATATAAAGGATATTTATGTCATTTTATATTGATCATTTCTCTCCTGACCCCCTCATTTCTTTTCTACCCATTGAATTTCCGTTTTTGCCCTTGGGGGTACTGCGGTTTATACGAACCGAAGGAATTTGACATGCTGATAAACTTCGGTAACCACTTACCGAAATCTGGGACATTTCGGTTCGCAGGTACCGAAACAATTATTTCGGTAAACTTCTGCCGAAAATGGCCTAATTCCAGTGACCCAATGAAATTTTCGATAACAACGTATCGAAATCTATGACATTTCGGTTCGCAGGTACCGAACAAGCTGACGTTCGGTTTCTGTGTACCGAAAATGCTAATGTTCGATTTGCAGTTACCGAAATGGTCTAATATTTGGGGTGAATATAAACTGAAGTTTTTTGGCAAAATTTTTTCAAACCACAAGGAGCAAAATGCGATTTTTGGAGGGTATAAAAGAAATGTGGGGGGTTGGGAGAGAAATGATCTTGGGTTTGTTCCTTTGGACCCAAAATGGAACCCAATACACGACAAGATTGCTCTATAGACTCCCGTAATTATTTTTAGTCGCACCAAAATTTCAAAAATACTCGTCAAGACAGTTTGAAAGATACATTTCAAAATCACCTTTAATAGGATCCTATCTTCTGAAACGGTTAATTTGGAATTTTTGTATTCATTTCTTTTTGCATTTTGGAAGATAACTTCATATACCTATGATTTCATAAAATAAGATGATCTCATTACCTATTTTGACACATTTCTAAATATATTCTGTAATGTGATGAGAATTCAGAATATACGGTCTAAATCATTGTCGTACAAATTCAAATCCAGACTATTGTGAGGACTTTATTTGATCATATATGGTTTGACTTGTTGTTTAGTGATTATTTAAAAAACTACCGCTAACTTAACAATCTACCACTAACTTAAAAACATTTCTTTAACAAAAAAACCTAATTAAAAAATATAATAGTTTAGGAACTTCATTACAGTTTTTTTAGTTTAGTAACTTATTTAAAAATTCTCAAATAGTTTAGATCTCAATAATTAATTTTTTTGAGTTAGACGTAATCACAAGTGACAATTTTGTTGAACTTGCAAAGTGTAACTTTTGTCAAAATCACGGGGATACACTGAGATTTCGTTAAATTCTCCACCAATCCAAACATGCACTTAGTGAATATATATGATGTCAATTGAGCTTATTTTTGAGCTTATGCAAACAGTTTATGTAATATGATTAAGTTTTATGCTATTTTATAAATTCAAACTAGTGATAATTATATTTTTATGATAAAATAACGTATAAAAATTGCATAAACTGTTTGCATAAGTTCAAAAATAAGCTAATCCAAACGGGCCCTTAACCAACTTCTTATTACCTGTGAAGTACTCCCTCCGTCCCATAATATAGGCAAAAAAAATATTTTCACACTTATTAAGAAAAGTAAAATATGATAATTTTAAGGTTGACTTTTTGTGTGTTTGTTGAAATAAGTTTCATGGGAAGATGTAAAAACAGTTTTTATTGGTTATTGATTATGGGGAAAAGAAGAGTGAAAGTAAATTAAGTAAAAGTTTATCTTGAAAATGATAAAAGTTAGTTTTTTTTGCTTATAATTTGGGACATGAAAAAGTGATTTTTTTTTTCTTATAATATGGGACGGAGGGAGTAGATAATAATTCTTATATTAAAGGACAGATATTTTTTTGACAGAATATTAAAGGACAAATAATATATATATATATATATATATATATATATATATATATATGGGGGCTGCTAACTTAGACCCAGTTGGGTCTAAGTTAGCAAGGTGCACCTTTTGAGTTGGACAAAAATACCCATTTTTTAATTTTTGAAAGAATAGAGCAACAGGGGCATTTCTGTAATTTTCTGCAATTTTACACGCGCCCCCCACTTCTTTTTCCCCCCAGGACACGTGTCACGCGATTATTGGACAAAAATCACGCGCGTGCATCACACGCGCCGACAGGCGCGCGTGGTCTGAAGGCTGACGCGGAGAGAGAAACCTTTTTGAAAGGGCAGGACACGTGTCACGCTATTATTGGCTGCGTTAATTTTTTTCCATTTAATACTTTAAACTCGATTATTTCGTCGTAAATTAATTTTTTATTTTTTATACCAAAATTCATAATTTTTTTTTCTCTACAAATAGAGACTTGGTTCGTTTGATTTGGACACCGAAAAAAAAACCCAATTTTTCACTACCTTAATCTCATTTTTCACTACCTTACATCAACTCACTGAAACCATTCTACCAGGAAATTGGTTTCAGAGTACAAATTTCTGAAACCATTCTACAAGCTAAATGGTTTCAGAAGCAAATAACTAATAATCAACTTACTGAAACCATTCTACCAGCAAAATGGTTTCAGATTACAACTCTCTGAAACCATTGTACCAGATAAATGGTTTCAGAAGCAAACACAATTAATAAATTACTCACTGAAACCATTCTACCAGTAAAATGGTTTCAGAATACAACTATGTGCAACCATTCTACAAGCTAAATGGTTTCAGAAGCAAATAACTAATAATCAACTTACTGAAACCATTCTACCAGCAAAATGGTTTCAGATTACAACTCTCTGAAACCATTGTACCAGATAAATGGTTTCAGAAGCAAACACAATTAATAAATTACTCACTGAAACCATTCTACCAGTAAAATGGTTTCAGAATACAACTATGTGCAACCATTCTACAAGCTAAATGGTTTCAGAAGCAAATAACTAATAATCAACTTACTGAAACCATTCTACCAGCAAAATGGTTTCAGATTACAACTCTCTGAAACCATTGTACCAGATAAATGGTTTCAGAAGCAAACACAATTAATAAATTACCCATTGAAACCATTCTACCAGTAAAATGGTTTCAGAATACAACTATGTGCAACCATTCTACCAATTAAATGGTTTCAGAAGCAAACATTAGTTTTTAATTACCGTTTTATCTCATTTAATTAACTAAAAATAGTTTCAGGTCTCCAAAAATTTCATAAAATACACCAAAAGTTCCAGAATATTATCTACTATTTTCCTGGTATAATGGTTTCAGTGAGTTGGTTGAGTTTACAACACACAAGTAACATATTTAGTAAACAATAAAATGAGATTAAGGTAGTGAAAAATTGCGTTTTTTTTTTGTGTCCAAATCAAACGAACCAAGTCTCTATTTGTAGGAAAAAAAAATTATGAATTTTGGTATAAAAAATAAAAAATAAAAAATTAATTTACGACGATATAATCGAGTTTAAAGTATAAAATGGAAAAAATCACGCAGACCCATTCATATGCTGACACGTGGCTGCCTTTTCAAAAGCAAAATTTTCTCTCTCCAGCTTATAATCTAGTGTGGCGCAGACAGGATGATCTGATAGATCAGGATGATCTGGGCTGTCTGATTGATCAGACAGTCTTAATGAGATCACATCTTGGCTGTCTGATGGAAATCAACGGTCTGTAACCATGGTCCTTCCGTACGCGCGCGACACTGGATCCACGTCTATTAATTGTTTAAGAAGGTGGGGCGCGTGTTGTTATGTTTTTTTTTATGTAAAATTACAGAAATGCCTCTGTTGCTCTATTCTTTCAAAAATTAAAAGAATGGGTATTTTGGTCCAATTGAAAAGGTGCACCTTGCTAACTTAGACCAAACTAGGGTCTAAGTTAGAAAAGGGTTTTCTAACTTAGACCCTAGTTTGGTCTAAGTTAGCAAGGTGCACCTTTTCAATTGGACCAAAATACCCATTCTTTTAATTTTTGAAAGAATAGAGCAACAGAGGCATTTCTGTAATTTTACATAAAAAAAAACATAACAACACGCGCCCCACCTTCTTAAACAATTAATAGACGTGGATCCAGTGTCGCGCGCGTACGGAAGGACCATGGTTACAGATCGTTGATTTCCATCAGACAGCCAAGATGTGATCTCATTAAGACTGTCTGATCAATCAGACATCCCAGATCATCCTGATCTATCAGATCATCCTGTCTGCGCCACACTAGATTATAAGCTGGAGAGAGAAAATTTTGCTTTTGAAAAAGGCAGCCACGTGTCAGCATATGAATGGGTCTGCGTGATTTTTTTCATTTTATACTTTAAACTCGATTATTTCGTCGTAAATTAATTTTTTATTTTTTATTTTTTATACCAAAATTCATAATTTTTTTTTCTCTACAAATAGAGACTTGGTTCGTTTGATTTGGACACCGAAAAAAAAACGCAATTTTTTACTACATTAAACTCGATTATTTCGTCGTAAATTAATTTTTTATTTTTTATTTTTTATACCAAAATTCGTAATTTTTTTTCCCTACAAATAGAGACTTGGTTCGTTTGATTTGGACACCGAAATCCTTCTGAAACCATTTATATGGTAGAATGGTTTCAGAGAGTTGTAATCTGAAACCATTTTGCTGGTAGAATGGTTTCAGTAAGTTGATTATTAGTTATTTGCTTCTGAAACCATTTAGCTTGTAGAATGGTTGCACATAGTTGTATTCTGAAACCATTTTACTGGTAGAATGGTTTCAGTGAGTAATTTATTAATTGTGTTTGCTTCTGAAACCATTTATCTGGTAGAATGGTTTCAGAGAGTTGTAATCTGAAACCATTTTGCTGGTAGAATGGTTTCAGTAAGTTGATTATTAGTTATTTGCTTCTGAAACCATTTAGCTTGTAGAATGATTGCACATAGTTGTATTCTGAAACCATTTATCTGGTACAATGGTTTCAGAGAGTTGTAATCTGAAACCATTTTGCTGGTAGAATGGTTTCAGTAAGTTGATTATTAGTTATTTGCTTCTGAAACCATTTAGCTTGTAGAATGGTTGCACATAGTTGTATTCTGAAACCATTTTACTGGTAGAATGGTTTCAGTGAGTAATTTATTAATTGTGTTTGCTTCTGAAACCATTTATCTGGTAGAATGGTTTCAGAGAGTTGTAATCTGAAACCATTTTGCTGGTAGAATGATTTCAGTAAGTTGATTATTAGTTATTTGATGAGATTAAGGTAGTGAAAAATTGGGTTTTTTTTTTCTGTGTCCAAATCAAACGAACCAAGTCTCTATTTGTAGAGAAAAAAAAATTATGAATTTTGGTATAAAAAATAAAAAATAAAAAATTAATTTACGACGAAATAATCGAGTTTAAAGTAGTGAAAAATTGCGTTTTTTTTTCGGTGTCCAAATCAAACAAACCAAGTTTCTATTTGTAGAGAAAAAAAAATTATGAATTTTGGTATAAAAAATAAAAAATAAAAAATTAATTTACGACGAAATAATCGAGTTTAAAGTATAAAATGGAAAAAAATTAACGCAGCCAATCACATCATGACACGTGGCCTGCCTTTTTCAGAATTTTCTCTCTCCACGTCATCCAGCAAGCACCACGCGCGTTTGTCGGCGCGTGCGATGCACGCGCGCTGATCTTGTCCACTAACACGCTGCCACGTGTCCTGGGGGGGAAAAAGAAGTGGGGGCACGTGTACTGTTGCGTAAAATTACAGAAATGCCCCTGTTGCTCTATTCTTCCAAAAAATTAAAAAATGGGTATTTTTGTCCAACTCAAAAGGTGCACCTTGCTAATTTAGACCCAACTGGGTCTAAATTAGCAGCCCCCATATATATATATATATATATTAATTGAAATACATGCAAAGTGTTATGAAAAAGTGTTAGAAAGTTACATCCTTATCTGACTTTCAATAAATAAATTTTTAAGATTAACACAATTCAAGGACCATATTCTTCAAAAAATAACATAACATTGATAAATGTGCCTATGCGTTCAGGGGACCTAATTCTCAAAAGAAATCTTTGATATGCGTGTCATATATGTTTTTTAAAAATTCTTCTTTTTTATTAGAAAGTATATTTTTAGATGACATAAAATTCATGTTTTTTTTAGATGTGTACCTAAAATAATACTGGAGTATTAAAAGTTCCCAAAAGAAAAATCCACCTGTAAAATAATTTGTTGGACTTAAACCCAAAATAAACAAGACTATATTGGGTTTGTTCCTTTGCACCCAAAATGGAATCCAATACACGACAAGATTGCTCTATTGACTCCCTTAATTATTTTTAGTTTCACCAAAATTTCAAAAATACTCGTTAAGACGGTTTGAAAGATACATTTCAAAATTACCTTTGATATCTGAAACGGTTAATGTGGAATTTTTTTATTCATTTCTTATTGCATTTTGGAAAATAACTTCATATACCTATGATTTCATAAAATAAGATAATCTCATTACCTATTTTGACACATTTCTAAATATATTCTGTAATGTGTTGGGAATTCAGAATATACAGTCTAAATCATTGTCGTACAAATTCAAATCCAGACTATTGTGAGGACTTTATTTGATCATATGGTTTGACTTGTTGTTTAGTGATTATTTAAAAAACTACCGCTAACTTAACAATCTACCACTAACTTAAAAACATTTCTTTAACAAAAAGACCTAATTAAAAAATATAATAGTTTAGGAACTTCATTACAATTTTTTTAGTTTAGTAACTTATTTAAAAATTCTCAAATAGTTTAGATCTCAATAATTAATTTTTTTTAAGTAAAGAATGCAGAATTTAACAAAGACATTGAGCTCAAATGGTTAATATGTTCTTCCTAAAATGAATCGTTCGGGAGAACTTGACTTTTATTCTTGGTTGAAACAATTATTGATCCGACTTTACTTATCTCGCGATTAAACTCTAGATTATCAGACAATTTTTCCTGGAAACTAAATGGTTAAAACATGATCATAATTTTTTCACAAAAACCGGTGAAACTGAAACAAAAATAAAATAAATTAAAAATTAAATAAACCATAAGTTTGTCAATGACTTTATAAAATACTCTTAAAAAAAATTGACTCTGTAAATATTTTAAAAAGGTTTCTAAAGATTAACTTTTATTCATATTAGTCCTTCAAAAAATACGTGGAAAATTAAATTGAGAATAATTGAATAAAGTGATGGACAAATTTTATATATATTGACCAACTTAACATACAGTCAGAGATCATTTTAAATTATTCATAAAATCAGAAAACTATTTAAAAATGTATTAAGGAGATATGAAATGGTTTAGTAAATAAAAAATGGTAAAAGGTGAAGAAAATAAACAGGCAATAAGTTACATGGTATTACTATTAGGAAAGAGTGAAAATACATCGTTTTATTGTAACCTCAAAACTCAAACGTTGTTTGGATCAATTCAATGGCAGAGAAAGAACCCAAAACAAAAGATTCTCTTTCAGGTATCATCATCATCTTCCTATGTTGTTATGTTGTTTTACAAATACTAATATTCTTATTATTCTTGATTTGGATTTTGTGGCCTTCGTTTCAATTCATTAATTATACATGCTATTGTTGAAAAAATGGTACCCTTTGAGCTTCTAGAATTAGAAGGTGTATGTATGGTTTATAAGCTATGTCTATGATAATTAATGATGAAATGAAAGAAAGCAATAGTTTAAAGAGAAAATCTTGAAGGAAAGGGAAATTTTTAGATATTTGTATTTGTTAATTATAATTAATTACCCATATAAAAACCACATAAAAGAATCCATTTATGTTGTTTTTGGATTTTAATGAGTTTTTCAGCTTTCCCATTGCTGAAAGTTCATTTCTTTATTCACCAAAAAAAAGTTCATTTCTTTCGGGCTCAAGTGGTTCGGGAGAACCTGAATTCAATTCTGGGTGGAATAATTTTTTGGTCAGGCTATACTTAACTCACAGCTGAACTCTGGATTACTGGGGCACCTTGTGGGAGAGATTAGATATGGATGTTATTTTATTTTTATTTTTTTGAAAGGGATATGGTGGCTTTTGTTTTTCTTTTGTGTACAATGGAAACGATAAGGTTTGAACATATGACTTTATGCATATTACTCAAACTCCTCACAACTAGACTAGTGGATAACTAAAAATATCGGTTTGTTCAAATTTTGTTTCGCAATAGTGCTATAGCATAGTTATTTGACAACATTTTCTACCAAATAGTGAATTGCAGTGCAATAACGATCTGTTCAAATTTCGCTACTACGTTATAGCGCTATAGCCACTATTTAACAACACTGTATGATGGAAGCTATTTGATTTCTTATGTTTCTTATGATTTACTAGATGATGATTAAAAAATTACCTAGGTTGCTTGGCTTATAGAGTGCAAATTTGGATCGGTGGTGAGTTAGACGTAATCACAAGTGACAATTTTGTTGAACTTGCAAAGTGTAACTTTTGTCAAAATCACGGGGATACACTGAGATTTCGTTAAATTCTCCACCAATCCAAACATGCAATTAGTGCCACTGCATTATTTTTGTACATTCTAAATATATATATATGATGCCAATTGATATTTTTGAATAAGTGATTTGGTTTAAACTCTAAACCCTCTTTTGTATATTCTGTTTGATATGAAAGAAAAGGATGTGAAATCTCCAAGCATTCTTGAACGAGCTAAGGAGGAGATTGGGGCAGTTTTCCACTCGCCTCGCCATAACAAAGAAACTCATGGGAGAAATGATGACATTGATCAGGGAACTTCTGTTGAAGAAGTCAAAGGGCCCGGTGTGTTTGAAAGGGTGAAGGAGGAGATTGAAGCTGTAGTTGAGGCCATTCATCCCAAGAAAGAATCTGATTCTACTGACTCTCCATCAAAGTGATCATAGCTATTAGCTAGAAAGGGTGTATCTTTTAATTTTGTAACAAAGAGTGTCAAACTTGTGTACTTGTGTTTGAATTGACGATGAGTTTGATAAAATTACGGTGTGCTACTGTGATATTGTTAAAAGTTACACTTTAGAGTTTCAAACGAATCACTGTGTTACCATGATTTCGTTAGACTCCACGGTGATTCCAAACATACAATTAATGGTGTTTGTTAACCATCCGAACATTACTATGTAATTTGCTTTGTCTATGGATTTCCTTTTTTCTGTCGATGTTTCCTTTAGATATGAAAAGTAAATTATTATTCTTCTTTTAATTGTTTATTTGGATTCTGAATCCTTTTGTTTTCAGAAAAGAAAAGAATTGCCCTTTGGATTGTTTCATTATCATTGTTAATGTTCTGTTTAAACTCTCATCTGTTTCTTTATCTAGTTTATCAGCAGGATTTAAAATTCACCAAGTTTCATCTGGTTAACTGGTGTTTAGTTTGTAAGAACTAGACATTCATTTATCTCCACATATATGGTTCCTGCAAATGAAATAAAATTTGGTATTCAATTATACTAATATGGATGTTTAACTACATTGAACTGTAATGAATATGTATATGACATAAGGGGCTAATCACCTACAATGCGACAAACCACTATTAGAATCTTTAGTAGAAGTCGTGACACCTACGGCTGACGAGGGCGGGAAGTGATCGTTGGTGCACAAAGCATGTATAGATAACGAGCTGCTCTTGGCAGCTTCCAATTAAAATAGGGCACATGAAAGAACCAAATTTGCATCGGAATGAGAGGGATCCCGAGGCTGTGCATGTATGACACCGTATGGTTGAAGTAAGGCTTATAAAAATTGATTTGCATCACCTATATCAACAAGATTCATCTTCAAGCAGGATTACCTCTTGTAGGCGGCAATTGGATTCGTCCAAAAGTTATATGTTCACAAAAAAATCGATACCAAACACCATATTTTCTTTGACTTTTGTATTATTTCTTTAACTTTTTGGATTGTATTTTATACGGTGTCCGATGTACGGTGTCAGATTTTGATGTCAAAAAACTGTTCTGCAACATTTTATCTTTTAAAGAGATATATAGAGCACAAGAGCAAGTAAACCATTTTAGTTAATATAGAATCAAACAGCAAGAAACTAGAAAAACTGCACCTAGAATTTATACATCTTAAAGACTAATTAAAATTGAAATGCAGCATTTGTAATTTAGTTTCCTAGTTAACACGTCACCACAATGACCAAACATTCATGCACAGAATCCAACTCATAACACATACCATTTCATTTCTCTCCCTCAAAACCTCAATGTGTTATCTTAACTTCTTTTCAGCAGTCCTAAACTCTAAACCATTACTATAGGGAACTTTTTCAAATCACCTTTTTTAGCAAAAACTTATTATAGGTCAGTAGGTAGGTAACATAACATCAGTTTCTTCCTTGACTACATAGGACTTAAACTTACATATGAATGAAAGATCCTTTTACTCAAATCATAAAGCTGTCCTATAAGTAAATACATTCTCAGACAATGGTATACCCCCACGTTAAGAAAAAGGGTATTTATAGGTTCATTTTGTTGTTTACTTGTACTGCCTTCTTCTGGTTTTCCTTTAACATGACTGATTGATGGATTATTATTTTTGTGTCATTTTGACCAACCTTTATACAAGATCACCAAGTTTATCTATTGTCTATGGTGGCATTTAGCATGGACAAGTGTTATCTTTGTGCACCATGGACAAATTCACCTTTTACCATTAGATTAAATAGGAGCACCAAATTTATTATAGGCTGTCTGTCCACACTATCTATGCCAATGGTTCCTAGCTCAGTCCAACTCACAAACAAATGACCTTGCCTGCAATCTATTGCTGGCACAGTTTTCTAATTTATAATGCTTAATTAACTTACACAATCAAAGAATAAAATTCAGCAGCTTTTAAGATAAAAATCACAACTTAAAAAATAGGATATTATTATTGGTAGATAAATCCAAATTGGATCCTCTATTGTCTATAGTCAGCTGCACTATACTGGGAATTGGATTTGATGCGCGTAGTTCTTGTTGTCAGCCGTCTGATTTAGATCAACAGCCGAGACTGTTTAACTGTGTTATAGCTGATGTGAAATCTAAACCGTCTGATATAGATCAACAGCCGAGACTGTTTAGCTGATGTGAAATCTAAACCGTCTGATCTTAAACCAACAGCCGTGATCGAATACAGCGTGAAATTGCGTGTATCTACTACAGCAGCAGCAGATCCAGGTCCCAACATACGATCTATCAAATACTCAGTTTTTTTTTTTTTGGTACACTATCAAATACTCATAGTTAATCACGGTTCATGACACATAATAGATTCCTTAGCCGTGGCATCACCCCCATCCGCCATTTCAACCCCTCGCGGCCTCTAGCCCTCTTCATTCCCACCTAAATCTACCCTCATATTCTCCTCTAGACACCCTCATTTTGGTCGATGCCACTATGGGGTTGGTCGATGGCTCGATGCCACTATCGGCTCCCCATCATGAGGCCGATTACTTTGGTTCTCTTTACTCGGCCGCCCTAATTAAAATCTTCATTTTTATTCATAGAAAAGATGTGTATCCAAAAACAAATGTTTTTTGTCCTAACTTTTTAGTTTCCAAGGAAAAATATCTTGGCAATATGAAATTTGGCCGAGAGGGGTAAATAAAATCTAACTAATGATTGTTCTAGCTATGATTCGAAATTCTTCTTTTAACTTAAGTGTATTAATCATTTGACTTGATTATATCCAAAAGCACATTAATTGAACTCTATAATTTTTTATTCTTTTTAAAATTAAAGATGATCTCTCTCTATTTTTTATATTACTGTACAATTTTTCATATTAATCCTATAGTGAACTGAAAAATCTTTATGTACAACAACCTCAATCTTCGCATGCTGTTAGTTTCAGTTTCATCATTTGTGCCTTATGAATCACAATAAATGATGTAACCATAACATGGTTCTCATTAAATGTGGTAAAATATCCATCAGAAGAGAAAGGACACTCAAATTTATTACCAACCAGTAAAGGAATAGTCCATATTGGAAGTTATTGAAGAAATTTTTATACTATTCTTCAACAACCAACCTTAAGAAAGTTAAGAATAGTACCTTATTTAATTCATTAACAAATTCATTAAATATATTTTTTTTCCTACAGAACTGTATATAATTGGCTCTCTGTCCATAATTTCTTTCTTCCTTATATAGTAATGAAGCATCAGAAAAAATAAAAGGCAGTATAATATATATAAGTGTATACTATATGCATCAAATATTTGTTTTGTTTAAAGAAAAAGAAAAAATCTGAAATATCAGATAATTATGGAGGTGTTGCAGCTGGTACTGACATATCAGACTCAAAAGGGGTGCTGTTATTCTGATTTTATGGACCACCATATATATAGTACTACTACTTTAGTTGATTTGAAAAAGAAAGCCAATTTTGGCTTGTATTGAAAGGTAACTTATCCAAAGGTTAAGGATTTTTGAGTTGAGTGCAATCACAACTCCGTTACCGTACAAAATCAGCTACATCTAAATCATTCGATCTTTATCAGACAATTAGCAATTCATGTTTAGTAGTATTTTATATTTGAAAAAAATAAAGTCGGCATTGAAATTTTGACTGTTAGATCTTTATCAAATGATTAGCAATTCATTTTTAACTACATCTAAAGTCCGCATTTAAAATAACAAAGTCAGCATTGAAATTTAAATCGTTTGATCTTGTGTACTCAATACAGTAAACAATTTAAATTTCAAATTCGATAATTTCAATTTGAAAATAAAAAATTGCATTAAAATATAGACTGTTTGACGTGGATTTTCTAGTTGAGTGTAATCACAACTCCGTTGCAGTATGAAGGCAGCTACATCTAAATCATCTGATCTTCATCATACGATTAGCAATTCATGTTTAGTATTTTAGATTTTAATAAAACAAAGTTGCAATTGACAACTAAGACATCTCAACTATCTTGGCATCTGACAACTTCGATATTTTAGTTAATTGAAAAGAAATCAAAATTTGCATTAAAATATAAACGGTTCGACCTGGACGATATAAATGTGGCCGACTGTGTGTACTCACAATGCACACAATCCAAATCTCAAGGTAAGAGTTATAAAGACAGTGGAAAAAAGACTAGACTTTTATAGTACAGTAGTACCTAGTGAGTTGTCAAATGAGGGGTGAAATAATTTGCTGAGGTTTTTAACTGTTTGATAAGAAACCAAAAAATCATTTGCTTGTGAATCAAGATCTCTCAGCTAATTCAAAGCTTTTAAACAGTAGCCTTGGAATGTTTGGGGGTCCTGGCCTGTTTTTTGGGATTTGCAACTTCAAAACTCATTTGTAGCCTTTATCTTAGTTCCTTCATATATATTGCAACAAAACCTCTCTCACACATCATCACATTCATCATTTGTTGTCTTTTGAAGAAAGAAAGAAAAAATGAAGAGGAGATTCTTCTGTTTTATTCTAACTCTTCAAATAGTGAGTTTGGTTTGTGTAGCAAGAAGGCCATTTCTTTCAAATCATGGTTAGTTACACAAAATCCATTTACAAGGCTTCTTTATTTTTAGCTTAGTGAACATTACACTTTAATTAGATTCTTGTTCATTTCATATATGTTAACTCTTCTCACCTATTTTTTTGTAGCTCAAGAAAAGGTTCCAAAGTCTTCACCACCTTATAGCATTGAATCAAAAAAGGTATTTACTAATGCACACAAAATTTGTTACCAGGTGTCACCTCAGTAGTAAGAGTTTGACATCATAATCTCAAGAGACAGAGTTCAAATTTTGTCGTGGACGATTATAAAATAGTCATTAGTATTTTTTTCATTAATTGTTTATACTTTTTTTTTTATATATTTTTGACAATTTATATATTTTTGTTTTAGTTAAAGGGTATAATGGGAACAGAAGGAACGTCAAAGAAAAGGGAAGAAGAAAATGATAGAGAAGTGAGTAAAATAGGGTCAAGTCCACCAAGTTGTGAGAAAAAATGCTATGGTTGTTTTCCATGTGAAGCTACTCAAGTGCCAACCACAACAAACCATTTAGGGATTATGTATGCAAATTATGAGCCTGAGAGTTGGAAATGCAAGTGTGGTCCTTCCTTCTATAGTCCATGACAATAATTAATATTTTATTATTGTCAATTTTAATTAATTATCTACTAAATATTAATGTTGGTCTTTTATTTCATCTCTAGTTATGTACTTCATCTGTCCCAAAATATAAGCAAAAATGAGTCAAAAAAACTTGATGTATTTGGTTAAAGATTTGGACCAAATACATATAATTTTGTTAATCAATTTTTACTTATATTTTGGGACGGAGGGAGTAGTTTGTAAAAACCTCATATTCAAAAGAATTTTGGTTATTCATGATTATTATTACAATGTTTAGTCTAAAATCATTATTCATTTATTAGAGACCGTTGATGAGTTTATTTGAATGTATAAGTTTGATTTTGAAGATTATGTAAAATTAATCGATTATTATCTTAAGCATGTGATCTTTGAAGTTTGAGATTTTTCCTTTTTTAGATCGTTCATTTAAGTATTTTTTTTCCTTCCTAAAATTGGTCCTTTTGTCACATTATGTTTACATTGTCAATTCTTTTCATAAAAAAAAAAAAATGATATTATAATATTGAAATAATTTACATTGACATGTCAGATTTGTCCCTTTGCTTTCTCTCTTTACCTAATTTCCTTCAAAATTTAAATTCTTAAATCCAAAAATCTTATAACCCGAGCACATAATAATTCGCACAAGCGCATTCATCCAGGAGTCATGAATTTTACGAACCCAAAACAATTATTTGTTCATCTTTAGTTTGTGGTGAACAAACACTATTATTCATCTATAGTTTTTTTTTTTTAGAAAGCTAAAGATTTGAAGGGAAAAAAAAAGACAAAAAAAAAACTAGTCTCTTAGGAATAAGGTTCCTAAAGCATTGTTCTTGTTAGGTGGATCCCTCCTTAAAGTGGGAATCACACACAAAATAAAAGGAAAAAATATATATAGAAAAAGATTTGAAAAAAAAAATAAAATAAAGTGTTGTGTGTTGTGTAATGGGCTTGGCCATACAAGTGTCATGTGTGTGCGTGAGGTATATATATATATATATATATATATATATATATATATATATATATATATATATATATATATATATATTGGAAAATTGGAAGTCTGTGTGTGTGTGAACAAAACAGTGCTGGCATAAAACTTGTTTTGTGAGAAACAGAGAGAGCTACAATAGTAGTTATATGTGAAGATTGCAATTTGTGCAACTTGTATGCGTGAAAGGGCTGCCACAAGCTACAATAACGCATAAAAGAGCTGCGATCAAAGAGGAAGAATTGGTACCGGTGACAAAAGTGTGTTCGGCGAACGTTGTCCGTTTCGGCTGAAATTTGAGTATGTTATTTTTGTCATCTTGTTAGTTACTTAGAAAATTGTTCTTAGTAGTTTTGTGTTCTCTTTGTGTCTGTTTGGAATACCCACTAGTGTGTGAGGTTGTTAGCTCTCTTGTTGTTAGGTTCACCATAAGTGGTGATTATTGTACTCATTATTTTATAACAGTGAAGTTATTTGTTTGGTCTGCACGACCCCTGGTTTTTTATTCTCACATTGAGGGTTTTCCACGTTAAAATTGTGGTGTCCTTATTTACGGTTTTTTACTCCTTTTATTGTTATTATTGTTGGTGTTGGGTGCGCTGGTTAATTTGATTGTTCAGGTTCCACATAAGAGACTATTCAAACGCCTCCGTATATTCCACTGTGCACTCTGATTCCCATCAGTTCTTGAGCAGATCTTGAACGCCTTCTGGAGGACAGTCATGGCTAATGAAATCAATATCCGAGGAAGCTCCTAACTTTGCGAAACTTAACTTTGGGACCTTTTATGAGGTTAATAAAGTGTAAAGAATCTGAATAGCAGACAAATTCGTTAATGCCCATGTTTATGTTGGGTCATCACGAGGGGGCAGCCAGGGGGATCATCCACATTGAGTTTAAGAACAACTCTACAAGTGAGTTGGACACCACACTTTAACCTAAAACATTAAGGTATTAGGTTTATGGGTCCTCTTACTTATAAAGTCTTGAACCTCCACTTTTCTAAGCAATGTGGGACTTAACCACTTACACTTGCTACAACAGTTTATGGCCAACAAGATGCCCTTGTAGATAACAAAAAGCTCAACATACAAGATATCAAAAGACCCTTGAATGTAACCAGAAAACCTTGCCAAATAGTGACCAAATGTGTTTCTAATGATTCCACCAAAACCTTATCGGGCTAGGGAACCAAGAAAGCTTCTGTCAAAATTAAGAATGGTACATGAGAAATTATTGTTGTTCCACTTGATAAATCTATCAACTGAACCATCATTAGAAGTGAGAGTGAAGCAATTCTTGAAAGTTTCAACCGTAAACATGATGTTAAAGGAGAGACGACATAAGGACCAAGTTCCATTATCTATAGTTGCGAAACAAAGGTTTATAAAGGACAACAACACAAAATAAGCGTAACTTAAATGCTAAAAGTATAATTGAAATGTAACATAGTTGACCGATTCAAGAAGAATTTTTTTAAGGACCAATTTAAAAGAAGAAAAAACAATCAAACTTATAAGGTGAAAATTATCTCAACTATATAAAATCGAATTATAAGATAAAAATCTAAATTAAATCCAGAGCATACTATCAATGACACATATCTTTAATTTGACCATTTCATGCAACATTAGGCATAAGTCAATATTCACTTTCACACATTCGTTAAAAACTGTTCTGTTTTTGTTCTTTCTCACACACATATACTACACACCATTTGGGTAGAGGCAGGCAAAGCCTATGAAAGCTTAGCACCTTGATTCGAATCTACTAAGGATACAAAACATGGTCCTAATAATAATATGATGCAATTATACACTCCAAGTTTATGGCCAATAGTCCAAAATCATTGCCACCTAATTAAACATCCTGTGTACATCAGCTCTGAATTGTAACTGCTACTTATATCCAGGCTGTAGTGACTAGTGAGGCATGATGGTACATCGAGCAGTAATTAATTGTGTTACCTATCCAAAAAGATATTGCAAAAAAAAAAACAAAAAAAAAAAAACTCTAAAAGAGTGTTGTAGTAATCTGAAAAGAATGTTATATTTAGAGATGAAGGTAATAATAATAACAATAATAAATGTGTAAACCCTTCTCACAATTTATAAGGGCGGTGGATTAAAAGGCTTACATGGTTTTTTTTTTTTTTTTAAATTTAAAAAAGGCTATGTCAAGAAGATTGAATCGTGCGATGGTCTTCATTCGAGATATCATATTTAACATTTCATTAAAAAGAGTGGTCCGAAACTCTTGATTGTCGTGATTACTAGAAATTGCACTATTAGGGGTGCGATTTCCATTTTGGTTAAGCATATTTCCAATATTTTGGTTTTGGATTATCAAGTCCAAGTTTGTCACACTTTGAGTTCTTTTAGTTGCTTTGTAGTGTAATTTCCGTCGAGTGAACTCCATATTTCATTTTTTAATAGATTTTTCTGGAGCTTTCATATCCATGGAGTGTTAGACTAGGTTATTAAAAATGTACCAAAAAGAGACTAGCTTCTTAATGTTTTCTCTTGCTCGACTTAGGGCCTCTTTTGCACACAAAAAAATAACAACAATAATAGTTTTTGTTTTAGGTATTTTTTAAAAATTATTTTGTTAAAAAAATAAATCATTTTTAGCTTTAAAATGAAAAGAACTTAGTTGTAGGAATTTCACATAATTAAAAATATTATTTTTTAAATAGTACTGTAATAAATAAACAGAAAGTTTAACTTCAAATTTTTAAAAAATCCCTAAAGTAATTTTTAGATCTTTTCAGAAAAAATATTTTTTTTAAAACTAAAAAAAAAAGAAAAAAAATATTTTTAAGCATGCATCATCGAATGAAATCACATCATAGCCAATTGTTAAATATTAATTTTCTAAATATTTAATCTAAAGAAATGATGCGGCAAAAATATGAATTTTATGAACATCATTGGAGAATTCTAATTTTGAGAAAACCTAATTTTTCGCTCTGCTCTCTCTCTCTAAGAAACAGCGCTGCCGCATATCTCCCACACTCCTCTCTTTCGATGTAGCGGCCGGCTATGGTGGTGCGAGGAGCGGTGTCAGCCCTCCGTACCACCTATTTTCGTCGATCAAGTTGTTGATGATTGGCGGTTGTTGGATGCTATTGGGAAGAGGAATCGCCGTTTCTGATTCTAGTAGAGGTTTCTCCTCTGGTTGAACCAGATTGTTGTGTTCACGATTCCGACAGAGTCGGTTGACGATCGAGGATTGTCCATGGGCTTCTCCATCGTTGTTTAGAGAGCTCGGTTTTACTTCAACCACTTCCACCTACCTCGCGGCGGTGGCCATGGTGGTCGTCCTCGCTTATAGCAATGGGGTATTCACTGGAATTTGCAGATTTGATTAAATGCATCCCTGTCAATAACCAGGGTTGTTCACTAGTATATTCATTGGTCGTGCTGCATATTCAACAAATAAGTTGTTTCAAATTGATTTTAATTCCATTGGGGATGTTAAAAAAATCACTGATACCTATTTATGTTGTTCGATTAGTATTGTTTTTGTTGGAAGCTTTTCCCACAAGTTGGAATCATCAAAATTGGATCGGATTCGGCCTGATATTGTTCGAAAGGACCCGATATTGTTCGAAAGGACTAGGTGTATGGATACTCCGTGTTGACGGTAGTGGTTGTTCGTCGTGCCACTAGTTCGCTGGTTTTTTTTTTGTGATTTTATTGCTCGGGTTGCTCAGCTCAATTGATTGATCATCCCTCGATTTGGCTTTCAATTTGTTATGGATTGCTTCTCAACAAGTAGTGCCGAGTAGCGGTACGTGTACCGTTTGTGTTGACGGTCGGTTCATTCGCCTCGTATCTTTAGGACTTCTATTTTATCTTTTAGGATTAACTAGAAGTTGGTATATTTTATTATCCTACGCTTTTGTGTATATTTTGGGTTACATGGACATAGTGGGGTGGAAAGTACTCCCTTGTTCTCCGTTCAACAACATTGAGAGATTTTTTTTTTTTCTCTCTCTCTATGTTCTTTTGAAAGTTGTTTATGTTTTCTTTTCAATCATTTATGATATTTATTTATTTTTTTGAGCATGAAAATACGATATACATTTAAAAATGTTATAGGGAATAATGCCATGAGAAGTATTTCTCGTTTTTCATTCAACAACACTGAGAGATTATCTCTGTGTTCGTTTTTCTTTCAAATGTTCTATGTCCTTTTTTATTTTATATTATTTAAAATGTTGTCTATGTTTTTTTTTTCTTTCTGGTTGTTTATAAACATATGATATAAAATTCAAAATTTCTATAGATTATAAAAAAGTAAAGTTATATTAATTTTATTATTATTATTACTAAATTAATTTTATTGGGAAGACTATGGCTTTGTTTGACAAAAATAGTGGATAACTGATAAACTAATTGAAGTGTTTGGTAAAATTAGCAGTTTAACTAGTTGATAAATGTAAAATGACATTAAATGACATTATTAATTAATAGTAAAACTTACATTAATTTAATATTTAAGATACTTTGATTACATTTATAGGAAGCAAAAATATATTTAACCGTATTTATTTAGGTAAAATATGTATTTTCATTATTTTTTATGTGTGATTATCTTATATTTATTGATGAAATGAAATTTTTGAACATTGTATGAAAAAAAAAAAGAGGAACGACGCGATTCTTCTTCTTCTTTTAGTTGTGCCGTTCAATCTTCACCTCACCACCTTCCTCTCGCCGTTGCCGCCAGTCTCCGTTCCATTAGATAACAGTAAAACGCTCGAAAGAAACACACTTCCTCTTCATCATCCTCAGAAACCCTCGACGTGACCAACCTCCTCCTGCCCACTCCATTTCTGGCTTCCGCCAAACACTAATCAGAGAAACGAACTCCTCATCACCTAAGTTTCCAATTGAATCAAACCCCACTCTGCACCTATAGATGATGTTTCTTCACCAACGGTTAGTTACTTTATTTCTCTTAATTCAATCTTTCAGTTATTATGCCTAAAACTATGAAAATCCCAATTTTACTAATTTTATGTGTTGTCCTTCAATATTGGCCTATGATTCTATTATTTTGTTTTGTTTTGTTTTGCTGGTTAATTATTCTATGATTCTATTATCTAGATCTGAAGTCAATTTGAAATATCCATTTGGTTCCTAACTGCAATTGTTTGAATCTCATGTGTTACTGAACCTTATGAATTATGATGCCTGCAGTGATTGATTGAAGCAAGATAATGGATAGAGTTATGAGGCAGAAGAGATTTAAATCTATAAACAACTGCTCTCACTCTGACTCACATCATCATCATGATCATGCAACAAACAACAAGTATATGATTATTCGGCAATGCTCAAATAGTAATAAGAGTTTTATTCTGTTCTCAGAGCTCTCTCAAGACGAGATGCTTGCTATCCTTACTTTGCTTCCTCTTAAGTGTCTGCTTAACTCTGCAAGGTATGTCTCCAAATTTTGGGCTACTGCTATTTCAGCCTACCTACCTCTCTTAAACCACCTGGTCTTTACGTTTTTAAGACCAGATCAACGACAAATTCTTATTTCTTGAATATTCAAGATCATGTTAATGGACAACCTGAAAGGATTGCTTTGGGAACACCTTCCAGAATGGGACATGTAATAGCTACTTGTCATGGCATATTACTGCTTTGTACTTTTGCTACACTAACTTTTGCAGTAAACCCCATCCTTAAGTGCTGCTTTAGAATTCCAAGTCTACCCACTAATTCAGGAAGGCTCATTTGTAATTGATCAACTATTGCATGTGTTCCTCGCACTGCCAAATTCAAGTTGTTTGTAACAGATGTACTAAATGTTTTGGGGGTCAACTGGTATGTTTTCTACGTCCTAACAATTGGAGTTGATAACACCTGGAAAGAGATAGCTAGAAAAGAAGCTATCCTTGAGTGTCTTTTTATTTGGAAACCAGTTTGTAATGGAGAAAATGATGTTTATTGGATAACAAGGGATGGAGTGACTGTGATGGATGTTGACAGGGAAATTATTATAGGAGAGTATCCACTACCACCTCCACGAGTGGATTCTTCACCGGTTGGGTATTTTTTATGGATGAGAGACCGTCTTTCTTGCATTGTTTTGGTTAAAGGTATTAGTAGAATTAGTAGAACATATCAAATCTATGCTTTGGATTTGGATTTAGGAAAATGGACTCTTTATCATGAGATGAGACCTTTTGATTATGGAGATACATGCGGCCACGTACTGGGTTTGATGTTTCGTTTCTGGATCAACGATCAAATTTTCTTTATAGCACTTACCAGACCACCAGAAATCCGAAAATCATATTCAGGCGTTACAAAGAGTATACTTTTTTGTTACAATGTCAAGACTGGACAACTGACAAAGACTGATGACATTGCAGTGGGCAGTTTTCAGGTATTCCTTCATACCAACACTCTAGTTTCGTTGCCAAGTACTCCAACATAGCTAGGTTTCCTGGTATAAAATATGTGCTATGCAGTAGTATTTATATTAGTCTTGGTTGGCTAAACCAGAAAAACAAGTATTTATGTTTCTACTTAATTATCATGTACGTTGACTATGGCTAACCCAAAGTTGAGGTTTTAAGGGGTTGTTTTAATTTATTTATCATCAAAACTTGTTTAAAAGGCTGGATCAGATTAAACCAGCGAGAGATCTTCGAGTCATGTTTTAATTGCTCAGGGTCGGCCCAATTAATGTATTTGTAGGCCTAAAACAAATTTTAAATTGAGGCTTTTTAAGTGGAGTTTAAGGAAATTTTTTTTCCTACCTCAACATTTATACCTTTACCCCTACAAACAATTTTCTTTTCCAATTTTATCCTTCCTATCATTTACTTCACCCCTACAAAAAAATTTCTACCGGAGCACATTGAAAAAGAACACTCGAATGTAACAATGTACCGGAACATAATGAAAAAGAATTCTGGAAGGTTAGTGAATGTTAACTACCGGAATAGAATGAGAAAGGATTCCGGATTTCAATTTCCATTACCCAGGCAACAGAGTTTTGATAATTGCTACAAATTGATTCCATTCTTGTGGATTCAACAATTTACTGCTCCACATCTGTATCCCCATTTCCATTTCCATTAAAGCTACACAACAACAACCATTTCCTCATTCACCCAACGACACCGTCACAAAATCTCAATTCAAGAAAGTGAATTTGCAGGAAGATGCTGACAAAAGAGGTAACAATAATGAGTTTGTATTGACTTGAGGCAAAACAAGGTGCACACCAAGTGTTCTAAATTGAATGGGAATGACTGTATTTGGGAAGAGAAATAGTGCTTGATACCTTCCTCATTCGACCCCAATTTTTAACCTAAACTTCAAATTGAATTTATGATAATAATATTAACAAACAAATTGAAGATCCAAAAAATTAGGTAGAGATCTAATTAAAGTTTGTGAGATATTGTTACCTACCAATTGGAAGGGGTCATTGCAGGATTAATTTGTGAGATAATGATTGATGATGAATGACTGCGTTCTGGTGGAATTTTCAGAATTTGTAGTTTAACCACGGTTTAACCGTGGCTGGAATTGATTTTTAGAGTTTTCCGGTTCCTAATTCATATTGGCTTCAAATTGTAACATTCCGGAAATCTTTTAAGTGTTCCGGTTTGATTTTTTGAATAACAAAAAAAAAAATACAGATTGGAAAAAAAATTGTAGGGGTAAAGTCAAATGATAAAAGGGTAAAGTTGGAAAAGAAAATAGTTTGTAGGGTAAAGGTATAAATGTTGGGGTAGGAAAAAAAATTTCAGAGTTTAATTATTGTGCACTGTCAGTATAAATAAAGATTCTTTGCATACACATCCAATGATGTGTTGCCACATCATTTAATGAATGTGACGCATCATGTGTTCTTAAAAACAATACATGATGTGTTAGTATATTATTGGACGTATGTGTAAAATAATTTTACACTGACAGTGTATATAAATTAAATTCTTTTAAGTCTGGTGACAGAAATATAAAAATTAAGAACACCAGGCCTTTTACTTTTGACACCCTACCGGTTACTCATACACCCTACACCTTTTTCGTTTTACCTTTTGTTACTTAAGTAGCGGACATTTTAAAAATGAGAAATTTTTGAGAAATTTTTTTAGTGTTGTATAAAAATGATAAATTTTTGAGAAATTGTCATTGACCTCCGCCACCTAAGTAGCGGATCAGTTGGTAGTCAAGTCCTCCTACATTACAATAGCAAAAAAAAACAATAAAAAGTTATAGGAAATTTAGTCAATAAAAAAAATTATACAAAGAATATAGAAAAATAACAAGAATAGAAATATAGA
Source organism: Trifolium pratense (assembly GCF_020283565.1). NCBI lineage: Eukaryota > Viridiplantae > Streptophyta > Magnoliopsida > Fabales > Fabaceae > Trifolium > Trifolium pratense. Next base: position 44,952,751 of record NC_060063.1, on the reverse strand, counting down.
AATAAAAAAACAAAAAAACAATACTCTATAAAAAAAAACTTAAACAAACCATTGTAAGTATGGGTTCGGCCACAAAAGTAGTTTGTGTAGCTTCCTCGTGTGTAGGTTCGGCCACAAAAGTAGTTTGTGCAGTTTCCTCGTGTGTAGGTTCGGCCACTAAAGTAGTTTGTGCAGCTTCTTTGTTTGTAGGTTCAGCCGCAATTTGTGGTTCCTCAGCCACCGTACCATGGTTACCCTACACACTGTTAAAAACATAAGTTGGTTGTTAGACTTTTTAGGTATGTGAATATAGGATGAAATTCAATACGATCCAATAATATGCATGCATACCTATTATGTGCAGGTTGTGTGGATGCAGAAGGTGAAAATTGTTCAGCCACAGAAGTTTGTGCCGGTTGTGTACGTGCGGAAGGTGCAGTTTGTGCAGGTTGTACAACAATAGCATTCCCTTGTAACGCTACAAAAAAAAACACAAATCAATAAATTAAATTAACAAATTAATTAAAAAAAATTAGTGAAAATACCTAATACTCTTTTCGTTCTAGAAGCAGAGAGTGCAAAATTTATTGCACGAACAATTCGATCTCTACACTCATCCTCCGTAATTTTGTTAAGTAGGTGAGTCAGAACCAAATGATATCCCTAACAAAACAAAAAAGACAATTATTTTAGTCTTACGAAATAAAAATTTACCGTCAAAAGAAATGAAAAAAACTACTTACATGTTGTTCTTCGTCTGCTATGAGAAGAATTTCACCCCCGGTAACTAAATTCAGCACAGCATCATTCCTCATAGTGTCATATGACTCTTCGTCATCCACAAATAAAATATATCTTGGGAGTCAAAGTAACCCCAAACATTATAATGGTGAGGAACCCCATCGCTTCATTGATTTGGTCTATAAACTCTTCAAAATCTAACATACAAAGCTCAGCATATGTTTCAATTCCAGGAATATCATAGGCTGTACCAACTGAAGGAAATAAAGCCATAAAGGAAATATCCTTCCTGGGTTCCTCTTGCATAGGTTCAGCCACAAAAGTTTCTTGTGTAGGCGTAGGTTCCTCTTGCGTAGGTTCAGCCACAATTTGTGCTTTGGTAGGTTCCTCAGCAACTGTACCACGGTTACCCTGTAACCTTTTACGTTTCCCAAGAATATTTTCTCTAGTAAAAACATAAGCTGGTTGTTAGAAGTATGTGAATATAAACATGTTTGTGAATATAAATATAAATTCTGTAAATTCAACATAGATATCCAATAAGATGCATACATATTATGTGCAGGTTGCTCTTGTATAGGTTCAGCCACAAATTGTGTAGGTTCCTCTTGTATAGGTTCAGCCACAAAAGTTTGTGCAGGTTCCTCTTGTGTACATAGGAGTAATGATGGGATCTACAGTTTGAGGGATGGTTTGCAAGTGAGGTTAGATTGACAGTCAAGAGATCGAAATGCTGTAAACAGATATACGTCATCTTTTATCAGAAGAAAAGTTACCAGAAAAAGAAAAAAAATTAAACACTTTTGTGGTTGAGCAACCTAAACCACAAGAAGATACACCAACTTATGTGGCTGAACCTATACAAGCACAAGTGGTTGAGAAACCTACACCAGCCCCGCATAGGTATACTAAATATTTATTGCAATATTCAGTATTTTATACCTATGCGGGGCTAGTGTAGGTTCTTCAGCCACTTGTGCTTGTGTAGGTTCAGCCACAAAAATTGGTGTATCTTCTTCTTGTGGTGTAGGTTGCTCAGCCACCAAATTTTTAATTTTTTTTCTTTTCCTGGTAACTTTTCTTTTGACAAAAGATGGCATATATCTGTTTACAGCATTTCAATCTCTTGGCTGTCTGTCTAACCTCACTTACAAACCTTCCCTCAAACTGTAGATCCCATCATTACTCCTATGTACACAAGAGGAACCTGCACAAACTTTTGTGGCTGAACCTATACCAGAGGAACCTACACAATTTGTGGCTGAACCTATACAAGAGCAACCTGCACATAATAGGTATGCATCTTATTGGATATCTATGTTGAATTTACGCAATTTATGTTTATATTCACAAACATGTTTATATTCACATACTTAAAAAAACTCTAACAACCAGCTTATGTTTTTACCAGAGAAAATATTCTTGGGAAACGTAAAAGGTTACAGGGTAACCGTGGTACAGTTGCTGAGGAACCTACCCAAGCACAAATTGTGGCTGAACCTACGCAAGAGGAACCTACACCTACACAAGAAACTTTTGTGGCTGAACCTATGCAAGAGGAACCTAGGAAGGATATTTCCTTTATGGCTTTATTTCCTTCAGTTGGTACAGCCTATGATATTCATGGAATTGAAACATATGCTGAGCTTTGTATGTAAGATTTTGAAGAGTTTATAGACCAAATCAATGAAGCGATGGGGGTTCCTCACCATTATAATGCTTGGGTTACTTTGACTCCCAAGATATATTTTATTTGTGGATGACGAAGAGTCATATGACACTATGAGGAATGATGCTGTGCTGAATTTAGTTACCGGGGGTGAAATTCTTCTCATAGCAGACGAAGAACAACATGTAAGTAGTTTTTTTTCATTTCTTTTGACAGTAAATTTTTATTTCGTAAGACTAAAATAATTGTCTTTTTTGTTTTGTTAGGGATATCATTTGGTTCTGACTCACCTACTTAACAAAATTACGGAGGACGAGTGTAGAGATCGAATTGTTCGTGCAATAAATTTTGCACTCTCTGCTTCCAGAACGAAGAGAGTATTAGGTATTTTCACTAATTTTTTTTAATTAATTTGTTAATTTAGTTTATTGATTTGTGTTTTTTTTGGTAGCGTTACAAGGGAATGCTATTGTTGTACAAAGATACATCATAAGAAGTAGAGCCTGATAATGTGAAGGTATTTGGATCAATAATTGTTTTACACCTTTTTTTTTTCAATGGATGCTGGAAATTACAGCTTCATCATTTTACACCCTATTAGATTGTAACTGAACTAGAGAGAGAGAGGCCATAATGTAGAGTTCCTCGCAGATAGCACAGATTACGCTTTACAGTTCGCCATTGAGGTTCAAGAGGATGTGACATAAACTAACACACCTTGTACATAGAGTAACTAATATCAGGTATGGTCATGGTTGTATACTGAAGAGCACCAACCACTGACCTATAGTGAGATGCCTAAGCAAAACACACAGACCCAGTTTTGGAAAGTTTAGTGTTAGAGACTGTTAAGAAGTCCCACATCGGTTGGGAGATGGCCTTGACAAATGTTTTATAAGCAAGTGGCAATCCCTCTCCTTACAAACCGGTTTTGTAAGGATGAGTTAGACCCATCACTCATCTCTGTTTTGGAGAGGTCACAAATATATTTAGCTTGAGTAAGGAGTAAACCACCATTAGGTGATGCTTAATTTCTAAGCTCAAAAAATAATCCAAACTGCGAAGTTGCTTAAGAGCAAGAACACGATGAAACTTATGAGTGATTTTCTGAATAATTAAAATCATTTAGACACTATATCAATGCTTAAAATCACTGCACTATATAGTGGCGACTAAACTGGTAAACACTTTCAATAAATTATATAACAATATTACAATTTTTGGCCTTCCTTTTTAAAAGACTTCTGTTGAGACATGTGATCATTTTTCAAGTGTGTATTATGTCTACTTCAGTTTTTTTTTTTGTGACATCCCTGTTTTGAATATCTTGCCATGTTATTTAGTGTGCAGAAGCTGCACATTATTTTTTACCCTGGTATCTGGTGCATATGTATCTGTTGAAATTGTATAATAATTCAGCTCCTATTTGGATGCAGGTAAAGTCTGGGAACACTCGCAGCACCGGATGTGGGATTGATGATTAACCAAGTTTTCTAAACTCGTGGCCATTTGTGGGTAAAATTTATTTTGTCTTGGAATTTTACAATGGGTATCCAAGACTAAAACGATTTCTCTACCCACAAATTTTATACTCAACTGTATATCCTAGCTATAATCATTTCAAGTCCAACTACAACAACTGTTACAAAATCACTATAGAGCAACCCACGACCAAATCATATCAAAACCATTTACACCTACCAAACTACTAATCTACATAGAAACTATTATGTGTTGCTTTTCTATTCAATGAATGTTCAATAAGTTTGTTCTTTTGCACAATAGATGGATGGTCAAATGTTTATATGACTTCATGAATTGCTTTTCCGCATTAAGAAACATTTTCCACTTTGGTATATGGTACAAGGCTTCATTTTGAATGTGCGTTTGATTCTGAGTTGCTCTGCGTTCGATTGCTTTACTTCTCAATATTTGATGGGTGTGGCACTGTGACTATGTTCAGCAGCTGCCCTTTGTGTATGGCAATGTATTCTAAATTTCTAATTCAGTGTTGCATCAATTTTAAAAAAAATATTTGAATGCATTTTGCAGATTGCATGTTCAAAGTATTATTTTGATAGTTATCCATCGGCGATTAGAAATCTGAAACAAACTTTAACTATTCTTTTGCCCTAAATTCAACAAAGTATTCTTTATATAGCTATCCACCGGTGATTAAAAATTTAAAACAAACTTTGGTTGTCCTATGAAAAAATCTCTTCAATTTTAAAATCTGAAACAAACATTGCTTCATCCTATAGTTTAGAATTTTGAAGATAAAATTCTTCTTAACTCTAACCTATAGAGACAGGTTAGTAGATGTGTTAAACATTCTTGCGAATTTTATATAAGAAAAGAAAGACGGTGCAAAACGTGAGGATATTGTTTTAATATAATAGAAATGTTATGGTTGCTTAACAAATGAAAATAAATGGAAGAAATCAAATTTTATATCAAAACCGTGTATATCAAATGGAATTTGGAAGACAGCAAACTATATAGAGAGAGCTGCTAAACTTGTTAATAATATGTTTAACATCGTGTGTGCATCAGCTCTGAACCGTAACTGCTACTTATATCCAGCCTGTAGTGAGGCAAATGATGGTACATCAAGCAGTAATTAATTGTGTTACCTATCCAAAAAGATATTGCAAAAAAAATCTAAAGATGTGCTCCCTCGGTTATATTTTTTAATCACATTTTACCTTTTCTAAATTCATTGTGTAATTAACCAAGTGATTGGATTAAAGCGGTTAATAAGCTTCACAAAAAAAGATGGATTTTGGGAGAATTCGAGTTCGATTCTTGGGTGGAACAATTTCTTGACCAAACTTTACTTACCTTGCGGCCGAACTCTAAACTACTAGGGCCCCTTTCCCTTAGGAACCAAAGAGTTTATAAATAAAAAAAAAATTCATTATATAATTAATGTATTTAAACTGTCCAAATACATTAATTATATAATCTATCTATATATTATGGGTCTGTTTGATTCGCTAAAAAATAAGGGACTGGACAGGACAACTGTAGTTGTACTGTGTTTGATTGTAAAACTGTTTCAGGAACTGGACAAACTGGGAAGCAATAGACAGGACAAAAACAGAATTTTCAAAAACAGAATTTTTTGTACCTCACTAAACCACAGCACAACTTTTTGTCCGCGGTACAAGTTGTCTAAAATGCCAAAATACCATTTTATTAACAAAATATCGTATAAGACAAAAAAATGTTCAATATCCCAAAAGTTTGTTATGTGCTGTTCTGTCATGTGTTGTGCTGTTCTGTCTTGTACTATTCTGTCCAGTACTTACCCTTTAACAAATCAAACACACCCTATATGTCTAACCTCAAGAGTCTTCATAAATTTATATTTAATGATGCTTAAAATAAATTATGTCATAACATTAGTTACATATATAATATTTTAAGTTTTCTTACTAATCATTAATTTATAATAGTTTTTGAATTCATATTAGTTATTTGTATAGTTAAAAATATTAAAATAAAACCAAAATAAAAATTTATTTTTTAATGAATATGTGTAAAAAAATTAAGTTAATTAAAAAAAAATAGTGGACTTTGAATGTATTAGTTTACCATTTTTTTTTACGATTTTCTTACTAAAAAATGAAACTTTTTCTTCATCAATTTGTTTATTTTTATTTAAATACTTCAAATTATTTTCGGTCTTGCAATACTATCATTTAATTTATTGAAATTTTCATATTTTATGAGATTCGACTTCCTCAAAAAGTTTGTATATTAATGGCTTAATTACACATTTGGTCCCTTACGTTTATTTTAGGTTTCAATTTGGTCTCTTAAATTTAAAAAGCGTCAATGTGGTCTCTTACGTTTATTTTATATTTCAAGTTAATCATTTTCGTCAATTTTGTCACATGTGACAACCAATTTACATATGTGGACAGACACGTGACACTTTGATCCACTAACACGTGTACTGTTCAAACAGTGTTAGTGACAAAACTAACGGAAACCTAAAATAAACGTAATTGACCAAACGTAAGGGACCAAATTGAAACCTAAAATAAACATACGGGATCAAATGTGTAGTTAAGCCTATATTAATTTCTAACCTTCTTTAGAAGTTTTTATATTGTGTGTTAATTACGAATTAATTATTGCACCAAAAATATTATGTCAAACATTGGTATATAAGGTAGCTATGTTGCGGTTAATCACATTAACCTTTATGAACAAAGAATGAATAATGAAAACTAAGAGAGAAAGAGAAAGATGAATTGTTGAAGAAGCAGAAAAAAAATGAATTAAAGGAAAGAGTAAATTTCATTATTAACAAATGAGGGATTACAAGTGTATATATACACAAAAATGTAATCAACTAACAAACTAAATTACAGTTTGACGGTGGTTCTGGAAGTGCACAAAATCGCTACCAAGTATTAAAGTAGTAAATTTATCATTTTCCACAGAGATTGTGCCAAGGTTACTAGTTTCGCTTAAGAATAAAGTAGTTGCCTTCGCTTTGTTTGTTTGAAAGGGGTATCTTTGCGGGTAATTAGTAAATGCAGGAATTAAATGAAAGAAAATAAATAACTGGAAAATAAAAGGTGTGCGTGTGACCACACGGGGTGGTTAAGTGTGGTCGGATCTCTCCCTTATAACCGCTTGGTTGCTCAATTATTTTCCTCTATTAGGATTTAGACTATTGAAAATAGGTGCGATGTATTTATCTGTGCCTATTTTTATTACAAGCTTTACAGAGCCTAGTTAAAGGTTACTTACTTTATTTAGACAACATTATCTAGAGCTCCACTTTTTCATTTAACTTTGGTCTCATCACCCTGGTGAACCCTAAATTATAAGTTGTCACGTGTGCCTAAAAACTAGTCACCTACCCACAGACATACTCTGCAAGGTAGAAATTATCATACTTTCCAATCCTATACTAAGATGGCAGATAATGAATTTAATGGTCTCATGTAGGCCTTAGCATATTGTCCTTCGGTCAGGATTACTAACTTCGTTTCCTATGCGATATCCACTAGGTCCTTAGATTTTATTCTAATGTAATCAATATTAAAATAACCAGACAATAAAAGAGTTTGAAATAGAAATAACTGAAATTTATACCCAAATAATATAAATAATACAACCAAGCATTAAAGACATGAAAACGTTTTGTCAACATATATGAACACTACCACGTCATTAATGAGCTTGACACGTCAGCAAAAATTTGACCAAATTGAGTCCGGGGACTAAAATTCATAAAAATATAAAATAAGGGATCAAAAGTTCAGGTTTTTTAAAATAGAGGATCAAAAATTTGATTTTTAAAATAAGGGATCAAAAGTTCAAGTTTTTTAAAATAGGGGATCAAAAGTGCATTAAAGCTTTTTTTTTTTAATGATTTTTCTAGAGCATACATATTGAAAGAATGTTAGGAGGGTGTATTGGATTGAGATTTCATGGGATTTTAAAAGACTTTTTTATGACAAAAAAATCTTGAGGTATTCAATCAAGACTTTTACAAAAGTAAAATAAATCTTGTGGTATTCAATTAAGACAAACATGATTTTTTTTTCAGGGCAATAAAATCCGTTGGTATTCAATTGAGATTTGGTACTACTTTTAAAATGTCTACTGGTATTCAAAAGTCTACCGATTTTGATGGATTCTTCTATGGAATGGATTTTGAAAGACTTTTTAGTTGAAAATACACTTGATAGACTTTTTCAACAATCTCACCAAAAGCCTTGAGACTTTTTTGAAATCTCCAAGACTTTTTATTTTCATCATCACTGTATCAAATTTTTTTTTCTTTATTTTTTCATAGTTCATCATCACTACACTCCTTCTTCTTTTCTTTGTTCACTTGTTCAAGAATCTCACCAAAAGACTTGAGACTTTTTCAAACTCTCCAAGATTTTTTACTTTCATCATCATTATATCAGTTCTTCTTCTTCTTCTTCTTCTATCAAATATGTTTTTTTGCAAAAAAATATTTTAACAAATTATACATCTTTTTTACAAACTTTTGATTCAATACAACTTTTTACGGCAAATTTTTTTTCGTTACCTTCATCTGCTTCTTTTCCCATCAATGGTGATAATGGTTTTTATTTGTGATTAGAAACATATACGTGAAAAAAATGTAAGGCTTTTTTTTGTTTAAAAATTTGGATTCCCAAAAAAATATAATTTCTTTTATTAAAATTTATTGATTCTTTTAAAATTTGCCTAATATACAAAAGTTTCTTAATATATAAAGTATTATGAAATCTTGATTGTAAAAAGTTTTTTGAAAAAAATCTCTCAAAATCCATTCAAATCATGTGTTAAAAATCTTGATTGTAAAAAAGTCTCTGTAAAAAAGTCTTTAAAATCTCACAAAATCAATATAGTCCAACAAAATCTCATAAAATCATCAAGACTTTTTTTGCCAAAATTGTCTCATGAAATCCCAATCCAATACACCCCTCTTAGATTAGCTTATTAAAAATGTACCAAAAAAAAACTAGCTTCTTAATTTTTCACCCTCGCTCGACTTAGGCCCTTTTTTGTGGAAAAAAATGAATAAAAATAGTTTTTGTTTTAGATATTTTTAAAAATATTATTCTGTTAAGAAACAAAAAAACCATTTTTAGCTTTAAAATGAAAAGAACTTAGTTGTAGGAGCCTATCATTTAAATTTTAAATTTTTTTAGATAATAAACAAACAGAAAGTAACTTCAATTTTGTTTTTTTAAAATCCCTAAAATAATTTATGAATCTTTTCTGATTTTTTAAAAAACTAAAAACAAATTACAGGATTTTACTTTTACTATTAAGCCCTCATATATTAAAGTAGCGCTAATCCTTCTCCTTCATTTTTCATCACATCGCAGATCTCCAAACAATTTCATTCACACTTCATTCTTCTTCTCAGACATGGCATCCAACGTAAGTCTCTTCATCTTTCATTCTCTAAGGTTTTTCATTTCAATCATTTCATAATGTAATAGCCAATCATATAGATTTAAGAGATAACTATTAAATTCATTAATTTATTTAGCTTCTTTTTTCTGTTATAATGAATCAAGAAACACATAAATCCTGTATTTTTAGCTTATTCTAATAGATTTATGAATTGGGTTTCGATAAAGTTTCTGTTTTGATTTTGTTGGTTGGATCATACACTGATTTAGACTTTGAAATGTAAATATGTAATAGCAAAGTATATAGATTTATTGGGAAACTATGAAATAGGTGAAATTTTTAGGTTATTTTCTTTTGTGATGGATTAACTGTACAAGAATACTGTTTTTGAGTTTATTCCAATAAATTTGGGAATTGGGTTTCAAAAAAGTTTCTGTTTTGATTTTTTTGGTTGGATCATTCACGGATTTGGACTTTGAAGTGATTTACCTGTGAATGGGTATTTAAATTTTTGATTTTTTGTTTGGTTCGGTTCAGATCCGTGTTAAATGTGTATCCCAGCAGTGTTTATATGTTAAGATTTGGCTAGAATGAAGTTTTCTAACATCAATATGAATTTGTTACTGGGTTTTCATCAAGTTTTAAAAACAAAGCATATACCGTTGGGATAATTGATGATAAGAACTTTGCCTTGGTACTGGTACCTATATTGAAGATCTGTGTTTAATTTTGACTTTGATTGTCAAATGCCTAATGTTGACGAATAGCGGCTATAGCGTAGGCGACTATGGACAAATCGCAATTGTTCTGCGATACACCATTTAGTATAAAGTGATGTCAAATAGCAGCTATAATGGAGTTATAGCAGTTTAGTGTTGCGGAATTCGAACAAACCTCTATTTCTGTGATTGATAACTCTTCAAATGGCTTAATCTGTAGTTATTGCTGAAATTGTAACCAGGAAGTGGGAACTAATAAGAGAAAAGTGTTTTTTTTTTTTTACGATAATAAAAGAAAAGTGTTGATTATCGAGAATTGCTCTTTTATGGATGACTTGTGAAATTGATTTCTGCACCCATTGTGCTTGCATTTTGTTTTGATGTTTACTGACATGTGATTGATTCCAGTATTTGTTAAAAATGCGGTGCTTATTTACTGACATGTTTCCATATTTTTACGTTTCTAGGGCTTGTGTCCTTCAATTAAAAACATTCTTCTTTTGGATTCTGAAGGGAAGCGTGTGGCAGTCAAGTATTACTCAGATGACTGGCCAACAAACAGTTCAAAATTAGCTTTTGAGAAGTTTGTGTTCACTAAGACTGTTAAGACAAATGCACGGACAGAAGGTAAGCAGCAAATTTTGTGAAATACTCATCATGATATTAAGTCAATTAATTTTGTATCGTGTGCTAGTATAGTGCCTAGTGGCAGTGGCCATATCAATCTAGCATGATTCTTAATGTAACAGATGTGCGACTTTGTTTATATGTTATTCTATCATGCATTCGTGCTAATAATTCTATTTGCTTTCACTTCTGAGATAAATCTTAACCTCACAAGACAATAAATCATGTATTATCTTGAGATAAAGAATAAATGATGAGTTTTTGTGACTTTTTTATATCATGGCTGAAAGTAGACTTTGCATCTATCTCAGCCACATCAGTTGGTGTCTTTCACCAATATGCAATAGGTTCTGTTATCTTTTTGAAACATTCTCGTGAACCAGCATCCCTATCTACCGCGCAAATAGTCTAGGCCATTCTTTGTAAAGTTGTGCATTCCTTTTTGACACCACCATCAATTTTGAAGTGCTTAATCAAGCATCCTTTCTAGTGTATTAGCTGAACATAAAAGGCTTACGGAAAACCTTTATTTGAATGTATCAAAAAGTTTCACTAAAAGTTAACACTCTACCATAATACCGTCACGTGTATGTAGTATTTCATCGTGTACCCTTTGATTTATATTAACTGATAAACAGTAAGGTTGAAAAGTTCATAAGCCATTTGCTAGTAGTGGTAGCAGTATATGTTCTACTGATTTTCAACATATGAAGGGACATGAGTTCCCCAAAGACTAAAGACATGTGGCTCTTTCTTTCCCTTTCAGGCAATGAAAATGCAGTAAAAAACACTTTTTAATGTACCATATCAATGATGATATCTGTTGTTTTATTGTACAAAAACTTCTGTGAGCGTTCATGGCTATCATGTTTCTTTTAAAACTGATATATTGTTAACAAATTATTATCTGCAGCTGAGATAACACTACTCGAGAACAATATCATTGTTTACAAATTTGTGCAAGACTTGCATTTCTTTGTAACGGGTGGTGATGATGAGAATGAGCTCATTTTGTCATCTGTTCTTCAAGGTTTCTTTGACGCAGTCACCCTTTTGCTGAGGTATTTATGGTTGTATTTTGTTATTTTGTATCAGAATTTAAACTCAGGTGGGTATTTACTCATATTTGTGTTCCTTTTACAGGAACAATGTTGACAAAAGTGAGGCACTTGAGAACTTGGATCTCATTCTTTTATGCCTTGACGAGATCGTTGATGGAGGGTATGTATATATTGAGTAGCCACAAATTAACTTCCCATGAAAGTTTATTTATTCTTTTAACAACTCTTTTTTTGCTTGAAGGATTATACTTGAAACAAATGGACCTCTTATCGCTGAAAAAGTAACCTCCCATAACATGGATGCCGATGCTCCCTTATCAGAACAGGTAATGTAACTCGACTAGCTTCTATCAATAATGCATGCCTCACCTTCATAATGCAATTTTTGCAACACAAATTCACAATGGCATATTACTGCACTTTCAATCTGACACGGACTTTCTGATATTGCAGACACTAACTCAGGCATGGGCTACAGCCAGAGACACTTTCACAAGAACTCTTTTAACATGATGCTCTCGTGAAGATGTACTTAAATGTTTTGCTTATATTTTCGTAGTTAAGTTTTCTGTTAATGAGAGTTGATTTATTTTATCCCTCCATTTCAATTTGTATTTTTTGACAAAAAGCAAAAACAATATACTAAATCCAGTCTTCATCTAAGATCTGGAATATCTTTCCTGAATTCAAGCTACTTAGTTATGAGAACCATATGCCATTTTTTTTTTGTCTTTCAAGGATCTTCCTCCTCATGTATGCATGATATTATTTTCCAATGTATGGACGAGCTTATTAATCTGAAGTAATCATTCATGGGATAGAAAGCAACTTAGATATTGTGATATCCAAGTTTCTGTTAAAGATTTTGTAGATGGAAGTATTTCAATTGCTAGTCGATTCAATCCCAATTTCAAAGCTTGGGAATCTGCAACAATTTAGTGCATTCATGGGTTTCATCCATAACTCAACGCATAGTTTACACGAAACAACCGAACAAGTGGTTGAAGTCGGAATTTTACGTCGGTGCACAAACACACACATTAAGGTTTTCTCTTGTTCTTTGACTGATATCAAGATAATTTTGTTTCCTAGTCACCCTGTATATTTATTTCTTTCAACCTATCAATTAATATTTTTCAAAATGACTAATCAGATTTCTCAACTATAAGGGAATATACTATACTATGATTAAAAAACTTCAATTGATCAAATGAAAAATGAGAGCAAGGGTGACTTAAGCAAGTTTCATAAATCAGTGAAATTCATTATGAAACATAAAATATGCATCATAAAAATGTCAAGGCAATTATGCTTACATCAAATGAACACATCCATACACAGAAAGTGAAATACCAAACATTTTAAAAGCCCCTAATGGCATGATTACAATGATCAAATAGAAACACAAACAATGTTTATCAGCTATAGATACTTGCTTCTTGCTAAAAAGGATGAGTATTATTTGCATGTAGAGACCAACAAACTCTCCAGTTTCCTGCTTTTGAAAACCACAGTGAAATAGGCCTTGGGACGCTAAATACATACTATAGATTCTTCGATTTCATAGCTTCTATAGCTGCAGATTAATCTCCATAAATAGCTCAATGGACCTGCATATAGTAAATCCAGACAGAAGAAAGTTATTCTAATTTGTTCAGCTTATAATTTCCTAAAAGTATATACTATGAATAATTTGTGAAAAATTACTACATTAACAACTAATTATTAACTTTTTCTGTTTAAAAACAAAACATGTGAAATTTCTTACCCATTAAGCATTCATATTGATTGTGCAATATTGTATCAGGAATGTTTTGTAACACACATCCCATATACATGTCCACTCTTTTTTCAGTTCTGTTCATACTACAAAGGTACCACCGGTCATCCACCATAAGCTGCTATTACTCCATGATATGTATATGATATAAAAATTATATATAGATAAATAAATAGGCCTAATATATAATTTTTATATCATATCATCATATTATAACAAGCTAGCCACGTACATATCATGGAGTAATAGAAGCTGTTGGTGGATTTGGACCGGTGCTACCTTTGTAGTATGGACAGAATTGAAAAAAGAGAGGACATGTATATGGGATGTGTGTTACAAAACATTCCTGATACAATATTGCACAATCAATGATAAAGGTTACTTCAGCAGCATGGCCATTCAAAATCGCCATAATAATTAGAACTAAGACAATGGTACTTGTTTTCGCCATATTTTTTCTCTTGTGTTTGTGTGAATACATTTGCTCCAATTTATACAACTCTAAGCAAGAGTGGTGACTACTATTCATTTCCCAATTTTATATTTCTTTTCTTGTTCAAAAAAAAAAAAACAATTCATTTCACAAAAATGGCAAGTTTAATTAATTATGGTCGGTGAAATTAAAACGCGTTGCAAGTTGCAACCATGCAAAAAATTATCATAAAACCCTTTTCCCAATATTATAAAAAAACAAAAAATTATCACTATTAGCCAATGAAAAGGATTTTGCTTTATTTTGATCTATAGCAACTACTAGGAAGTTTCTCTTCAAGTTTGCAGTTGCACCTGAACGAGATGAGCATCAGACCACCAACATTAACTTGTATTTTTACTAGGTCACATAGTAATTAAATTCTAACTTTTGGATGTAAACTAGATCGATAGATTAAATTGTATGAAACACTTTTAAAATTATACCGGTGTAATTTAATCTCTCATCTTCATTTTAATATATGTAATTAACCCACATGCCCAATAGGAGGATAGTGTTCAAGCATGGAAGAAATAACTCCCTTCAAAAAAAAAAAACTATCAAATGAGTCGGTCCAAGGCAAAACTGCTCTGTCTCGATTAATTATCGTACTTTCAAAATAATTTTGAAGAAGTATCTTAGTTATTGTTTAGGGAACTTGTATTAAGTTATTGTTTAAAGTGTTAGGCCGAAGATTGTTCGAGATTATGAATTCTATCATCTCAAATAATCAATCGGTGTTCATAAAAAGTAGAAACATCGTTGATGGGGGTATAGTGGTGGTTAATGAGGTGGTGGATCTTGCAATACCTGTAAAAAAGGAGCGTGCCATTTTTAAAGTGGATTTCAAGAAGATTTATGATTCTACGAGTTGAAGCTTCCTTTGAGTATATGTTGCGGAGCTAGGTGGATTTTAGTGTAGCATTCTTAATTTGTTAGGCATGCTTGTGTGAATGTAATTAGTAATTACTAGTTAATTTTTTTTTACGGAATAATTACTAGTTAGTTAGTAACTTGTTTCTTTATTTCTTTTTTGTATGAAAATATTTTCAGTTTGAAATTGTTGTGTTGTGGCTGGGAATGAGATTAGGATCCTCACTTATATGATTTGATACAATTAAATAATTGTAAATTTATAGATATTTCGAGAAATTTATTTTAAAATAATTTAATTTAAAATATAACATGTGAATTTTAATTGCTTGAAACCGAACTAAATTATGAGATATCAGAGTGTTCATCTGAAATTATTTATACATGTACATGCTTAATACTTACTCCGATCTTTTTTATAAAGAACAATTTGAAAAAAAATTGGTTTTTTTTTCTATAAGAAACAGTCTTTAAATTTATTGTTTATTAATTAAACAATTTCATTTTTACCCTTACTAAATTGTATCAAATGTAATAATTCATACAATTAAAAATGTACCAAAAAAAAAATTGTATCAAATGTAATGCATTTCAATATTATGCATTAATTAGAGTGACATATTCCTTATACACCAAAGGTTAGTTTTGGAATAAATTATAAATTTTTTAAATTTTTAATAAGAAAGTTAACGTTCATTGGTCTGTTTATATTTTAAAATTGTTTCTTATAGAAAAGAACGAGAGTAGTTAGATTGAGCAACAAATTATTAAGAACTAGCGGGCCTGGCAGGCGCGTTCCGCGCCTGCCTGTGTCTAACTTATTTACCCAAAAAAAAGATACGCCTTATGTTATGGTGAGTTTGTTAATAAAAGATTTTTGTTGCTACTAAAAAAAAGCAAGGGTAATGTTGGTATTAAGAAAATTCTACCCCAAAACTCATGTATTCTTTTTATATATTATAGTATAGAATAGATATAGATGAAAAAACCATAAAAAAAAAAAAAAAGTTAAGGGCAATTATGGAATAATTAAAAAACCATAAAGGAAGTTAAGGGCAAAATGGACCAAAAAAAATCCAGCCCAAACTCTCTTATCCCCTTTATATATTGTTATAGATATGGTATAGAATAGATATAGATGAAAAAACCATAAAATAAAAAGAAGAGAAAGTTAAGGGCAATTATGGAATAATTAAAAAACCATAAAGGAAGTTAAGGGCAAAATGGACCAAAAAAAATCCAGCCCAAACTCCTTTATCCCCTTTATATATTGTTATAGATTATTACTATTATTAACTAGCGGGCCTGGCAGGCGCGTTCCGCGCCTGCCTGTGTCTAACTTATTTACCCAAAAAAAAAAAGATACGCCTTATGTTATGGTGAGTTTGTTAATAAAAGATTTTTGTTGCTACTAAAAAAAGCAAGGGTAATGTTGGTATTATGAAAATTCTACCCCAAAACTCATGTATTCTTTTTATATATTATAGTATAGAATAGATATAGATGAAAAAACCATAAAAAAAAAAAAGGAAGTTAAGGGCAATTATGGAATAATTAAAAAACCATAAAGGAAGTTAAGGGCAAAATGGACCAAAAAAAATCCAGCCCAAACTCTCTTATCCCCTTTATATATTGTTATAGATATAGTATAGAATAGATATAGATGAAAAAACCATAAAAAAAAAAGAAGAGAAAGTTAAGGGCAATTATGGAATAATTAAAAAACCATAAAGGAAGTTAAGGGCAAAATGGACAAAAAAAATCCAGCCCAAACTCCTTTATCCCCTTTATATATTACTAGCGGGCCAGGCAGGCGCGTTCCGCGCCTGCCTGCCTGTGTCTAACTTATGTACCCAAAAAAAAAGATACGCCTTATGTTATGGTGAGTTTGTTAATAAAAGATTTTTGTTGCTACTAAAAAAAAGCAAGGGTAATGTTGGTATTATGAAAATTATACCCAAGACTCATGTATTCTTTTTATATAGGCTTAAATGCAGTTTTGGCCCCCCAAGTTTCATAATTGCTTGATTTTGGCCCCCTACATTTTAATTGCTTGATTTTAACCCCCTAAGTTTCACAATTGCTTGATTTTAGCCCTCCAAGTTTCAATTGCTCGATTTTGGCCCCCCAAGTTTACCTCCTTTTGCATTTGCTAGCCCCCCGTTGAATATTTTGATTAAAAATTGGTTATGTGGCATTTTAAAATTAAATAAGTATTTAAAAATAAATAAATAAATTACAAATTGTTTTTTTAAAAACTAAATTATAATTTTTTTTTATTATATGTAGTTTGTAAAATAATTTTGTTATATAAAAAAGTAAAAAAAAACATTTTATGAATTATTTTTTAAAAACTTTGTAAACTTTTTTTTAAATAAAAAATAATTATTAAACTTTTTATTAAAAAAACAATTTTTAATACATTTTTATAAAAGCAAATATTATTATTTTTTAATTAAAACATATTTTTAATTTTTTAAAAATGTCACATAAGCAATTTATAGTCAAAAAAGTCAACGGGGGGCTAGCAAATGCAAAAAGGGGTAAATTTGGGGGGTCAAAATCGAGCAATTGAAA
This sequence comes from Trifolium pratense, assembly GCF_020283565.1. NCBI lineage: Eukaryota > Viridiplantae > Streptophyta > Magnoliopsida > Fabales > Fabaceae > Trifolium > Trifolium pratense. The sequence continues at coordinate 44,935,350 of NC_060063.1, read as the reverse complement.
CTTGAAGGGCTAAAATCAAGCAATTGTGAAACTTAGAGGGTTAAAATCAAGCAATTGAAATGTGGGGGGCCAAAATCAAGCAATTGTGAAACTTGAGGGGCCAAAACTGCATTTAAGCCTTTTATATATTATAGTATAGAATAGATATAGATGAAAAAACCATAAAAAAAAAGAGGAAGTTAAGGGCAATTATGGAATAATTAAAAAACCATAAAGGAAGTTAAGGGCAAAATGGACCAAAAAAAATCCAGCCCAAACTCCCTTATCCCCTTTATATATTGTTATAGATGACTATCACTATGCAAGTCAATGGATTGACAGACACGTGTCATTTTTAAAAAAAATTATTCACTAATTTAAGGTTGTGACTTTCGTTTGTAGTCATAGCACACTTTGCACTTAAAGGATTTTTTTTTTTGGCAAACAGTGCACTTAAAGGATTTTTAATATATTCATTTCTTTGGTTTTTAGATTCTTTTACATCAACAATAAATTTAAGTTAAATATTCAAGTTTTATTCATTTATGTGAACCTAATTGATAATTTCTAAACTTTAAATCTAAATTTTATAAGTTTTAGCCAAATGTATTTTTTTTTTATTAAGTTTACATATTTAATTATATTTTCATTTTTTATTAGGTGAATTAAGAGCATTATGAGACATCATAGTGACTAGCAGATATCAGAATAAATTTATTTTGTTTACAGTGGGAATCGAACCTGCATCTTTTAAAAAATTTGGACCATTTCTCGATTTGTGCTATATTTTTATTAATAAAAATTAAATTAAAAAATAATAGTGAAAGTTGTTGCTGATATGTTTCTTAAAATTTCAAGGAGATGTCGATATTAGGACAATCCAAGGCTCAATGGACAAGTCTAATTTGTTCAAAAACAATTATCGTCTTTAATTTTAAGAAATATGTTTTTTTCGAAATGAAAATGATTTTTCCTGCATTAATTTTTTTAAACGTGAGAAACTCTTAAATTTCTTGTTGGAGTTCATTGTCATTTTTCCAAGGTTTTGAGTAGAGGAAGATCAACAGAACAACAAAACATACTCTCTACATGAATACTCATCAATCTCAGAACCACAAGTGTTTTGCAGTAGAAAATGGTAGTAGGCGCCAATGGGATGTTTAAAAGGTTAATTAGGACACTCAACGCGACGTTGTTTTGCCCCTTCGATCCATTTATCAAAAGTGGAACAGTCAGCATTAGCATCCTAGAATTTGTAACGAAACTTGAGATGAAAAGATTTTAGCAGTGCGTGCTGATAGCGTGGGGAGAACATAATTGCATCCATGAATTGACGGAAGTGAGTCCAGTCCTTTGGGCTGTTAATGCCTTCATCGTCGATGTTAAGAACGGAGAGTGAACGACATAATGGAAGCCACCTCTTGGAAAGAATTCTAGTTCTGAGCATCTTTGTATGGGAGCAAACAGAGAATGTGAGTTAGTATCTCGTTTGGTGAAGAAGACTAGGACTGTTTCCCATCAAGAGGCTTCTCCAGAGAAGAAGTGAAGAAGTTTGTTGAATAGGAAGTGTCAAATAAGAAGTGTAAAAACCTAATTTTTTCTTGTGTCCGTCTTAATAATATAAAGTTCGGCAGGCCGTGAATAGCGTAAACCTAATCTATTATGTTGCCAACAATAAAATTCTATCAAATAAATACAGCAACAATATGTCCTGAGAACACATATATTATATCTTATAAACAATATACATTTCTTGATTTTCTCTACAACCATTTAGATACATGTATAAACTATGAAATATTGGGAATAAAGGTCTATCTATATAATCAATGTTAACTTCATTCGCATACAATATACCATATAATTGTTAGATAATAAGTTATTGGGCTTTATGTTATTGGGCCTTTAAGTTTCTAAGTACTAGTCTAATCTAAGCCTTTTTTGCTCCTTTCTATTTCTCTCTTTGATTGACTGTGTAGTTAACAATAATCAATGTCAATGTTAACTTCTTTCACATGTAATAGGAGAGTACAAACTAAACAAAGATTCTCATACATTAAACAGGGAAAAAACTTATGGTTTAATTCACATTAAAAAAACTTATGGTTTAATTCACATTGAAAATCATAATTATAATTGAAATTAGGCCTACGCAAGAGGAATGAGTTGTTTAGAAGTTTTTTTGTATTCTTCTACAAGCATCCTAGATGCCAAACGTTTCATTAAAACGCGTTGCAACCATGCAAAAAATTATCATTAAACCCTTTTCCCAATATTATAAAAAAAACAAAAAATTATCACTATTAGCCAGTGTTTTAAAAACCGGACCGGACCGGCCGGTCGGACCGAGAACCGGAGGATTAGCGGTTTGGTCTGACTGATGGATCGGATAAGCTATCGAACCAGTGTGAGTCCCACATTGCTAATGAAGAAAAAAAAAAGGTCAAAGAAATTATATTGAAGAAGTCTCACATCGCTTAGAATGGTGAAGCAATGAGGGAATCAAGGCTATATAATGGACCAAAGTTCTTTGTTTATAATTGCACCAAGCAGTAACACTTGTAAACACTTTAAGTTTATATTTGTGTCTTTTTTGCTTTTCTCTTATGCTCTTGTTTAAGAGTATTTGAGATGTAGTTCAAATATTTACTTTGGAGAGTGTGGGTGTATTGGGGCATAGGGTGATTGAGAGTGAAGTCTATGTGTTGTAACAATTTTCACACAGTGTTTATTCTCTGGTTGTCGGTTTTGACAACGGCCGTAGTTTTTTTCTCCGATTTGGAGTTTCCACGTTATATTCTTGTGTTGTTGATTGCGTTCATTTATTTTCTCTATGCCGGTTTTTCCCAACAACTGGTATCAGAGCTCTTGGTTTGATTCAGGGAGAGGGAGTTCTGCTGTGAAGTTTAGGCTAGAGAAAACTGATGGAAGAATGTTTGGCTTGTGGAAAATCAAGTCAAGGATGTGGTGATGCAATTTGGGTTACACAAGGTCAGCTTGGAGAGGCGGTGGTAATAATACTCAACATCAGTCTGGAGAGGCGGTGATAAGAATACTCGGGTTACGTCTGAAATAACAACTTATTATGATGCGGAGGTGCTAGTGGAAGTTGGGAATCGGTGGAGTGTTGAGTCATGGACTTTGGAAGCTCCTATCACATGTGTTTGAAGAAGAAATACTTTTGAATCCCTAGAGCTAGTTGAAGGTGGAGTTGTTCATCTCGGTGACGGAAAGCTTGTAAGGTTCAAGGTATGGGTGAGTTTCTTTTAACATAATGCGAGGTATTTTCTTGAACTTTGATGCATAGATAGTAGGTAGATACTTGTTAGATAGTTCTACTATTATTGGTTATGCATTTGTTACTAGTGGTGATTCTCATGTTTTGGTTAAGTTGTGGATCTTCGGGTGAGTACTTGTTAGTGACATGAGTTTAGTTGGACTAGTGAAACAAGGTTTACTAGGTGATGTAACTAAACTGAAATTGTTGGAGCCTAACAATGGCCTGAGGTGGTTTCATAAATGTTTGAAGTTGTTCAAGTGACACATTGACATCAGTTTACATGGATGCAAGGTGTGTGATGATAGCATGTGGGCATTGGTTGACATTGATGCAAGGTACGCGGTTATCTCGATGGCTGATGAACTTTCGGAGAAAGCCAACATGGAAGTTGCACCATAAATTTTCAGCGAGGTTTCGAGATGAAATTCTTGGGATGGCTTGGTTCCAAGTGAAGAAAAATCTTGGGATGGTTTAGTTTCAAGTGAAAAAAATTCTTGGGATGGTTTAGTTCCAAGTGGATTATAATCTTTATGGTGAAGTATGATAATTTAATTTGTCGGTATAAACAATGAGAATTATGATTGTCGGTGAAGACAATGATTGTCGGTATAGACAATGGAAGCAGAAGATAATGATTGTCGGTGTAGACAATGAAGATTGAAGACCATTACAATCAAGGTGGAGATTGTTGGGATTGATTGCAATGTAAGTCCCACATTGCTAATGAAGAAGAAAAAAAAAGGTCAAAGAAATTATATTGAAGAAGTCCCACATCGCTTAGAATGGTGAAGCAATGAGGGAATCAAGGCTATATAATGGACCAAAGTTCTTTGTTTATAATTGCACCAAGCAGTAACACTTGTAAACACTTTAAGTTTATATTTGTGTCTTTTTTGCTTTTCTCTTATGCTCTTGTTTAAGAGTATTTGAGATGTAGTTCAAATATTTACTTTGGAGAGTGTGGGTGTATTGGGGCATGGGGTGATTGAGAGTGAAGTCTATGTGTTGTAACAATTTTCACACAGTGTTTATTCTCTGGTTGTCGGTTTTGACAACGGCCGTGGTTTTTTTCTCCGATTTGGAGTTTCCACGTTATATTCTTGTGTTGTTGATTGCGTTCATTTATTTTCTCTATGCCGGTTTTTCCCAACACTTTGAAGTGTTGTGTGATTATGTTTAACCTTATTGTGCTTGAGGACTTTGGCCAAATTTGTTGAGATAATGCCTTATTTTCACAGAGACCAAGGTATTCCTCGAGGACAAGGAATGAGATAAGTTCGGGGTTGTGATAACTCCGTTATTACACACTAAAAGTGACATATTCAAGGGAGTTTAGAGGACCTTTTGATGAGATTTTAAGCTTAGAATAAGTGAAATTCATGGTTTTAAAGAGTTGGTTTATGTGGAAGAAACAAGGAAAAGCTGTCAAAAAGTGTTGCAGGAAGGTCTAAAAAGCTGTCAAAAGTGTTGCTGAAGGCCTTAAGCTGTCAAAAAAACTGTTGTTGTAGGCTCACGCTGGGGGCGTGGAAGTATCATGCGGGGCGTAATTACTTGGTACTTTCTTGGCCTAAGTTGCTGGTCATCACGCCGGGTGTCACGCTCAATTTTTTAGAGAAGGTTACTTTAATTTTGATCAAAGTGGATCTTTAGAGCTGAGTTCAAGCAACAAGAAGGTGAATCCAAACAAGGAAACAAGTGTGGAAACACATCCAATTCCTCTTGTCATGAAGATTTCAATAAATGTATTTGGACTAGCTTTGGTCCAAATACATTCAGTAGAATTCGTATTTTTCTATCTTCTTATTTTATTTCTCTCAAACCAAAAATACCATGAATGAACAAGGAAAAAAAAACAAAAAAAAAAACCTGTCATTTTGAATTTGAATTTTGCCTTGGCCAACAACACTATCACTACCCACGTGGCTCTCACTTCATCTTTACAACGTAGGACAACATGGGCTCCATAACTCTCACTTTGCCACCTCATTACCTCCATTTATAAATAAATAAATTATTACAAACTCAATTCACAAAAAAAAATTAATTAATAAAAAAGCTAACAACACTAAATTATCGAAGCGAAAATAACTCCGATGTTTCGAAAATTCAAAGAAAAAAAGGAAAAACAAAATTAAACTCTAACACTAAAACATTTTCCGTTAATTCATAAATTTCTCTCTCTCTCTCTCTCTCTCTCTCTCTGCAATTTTTGTTTCTATCCTTTGATCTGCAACGCGCAACGTAACACTGCTTCTTCACCTTCTTTTCTTCTTTTTCTTCCCATTTTCACCGCATTGCTACCTTCATTCCTCAACGTCAACGGTGTCCCTCCCGTTTGGTGCGTTTTCATTTCTTTTTTTGTTTTCTGAAATTAATTCATTTTTTCTCGCTTTCAATTTGGTATATTACATTGTTAATTTCGTTCATATTTTCAGCTGGATCATTATTATTATAATTTTTCTGAGGAATTTTGGAGAAAAAATGGGAAAAATGTTGGTTTTTTAATTTGTTCAGCTGTTTTTAACAAATTATTATTGTGTTTTTTTGATACATTGTGAATTTGCATTAGCTATTTAGCTTCTAGATTTGAATATGATTATGATTATGATTATTATTATGATTGTTATTCTCATTTTATTTTTTAGATTATTTTTTGAAATTTTATGATGTTAGGGTGTTTTAGGAATTTGAAATTTGAATGTTAGTTTGAATTGGGGTCCCTCCATTTTTTTTGTTTTATTATATTTCAATTTTTTCCATATTCATACCGATGAATTGAATTTCCTGGGTTTAAATTATATGCAAAGTTGGTATATTGTGCAGATTTAGTATTATGCATCAAATTATTATGGTTGTGTTTATGTATGTGCCGAAGCTAATTATTGTCTTAATTTGTATGTGTTTGTTAGGTTTTAGAAGAACAAATCGGGGACAAGGGGCAGTTTGATGGTTCCCTTGATTTTAGGATTTGTTTTTGGTGGGAATGTGTTGAATAGAGATCTACATTGAGCTGAATTGCAGCTAAATGGCGCATGGAAGGATAAGGGCAAGGCTCCGAAGGAGCCATTTTTATACATTTGGTTGTCTTCGACCTACTACCACTGACGAGGGGCCTCATCCACTTCAAGGTCCTGGGTTCTCGCGAACTGTGCACTGTAACCAACCTGAGATCCATGAGAGGAGACCTTTATATTACTGCAAGAATGATATTTCCACAACTAAATATAATGTGCTTACATTTTTTCCCAAGGCACTTTTTGAACAGTTTCGTAGAGTTGCTAATATATACTTTCTTTTGGCTGCGTGTCTCTCAGCCTCGCCAATTTCACCTTTTAGTCCTCTGAGTATGATTGCTCCTTTGGCATTTGTTGTTGGGCTTAGTATGGCAAAGGAAGCATTGGAAGATTCACGCAGGTTCGTTCAGGATGTTAAAGTTAACCATCGAAAAGTTCATCATCATAAAGGTGATGGTGTTTTTGGTCCCAGGATGTGGCAGAACATTATGGTTGGGGATGTAGTAAAAGTAGAAAAGGACAAGTTTTTTCCAGCTGATTTGTTGCTCTTGTCATCAAGTTATGAGGACGGGATATGCTATGTGGAGACAATGAATTTAGATGGTGAGACCAACTTAAAGGTAAAAAGATCTTTGGAGTCTACCTTGTTCCTAGATAGCGATGAAGCGTTTAAGGATTTCGCTGGAACAATAAGATGTGAAGACCCAAACCCCAATCTTTACACTTTTGTTGGAAACTTTGAGCATGAGCGCCAAGTTTATCCTCTTGATCCTAGTCAAATTCTCCTTCGAGATTCTAAGCTCAGGAACACGGAATACATCTATGGAGTGGTCATTTTCACTGGCCACGACAGTAAAGTCATGCAGAATTCCACAAGATCCCCTTCAAAGAGGAGCACGATAGAAGAGAAGATGGACTATATCATATACACTCTCTTCACTGTCCTTATCTTTATATCTATCATTAGTTCCATAGGATTCATTGTCAAGACTAAGTACCAAACCCCTACGTGGTGGTACTTACGCCCCGACAGTATCGAATCCCAGTATGATCCCCAGAAAATTGGAGTGGCTGGGTTGAGTCATTTGGTTACTGCTCTCATTCTCTATGGATATTTGATACCCATCTCACTTTATGTTTCCATTGAGGTTGTGAAGGTTTTACAAGCAACCTTCATTAACCAAGACATTCATATGTATGATGAAGAAACCGGAACTCCAGCTGACGCACGGACTTCAAATTTGAATGAAGAGTTGGGTCAGGTGGATACAATTCTCTCTGATAAAACTGGAACTTTAACCTGCAATCAGATGGACTTTTTGAAGTGCTCTATTGCGGGTACTCCATATGGTGTGTGTTCTAGTGAAGTTGAAGTTGCTGCAGCGAAGCAGATAGCTTCTGATCTTGAGGACGATGATTCAGATCTCTCCAATTTCCCATTGCCTAATAAGAAAGGACATGTTTCATGGGAAAATGTTGGAGTAGCTGAAGAATATGAACTAGAGACTGTTGTTACTTCCAAAGGTGATGAGGATGAAAAGCATGCCATAAAGGGATTTGGTTTTGAAGACGACCGTCTCATGAATGGTAATTGGTTGCAAGAGCCCAATACCGATGACATTTTATTATTTTTCCGAATACTTGCTGTTTGCCATACTGCCATTCCTGAGTTGAATGAGGAAACGGGCAGTTTTACATATGAAGCAGAGTCTCCAGATGAAGGGGCTTTTCTAGTAGCAGCAAGAGAATTTGGCTTTGAGTTTTGTAGGAGGACTCAGTCAAGTATTTTCACACGTGAAAGAATTTCTACTTCAGGGAAAGTGGTTGAAAGGTAAGAATTCATGAAAACTCTTGTGCTTATCTATTTCTTTTGCTTTGTTTGCACCCCCATACTAAGGGGTTCCAAAATATGTTTGTCTCTGTTCATGTATATTTATATTTTTGTATGTATACTTTTTGGTGAATTATTCAGGGAGTACAAACTCTTAAATCTACTAGATTTCACAAGTAAAAGAAAGCGTATGTCAGTGATTGTCCGTGATGAGGAGGGCCAACTTTTTCTTCTGTGCAAAGGGGCTGACAGGTTAGCTTATAAAATCTATTGTTCTTGCCTATGGTCTCATTGCTGACAGCTGAATGTATTGTTTTTTTTTTTTTTGCATTGAATGTATTGTTTTTTTTTATTATTATCAATAGGACCTTCTCGAATAATACATTAGAATAAATGAAATTTAAATTTATTCCAGTTTCTCAACGTGCAGCATATATACAACATAATCACAACAATTCCTTGCTTCCATAGAAGAAGCTTGGAAAAACACACATGTATCATGTATGACTCTAATAAAGAGGCTTTGAACTCCTGTCTTTATACTTGACATCCATTCTTTTCTTGCTTGGTTATGCAGTATCATATTTGATCGTTTGTCCAAGAATGGAAAAATTTATTTGGAGGCTACTACCATGCATTTAAATGATTATGGAGAAGCAGGTTTGCGAACACTAGCTCTGGCCTATAGAAGGCTTGAAGAAAAAGAGTACTCAGATTGGAACGACGAGTTTCAGAAAGCCAAAGCAGCTGTTGGGGCTGATAGAGATGCAATGCTTGAGCGGGTATCAGAGATGATGGAAAAAGAGTTGATTCTTGTTGGGGCTACTGCTATAGAAGACAAACTGCAGAAAGGGGTAGGATTTGTCTTTCTTTATAATTTATAAACAATATACATTGTTGTTTTTTCTACTTCAAATCTTCAACCAAATTCAACTTTTTATTCTCCTCAGGTTCCTGATTGCATTGATAAACTTGCTCAAGCTGGTCTCAAGATTTGGGTATTGACGGGGGATAAGATGGAAACTGCAATCAACATTGGGTCTGTCAACCACAAATTATCTAACCTTGTATACTATTTCATTTATGTTCTAAAAGAATAAGCTTGAACGTACAGAGAAGTGCCTCTCTAACAGAGTATGATAACATTTGTATTTTCTGTGGCACAGATTTTCCTGCAGTTTGCTTCGACAGGGCATGAAGCAGATCTGTATAACTACAAATTCAGACACAGAATCCAATGATGTCAAACAGGTACCCTTTTTCATTGATAAAGCGCAGAAGAATTTATTTTATGGACTTGTGTTTCATCTGATGTTGGGCCTAGTTCTTGTGCTTAACACCGCAGGCCATCAAGGACAACATATTAAATCAAATCACCAATGCTACACAAATGATAAAGCTGGAGAAGGACCCTCATGCTGCATTTGCATTAATTATTGATGGGAAAACTCTGACATACACTTTAGAAGATGACCTGAAGCACAAATTTTTGGGTCTGGCAGTTGATTGTGCATCTGTCATCTGCTGTCGTGTGTCTCCCAAGCAAAAGGCACTGGTAGGACCTTTTTTCATTTACTATTGTGATTTTGTAGACTCTCATCTACTGTTTTATACAGCATAAGAGTAGTTGATTATTGGAGGTATATGTGTGCATGATTGCTCACACGGACCCCATATTAGTTAGATAGGAAAACTTACGTCCATTTAAATTCAGATGGATCTGTTAGTTCAGTTGTGTATGCCATTCATTGCCACACTTATGTAGATTGCATTTATCTTACTCTGTCACTACGTCAACTATGAGATATAAAGTTATATACATTTATAGTGTCCTGATTTCTTAATCTTCTGGCCAGGTCACAAGGTTGGTAAAAGAAGGAACTGGGAAGACCACTCTCGCAATAGGTGATGGTGCAAATGATGTTGGTATGATACAAGAAGCAGATATTGGTGTTGGAATCAGTGGGGTTGAAGGTATGCAGGTCAGTGGCATACATTACTGTCTCTTTAAGAATAACTGTCTCACAAATATCACTTCATATGACGGGTTGATTCTAGCCTTTAATTTGGTAGTTGGAACGACATAGATGTTATATTTCAGATACAAAATCAAATTTTAGCTTTATGTAGTCTTATTATTTTCAAAATTTGTCACATGTCTTTTTGCATGTTTGGGATTCATTTTTCAAGCTGGACTGTGGGCCAGATGACTTGTCAAACCTTTTCTGATAGTTGTCTTGCGATTGGTGTTGCTGATCCAATGCAAGAGTAATGTGAACATCCTCTTTGCATTATCAATAATAATTTGCAGACTGACTTGTTCTCTAAAATGAGGAAAAAATCTAACTTCCTTAGATGAAGCTTATATAGCATTATGGTGTTTTCTTAATTCTGTCATTATAGTCTGAATATAGTTATATTATATCTGAATTCTGATGAGATCGAATTGATAAATTTTGTTGTAAAGTGGAAAATGATTTGCAATCTTTTTGATGTTCCTTAATTGCCATTTTAAGTTGTGGACTCAAGCAAGCAATTTCCTTTCAGGCAGTGATGGCTAGTGACTTCTCAATTGCCCAATTTCGATTTTTGGAGCGGCTTCTGGTGGTGCATGGACACTGGTGTTACAAGAGAATTGCACAGATGGTAATTGATTAATGATTCTCTTGATCGTCATTCTCACAAATTGGATGCCTTGCCTTCAATGCCTTGTGTGTTGTGCGTCCTTTGCACAGATAGAGAAGCACTTAATATTTTTAGCATGTTGTATCTGTTTAATATGAATTGAGTCCTTCATTTCTCTTCTTAACTGATATGTTATCCCTTGCAGATATGCTATTTCTTCTACAAGAATATAGCATTTGGCCTCACCATATTCTATTTTGAGGCCTTTACAGGCTTCTCTGGCCAATCGGTATATGATGACTGGTACATGATATTGTTCAATGTTTGTCTGACATCATTACCCGTCATTTCACTTGGTGTTTTTGAACAAGATGTTCCGTCGGACGTTTGTCTACAGGTTTGTTCTCTTGCCATGTCTTCAACATGTTTCATCCCCGTGTAAAAAATTCAACATATTAATAAGTTGTCGTGATTTGCAGTTTCCTGCACTGTACCAACAAGGACCCAAAAATTTGTTCTTTGATTGGTATAGAATATTGGGATGGATGGCCAATGGTTTATATTCCTCCATCGTTATCTTCTTACTCACCGTCACCATATTATATGATCATCCATTCCGTGAAGATGGCCAGACAGCTGACATGGCTGCTGTTGGAACCACAATGTTCACTTGCATCATCTGGGCTGTGAACGTCCAAATTGCGCTGACAATGAGCCATTTTACCTGGATTCAACATCTGTTTATATGGGGTAGCATAATGACTTGGTACGTCTTTCTCACGATATATGGCATGCTTTCTCCCGAGTATTCTAAGAATGCCTACCATTTACTGGTTGAAGCCCTCGGACCTGCACCTATTTATTGGTCAACAACACTTTTAGTTACAGTTACATGCAATCTTCCTTATCTTATCCACATATCATTACAAAGATGTTTTAATCCCATGGATCACCACATTATCCAAGAAATCAAGCACTACAAGAAAGATATTGAGGATCAACACATGTGGATAAGGGAGAGTTCTAAAGCCAGACAAGAAACCAAGATTGGATTCACTGCAAGAGTGGAAGCAAAGATCAGACAATTGAAGGGCAAGCTGCAGAGAAAACATTCTTTCTTGACTATTATGTCCCCAGTACATAAGTAATAGTTTTGAGTATTTTTAGGCTTTACAGGTTATTATTATTTTTTTGTTTAAAATTTTGCCCCTTTTAAATTCTTTGTTGCTTACGTTGTTACAATTGAAACGGGGTGAATTAAAGTCTCATTCACTACAGTAAATCATGTAAGCTATTGTATGTAAAATATATACGTAGAAGAGTGTCAATATGTGTTTCTCATACCAAAAATGGTTATGGTTCAAGTGACATTGAAGAAGTGAATCAACTATTTTTTATTGCTTTCTTTTGTTGAGTTAGTAGCCTAGTGATTAGACTTACACACTATGAGTATGGAAAAGTGGAAAATTATGGAGTTTGAAGCTAACTCTTTTAATAATATCTCTAGTCGTTATCAATTGAGTTACTCTTACGAGACTGTGACTTTCTATTTTATTGCTTGTATGTATGATAAAATAAAATGTAATTTATTTGGATATTTATCAAAAAGTAGTTTTCAACATATAATAACCAATGTGTCAAAAAAAAAAAAAAAAAAATGTGAAGTTCATGTTGGAGAAATTCTTGCTTTATGATGGGTGCATGAACTCAATTTGGGTCCTGTTGATTTTGAACTAGACTCTAAATTGGTGGTTGACAATTTTCGTTATCATAAGAATGACTTTACGGAGTTTGGCGCTATTATTCAAAATTGCAAAGCTACTTTTTCCTCTTTCTATGTAAACTCTAGTGTTGAGTTTGTAGGGAGGCAAGCAAATGAGGTTGCTCACATCCTTGCTACGGCGGCCCCATTTTTAGCTAGTGTTCAAATTATGGATGATATTCCCAATTGTATTGAAGACATTTTAATCAATAATATGCTCTAATCACTTTATCGTAAAAAATAAAACCTAAAATCATGACTTTTATAATGTAGAATAAGAGCAAGAGTAAAATGATGAATGAAATCTCTCAAATGACAAAAAGAAGAATAAAAATTGTTAAGAGACTTGCTTCCATGCAAACTCACTTCTAAAGCCAAACTTTGTTTTGATTAACGGACTAACATAGGCAAATCCTATAGCATATACTTAACTAGCATCAGGATGCTTAAGAATCTCCCTAAACTGAGTTGTCATCAAGAAGGATTTTTAGTGGCTTAAGAAAAATTGAACTTGCATCCATGAAAAAGATAAAAGTTCAATTCCAAATTAATGATCACATCACATATGCCAAGTTGGCTATTTTTTTTTTCTCTCTAAAAAGTCTAAATTTACATGCGCTAAATACTGATAAGTGAAAAATTATAAGTTCAAACTCGAGTTAAATATATAAAATATTCATGCCCTTTTTACTATATAAGTTATACTCAAGTTATAAATTAACAAATTTAGTTAAACTTTCAGTTGTTAAATTAATATTTTAACAACATACAATCTTAAATCATCAAATATAATACAGTCACAATTGAGTAATTAAAATAAAAATCGCAATACTAACCGATTGAATTTCTTCCACAACATCAAATTTTATTAGGGTAAATAGGGTTTTACCCCGCTGCAAAATGGGTGAATTTTGCATTACCCCCTGCAAAATTTTTTTTTGTGATTACCCCCTTGTAATATAAAGATTCATTCAATTACCCCCTAATTCGCCAACTAGACATGCAATCTTTTTTTTTTATGATGTGGCATCCATACGTGGATTTTCTTAGAATTTTTATTTATTTTTATTATTATAATTATTCCAAATCATTGTTATTTAAAATAAAAATAAAAAATAAAAAAATCTTCATCTCAAATCCCACAATTTTTTTTTCTGAAAAACAACCTTCATATCAAATCTCAGGAAGCAACTTTCATCTCAAATCCCTAAATCGAAAAAAAAAAAAATATCATCTCCACAATTCCTCCAATTCAAACTCTTCCTCCACCTCCTCCATAACCACCACCACCACCACCACCAACAACAACCCTAACATAATCAACTCCTTCATCCCTCTCCTTCCTGGTCTCTACCTCTCACGTGTTCATTCCTTTGATCTTGGTGAAGGATATGGGTTAGGTTAGCAATTACAAGTTCAAGAAAAATAACAACAACACATGTTCTCCAAACATCATTAATTCTGATTTAATGCTGCAAGGAAGAGAGATGCAATTGGTGGGAAAGAGAGATGGACGATGACTGTGGTGGTGGCTGGTGGTGAAGAATGAACTGTGAGATTTTATGTTTTGAGAAACTTAAGAATCTTAATATTACGAGGGGGGAATCACAACTTTTTATTTTACAGGGGTAATGCAAAATTCTCCTATTTTGCAGGGGGTAAAACCCTATTTACCCATTTTATTATCATTATGAAAATTGACCATAATCTTGTCTCGAGAAAAACAGACATATATACGAATATGTTACGTTTGTAAAAAAAAATTATATAAAAGAATGTATAAAAATGGTCAAAAGAAAATGAATTAATTAAAAATTAGTAGCAATTTTTCTAGGCTAGTTATTTTTTTCTGTTTTGAAAAAAAAAATTGTTTTTTAAATTTTTAACTTTGTTTTTAACAGGATTTTTAATTTGTACTCTGTAGCTATTTTTTAACAGAATTTTTAATTTGTAACAATTTCTGTGATTTTTACAGAATTTTTAATTTCTAATAACTTGAATAATGGGAAAGGACAATAGAGAAGAAATATTCCTAATAACAAAAAAATTACTAAACGAAGAAAACGGTGTCGTTTCATCTTCAAAGAATTTTTTTCATCTGAAACCAAAAACAAAAAAAAAAACCGCTAGGTATAGGTTGATGAAAGAAAGCGTGAAGCGCGGTTTGAAAGGTGAGCGCGTGAAAATTTCTCTCTCATCTTCATCATTCTCGTTTTCTATATCTTTTTTTTATTCCAATTTTGTCCTTTATTTTTTCATCATTTCTCAGTTTTGCCCTATTCTTCTTCTTCTTCAACGATGACGCACTTCAACTCCTAGCTCTGTTTTTTGAATTCCGATTTTCAATTTCCCAAACCTTTTAGGGTTTTGGTTTTGAATGGAACCTCGAATTGGGAATAAGTTCCGTCTTGGTCGGAAAATTGGTAGCGGATCTTTTGGAGAGATCTATCTCGGTTCGTTTTTCTTTCATCAATTTTTGAATTCTTTGTCAATTTTTCTCAATTTTGCGTTTATTCAATTTGTTGTTTTGTTGCAGGTACCAATATTCAAACAAATGAAGAAGTTGCGGTTAAGCTTGTGAGTAATCAATCTCACCAATTTTACCTACCCTAGGGTTTGGAAAAGAAAAGGAAAAAGAAAGTTTTTTTTTTAATTTTTTTTTATGATTGCAGAAATTAGAAGAATTTACATCTTTTTTAGTGATGTTGAATTGAAATAATGAATTTTGATTTGTAAAGGGCAATATGTGATTGAATTTTCTTTTGGCGTGCTTCCAATTTGTTTTCAATACTGAATTTGTTGGTTTATTTTTGCATGGTAATTGAAGTTAGTTTTGTGCATTGCTCTGGTGAAAAATTGAATTCATTGAATGGAAATTTCGACGTGTTTAGGTGAGTAGTTTATTAATTTGTTTGTTGTTTTGTTTGATTCAGGAAAATGTCAAAACCAAGCACCCGCAATTGTTGTATGAAGCAAAGCTGTATAAACTACTGCAAGGAGGAAGTAAACTCCCAACTTGGTTAATTTGTGTATTTTAGTACTCTTTGGTTGTAAAGTTATTATTGACTTCATATTACTCACTCGGCTTAAATGTTTTTTGTTGGGTATCTTTTATTTGGAAGCTGGGATTCCGAATGTGAAATGGTCTGGTGTCGAAGGAGAGTACAATGTCCTTGTGATGGATTTACTTGGCCCTAGTCTTGAGGATTTATTCAATTTCTGTAACAGGAAGTTGTCCCTCAAAACTGTTCTCATGCTTGCTGATCAAATGGTAGATTTTACTGTATTGCGTAAGCTTGTAATTGACAATTACCTGTTTTCTTAAAATAATGCCTCAATCTGGATCTTTTTCTAGATAAACCGAGTCGAATTTTTTCATTCCAAGTCATTTTTACATCGGGACATCAAGCCAGACAACTTCCTCATGGGTTTAGGAAGGCGTGCAAATCAAGTACTTGTTTTTTCAGCTCTTAAACATTTACGATCATCTCCAATGCTTATTATGTATCCTCCATTTCATATTTGCCTCTTTTGTAGGTGTACGTCATTGACTTTGGTCTTGCTAAGAAATTCAGAGACAGCGCAAATCGGCATATTCCATACAGGTACTTTTATCTTATAGTTTCTTTAGTTTTCTGATTTTATTCAGCATGGTTGCACAGTTCAACCTCAAACTATTCCGCATCAGTATATTCCTTGTCATGCTTTCTTATTTTATAAAATTTATTATCATGGAAAATCCTATATCTGGATGTTATGCCATTGTTAGTTATTTATGTGAATAACTGACTACTACTATATAGTAGGAGGGGAGAGGTTTCTTGTAAAAGAAATAGTAGCTCCAAAATTTACATCATTGGAAGATGCGAAGCTAATTTTACGTTGCGCTGGAAATTTTCATGGTTTTGCATTCCCAACAATGATTCTATTTTTTGCACTTTGATTTGTTTGTTTCTATAATCATTGCATGGCTTGTTACACCGGATCTTTAAGTGATTGTTTTGTTAGCCTTTGTTTGAACCAAGATTCATTGATGCCATACTTACACTTACATGCATAATAACTTTTTCTAATATGCGAAATTAACCATTTCAATCCTTGGATCCTATAGTATTATATTAATCTGGTAATCATGTATAATTTTTTTAGATATACTTACATTTTAAAGGTTAAAGTCAAACTTTACACTCTTTAACTCAATGACGTACCAATGATTAGGTCAATAAAACTCATGAATAAAAAGGTGAATGTATGTCAACAATTAAACTTGGTTTCATTGTAACACTTTACGGAGTCTTTAAGAATATTTATTTGAAGATCAAGTTAGCACTTAACTTACATTGCTCCAAGTTGTCAAGGAAATATACTTTTGTGTGTTTTCTGTGACTTTGACTTGCTTGTAATCCCTTGCAGAGAGAATAAGAATCTGACGGGAACTGCTAGGTATGCTAGTATGAATACTCATCTTGGAATTGGTATGCTCTCATAACCTCACTTGATCAATACACTTTCTTAATGACCATTGATTTTGACCGGAAAATGTCAATTTTGTGCTTTAATAGAGCAAAGTCGTAGGGATGATTTAGAGTCACTTGGATATGTTCTTATGTATTTCTTAAGAGGAAGGTAATTAGTTTCTCACTGTTATTACTTGGCATTTCTTATTTTATTTAATTGCCTACTATTTCTTATTTGGTATTTCTCCAGTCTGCCTTGGCAGGGATTGAAAGCCGGTACTAAGAAGCAGAAGTATGAGAGAATCAGCGAGAAGAAAGTTTCTACTTCTATTGAAGTATGATTAAGTGATAAAACAGTATTTTATTTCGTATAATGCATGTTCAATATATGTTTTTAAAATCATTGTTGATTGGGAATTGCTTCTTTGCTAGTCTCTCTGCCGTGGCTATCCCTCAGAATTTGCATCATACTTCCATTATTGTCGGTCACTGAGGTTTGATGATAAACCTGATTATGCTTATCTGAAAAGACTTTTGCGCGACCTTTTCATCCGTGAAGGTATGAGCCTTGATTTCCTATGTATGTTTTATTTGGAATACACTATAGTCCTTAAAAACAATATTTTAGGGTCTAGATGGAATATGTTTTAATGTCATTTTTTTGGCTGTTCTTGCCTTGTTACTCCAGGATTCCAGTTTGATTATGTCTTTGATTGGACCATTTTGAAATATCAGCAATCTCAAATCGCCCCTCCTCCTTCCCGTGGTATTGTAAGTGATTGCGTGCTATCTCATTGCTTTAGCTGTTTGATTGCTGAGATTAGGTTATTTAATTTTCAGTGGAAGTGACAATGTGACACTCGCAGGGTCTTGCTGCTGGACCAAGTTCTGGTCTGCCACTAACTTCTGCAAATGCTGATGGACAGTCAGGTATCCTTGTTCTTTTAACTTCACATCCCTGATCTTTGATTTGACTATTTTGATTGAGATGTTTTCTGAGAGATTGTTAGAATGTATTCATACCATCAAATAACCTGTTAGTTATTCTGTGATGTTCTCCCACCAATATTTTGTCATTGACTCATCTTTTCTGCTTATTTTATATTCTTACCAGTGATTTTTTTTTTGTTTTTAATGTGGTGCCTTCTGTTTAGGTGGCAAAGATGTTAGGAATACTGGGTGGTCTTCATCTGATCCTACTCGTAGGAGAACTTCTGGACCTATTGCCAATGATGGAATCTTATCTAGAGAAAAAGCGCCGCTTACAAATGACTTAACTGGATCTAAAGATGCTATGGTGCGTGTTTTTATATCTGGGTTGGTTTTTGCATGTGAAATCATAATGGAAATTGACATTGTTATTCCTGTCAAACTATTTCATAATGGAAATGAATATTTTTTTGGAGTATCGGATTGTTTTATGAAAAGAGAGTACTATATCAATACCGTTTGCCTTTTATCTGAGGAAAAAAATGAAGTTTTGTTGCATCATTTTTGTATTGTTCATGACTCGATTTCAAAATATTGGCTGTATCATTTGTGTTTTATATACACAGTTTAAGCATAAGATAAGCGGGCATTGTAAATATTTCTCAAACCTCTGCATTTTGTTAAACATGCTATATGTTGTATACCATTATCTGGTCTTCACTTTACCTGGACCCATACAATTGAGTTTATGGTGTGAATATAATCGTACACTACATGTTTTATAGATTGCATGTGTCGTATAGTTGTTATCGTATACTCTCTCTGTCTCTGTTTATAAGTACCTACTGGTATTTTTTTGTCTCCAAATATAAGAAAATGACAATTAATTTGACATAGATAAATATTGCAAATGATACACTTATAATGAGACAGGGAGTCTTGAATACATTTATACATCAAGATAATTTAGTCATATGCAAAATGTACATATTACCCTACAAACTTTTCTTGAAATATATGTGAAAATTGGCAAATGGGCTTATAAAAAGGGACGAAGGGAGTGATATTTTCTACTGGTTAAGGTTATACTATATACTACCTTTGTCCTTAGTTATAAACCTTTATTTGTAATTTTCACATATATTAACAAAAATAGGTAGTATATTTAATGTATCCATTTTGTGTATGGATGTTCATAAAACACCCTTTTGTGTATAGACATGTTTAACTTTGACTTTTCATTTTTAAAGATAAATTAGTAGTATTAAAAGGATTGTATTCGAAAAATACAATAAACGCATCTTGTAATTTGAAATGAAACTTATTTTGGGGCAATTGTTTCCCCCAAATTAGGCTTATATATAGTGACAAAAGTAGTACGAGGTTATCTGTTTATATGGCAATTAGTTTTCACATTACTCATTAAAGTTTGTGCATGGCGATGCAGTTGTCAAGTTCGAATTTCTTTCGGTCAAGTGGATCTGCAAGGCGAGGTGCTATCTTAAGCGGTCGTGATGCAGTTGCTGGCAGTGAGACTGAGCCCTCCTCTCGTCCTCTAACGATGGATTTGAGTCAAGGTGCACTCCGTAACAGCTCTGGTGCTCAGAGAAGTTCACATATCATGTCATCTGAGCACAACCGAGTATCATCTGGAAGAAACACATCAAACGTAAAGAATTTGGCAGCTGCTATTGAAAGTCTGCATATTAACGATGAGAGGGCACAGTATTAGCAGCTGCTACTCTCGATCACCTTTCTTCCTTGTAAATTCTGAAAGTTTTATACTCATTTTCTCAAACTACGGAGTGGGGTGTTGTCTGTGCATTTTACTGAGAAAAACCTTCAAACAAATTTGGGAACTATCCCTCCAAATATACAATAAAGATATGTTTTGGTGGTTTCCTAACAAAACTAGCCTCGCAAAAGGTTTTTGTTCATTCAATCTGTTATCCCTAATATTTTTCATAACTTACTATCATTTTGTTCCCTTTGATACGTGTGAGCCTCGGGGATATAAAACATATAATTGCGACCTACAAATAGAGGGGGCAAAGATGTGAATGTGAGTTGTATTGTGACTTTCATCGCCTGTTTGGATTTGCGACAATCAGCTAAAAAATGCTCGTCTACACAGAAGCTGAAAATCCTAGCTTTTCATTTCACGGCAAAATGGTGCATTGGGGGTGTGGTTTTTTGGGTTGCTGCAGTTTTGAAACTCGCAACCAAACACATTTTTCTACTGCAATTTTGGTATTTTTCAAACACATTTTTATCACTAAAATAGTTTTCTATTGATATATTTTTCTTAGGTTATTTTGAATATAAGTGAACACTAGCAAATATTTGTATACACATATGATTAAATGTAGTACCTCTCAGAATTATTTTGAATATTCTTCAACACTACCAAATATTTTTATTTCCATATAGATAAATGAGATTAAAGATTGTAGATTTTGCATAATTCTTGACCATTGACTTTAAATGTAGCATACTAACCGAAAATAGTTTGGGTGGTGTTACGATTAAAATTTTGATTTGTTAGTTTTCCATTGGCATTTGAAATGTTTGTGTATTGTTGGCCTATGTTTTTGGTCATCTTAGTCACTAGTGGTAGTGTTGATCTCAAAATAGGGTTGGAGAATGCACCAAGTTGTAGTGATTTTAATTATAACTAGGAAAATGCTAAACAGTGCCCCGGGGGCACTGTTTAAGGAACCAAATATAGTAATATCATATTGAAGTTTGTGCAGTCAACGTCTCGAAAGTCTAAAAAGTATTATTTTCAATTTTAAAATTTTCTTTTTTGGTTTCCTTAACCAGTACCCCGGGGGCACCGGTTAGCATGACCCTTATAACTATCCTTGTTACGATTAAAATTTTGATTTGTTAGTTTTCCATTGGCATTTGAAATGTTTGTGTATTGTTGGCCTATGTTTTTGGTCATCTTAGTCACTAGTGGTAGTGTTGATCTCAAAATAGGGTTGGAGAATGCACCAAGTTGTAGTGATTTTAATTATAACTAGGAAAATGCTAAACAGTGTCCCGGGGCACTGTTTAAGGAACCAAATATAGTAATATCATATTGAAGTTTGTGCAGTCAACGTCTCGAAAGTCTAAAAAGTGTTATTTTCAATTTTAAAATTTTTTTTTTTGGTTTCCTTAACCAGTACCCCGGGGACACCGGTTAGCATGACCCTTATAACTATCCTTGTTACGATTAAAATTTTGATTTGTTAGTTTTCCATTGGCATTTGAAATGTTTGTGTATTGTTGGCCTATGTTTTTGGTCATCTTAGTCACTAGTGGTAGTGTTGATCTCAAAATAGGGTTGGAGAATACTAACCGAAAATAGTGTTTTTGGTCATCTTAGTCACTAGTCACTAGTGGTAGTGTTTTTTTTTTTTTATTGAATATTTATATTCTTTCATGCGATTTTTGTCATTCCCATGGTCAGTACCGGAGCTAGGTGTGGCATGGCTGGGCCATGGTCCACTCCAAATAAAAAGGAAATTAGTAATATACCCTAGGAGTTTTAATAAAATTACTTGTTGTACTTATATATATAAAAAGTTTTACTTTTTGTATTCATTAAAGAATTGATGTATGTAGACTATATTATTGTCTAGATACATCAACTTTTTAATAAATCTAAAAAGCAAACATTTTCATATATATATAGGACCGGAGGAAGTATCATACTTGACGAAGTAGCTTACTAGCTAAAGCAATGCCTATGATGCAAGAGGTAGTGGGTTCGACCCATGCCACCGCACATGGTTACGTTTTCAAACTTGCTTAGTATGAAACTTCAGTTCCATAAATTTGTTCAACGTTTGATATAATTAAAATTCATTAGGAGTTTTTTTCCCCCACATATTAAACTGCTTTATTTAAGAGTCATAATGTGAACATCTATAATAACATTACAATCCTTATCAATGGCACCAATGAAAGAAACATCAGTTGTCAAAATCATTGCAAATATTTCCCCAAACATAATGATCCAAATTATTTTAATCCTAATATCATTATGTGGGTTATCAAATGCATGGAATTGGGAATGTTTAGGATCTCCAATATATAAACTAACCTTTCAAAATCGTTTGGCTGATGATATTCCAGGATATGATATGAATAAGGATAATTTAATAGTTAAATGTTCATCAAATACATTTAGTCAAAGTAATGATGTAAAACCAAATCCAGAAGCATCTTTTACATTTTGTGGTGGATGGATATTGGATCCACTTTATACTTGCTATGTGTATAGTTCTAAATTGAAGACTAGATTTAATGCATTCAATAATAGATTAGCATGCAAAAAAGAAAAAGAATGCATTTGGCAATTACGCAAAAATAATCCTTATGTCTATGATCCATCTAGTAAACAATTTGTGGAAGAAGACTATGATTTTTAATATAATTTAGCTCAAACAACTGTTTCATTAGTGTATACCTTTTTATGTTTTTTTTTTTTTATAAAGAATGTTGTTATAATAAATAATTATTAGTATTAATTTTGTTCATTAGTGTCAACTTTTTTATGTTTTTTATAAAGAATGTTGTCATAATAAGATATAATTAGTAATATCTCAGCTAGAAAGATTAGACTTTATAATCAAAATTATCTGATATTAATACTTTCTCAGTTTGAATTGATGATTAGGAAATTCAGAAACTAGCAAACATTTATACATGTATAATGCCTCCTAAAATTTGATGAAACATAGTGAGCACAAATGGTATATACTTGAGTTCCTTAATCATTTGGTCTCGGGTTCGAGCCCTGACCGGTGTGTATGGAGAAATATTTGTTGGGAGAGGTCAATCATTTAAATGGATGTTAGTTAACTTTGAGAGGATTAATCTCTACGATTGCGCACGGTAAATATTTTGGTTTATCAAAAAATAAATAAAAATAAATAAATTGATGAAATAGGCAGGGGATGACATCCATAAATTATAAACTAAGTTCCACACAAATAGAAACCAACTTTTTCTAAGTATAGGAATTTAATTTAGATAGATTAGAATCCAAATTAAAATAAGTAAATCACAACAAAAAGAAAAAACATAAAAAAAGAAACTATGTTATTATACATATGATTATAATTAATCACCATATTTTGTTGCATGTGTTCTTGATCCACCTTAAACTTTTCTTCAAAGACCCTTTCATTTTTCCTTCAACATCATAAACTTTATATCCAGCTACTCTTTTTTTTCTCTGCAACTCTGGATCACTAAAGCTCCAACTTTTTGATGCTTTCCCAAAATTTCCTTTTTGATCATAATTTGATGAACCAGCATAATTTGTACTATAACTTCTCAAATCATGCATACTTGTTGGAGCTACTCTTCCACCACTATAGTTTTCAATTTGCAAACTTTGGTTCCTGCATGATTTTGATCTGAATTCCATGATGAGAATTCTCAAATTAATTAAGGATGTGTTCTAAGGTGAGAATTTAAAGAAAGTGAATGGTATAGGAGAAGTATATATGGTTGATGGTTAATGGTTTTCTCTTTTCCTTCTATTTTATTAAGTATTGTTTGTCATTGTCCTTTTAAGACCAAAGACATAATTTGTTACCTCACAATTTGTCTGCTGCCAAATTTAATTTCTAATAAAAAAAATAATATTGAAAGTAGTTATGATATTTTTATACATACACAAGAAAGCGTGTTCTGACAATCAACATGTTTTTATCCCATTTGCGTTCGACACTTTTGGCTTCCTAGCACCAGAGACTGTGGATCTCCTTAGGAGAGTTCAAAAAATTATGCATAATAATATTGTATCTCCTGGTCAATGAATGTAGATTTTTAGGAGGATTGATTTTATCATTCGAAAAGATTTAAAGGCACAATTTGTTGTCCACCTACCTTTCTATATTATTAAGTATTGTCTTTGTGACCAAAGACATAATTTGTTACCTCACAATTTGTCTGCTGCCAAATTTAATTTTTAATAAAAAAAAATAATATTGAAAGTAGTTCCGATATTTTATATACGAGAAAACGTGTTCTGACAATCAACATGTTTTTATCCCTTGTTCAAAAATACATGTTTTTAACCCATTTGCGTTCGACACTTTTGACTTCCTAGCACCAGATGTTGTGGATCTCCTTAGGATAGTTCAAAAGAGTTATGCATAATAATATTATCTCTACTAGGTCAATGAATATTGATTTTTTAGGAGGATTGATTTTACCATCCAAAAAAATTTAAAGGCACAACTTGTTGTCCACCTATCTTTCATTCATGCGTAATTATCTTGAATATATATAATACTTGAGAATAATAGATCGAATTTTTTAAAAAAAATACGGGAGTCAAATTCATTCTTTTATTGTTGTTGCGAGTTAATTTTTGAATATTATTATTTTTTATCACAATTAGATTTCAATAAAATTGTAAAAGATTAAATTGGGTCTTAGTTTTTATTTTTTTAATTATATATTCTAAGTTTTATAGTATAAATAAATAATACTCCAAAATAATTTGGTTGAATAGGAGACAGTTGAAGGTGGTGATGTTAATATTATATTTTGTCGTTTTTTGTTTAATGGGGTGGGTATGTTAATAATTTGGTATGTATGGACAGAAACTTTCAATTTTGCTTAACTAAGATGGGTTGCCTGAGGTGTTGGGATTTGACTGCCTTTCACACGTGGAAGTGTCAAAATTGGCTATTCAATGGAGATGGCTGCCTGCAATGCAATGAAGGAGTAAATGTTGTTTTACTGATTTAAAAATTAGATTTAAAAATTTAGATTCTCTCCGTTCAAAAATTCTACATTCACCTGCATTCACTTATATTTAGTACAAAAAATATTAGGAGAAAGGATGAAGACAGATAGTAATATGGTATTGGTAGGTGGTAATGGCAAAATTAACCTTAAAAATAATCTGTAGGTGAATGTAAAATTTTTGAATGTAGAGAATCCAAATATGTTGTTTTACATCCTTAATAGGAATTAATGCATCACCCTCTTAGTATGTGTTTGATTCTGTGGTGGAAAAATTGATTTTGACAGAATTGAGTTTGACAAAATTGATTTATGTTTGAATATATTCATACAAAAGTGAGTTGAACAAAAAATTTGAGTGTAAAAATCAATTCTAGAATTAGAAGTTACGATTTCTAGCTTCAAGTCAATTCTGGAGGCAGAATGAATTATACTTTTGAGAAACCAAACAAGCCAAAATCAATTCTACAAGTCTAAAATCAATTCTGGCTGCTCAAGAATGGAAACCAAACATACACTTAGTTAAACCTGCAAATAATTAATAAAGATATTTCATTCAAGTAGTTTAACAAATTAGTATGCTAAATATCTTGGGTTCAATTCTCAGCTAAATTGTAAAAGCTAAAATTTCTTTTACTACTTCGCTTTTGAAACTTCTGGTTTGAGGGACTTTACCGCTAACTAGCATCGATAAGCTGCCGCAAGTTTTGTGTTAGAAATGCCCCGCGGGATTGAGTTAGTGGTCGAGTCGTTTTTGGTAATTGACACCTGTCGCATTAGTTTCTCATTTTTGGAAAAGCCAATTATACTATTCCACTTTAGCTAAGCTAATTATGATAAAACAAGACCTGGATTTGTCTGCAGATGATAATGTCCACTCCTGGCTCGATGCGCTTAACAAAAGGGAACGAAGTCTCTATATTAATTAATAAAGAATTTTCACTTCCTGTAAACCCCAGATTCTGTGTCTCGCGCTTTTCGGCTTGAATTTCATTCCCGTAATTATTATATTAAACTACTTTAGAGATGAAATTTTACAGTATTTTAAACAAAATTAATACTCCATCCGTTTCAAATTACTTGTCGTTTTAGAGAAAAAAAATTGTTTCAAATTACTTGTCGTTTTAATAATTTAAGGTTATATTTTGTCCATTATACCCTTATGTAAATTCCAAAAATTTAGGAGTAGTTGTTGAAACCGTAAAAGATTTAATATATATTTGGAAAAGTAAATTGTTTTTTTAAATTTTTTTTTGGTACAAAACATATTAATCTCTTTTTGGTACATGATATATTAAATTTATTGGAAAGAGAAAGTGTATGAAAAAAAATTATTGGTGAATTAAAATAAGGATATAATAGGAAGATAAGGTGCAAAAATACAGTTTATTTATTTATTTATTGTTTTTTTTTTCTTTCTAAAACGACAAGTAATTTGAAACGGAGAAGTAGCAAATAAATTATATTTTAATAGAATTCACATATATCATTTCAACAAAAGCAAATATGTTTGGTCATGTGGCCATAGCACAATTAATATTAAATTTTATATGTAAGGTGAATTTCTAGTTATTAAATTTATTTTTTTAAACAAACATATTAAATTTATATGTTTGAAGCCGACATACTAACAGGAATTCTTTGTAAAAGGCGAATATGATTTTCAAATAATTGAATAGTAAAATAATTGAATAAGTAGTATTCCAATGGTTCACCAAATGTTTGTGTTGGAATAAAATCTAAAAAGCGAAAAAATTGTCTTGTTTTTTCCTTCTTAGCTTCCCTATATGTCAATATACATACAAATGAGAAAGAAAAAAAAAGTCGATGAAAATGACCCCAATAAAGTTTGTTTTAAAAAAAAGGCTTAACTATAAATTTGGTCCCTTACGTTTATTTTAGGATTT
Organism: Trifolium pratense; assembly: GCF_020283565.1. Classification (NCBI taxonomy): domain Eukaryota; kingdom Viridiplantae; phylum Streptophyta; class Magnoliopsida; order Fabales; family Fabaceae; genus Trifolium; species Trifolium pratense. Next base: position 44,908,809 of record NC_060063.1, on the reverse strand, counting down.
AATTTGGTCCCTTACGTTTAAAAAGTATCAATTTGGTCCCTTACGTTTATTTTAGGTTTCAAGTTGGTCCTTTCCGTCAATTTTGTCACATGTGGCAGTCAATTTGCACATGGACTGACACGTGGCACTTGGACACACTGACACGTGTACTGTTCAAACGGTGTTAGTGACAAAATTGACGGAAAGGACTAACTTGAAACTCAAAATAAACGTAAGGGACCAAATTGATACTTTTTAAACGTAAGGGACCAAATTGAAACCTAAAATAAATGTAAGGGACCAAATGTGTAGTTAAGCCTAAAAAAAATGACCACAATAAAGCTAGAGGTATGGACTTTCTCCCAATATGTAGAAAAAGCTTTTAAATCAGCAAGAAAACAACGTCAATTAGGGAAAAAAAATAATGTAAAAAGAGTAAGTTACAAAGAAAACTTATATATAACCTATATAGCATTAATCACCACTTACCACACAAAATGGAATTATTGTATCAGCCAAAAGAGGTTCATTAGTGTAAACATAACTTAGTTCGTAAGAACATAGAAATCATTGAATCCGAAATTCTTCATTTATTTACCTCAACGGATGGAATTATGATAATCGGTATATATATTTAAAAGTAATATTTTTTTACATTTTTAAGAAATTGATTACACAAATTTCAAAATAATTATATTATAGCTGGTTTCTCAGCCACCCTTCAATTAGCTATCATTTACCAGTTTTCTAATGACCAATTTTAGGGAGAACATGGTCAAAGAAAAACAAAGCAAACGAGCTTAATTAGTCAAAGTTGAAATTTGAAGCAAAAAGAAAAGAAGTATATGATATGACACATAGATATTACATGTTTTATAAATTTAGACACCAAACATGCTTGAACTGAATTCTTGAATCATCTTTTTAAATTTATAGTTAAAAAGATAAAACAGTGTTGATTAACTTCTTAATCAAACTGATTAAAAAAAAAAAACTTCTTAAACAAATTTGATAGAATCCCAATACAAATATGAAATATCATCAGATAAAATCTGTTTGATCTCTCTAATGAGTAAAATATATAAATAAAAAATTTCAAAAGATAGAAAGATAATACTTGTCCAACAGGAAAATCCTTATGACTTAGCAGAAAATAAAATTTTAAATCATGAAAGTAGATCAGCAACATTTGATGGCACCTTCTCCATACTGACATTGTAGAATTTCTGAATATCAGCAAGCATTCTAGCATCATCCAATGTCACAAAGTTTATAGTAACACTTTTTCTTCCAAATCGCCCACCACGACCAATACGGTGGACATAGTTTTCAGGTAGAGTTGGGAGCTCATAGTTTACAACCAGAGACACTTCCTGCACATCGATACACCGGACCAAGGGCTCGGTGGTAATAAGAATTTGAGGAGAGCCAGACTGGAACTCACGCACAATTATATCCCTAGTGTTCTGGTCCATGTCACCATGGATGGCCGACACTGTATGATTTTTGCTTCGCATCTTGTCAGTTAGCCAGTCCATTTTGCGCTCGGTATTCACAAAAACGATACACCGAGTGGTAGATAGAGTCTCGTAGAAGTAGCTTAATGTCTCTAGCTTCCACTCTTCCTTTTCAACATTGACATAAAACTGCTTGATACCCTCAAGGGTCAGCTCGTCATGCTTTTTCTGAACTCTCACCAGCTCATCACACTTTTCTTGAATTCTCACCGGCTCACCACGCTTTTCCTGAACTCTCACTGGCTCATCACACTTTTCCTGAATTCCCACCGGCTCATCACGCTTTTCCTGAACTTTATTCACCGGCTCATCACGCCTTTCCTGAATTAACACTGGCTTTTTCATGAACTTCGTAATAATCTTAAGGGCTTCAGGTGGCATCGCAGCAGAGATTACTCCAACCTGAATTTCGCTGGGCAGTAGCTCGAAAATTTCATGGATCTGCAACACCAACAAAAATTTTCAAAATGTCATGTAATAGGAAACATAAACTTTTAGCTAGACATCGTCGCATTAGATTCAGTTACTAAAAAGGAAATCTATGCTTGAAACTGCCAAGATATGTTTACAAACAAAACAATAAAATTAGTAAAGTCAAAACAAGGAAATTAACCATATTGACAAACCTTATCCTTGAAACCATGTGAAAGCATTTCATCAAGCTCATCCAAAACAAACATCTATATGCAATCTGGGCGAAGCCGAAGAGCCCTCCTCTGCAGCATGTCATACACACGGCCCGGAGTACCAACAACAGTATGAACACCATTTTGGAGAATGCGCTGATCCCTGCGAACACTTGTCCCGCCAAAACAAGCATGGACCTTAACACCAAGGAATTTACCAAGATCTTGCATAATCTTCTGAATGTGTAAAGCTAGCTCACTCGTTGGTGCCAAAACCAAAGCCTGACACTGAACCAATCCATAATCAAGCTTCTGCAAAATTCCAATACAGAATGTTGCTGACTTCCCTGTTCCAGACGGAGCGTGTAGAATGACATCCAAACCTTTGCAGAAAGGAACAATTCCCCTTTGCTGGATTGAAGACGGCTTCCCGAAACCTTCAGAACATGATAAAAAAACATCACACACATGATCTTGTGAAAACTGTAGCTAGAGTAACATACTATTGTTGGTTTAAATATAATATTTTTGTTTATTTTAGTCCATGTAAGTTTTTCTTTTTGAGTTCAGTTCCTATAAATCCAATGTAATTACACCATGTGGCCCAATTAGATGGTGTTAAGACTAACATCATATTTAAACTTGTATTGTTTTAACCAATGTTCTTATTTTCAAAACAATACAAAGTTCAGACAAATACATTGGATTTCAATCGCATAGGTGCATTTGTTTTGTTCTCTAGTCAATAAATAGTGTTGAAGTTGAAGCACAACACAACTATATATTTAAAGGAAACAAATATAGTAAAAGCATATTTGCAAAATTTTAGTTTTTCTCCGGTCTCTTTGCCGTTTGTCCAGTCCCATGAACAAATCAAACACATTACACCTAAAGTGTAAAAGTATTCCTTTCAATATAAATTCTCATTAATTAGTAATTAGCAACCACGAACAATAGTTAACCTATGTTTGGTATCACAGTAGATATGTCAAAATCACGGTAATCCCCGTGATTTTCCAAAAGCTAAACTCTGTAGCTTCTGTAAAATCATTATCGTGATTCTGGCATACTCACCGTCATACACCAGTATGACCCGTATATAAAATACAAAAACTGCAGCAATATATGAAATGAAAAAACATTGATATTCATTATTCAACATCAACATTGATATACAAACATATCATCACAATTGAAATGAATAATAGAATGATTGCAGTAACTGCATGCATGCCACTCTAATTTGAACCGTTCAATCATCTTGAATCAATGGCAGAGTATACTTAAAACTGAAACATAATTTTAGAAACAAAGAAGAAGAAGACAACAAACCTGAAAGATTAGTGGACGACGATGAGGACATGAAAAGAAACAAACAAACGACGATGAAAAATTTGTTGGAAGCAGACAAACTACGGCCTCGGCGGCCGCAATGATGAAGAAACAAAGAGAGTGAGTGTCATTTTATAGTGCCAAAACTAACCAATTTTGTTTTTCGGAGTTTTGAAGTTGGGCCCAGAATGGTGCAATTCCAACTGTTACACGTGTATGTATCACACTTTCTGCAATGAGATCTCCTTTTCTCACCTACTCATTCTGACGCGCGCCCTGCGAATTCACCTAAATATCCCGCTACTTAAGTAGCAGAAGACATTTTTTTAGAAATTCTCATTTTTATAACGTCCGCTTCTTTAAGTAGGGGAGAGGAACAAACAAGAGACACTTCGCTATTCAGAGTGCTTACAATATGTTGCGTGGTCATGTTAATTCTATAGAGGGGGAGTGGGAAGCCTTGTGGGCTTGGAAGGGACCTTACAAAATCCAAACCTTTATGCACATGAACGTATCCTTACTAACTATCATAGGAGCAGATGATGCATTAGAATTATCCTTTATGCAATAGTTGTGAAGCTTGAGATGAAACAATCATCCACGTGCTACAAGATTGCGTTAGTTTTTTTTTTTTTTGAACAATACGAGATTGCATTAGTGCAACACAAGTATGGCTCAAATTAGTTCCTTCCAATCAAATTTGTAATTTCTTTTCCTTATCTTGCAAGTAGTGGATCTTAAAGAATATTACCGATGATCTCCATGGAGCTCATGGCATAGATTGGTCTTCAACGTTTATGGTAGCATGTTGGCACTTGTGGACTTGGAGAAACAAAACAATATTTGAAGAAGGTTTTCAACATCCAGTTGACCCTACTTACGTTATTTTTACGAAGGCTAAAGAGATTGCCAACAGTTTCGACAATCTGTGGAGTGACAATCAACGTGAAACTATCTTCAAAATCTTACTTAAAAGTTAAAAAACACATTATGAATCTATTATAACTTATAAGCACCCCAAGTATTTCTCCCACATAAGCAAATTTTGAATTACTTGTTCAAATCAAGATTCATAATGGTGGGATAATTATCATATAGTTAGAATTCAAAGTGGTAGTATTGTACAAAAGAAATAGAAAGGAGATAAGAAGAAAAACAAAACACATGCAGCTTGAACAGTACCCTTTTAACTAATTTATCAAACAAATTTGATAGAATCCCAATACAAATAGCATCAGATCAGATATGTTTGATCTCTAATGAATAAAATATAAAATTTAAGAAAAGATAGATAAAAAATAAATCCTGATGACTTAACAGAGAACAAAAAATTAATTCATCAGAGTAGATCAGCAACATTTGATGGAAGCTCCTCTACACTGACATTGTAGAATTTCTGAATATCAGCCAGCATTCTAGCATCATCCAATGTTACAAAGTTTATAGCAACACCTTTTCTTCCAAATCGTCCACTACGACCAATACGGTGGAGATAGTTTTCAGGTTGAGTAGGGAGATCATAGTTTATGACCAAAGAAACTTGTTGCACATCTATACCACGAGCAAGGAGGTCAGTGGTAATAAGAACTCGAGAAGAGCCAGACCGGAACTCACGCATGATGATATCCCTAGTGTTCTGGTCCATGTCACCGTGAGTGGCCGAGACTGTATGATCGGCGCTTCGCATTTTATCAGTGAGCCAGTCCACTTTGCGCCTTGTATTCACAAAAATGACACTCTGAGTGATTGCCAGAGTCTCGTAGAGGTCGCATAATGTCTCTAGTTTCCACTCTTCCTTATCGACATTGACATAAAACTGCTTGATACCTTCAAGTGTCAGCTCGTCACGCTTCACCAGAATTCTCACTGGCTTATTCATGAACTTCCGAGTAATCTCAAGGGCTTCGGGTGGCATTGTAGCAGAAAATACTCCAACCTGAATTTTGCCTGGTAGTAACTGAAAGATGTCATAGATCTGCAACACCAACCAAAATAAACATAATGTAAGATGGGACATAAACGTTAGCATTTTTTTAACGGAAAATCGAAGGAAAAAATTAAACTTTGTGCACATTTTAAAAGATAAAAAAAACTGAGACGGAAAAAAAATTGTTACAATAAAATAAAATAAAGGATCATAGAAACAATTTTTTTTAAACAAAAAAAAAGGAAATCCATGCTTCACCAAACAGCCACGACGCATTGTGTTTACAAACAATGGTATTAGTAAAATCAAAAGGCCGAAAACAAGCATATTATTGACAAACCTGATCCTTGAAACCACGCGAAAGCATTTCATCAGCCTCATCCAAAACAAACATCTTTATGCAATCAGAGCGAAGAGACTGTCTCCGCAGCATGTCAAACACACGTCCTGGAGTACCAACAACAGTGTGAACACCAGCTTGGAGAATGCGCTGATCCTCCCGAACACTTGTCCCGCCAACACAAGCATGAACCTTAACACCAAGGTAATCACCAAGAGCTCGCATAACTTTCTCAATCTGTTGAGCGAGTTCTCTTGTTGGGGCCAAAACCAAAGCTTGGCACTGAACCAATCCATAATCAAGCTGCTGCAAAATTCCGGAGCAGAATGTTGCTGTCTTTCCGGTTCCCGACTGAGCTTGTTGAATGACATCAAGACCTTTGCAGAAAGGAACAATTCCCCTTTGCTGGATTGCAGAAGGTCTCTCAAAACCTTCAGAACAATATAACAAAATTCAAAACATATAAGATCTAGTCTAATCCATAGCATACTCAAAAATGTTAACCTTGCTTACTGAGAAACCGGCACCACCACACCGCAACTTATAAGAAAAAGCACTTAAAATAAGGGAAACAATTTGCCAGTACATACCGTAAGCATATATGCCTCGAAGAAGATTTTCTTGCAGCCCCATAGAATCAAAGCTATCATAGACTTCATCATATGAGGTGATGAAATCTTGCCCATCACTGGCAAGCCTGTGAATTTAATTTACAAAGACGTCAAATTACAGAAAAAAGGTACATGAATAATGAATTCAATCATTGGAAATAGTGAAGAATATGAAGTACAGGAACACACAGTTCATTCATCTTAGTGTCATAGTGACGAGCGTCAAATTGTGATCCTTCTGGAGCCAAACCTGCCATCACTACAAAAGCCGAAACTTATATTAAAAAAATAAAAAGAAAATTCATACTGTCATACTCATGAATTCAGATACTCCAGCAAAACCAAAACAGATATTGAATGAAAGTTCCAAAAAATGTTCAAGGACAACACTCGAAGCAACGGTATAACAGGAACATGAGACATGATTAGCTTGGATGAGATGTTATTGCGGACAAAACTTAGATGCATTTCCTTTAGGTGGTTTGTTTTTGCGCTTCACTTGAAATATTCACAACTACGCAGTATTGTGGACAAAACTTATATTGTAACAGAAGAGCCAAACTTGCAATACACACAGAAAGAAATGCAAATAGGCCCCCCGTTTACTTTGTGAAAACGTTTTTATTTTCATTTTTTAAAATATGTGTTATTTTAACTTGCTAAGAAGATGTAAGACTCTTGAAGTGAACAATTATGATGGAGAGAAGATGAAATGCTAGCTAAAGATGATGGATTTGTGAAAGTAATGAAAACATGTTTTTGACATTTTCATTGTTTTCAAAAAATGCACATAGGTGTTCACTTCAATGGTCCATTGACTCCTTGTTTACAAGTAAAATTAACACAAATTTTAGAAAGTGAAGTTAGTAAATGTTTTCATGGCCTAAACTAGTGTTTTATTTCAATATCAGCAGAAAACATAAAAATTGGCAAAAAAGGATACAAACATACCTTCCATAACAAAAACAAATTATACATTATAAAATACCCTACTTGGCCCACTCCACCAATATACATTGAAACAGTACCAAAATCAAAGGGAAACTAGAAGGAAAAAAAAAAACACAAGTAATTATTCAAATCCTAACTGCTAAGCTTATAAATATTGAGTACAAGGATTAGGTTCCTCTAAAGGGAATAGTTAACAAAGTGAGTAAATTACTGGTTGATATCATGGTTTTAAATTGCGGTCGCAGATGTGGTAGCGGTTGCGGGCATTGCAGTTGTGGTCAGTGCGGTTGCAACGCTTGTTGCGGCTGTTGAGGCATGAAATAATTATAAATTTTCACAAATACTAAGTAGCACCACTATGCCACTACACTATTTACTCGCTATAAAAGTGTCTAAGTTTGTTTCGTGCATATTTATTGAAAGATGCTTGAAATACACACTTGAGAGACTATTAAGGGTAAGATTATTCAATGCATCTTACGTAAATTGGGATTAATAAATATTAATTTTTGGTGAGAAGATTTGAATGAATATGGTTGAAATCATCTGATGCGGTTACGATGCGGCCGTACACAAGATTGAAAATCACACTGCAATATTGCAGCCGCAATTACGTATGTCGGCCGCAATTTAAAACCATGTTTGATATTTCAACTCTTGAATTTTGGACTAGGCCAAATTCAACCTTACAAAATTGGCTTCATAAGGTTGAGTTAGGCTCAACCTCAAATTCTAAGATAATATCATTGTATCAAAGCCTATCCAAGATCTGTTACACTATCTCCTATAAGGTTTCCGTTACCGGTCTGCTTGTGGTCACAATCACATTCCAAATGTCTAGTCCTAGTTGTGAGGGGAGGTGTTAAAAGTCCTAGTCGTGGGGGTAGTCCTCACCTTACGGTTTTGTAGGATTGAATTAGGCCAATCCAAATTCTAATAGTAACCAACCATGATTGGTTATGCCATGTTCATACAATACAACACAATATCAACAATTGATTTCTTTATCCATGGTTGATATTACTCACTCTAAAACTCACTATAGAGAAGCTTAATTAATCATGAGTGCAATATATTAAACCATGCTAAGTATCTAAATTACAAATCAATAAATTATTCATTGCTAAAAAACAGTGATACGTAACTGTAACATGGTTATAACAAACAACATGAAAATCTAACAAATGTTCACCACCCTCATAACTGAACAAATCTAAAAACATCAAATTTTCGTCAGAAAACTGAATAAACCACTGTTGGAATATTTTATTATATTCGAACCACATAAAAAAAAAATAAAAAAAAATGATGGGTCGGTTAAAAGATGAAAATTTTGCATGAAAAACAATCAGATCAATATATAACAGATTCATAATACATAGTAACTCATTAACGATATATAAAAAGGAGAAAGGAAAAATGTAGAACCTGGTAAAGCGTTGAAGAGTTGAGGGAATAGATATAGAAGCGAATGAAGAAACTCCTCGGATCTGTACCGTGGAGTTAAAGAGAGAGGAATGAAAATGGAAGAGGGAGTGTTAATATATTCGAAAAAGGGTAGTAAAAGGAAACTCATTAACTAATTTATGACTTTACATGTTTACCCTTTCACTCATATGCCTCGTTTGGACGAACTTATTTTTTGACCTTATCTAAAATAATTTATGAAAACTTATTTCTTAGAGCAAATTTTTAGGTATTATTATAGGCTTATCATGGTAAATTATGAAAAATAAAAAAGTTTATGAACAATACAATTTTTGTTAGTGAGAATTTATGAATTAACATAAAAATTTATTTATTTGTATAAGTTATTTTACATAAGCTAAAAAATAAACCAATACAAACAAGATAATTTGTAAATTATTTTCACCACATAAAAAATAAGTTGATATGTTAACGAGACTTACAAAAGATTACTTACTTAAACATTTTATTAAATGCTGTTATTTTTAATGATTCTCAATATTATATCAAATTATTTTAGATTTCTTTAAAAATTTTAAATAAAAGATATATATTATATATTATACAAACTTTCAATTGAAATTTTATAGTTGTGTGAGTGAATTTCTTTACCTAGTAATCAAGATATTGAGTTCAAGTAATTAATAAGTTCCTTCTAAAATGAATCATTCAAGAGAATCCGAGTTAGATTAACTATTTTTGGCCATACTTTACCTACATCGTAGCCCAACTCTAAATTATCAGACCCCCTTTCCATGAAAACCATAGAATTAATTTATTTTGTTTAAAAAAAAAAGAAATTTCTTTACCAAGTGAATTTCAAATGGCATTTATCACTTTATCTACACACGTTTATAGAGTGTTAAAGAGAAAAAGTGCATGTTTTGATTTTTTTAGGAAAGGGAATATGATAATTTAAATTTCGATAGCAAAATAAATAAAATAGAATAAGTGCATGTTTTGATTTTTTTAGGATAGGGAACCACGATAATCCAAAATTCGAGCTTAAAATAAGTAAAATATGATTAAAAATTGTTTCCGCCAAAAATCAAACTCAGATGATTAATAAACTCCTTCATTATCCTCCCTTTAAAGACGGATCCTTCAAGTAAATTTGAATTTGATTTGTGAAAGGAACAATTTTTAGTCAAATTCTACTTACCTTCCAACCAAACTTCGGATGACCCATACCTCATTCTCTTAAAAATCGGAGGGTTACCGCACAAAATATCACTCACATTTTATGAGATTCCAAATTGATTTTGAAACAGGATGAATCGACTCTAGCAAGAAAATACTACATTACTGGGTAGTTCAACCGTGTTGAGTTGTGTTAAACCGTTATTGTTCAACCAGTTAAATCTCCGCTCTGGTGATAACAACATTGAAAAACATAATTAAATCTTATATTTTCTATTACTTCCACTTTGGGACCAAAATCCATACAAGATTTGGTATCTTGAGAGAGAGAAAAAAAAGTTCAGACATACAAGGGTTTCCCTGCAACTTACAGAAATAAGTAATGCAAAAGGAATCTGATAAATACATCCTAAAGAAAGTTGTTAAAACACCATTTCACTAGACAACACATTTTTACATACTGCAAAATCAAAATGAATCTATTTATCAACCTTGCATAAACCAACTTAAGCCCATTTGAGAGTTTCACCGCGCAAACCTGCATAAATAAACCCAAAAGATCAATGGTTATTAATCATTGAGAATCATGCTACTTGAAAATTCAGTAACAGGTAGAAAAGAGTATTTATCTACATTACATTGTTTATAAAGTTCTTCGGCTAGCAATAACATTGCATCGTTTTCTTCGGCCAAACGTGAGAATCTTTCAGTCTCCTTGCATGCCTCAACTGCCAGATATGATTTGTTTTCAGCCTCAGCAACTATGTATGCTGCAGTATCAGCTGCTTTCTTCAGCATATCATCAGCGACTGATGATTGCTGTTGTGGCTTTACCGCCTTTTGTTTTGATGAAGGTGATTTTGTCACCAATGAGGTTTCTTTTTTTATCTTGTAACAATTTTGTACCTGCAGTAGATGGTAAGAAGTTGAAAAAATCACATCAACCAGAAGAAAAACAAGCTTCAAGAAACTTCAGTTTAAGAGTGCAAAGTCTCTGTAGGAAGGTCGCCCCAATGGAAGCACACGAAGGAACATATTTTAGGTGGGTTATAGTCCTGACAATGAAAGTTATAGCAATGGTGGAAGTCTTGCTTGTAGAAACATTGGAAAGAGATGATGGCGGAAGAGAGCAAAGGACATCCTCTACATACAGAAATATCCTATACCCAATATTAGCAGAGCCGTTGCCTTCTTTCAGAGAAAGCAAAGGTCTAAGGAATACGATGGATTTCAAAAAGATTCGAGTGAGTTGCACATATCTCTGGGTTGATAGGTCCTGTCTATTCTGGTGGAAAACAATGCTTAGACCTTATCACCTGCCAATTGCCGAAACAATGTTCTAGGATAGCACTATGCAGATTGCCAAAAAATCCAAATCACCCTCCCACACAGCTATAACTATAAGTCTCCCAATTAACCAAGTGATCTTGAATACATACATAAATGTAGTGAAAAGAGTGATGGTAGACTCATAAGTTTGAACAAGGGTGACTTTTGGAGCAATACAAGCTCATAGGAGGCAGATTGATGTTTGCTTTTCTTTCATTTTTCGGAAACGAAACAGCAATCACTGACTAATAGATATAAGAGACGTGCATAAAAGCCAACTAAAATATCAACAAGTCGAAATATTAAATATGAATAATTAAGGGCCCGTTTGACCTAGCTTTTTTTAGGTGTAGAAGCTCTTTTAAGCATAAAGCTAGAAAAAATAGCTTTTTAACCAAAGTTAAAATTGTTTGGTAAATCTTAATTTTTTTTATACACAAATTTTAAAAGTTGTTTTTTTTATTATAATAGGGTTAAAAGATATATTTGATAATATATTATAATTTTTCCTAAAATTTAGAAACTGTTTTTTTTTACTATAGCTTTTAGAAATTGTTGTTTGGCCTAGCTTCTTACTTTTAAGTAAAAAGAAGAGGAAAAAAAGCTAGGCCAAACGGGCCCTAAGTCTATGACATACAATATCACATAAGCATATGATTACTTTACCTTTTCAAGCTTCTCTTGATTCACAAGGGTTCTTATCCTCGAACTCAGTGTCCTTCTGAAATTTTGAGGAACCTGATGCTTTTGCTGCAGTATTATATGTAGTTATGATTACTTCTAAAACTCTAAAATGAAAAAACCATGGAGAATAATCAATAGTATAAACTAATTTTCCATCTTACATCAAAGCAACTTATATGCATTTCCAGTCTAGGCATTGATGCGTAAAATCTTAATTGCATAATCTCAAAAACAGGGTATTTCAATCTAACTCAAAAATGGTATAGTATGTGTATTGTCAAATATATGGAAACATTAAGATTAAGAAATAACTTCAACTAACCTCAATGAAACTAGCAATGGCGTTTAGATCGGACCCATTAGTATCTTTTAATGTAGATAGAGCTTCAAAAACCATGGCATTGTACCTGATAAAAAGAACAAAAGTAGTAATAAGTCAATAACCCCCACATAACATGATATATTAATTGAGTGAACAAATGGAATGTTGTGTTAAAATGCTTCATCAAATCAACAGCAAAAGAACCATTGATATTCACTACTAGTCAGCTATAAATGTTGTTCAGTGTAAACTATACCCGAGTAAAAATAGTTTGGCAACATCATGCTTTATTACATCACAAAATAACGATGAGTGGATAATGTATTTCTCCATCAAATCGTCCTATGATTATGATAGCCAGTAATTAGACCTTTCGAATCAACCCACCTCGCCCCACTCAGCCCTGAGACACATGGGCTAGGGCCTTTTAAATCAATGCACAAAAATGACAAAATAGAAAATATTCATAAGTAAAAAATGCATTTTATGAATATATATTGCATTACACACACTGAACCTAATCAAGCTTTTGGCCCCTGTAAGTGACACTTATGCTCAATCTGTTCTCTATTAAAAAACAAAATCTCAACCTGGTCCCAATATACAATAAATGGTTTGTCTGTTTAGAACTATGTTTGAGCAATTTTAAGAACTAATTTCCTTTAGCCATAGGACCAACTAGAGTTGGAGTACATTGAAACACATGAAGATACATAAAATCCTTTGCAATTCACTCTGTCATTACATGTACACCTACAGGATCAATTTAAAAACCTTTCGCCCCCTTAAATACCAGACTGATTTTCATGTATAAGAACTAAAAATTCAATTTGGTGAAATGGGATCAATAAGCAACTGTCATCTTATAAGAGAACAAACGATTCCTACGGATTAAAAAAAAAAGTTTCATAAGGGAGACAATAATGAATGTAAAGAACCTCGAACAGTTGAGCGGCTGCCGGCCAGCAACTTCCGTACCGTACACAGATATAGATTCATTCTTCGTACCTGGTCCAACTTCACAACCCTTTGCGGGTTGTCAGAAGTCAGTCTTGTTTCATCACTAGTCACTACTAATACTATATATCTCACATCAGAATTTAACCGTTGACAAACCCAGTACAAAACCGATGCTGTAATTGCTTCTTTTTAGCCTTTTCTACGATATTAATGGGACTCCTTCTACCGTAAAACTAGAGTCATAATATATACAGGACAAACTCTCCACACAGCCTTCTCACGTTCACGATGCTGTAATTGCTTCTTTTTAGCCTTTTCTACGATATTAATGGGACTCCTTCTACCGTAAAACTAGAGTCATAATATATACAGGTCAAACTCTCCACACAGCCTTCTCACGTTCACGATGCTGTAATTGCTTCTTTTTAAGCCTTTTCTACGATATTAATGGGACTCCTTCTACCGTAAAACTAGAGTCATAATATATACAGGACAAACTCTCCACACAGCCTTCTCACTATCATGAGGGAACATCACCCGAGTAACTCAATAACAGGTGACCCAACAATTCTTAAATAGACTCGGATACCATCTTAAAATTTGATCAAAACCTAATTCATCCCTACAAAATTAGCTTGTAGGGAGAGAAATGTCCCCACTTTTACAAATACATTTTCAAGCCATATATAAGACCCAACAATTCATACAAAAAGGCTATTTGTGTGTGTTTGATCCGCTAAAAATAAGGGACTGAACAAGACAACTTCAATTGTATTGTGCTTTATTTTAAAACTATTCATGCGACTGGATAATTAGAGGGCAAGAGACTGGACAAAAACTAAAATTCTCATCTCTCACTAAACTACAGGACAATTTCTTGTCCCAATTACAAGTTGTCTAAAATACTAAAATAACCTTTTTGTCCACCAAACACCTACAAACAATAAGTTCACCTTAAAAACTTGTCTTGTATTTTTTTATTTAACAGCAAATATATTAATAAACAGGTCTCTGCTCAACCAACAAAAACCGGTAAAATAGGAATTACACCCTATATATGAGGACACCGAAAATAATGTCATGTCCAATCCTTATCATTTGCAAATCAAACGGACTATTTGAACGAGTATCTTTGTTTTTATGTTACATAACATGAATAATTTGATTAATGGGAATGAATATATATATATATATAGATTAACAATAAGATACCTTAGAGGGGTATTAACATCTTGTTCATTTTGACAAGAATCATTGATAACAATATCAGAAGAAGTAGTAGCAGCAACTTTGGGCTTGGGAGTCCTAACACCTTCAGAAGTCACATAAACATTCATATTTCGCCATTTATCCTAAAGAAGAAAAAAGAAAATTATAAATAAAAATTGAAAACAAAAAGAAGCAAAAAAACGAAGAAAGAAGAAACCTTGAGGTCGATGTTGGAACGAGAAGTGAGTAAAGGAGCAAACTGAGGATCAAGAAGAATGGCCCTCCATTTTCCAGCACCGTGTTTTTTGATTCCTGCAACAAGTGCGTCTTCTTCTTCCGATGTCCATTTAAGCTTTTGATTCCCCATTCAAATTCAACAAGCAATAAGCGCTTATTGTAATTTCAGCTTCTGGCTCCGTTTGTTCATAGAAAATCAAAAGCGCTGGTACTCAAAGAATGTATTTTGGGGTTACAGTCATTTGACACCTGGACATGTGGCAATGAGAAGTGTGGCGCCAAGATGATTGAGAGGGGTGATTAGGAAATGGTGAGATCTCGTTTACTTCTTCTGGGATTTTCTTTTCTAATTTTTCTTTTTTGTTATATTTTATTCTCTCTGATTTCATATAGGAAAAATTATTTTGTAGGTTCAATGAATCATTTATGTATGTAGTGATAAAAAAAAATGAATTATTTATGTATTTAGTCTAGACCAAATATATAAATGATTCAATGAACCTAATTTTTTTTATTTATATTTGGGACAAAAATAACTGATTTATTTTATCAATAATATAAACTAAATTAATTAATTTTTGAATAAATATAGATCGGATAAAGTACTATTTATTATTTAATTTTTTTTTATAGAATTTATTATTTTTTTAAATGCCAAAATATTACAAACGTGTCAACTAAAATATCTCAACAAGATTGACATCTTAGAGATGTAACCTAAGAAATACTCTAATGAAAATGAAATATCTTAAATCTTAAATAAAAATAAAATTAGAACAATACAAAAGAATCTTGAATAATCTTGATGACTAAAGCCACTAGGTTTGGTCTAGTGGTGAGGGGTTTGGGTAGTATGTTATAGGTCCTGGGTTCGATTCTCAGCTCATTGTAAACAAAAAAAAGAATCTTGATGACTAAATCGAAACTCAAGGTGTAAGAAACACTATGTATCATTAAAAAATTTATCAACAAAAATTCAATGAGATAAAACCGTGGTGAAAGAAAAAATAGTATAAAGATTAAACAATGATTCAAACATAAACAACAAAATCAACAAAACCTATATAAAGGCAAATCTATCCTACCGACACCATGATTGAAAACATTTCAAATAGAGTTAAGCAAAATTCTCCACCAACAGAAGTTGTTTGTAGATAAATCATTGTTGATCATTTTATTAGCACAACAATTTCCTTCTCTAAAAATGGGAGTGACTTTAAAATGCATTTGGAAAAAAAAAAACGTGAATGCAATTCCTCTATCTATTATGAAGAGTCTAAGATATAATGTGGGATTTCATGAAAGCCAGGGTAACAAGTTGAAAATTAGTTTTGAGCCAAAGATGATGTCAATCCTTATCAAAAGCAATTTCAATGGTCAAAATAGCTCCCATCAATTCAGCATGGAGAACAAAAGAAACACAAATATTAGAAGCATAACAACCTAAAACATTAGCTAGATAGTCTATGAACACACAATCATGCATTGCTAAGACTTCCACGAACACATCCATCTGAGTTATATTTAGTCTAAGATATTACAGGAGGATGTCACAAGATCTATTTGATTTTAGAAGGATGAATCATCACATGACAAACTTTAAGAGTTTTCACTATTTAGTTTTGTCATGTTATGAGCAACATAAATTGTAGTATAATTTCCAATAAGAGAAACATTAGAAATAATAGAATTGATAGCAGTTCTCCAATCTATTTTTTTATCCTTAAACTTTCAACTATTCCGGAAAAATCAAATAGTGTTAAAAATATTTATAATGGCACTCTGGATGACAAGTTTGCACTGACCAAACCAAGACTTATCCTAAGAGGTGAGGATATGCTGCAGAGAGCCAGTATCAACATGTATTCCAATGCTATATGCCGCAACCAACTCCAAATCTAAGTGGCAAAATGACACAAGCAAAAGAGATGCAAGGAAGATTCTAGACTAGCACCACAAGGATTACATTTGAAAACAATAGCACAACCTCTAGAACACATGTTTTCATCAGTAGGCAACTTGTTATGAAAGAGTCTCCAAACAGAATCAATCATTCCAGACAATTTAGTCTTTGAAAGACCTAAATAATAATTATATAGTAGAGCCGACCGTGACTATTTTGAGGTTTTGAATATTAAAAATGAGCCTCTAATAAAAAAATAAAAATTTAAAATGAATCATCCTCTATTTAAATTGTAAATAACAAAAAAAAGAAACATATCATAATAAATGATTAAATGATAAACCTTGTACATAGTCTACCAATAATATATTGATGTACATATAATATTTTACAAACATTGATGATATATAATTATTTTTATAGACCGCAAGTTATAGAACCTCAAAATTTTGAGACTCCAAAATCATGATAGAGTTGTCAAAACTCAAAATGAACAGGTCTAAGTATGAGAGAGAAAGTAGAGAGAGGGTGTGGGGAAAGGAAAAGGTGGTTAAGGAAGCAGGTCACGTCCAAGTGGTTTTGTCCATCGGTTGAACCAGGAAACAACATCTTTTTTCTTCACTAACTTCCCTGATGATATCAAGGCAGCTGATCTGTGGTCTCGTTTTGCTAGATTTGCAAGGGTGGGGGAAGTGTATATCTCCAATAAGGTGGATAAACAAGGCCGCTGTTTCGGGTTTGACAAGTTCAGAGAGGTTCATGACACTTCGGAGATGCTACGGAGAATCTCGGATATCTGGGTGGGTACGTTTCAATTGAGAGTTAATCTCTCAAAGTTTCGTAAAAATACACAGCCACCGCTAGATAAGGAGGCTCACCGCTCGGAGAGGATGAGGGAGCAGAACCATGCCAAGATGGACAGGTCATTCAAAAGTACTGTGATTGAGGAGGGTCTGAAGGTCGATAGGAGGGATGAAGTAACGCTAGAAGATTCTCAACTCAAGCCAGTGGTTGTATGGGAGGTGGAAGATGAGGTGGTGGCCAAGTTAGGTGGTGCATATGTTGGTTATCTAATTGATGACAAGGAAGCAAGTACCATTCAAAATCAGTTTTGGTTGAATGGTTTCCAAAGTTTCAAAATTTGCACTCTTGGTTATAGGAAGATCTTGGTATGGAGTTATAGGGTGGGTGAGGTGAAAGAGGTCATGAAGTCGGTGGGGTGGTGGTTCTCTCTGTTCGAAAAGATTGTTTCGTGGTCTCCCTCTTTGGTTTTAAATCAAAGGGTTACTTGGATCCGGTGTTACGGTGTCCCGTTACATGCGTGGGGATTTGATCTCTTTAGAGCCATAGCTTTCAAGTTTGGTAGATTCATTGATGTTGATATATGTTGGATATGCCTTGAAATCTCGGTAACAAGAAGTCAGAAAATCATGTTTTTGGGAGATTCTGACTGCTCACGCCCAGGCGTGGGAGCTGACGCCCAGACGTGCAGAACTGGGATCAATTCTGCCTTCTCACGCCCAGGCGTGGGAGCTCACGCCCAGGCGCAGCGCGTTTTGACAGAATGTGTTGTTTTGCTGTTTTTTTGGGAAAAATCTTTTCTTGGAGGGTATTCTGACTTTGATTTGTTTTATTTTAAAATAGATTTGTTACTAGTTTTTTGGCATATATTTTTCTATAAATAGGGATCACTTTATTCATAGAAACATTGAGAGAGAAACGGAGCAACAATGTAGGGTTTTCAATTAGGATTTGTCGCCGACACAAGGCTAGAGTTTTAGAGAGAAATAAGAGGGGTTGTCTCTTGGTATAACTCTAGGGTTGGGCAAAGGGGATTGATTACACCTTGGGAAACACTTATCAAATTGAGTCTCTTGGCCACGGGAAGAGATTCAGGATTTGGGTAGAATTAGTATTAATTCTTTTAACTCAATTGGGAATTTCTTTGTAAAGTTACTCATTGATATAGTGGAACGGAGGGGCTGCTCTCTCCCTCAGACTAGGTCATTATTGGACCGAACTGGGTAAACAAATATTGTGTTCTTTCTTCTCCTTTATCTTGTTTATCGGTTATTATTATTGCTTATTCCACTTAATTATTGGTTGTCGTTCTATTGCTCCACACATCAAGTTCTTTTATTGGTGTGATTTTAAGACGAATTCACAACAATATACAAACAAAGCATATGGAAAGATGTGATGCTGCTAGGATAAAGATTTTGAAAGACTGATGATCGACTCCTCCATGGTGGTGAAGGTGCTTAGGCAAAGGTTCGCGATCCGTGTCATAGAAGAGCTTAGAAGTTGGTCGGAAGGGAGTGGGGTGAGTATAAGGAGTTGTGGTAGAGAAGATGATGTTTCATCTAGGGCTTCTTCTCATGGCGGAGCTTCAGTGGTAGCCATGGTGGATGGCATTTCGGAATTGGGCAGTGATGCTGACGTTTCAGATAGCTGTCAGATTTTGCTGGATATTGAGAGGCGTCGGAGGAAAGTTGGTGATGGTGACGAAAGTTCGGGAAAAGAGATGAGTAACAAGGAAGAAGTGTCAGAAGATAGCCCTAATCTTTTGGGAAACTCTGGTAAGTTGGTGGATGAAAATGTCAACTGTGATGGGGACACATCATGTCCTAGGTTTGTAGAGTCAGCTGGACCAAAAACGATATTGAGAAATGTAATTGTGGGGTCACTCTCAGATCCTGCGAAGGGGACAAGAAATGAGGATGTTATTCCAATAGAAACGGGGGGTGTGATGGTTCAAATTGATGTGGGGTCTCTTGTTGTTGAAACTGGGCCGACCCATTGTGGTAGAGGGGGGCCTGCCTGCTCTTGTTGAAACTATTGTGTCTTTCCTTGTTTTGTTTGTTGCTATTTTCTTGTAAATAGTTTCTTTACCTCACTAAACACTCCTTGTATTTAGGTGTTGTGCTTATCAATAATTTTTTTTAAAAAAAAATTATAATATTCTTAATTTAGAAAAGAAAAATAAGCCCTAGCTCCCTTTACTTCCTCATCAAAAATCAACTCGCAAACAAAATCTTAAAAATTGTGTTGAGGAATTCTTAACCTTTTTTTTTTGAAAGCAAGAAGTGTTAACTTGTTATCACCAAAAGTTCAGATTTTTTACTTCAATTATCAAAAGTTTCTAAAACCACTAGGTACAAACTTAAATCCATAATTTATTCTTATAAACCAATAATCTGACATGAAGTAAAATATTACAAATTGTTTAAGGGATCCACTTTACATATTGTAAATACAACACTATATACAAATGCATAATTGCTTACATTATTGTCATATTATCAAGCAAGCAATCAAAACCACAACATAATTATACATAATTGAAATTCCCTATCACACAATTTATTTAAAACCACAACCACACTTTATTCTTCACAATCCAACAACACCCTTTTAGATAGAGATACTATTGGGAATCCCTCTAAAAGTTAGCCCCTCTTCACTTGAAGGATAAAGAAGGGTATAAGGCATAGTAACTGGCCCAACTCTGTTTCTCAATGACTCATTATTGTTCCTTATTATGAGTTGTCCCTCAATTTCAGCTAGTGTTTTTCCAAACTTCTTGAAGGCTGCTAAGGCATTTGTATCAGAAGTCCAATACTCAGCACTGTCTCTTTGTCCAAGGTAGTACTCATCTGAAGCATGTCTTGACAATATTTCTATGACTGAAAGATCAATGAGAGTTTGAAACTTTGGTGTAATTGTTCTCAAGTAAGCCTTTTGAGGATTGGTGGCTAGCTCATCATACTTTGGTGTAATTGTTCTTGTCACCATGACCCACTTTTACGACTTCTTTCCACCAAGATTGGAGTTCAGAGTCTTGCTGAATTTTGTCATCTGATACGAAGTATATCGAAACATAGTCGTGTACCCATGTCTTAATAGCGTCCCAAATGTCTAGTCCGTCAACAGCATAAGGGTAATCCTCTATCACTAGACGAAGACCGTGAGGGGAAGTTGAATTCTCTACTGCTATTCCTCTGAATAAACAAGAGTACAAATGTACAATAACCGATAAGGTTAATATCAAATTGGTCACTAATATTAGCGACTAATAATTTAGTGACATATCACAAATCAGTCTCTAAATCAGTCACAAACTTATTTAGCGACCAATTAGAAAGTTTGTCACTAAATCAGCGCTATTCGACTAAAATAATTCAGTCACTACATAGTCGCTAAATAGTCTCGCAAGAATTACCTTTTGATAAGATCAGCAGGCAGGGCTTGGTCTGTAAAAATCCAATCCTTATAAACTTTTGAAGATATCTCCATAGCATATCCTCCCCACAAGAATGTCTTTTCAATAATACCATTTGCATTGACTAAGGATGATCTAGCAAGTGCATTTATATTCATGGTATCACGATAATGAGGATATAATAGTTTATAAATAGGATGAAGCACACTAAGTTGTCTATTTGTTGCTATGACAAATGGTTCAACAACTGCATGAGTATTTAACATGTAATCCATGAAAAGTTATTCATAATCAACAACTACATGAAATTACATTTCACTAATAAAAAATAAATATATTAGTGACTGAAATTTAGAGCGGAAAACATAGAATTCTCTCTAATTCTGTCACAAAATTTTGTAACGACGAAATTAGAGAGGGATTTCATTTTCTCCGTCGCTCTTTTGTCACTAATTTTATTACTTCTATTATTTTTTTAAATCTTCTCAAGTAAGAAATGTGAAAGTTTTGACCTGTATCCCCCTTCTCTTTTTTTTTTGGGTACATATATCCCCCTTCTCTTTTTGTTTAAGCTTCTTTTTTATAGTGTTTGTTTGGTTGAACATTATAAATAATTTATATACCAATGGCTGACAAGTTGATGATAGCATGAGTCATTTACTATAACATAAGCCTTGGCAAGTAGCCAAATAGTACTTTCAACACCTTCAATTGCAGGCAAGTAGACATTACTAGTTACACCAAATTGATCTCCTTCAGGATGTGGAAGGCTTAGCTCAATGGCCAAAGGCTTTAAAGTTCCATCATTTTTCAAGAAAAGAATCGTTCTTGAAGCATAGGCCTTTGTGGAAGTTGAGTTTATTAGCCTTAGATATGGAATTATTGTGTCATGGTGTTCTAGCAAGAACAATGTCTTGTTTTGTATAGCCTGCTCAAAAATATAAAAATAAATAACTTGGTCAATTTTATTCTCATTGGAACCATACCACAAAGTATGTTGAATTTGGCTATAAATTTAAGAAACAAAAAAGTTGAATTTGGCTATAAATTTAAGAAACAAAAACAATGGAATTCACAACATATGAGACACTATTTATCTTTACCTCATCAACAGTGAGACCCTCTAAGTTAAGCTGTATGTGCTCTTTGGTTATTGTGCTAGTATGATCACCATAGACTGCACTATCAAGCTTACTTTTTGGAGGAAACTCCTGTAATTATTTTGGAAAATCATGAAAGGAACTATGTTAAACAATCAGGGAAACTTAAGTGTATAAATGTTGTTAAAGTCATATTAAAAAGTCTAACATCGGATATGAAATAGTATGAATATGAGTTAGAAGATAATCTCCACTTTACAAGTCGATTTTTTAAGGTTGAGTCCAATCCATATTTCTCATAGTTAAATAATTTTTCAGTTCCTATAATTATCTTAATTTATTAATTATTAACTAAAACTATAATCAATTTTCTATCCTATAAATTATAAAACTTCATAGTTTTAATCAATTTTCTGCCAAGCGGACTCTATAAAGTGGCATCGAAGAAAATGAAAGCGTCACCAACAAACTAAAGCTATTAGCGTCTGCTTTATAGATATGTGTATAGCTTCGGATTAGTGTCACCCGAGACAGGCGCTATATAGCGTCTCCTGGACGTAAATGTCTAGCTTTGGGCATTTAAGTGTCAGCCTCAACATAGACGCTAAACCGACGCTATGTAGTGTTTGCCTGTGGCTGACGCTCCAAGCAGTTTTGTTATAGTGAGCTATGTATATATTTTTATAAGGAAAATGCTAAACAGTGCCCCCGGGGCACTATTTAAGCATCTTAAATAGTAAGTTTTTGTTAAAATTTTATGGAAATGTGTGAAGTCAACGCCTCGAAAATTGAAATATTCCACTTTTTGAGTAAATTATTTCTTTAAATAGAATTCTTAAAGAGTGCCCCGGAGGCACTGTTTAGCAAGACCCTTTTTATAATTATTGTTAAACATTAATGAACATCTTAAGCTTACTTGCAGGCTGCGAATTAAACCAGGATTTACACCAGCAATAATCTCTCTTCCAAACTCTTCATCAGTCATCCACGCAGACTTGCTCACTACTCAAAAGATTAGTATAATAATGATTAGCGCATATATAAGTTCTTCATTAAAAAATTAAAATTATAAAATTTTACACAGAAGGTCGTATCATTTTAAAAAAATTGAATCTTCTTCGGCCCTCCATCTATCTTTACCAAATCTCAATCGTTAGATTAATCTAATAACCGATAATATTAATAGAATTAATATACCTTGAATTACTTTAGGTGTTGGAAACTTGAGGAATTGTTCACCATCAGTTCGGAAGATTTCTGATAACACAGGTAAAGGACTAATTTGGCTAAGTATATCTGTAGGCAGCTTAATTCCTCCTTCATACAGATCAAGCACATCATCAAAGCTATCAAATTCATTTGGTGTGAAGTTTCTGTCAAATACAGATTTTATCAATGGAATTACATCTTGGGATACAGATTTAAGTCCATAAACAAGAAAGTCTGAAGATTTCAAGTGGCCAAAAGCCTCATCTCTTGGAATATACACACTATTGCTTCTACTCTCTGTATTAGGATCTGTTGAGATAATTCAATAAAAAATATAAGCAACAATAAAATATTTTTTATTGTCATGAAATTATTCTTCAATTTTAAGTCATTCATTTTGGGACGTAGAGAATATTCAAAATGCGGACAATTTTTTTTATAGAAATGGTGTGATTTAAAAAAAGCTAGATAAGAATATAAGCACATATTCTAACCTGTTGTTGTTGGTTTTCTGCCTGTTCTTCCCCTACGAGGATAAGGATGACCGCTAGATCCTCCCAAAATTGGACGAGCATAACTTTGACCTTTATCGGGATCACCCAAATCATTGTAAACATCATCATCATAGACTCTGTTCCATTCTTTACGCTCTCCTATTCCATCTCCTCTTAAAGTCTTCAGTTCTTCTTGTCTATAGTAGACTAATGGAGCTGGTGTGTCATTTGAAAGGTATGTCTACATTTATATTTAATCAATGATGTCAAGTTTTGAGTAATAATTTAAGGGTGGTGAGTGTCACCCAATTAATCAATTAAATGAGTGTAAAAAATGATGTATATATATATATATCACTCAAACAAATTTGAAAAGAGATGAGTGACTTTAACTTTTTTTTTTTTTGTCAAGTAGTGTAATGGCTAGAAATTTTACTTTAAATGTGAATAAGTGGAATGTTCGGGGTTTGTGTATATATAATATGATATCCATACCAACTAAGTTAAACTCATAGGGATATTTTGACTTTTATTCTATCATATAAAATATGAATTTTTTTTCAATAATAAATTAAAAAATATATTAAATTTCAATACTATTTGATGGATAGATTGGTCTTACATTGTTGGAGAAGAAAATACGATCAGTTTGGTAGTTTTGTGCATTGTAAATCCAGGAGTTGCAAACAAAGTGAATGGTTCCAATGTTTGGGATATCATCAAGAGTCAAGCTCACAAGTAAGAACTCAGTTGACATAAAGTTCTTAATTTTGAATGCTCCAGGAATTCCAAAGTTGCTATCATATTCAAATTCAATGCTGAAGGCAGTTTGTTTGTCTCCCAATGTTGGCAAATTGTTAATTGCCTCTTTCAAATAAGCTTCTTTACCAAGTTTCCCTTGCCCA
Source organism: Trifolium pratense (assembly GCF_020283565.1). Lineage (NCBI taxonomy): Eukaryota > Viridiplantae > Streptophyta > Magnoliopsida > Fabales > Fabaceae > Trifolium > Trifolium pratense. The sequence continues at coordinate 44,884,345 of NC_060063.1, read as the reverse complement.
ATTACTACAAATTAAATAAATATTTGATGCATACAATTTCAAGTTACTAAAGCATAATTTTCTTATGAACCAATTTATAGTAATTTGATTTTATGGGTGAACAATTTGCAGTAATTTTAGTTAGTCATTAGTCAAGAATTACTGATAAAGGGAGCATGTTCCCTATAAAATTTTTCACAACTTTTGAATCCTGCTTCTAAGTCAACTCATGGTACTCTTCACATTTTTAAACGATTTTTTGTATTTATGCTTATAATATTATAAAAATCTCTTGCAGAAAAAATTAGAATTTTTTAACAAGAGATAAAAATATTTAATCTTTTGCGAGAACATTTTCTAACGTACTAATTAAATGTGACTGCAAAAAATAATTCAAAATTTTAAAGGTTACATATGAGTTGATTTTAAGAGCAGTAATAAAAAATCATGACCGAAAATAATTGAGGGATTAAAAGTTAATGAAATATTTTATAGGAACCTAAAAAATAAAATTTGAGATAGTTATATGGATTTTTTTTTATATTGATAAAAACATTTATTTAACCTATATATAATATGTTGGAACATGATGAGAATTGGAGGAAACTTGATATTGAAGTAAACACATAGTGTTAGAACCATGTATAGTGTGAATTGCAAAAAAGACTTTTTAAGTCTCACATTGCTAAGATCACACTTCTTGGTAGTGTTTATATACCACAAAGTGGCAACTAAGGGTGTGCCCTTGGGGTACCTACTTTTGTAAGAAAGGGAGACTGCACCCAATATCGAATATCACACGCGCGCGCCGCCGCCGTCCGGCTCGATTCGGGCCGGGCTTGGGCTTGGGTGATATATTAATTTTTTAATGCTAAGAAAAAGAAAATTTTGAATTAAATTTTCTTTACGCGTGTCCCCTTAATTCACACATTTTAAATGTGCTTTAGACCAAGTCTGAAATAGATGTACATCTGTTAACGGTCAAATTACGTGGCCCTATTCTTTTGCCCACGTTTCATTTTTGACTGGGCAATTTCAGCTCCACGATTTCCTCTGATTCCAGCTCCCTACTTGCCTATAAATCCTGCTTCATTCTTCAGTTTTAAAAATCAATTTCTTTTTCTCTACATTCTGAGAAACTGCTTTTCCTTCTCTCTATTTCTCTTCTTCGCAAATTACTTTTGTTGTTTCAATATCGAACGGTTGTTGTCGTAGAATTGATATTTGCATATCAATTATTGGTGTATTTCTGGCCGATACTACAGTGCAGTAGTTCATCGGTATTTAATTGAAAACGGCTGTTTTATCCTGGGGACTTCGCGGTTGATATACTACAGTGCACTTTTCGAGTAGTTCTGCGAAACGTCTTAAAGAAAGCGACCTAGTACGCGACTCAGCCAATCATTTGTTTCGTTGCCATTTTTGAAAAATTCGTTTTCTGTTTTTTAGAAAGTCTGGAAACCGGTTTTTAACATAATATAGTGAAATATATGAATTTTTCTTAAAGAAGAAAACCATTTGTAGTTAAATCAAATCAACCAAAGCTGAAAAGATAATTAGAATATGTGATCTCATGTTGGGATTCAACATGAGAAAGTTATATTGAAGACCTAACCATGAAATTTACTATACTCAAATTTTTTGAGTTGTATCCTTGTAGGATCCAACAAATTTTTTGATACGTTGAACATGAGTTGAGATCCTCTCCATTTCTTATGTTTTCCATTTCTTCCATTACCAAAATTTTTAAATATTTTGGGGTGTATAAATGACATTTGAACCCACTTGATGTCACATTTTTGCATTTATATTCCCAAAACAATATAATAATGGAGGAAATGGAAATAATTGGAAATGGAGAGGATCCTTCATGTTAAATTTCAACATAAGAGAATCTGTTGTAAGAAAAAGAGAGAATGTAAATCCACTAAAAAAAAAAACTTACATCCAGCTTTAGTAGCACTAATTAACTGGAGAGAAATGGATCCACCCAAGAAGGAAGTAAGAGTGTCAAATATCGATGTAAACCCGTCCAAGGCTCCATCAATAATCTTCTCAGGATCAGTTAAGCTGTTTATATCCAAAACATTCTTTTGCATAAGCACCAATGTGCCTTTGATTTTATCATTCCCAAATATAAAGGACATTTTTGCTACACAATTGTTAAAATGGATAGGAAGCTTGTGAGAAAGCCAAACAAACTTAGTGGGTATTTATAGGCCAACAAATAGTTTTTATTTTTTATTTTTTCATTTAAGTCCGAACGTTTAACAATATTTAATCTCCGTTGAATAAAAATTTGTGGGACATAAAGGGTTTGATTCTCCTCTCCCGATAAAATTTTCTCCATACGCAAAATTTAGAATCGACCTTTGACAGGTTGACCTAAGAGCTAAGTGACCCAAGCAAGGGCTTTATGCCCTAAAATTTTGGGTTAGAAGAATGACTAAAAATCAGAATTTCTTTTACTACTCTATCCATTTTCTCGCGCTCCCTACAAATTTATCAAAATATCCTCGTCTGCTACTTAAGTAGTGGATACCCCCAAAGACACCCTACCAATTTTTTTTTCCATAACGTCTGCTACTTAAGAGTAGCAGACTTAAGGGTAGCAGACATTTTAAAAATGAGAATGTTTTTGACAATTTTTGTAAATGTCGTCCGCTACTTAAGTAGAGAAGGGTAAAAATGAAAACGCGTAGGGCGCGCAAGAAGTAGCTAAGGTGACAAAATCTAAAAAAATAAAAATTCATTTTGGCTATAAATATAATAAGACATTTAAATTTTATGTATTTCTTTATGTAATTTTTTGTTTATAAGACTTCACAATAGAACTTGCTTTAAGTCTCTAGCTATGTTGGGTCGGCCTTGACCTCTAACCAAGCGATATGGATAATGTCTTTCAAGATACTTGTGAGACATAGAAGGTAGGTTCTATTTCCAACACAATTTTTTTCATACAAACCTTTAACCACTTCTTTAAGAAAGAATCTCTACTACTTAAAACAATTTATTGTTGGTAATAAGTAGTGTTTTTTTAGTAAAATTAAAAAGAGTTTTGAATTGGATATTTTAATTTCCCTGGTACTCACAGCAAGTAATACCATGTGAAAAATGTGAATGTGGTGAACGAGAAACAATCTATATCAAACAAGGAAGAGATAACATTATTTAATGAGAAATGCTAAATAATGTCTCTGGAATAGTGACTAAGGGTTTCACTAATAAGTATTTCTAGGACATTCTTTAATCTTAAAATTAGTGAATTCAAACTTTTGAAATATTAAAAAGAATTTTTTTATTTAAAACTTTTATTTTTATTTTTATTTTTACTTTTTTAACTATTATTCCGAACTATAATACTACCTCCGTCTCTAATTATAAGACCTTGGTTGACAAAAATGTATTATTCATTTACCTTGTTTGGACCGTATTTTTTTTAATAATATATAAATGTAATATATAAGATCTTGTAAAATTTGTTTTGATAAATATTTTTAAAATATTAACTTTTTATAATTTTTACTAATATACAATTAAAGATATTAGTGATCAAAATTATGCATTGACATACATGTAGTGATCAAACATGATTTTATAATTAGGGACGGAGGTAGGATATGATCCTTAGTTAATCACTAGTTCACTACCACATTTTTATTAAGGGTCTTGTTAACATGTGCCCTTAAGGCACATGTTAAGATATACCAAAATAGAAATTCAACATTTAATGATACAAGAAATTTAATGCTTCAAAAGTTAAAATGCACAAATTAGCATTTAATAATTTCTATTTTTGCTTCCTTAACATGTGCCTTAAGGGCACAAGTTAACATTCTCCTTTTATTAATTTAGTGCATTATTCATAAGATTATTATTATTATTATTTTTATTATTGTTATAAACTTGCGTGCGGACAAACACATGTGGTCGTCAGGCAAGTTTTTTGAAAATGCGATAAAGGGGACACTTCAGGTGAGAGGAGTGTCTTAATGTGAGAGATGAGAGGATATAATGTCAACTGTTGGATCAAAATACACGGTCAAGATTAGATTACAGTTAAAAAGGTACGGCACACATGATCTCTTTTTATTCCGTTCTTTCGTAGTTCCCTTTTCTCTTCCAATTACTAGGTCTAAAACTGCATCCACCTCAAATCTAAAATCATCAGAAAATTCAATTCCAACAATCTCAGCCCAGCCTCGGCCTGTATACATGCTTTTCCAAATTTAAAAATTGAAAACCTTGAAATAACCAACTAGAATTTGATTGTTACATCTAAAACCTTCAATTCCATGGTATTTGCGCATGTCATTTCATTGAATCATCTCAATACCTCTTTCCTAAAATTAATTGGAAATAATCACTGATTAAACAAATTTGCATCACAACTACCAGTACCACCAATGCACCAATGAAAAAAACCATATGAAGGTGGAATCAGAGAACTGAGAAAAATCTGCAGTATGTGCAGAAAACGAAGGGTAGCGCAGTGTTGTTGTTTTAACCACAAGAGATCATGTGTGCCGTGCCTTTTTAACTTTACTCTGATCTTGACCGTGTATTTTGATCCAACAGTTGGCATTATATCCTCTCATCTCTCACATTAAGACACTCCTCTCACTTGAAGTGTCCCCATGCGATAAAATCTAATTGAAAGTCAATATGACCTATTCTCCACCTAAATATTAGAAAATGCGGATTAGGATTTGGTGCAGTTTAAGAACAAAGTAGCGGACAATAATTGTTTTTATTGATTGATTTTACATCAAACGGTTTACAATACATATTTATCATAGTAGTTTGGACCGTTTATTAAAATCGGACGGTTGATACCGTAAATTGTATTAACACAATTATAGCAGGCGATCTGTTTCGAGGATTCGAGGAAATGCTTGTATGTGCGAAACGTGGTTCACACATTGATTTATTTATGTTTTATTATAAACGCAATTGGATCATTAAAAAATAAAGGCCGGTCTTGCTAACATGTATCCTAAAATTACATATTAAGGATCTTAAAAATATTATTTGTGTAATGAAAAGAATAACATATTAACTGAGAAATTCTTAGGTGAGTACTCACCTAAGCATTAATGGTTAGGCACAACCAATAATAATTTTACAACTCATTAATATATTAAATAATTATAAGTAAATAATAGAGTATTAATAAAATCAAATATGGACCAAATCTGGAAAATAAGGAAAAAATATATTTAGATCATTGCCAAAAGGGATGAGTATAGCACTGTTTGGTGGTTTCTTTGTATCAGAATTTTTTTTATGTGAATTTAGCACTCTTTGTACCTATTCCACTCTTCAATAAAAAAAATAATTGTTTTGTGTTCCGCTCATATATGGCGCATTTATTTTGTAGTTTCATTTTTCATGGTATTTATTCGTCTTGTGCAGAAACCGATTATTAATAATACTAATATATTTGCTGTTAAAATAAATATTGTTTTTCCAAAAAAAAACATTGTATTTTCTTCTGTATATTTTCTTCTGTATATGTAATCTTTTTTACTGGAATCCATATTGTTTTCTTCTTCTTTTTTATGTTTATAAACCGTACATATATTTTTTAATTATAGAATTATATATCTATTTTCTTTCATGCCATTTAAAATACATTTATATTATTTGTAGGAAAAATATGGAAAATGATGGCTCTAAAGAAATTTTTCTTGGTCAAGTTGTGAATAATAAGGATGATGCATACAACTTGTATCAAGAAAGAACATGCATTCAAAATGAGTTTTAGACTTTTAGCGTAGGCACTTAATTCAATTTCTTTGTGTTACCCACAACTAACACATACAAATTGAGATGAATATATGGTACTAAAAATCTGGGGCAAAAACAAGTTACTCATAATATGGTGCAAAAACAAATAATCTGGCACATGAGTTTCATTATTTCCCTATTTTCCAAGATTTGGTTAAGATTTGTTTTTATTAATACTCTATTATTTATTTATAATTATTTAATATATTAATGAGTTGTAAAATTATTATTGGTTGTGCCTAACCATTAATGCTTAGGTGAGTACTCACCTAAGAATTTCTCCATATTAACATTTAAAAAGTTTAATATACGACTTATAAGAATAATATTTCTATATTAAATTTCTTATATGCACCCTTAAAATACTTCATCCGGCCTTATTTATAAGTAAAAGTCAACAAAAAAATTTGGCCTTAAATATAAGTAAAAGTTACCAAAAACAACTATATTTAATATTATTCTTTCAAAAGTACCCTAATTAATTGTTCTACTTTTAACATGATTTTAAAATTTCAATGTAAATTTAATGTATTGTAAATGATAGTTTAGTAAAAATACAACTTTCTTAATATGCCTAAAATAAGATAAATTTGCTTATGGCCGGAAAAAGTATATGTCAGCATTTGTCAAAAATAAAATAAACGCAATTGGTTTTTTTTTATTACAAACAATTGGTTATTTTATTAACAATTGCATTAATGACTAAGCTGATGGTTGAGTTAAAAATTGTAGTCGTATAGTATAACTTTAGTAAGTACAATACAACATTTAATAAACGTGGGATCACGTTCTTCTTTAGACGTCACTACTTTTTAGGATTCACGCATCCGTTTGATTAAAATTCACGGTTTAAATTTAAACTCAGTATTTTAAAATATAAAATACTTTCCCATCCCATTGTATAAGAGCTATTTTGATTAAATGATATTATTTATTTATCTTGTTTTGATCATATTTTTTTAATAACATATAGATATAAATATTATCATATAAGATTTTGTTTGATTTGGTTAAAGCAAGATCTATCAGTATTTTCAAAATATCAAGTTTTTATAATTTTTACTGATAGAGAATTAAATATATTAGTGATCAAAATTGTGCATTGACATACATGCATTAGTCAAACCAGCTCTTATATTTTGGGAGCGCAGGAGTGGTATGACTATCAATGAGAAAATGAATAGATAGAATATAAGAGAGAGAAAGTGGACCCGGATTTCGTGAAGTCAAATTTTCCATGCAGTCGGTCACTTTATAGTCGTCTGATCAAGATCGACCGATTATGATTTAAAAACTTTTTTTTACCTATTTATTTAAACCGTTCGATCGTGATCAAACGACTATAAAGTGACTGGACAGAAAATTCGAATGCACCTAATCCAATTCTAGAGAAGGTGATTTGGATTTCGATCAAAATAAAAATTGAAAATCGAGACTACCTTATGATCACTGTCCATTTAAAGTTTGAAATTGCTATTTGTACAACTTATTAATTTTTTTAAACTAGATGACTAACTCACCTGATTTAAGATAAGGGTTAAAGAAGTTAAGGTGTGAAAGGATTCGGATTCAAGTCTCGGTGAAAGAAAAAAAATACTACGGAGTAATTATTATCTTTGTTTTTTTTTTGAAGAAGCTAAATTAGCTCACCCAAATTAGAATCAAACCCGAGACTTTAAGGAGAGCAGACACTCAGGGCTAAAACCAATACCATCAGACCAAGTGGGTTTTTGGGTTTTTTTTTTATTTATTTAAAAAAATTAACTTTTGTGATGATAAGGAATGATACAATTTACAAAGGGATATGCCAATCATATGATTCACATATAATCTGTGATACAAAATCATAGAAAAATTAAATTATCGTGTTTAAATTAAATCCCAAAATCAACCATCAACTAGTCAACTAGTAGTCTAAAGAAAAAAAAATGTTTAAAAACTTTGATTGCCCCTTCATCACTTTAATTTTTTCTTGAGCAAGTGCACCACACTTGCTAGAGTAGGTCTATTAGCTCGCGCCACATGTCTCATTCAGTTTCTCACTTTCGCACTCTCCCACTTTCCCACACACCCAATTTCTCACTTTTCTTTCATTCAACCGGTTGAATTATTTCACATCCTCTCTCCTCCAACTAATTCAACCCCAAAATTAAACCGACGCAACATTTCAACTCCTCTTTTGGGGTTTAAACCCAACCATTGCAAGTAGTCTTAGTGTTAGTGTCAAGCCAAGTCAATCTATAACTTTATCACCATCCGACATTAAATATTTCTATCATATTCCAGATCCTCATGCACACAAATCCTAAAATTGACCAATGCTTCATGAATGAAATCATTACAACAGATACAATATATAGTTCTTACATTTAATATAAAGTAAAACATTATAAAAACCAGACAAACATACATAATAACATGACAATAGATAGAGGGATGAGGGAATTGATTTCCTTCTCATCTGTTATTCATAACAAAAACACAACAAGCCTAACAATCTTTAGATGGAGATACTATTAGGAATGCCTCTGCAAGTCAATCCTTCCTTACTAGAAGGATAAAGCAAAGTATATGGCATATTCACGGGTCCATGTCGATTCCTTAGTGTCTCATCATTGTTCCTTTGAGCAAGTTTTAGCTCAATTTCAGCCAATTTCGAAGCGAACCTCTTGTAAGCAACTATTGGTTGTGTATCCGAAGTCCAAAGATCGCCTTCGATTCTTTGTCCAAGGTATTGTTCATCAGAAGCATGTCTTGACAAGATTTCTATGACGGTCAAGTCAACAAGCGTATCATTCTTTGGTGTGATTGTCCTCAAAAACACCTTCTGGTAGTTCTTAGCAAGTTCATCATACTCAGGAGATCCTTTCTTAGGCATTAATCTTCTAGTTTTAGTTGGTCGATTAAGGATTAATCCTCCATACGGATATTGTCCAAAATTGACCGCTGCATGAAGTGCCGAAGCAATCCATATGAGGGTGGTGCAAGCTTCAATCAAATCCGTACGATTTTGCATCTTATACCACCATGTAGCATTCTTCAAGTCACCGTGACCCACCTCTACAAGATCTTTCCAGAATTCTCGGAGTTCAGAATCTTGTACAATATCTGCATCTGACTTGTAGTAGAAATTCACATATTCATCAACCCATGTCTTAATAGCAGCCCATATCTCTAGTCCATCAGCAGCATAAGGGTAGTCCTCTATCAGAAGGCGAAGGCCGTGTGGGGCAGTTGGATCCTCTACAGCCACTCCTCTAGATAACAAGAAAAGAAGATATTGTTAACATTTTGAGATAATAAAATATTTGATTGCGGTAAAATATAGTTGATGCTCGCGGCATCAACAATTAGATCGTGGTTACAATATGTTTAACTATGAATATATGTCGAGGATCTAATGTGATGTAAAATTACCTTTTGAGTAGATCTTTTGGCAGACCTTGATCTGGGAAAACCCAATCCTTATACACAACAGCAGACAATTCTAAAGAATATCTTCCTAACAAGAATGTCGATTCAATAACACCATTTGCATTTACCAAGACATTCCTTGCAAGTGCGTTAATGTTCATTGTGTCGCGATAGTGTGGAAGTAGAAGTTTATGAATAGGATGAACCACACTAAGATGCCTATTTGTTGCTATGATGAATGGCTCAACCACAGCATGAGTATTCAACCTGTCACACGAATGTAAATATTAATGAATAACTCATAAATATATAAAGTATGTTTGAAATTCTATGAAGCACGGAGATAGACACGGACATCAGATATGACATAGACACTGACACATCGACACTAATAGTAATTTAAGAACATGACACAGTGTATTGTAATCATTAGTATCAGTGTTAGTGTTGAACATCGACGCGTGTCCGACATCGCGACATTGCTAATCTGAGGAGAGGAGTGTTCATGCTTCATAGTTCTAAGTCTCTATAATATTGTCAATATAGTCTGTACCAATGACTGATGAGTTGGTGATGGCATGAGTCATTTACAACAACATAAGCCTTGGCAAGTAACCAAATTGAAGCTTCAACACCTTCACTTGCAGGCAAATAAACATCACTAACAGGACCAAAGCTATCAGCTTGTGGATGTGGGCTACTTAGCTCAATGGCCAATGGCTTCAAAGTTCCATCAGTTTGTAAGAATAGGATGGTTCTAGTAGCATATGTTTTTGTATCAGCTGCATTTATTTTTCTCAAGTATGGATAAAATGTATCATGGTGATCAAGTATATACAGTCTGTTGGTTTGGATAGCCTACAAGAAAATATACAATTTAGTCATTGAAAAAATGAACCAATTTTGCAAAATAATACTACCTGATCCGGTCATTTTTATAAGAAATAATTGACTTTTTAGGTTCATTGAATAACTGATGTATCTGATGTATATTATAATTAAAAAGCATGTTCTTTCTTATAAAAAGGACCGGAGAGAGTAATAACAAAATTATTTATTTTGAGTATTGATGTTAAATGTGTAATTACTTGTTCAACTGTGACTCCACTCATGTTTGGTTCTAACTGTTCTTTGGTTACTGTGCTGGTATGATCACCAAACAGTTGTCTATCTAGTTTGCTCTTTGGTGGAAACTCCTACATCATATGAATAATGAGATTAACAATTGAGGCATGAAAAATAAACACAAGATTCTTAGCTTAATTTTTGTGATTGCATAAGAATTGATAAATTATCAAATTTACCTGAAGTCTTTTGATGATGTGTGGATTAACACCAGCAATCATCTCTCTTGTAAATTCTTCATCAGTCATCCATGCAGACTTATTCACTGCTCATAAATAAGAGTAATGTAAGAGATTTTTTAGACTTCTTTTCAATTTTTGTGTGTGCGCGCGGGCAGTTAGTTAGGACTGCAAAAAAAGTTTTTTTGGATACCTTGAACCACTTTAGGCAATGGAAACTTTAAGGCTGATTCACCGTCATTTCGGAGGAGTTCCTTGAAAAATGGTATTGGGCTGAATTTGCTAAGTGTATTAGTTGGCAATTTAATTCCACCCTCATAGAACGTACGCACATCGTCAAAGGAGTTAAATTCTGGTTGATTGAATTGTAATGTAATTGCAGATGTTAATGCAGGTATGACATTTTGAGATACTGATTTAAGTATGTAAACAAGAAAATCCGAAGATTTCAAGTGACCAAATGATTCATCTCTTGGAAGGTAAATAAATTCACTTCGTTTCTCACTTTTTGGATCTGTTCACATACAAAACAGCAAAATATGTATTAGCAAAGGATCATTTGGATCAATATAAAGACACATCAGGCAAGTTTACAACCTTTCTTAGATGGTTTCCTGCCGGTTCTCCCCCTTCGAGGGTAAGGCAAGGTTTTGGATCCTCCAATAACAGGACGAGCCAAGCTAGCTTTACAGTCAGGATCACCAACATCATTGTAAACATCGTAGTCATAAATTCTTTCCCATTCTAGACGTTCACCTGTTCCATCTCCTCGTAAAATCTTTAATTCTTCTTGTCTGTAGTAGACTAATGGAGGTGGCATTTCACTTGGAAGATACGTCTATTTACATTTATTTAATGGTGTCAAATTTCGGGAAATATAATTAATAATTCTCTCCATGAAAAAATATAAGCAAAATTAATCTTTTTATGCATGCTCATGGTAAAAATAATTTTGCAATGAACCAAGCAAAATGAATTTAACATGACATATAAATATGATATTTTTCATAATTAATTACCTTGTTGGCGAAGAAGATGCGTGCAGTTGTGTACTTTTTAGCATTGTAAATCCATGAGTTGCAAACAAAGTTTATGTCTCCTTGATTAGGAATATCTTCAAGGGTTAGACTTACAAGAAAGAATTCTCCTTGCATGAAATTTTCAATATAAAATGCTCCTGGAATTCCCATCTCACTATCCCATTCAAAATGAACATCATATGTATTTTGTCCTGTTCCCAAAATTGGTGCTGAGGTAACAAAACCTTCAAAAAAGGTTCTTTTTCCCACTTTCCCCTTTCCACTTTCTACAAATGTGTAACAAATTTGATTTTCAATATCAGCAACGATATATTACAAAAAAAAAAAAAACAGTAAAAAATTCAGTAATATAATTCTCAACTATATAGCACGGACACTTTTGACATGTGTTGGCGTCGGACATATTTGTCATTTTTTCAAATTAATGTTGGTATTGATGTGTGTTAAAGATATAGTTAATTAGTAATTAAGAGGATTAGTTAGTAATTTGTTTATGTAATCTTTTACTCTCAGTTTTCTCCTTAGTAATATTTTTTCTTCATTAATAGTTGCAAATCTACCAAATAAAAAATCTAGAAAAAAGAAATACTGCTCAACTATGTTGGTACCACTAACAAGTGTAATCTTTTACTTTCACTTGTCTCATTAGTATTTTTTTTTCATCAATATTATACATTTTAGCAATTGCACACAAATGATAAGTATTAAAAAAAAAACTCATGCTAAGCAGTGCCCCGGATACTTGTTAAACATACCTAAAAATAAAATAAAAAATAAAATAAATATTGAAAATATAACTTTTTATACTTTTAAGGCATTGAATACACGTATTTCGAAATAGAATTTCTATTTTTAAATGCTTAACCAGTGCCCTTCAAAAAAAAAAACTTCCGTTTTTTAGATTCCTGTAATTTTCGCATGAATTTTAGATTCTTCACATGAATTTTGGTTGGTCCCCATATTTTGCTTATTTTTCATATTTTTTTCTAATAATATTTGTCTGTTGTCTATTAGCTAATTAAGTTAGTGGTACTAGTTGAGCAGTCTTTCTTTTTCTAGATTTTTTATTTGGTAGATTTGTAGATCTTGGATTAAAAAAAAATCTTGCTCATGAGTGAAACATTTAGTATTCTTTAAGCATTTCATTTAAAGAAATAATTTATTCAAAAAGTGAAACATTTTAATTTTCAATATATTGACTTCACACGTTTTCATAAAAATTTCACCAAAACTTACAGTTTAAAATGCTTAAAGAGTGTCCCGGGAGAACACTATTTAAAATTTTCCTAAAAAAATTGATCAGCAGTTAAATTTATGAAGATGAGCAGTAATGACCAAGCATAATTAGAAGTATTTGAAAATTAAGAAGATATTACCATCAGCAGTGGTAGCACTAATCAACCTTAGAGCAACTGAACAACCTAAGCCTGCAGTGGCGGTGTCAAGTATATTGCCAGCAACACAATTAGCAATTTTGACTCCACCTTTGATTACACCAGCTGCACTTTTAGCAGTAGTGAGGGCATTAATGTCCAAAACATTCTTATGCATCAACACCACTCTCCCCTTCACCTTTTGGCCTCTCTTACTTAGACCTTTCAATGTTGCAAACATCTTTGCAGCTTCTCCAACAAAACTTTGTTTCTGGCAAATGAGAGAAAATTAGTGGCTTGCAAGTTATAAAAACCTAGTGAGCACAAGAGTGGTTGTGGACCCACAGATTTTCAACTTTTATCTTGCTTATGTAATTTTGTTTACATTCTAACTCATTATATATAGGAGGAAATGGGGATACATCCAACGTATCAAGTCAATGGCCAAAGTCAAGATGAATAATGTAATTAAAATCGGACCGGTCGATTCAATCGGTCTGTTTGGGAGTTAGATATTGTGATATATGTGAGGTAAATTAAGTCTCACATTGTTTACAAAATGAAAGTTGAGCATTTTATTATTAAGATGACTCATAAACTTAATACTTTAAGCTCAATGTGGATATATCTCCGACTGCCCCTGATCATCCTGACATATATATGGTTCCATAGAATCTTTTAAGATGGGTCTCCGCAAGTATAGTTCATATGGTAGGGACATCACATTATATATGCAGTAGGTTAATATTTGAACTCAAGATTTTCCACTTATTCATCCTCAAAAGTTTAACTTCAATCCGGTCAATAATCAATATACTACTTGACAAAAAAAAAAAATTCAGGGTGGATTTAATAAAGGTGTTCACTTTTTTTTTTAAGGATGCAGTGTAGTGCAAATCTTTCTATTTATTTTTTGAAAAATTGATATTTTTTGTCAAGAATAATTGATATATTAAAAGAATTAAAAAATAAATTTGTACTTATGATAATAACCAAAAAAGTATTAAAGAGAAAGTTGAAAAGAAAATATTTTAATAATTCTTTTAAAATAATTTTTTTTTACTGTAAATAATATATACTTTTATTTAAGGAAATAGTTTCAAATTTGTGATGATAATGTACAAAAATTGTTGCATGTTGATACTCCTATTGCTTTGGAACACGCTTGGAACGTGAGAATGTCTTATTATCCAACTCATCCAAACATTAATCAAGTTTCAACCCTATTTGTCGTGTCCCCTCCCCGTAAGTAGGACAACACATTATCCTTCTCTCTCTCACTCACTCATTTTTCTCAAAACTCATGTGTGTATTAGATTATTGTCACTAACTATCACAAGCAAGGTTGTCAGATTCGAGAGTCTATTCAGACTCGAAAAGGTCGTAGACTCGATTCATAGACTCGTACGAGTTTATGAAAACTTAAAAATGAGTTTAAAAAGCCTATAAGTTACTCATAAATCACACACACACACACACACACACACACACACACACACACACACACACACACACACACACACACACACATATATATATATATATATAATGGAACACCAATTAACATAAAATTCAATTTTTAAATAAAAATCAAACTCCAAACAAACTTGTCAACAAAAAAACTCCATAATAAAACAAACAAAATAGCAAAGCTTCGGTGAAATAAATATGATAATGACTTCAAAGATCAAAAGCTCTGGTGACATCATCACCACCAATATAATCATCACCATTATCTTCACCATCATCATCAAACTCTGCCCTAGATAAAACACCTTCTTCGTCATTAACCAAAGTTGGATTGCTTGAACTTCCACTTAATTCAACATTGCCGCCACCATTGCACAACATTGGTAATAACATTGTTAGCAGTAACATCAACTTGCTCAACATTAACTTCAGTTTGCTCATTATTTTTTTCATTAAGGGTTTTCAATTTTATTTTTTATTTTGTGTTTTGGATGGGGATTTTTTAATAAAAAAAAAAATATATTTTTTTTAGAAAGATTTATAGACTCGTAAATTCGCCATAAACTCGCGAGTTTAAATTCGCAAGTTTATATGAGTCTATTTGAATCTAATCGAGTTTATAAAAAATCGATTCTATGAGCGATTCAATTCGTTTTTGCTTCCTAGATACGTAAACTCGTACAAGTTTAAGAGTCTACTTGCGAGTTTGACAACCATGATGTACAAGAGTTGTTTGTTTTTCAGATGGAGTATTTTTAGCATAGATAAGACTAGGGAGTATTTATTACTATTTAAAACTTATGACATGGTAGGTTAAATACAATAAATTTAGGGAAGACCTCTATATATAGAAAGTCTTTGTACTCTCCATTTTATTTTTTTTATAAGCAAATGTTGAATTATAAGGAGTACAAACTCAATCCTTACAATTCAAAGTCAATCTCCTTAGATGCATTTGAAAACAAACTAAGAGATTGTTGTTATACCAATCCGAAAAGGATATATTTACATTACTCCCTAATTGGCCTATGAACCAAAACTATTATATATAAATAATTTGATCCACTAAATAAGAAACATTAACACACACTCCTCTGAATAATATGTTATTACGCATATGCAGGGACGGATTCAAAGGGGGGCAGGCAGTGGCCAAGACCCCCCCCCCCCCCCCCCCCCTCATATATGTATATATATTATTATGTCTCAATTATCTATCTATAACACTTTAGTTTAGTATTATGAATTATACTATCGTAAAAATAAAAATAAATGATTAACATAATATATCGGTCCTTAAATATATGAAATATTAATTGTCAAATTAAGTGTATTGAAATTACAAAATATTCTCAAATATGTCTATTATTAGTAATTTTTGGACAAACTGACTAACATAAAACATATTTGAGGACCAAACTAACAAATGAAAGATAAATTTGAAAATCAAAATGACCAACAAAAAATATGTTAAGGCTCAAAATAATTGTTCTTATTTCCGGGCCTCCCGTGCAATAAGTTTCTGGATCCGTCCCTGCCCGTATGCCAAATATACCTAGTTAGTAGTTTTTCAAGCAACAATCTTCACCTCGAAAACTATAATGTCTTGTGATATGTTTATTTCATTACTACTTTGCTACATGAAAAATGTTAATACATGCTTATTTAATTTAGATAGAACAATTGAAAAATAATCAATTAAAGTTGCATCGAAAACACCTATAAGTCTAAGCTCAATTGGAAAAAACTGATTTATTTTTCCACCATTATCTTAGAAAATTAATCAATTAAAGTTGCATTGACAACATATTGATAAGTTGGATACCTTCACCGAAATTTGCTCCTAAAACCTCGCAGTTGTGTGAATTTCGGTGGTATTTTTCACTTAACTAGTCTACAAACCTTACATTGCCTTGGAAACCAAAGCTGACAAATTTTTTAGAATTTTGTTTTACAAATGCATCTTTTTTTGAATGGCAAAAATACTATTATTAAAATTAAAAACTTAGGATAAGGTTTGTTAAACGCAATAATTGTTTTACACTGAATGCTAACTTATAAAAGCTATACTGTAGTAATTAAATGTGTTTCCACCACTACATGTCCTTGTATGAAAATACATTTTAACATCTTCCCCTATACGTAGGTGTGAATGGGGAGACTTTAGATTATCCTCAAGCATTGACTCATACACACGGCTTGCACACGTTTTCTTCAACAATCAAGATCCTTATTCATATCTCGCAGAGTTTGGAGAGTTGTACGTTACTGAGTTATTATTTGCTAAGTTTAATTATATCATATATATGACTAAATATAAGTTATTTTTTGGGTTTTTACCACCAATATCTGGCCTATTGGAACCTCAAATCTGGTTCGGGAGTCAGTACGTTGTGGCATCAATTAGTTCCTTCCCCCTCCCAATCGCAATTGCGGAAATCGAACTAGGATCATCCCTATCAAAATTAGCGTCAATCATCACTAAACCAACTAAATATTGGTGATTAATATAAGATTAGTACCGTACAATAGTTAAGGTATGAATTATGGTATTGTAAATATGCCACTATTATAAATTACTAGTACGTAAGCTTACTGTCATTTTTTTGGTGATATTAAGCTAACTGTCATTATTATTCACATTATTCAATCGGTACATAAGCTAACTGTATATGCCATGCATTATTTACATTATAAATTCTCACTCAACTACTTGTACCTTGCCAACTAACTCCTCTTCCATGTCACCAACCATCAATAGCAGTTACACACTTAGATAAGATCCAATGAACCAATCCATGCCAGTTGTACACCTAGCTAGTTATAATATTCAATAATCAACAGAATTGGATTCATTGTAGTAACTTTCTTACGCAATTACAACTCTCACGTACGTTTTGTCTGATCAAGATTGACGATTGAGATTGTTAGCTATATGTGAAACTGGTCGTGTAATTTAGTAAATATTCGAATTTATGATGAGAAAAATTATATTTATGTGAATTGATTGCGCAAAATTGAGTTATAAGTAAAGTTATTTTTTGTACCAAAAACATGAGTAAAGTGATTTATGATTCCATATATTCATATAAAATGCGTTCAACATTAAATTTAAGTGTAAAAAATCAATTTTAAAATGAAAAGTTACAACTTACAATTTCTAATTTAAAGTATAATCCATTTTAGAGCAAGGCATTATAGTGACTAGTAGACATCAGAGAGACATCTAGTAGCACTAATCATATACCTCCTTTGCTCATATATATATATATATATATATATATATATATATATATATATATATATATATATATATATATATATATAATATGAAAAAAGGAGGAAACTATACTTAGAGATAAAATCAGATATACTTAGAGGAATCAGAGACGTAAAAAATCAATTCTACACATCTAAAAGTGGAACCAAATATAAACATAAAGTCTGATTTCAAATCAACAATTGATATTGATTACTACGCGAACTCAGACTTTGGCTGGTAACCACGACCCCCCAATCGAAACCATCATTTCATCACATTTACTACTAATAGACACCAACTCAGCAAAACAAATCACATTCATAACAGCAACATTGTACATAACCAAAATGAGTAATTTCACCGTTCTTTAATTATCAAAGCATATTAATTAATTAGATTATCACTCACAATAGTGATAACATAAACAATCTATCAATATTTGTTTCTAAATACACTTGTTAAAGTAAAGCTAACAGAGAGAGAAACGAAGAATGAATATATTATTGTTCACTTAAGAAACTAATTCTGTTACATCAAGCTAATTATAGAGGAAGTAGTGTTAAGAAGTCCCACGTCGGTTGAGAGATGACCTGACTAAGTGTTTATAAACAAGAGGCAATCCTCACCTTACAAGCCGGTTTTGTAAGGTTGAGTTAGGCTCAATATTCATTTGTAAGAAGTAGTCTGCATCATAAGCTAGCTACACAAGCCCACACACACTAACTTTATCTAAGGCAGATACTAGTTGTTACATTGGCGGGAAATAACATAAAAATGAACTAGCATTGTAACTTGCTGAACAAGCTAAAATTTCCGAGCTTTCAGTGCAGCATCGTATCACCCTCTCTCAAGTTGAGGACTGATATATGTCTATCATTCCTAGTTGAGAAATAAATGTATTGAACTTTGGTGAATAATGCTTTGGTCAAAAAATTAGGAAGTTACTCTTGAGTGGAGATTGGTAACAATTTGAGAAGACTTGATGTACCTTTTCTCTCGCTTGGTGACATTCAATATGAGAAGATCTTTCAAAAGGAAAAGCAACCAAATCAGTTTACATGTAGCAGTTGATAAAGCTATGTACTCTGCTTCAGATGATGATCTTGAAATAGTTAACTATTTCTTAACATTCCATGACCCTAAAGATAAACCAAGGAAGACACAATATCCAATTGTTGACCTTCTATTATCTAAGCAGCGGCTGCAAAAAGATGAGGGAATGTATTAGGGGGCCATGCGGACTTGACGTCATCCCCACCTAGATTATATCTGTTCGAAGAACAGAACAGGTGAATCAGAAATTGGATCACCATGTCCAGAATCGGAGGAAGAATACATTTTCTCGGAAAAACGCCTTAAAATCGCGAAAAGTAGATATCGTCCGGTATTCCCTTGCATCATAAAACCCCAATATTTGAAGCTCAGAGCTTGCAGGAAACAATATAACCCTCTTCCTGGATTATGTTTTAAGTATCTTACAACCCTACATGCTGCCTTGTAATGTGTCATAGTAGGTTTGTGCAGGAACTGGCTTAACTATTGTGTAGCAAAACTAATATCTCGCTTTGTGATGAAGGGGGGGGGGGGGGGGGGGGGGGGGGAGGGAGGGGCGGCAACAACAAAACAAACCATCAACCTCTTTAGATGGAGATACAATTTAACTATAAGATGAACACTCCGATACACATCGATGTGGATAGGATATGTACCGGTATACGGCTTAGGTTGATGATTATGATTGGTCCACAAATAATATTTAATATAGAAAAATTAATAAATACTATTTGTAATAAATACTATTTAATATAGAAAAATTAAGCATAACAAGTTAGATGAGAGTGAGTAAAAAAAAAAAAGTTAGATGAGAGAAATTGCAGTATCCAGATTCAAGAGATTAATAGTTTAGTAATTCATATAGTGGGGGATCGAATTTACAAAGCCTTAAATATCATATTGGTCCTTATATGTACGCGCTTTATTGGTTTTAGTCTCTGTATCGTTTTTTATTTAAAAAAAAAATTTCCCTAATGTGCAAATCTTGTTGATTTTCGTCCCTCCCGTTTGCGTTTGTAACTATAGTTGGTAGCGTGTTTTTAGCTAGTTGGTAGCTAATTGTTAGCGGATTAGCTACCAATTAACTACCAACTAGCAACAAACGCAAATCGGAGGGGCAAAAATCAACAAAATTTGCACATGAAGAGACGTTTTAAAAAAAATGATACAGGGACTAAAACCAAAAAAGCGCGTACATACAAGGACGAATGTGATATTTAAGCCATTTACAAAAATAGTATTATAAATTTTATATTAAAAATATATAATTAAAGTAAATAAATTTTATAGCAAAAATATATAAAATTGATAGGAAAAATATAATAAATTTTTACACGATATTCTAACAATGCATATTCTTTAAATATTTTACTACATGTATGTCCCTTTTTATAATCTTTGTGTCTTTGTAACCAAAATGAGTTGTCAATTTGTGCAAACCTACAAAATTTGGCCCTAGCACACGCATATTTGGCGCCGAAAGGTCACTCTCAAATAATCCCAAGATCGTATATGAGGCAGAGTTTAGAGGATGACCATTCAAGGTCCAAAAAATTTAGGGATCCATTAAACTCGAAAAAATAAATTATTAGTGAATTTACATCTATAACGACTCATAGGAATTGTTTTTTACGATCATTTGTTTTATATGGCGCTTTTATTATATTATTTCTTTATTTCTTCAAGAAAATTATTTTGAAATTTTAGAAATTATTTTATAATACATATTAGTCAGAGTCCATAAAAAACCGGCTTGAAATGGTGTTATATCCTGATTGCTACAAAACACAAGCTTTTCTCACATTTGCCAAAGGATACTCTAGAAATGGTGTTATACTTATATCCTGATTGCAATCAAACAAACACACACATAAAAACATGACCATACATAGGAGGTGAGGTAAATGGAATTTCTTCTCATCTCTTATTCAAAGCAGCAAACAACACAACAACATTTTAGATGGAGATACTGTTGGGAATGCCTCTGAAAGTCACTCCTCCCTCGCTAGAAGGATGAAGGACAGTGTATGGCATCTTCACAGGTCCATTCCGGTTTCTTAATGACTCGTCTTTGTTCCTTTTAATGAGCTCTTCCTCAATTTCAGCCAATTTCCTTCCAAACTTGTTGTAGGCCTCTACTGGTGCGGCTTCTGATGTCCAAAGATCACCTTCGATTCTTTGTCCGAGGTATTGCTCATTTGACACATGTGCTGACAATACCCCCATAACTTGCATGTTCCTAATGGTTTCAGTCATTGGTGTGATTGTCCTCAAATATGCCTTCTCGTAGTCCTTAGCAAGTTCATCATCCTCAGGCATGAATCTTCTGCTCTTAGTTGGTCGGTTAAGGATGTAACCTCCGTAGGGATATTGTCCAAAATTAATAGCTGCGTGAAGTGCTGAAGCAATCCATATGAGGATAGTACAAGTTTCAATCAAATCCGTAAGCTTTTCCATCTTATGCCACCATGTAGAATCCTTCAAGTCACCGTGACCCACCTCTACAAGCTCTTTCCAGAATGCTTGGAGTTCAGAATCTTGTTCAATATCTGCATCTGACTCGTAGTAGAAATTCACATATTCTTTAACCCATGACTTGATAGCAGCCCATATCTCTAGTCCATCAGAAGCATAAGGATAATCCTCTATCAAAAGACGAATGCCGTGTGGTTTAGTTTCATCCTCAACAGCCACTCCCCTAGATAAATCATAAACAAGGAAGATAAATTAACAAACAAAAACTATAAAACCAAAATAACTAAATAATTATTAGGGAATGGAATTATTATTATTAATTAAACTGATATTAATGACCATTTTTACAACTGTTCTCAGGAGGGTTGGAACTCCGCCTAATAGAAATATAAATGTTGACAGTTTCTTAGTAGTTAGTTTGTTAATTGGTATTTGGTAGTTACTTTGTTCATTATCTACTATATTTATGGTGACAAAGTAAAACTTACTACTATAGTACTATACTAGCTAACACCTCATATAGGCATATAAATTTTAATTTAAATTTTGAGATCAATGTCTTTATAAAATTGGACTAGACCAAGATGAAGTATTTTACAAGGTTAATTACCTTTTAATTAGATCATTAGGCAGTCCTTCCTCTTGGAAAACCCAATGCTTGTAAACATCAGAAGAAAATTGCATTGAATAATCTCCAAACATATATACCGACTCTATAGTACCCTCTGCGTTGATCAATCTAATTCGTGCATTCGCATTGATATTCATTGTGTTACGATAGTGTGGAAGTAAGAGTTTGTGAATAGGATGAACCACACTAAGATGCCTATTTGTTGCTATGATGAATGGTTCAACAGTAGCATGAGTGTTCAACCTGTCGTACATGTAGAAATATATATATTCATGACATTACTCATAGATTGATCAAATATAGTATTTGTTTGATTGTATAAAAATGATTAATGAAATTCATACCAATGGCTAATAAGTTGGTGATAACACGAGTCATTTACAACAACGTAAGCCTTGGCAAGAAGCCAAATTGAAGCTTCAACACCTTCAGTTGCAGGCAAGTAAACATTACTAACAGGACCAAAACTATCACCTTGAGGATGTGGCTTACTTAGCTCAATGGCCAATGGCTTTAAAGTTCCATCATCTTGCAAATAGAGAATGGTCCTTGTAGCATAAGCTTTTGCACCAGTATCGTTTAATTTCCTCAAATATGGAAAGATTGCATCGTGGTGATCAAGTATGTACAATTTATTGTCTTGGATAGCCTGTTAGACCATAAAATTTAGTCAAGTGAAGATTGTATATACTTATAAATTCTTTTCCAGACTATTTCATTCGAAGTTGGACGCTTAACAATTTAATAAAAAAAATGATATTAAAATACATTTAATTCTTTCGAGTACGTAATAATGTTGAAATACAACAATGTTTACCTGTTCTACAGTTTTCCCGCCCATGTATGGCTTCAACTTCAAGTCTTCTTCGGTTATTGTGGTGGTATTATCACCATAGAGTTGGATATCTACCTTGCTCTTTGGTGGAAATTCCTACATTAAATTAAATATAGCAAGCAAATGAGGTTAGCTATAAAGTGGGCATGCTTAAAATTTTTGAGCATGCTTAAAAATATTGAACAATTAAGTTTAATTACCTCAAGTTTTCTAATGACGTTTGGATTCACACCAGCAATCATCTCTCTCGTAAATTCCTCATCAGTCATCCATGCAGAAGTATCCTCTATTCATAATATGAAATTTTAAAAAGATCCATGAGCTCTCTTTATATGATTTTGTATATAATTAAATGTATTGCTAGCTAGGATTAGTATAGTTGTGACTAATATACCTTGAATCACTTTTGGTAATGGATAAACATTTGGTTGTTTTCCATGGAAAAGTGAGAGCACATCTTGAAAGGTGTTAAATTCGGGTGGATTGTCTTCTAATTGAGTTGTGGCATTTTTTATTTTTTTTTCCGAAAGACATTGAGGTGTGTCATATTGACATGCTAAATTGTGTGTGTTAATAAGAACATCTGACGATATCTTGAGGTTAAATAATTCATCTCTTACTAACGATATATTGAGGTTAAGTAATTCAACTCTTGCTGGTGATTTCTGGGGGACAAGTAATTCATCATTTGGTGACAATTTCCCAGGGCCAAGTAATTTACGATTTTCTTCTGGCAATTTCTGAAAGCCAAGTAATTCATCTCTTGGAATATAAACATAGCCGTCGTCCCGACGACTCTCACTATTTGGATCTGTTTATATAATAACAAAATATGTTTTAGCAACAATAATAATATTTTGGAATCGTCCCCGTGAGCTTAGCTCAGTTGGTAGGGACATTATTGCATTAAAATTTTATATTATTATATTGATGAAGCTTCTAAGGTCTAGACGTATAAATTTTGGAGCCTAACCTGTCTGAGTTGGTTTTCTGCCTGTTCTGCACCTTCGAGGGTAAGGCAATGTGCTTGATCCTCCAAGAACCGGACGAGCCAAGGCAGGATTTTTATCTGGCTCACCCAAATCATTGTAGACATCGTAATCATATATTCTTTCCCATACCTGGCGTTCTCCAGTTCCATCTCCTCTTAAAGTCTTCAATTCTTCTTGTCTATAATACACTAATGGATCTGGTGTTTTAATTGGAATGTATGTCTACATAATTTTAACCATTAATGGTGTCAAGTTTTTGTAAAAGAAAATGTATATTTAAAAAGCTATATTGTGGATTGTCTCTAGTGAAAAATGCCTCCAGTGAAATCTTGACCCTTAAAAAAATAAAAGAGAGAATTTTTATAATAAAAAATTGGAAAGTGAGTGGTGGGTATTACAACAACCGGAGAGAATCCAGTGAAATCTCCGATGGAAATAATCCATCCCTACATATGAGAATGATATATTAGGTTTCATGATTTGAGAGACCACTCAGAGTTTATATCCTTACCTTGTTGGCAAAGAAGATGCGGTGAGTTTTGTACTTTTCAGTATTGTAAACCCATGAGTTGCAAATAAAGTGTAAGGGTCCATGATTGGGAACATCTTCAAGGGACAAGCTCACAAGGAAGAATTCATGTTCCATGAAATTCTCAACATAAAATGCTCCTGGAATTCCCATGTCATCATTGTGCCATTCAAAATGAATTCTAAAAGTAGATTTTTTGTCTCCCAATGTGGGTATGGAGGTAAGAAGACCATCCAAAAATGCTTTCTTTCCCACTTTTCCTTTTCCAGTTCCTATAAAAAAAATGTCAAAGCTTTGATTCTCAATTTAACTAATGATTTACAAATTAAAGTTACTCATTAGTTTTCAAATTTTAATTTTTTTTACAACTTTTTTTTAGGAAAAAAAAGTTAGTCAAAAAAATTCATGCCATGTGGCATGAGTTATATGAAAGTGAAATAATTTTAGAGTTTAATGGATATGCTAGCTTAATGTAAAATATTTTTACACGAACGTTCAATACGAATTAGTTATTCCTCCATCTCATACAATTAAAGTGGGGTGTAGAACGGTCTGATTTAACGGTATCAGTACATGTTTCATTTTCTGATACCCACCAATTATTTTTATGACACCGTAAAATAATTGTACATTATCATTCAATTATTTTTTACGGTTGAAAGATAATGTACAATTATTTTACGGTATCAGTAGATGTTCCATTTTCTGATACTTTTAAAATGTTCTTTTTATAACTGATTATTACATTATAACTAATATTCTACATCAAAGTCACTATTACATAGTTACCACAATGATAAGACAAAAGGATAACTAATGTAAAATTTTCAATAATTAGGGGTCAACAATTTTTTGGTTTACAATAAAGTCGAGGATCGAACACATAAATCAAATCTAGTGACTTAGGAGTCCGGGTGGTAAACAATTACTATAAGATAAAAATTATTTATTAAATCAAATAACTAAATCTTTTAAAATAGTCACATAAATTTTCTATAACTATCACTATTTTTATCAAAAAATTGTGTCCATCTGCATGATATATAGTGTTAAGTGTATATATATATATATATAGATGAAGAAGTTATTACCATCAGCGTTGGAATCACTAATCAACTTGAAAGCCACCGAAGTGTCCAAGAAGGAAGGAGGAACGGCATTACCAACAACATTGAAGTTCAATGCACTATTGTGCACCAAAACCACAGTTCCATTCAATGTAGTCATTTTCTATGGTTGAATATATTACACTATCTTTGGCAAATGAAAGAAAAGCTCGTGTCTTTAAGCCATGGGAGTGGTGAGTATTTATAGTAGTTTGATTCGATGGGATCACTAAGTTAACATTTTACGAAAGAGTGAAAATTGAATAAAATATAAAGTGAAATATTGACTCATAAATTTAGGGTCCGTTTGTATTTGGTTTAATTTTGAGCTTATGCAAATAAATAAATTTTTATATTAATTCATAAGTTTTCACTAAAAAAATTGTATCTTTATAAGTTGTTAGTTGCATAAGTTGTTTCGCATAAGCTCAAAAATAAATCAATACAAACCGACCTTTAATATTTTGAGAATTACTTTTGCCACGTTTCCAGGCGTGCCCTACAAATTTACCAACATACCCCTATCTACTACTTAAGTAACGAAATACTGTATGCCACCTAAATAGAGGACGTATTAAAATTCGTTAGTTTTGTTACCAGTTGAGGGCACACACACTCAGGGTCGGCCCAACATTTATTGAGGCCTCAAGCGAACTTTAAAGAAAGCTATTAACAAAAAAATTTTAGGCCATTTTAATAATAATAATAATAATAATAATAATAATAATAATAATAATAATAATAATAATAATAATAATAATATTTTAATGTAATTTTATTTAGATTTTACCTTTATTATTTTTTGAGATACAAAATATTTAAATTAAAGCATGTCAATTGGTGTATCTTTTTATACTTGTGAGGCCTTTTACTTGTTGTACTTAAATGTTTTTTATTTTTTGCTTAATTATACTTTTGGTCCCTTATCTTTATTTTAAGTTTCAAGTTGATCCTTTACCTTTTAAAAGTTTCATGTTGGTCCCTTATCATTAGGTTTAATACTGATAAATACAATAATTTTAGGGAAGACCTCTATATATACAAAGTCTTTTGTACTCCCCCACCTTTTTGGTTTTCACCACTATTATCTCGTCCACTAGATGAAAACCCTACTCCATATAGCTTATTACATCTGACATATGTTCCACAGATGTAAACTTCTTAAATAATATGTCATATTTTTACTTGTGACTGAATCACCTAATCTAGGTCGGGAGTCAATTCTAGTATCAAGTGATTTCAACGTCTTCCCGATCGCACTCTTCCACCTTTGAAAACTATAGCACGTATGTTGAGTTTTCTTAACATATGTTTTTAATGTACATAAAGATATTTTTAATATCACGTCCTATCATTTCATAATATTTAACTTTTCGCAAATATTATAAAAATATGATAAATAAATTAAAAAGAGTAGAAAGATAAATTTATCCATTTGTTCATATTGATTATTGATGTACTTTTATTATCATAATTAAATTCAAAATAAAACATAAAAACTTGAAGTCGCTTGTACTTCTAGAGGAAAGTAAATGTAAATATTTGTAAAGGTTTTATGAGTAAGAAAATTTTCACTTTCTTATACTAGGGCATCATTCTCTCATCATAAATTTATCTCATAACAAACAAAAAACCTTGAAGATGATCGATGCACATAATAGTATTATTTATATAGAACAATTGAAAAACAATCAATTAAAGTTGCATTGAAAACGCCTATAAGTCTTAGCTCAACTGCAAAAAACCAATATATTGGTAAGTTTGACCTCTTCACCAAAATTCGTTCCTAAAACCTCGCAATTGTGTGTGAATTTTCAGTAGTATTTTTCACTTAGTCTACAAATCCTACAAAATATTGCATCGAAAACTAAAACTGACGATTTTTTAGACATTTTTTTTTACAAATGCAATAATATTGTAGGATGAAGAAATGAAGAAAGTGCTAGTATTATAGTACTATTATTATTACAATTTAAAACTTAGGATAAGGTTTGTTGATCAATGCAATGATTTTTTGTACACTGAATGCTAACTTAGAATTAGAAAAGCTATACTGTACTAATTAAATGTGTTTCCATCGGTACATGTCCTTGAATGAAAATGGTTTAATCGCATATTTAGTCTCTTATATTTATTTTAGGTTTTAATTTGGTCTTTTATATTTGAAAAGTTTAAAGTTGGTCCCTTATGTTATTGATATCAACATAACTTAGTCCTTTTCGTTAAATTTTGAGTTAATTTTTTCTAACTTTTTGTTAAATTTTGAGTTAATTTCTTCTAAAACTTTCACATAGTACTCTCCTAAGTGATTCACATACGCAAATTCATTAGACAAATCTCCGAAATAAACAAAAATTTGACGAAAAGAATCAACTTAAAACTTTTTAAACATAAGAGATCAAATTAAAATCTAAAATAAATATAAGGGATCAAATATACAATTAAACTTATGAAAATACATTTTAACATCTTCCGCTATACGTAGGTGTGAATGGGAGACTTTAGATCATCCCCAACTAACATTATTCACATATAAATTTTCATTCAACTACTCCTTTCCAATCAACCAATCCATGCCAGCTGTACACCTAGCTAGATTGATCACATCTGTCCAATGTACTCTCTCCGTCTCAATTTGATCGACACAGTTGACTATTTTATGCATGCCGATGCATAACTTTGATGATTAATATTTTTAATTGTATAATAGTAAAAATTATAAAAATTTGATATGTTAAAAATACTCATCGAGACGAATCAAACAACATATTATATGCTAATATTTATTTTTTGTTTATTAGTAGAAATATAAGGTCAAAGCAACGTATGTGAATAGTGCACAACAGTCAACTGTATCAATCAAATTGGGACGGAGGGAGTAGATTGACACTAAGATTGTTTTACTATGTAGTGAAACCGGATGTGTGATTTAGGGAATTGGATCTAATGCAGTCAATAACGGAGCAATCGGTCTGCAGTCAGCAGCTTCAAGCCGTACGATTAAAATTGGACGGCACAGATCTTATGCAGTTTTAATTTGCCAAAACAGTCAAAATTCTAACTTTAAAATCTAAACCGTCCGATTGAAGATCGGACAGTGCAGATCCTGCTGACTGCATGTAGTCACGGTTCCTGACTGCACTCAATCTGAATCCGTGATTTAGTTTATGCTTTTTTTTAGGTAAAAAAGGTGAGACCTACCCTCAAATTCACTTATGTTTGTTTTTAGGGTGAAAATATTGTTTTGGCTAAAACTGTAAAGTGATTTATGTTTGCATACATTCATATAAAAGGGAATTGAATATTAAATTTAAGTGTAAACATTTATTCTAGAATTATAGGTTACAATTTTTAAATTCAAGTTTAACACAAACCATCGTTTATTGTTGCTGCGACTGAGAGAAGAGAGAGAAGAGAGCATGACTTTTGTTTTCTCCGCCGCCACAACACACAACTCACCACCACACCAGACAAAAAAACCACCAGATCCGCTCAAACCATCGACCCCCAAACCATCGTTTCGTGACAAACTCATGGGTTCTACCGACGAAATCCCGGTTCGTGAAAAGGAGGACATGATAGAAAAGAAACTGGTTCGCATAGAATTAGAGGACGGCAACCGTCTCCTCCCCAAGGTTTATTTGGAACCAAATGTGTTTCAAGAACTATGTACCCCATGGAAGGACGCTCTTGTGGTCAAACTGCTAGGAAAGAAGCTGGGCTACTACACAATGAAGGAGAGGCTTCAGAGAGTGTGGAAACTACAGGGAGGATTCGAGATAATGGATAATGACAACGGTTTCTACATGGTGAAATTAGACCAAGCAGCAGACAAGGAAAAAATTATTACAGGAGGACCTTGGTTAATTCATGACCATTGTCTAGCGGTTTCTCACTGGTCTCCCGAATTCGCTTCGCCAAATGCAAAGATCGAGCGTACTGTGGTTTGGGTACGCTTCCCCGGTCTCAACTTAGTCTATTATGATGAAAGTTTTCTCATGGCAATGGCCTCGGCTATTGGCCGACCAATTAAGGTTGACACCAACACCCTGAAGGTAGAACGAGGAAGATTTGCCAGAGTCTGTGTCGAAGTGGACCTTACCGTCCCAGTAGTCGGCAAAATCTGGGTGAATGGACATTGGTATAAAGTTCAATACGAAGGTCTCCATCTCATTTGTACCAACTGTGGATGCTATGGCCACCTTGGCCGCAACTGTCTCCTTAACCCGGCCGCTACTGAACCAATAAACATGCCTGTCAAACAGCCAAATTCCGGCAAACAGCAACCCTCAAACACAGACCCAAAATCCAACAATTTTGACCCGGAAAGAAATGACCCAATCCCTGCCCCAGCCGTTACAAAATCTGCACCAATAATAAGCAGTAATGAACACCTTAATGAGCTTCATGGTGACTGGCTCCTAGTCACTAGGAGAAAAAAGAAACCAGCTAATAACTCTACCCCACCTACCCAAAAAAATGCAAATAATAACAACAGATTTATGGCTTTGTCTCCCCTGTCCCACGCCAACAAAAATTCTAATCAAAATCAAAACTTCCCACCTAGACCTAAGCCTCATGAAATCACACGTTCCAACAAAGGAAACGCGGAACCCAAGCGCCGCCGCCCTAATGATGGAATTGATGACACAATAATCCAATCAACCCCACCTCCCACTGTTTCAGGTTCTACAAAACCAGTAGAATTAAAAAACCAAAGTACTCCCTCCTACGTGACAACCAAAGACCACATACATGTGATGCATGATAATGACCATCTTACCCCTAACTCCAACTCTTGTCCCCACACAGTAGCAATGCCTACATCAAACAATCACCCACATGATCAAAACCACACCCATGAAAATATTGCAACCAACCCCCTGCTCAAAAATTATCCCCCTCACAACACCACATCTTTTCACCATCACACTTTGAGACAGGAAGGCATCCATGAGGATATTCAAGATGACATTTTTGAAAATTGTGAAACAGTTCCAGAGACAACAGATGATTCAATGGCCACTTAGCCCTTGGCGGCTCCTTTTTTCTTTCATTTTTTCTTTCTTTGTTATGGAAGCTCTATATGATACATCAATCCTCTCGTGGAACATCAGAGGAGCCCAAAATAACAACGCTAGAAGACAATTGAAAGACATGATTAGAAAGTACAGACCCACTTTCCTTGCAATTCTCGAAACCCACGTCTCCTTTGCTAGATTATCTTCCTTCTGGATGCACAATAACTACACCCCTGTACATATTATCGAAGCTTCTGGTCATTCTGGTGGAATTTGGCTTCTCAAACACTCGACATCCCCCATCACAACGACTGTTATTGACACTAACCAATATTCCATCACTTTAACCATGACATATGACACCGCTAATATAACCTCCACTTGTGTGTACGCAAGCCCTAACCAAACCCTTCGACCAAATTTCTGGAGTTACCTCATTAACCTTCATCACAGCATTCCTGGTCCTTGGATGCTCATTGGAGATTTTAATGAGACCCTTCTACCAAGTGAACAGAGAGGTGGCATCTTCAATCATTCTAGAGCTACTATCTTTGCTGATTTTATGGATAAGTGTAATCTTCTTGACTTGACAACAACTGGAGGCAGATTTACTTGGCATCGCAATCACAACGGCTTTCGTATCCTCTCCAAGAAGCTGGACAGAGGCCTTGCGAATGTCACATGGCGGCTTGCTTTCCCTGAGGCGTTTGTAGAGGTGCTTTGCAGACTGCACTCTGATCACAACCCTCTACTACTTCGATTCGGTGGGCTTCCTCTGGCCAGAGGCCTGCGTCCTTTCCGCTTTGAAGCAGTCTGGATAGACCACGAGGATTATGCAGGGGTGGTAGATCGCGCTTGGAAGTCAGCAAACCAGAACCCGGTACAATCTCTCAGAAATGTTCGTGATAAATCCATTACGTTCAACCAGGAAGTTTTTGGCAACATCTTCAAAAGAAAGAAACACATTGAGAGCAGACTCAAAGGCATCCAAAACTATCTTGAGAGAGTTGATTCTGCCCACCATGTCCTCCTTGAAAAAGAATTGCAACACCAGTATAACCATATTCTCTTTCAAGAAGAAATGCTTTGGTACCAAAAATCTAGAGAAAACTGGGTCAAATTTGGAGACAAGAACAGTTCTTTCTTTCATGCTCAAACTATTATTAGAAGAAAGAAAAATAGAATCCATCGACTCCAATTACCTAATGGGATATGGACTACTGACAATGACATTCTTCAAGAAGAAGCGCAAAAGTATTTCAAAAACTTCTTCAGTGGCTTTCAACCCAACCAGAGCCGCAACTTTTTTGAAGGTTCCCACCCTACCATTGATGTCATAGGTCAAGATTCTCTTACTAGCCCAATTACAAAGGCGGAGGTTACTGCTGCTCTAAATTCTATGAAGCCCTATAAAGCTCCTGGCCCTGATGGCTTCCAATGCATCTTCTTTAAACAGTATTGGCATATTGTGGGAGATGACATTTTCAACCTGGTTAAATCAGCCTTCATCACTGGATATTTCGACCCGACTATATCAAATACATTGATCGCCCTCATCCCCAAAGTTGATCAGCCCAAAACATACAAAGACTTCAGACCTATCAGCCTCTGCAATACAGTGTACAAAATCATCACCAAAGTCTTGGTCAACCGTCTTCGTCCTATCCTAGCTAATATTATCGGGCCGTACCAGAGCAGCTTCCTCCCTGGTAGGAGGACCTCTGACAACGCCATCGTTCTTCAAGAAATCATCCACTTCATGAGACGGTCAAAAAAGAAGAAAGGTTATGTTGCTTTCAAGCTCGACTTAGAGAAAGCTTTTGATAATGTCAACTGGGATTTTCTCAAAAACAGTCTCCAGGATTTTGGTTTCCCAGATATCACCATCAGACTAATCATGCACTGTGTTACTTCATCCAACCTCTCAGTCCTATGGAATGGGAACCAGATGCCTTCTTTCAAACCTACACATGGCCTCAGGCAGGGAGACCCACTTTCCCCTTACCTTTTCATTATTTGTATGGAGAAACTTTCTATTGCCATCCACAATGCTGTGCTAAACAAAACCTGGGACCCTGTCCACATCTCTAATGACGGACCCCACCTATCTCACCTCCTTTTTGCGGATGACGTCCTCCTTTTTACAAAGGCTAAAAACTCTCAAATTAGATTCATCACTGAACTTTTTGACCGCTTCAGCCGTGCCTCAGGTCTAAAGATTAACCTCACCAAATCCAGAGCCTTTTACTCCACTGGTACCCCCCAAGACAAGGTCAACAGGCTTACTTCTCTCTCAGGCATCAGAAGCACAACCTCTCTCGACAAATATTTGGGTTTCCCAATTCTAAAAGGGCGCCCAAAAAAGAGTGATTTCCTTTTTATCATTGATAAAATGCAATCTCGTCTTGCATCCTAGAAGAATAGACTCCTCAACAAACCAGGTAGAATAGCTCTTGCCTCATCTGTTTTATCCTCTATTCCTACTTACTATATGCAGATTGCGTGGCTTCCCCAAAGCATTTGTGACAGTATTGATCAAGTTACTCGCAACTTTATTTGGCGTGATGCTAATAACAAAGGCATACACCTTGTGAGTTGGAAGAAAATCGCTTGTCCCAAAAAGCTTGGCGGGTTGGGTTTGAGATCGGCTAGAGATGCAAATACTTGCCTCCTTGGAAAGCTTGTTTGGGACATTCTCCAATCCAAAGACAAACTTTGGGTAAATATTTTCTCTCACCGTTATGATGCAGGTATCAAAATTCTTCACGCTATTGACCATCAAGGAAGCTCTTCCACTTGGTCTGCCATCATCCGTGCAAAAACTGTCCTCCGTGAAGGATTTACATGGCGTGCTGGTTCGGGCTCGTCATCCTTTTGGTTCTGTCCCTGGACTGTTCTTGGCTGTTTCTCTAAACTGGTTCCATACATAGATATTCATGACTTTCAGTTAACCGTCAAAGATGTAATTAGTAGCAACAACCCTCACTCTCAAATATTGTAT
Source organism: Trifolium pratense (assembly GCF_020283565.1). Taxonomy (NCBI): domain Eukaryota; kingdom Viridiplantae; phylum Streptophyta; class Magnoliopsida; order Fabales; family Fabaceae; genus Trifolium; species Trifolium pratense. Next base: position 44,851,070 of record NC_060063.1, on the reverse strand, counting down.
ACTAATCTCCCACATATGGCTCTCGACATCATCAACAACACTCACACCAACTTTAATGACCAAATTGAAGATACTTTTATTTGGTCTAACAATAAGAACGGTGTCTACACCGCTAAAAGTGGCTATGATTGGATCTTGACCCGCACGGAACAGGTTCAGCCATCCCCTCACACTTGGTCTTGGATTTGGAAGTTAAAAGTTCCGGAGAAAATCAAGTTTCTCATTTGGCTCGCCTGTCATGACAGTGTCCCTACCCTTATGTTGCTTCATCATCGAAACATGGCTCTCTCCTCTACTTGTCCTCGTTGCGGGCACCATGAAGAATCCTTTCTCCATTGTGTTAGAGACTGCAATTTCTCTCGATCTATTTGGCTCAGCATGGGTTTTACCACCGGCAATTTCTTCACATCTACCTCCACTCATGATTGGCTCAAAGAGGGATGCTTAAGCCCTCGAAGTCACAGTTTTTCAGCTGGCATATGGTGGATTTGGAGACATAGAAATTTAATGTGTTTGAGCAATGAAACTTGGTCTCCTGTTCGCCTTTCTTTTAACATCCACAATATGGTTGAAACTCTAAAGGCTAGCTTCCCTTCCACTGACAACATTGCTGCAACAGACCGATTTGTTAAATGGAATAATAATAATTTCTCGGGAATTATCCTCAACGCTGACGGCAGCTGTCCGGGAACACCAACTAGAGCTGGTTTTGGATGCGTCATCCGGAACAACGATGGTTTGTACTTGGCTGGGGCTTCAGGTTTCATTTCAGGCTCCGCTGACATTCTTCTCGCAGAGCTCAGCGCTATATTCCATGGATTGAAACTGGCTAAAGACTTGGGTTTCAATCAGTTATCTTGTTACACCGACTCACTTACCTGCATAAATCTCATCCAAGGCACCTCCTCTTCTTACCATGTCTATGCTGTTCTTATTCAGAATATTAAAGATATTTTGTTACAAGGTACCATCTCTTTGTGTCACACTCTCCGAGAGGGCAACCAATGTGCTGACTTCCTAGCAAAACTGGGTGCGTCTTCAAATGATGATTTATTAATCCATACCTCTCCTCCGGTTGGTCTCTTGAACTACCTCAATGCAGACGCTACAGGGACTCTCTTCATGAGAGAATAGTTTTTTCTTTTTCTTTTTTCTTTCTCATTTAGCTTTGTAACCAAAAAAAAAAAATTATGGATGTAAAATTAATTCCACCATAGAAAAATTAAATACGCCATTTATTCTAGAATTATAAGTTACAATTTCTAAATTCAAGTTTAATCAATTATGGATGTAAAATTAATTCCACCATAGAAAAACTAAATACGCCAATATCAATTCTACGGAATTAATTTTTACGCCTTTAAAAGTGAAACAAAATATACACTAAAATTTCTTACCCAAAACCCGCTAAAATTGTCTAATCTCAAAATCAACAATTAAAATTAACTAATGTGTAAAACTAATGTGTAAAACTGCATAAACTCAAACTACTGGCGGTCGTGATCCCCCAATCAAAACCAAAATTACATCATCACATGTAATAACCAACTCAGCAAAATAAATCACATTCATAATAATTTCAACTGTTCTTTAATCATCAAAGAATATTAATAAGAATATCACTCATTTTCCTAACCCATAGAAAACAAGATATTAAATCGCTTAATTAGTTAATCGGTCCTTTAAAGATATTTTAAGTTTCATAATAGTCCCTTAAAGAAAAAAATATCCGTTTTAGTCCCTTAAAGACATCTCCATTAGCCAAAAATGTCATTTCCATAAAAAAAATTCAAAAACCGTTAGTGGTCCATTGGATGAATTGTAGATGTCATACAGTGTAAGTGGTCCACCAAAGACCTTATTAATTTTTTAAATTTTAACCATTGATTTTTTTTTGTTAGAAAGAAACCCATTGGATCTTGCACGTCTATTGTATCTTACGGTGAACCATCAACACCTAATTTATTTTAGGTTCATTCTCCTTTTCCATCATCTTCATAAACTTCTTTAAAAAAAAAAAATCTCAAATCAATCCCCGAAAATGAAACTTTTAGTAGTTCAAACCAGAGCGCGTTTTTGTTGTTTCTTTTCAGCAAAACTAAATCGATCGAACTAAATCGTCAGAATTGTAAATACTCTCTCCATCCTTAATTATAAGCAAAAGTAAACTTTTCAGATTCATTCAATAACGGATGAATCTGGTCTATAATACATTAATTATTCAATGAATCTGGAAAGCAAACTTTTGTTTATAATTAAAGATGGAGTAGTAGTAGATCATATTGCTTAAACTTTTGCCTGTAATTCATATTGTTTTTTTTTTTTTCTGGATTTTGTAGATGATAATTTTCTGGATTGTGTTGATTTTTTTTTCTTTTATGGATTGTGTTAATTTTCTGGATTTGATTTGATTTTGTAGATGATAATTTTCTCAAATAGGTGTAATACTAGCTAGCATGCAGAGTATGAACTCTACTAGATACTGCATTTCCTGTTTTGTTTCAAGTGTTTTGAATGAAGCCAAGTGCTTCTAATTTTCATAGAGATTTTCTAGTGTAGGCTTTTGGTATTAGTGTGTGTACCGTGCTGTTAAACTTGTAGCTTGCGGCACAAGTTACATGTGTAACAGGAAACTTGTGTATCCATTTTACTTTTGGAAGCTAAGCTAACCTAGATATAGCACACCATAGTTACAATACACAAAAAGTAAAATCGATACACAAGTAACTTGTGCTGCAAGCTACAAGTTTAACACGTGCACAAACATACATAATAGTTCTTATTGAAGTAAAATCATTAAGATCGTATTTGATAACAGAGGTCATTTAGTTCAAGTTCAATTCATATAGTTAACGAACATAATTTTCACTTCAAATTCAACTCATTTAATTCGTGAACTAAGTTCAACGAATTAATTATTGAGTCGAGTTTCGAACTTTGTTTAAGTTGGCCTAATTTGTTGCCAGCCCTACTATTCTCATGAGTTTCTCTATAAATAAATATGGACACTATAGAGGTGGAAAATCACAATGTGGTTTTTTCACAAGCCTCAACTTGTCGAAAATAGATGCAAGTCATTTATTATTTTCTCTAGTGCACGACAATAATTGAGGGAACTTTATTCTGTAAAATATTATTTAATTGGGGGAACTTTGATTTCATATTTGAAGATGAGTTTTCATGAGTCACAAATTCACATGTTAATTGTAGTCTTCACATGTTATGCTTTATTCATAACCAGGCACGTAATTATGAAACAAATCAAATCTTGTAACAAACAATTGTCTGGCGGCATAGAAATGCTAGTTTTGTCGAGGTGATCATGGTAACCTCACAAATCTTATGGATTTGGCGTGCATTGTTTGTTTGCCATAACATGTGAAATTTTGTTGAGAAACAATCCAATGACATGTGAAACAATCCAATAAGTTTGTAACTAGTTTGTTAGTTAGTTGATAACTACTTCGTGTTAGTTAGTAGTTAGTTGGATTACTTGTTAGACAAGTAACATACAATTTGTAACTCTATAAATTGTACTCCCTCGCATGATAAAAATCAATCCTTTTGATGAACTATTCCTTCTCTCTTTTACACTCTCTTCCACTCTAACAAATTTAAGTTCAATTTTCTTTTATTTTTAAAGCAAAAAATAAAAGTTGGATTGCACCATTAAGGGTGCTCTAAGCAGCCTCTAACAAGCTATGACCTTGCTTATGATAGGGGAAGTGTTGTTTAAGTTGCGTGTTCCCTTCAAGATGTTAACTATAGAAAGCACCTAAACCAAAAAATGAAAGTCAAATGATTGTTTATTATTTTTTGGTTCAGGAACAGAACAATCTGTTATGGACTTGCTGACTTCTCAGTAGTTCAAGCAATATGTGGAAGGCCTTTAGGATTGGGTTTCAATGATCAGACAGGTGATTTGTATGTAGCTGATGCTTATTTTGGACTTGTTAAGATTGGTCCGAATGGTGGTGGGAATGTAACCCAATTAGGTGGACCTACACAAGCCAATTCTACTACTAGGTTTGCTGATGGTTTAGATGTAGACCCAGACACTGGAATCATTTATTTTACCATAGCTAACACTAATTACCAGCTTAAGTAAGCATAGTTTTTGTCTTTGCACCTAAATGCCAGTTCTTCTCATAAGATTTTAGCTTATAACATGTATTCAGAAAAGACTATTGAAAATGCTCTTTCCAGAATAAACTCTAACAAGTTTGTGTAGTCTATGTATTCAAAATATATAAATAATGCTCTTTTCAATACAAAATTTATCTTTTTTGGTTTCCTTAACCGGTGTCTTTGGGGCACTAGTTAGCACGACCCTTAAATATTTGTTTAACTTCAAAATCGTCGAGGCTGTAGCACATTTTATTAGTGCATGCAATTAACAAATATGCATGCTTACTTGATTTTTTACAGAGATTTCCAGACAGTGATAAGCAGTGGCAGTGGAGATAATTCAGGAAGCCTATTGAGATATGATCCCAGCACCAACCAAACAACAGTTTTGTTAAGAAATCTTACAGTGTCAGCTGGGGTGGCAGTAAGCATAAATGGCTCATTTGTTCTTGTCAGTGAATATCTAGCAAATAGAATTAAGAGAGTGTGGCTAAAAGGACCAAGAGCAAATTCATCAGAATTATTCATGCAACTTGCTGGAAGACCAGATAATATCAAGAGGAATTCCAAAAGGCCAATTTTGGATTTCGGTGAATAGTTTTTTTGGGTCACCAAGATCTCCAAGATGTTCTACTTTGCCTACAGGTGTTAGAGTGACTGAGAATGGTTTAGTTTTACAAATTGTATCCCTTACTGAAGAGTATGAAGCAGCTATTGAGGTTCAAGAGTACAATGGAACACTCTATGGTGGCTCAATACTTGCTTCTTATGCTACCATTTTTACTCCCTAGGGTTTTTTCCTCACTGCTATCTTTGTGTGGCTGTAAAAAAATAATACATGGGGACTAAATAAAGAAGATTATTGATCATATTATATACTCTTCTGATCACTGTTTACATAGACTAACATTACAAATTCTTGAAGATATTCTAATTTCGTATTTGAGAGGCCTGCAACCGGAATTGTTCAAATCAGAACTATGGAGATCAACCTGTCAAAATGAATTCAAGTTGCAGAACAATGAATGATATTTTGGGTACCTTTTGGCAGCATATATAGCAGAAATATCCAATTTATTGTTGTCAATCCTTTTTGCTTCCATTTTTCCGGTCTCTTCAATCATGTTGGTGTTTAGCTTTCCCATCTGCAATCGAAGTTCTGAGGTGGTTGCCATAATCTCTACATGACCATAATCGTAATTTGTGTAATACTAGCATCTAGAGGATGAACTCTACTAGATACTGCATTTCCTGTTTTGTTTCAAGTGTTTGAATGAAGCCAAGTGCTTCTGTTTTTACCGGTGCCTGTTTTGTTTAATTTTCATAGAGACTTCATAGTTTAGGCTTTTGGTATTAGTTTGTGTGTGTGCTATTAAACTTGTAGCGTGCAGCACAAATTACTTGTGTAACAAGAAACTTGTGTATCCATTTTACTTTTGGAAGCTAAGCTAACCTACATATAGCACAACATAGTTACAATACACAAAAAGTAAAATGGATACACAAGTAACTTGTGCTGCAAGCTACAAGTTTAACACGTGCACAAACATACATAATAGTTCTTATCGATATAAAATCATTAAGATTGCATTTGATATCAGATGCCATTAAAGAGACAAGGTAGAACAAACACGATAGTTCTTATTGATGTAAAGTACAACAACATTAAAACATTAAAACAAACATACATAACGACATGACCATAGGTAGATAATAGACAAGGGAATCGAATTCCTTCTCATCAGTTATTCATAATATCAACACAACAACACTGACCCTCTTTAGATGGAGATACTATTGGGAATTCCTCTGAAAGTCAATCCTTCCTCACTTGAAGGATAAAGCAAAGTATATGGCATATTCACAGGTCCAGTCCGATTCCTCAACGTCTCATCATTGTTCCTTTGAGTGAGTTTTTGTTCAATTTCAGCCAACTTCTTTGCAAACCTCTTGTATGCCTCTTTTGGCTGTGAATCAGAAGTCCAAATATCACCTTCAATTCTCTCTCCAAGGTATTGCTCATCAGAAGCATGTCTTGACAAGACCTCTATAATGGTCAAGTCAGTAAGTGTATCATTCTTCGGTGTGATTGTCCTCAAATACGCTTTCTCGTAGTTCTTAGCAAGTTCATCATATTCAGGGGATCCTTTCTCAGGCATGAATCTTCTGCTCTTAGTTGGTCGGTTAAGGATGTATCCTCCGTAAGGATACTGTCCAAAATTAACAGCTGCGTGAAGGGCTGAAGCAATCCATATGAGGATGGTGCTAGCTTCAATCAACTCCGCACGAGTTTGCATCTTAAACCACCATGTAGCATTCTTCAAATCACCATGACCCACTTCTACAAGTTCTTTCCAGAATGCTTGGAGTTCAGAATCTTGTGCAACTGCTGCATCCGAGTTGTAGTAGAAATTCACATATTCGCCAACCCATGACTTAATAGCAGCCCATATCTCTAATCCATCAGCAGCATAAGGATAGTCCTCGATCAGAAGGCGAACACCATATGGGGAAGCTGCATCCTCAACCGCCACTCCTCTAAATAACAGACAAAGAAGATAAAATTAACATACAAACAATATTATTATTAATTAAAATGTCACTAATTATAGTTACCTTTTAATTAGATCATTAGGTAGTCCTTGCTCAGTGAAAACCCAATCCTTGTAAACAACAGCAGACATTTCCAAAGCATATCCTCCCCACAAGAAAGTTGATTCTATAATACCCTCAGCATTGACCAAGACATTTCGCGCAAGTGCATTTATGTTCATCGTGTCACGGTAATGTGGAAGTAAAAGTTTATGAATAGGATGAACCACACTAAGATGCCTATTTGTTGCTATGATGAATGGCTCAACAACAGCATGAGTATTCAACCTGTCACACAATATTCATGAATTAGTCATAAATAGGTAAATTATTTTTTATTGTATAAACATATATGATTAATGAAATTCATACCAATGGCTAACAAGTTGGTGATAGCATGAATCATTTACAATAACAAAAGCCTTGGCAAGTAACCAAATTGAAGCTTCAACACCTTCACTTGCAGGCAAGTAAACATTACTAACAGGTCCAAAACTATCACCTTGAGGATGTGGCTTACTTAGCTCAATGGCTAATGGCTTCAAAGTTCCATCATTTTGCAAGAAAAGGATTGTTCTAGTAGCATAAGCCTTTGTCTCAGTTGCATTTATTTTCCTCAAATATGGAAAGAGTGTATCATGATGATCAAGTATGTACAATCTATTGTTTTGGATAGCTTGTTCTACTGTCACCCCATCCAAGTTTGGCTCCAAATTTTCTTTGGTTATTGTGCTTGTATTATCACCATAGAGTTGGCTATCTAATTTGCTTTTTGGTGGAAACTCCTACATTAAATATACAAAGCAATCAAGTTAATTACCAATTATATATAAATATAGGATAGCATGAAAAATGGACATGATAGTCTTTGCTAAAAAGATTAAACTCTTAAGATTACCAAAAGTTTCTTGATGATGTGTGGATTCACTCCAGCAATCATCTCCCTTGCAAATTCCGCGTCAGTCATCCATGCAGAGTGATCCACTGCACATAATAATTTCTATATCATGATTTTCTTTATAAATTTATTTCGAGGACTAATAATCGTGACTAGTATATACCTTGAATCACTTTTGGTGGTGGAAATTTAAGTGCCGATTCACCATCAGATCGAAAAAGTTCCTTGAACAATGGAATTGGGCTGATCTGGCTTAGTATATCGGTAGGAAGCTTAATTCCACCATCATAAAGTGAACGCACATCTTCAAAGGTGTTGAATTCAGGGTTATTGAGTTGTAATGTAACTACAGATCTTAATTGAGGTACGATATTTTGAGATGCTGATTTGAGTATGTAAACAAGAAAGTCCGATGACTTCACGTGACCAAATGCTTCGTCTCTTGGAAGATAAACAACGTCACTTCGACTCTCACTCTTTGGATCTGTTCATATAATAATAACATATCATTAGGTTTGTACAAAATACATTAAAATAAATATTACAGCAAAAAATTGAAAATAAACATAAGTGTTTTAAGCGTAACCTTTGCTAGTTGGTTTTCTGCCGGTTCTTCCCCTTCGAGGGTAAGGCAAAGTGCTTGATCCCCCAAGAACTGGACGAGCCAAAGTAGCTTTTTTGTCGGGCTCACCCAAATCATTGTAAACATCATAATCATATATTCTTTCATATTCTTTACGCTCTCCCGTTCCATCTCCTCTTAAAGTCTTCAACTCTTCTTGTCTGTAGTAGACTAATGGAGCCGGTGTTGCACTTGGAAGGTATGTCTACATAAATTTAACCATTCCTATGTCAAGGTTTGCGAGTTCAACTCGTTCTACTAACATTTTTAAAAATTAATTACTAACATTAGTCATTTAAAAAAAATTACAAGCTACGTTCAAGATAATTTATCCTTACCTTGTTGGCGAAGAAAATGCGGTCGGTTTTGTAATTCTTAAAATTGTAAATCCATGAGTTGCAAACAAAGTTGATGGTTCCTACGTTTGGAACATCATCAAGGGACAAGCTCACAAGGAAGAATTCACCTTGCATATAATTTCTGATGTAAAAAGCTCCTGGAATTCCATTTTTAGTGTCCCATTCAAAATGAATGGCAAAAGCAGATTGTTTGTCTCCCAGTGTTGGTAAGGAGGTAAGAATACCTTCCAAGAACGTTTCTTTTCCAACAATTCCTTTTCCACTTGCTATAAAAATATCAAAAATTGGATTTTCAATTTCACTAATGATATCATGATCTTAAAAATTTAGATTAGACAAGACAAATTCATGTAAATATATAGTGACATATTTATAATTCTAGATCCATGGTGATCAACTATATTTAAAGAATTATAATTTTCAAGTAAAAGCTCAAACTCATTAGAGGGGTAATTGTGATGTAGAAATAGATGCAATTTTTAAATAGTGAAGAAAAATAGAGTTTTCTATTTTATTTTAGTTAAGTAGCTTAGTGGCTAGAAAATTCATCTTAAAGGTGAATAAGTGAAGTGTCCCGGGTTCGAACTCGGGCTCCTGCACGTATAGTGCGATGTCCCTACAAATTGAGCTAAGCTCACGGGGACATAGAGTTTTCTATTTTAATGGTTTAATTTATGGATTTGAGTAATATCAACCGTTAATTAATAAATTAAAGATAAATATTATAGTCATATCATAATAAATCATGGAGTTGTTCCAATCGCAATGTTTGATTTTTCACTTTACATTTTATTCACTTTAATTAGAAGATCTAATCATTAATTTATATACATCGATCGATAATATAAAATTATTTTACAAATGTATTCAATTAAATCATGACATATAAACATTTGAAGATATATTTTAAGAACAAGCTTATAAAAATGACATCATATGTATAAATAAAAGTTTTACTCTGTCAAATCGCAATGACTAATCTTTTTTTAAAATCTAAAAAGATAGGAGAGTTCCACTACTATAATAATTGACATAATGAAATTTAAAAAACTTATGTAAAAAACAATAATTCAGGGAAGCATATGCACCCGCAGATCCATTTATTATTTTATTTATACATGTAAGACAACAGAATTCCAAACCACTTCCACTATATATACACCACACTTATTGGTAATTTGGCACATTTTTTTACTTGATCAAACGACTAAAATATGTTTAAATGAGAGTACTTATTTCAACAGAAATTGAAACATTAAATTCCTCATGTTATAAAAGTATAGTCCATTCTACTAAATTCGACTCTTATTATATATAAATTTTATTTTTAGATCGAATGAGTTTTTGTCTCAAAATCGATCTAAATTAAACTGTGACACTCTTAATATAATTTAGATATCCAAAAATCGATCTAAATTAAACTCCACAAAATTGAATCGGATCAGATTTTTTTTAATTAGTTGTCCAAAATCGAACCGAACCGCAAGTAATTTTATCTTTGGATCGGACGAGTTTTTGCCTCAAAACCGATCCAAACTGACTCAACTCTTATTTGTTTTTTGTCAAATAAATTAGTGATTAGAATTTTATTTTTAAAAATCAGGTAGTTAGGAGACTAGAAATTTCACACATAAGGTGGATAAGTGGGGTCTCCGGGGTTCGAATCACAGCCCCTACATATAAAATGCGATGTTCCTACCAACTGAGTCAAACTCACGGAAATTTACTAGGAGAGAATTTTAATTTTTAAGATAAATAAATGAATCTAGCACAATTTAAGTTTCGGTCTCTGAATATTGCATGCAATATCCTACCAAATGAGCTATGGTCACGAGACTTATACACCACGGAGAATTAAACTTATAGTAAGTAATGAAAATGTCAAATATTTTTGGTGTATAAAGTGAAAGAAAGAAGTTATTATACCATCAGCACTTGTAGCACTAATCAACTTGAGAGCCACAGAACGACCCAAGAAAGAAGTGGCTGTATCAAGTATAGAGCCAGCAATACCACCAATAGCACCTATGGCACCACCAATTATGCCACCAGGGCTTTGAGCTGCAGTGAGTTCATTGATATCCAACACATTCTTTTGCATCAACACCACAGTTCCCTTCACTTTTGGGGTTTTATCAAAGATACCTTTCACTAATGAAGCCATATTCTTAATTAATTTGATACACTTTCTTTAACAAATGAAAGAAAAACTTGTGTCTTATAACCATAGGGGTGCATATATTTATAGTAGTTTATGGGATAAGAAGGTTAGTTCAAGAAAGACAAAATAAATATATATTTTTTGATTTACTAATTAAAAAAATATGTGAAAATACATGTTGGGTACACATCTTATTGTGCTAATTTTTTATTATGGGTGATTATCTCGTGGCATTTAAAATATTAATATATCCATTGTATTGTATGATTATTTTGGTTGTTAATGTGACAGCTTTGGCGATATGTTCAATAATGACTAAGTTTGTATGATTGTTTATTACTATTTTTTTTTCCCAATAAGTTTTTTTTTTTTTTTTTTTATGAATTTTTCCAATTAGTTTAGTAGTTAGAATTTCACTTTTAAATTAAATAGAGTGTCCGAAATTTGAATATTGACTTCTACATATACAATGTAATGTCTTTATTAATTGAACTAAGTTCACAGAAATAGTTTATTTACGGCCAAGTTTACGATGAAAGACTTCATCAAGTCTTTCATTGTGCACAAGTTAGGAAATACTACTATAACGAATACAAATTTCATAAAATTCACGGTTGGTTTTGAAAGTTTATATAATATAGATCATCCATAAATTTTTAAAATTTTTTAAAAATCGTATGATATGTATTGAGACCCATCATGATTAACGGTTTATGGATTTTTATTGAATATCGTTAATCTTGTTGGGTCTCAATAACAAATCAAATTATTTTCCAAAAAAATTTAAAAATTTATGGATGATCTATATGATATAAAATTTTAATCCAACAGTGACTTTTACGAAATTCGTATTCGTTATATTAATATCATGTTAGACAAAGCCATTATAATTCCTAGTATCTAACACAAGTTACACTATATGCTCGGTAATGTCGATCATGGTTGAAATTAGAAATTGGATGATATAGTCCCGTGAATTTAGCTCAGTTGATAAATACTACTCTGTCCCAAAATATAAGGGAAAATTGGTCAAAGAAAATTGATGTATTTGGTTAAAAATTTGGACTAGATACATCAACTTTAGTTGACTAATTTTCCCTTATATTTTGGGACGGAGAGAGTACATCACAATATATGTGAAGCAATCCGAGTTCGAACCCGAGACAATTCACTTATTCACTTTTAAGTTGGTTCTTCTAGCCACCGGGCTCTTTTACGAAAAAAAGTTGGATGATATACTGTATGTTGCCATCTATCATCTCCTTAATCGAACAAACGGAGTGATATTAAAAGAAAGAAAAAACAAAGACCATTTTAAACGTTTTTAAAAAGTTCACAAGTTTAAAATGTTATTATTATATTTAGTTTTTTAACTAGTGTTTTAAGAATACTGATCAAAATTTTTTTTTTAAATAATTGTCTTGAAGAGAGCAATGGATGAGATTTAGCTCTCATTAGGACACATAAGTCCCTTATATGTTCATTTGCTTAAAAAATGTCTGTTTGGTAAATCGTTTTTAAAATAGAGCTTATATATTTTTTCAAACATTATTTTAAGTAATTTAAAAGTTTATACCTTATCATTTTTTTCTTTTAATTTTACTATTGTCATCTTATTTGAAAAAATTAAATATTAATTACACGTATATTTATTATATCATTTTATACTTATAAGTTAGTTCAACCATATTTAAGCGTACTGTTTGTTTATTTGGTTTTTGTATTTGTTTCCTCTTTATGTTTTTCTTCTTTTGTGAGTTCTTTTTGTTTGTCATCTCCCCTTGTAATTGTGACTTCTGTTTTATATATATATATATATATAGGGGTTTTCTAACTTAGACCCTAGTTAGGTCTAAGTTAGCAAGGTGCACCTTTTCAATTGGATCAAAATACCCATTCTTTTTAATTAATTAACCAAAATACCCATTAGTAGACGCAGATCCAGTGTCGCGCGCGTACCGAAGGACCATGGTTACAGACCGTTGATTTCCATCAGACAGCCAAGATCTGATCTCATCAAGACTGTCTGATCAATAAGACAGCCCAGATCATCCTGATCCATCAGATTCCAGCGCCTGCGCCACACTGGATTACAACCTGGAGAGAGAAAAATTTGCTTTTTAAAAGTAGGACACGTGTCACACAATGGTTGGCTGGGCGTGATTTTTGTTCATTTAATACTTTGAACTCAATTATTTCGTTGTAAATTAATTTTTTATTTTTTTATTTTTATACCAAAATTCATAATTTTTTTTTGTCTACAAATAGAGACTTGGTTCGTTTGATTTGGACACCGAAAAAAAAACGCAATTTTTCACTACCTTAATCTCATTTTTTGTCTACTAAATACGTTACTTGTGTGTTGTAATTTAACACGCACCACTCAACCAACTCACTGAAACCATTATACCAGGAAAATAGTAGATAATATTCTGGAACTTTTGGTATATTTTATGAAATTTTTGGAGACCTGAAACTATTTTTAGTTAATTAAATGAGATAAAACGGTAATTAAAAACTAATGTTTGCTTCTGAAACCATTTTACTGGTAGAATGGTTGCACATAGTTATATTCTGAAACCATTTTACTGGTAGAATGGTTTCAATGAGTAATTTATTAATTGTGTTTGCTTCTGAAACCATTTATCTGGTACAATGGTTTCAGAGAGTTGTAATCTGAAACCATTTTGCTGGTAGAATGGTTTCAGTAAGTTGATTATTAGTTATTTGCTTCTGAAACCATTTAGCTTGTAGAATGGTTGCACATAGTTGTATTCTGAAACCATTTTACTGGTAGAATGGTTTCAGTGAGTAATTTATTAATTGTGTTTGCTTCTGAAACCATTTATCTGGTACAATGGTTTCAGAGAGTTGTAATCTGAAACCATTTTGCTGGTAGAATGGTTTCAGTGAGTTGATGTAAGGTAGTGAAAAATGAGATTAAGGTAGTGAAAAATTGGGTTTTTTTTTCTGTGTCCAAATCAAACTAACCAAGTCTCTATTTGTAGAGAAAAAAAAATTATGAATTTTGGTATAAGAAAAAAAAATTATGAATTTTGGTATAAAAAAAATAAATAAAAAATTAATTTACAACGAAATAATTGAGTTCAAAATATTAAATGGAAAAAAATCACGCCCAGCCAATCAGACAGCGACATGTGTCCTGCTTTTAAAAAGTAGATTCTTCTCTCTCCAGGGTGTAATCCAGTGTGGTGCACGCGTTGGAATCTGATGGATTCGGATGATCTGGGCTGTCTGATTGATCAGACAGTCTTGATGAGATCAGATCTTGGCTGTCTGATGGAAATCAACAGCCTGTAACCATGGTACTGCGGTACGCGCGCGACACTGGATCCGCGTCCATTGATGGTAATTTGGTTAATTAATTAAAAAGAATGGGTATTTTGGTCCAACTGAAAAGGTGCACCTTGCTAACTTAGACCCAACTGAGTCTAAGTTAGCAGCCCCCATATATATATATATATATATATATATATATATATATATATATATATATATATATATATATATATATATATATATATATATATATATTTGTCATTAAAAAATAGTTTGTTCAACCGCTAATTTTACCAAACACTACAAATTCAATTTGCTAGCTAATTCATTATACTAAAAACTAGCTTAAGCTATTTGCTATAACTTCATTTCTATAAAACTAACTTATCAACTATATCCATTAATTTTATTAAACACTACTAAATTCAATCTGCTATTTAATTCTTTATAAGCTAAAAGCTAGCTTAAGCTATTCTCTATAACTTCATCCGCTATAAAACTAACTTATCAACTACCCGCTATTTTTTTACCAAACAGAGCATTAGTATAAGTTAGATGAAGAAATTGCAGTGGAGTATTCAGATTCTAGAGATTAATTAATAGTTTAGTAATTCATATAGTGGACAAAGATAAATTTTACAAAAATTGTATAATTAAGAAATTTTACATGAAAAATATATAATTAAAAAAACATAAATTTTATAGCAAAAAAATATATAATTTATAGGAAAAATATAAGTTTTACATGATATCTGTTTAAAAATTAAAATGATATAACATTTGAAGAATTATAAAATATTTTAAAAACTCTGAAGTCTTAAAAATGTGAGATCACAATGATGATAATGACTCAAATATACATGATCTGTAGATAGCATGCAAGATGAACAAAGATAATAATACATATCACATTGTTAAATATGTTTGAATCTCAACCCAGAAAGCTAGCTCATAAGGTGAGGTTTCCCTCACATATTTATACACTTCACATCCGGAAAATCTAAGGAATGTGAGACTTCAAACAATCTCCAACAACACAACAACACATTCAACACACATTACACATTATGTAATTGTCATTGTCTTACCAAGGGCATTTTATTGTGTGAAAGATCAATTAGGTAGTCATTGGTTTGATTATATTTCAAATTAATTTTTCAAAAATCATTGATTATGTACCAGTTATCAATGATTTTGCAAAAAAATAAAATTTGCAAGGAGAAAATAATTCAAATAATTATGAGGGGATTTTTTCAACTGTCTAGGGCTCCTATAAAATCTCATACCGGCCCATTGAAAAAGTCAACCAAAATATTTCTCTTTAATTTCTGTATTTAAGAGTAAGCATTCCTCTCACGTATTTACATTTAACATCCAATACGAGTTCTTCTTTTTGTCATGTCATAACATTGTTTTTAAGACGTGGTCATAAAAATTGATGAAATTAGTCTCTTCAGTTACGTGCAGAGGATATCTATAATTAACCAAAAAAATAATTTATACTAATGGATATCCTTTAAATATTTTACTACATATATGTCAGTTTTTATAATCTGTGTATCTTTTTGTAACCAAAAAAAGTTGTCAATTTATGCAAATAGTCCCTCTCAAGTCTAAAAAGTCACTCTCAAATAGTCCAAAAGTCGTATATGAGGCAGAGTGAAGGTGACTATTCAAGGTCCAAAAAAATTCGAGATCCATTATGCCCCAAAAAAAAAGTTATTTGTGAATTTACATCTATTAGTGTAAATATTAGTTTATAGTTTATTATTGTTGATTTCAAGTCGTCGGTTATACATGGTATATTATTTTAAGTTATATATTTTTATGTTTATAATAATCAACTTTGACTTTGTTTGTTAAAAAATTGTGGATAACTGATTGAAGTTGCAGTACCGAGTAAAATTAACGATTGAACTAACATAAAACAATATGTTTAAGTTTTTCAATTGGTAGATGATATAGGTAAAATTAGAATAAAAATTAATAAGGTATAAGCTAATTGAATTAGTTTATCAAAATAAACTATAGGCTAGTATAATTTTGGGTTCCATATATTCTCGTCCAAGGTAGAATTTTGTGAAGTATCAAACAATAGTAATATGTATGATTTAACATATATTCAATAAGTTATAGCTTTTTTTTTCGAATAGAAATTTTGTGATTTTATGGATATAGTTTGTTAGTTTATTGATTTCTTTTTTTTTTTAATAGCAATTTAATGGATTATTGGCGTTCTTTTTTTGGATATACATATTGGATTAGTAGTAATATTATATATTGTTTGTTGTTTAACTGATTATTGGGATGATGATGAATTTTTTTTAGTAATGCTAAAAAAATTTAGCCACACTAATAATTCATGGCTGGGTCCGCCCCTGATAACGACTCGTATGAATTGTTTTATATGAACACTTGAATATTAAATAAAAAATTTAATGATTTTTGTATGAAATCTGATGTTTTTATTATATTATTTATTACATACAGAAAATTATTATTAAATTTTAGAAATTATTTTATAATACTTATTAGTTAAAATCCAAATTGTAGATTCGCCAGGAGTACCAAAATATAAAAAATGAGCATGAATATGCCTCAAAAAGACTGTGATTTAAAGCTGGCTTACCAAACATTTGTTTTTCCAATATATTTTTGGAAATAACAGATAGTTTTTTTTCTTTCCTAAAAATGTAATTTTCTAAAAAATATTATTGTAATTGAAAATTATGACATTTTTTATAAACGGAGAGCTCAAATATTTTATGGGCTGAGAAAATTAAAGGGGCCACAAAGCCCTAATTGACCCGAGCCTACAAAAAATTGAAATACTAAGCACCCCCCTCCACCATGGCTTTTCTTTCATTTGCCAAAGGATCGTCTGTTGTATCCTTATTGTCACCCATTGAACTTCTAAAACTAGTCCAAGCAACAATTTGAACTATTTTCTAAAGTTGTACTGATATTACTCCTTTGGCTCGGAGTATTATTAATATAATGAAAAATATAGAAAACCATAGGTTAAGTTATTGCACAAATTACATTATTGGTTAAATTATTAGAATATAGGAAGTCATATATTATAGAGCATATATTAAGTTGATTGCTCTTATAGAGCCATTATGCAATATTGGCCCTCATTTCCTAGTTGAGCAATTTTAACCCGTTGTGTTTTTTCTTTAATTGTGATTTGGTAGTCTCTCTTCCAATTTTCATCCAAATTTACATAAGGTGATAATTTTTTTAATTTTTTTTATTTTTTTGGTAGTAGGTGATAATATTATTTATTGATTGGACATTCAACTCTCATATATAGCGCGACTTTTCTTTTAGGTGTGCGAGTTGATTTTTTTTTTTTTTTTTTTTTGCATCTTTTAAGTCTAATTTAGTGAAAATTCATTCGGGCTCTATGAGAGTTTGGAGCCAATGTCTAAAATCTAAATGATTCATATTTTGGCTAGTCTAATAAGAGGTCCTTCGCATTGTACATTTTCTTAGGCTCTATTTGATACCCTCTGCGTTGATCAAGTTATTTCGTGCATTGGCATTTATGTTCATCGTGTTACATATTATAAATAGGGTGAACCACACTAAGATGCCTATTTGTTGCTATGATGAATGGCTCAACAACAGCATGAGTATTCAACCTGTCACATAGATGTAAATATTGATGAATGGCTCAACAGTAGCATGAGTAGAGTGAACCACACTAAGATAAGATGCCTATTGGTTGCTATGATGAATGCCTATTAGTTCCCTCAGTTACATATTATAAACAAATTTCACTTTTTAGATTAATTGAATAATTGATGTGTCTGATTTATAAATCAGATACATCAATTTATTTATGTCAATATATCGGTGTCTGGTGTCTGTGTCGTGTCTGTGTGCTTCATAATATAACGTATTGCATATTTGCATTGGTTTTGTACAAGCCTCAATGTTCACAATTTAATTTCTCAAAATATAAAATTTGCATTTGATATGTCCATCAGACACTATAAAGTAAAAACATAGTAGTTTTACATTAAACCAATTAAACAAACATACATAAAAACATGATCATACATAGGAGGTGAGGGAATTTCTTCTCATCTATTATTCAAAGCAACAAAAAACACATCAACTGTAACACTTTCTAGATGGAGATACTATTGGGAATGCCTCTAAAAGTCATTCCTTGTTCACTAGATGGATGGAGCAATGTGTATGGCATCTTCACAGGTCCATAACGGTTTCTCAATGACTCGTCATTGTTTCTTTGTACGAGTTTTTCCTCAATTTCAATCAACTTCCTTCCAAACTTCTTGTAGGCCTCTGCCGGCTCTGAATCAGAAGTCCAAAGATCACCTTCGATTCTATGCCCGAGGTATTGCTCATCAGAAACATGAGTTGACAATGCCTCCATAGTGGCCATGTTCTGAAGGGTATCATTCTTTGGAGTGATTGTTCTCAAATACGTCTTTTGGTAGTCCTTAGCAAGCTCGTCATACTCATAGGATCCTTTCTCGGGTATGAATCTTCTGGTTTTAGTTGGTCGGCTCACGATGTACCCTCCATATGGATATTGTCCAAAATTAACAGCTGCGTGAAGTGCTGAAGCCATCCATATGAGGATGGTACAAGCTTCAATCAACTCCGTACGAGTTTGCATCTTAAACCACCATGTAGCATTCTTCAAGTCACCATGGCCCACCTCTACAACTTCTTTCCAGAATGCTTGGAGTTCAGAATCTTGTGCAATTGCTGCATCCGAGTTGTAGTAGAAATTCACATATTCGCCAATCCATGACTTAATAGCAGCCCATATCTCTAGTCCATCAGAAGCATAAGGATAATCCTCTATCAAAAGACGAATGCCGTGTGGTGAAGCTGGATCCTCAACAGCCACTCCTCTATATAACATACAAAAAATATTATAGAAGTTAGGTAGAGTTTCTAGTAGTTCTAAGGTTACAAATTTAAATTAAGACCAAGATGTAATATTTCATATGGTTACCTTTTGATTAGATCATTAGGCAGTCCTTGCTCAGTGAAAACCCAATCCTTGTAAGCATCAGCAGACAATTGCATTGAATAACCTCCCAATAAGAATGTTGATTCTACAATACCGTCTGCGTTGATCAAGATATTTCGTGCATTGGCATTTATGTTCATCGTGTTACGATAATGTGGAAGTAATAGTTTATGAATAGGGTGAACCACACTAAGATGTCTATTAGTTGCTATGATGAATGGTTCAACAGTAGCATGAGTGTTCAACCTGTCACACATGTAGATAATTACTCATAGATTGAACAAATATAGTATTTGACTATATAAAAATGATCAATGAAATTCATACCAATGACTAACAAGTTGGTGATAATTGGCATCATTTACAAGAACATAAGCCTTGGCAAGGAGCCAAATAGAAGCTTCAACACCTTCACTTGCAGGAGAGTAAACAGTACTAACAGGACCAAAACTATCACCTTGAGGATGTGGCTTACTTAGCTCAATGGCCAATGGCTTCAAAGTTCCATCATCTTGCAAAAAGATAATGGTCCTTGAAGCATAGGCCTTTGCACCAGTTTCATTTATTTTCCTCAAATATGGAAAGATTGCATCATGGTGATCAAGTATGTAGAGTCTATTGCTTTGGATAGCCTGTTAGACAAAATACAATTTAGCCATTCGTGGTTAAATTCATATTTTTTTTGTGTTAACCCTCTGGTTCTCAGGGGAACATGTAAGTAAAGTCTAGTCAGGAACTGTTCCGATAAAACATTGAACTCGAGTTTACCTGTTCTATATTGACCCCATCCATGTATGGTTCCAAGTGTTCCTTGGTTATTGTGGTGGTATTATCACCATAGAGTTGGCTATCTACTTTGCACTTTGGTGGAAATTCCTACATTAAATATAGTAAGCAAATGAGGTTAATTATAAAATTTTATATATAGAATTCTTTATTTTTATTTTTTTTTACATTTCATTTGTGCATGCTTAAAAGTATTGAACAATTAAGTTTAATTACCGAAAGTTTTTTAATGACGTTTGGATTCACACCAGCAATCATCTCCCTTGTAAATTCCTCATCACTCATCCATGCAGTATGACTTGCTGCGTATAATAAGAAATTTTCAAAAGATTAGTGAACTCTCTCTTTATCTTATTTTGTATATTAACTCAGTTGGCACAGACATTACATTATATATACAGGGGGCCGGGGTTTAGGGTTTGATCCCTGGTCAAAAAAAGATAAAAGAAATTGTGAGTAATATACCTTGAATCACTTTTGGTATTGGAAAATCATTTGGTGCTTCACCATTGTAAAGCAAGAGCACGTCGTCAAAGGTGTTAAACTCTGGTTGTTCATTTTCTTCGAATGTAACTAGAGCTCTTAATCGAGGTGTGTCATTTTGAGATACTAAATTGAGTGTTTTAATAACAGAGTGCGACGCTTTCAGTGGATTAAGTGATTCATCTCTTGGAATGTAAACAAATTTACTTCGACTTTCAGACGCTGGATCTGTTCATATATATAATAACAAAATATGTTTTAGCAACAACACTAAAATCTTTAAAATCACAAACAGAGCAAACAATAGTATCCTCACCTTTTAGAGTTGGCTTTCTGCCGGTTCTTCCCCTTCGAGGGTAAGGCAATGTGCTTGACCCTCCAAGAGTTGGACGAGCCAAGGCAGCATTTGTATCTGGCGCACCCAAATCATTGTAGACATCATAATCATATATTCTTTCCCATTCCTTGCGCTCTCCAGTTCCATCTCCTCTTAAACTGTTCAATTCTTCTTGTCTGTAATACACTAATGGAGCCGGTGTTTCACTTGGAAGGTATGCCTACATAATTTTAAGCATTGATGGTGTCAAGTTTTTTTTGGTATTAATCCTCTGATTCCTAGAAGAAGTGGGATCCATTCCGGTAATCCAGAGTTCGACCACAAAATAAGTAAAATCTGACCAATAATTGTTTCCACGTTAAATTGAGATGGTGTCAAGTTTTTGGAAAAGGGTACTCATATATATAGTTGAAATATTTGAAAATCTACATAGGAATGATATATGTTTCATCATTTGGTTGACTACTCAAAGTTTCATATTTTTATTTATTTTTTGCTTTCACCACCAGTTTAATGTGATTCGGAGGTCAGTTCTGGCATCAAGTGGTTCTGACATCATGTGGTTCCAACAAAATTTCTTAGTTCAACTAACATTTTTAATAACAAATTATTAACATTTATTGTTCAAATATCAAACTAAAGGTTGCATAGAGTTTATATTCTTACCTGGTTGGCAAAGAAGATGCGGTCAGTTTGGTACTTTTCAGTATTATAAATCCATGAATTGCAAACAAAGTTGATGGTTTCTTGGTGAAGATCATCTTCAAGGGTCAAGCTTACAAGAAAGAATTCATGTTGCATGAAATTTTCGATATAAAAAGCTCCTGGATTTCCCATGGAATGACGGTTCCATTCAAATTCAATATTGAAAGGAGATTTTTGGCCTTCCAAAAATGTTTGCTTTCCAACTTTTCCTTTACCACTTCCTGTAAAAATGTTAAAAATTAGATTATCAATTTTACTAATGATGATCCACAAATAGTTACCGGCCCATTAATTAGTTTTCTAATTAATTCTTTTTTATATTAACCCTCTAATTTTCGAGGTCGGTAATTCAAGTTCGACTGCGAGATAAGTAATGTCTCGCTAAAAATTGTTCTCACCAGCAATTGAACTCGAATTCTTCCAAAAGATTTTGTCTAAAGGAAGCTAATTATTTGAGTCTAATATCTTGGTTTAATTTTAAAAAAGTTCAAACTAAAATTTTCTTTTTACCTACATAATATTTGTCATCTATATTGTGGAAGAAAGGATGGTCTCAAGTTGGAAAAAAATTGAGGAAATAATGTTGGTATTTGGACCATTGAATTGTAAATATAAAACAATATTTAAATTTAAAAGAAATGGACTAAAATTGATCGATGATTGAGATGTAAAAATTGAGGAAAATTGAAAAAAAAAATTGAAAGGATCCTTTCTCATATTGTGGCACGAGTTATATCAAAGTGAAATGATAACCGATCATTCATAACAAATATTCTACATCAAAGTTACTATTACACTTTTTTTTTTAGTAGCCCATTGATTAAAATTTCACCTTTTAATTAATGAATAAGTGGATATAGCGAATAAACTACAGTATAAGCTAACTTTCAACTTATAGCGAAAAAAGTAACTTATTGAATATATATGTAGTATTTGGAAAAATTTGCGGTTGAACTTGATTATAAGTATGAAATGATATAAAAATGATATGTTTAATTAATATTTTATTTTTCGAAGTAAGATTGCATGGATAAAATTGAAAGAAAAACTAATAAGCTATAAGCTATAACCTTATAAACTACTTGAAATAGCGTTTAAAAAATAAGGTATAAACTAATAAAATAAGCTATAACTTTTTTTGAAAAACTGTTATCAAATAGATCTTTTTTAGCCAAAAGAGCTTATAAGTATAAGTTAGCTTATGTATTTTTCCAAACAAAGACGGACATGGTTAGATGGAGAAGTTATATTACCATCAGCTTTGGAAGCACTAATCAACTTGAGAGCTACAGAAGAAATGTCTAAAATGGAAGGAGTAACCGTATCACCAACAACATTAGAGTTCTTTGGTCTCAAAACCACAGTTCCTTTGATCAGCTTTTTGCCCGTGTTGATAATATCTGTCTCCAATGAAGTCATCTTTGATTCTTAAATGTATATATTTGACAAATGAAAGAAAAGCTCGTGTCTTTTAACAATGGGGGATGATTATTATTTATAGTACGTTGATATAAATTGGATAGATAAGAACTTTGTTTTATTTTTAATAACAGCAGACTAACAACTTGGTCATAGAAAAAAAAAAACAAGTTGGTCATAGAAAATAATATATTCTCTTGATTCACTAATTAACTACATATTCTAATACAAATGGAGTGCATCTTATATTAACTTTTTTATGTTGATTATTTCGTACTTCGTAGTATATAAAATATATTCGTTGCATAATTATTAGTATTTGGTACTATGCTCAATGTCAATAATTTGGTAATATGCTCTTATAAAAAAAATTGTAATATGGTCAATAATAATGAATGCGCTGTTTGCACTATTATTATTATTATTATTATTATTATTATTATTATTATTATTATTATTATTATTATTATTATTATTATTATTATTATTGTTAATTATTATTATTATTATTAATTATATTAGTTATGTACCAAAAAAAAAATGATATTATTAGTTGGTGGGATCACAAGTAGCGGTGATCAACAAAGGACAAATTGAGATTAATTATAATCACTTCTAATTCTATCTTAATTTCTTTTTTTTTTGGTATTCATTCTATCTTAAAATTTGATTGAGCCATTTCTAATTCATCTCTAAATTCAAACAAACGCTTAAACACTATGTAAATTCACGTAGCCACCCTAGTTTTTCTTTGACCGAGAGAAGTTCCACCTTGGTGTTTGCTGTTTTTTGACCTTTTCTCATACGACAAATAAAAAAGGATTATGTCAAAGATAACTATTAAGCTAGTGTCAAACAAACACGTTGGAGAGTCAATTACGGGCCACCCGGCCATTTCTAATACATGTGTGGTTTGATATATTAGAGAGTTGAATGCAATACCATGTCTCTAGTCGTGATGCTGTCGGGATAATAATTTTCGCGAGACATAGCTTTTTTTTAATTTGTTTATCTATTTTTAGAATAATTTTTATAATGTTTTCAAGATTTGTTACATTAGTTAAGTTAAAAGTACTTTGTAATTTGCTTAGCGAAATGCTTTCTCAATAGTGATTTAAACAAAAATAAATAATCTCAAATGCTCCTCCACCTTTTATCTTTTTAAAAATTGTGAAAGATCCTAATTTCTAAGTATCTGTTTGGTTTGGCGTTACAACGACCCAGACGCGCGTTTCACACGGTCAAACGTGGTTTGACTATGAAATTTCATGTTTGGCTTGGATTCAATCAAAATTGATTCTCTCTCAAACTCACGTTGAGCTGAAGCTAAGATTCGGAGCTTCTGCGTTTCCTAGAATCGATTCTGAACTTTAGTTTTTGTTTCCCAAGGCTCATATTCCCATATTACCCTTTTTTAGTGTCCGCCATGTTTGTTGTTCAAGATGAGTGTCCATGGTTGTTGTTTCAAAGAGGAAGAAGTCAAACAAGAGAACAAGGAGCGTAGAGTTTGGGTGAAAAATCGTTGCTTGCATGACGGCGAATCTTGATCTGTTTGACGGTGGTTTGTGCGATGAGAGATTTGTGTTTTTTTTTTGTGCAAGTATTTATTTTATTTTTTTGAGTAAAAAGAGATTTGGGTAGTTGGTGACATATTTTATTGAGAATGAAGGAGATGAAATTTTGCAATAGAATTTTTGAGACTGAGAACAATTTTCTTCATCTTAGCATCGGAATAGTCTTCTTCATCTTTACATTGGGATCTAGAGAATTCTTTTTATATTTTTGATTAATGGTTCTAGAGAATTCTTGTTTGTTTTTTAAATTTATTTTAATTAATTAGATAAACTCAAAATATTAAACAGGTATAGGAGTATCTTGGTATTGCATATTATACCCTTATGGTAATTTCCACGTCTAAAAGTAATTTTAATTTCAAATTACCAAACAATATTAAAGGCTTATCAAAAAAAAAAAAAAAAAAAAAAAAAAAAAAAACCAAACAATATTAAAGATTGAGAATCACTTTTAAATAATGTATCCAAACATAAATCAATTCTGACCAACTCACTTTTAACTAAAATCAATTCTGTCAAACTCAATTCTACCAAACTCAATTCTAGCCACCGCTGAACTAAACACACACTAAATTTTGAAGCCTACATTAGTAAAAAAAATGGATGGTTGAAGGGTCTAAGCGGTGATTTGCTAAGCAATTGAGGCTGACATGCACAAAGAGAATATGACCTTTTCTAATGTTATGTTAATTTTTTACATTGTAAGGATGTTCGACTTATTCACTTCAAGTCTTAAATTTTTAGTTATTAAGCTATTTGACAAAATAATAATAATAATGAAAATTTAATCATAGTTCTATCCTATATAGCAGCCATAGTTTTTGGCATTTAGTATGCTAGGAACCAACCTCTATTTGAAAATAAAGACGCAACCGTACCACTTGACTTCAAGGGGCGTTGAAGGTTGAAAATACAGATTGTGATATTCCTAACATTTGATAAAATAAAATAAAAAACCTTTTAGTTCTATAATATAATAATTTGTCCAATTGACTGTCACATGCAAAGTTCTAATTAACTCTTGTCCTATCTTAGATTCGAGAGAACATTTAGTGCTCATACACTCATACTAGTTTTAAGATTTTGTTTAAAGCTAAAATTATATCCAAACTGCTCATTTTTAGTTAGTTTGAATTTGATAAGAATAATATACTTTGTCCAACAAGTGGCAAAATTCGATGCTGGAATTTAATTTCATCTTTTGTTGCGGTAAATGTGAGTGGGTTGAGTCTTACACACTACTAGAAAAGCAGCATTTAGTGTCGGATGAAAGTCCACTATAACAGGCCAAACACCGACGCTAACAGCCATTTAGAGTCGGATTAGCGTCGGAGTCGGGGTTGCGGCTAAAACCCTTGAAGCTAATCCATAGCGTCGGCCGGAGGCATCCGACTCTATATTAGAGTCGGTTTTAACCGAGTCTAAGTCCGACTCTATTGCTATCCAACGCTAATTATGTGATCACCAAAAAAGTCAACAAATTGATATAGCCTCGGATGGGCCGACTCTAAAGTCAACTTCAAAAAGTCAACAAATTAGGGTAGCGTCGGTGTAGTCGACGCTAACCTACAAATATTTTTACCCCTGTTGTGAATTCGTCTTACAATCATACCAATGAATAACTTGATGTGTGGAGCAATAGAACGGCAACCAAATAACAAGCGGAATAAGCAATAATAATAACCGATAAACAAGATAAAGGAGAAGAAAGAACACGATAATTTGTTTACCCAGTTCGGTCCAATAATGACCTAGTCTGGGGGAGAGAGCAGCCCCTCCGTTCCACTATATCAAAGAGTAACTTTACAAAGAAATTCTCAATTGGGTTACAAGAATTAATCCTAATTCTACCCAAATCCCGAATTTCTTCCCGTGGCCAAGAGACTCAATTTGATAAGTGTTTCCCAAGGTGTACCACAAAGATAGTTCTCCCACCCTAGAGTTATACCAAGAGAAAACTTTATTTCCTCTCTAAAACCCTAGCCCTTGTGTGGTGGCAAACCCTAATCCTTGCCTCTACATTGTTGCTCCCTTTCTCTCTCTCTCTCTCTCAATTTTTCTATGAATAAAGCACTCCCTATTTATAGAAAAATAATATGCCAAAAAATTAGTAACAAATCTGTTTTAAAATAAAACAAATCCAAGTCAAAGTATCTTCCAAGAAAATATATTTTTTTTTCCCAAAAAATCTTCAAAACATCAAAGATGCAAAAAGATTCAACAAAGATTTTTCTGACTTCTTGTAACTGAGATTTCAAGGCATATCCAACAACCCCAATGTTGCGCCTAATACTAACAAACAAGAAGTACACATCAAATTTGGCCCCAAAAAGGCATAATATATCAACATAAACATATTTTAGGTAATAGTCACTATGATACTACAAAATAGCATAGTTTAAACGATTACACGGCCATGCTCTAAAAAGTAAGAAATCATATGCATTAACATAACAAACATGTTGAGTGGCATGAATCACTTTTTAGCATAATAGTATTATACTTGCAAAATTGACACAATTGAAACCATAGAAAAAAAAGAACAATTATTGTTTGCCAAATAATAGAGTAAAATATTTGTTGTCCAACCGTTATTTTTTTTTTTCCATTTTAAAGCAAACTAAACGAGCCAACGAAGCTTAACTCATAATATAAAATTTAAGAGGGCCAAAATTTAGCAAAATATTTATAGAAGTTGGAACAATAAACAGAGTTCACACTAGCAACCATAGTAAATTATCAACACATTATCAAAAACCCAAATTCACATTTTTCACTAAAACACTAGCAATAGAGTTTACTAACCAATAATGGGATATTTGAATCGGAATCAGAAGAATAAGACGAATTGATAGACTGATGTAGCGATTTGGTTGATGGTGGTGGCTAGGCGAGGTCGGAGATGAGCGAAACATATGGGGTGTTGAGGTACGAGGCTGTAGAGGCGGGGTTGAGATTCTTGTAGACATGATGGTGTGTGTTGGTTCTCCGGCTCTAGAGCTTTTGTGATGAAGAGTGGAGGCATATCGACAAACGAGAGAGATGTGAATATGTGATGGATAAGAGTTTATTTTTGGTCAAATGAGGAATTAGGGTTGAGTTACATAAATTCATATTTTGTTATTTTAAAAATATATAGAGTCGGATAGACCGAAGCAATGTGTGTTTTTCAATCAAGAGAATGTAAAATTTTCTAAAAAATAAAATAAATCAACTAGTGTGGGCTTGGCCGACTCTAATCCGACTCTACTAGCGTCAGTGTCGGGATCTGACGCTAAATTCCAACTCTAAAAAGGTGATTTATAGTAGTGACATTACTTAAAAAAATGGAGATTGAACACTTTATAAGTGAGTTTGAGAAACTCATAAACCTGATGAAACCCAAAATTTGGAAAGGGTCTGATCCACTATGATTACGATGGGCCCATGAGGAGCACGTGGGACGCCTAACAAGTCTAAGCCGGAGCTAAATCGCTCTTTCGCCCACTACTCCCTACTTTCTCTCCAACCTTCGCTCACACTCTCCCTACTTTCTCTTTGACACTCTCAACCACTTCAATAACATTGTCATATATAAGGCATTATAAATATCAGAATGGGGATACGTTCTTTTCTTTCACAAAATATTCAGATTCTACAGGATGAGTGCTTGATACATCGTCAGCCTGATTCCATAAAAAAACTTACGCAAAAATAATATCAATAAGAAAATCAAAACATGACAATTCAAAATAGCAAAAACTCATAATAATAACCAATTCACATTTGTTGCAATTTTAGTCCAAAGTCATTTTTTTGCGTAAAAGTAGCGACTTTTAATTCCGAAAAAAAATATGAATCTTGGTCTCAAATATTATATTTCATCTTAGATTTAATGTTGCAGATAATAAATCACCTTTTATGACATTAAAAATAACAATTTTAGAGTAAAAATATGAATTGGAACCAAAATCTCAACATATGAAAATAAAGGAGCTAAAAATCTCAACATATGATAATAAGTCACCTTTTATGACACCGTGTGGTCTCGGGGTTTGGTTCTAGGTTTTGTTTAACTAGGTTGCTAGATTTTGTTTCGGTGTTGGATGATGTGTTATTGTTGTAAGGATTAGTGTTCGGTGCCATGGTATTATAGGGGTTTCAGATTTTAGAATCTCAATAGGTATTGGTGTTTGTAATTGGTGTTACTACTGCATTATTGCACTAGTTTTGTACTATTTCTCTCCATTTGTATTTCTCATACTTATGGTTGAGTGATATAATTAATATATTTGCTAATTAAAAAACACATATTTTAAATGAATCTACTTCTATCCAACAAAGAAAATACCATCGAAATTACTTACATGCCCCTGACCTTCCAACATTGGCAAAATAATACACGTGGCATTTGCATTTAATGCTACCTTCTTTTCCCTCTTCTCTTTGTACTTCTTTCTGACCAATCATATCACCTTTTCCCTTCACATTAGCAAGCTAGCAAGAGTGTGTTGAGGTAAGTTCACCATCTCCATATCCTCTTCTCACATTTTGAGTTTTCATCTTCATAAAAAAACTCCGATTTGCATTTGTTATTGCGAGTGAGTTCTCACATTTTTTTTTTCCATTTAGCTTTGCATGTTATCAAACAAAAAATTGTCAACAACAACAACTCCATTTAGATTTTCGTGTTCTATGTGTTCATTCTATGTTAACAACAACTCTTTGTGTTCATTTCTGTTTTCATGTTGTTGTCTTTTTTGAAGTTGTATAGTCAACTATGTTTGATTTTCATGTTGTTGTTGTTGTTACCATGACCTTTTAAAATATATCTTAAACATGGATCTCTTTTTCATTCATTGTTAAAAACTGCATCTAACATGGTTGAGCTTAAA
Organism: Trifolium pratense; assembly: GCF_020283565.1. Classification (NCBI taxonomy): domain Eukaryota; kingdom Viridiplantae; phylum Streptophyta; class Magnoliopsida; order Fabales; family Fabaceae; genus Trifolium; species Trifolium pratense. Next base: position 44,821,815 of record NC_060063.1, on the reverse strand, counting down.
ATGAGTTACTTTTCATTTTGTAGGTCACATCATGTCAAGAGAGTTTGATTTCATCAAGGATCTCACCAAAGATAGGGAGATTTGGAAAATAGCTGTAAGAGTGGTTGACACTTGGACTGTTATAGGCACCAATGGTTTTCCACATGTTGAAATGGTTATTGCTGATTCAAAGGTTAACATTGCTTAAACTTTTGTCTAAGTTGCATATATATCAGTTCCAGATACTAACATATTATCCTTTGGTTTTATGTGTTTTTAGGGTGATCGTGTTCAAGCTATAACTCGCCATAAGGAATTTGAACATTGGAAGGAATTTGTTGTCTACAATAATGTCTATGTTTTGCATAACTGTCATGTTTATGATAATGATGCAGGTTTTAAAACCTGTGATAGTCCATACAAAGTTGTGTTTGGATCCGGTACCAAGTTCATGAAAGATGACTCTATCACTAACATTCCTCCTCATCATTTTCGCTTCAAAAGTTTTAAGGAAGTTCAGGATGGAAAGTTTAAAATCAATATTTTGTATGGTAGGTTCTTCAACCTTTAGTATAATATTTTTTTGGATTGCACTGTTGTGGTGTTGAAGTCATGTTTTTTCATGTCCTTTTCAGAGATCATTGGCGTTCTTCATGAAGTTGTCAAAACTCAGACCGCAGCTTCTGGAAAAAAACCTTGCACAAATTTAATCTTGGCTAATGAAAGGTAAAGGCAAATAAAGTTTGTTTATTATAACAACAAACATTTTAGTTATTGTATGCTGAGAAACTAACATATCTTATTTGTAATATCATGTTTTTTAGTGGAGACATGGTTGATGTTACTTTGTGGGAAGCTTTTTCTACTCAATTACAAAACTTCATTTCTGGTCGCAAAGAAAAGGGTCCAATCTTTTTAATCCTAACACATGCTCAGTGTAAACTAGGAGGTTTATAATATTCCTCAATCTCCATTATCAATTTGTCTACTTAACATTAATAGAAATACACTTACTAATTAAACTTTTTTCCAATAATTTAACTTCATTTTAGATAATGGGAGGCCAACCTTTTGTAACAATTGGTCAGGATCACAGCTTTTAATCAATCATAACCACCCAGATGTTGCCAACTTTAAGTCTTTGTAAGTTACAACTTTGCGGTGCTTAAATATTTAACAACATGTTCCCATTGTTTACTATGATCATGCTTATTACTTTTGTATTAGATTTAAAGACATTGAAAACTCTCAAGCTGCTACTCAAGACTTTACTCAGGTTTCGTCTTCATCTCAATTAGGCAAAGATGACCACTTCTCAAATATGTCTCAGGTCAAAACTATTGCTCAAATGAAACTCTCTCAAAAGGTTGTTATTTAGTTACACCTTATTTTAAATTTAATATTATCTTTTAACATATATAATCACATTTCGTCAGCAAAAAATTTTATTTTGTTTTTTTCAGGACTCATATTGCATTACTGTTGGAACAACCAAAAAATTCAATCCTAATCAATTTGGTTGGTACTATGAGAGTTGTTCCAAATGCACAAAGTCCTCAAGGTCTATGGGTGAGAATTATACATGCTCATGTGGTGAAAATGTCAAACTTCCAATTGCTAGGTATGGTTATTTTATTCATCTCAACGTTTGTGCCTCTTATAGTATATGCGCATTAATCACGCTTTGTTATATTTTTACCGTGTTAGGTACAAAGTTGTTATTCAAGTTGAATCCGAAGGACATAAGGCTGATTTTGTTTTTTGGGATAGTGAATGTCATGGTATTATTGGTACAACTGCTGAGGAACTAAGGGAGAAAATGAAGAAGGTATCTTTCATTGATAGCGCTCAAATTTACCTATCTACTTTCTTAATATCGGAAGATCACTTCTATTCATGATTTTTTTAACTATTGTGAGCAGGTTGGTGAGGACGATCCCAAAATCTATCCTATTGACCTTGACAAGCTACTCAACTTAGAGTTTGCATATAAAGTCAAGTACCAAACTTATTATCGTCAAGCTTCCATTAATCAAATGACCAATGATCCAACACTTATTGCTAACATCAAGCTTCACATGAATTTAAAACATGTTCGTTCCCGCTTATATTTTTCTTCTTCTCAATATACTTTTAAGTTTTACAATTGATATTTATTGTTTTTCCTTTTGTGTTAGCCTTCACAATCTGTTGAAATTGAACTCAAAGATGGAACTAATTCTCAAAAGGAGAACACTGAATGCTCTGATTCTTTGGCATTTGTTTCGGTACGCTTTTCACTTATCCCTGCTATCTATTTATTCATTTCTAATTACTTATTACATTGATTAATCCATTGTAATTTCTGTTTCGCGAATCCATCTTAACAGCAATCTCTTTCGGCTTGCGGAGACAATGAATTTGACATTACTTCAAACTCTACACCTGCTAAGCGTCTTTCTGCAGCAATTCAAGTTGACGACATTGCATCTCCGCCTTTGACAACAACGAAGCGTTCATCCACAAAGAACGCCAAGCATATCAAACTTGAATGAACTACTTATGATGGACACAATTCCAATTCCATATGTCATTCACTTTTTTGATACAATTGAATGACAAATTAATGTCCTCGAATCCTTGCTGTCCAAGTTTAATATGGATCTCATTTTGAATTATCAGACAATATTTTGCTGACTTCATTTCAACTTCTGCATCTGCTATTTTATGTTGAAGAACCTTTACTATGAAACTCCCTTGAAATTATTAATTATGTAATATTATCTATGTGTTGAATCATCTAACTTGGATAACTTCTATAGTTCTGTTGTTATTACAATGCTTCTGTTCATGACATATTATAAAATGATTCATCTATTGTTATTACAATTATTTTGTTCATGGCATATTCTCAGGTTATAATGTTAGTGTATTGAGTAAAACATTACTCTCAAAATTCAGTAGATAATATTTTGTGACAATATTAACATCCTTATCAATTGACATGTCAATTTACAAATACACTAACATTATAACCACCTGTTTCCTATCTAACAAAAGATTTGTCTTTGAATCACTTTTTTAAAAATCTAACTTTGTTATTCCCAGACTACAATCTAATAAATTTTTTTTAAATAACTTTCATCTATTAATCATTTCTTTGTTAACAACTTTTTAAATCTCATCTTTTCTTCAATCTTCAACACCAATACATCTCATCGAAATTTATGTCCAACTTTACCCTAATACACCTTAACATACTATGAATTAATGAATATGAATGAATAAATGGATGCAAGTTAACCTTCTATTTTTTGTACCATAGACCTTCACTTTCTTTCTGACTTTTATACAATGTATTAACTATTAATACCACTTATCCAAGTTCTTGGTTTTGTTAAACTATCAATGGTTTTTAAAAAGTTTTTTTATGACAATTGATTGATTCATGTCCTATCCATCTTAGCCTTTATCCAAGTACACTCTAAACCAACACAAAAACTGTTTTTCCCAACACAAAAACTCTACTTTCATCATTACACTTAACCTACTAAAACCTATTACTACCTTCTATGTCACTATCATATTTTTTGTATCAATAATCACACAAACTTTTTGAAATTCTGGTATAGCAGAACCAGATGTTTTATAGAATGTCGAGACATCTGGTCTGACATGAATAACACGGCAAGGCATGTAACATTAAAACGGATACTGAGAAATAATGTTTTATCAGATGTTCCAACATTCAATTTAAAGAGAATGTCATACTTAATGTTGTAACATCTTACGAAACATAATAAAATCAACAAGTAAATAAACTGCACATGAAATTGTTAACCCAGTTCAGCCAACCTGCCTACTCTGGGGGATACCAATCCAGGAAGGAAATCCACTAATAGATCTAGTCACTAAGACCTCCAGCAAACCCTTTGAATTTACGTCTTACACTAAGACCTCCAGCAAACCCTCGGTTTACGTCTTACACTAAGACCTCCAGCAAATCCTAGGTTTACGCCTTATGACCTCGACACTACTCATGTAACTTCTGCCTAGGAACTCCTAGACATGAGATCCCATCTCACTTCCACTCACTCAACACAACCTGTGTTGTTTATAAAATGTTGAATAAAATGTGGCGACAATCACCGTGACATATTTTACTCTTGCTTAAAAGCTTTGAGTAAATCACACACAGTTAACTCCGTACTTCAAAGCTTAGGAGTAACCTTAAAACATTACAACTCAATAAAACACAGTCCTACTCAAGTATCAAATCAATACGTGAGAGGCTCACAAACACTATCTCCTTGCTTAAAAGCTTCGGAGATATTACAATACTCTACTCATTACCTAAAGGTTTCTGAGTGAGGACATAGTGACCATCTCACAACCCGAGTGGTTCACTTACACCAACTCTCCTAGAGAGTGGCTTAAAGACACGAAACCCTAAAGACTACATCTTTGATAAACAATGGTTTCGGTTTTTTAAAATCTTGGCCTTGAGTCTTCTTTATATAGACAGAGCTAGCACGCTCCTGATCTTCCAAGATAAGCTTCAGAACACAGCTGGTCTTTGAGTCACGTCCAGCTAAGCAAATCAGACCTTAATAAAAACTTTCCTAAAATAGTTGATCCTCTTTAGGAAATAAACAATGTGTTGAATCATTCCATTAAGTCTTGATAAGAACATATCTGCACTAATAACGTCTTGATCAGATCAAATCTTGATATACACGTTTGTAGAGTGGATTTCCATATATAGCAGATACGTGTAATAAATGCGCGAGATTTGGGCAATCTGACTGTCGTACCCAAACATGTTACAACATTTGGTCCAACATCTTTTGTACCTAACATGTTGAAACATTTGGTCCAACATCTTGCTTGTATATTTGTTTTAGCAAAATGAGGCCAACACACAAATATCCAACAATCTCCCCCTTTGGCAATTTTTGGCTAAAACAACTTCAGCCCATTAATAAGCACAGAGAGATTTAAAAACCATACAATCCTTCAAGTCAACGTGAGCACACAAATATGAAGGAAGGTAGAACATCTTCTATGTTACTTCCAAAAGATTTCCTCAAATGAAAATAACGCACAGGGTAAAGAAATAAACTTTACCATAAACCATCAGAGGCATACACAGCAGCGGAATCATAACCAACTTAGCTTCATCCTTCAGTAGAGAGAAATAAACTCTCACAAGCACACTTGGGAAAAATAAATTCCCACATCAGCATCAAGATGTTTCAACAATTTGTAGCGCATCATAACATCCATACATTAAGCACACATAGGCAAAGAACTTGATATTGCATTACTCCCCCTTAATATCAGATCAGAGAAAAACATATTTTTGCTCCCCCTGAATACACCAGCTTATGCATCTCATCAGGCCATCAGAAAAACTGGTTCTTACTCCCCCTGAATTCATGCATGTCACTGCACACACTACTACTTCTTCATGGACAGGCTACAACATTATAAAGTAGCAGAAAAACACAAACATACTACTCCCCCTTTTTAGCCACAAAATATGCCAAACAAAAACTTCGTGCATTAAGAGCAATAGTAATGAACATCACAAAAATCCATAGTGCAGAATATCAGAGCATAACAGATCCATATATTAGTATCTAGCAATCCATAGTCTTGAAATAGCAGAAGCATTACATCACGTACCAACAGAAAAGGCAAATGTCCTCAACATTATGCTCCACATCATATAATCATCAGATACCGTACATCACATACTGCTACCGCACACAAAACACATCACAGATCACAACTCCTTAAGCAAACCACAAAGTAGCAGTTGAGAAGAGTAAATTCTCACATAACTGAGAAAAATAAGTTCTCATGCATCCAGGATGTTCCAACATATGGCAGGACATCATCAAGAGCAAACAAATAGAGCTTTGCACAACAGAATAGTAACCACTTACTGCATTATGCTACTTCCCCTCAAAATCAGAATCAGAGCAAAAATTAATTTTACTCCCTCCAAATACATTGACACATGCTTATCAGAATGATCATCAGAAAACAATTCTTACTCCCCTCAATTTTATCATCCATATCAGCACATAAGCATACAGCAACACAGATTCAATACTACACCACTCAGATTAGCAGATGTCTAAGCATCAGACACCACATCATATAGTAGAACACATCCAACTACTAAGAGAGCATGCATATGTTTCAACATCAGGTAGCACAATAGACATTAGCAGCAAAACATATCATGCCTACCAAATACTAAACTACTTCCCTTTTTAGTCAGAAGTTTAGACAAAATAGGGTCTTCATGCATTAATCAAAGAGTACAATAGTAGAGATATCCAGGAACATAGTGCACAGAGCTACTACAAACGAAGACAACACCATGGGATACATACCTCATCAGATATAAATCAGCAGTGGAGTCATCATCAAATAGCCTAAAACAGATCACACTTCATCAGCACAAAATTTTCAACATGATGACCAAGATATTTCACCATCTAGTAGCACATCAGATAGCACAGGTTCCTCCGGTATGGTATCAGAGCATTGACAACAAAGATGTTTCAACATATGATAGCACAACACATAGCGCATGTTAGCAAAGATGTTTTAACATGTTTATCCAGCGTGGTATCAGAGCGAATAGGAGCAATCACAAAATACGTCACATGTTAGCAAAGATGTTGCAACATATGGTAACACAGCTTCTAGCACAGGTTCTTTCAGCATGGTATCAAAGCACGTGGTCTTCCAATCAGGGCATGCAGCATCCATCTAACAGAAACTCCCCTTGTACACATGATCCCATCTTTGTGCAAAGGAAGCACGATGAAAGGAAACATTGCCACAGAGAGCAACAAGCACATTCTGAGGGATCTTTTTCCCACCAGACTTTTTCTTTGAGGCAGAGGGTGTGATGTCTGGTACATCCTCCTCAACATTATACTCAGAGTTACTTGAAGGTGCTTCCTTTCTGTTCAGACTTTATCTCTCCTTACTAGCAAGCACAATAACCTCATACATGTTCTTCAACCACTTCTTCATTAAGTGGCACAGTTTGATGCCTTTCTTTAGACTGAGAGACCCTTCTTCAACCTCAGTAGAATTCTCTTCATCAGACCCTGTTTATTCATCAGATGAGTCAGATGGGTCAACAGATGTCCCAACATCTTTCACCACAGCAGTTTCTTGAACAGGTTAATAGTAACATCAGCCTTAGGTTGGTCCACAGATGTGTCAACGTCTGTCACAACATCCTTTTCAGGAACAGTCTGTTTTGATTTATCAACAACAGAACCAATAGCATCTTTTGTCTGAGATACATCAGCAACAAGAACATCTATAATTGTGTTTGTGGAATCAACAACATTCACACCAGCAGAGATAATAATGTCAGGAACTAGTAATACTTCTCATAGCTTCTTTTTCCTTTAAAGTACAAAGGGAGAAATAAACTCCCATATACTGAAGAAAATAAATTCTCACACATCAGAGAAAAATAAATTCTCAAAAATCAGATCAGGATGTGTAGACAACATGGGTGACATCATAGCATAACATATCTCATGAGAGCATAAAGCTAGAGGTTTCAGAAGCAGATCTGAAACTGTCACATAATCACATTTAAGTATCACATATCCGAGCATTATCGCATCTGATCACAACACATCTGAACACGTATAGTACTTCTCAACAGAATGCACATCCACACAAACAATCATAGCATGACTAGTTCTTTTTTCAGTCATACTTTGAGCAATAACTTGGTCACGTGGAAGATCATCAAGATCAGTTTCTTTCACCACAGTCTAAACTTCAATGCTCCAAACCACCATCAAGTTTAAGACTCTCAGAACCATATTAGCATCAGTTTGGGGAATTGTAGAACAAGTTTCAACACCACGAACAGGTTGGTCCAAGATGTTTCAACATCTGATGTGACATCAAACTCAGGTTAGGTTTCTTTGGGGGACACAACCACAACTTTAGTGGGGAATAACAAAGTGACAGAATCAACAACTTTGAAAGATGACACATGAAAAAATTTCAAAAAAAATGTCATCAACAACCACAACATTCATACTAGACTGACCTATGGTTTTAAGGGATCTTGGTTTATCTAGAATTACAATTTCAGAGACAGATCTCACAGATGTTTCAACACTACCCACAACATTTGAACTGACAAAAACCTTTAACAGAGGTAACAACATTTAATTCAACATTAGGGGTGACAACTGAATCAATGAGATTATCAAAACAAGTTTGGTAGGTTTATTAACATCATCAACAAACATAGATAGACTTTTCTAGGACCTTTTGAGAGATAAGATTAACCTGAATAATGGATTTAGAAATAGGTTTCCTAGATGATGCACATTTTGTTGACCAAGCAAAATAGAAGTAGATTCAGATGGATTCAAAGTATTCACAGAACTTTTATGCATTCCCTTCTGACACGTGGTTGATCAAACTGTCCATTTCAATTCCTTGTTGATCTTACAGGAAACATGTCTCGAATAATGTTCTAACATTCAGTCAGACATTGTCTTCTTTTACTTGCATTGATCAACACATCTTCAAACATACTGTCTTCCACTTGATTCAAAGTGTTCTCCTTTCACTTAGACTTAGTGACACATACCAAGACATCTGAATATCACATTTGTGACATCTCTCAATAATGAAGACTCTTGGAAAGTCCTTCCAAAAAAATAATCTGTAGAGAAAACTAAATTCTCCCAGACTCAACCATTTAACCACTCGATAGATATGTGAATAACTGATATAGTTATTCAGCTTTACATGACTAGAATCAACCATGCCTTGTTAATAATTTCATAATGTCACAACATGTTGTCTGACATCATATTCTCATATGAGGCATAAGATCTCCACAAGCTTGTACAACACTCAAGACAATATATATGTACCAAGGCAATCCACAGATAAACACAAGACCCTACGTGTCATAGATAATCAGGGCTCCAACTGAAGATGAAAACTTGAGCACTAAATGAAAACATGTGAAAGACTTCATGCTTTCATGTTGAAAGGCAACACTAACTCCCTCAGTAGAGTTGATTCTGAGTCAGATATTCTCACTTCTTGAGAATACATCCAAGCATTCTGACCTCTTCACTTAACAAGGACACATCTGATCAATGTCCTAGCAGAACCACACTATGTATCATGACCTTTTGAATAGGCAGGATGTCATGCATACAAGGTGTAAAGTCACTCACAAAATCCAAAACATCTTAGTTTGCTTAAAAGCTTGACTAAGATCCTGATTATCAACCATTTTCTAGAGTGACTTGCAACAGAAGAAAATCAAAGACAATTATCAAACCTCAGTATTTGACAATATTCTTCTGCCCTTACATTCACTAGTAGTTGTTGATACTAGTGGAATAAATAGTCATGCATTGTTAGAGCATACTATTAAAATAAGATCAGAACCTCCACATTCTGATTCACATAGTCAGAAACACGTCTTCTGACCACACAACTTGAGCACTCCCATGCAAAGTCTCAAGCACCTTCCACAGAACACCATTAGTAAATATGATGTTACAACATCATTTGGGACATCAGCTTCTGATTTTGGAACCCAATTACATTGGTTCATAAATCATCATTCAAAATGACTCATTGTGCATAAACATTCTTCAAGAAGCTCCCAATAGAGTACCATCAATGCAGATCATCCAGGTTTTTCAAAACACCTGAATACCATGAAGAGAAATATACTCTCCGAACAATAAAGTTCAGACTACATAATTGCACAGCTCTTCAGACAAATATATCAGTTTTATGCATAACTTCAACAAAGGATATACAGATACTTAGCACCCATTAAAGTATTTATCATTTGCCAGATAGGATTACCTTCTCACACAAGGTAGGACATTAGATCTGACATCATTCTTCTGCACATATATGGCACCAACAGATAACATCCACTCATGACAGTTATTCTTACAAAAAAGTCATTCCAGATTAGGTCAGTTGTTTGACCTTGTACTCCACCCTGAGTAGAACCAGCTTCCTTGGCTGAAGGAGCATATGTTGGAGAAGATGTTTCAACATTAATTCTGACATCAATCTAAATCCCATCGGTTTCATCCTGAACTATGGTCTGAAGATACCATAGTAGTCCATAACTCTTGCAAGGGGACATAAGAGAATCAACCATCAGTAGTTGATCAACCTTCAATATCAAATCATCCACACATGCAGGGACGTGCATATTATACATCTCAAAATCTTCTTCTAATGTTCAAACCTCTCGTCTTACTTTGAGATGTTTGATGTCATTCTTCTGAACCTATAGAGGAGATTCCCTCTAACAGGTATCTGGAACATTTTGATCCAACACAATATCAGGTATCACAGATGGGACAGTACTTAGCACAACATCAGTCTTAGGTGCCAAAGATGTGCCAACATTCGACACAACATCATTTTCAGAGACAGATCCTTTGAGAGATTCATCAACAAACTCACTTGTGACCTCAGTGGAAGTATTAACCACATCATATGGATTTCCCTTGATTAACGTGCACCAGACAATGGAGAGAGGGATGCAACATATACTTCATTTCACTTCAACACAAACACTCATCTTGAAGGGAAGTAGAAACTTCGTCAATCTTAATTCAAGAGATATCTTTAACGCACAAGGTAAAGAATTAACTTCACCAAAAATACCAGAGAACCATAATCCTTTGGTCAAAAAAAATAAATCCTCCTTGTTTAATCATGCATTCATACAACTAGATATTATCACAAGAATATAACATGCATGGTTAAAACATCATATAGCACATCAACACTGCACACAACTTCAACTACCACTTACTTGGATCAGACATGAACTAACCCAAGAGGTCAACCATATGTTGATTGTGTCCCAACAAATTTATCTAAGACATGTTTCTAGCGTAGAAACCATCTCAGACACAGATGCCTCCTCTTCCAGGTCAGGAGAAGGTTCCAAACATATGTAACCAACACACACATTTGTTTAGCACCCAAGCATCTGCCATGCCCTACTGTCATCCAACAAGATTCTGCAGAATCTGCTCGTCAGATGTTCCGTCAGATGTTCCAACATCTGATAAGACATCAGTTCCCTTCTAACGGAACACACCAAGAAATCCTTTATCAAAGCCAATGGAGGTTAGCCTTTTAGAGTTGGAAGCAAAAATAAATTGCTCATAACTTCCTTCAGATTCCTTTTCAACAAACTCATACATGAATGCCTTTATGAGTGGACTTAAGATCACCCCCAAGTATCTTTGGCATCTCTAACAAGTTAATAAAAAAACTCTCCTCGAGCATCACCACACCAGGGCTTACATCATAGAACGGAGTGGTGCATCCTCAACAAACAAAACCACCAGGAGTTTTCCATCAGATATGTATGCAGCGGAATTCAAACCACAAAACTCCTCAACAAACTTCAGGCACACTACAATAACACATGTTTGAAAATAAATCAAACCATACAACAACTCATCACAAGATCTACACGCCTGAACAACAAAAGATAGGTCTAATACACACCCTATCATGAATAGTCCATCCTCCACTTCTAGGGACCATTCAATCAATGTGAACTTCTCCAAGTTCAAACAAATTTTCAGTATTCCTTACTTGCCCATAACCAGAAAGTATCTTCCCTAGGATCTCATCCAGAAAACAGAACAGGATGCCTGCTCTGATACCAATTGAAATTCTGGTATAGCAGAACCAGATGTTTTATAGAATGTCGAGACATCTGGTCTGACATGAATAACACGGCAAGGCATGTAACATTAAAACGGATACTGAGAAATAATGTTTTATCAGATGTTCCAACATTCAATTTAAAGAGAATGTCATACTTAATGTTGTAACATCTTACGAAACATAATAAAATCAACAAGTAAATAAACTGCACATGAAATTGTTAACCCAGTTCAGCCAACCTGCCTACTCTGGGGGATACCAATCCAGGAAGGAAATCCACTAATAGATCTAGTCACTAAGACCTCCAGCAAACCCTTTGAATTTACGTCTTACACTAAGACCTCCAGCAAACCCTCGGTTTACGTCTTACACTAAGACCTCCAGCAAATCCTAGGTTTACGCCTTATGACCTCGACACTACTCATGTAACTTCTGCCTAGGAACTCCTAGACATGAGATCCCATCTCACTTCCACTCACTCAACACAACCTGTGTTGTTTATAAAATGTTGAATAAAATGTGGCGACAATCACCGTGACATATTTTACTCTTGCTTAAAAGCTTTGAGTAAATCACACACAGTTAACTCCGTACTTCAAAGCTTAGGAGTAACCTTAAAACATTACAACTCAATAAAACACAGTCCTACTCAAGTATCAAATCAATACGTGAGAGGCTCACAAACACTATCTCCTTGCTTAAAAGCTTCGGAGATATTACAATACTCTACTCATTACCTAAAGGTTTCTGAGTGAGGACATAGTGACCATCTCACAACCCGAGTGGTTCACTTACACCAACTCTCCTAGAGAGTGGCTTAAAGACACGAAACCCTAAAGACTACATCTTTGATAAACAATGGTTTCGGTTTTTTAAAATCTTGGCCTTGAGTCTTCTTTATATAGACAGAGCTAGCACGCTCCTGATCTTCCAAGATAAGCTTCAGAACACAGCTGGTCTTTGAGTCACGTCCAGCTAAGCAAATCAGACCTTAATAAAAACTTTCCTAAAATAGTTGATCCTCTTTAGGAAATAAACAATGTGTTGAATCATTCCATTAAGTCTTGATAAGAACATATCTGCACTAATAACGTCTTGATCAGATCAAATCTTGATATACACGTTTGTAGAGTGGATTTCCATATATAGCAGATACGTGTAATAAATGCGCGAGATTTGGGCAATCTGACTGTCGTACCCAAACATGTTACAACATTTGGTCCAACATCTTTTGTACCTAACATGTTGAAACATTTGGTCCAACATCTTGCTTGTATATTTGTTTTAGCAAAATGAGGCCAACACACAAATATCCAACACTTTTTAAGTAGAGATCCAATTTGTTTTATGAATTATACTTTCTATTATTGTTTTTACCTCCAACTTTTTAAGCTTCCCTCTACTTTTATTGTTTTGGAAATTTCTAACTTATCTACTATTTTTAAAACTATCATTACTTTGTACAAATTATTTTTTAATTTAAACTTTTTCTTGGTCACTTTAGTTTGTCATTATCATTTTTTATACATTTAACACACATTTCAAGCTTTTTTATGTTGGTTAACATGCTTCAAAAACAACCTTTTTTATGATAATTGATTGATTCATGTCATAGTCATCTTAGACTTGATCTAACTACACTCTAAACCCACACCAAAGTTGTTTTTCCCAACACAAAAAATCTACTTTCATCATTACACTTAACCTACTAAAATCTAATACTACCTTCTAAGTCACTATCATCTTTTTTTATCAATAATCACATAAACCATTTTTTTATGTTAATCATACTTTCTATCATTATATTTTACCTCCAACTTTTTAAACTTCCCTCTACTTGTTTTACCGTAAAAAAAATGAAATTGTAGCCACTACGCAACTTGACAAAAAAAAATTGCATTTTTGGTCTTAGGGGAAGGAACCCCGGTAATATAGAGTTTGACAATAAGATAGCTAAAGTCTGACCAATAATTGTTCTTAAGAGAATTGAACTCGGAAACTTTGCATTTTATATGTCCATCACCCACTACAAATTAGAAACATAGTAGTTTTTATTGATGAAATGAAAGACATTATAGCAATTAAACATACATAAAAAAACATGACCATATATAGGAGGTGAGAAAATTGGATTTCTTCTCATCTGTTATTCAAAGAAACAAAAAACACATCAACTGTGACACTTTCTAGATGGAGATACTGTTGGGAATGCCTCTAAAAGTCATTCCTTCCTCACTAGAAGGATGAAGCAGAGTGTATGGCATCTTTACAGGCCCATACCGGTTTCTCAATGACTCGTCATTGTTCCTTTGAATAAGCTTTTCCTCAATTTCAGCCAACTTATTTCCAAACTTCTTGTAGGCCTCCACCACTTCTAAATCAGAAGTCCATAGACCACCTTCGACTCTCTGTCCGAGGTATATCTCATCAGAAACATGTGTTGACAATAACTCCATAACGGTCATGTTCATAATGGTTTCGGTCATTGGTGTGATTGTCCTCAAATAAGTCTTCTCGTAGTCCTTAGCAAGCTCCTCATACTCAGGGGATCCTTTCTCAGGCATAAATCTTCTGCTTTTAGTCGGTCGGTTAACGATGTATCCTCCGTATGGATATTGTCCAAAATTAACAGCTGCATGAAGTGCTGAAGCTATCCATATGAGGATGGTGCAAGCTTCAATCAACTCTGCACGAGTTCTCAACTTAAACCACCATGTAGCATCCTTCAAATCACCATGACCCACCTCTACAAGTTCTTTCCAAAATTGCCGGAGTTCAGAATCATATGTAATTTCTACATCTGACTTGTAGTAGAAATTCACATATTCTTCAACCCATGACTTAATAGCAGCCCATATCTCTAGTCCATCAGAAGCATAAGGATAATCCTCTATCAGAAGGCGAATTCCATGTGGAGAAGATGGATCCTCAACAGCCACTCCTCTAGATAACAAACAATGAAGATAATATTAACAAAACAAAAAACTAGAACCAAAATAACTTATTAATTAAACTAATATTAAAGACCATTTTACAACTGTCGTTCCCGTGGGGATTTGAATCCGTCTAATAGAGATATAAAAATTAGTTAGAAAAGTTAGCTAGAGTTTCTTAGTAGGTAGTTAATTTGTTAGTTGGTAGTGTTACTTTGTTCATTATCTACTAGTTCTAAGGTGACAAAGTAAAACTTACCACCAAACTAACACGGTAACACCTTATAGACATATAAATTTAAATTTTGAGATCAATGTCTTTCTAAAAATTGACTTGACCAAGATGTAATATTTTACAAGGTTAATTACCTTTTGATTAGATCATTAGGTAGTCCTTGTTCGGTGAAAACCCAATCCTTGTAAACATCAGCAGACAATTGCATTGAATAATTTCCCAACAAGTATTGTGACTCTATAATACCCTCTGCATTGATCAAGATATTTCGTGCATTGGCATTTATGTTCATTGTGTTACGATAGTGTGGAAGTAATAGTTTATAAATAGGATGAACCATGCTAAGATTCCTATTAGTTGCTATGATGAATGGCTCAACAGTAGCATGAGTGTTCAACCTGTCATACATGTAGAAATATATATATTCATGACATTACTCATAGATTGATCAAATATAGTATTTGTTTGATTGTATAAAAATGATTAATGAAATTCATACCAATGGCTAATAAGTTGGTGATAACACGAGTCATTTACAACAACGTAAGCCTTGGCAAGGAGCCAAATTGAAGCTTCAACACCTTCGGTTGCAGGGGAGTAAACATTACTAACAGGACCAAAACTATCACCATTAGGATTTGGTATACTTAGTTCAATGGCCAATGGCTTCAAAGTTCCATCATTTTGCAAATAGAGAATGGTCCTTGTAGCATAAGCCTTTCCACCAATTTCATTTATTTTCCTCAAATATGGAAAGATTGCATCGTGATGATCAAGTATGTAGAAATTATTGTTTTGGATAGCCTGTTAGACAAAATTAAATTTAGTCAGGTGAAAATTATTTTTACTTATAAAACTCATGTTCAGACCATCTCACACCTGATAAAATACATTTAATTCTTTCAAGTAATGTTGAAATAGGACACTGTTTACCTGTTCTACAGTGACCCCATCCATGTATGGCTCCAAGTGTTCTTTGGTTATTGTGGTGGTATTATCACCAAAGATATGGCTATCTACCTTGCTCTTTGGTGGAAATTCCTACATTAGATATAGCAAGCAATGAGGTTAATTCTCAATATATTTCTTTTGTGCATGCTTAACAATATTGAACAATTACGGTTAATTACTGGAATTTTTCTGATGACGTTTGGATTCACCCCAGCAATCATCTCCCTTGCGAATTCCTCATCAGTCATCCATGCAGAAGTATCCTCTATTCATAGTATGAAATTTTCAAAAGATCAATGAGCTCTCTTTATATGATTTTGTATACATTTAAATATGTTGCTAGGATTCATAGTTGTGACTAAACTTATGTTTGGTATCATAGTAGGTATTTCAGAATCATGGTAATCCACCGTGACGTTGCAGAAGCTACAAAGTGCAAAAACACGACGAGTCATCGCGATTCTAACATCCTCACCGTAATACCAAACATACACTAATATATACCTTGAATCACTTTCGGTAGTGGAAAGTTGGCCAGAAAAAGAGAGAGCACGTCTTGAAAGCTGTTAAACTCAGGTTGATCCTGTTGTAATGTAGCTAGTGATCTTAATTGAGGTGTTGCATGTTGAGATGCCAAATTGAGTCTGTTAATAAGAAAGTCCGATGATTTCACGTGACCAAGTAATTCATCTCTTGGAATGTAAACATAGCCACTCCGACTCTCACTTTTTGGATCTGTTCATATATAAACATTTTGATCAACAAAAAGACATGTTTAATCCAAATATAGCTGCATGCTTGTATAGCCTATAAATTTATTGATGCAAGGTACCATTAAACAACTGTTATTGGTCACTAGTTGATTGAAAAAGTGATTAAAACTTTAATATTTGAAATCAACAAAATTAATACGTATATATCATTAGAAAATTCAAGAAATAACATTATATAAACAAAACCGGAGTTCGAATTTCAAACAATTCACTTATTCCACTTATTCACCTTAAAAATAGAATTCTAACAACCTATCCGACACATTATTACTTCAATTAATAGAATTTCATATTTTAAATATATTATATATATATATATATATATATATATATATATATATATGGATCAAATTACACCGGTGTAACATTTGAGAAATGTTCTCAAATGTTACACCGCTCAATAATGCTTCAACAAATACAAATTTTACAAAATCGACCGTTGAATTGAAAATTTATATCATTTAGATTATCCAAGTTCAATTTTACAAAAATCTAAAATCGTTTGATATGTTATTGAGACCGATCAAGTTTACGCTTTATGTGTTTTTATTGAATACCGTTAAGCTTGATCAATCTCAATAACATATCAAATGATCTTAGATTTTTATAAAATTGAACATAAATGATCTATATGATATAAACTTTCAAACCAACGGTGGATTTTGTAAAATTTGTATTCGTTGGAGCGTTATTGAGCGGTGTAACATTACTCAAATGTTACACCGGTGTAATTTGATTCCTCCATATATATATATATATATATATATATATATATATATATATATATATATATTATTGGGTATTTTGAGTAATGGTGTTCTGGGCCGAGCATAGATGCTCGAGCACCAGGGGTGTCGAACAAACACGTCCCGAACTAGCCTACCATGAAGAGCCCGCGAGACTTGCTCGACTCTCCAACGGTCTGATACTCTTGTGTATCGTAACGGCCGTTAACCGAAATGATGAGCATTTACTGCACATCAAGGCTCCAAGCCGTTTTCCGGCAGCCACTTGATGGCCATTAATGTCATCAAGGGCCTTGTCCCTGCGCGGGGGGCTATATATATATATGTGACTCCACTTCATTCACAAGGTACGCATATTCTAGCTAAGAAAACCTTCACTCCACACTTAAACTGACTTGAGCGTCGGAGTGCCAGCAGGTACACAACCCCCCTCCGCTTCAACAGAGACTTCATAACTTCAAACGCCGGCGCGGTCGCACATTTCTGGTCAACACGATCAAATGGTAATTAGAGAATTTGTGGTGATTTTGATTTTAGTGAGTACTACTTTGCAATCTACTGCGTAATCTTAGAGTTGCCGTTTCAAGATTTGCCATGCTGAAGATGAGGATATTATGATAAAAAATTACAATCTATGGATCTTAAGCCTGGGACTGTTTGATTTAGATTTTCCAAAAAAAAAATCTATTTTTTAAAAAATAAAAATCATTTTTTTATGTTACTTGTGTTTGTTTCAGATTTTTTTAAAAACATTTTAGTAATAAATCATTTTTTTCTTTGAAATGAAAAGCTATTTTCAATAGCTTTCTTCAAAATTTATTTTTTTGAAAATCATTTTCTAAGAAAATAGATTTTTGTGATCGTAAACAAACGAAAAATAACTTTAGATTTTCTTCTAAATCTCTACAAAATAATCTCTAAACTTTTTTGAAAAAAACATTTTTTTAAAGTTTAAACAAATAGGCCCTTAATTTCACAAGAGCATATTGTTGAAGTGGTGATCTGTTTTCAGATTTTGCAGTAATGAAAAAAATTGTCAACAAGAAACAATGGTGGAAGAAAACTAAAAAATAAATAAAGACTCTAAAACATAACAAAAAAAGTTATACACAAAAATACAAAAACAAATTGGAAGTGAACAAGTTGCCCTTGGCATGTGGCCCACTTCCAATGGTGTATGCAAATCTCACTCTTACACGAAAACTTTTGTTCACTCAATATCGATGTAATATTTGAGTAATAGATAAATCAAGGGACTCCTTCAAAGAACTGTATATTCGAATTTCATCTTGTACGACTCAAATAGTAGTACTACATATTTGAAAAACCCATATGTGTAATGAAAACTTTAAATTCCTTTGTTTTCCTTCAAAAAATATATTTTTTAAATGATTTAAGTATTTTTAAATATTTCTATATAAAAAAGAAACCAAGATCATAAGGTTGGGACCGTAGAAGTTTGCTCACATACATCATTCATGTACAACTTTTTACAAATCTAACATAGATTGATTTATTATTGAGATCCATTAAGGTTTAAGTCTTCTGCATTTTTATGAATGTCGTTAATCTTGGATGGTCTCAATAACATATCAAATTAATAATTTTTTATTTGTGCATAAAATGTTGCATTAAAGATCTTTAATGATATAAACTTTCAGTGCAACGGTAAATTTGTAAAATTTAATATATAGTTAAAATTTTATTGTGCGGTACATATAAGCATACGTCCATATACACACATTAAAATATAAAAATCACAATAAAAATTGATATCATACGCAAGTGTTCGGAGCCAAACCTTGTTGAGTTGGTTTCCTTCCAGTCCTTCCTCTTCGAGGGTAAGGCAAGATGCTAGACCCCCCAAGCACTGGACGAGCCAAGGTAGCACTTTTATCTGGTTCACCCAAATCATTGTAGACATCATAATCATATATTCTATCCCATTCCATACGCTCTCCGGTTCCATCTCCTTTTAAAGTCTTCTTTTCTTCATGTATGTAGTATACTAATGTAGTTGGCAGTTGATGTGGAATGTATGTCTGTATAATTTTAATCGTTAAGGTGCGAAATTTTCAAAAAAGATAATTTATATTTAAAAATCTACATAGAAAATAGAAATGATACCACGTAGTTACATGTGATAAAGATTACTATATTCTTCGTTGAACACTTCATTATACATATTATGTGGATATTTACCTTGTTAGAAAAAAAGACACGGTCACTTTTGTACTTTTCGGTATTGTAAACCCATGAGTTGCAAATAAAGTGTAAGGGTCCATGATTGGGAACATCTTCAAGGGACAAGCTCACAAGGAAGAATTCATGTTCCATGAAATTCTCAACATAAAATGCTCCTGGAATTCCCACATCACGACTGTTCCATTCAAAATTAATACTGAAAGCAGATTGTTTGTCTTCCAATGTGGGAATGGAGGTAAGAAGACCTTCCAAAAAGGTTTCCTTTCCCACTTTTCCTCTTCCAGTATCTATAAAAAAATGTCAAAAGTTAGATTTTCAATTTAACTAATAATATTGTTCCATAAAAAAAAAATTAACTAATAATAATTCTCAAATAGTTAACCGTTAATTTTCAAACTTTAATTTTTATTTTTACAACTCAAATTTTTGCTTCAAAAAAAAAAAAAACTCAAATTTTGTTTTGGATCGTACTAACTAATATTCCCGGGTATTAGTTAAAGAAATAAAAAAAAAAAAGTTGTATATAAAAACACTTTTTTCAAAAAGATTTTATCATATTTATATTTAGTTTCTTGACTAATATGTATATTCACTTTTTTTGTTTGCCTACATATACTTTATCGTCCATATATATGTGGCATGAGTTATATCAAGGTGAAATAATTTCAATATTTTAGTGATAATTGATATTTAACTATAAGTCGGTTGGTATTTAAATTATTTTAGTTACATTTTTATCATTATTTCTGAAATCAAATAACTAAATCAATTTTAAAATAGTGGCATAAATTTTCTACGACTTTCATTATTTTTATCGAGAAAATATATCCGTCTACACGATAGTATATATAATATATGTTTGGTATCACGGTGAATATGTGAGAATCACAGCGATCCACAATTATTTTGCAGAATCTAAACTATGTGTAGCTTTTACAAAATTACGGTGCATCACTGTGATTCTGACATATCGACCATAATACCAAATAGTATAGACATAGTTAGATGAAGAAGTTATATATTACCATAAGCTTCCGTAGCACTAATCAACTTGAAAGCCACAGAATTGTCCAAGAAGGAAGGAGGAACGGTATCACCTTCATTGTCAGTGGCATCACCAACAACATTGTAGTTCAATGCATTCTTGTGCATCAAAACCACAGTTCCTTTCAATGAAGTCATATCTTAGATGGTTATAATATATATTACACTATAGTGTATTAGTGTTGGAAAATGAAACAAAAGATCGTGTCTTTTAACCATGGGGGATGGTTACTATTTATAGTAGTTTGGTGGGATCACAATTCACAAGGTTATTTCAGATCTAGAAAATAATATATTTTTCATTGATCATAAATTAACTATTACATGCATGGTGACATTTAGCATGGACAAGCATGGCGGTGCCACATACATTTTACGGGGTGCAGCTACACCATCCGAGTCTTAATAATGTGTACCAATGTGGCAATGTCCAATACTACTAATAGAACACTGTTATTTAGTAAGAAAAATTTAAACACAGAAGAAAATATTTCATAAAAATAGAGAATTTGACAAATTATAAATTTGCTAACCATATATGGGAGAGAGCGTGTTTGTAATTTGTAAATGTTAAATTTTTACATATAAGATTATCTTCTCGTTCTTGCAAAAGAATTTCTTACAAAATAGTATTTTTCATGTTGTTTTTAGTAGTAATTTAGGTAGTTTTAATAACAGTTGAAGCCCAAAAGTAAGCAAATATATGGAAAAGTGACGTTACTTGACCCAAAAGCAAGAAAAGAGGAAAAAGCAGCAAAAAGGGCAAAAATGTAATAAAGCAGCGCAACCATTGTACCCACGATGAATCTCAGCGTGGCGCGATGAGAAGACGGTTAAAATTGAAGAAAATCTGCAACAAATCTATTTCATCGTACCACGATGGCTTGTCATCGTGGCACGATGATGACTTGCAAAGCACGCAGAAAATCTTGAAGAAATCTTCCATCGTACCACGATATGATCCATTGTGGCCATGATGAGGCGAAAATACATTTCATCATGACCACGATAGGTGCGATGGACGCACAGAAAAAGCTCAAACCCAACTGAAAAACTATAAATAGAGCATCCTTCCTTCACTATTATTCATCCCAAGAAATTCCAAAATATTCAAGAGTTAGGAGAACACTAAGGAGAAGGCAAGGAGGCCAAGGAACTCCAAGGCTAACAAGGTTCTTTTCTTTCTATCTTTGTAATTTATTTTTCCTAGGTTAGGTGTAGTCGAGGAACTCCCTTACAAATGTTTGGTTTTGTATTTTGTACAATTTGGGTATAAATTCAATTGCTTTCTGATTGCAAACTCTTTTATTGTCCGGTTTTATATTTATTTTAATATTGATCACATTAGAATAAAATCTAAGGACCTAGTGGATATCGCATAGGAAACGAAGCTAGTAATCCCGAACGAAGGACGGTATGCTAGGGCCAATATGATACCATTAAATTCAGTATCTGAGGTCTTAGTATAGGATTAGAAACGCACGATAATTTCTACCTGACAGAGTTATAACTAGTTAGAGGCACACGTGACGGCTTATGACACATGGAGCTACTAAGGTAATGATACCAACGGTTTTAACAAAAAAGTGGAACCTGGGGTGATGAAACTTAAATAGAGTAAGGGTAACCACTAACTAGGCTCTGTATAGATTGTAATAGAAATAGGTAATGATATTGCTTTTAACCTATTTTCAACAGTCTAATTCCTGATAGAGGGAAAGTAGGGAATAACCACCAAGTAGGAGTAAGGGAGGGATCCGACCACACTTAACCACCTCGTGTGGTCACACACACAATATTTACTTTTTCTGTCATTTAATTTCAATCTTTACTTTCCTGTCATTTACTATTACCCGCAATACATTTCAAACAAACAAAGCGAATGCAACTATCGATATTTCTAAGCGAAACTAGTAACTTTGGCACAATCCTTGTGGAGAACGAAAACTTATCACTTTATTATTTGGTAGCAATTTTGTGCACTTGCAGAACCACCGTCACATGCATACTATAATATCATGGATAAGAAACCCTTATTATATATATGTTATTTTTTGCTTTATGTTGTGTTCTTACAGACCTATGATAGTATTCTCTTTTGTGCTATCATAACTCTATTTATTATTTTTAAAATAATAATAATAATAATAATAATAATAATAATAATAATAATAATAATAATAATAATAATAATAAACCCATTTAGGTTGGTGCATTGGTATTGGCTTGGGACCTGGGAGTGTGCTCCTCTTGAGGTTGAGATTCGATTCTCTCTGGCGCAAATTTGGGTGGGCTAATTTTGCTTCTTCAAAAAAAAAAATAATAATAATAATATAGTGGTTATTATACAATTAGAATTAGAATTAATATTTGAGTAATCAGTCAATTTAGTCCCTAAACTATTACTCTCTCACCAACTTAGTCCCTAAACTATTAAAACCAACTAAAAGGTCCCTAAACTATATTCACATCCTTCAATTTAGTCCCTAAACTATTAAAACCAACTAAAAGGTCCTTAAACTATATTCACATCCTTCAATTTAGTCCCTCGGTTAACTTTTCCGTTAAGTGACTCTTAGTAGTCCCTAAACTATAAAAAAAATACTTCAATTTAGTCCCTAAACTATCTTAAAAAACAATAAAATAGTAACAACACTGCTAAATCATTACTGCTAAATCAAATTACTGCTAAAACAAATAGTCTCTAAACCATACTGTTAAATCAAATTCATTTTTAACATAATTCATTACTGCTAAAACAAATAGTAACAACACAAATTCGTTCACAACCTAGTAACAACACAAATTCATTACTACTAAACCAAATGAAACATTACTGCTAAATCAACAAAAACCAAAAAACAAACTTAACCATAATTTAAACCATAAACCATAATCTTCATTACATAAATCAACTAAACCATAATCCATCAAATTCATTACATAAGTCAACAAATCCATTATCCATCAAAACAACTAACTAAATCACAATCCATAGTTAACTAAACAACAATATTAATCATAAACCATAATTTCATTACTAGAAAACTAGCATGCATCATTACAAAAAACCAAATATTATAAGCAACAATCAAACAAAAGCACTAAGTAGAAGGTCTTTCATTGCGTGATCCTTGGCTTAATCCTGGAGTTGGCATGAATCTCATCGATGTTTTCTCCCTTGTGTTGTTGTATGCTTTCATTGGATCTACAAGTTTCGGACTAACTACGATATTTTTGACAGCAACTACTGGTTTAAAAACTGGCGGCCCTTCTTGTTGTGGTATAGTGCTCATTTTCACCGTCAAACCTGGATTCTAGGATAATAACTCATGGCAATAGTCCCATAGCTTAGCATACTGATCAATTTCAGATCCCTCGACATTTTGTTTTGCTTGTTTAAGTGATCTATAAATCATACTATCCTCCAAATGTATATTATAATCCTCTTTCATCAAGTAATAAGCCTCACTATGGCTAAGAGACGGCTGTTGTCTCAATCTCAATTCCAACTTCTCAATAACCCACTTTAATACTTAAACAAATTAGGACCACAAAGCAAAATAAACAATAATATAGATGGTAATAATATAAGAGATACAAAAGCTTCAAAATAGCAGCAACATGAATAAGCCAAAAATGAAGCAACAACAACATGGTTCACGCTAAAACAAATTTGGTTCAAGCTAAAACAACATGGTTCATTGCACTAAAAAACACAAATTTTATTCCTGAAAATTAACAAGTGAAAATAAACCCTTACAAATTTATAAAAGTTAAAACGAAAAACAGTGAAAAACGTACCTTAAAACAACGACGACAACCGGAATTGGAGCGTATAGGTGGCGCTAGGGTTTTCAGATTGAGATGATTTGAGAGAGTTGATCAAGAAGAGAGATATAAGCGTAAAAGTAGCTTTTGGATTTTAGGGTTTTAAAGAACAGTTAACGGAAAATATAACGGAACGACAACCGGAATTGGAGCGTATAGGTGGCGCTAGGGTTTTCAGATTGAGATGATTTGAGAGAGTTGAT
The DNA here is from genome assembly GCF_020283565.1 of Trifolium pratense. NCBI lineage: Eukaryota > Viridiplantae > Streptophyta > Magnoliopsida > Fabales > Fabaceae > Trifolium > Trifolium pratense. Next base: position 44,797,185 of record NC_060063.1, on the reverse strand, counting down.
CAAGAAGAGAGATATAAGCGTAAAAGTAGCTTTTGGATTTTAGGGTTTTAAAGAACAGTTAACGGAAAATATAACGGAGGACTAAATTGATGGATGGAAAATAGTTTAGGGACTAAATTGAAGGATGTGAATATAGTTTAGGGACCTTTTAGTTTGTTTTAATAGTTTAGGGACTAAGTTGGTGAGAGAGTGATAGTTTAGGGACTAAATTGAATGATTACTCTTAATATTTTGTGTCAAAATAATTGGTCCCAAGTCTTGAAAGTTGTTTGTTAAAAGTAATTAATTCATTAAACTAGCAAATCATTGATGTTTAATATGGAAAATATATTGCAAATATATACATAACTTTACTTATAAATTGTATGATATTTGTATGCTGTGCTTGCTTTAAAATTTTAATAACACTCAATTTTTCTTTGACAAATTTCAACCCGATTGAATCAAAACCAAACCAATATACTTTTTATTGATTTGATTTTGTGCAAAGTCTTCTTGATAAAGGTTGTCAAGTGGCATGTGTTGTGGCAAGTATAAGCTGAGTGAAGTTTAATATTGTTTGAGAAGGGGGAGGTTGAGTACTTTATAAGTGAGATAACTCATAATTAAACCTAATGTTTTAAAGTTTTGGGTTAAGATATTATGTCCAATTCACTCGTATAATTGCTCTAAGCTAGATAATCCTTTGAGTTTCCCTTCTGACCCAACTGTTCATCCCCCAAGTTAGGGTCGTGGCTCCAACACTATTGCCCATCATGGACAAGTTCACTTTTTACCATTAGATTAAATAGGAGTAGTGATTTTATTATGGTTTACCTACACTATTTTCAACCTCTATAACTATGAGACAGTTTCAATGGCTATGAGACCTTCAATTGCTTTTATTCCATAATTCCAGACTATAACAAAATCACTTAACAGGCATTTTGGTAATTTTCTTCCAATCTCCCCCTCTTCAATATTACTAAAACAAATAAAACACACTCCAATCTATAATTTCCTTAGTCGGGCTGAAGATCAAGATTGAAGAATGAAGACAATGAGGAAAAAAAATGTGGATAGAAAATAATAAAATCAATGCTCTTATTTTTTATTTTTTTTTAGGTTACAAAAAGAGAGCAGAGCCCACAATGCTCTTATTTAATCTAATGGTAAAAAGTGAACTGAAGCATGGTGGACAAATTTAACACTTCAGACTTGTCCATGTTAAATGCGACCTACATGCATGTGTCATAATAAAGGAAAATTCTATGGTACATTCCTTAGTTGGAATGTTTTGGTACATTCCAAAACTGGCCAATGAGGATGCAGTGTTGACCAACTTTGAATGATATGATACAACCTTTATGTATGGTACTTACCATGGAACTTACCATCTTTTAATATTTCAATTAAGTCCCTTACATATTAAAACTTACACAATTACCCCAATATTTATATTTTGTTAATTTTAATTATGAATGTAAAATCAATTAAAACTAAAATTAAATAATAAAACAAAAACATGACAAATTAACTTTTGAATTTTTTTCAATCAAACATCGTTTTCCTTCTTCTGAGGTTGTGTTCATTACCAGCAAATACACAACATCATCATCTTCTGAGTTTGAGTTTGTGTTCATCACCAACAAAGTGTAAACATCAACATTAACCTCCAATACGCTCGCCATTGTTGGACGAACTTGCTAGCTCATCGTTTTCGTCTTCTGAGTTTGAAAGAAACTCCATTCGACGGCGAGTTTGTGGAAGAAGTTTGCGTGTGCGTTTGCATAAGGTAAATACGAAACAGAAATAGTTTGCGTGTGCATAAGAATTAATTTGATTTCAATTTGGGAATTAGGGTTTATGCAGAAAATCAGTTTGATTTCGTTTGGGAGTTAGGGTTCATGCTGAAATTGAATTGCAGTTTTATTTGTAATTAGTTATTAAGAATTAGTTTGATTTTCAATTTGGGAATTAGATTTAATTTGTTTTCTGTATAAAATTAGTCGTGTGTATAAATTTGATTTTCAGTTGTGTTAGTTACCTTTCATTTTGTTTATGAATTTTGGAGGTATTGTTTTTTATGGTGACAATTGTTGTGTTTCAGGTTCACAACAATGGTAAAAATTGATGAGTCTCTAGATGTTGATTCGAATGAAGTTAGTTCAACCGATAGTCATACATCTGATGATGAGGATTCCAGCTATTCGGTGTCCGGTGGGCATGATAGGTCAGATGATGGCGATGATACTGGTGACCACCATGATGATGATGATGATGATGATGATGGTGATGATGATGATGATGATGATGATGATGACCATGATTTTGGTGATGAAGCATCTATAGGTGAAAGAGCGGTACGTATTAATTCTATGACTGCTGATGAAATTCGTGGTATGGAATTTGGTAGTGTTGACGAAGCTTATGAATTTTATTATCAATACGGTAAATGTAAAGGTTTTTCCGTTAGGAAAAGTGATGATAAGAAAAAAATAGGGCCTGATGGTAGTAAAATAATAACAAACAAGCTTTTTGTATGCAGTAGACAAGGTTTACGAGATAAGAGACACATATCTAGGTTAGATAGGAAAAGAGAGCATAGACGTTTGACACGTACGAAATGCACGGCTAGGTTTCGTGTGACATACAAAGCCGATAAGGGTAGATTTGTAGTGTCTGTGTTTGAAGAGACTCATAACCATGAATTAACATCAGCTAGGTTTGTGCACTTACACCCGGTTTATCGTAAAATTAGCGAAGCAGATAGAGCTCAGGTTGATGGTATGCAGTCACGTGGAATTAGAACTTGTCATATTATGGGGTACATGGTTGCTCAGAAGGGTGGATATGGTGGTGTTGGGTTTACGAAGAAAGATCTTTATAATTATTTTGATAAAAAAATGCGTGATATTGTTAAAGATGGTGATGTTGCCGCATCGCTACATTATCTTAATGCAAAGTCAGCTACTGATCCCATGCTCTATGCTGAATATGCTGCTGACACTAGCAATGGACGGATGAAGTCTCTTTTTTGGGCTGATGGGACCAGTAGATCTGACTACTTCTGTTTTGGAGATGTGGTTGCATTTGACACAACATACAAGAGGAACAAATACAACCTCCCGCTGGTTATATTTTCAGGTTGTAACCACCATTCCCAAACAATAATTTTTGGCGCTGCGTTGGTATCAGATGAAACCACGGAGACGTATAAGTGGGTGTTGAATTGTTTTTTGGAGTGTATGGAAAATAAACGCCCAAAAGCTGTGGTGACAGATGGAGATGGGGCTATGAGGGAGGCTATAAAAGAGGTTTTCCCCGATGCGACCCATCGGTTATGTGCCTGGCATTTGAATAAGAATGCAGGTGAGAATGTGAAGAATTCAGGTTTTTTGAAGGGATTTAAAAAAGCCATGTTCTCAAATTTTTCAAAGGATGATTTTGAAGAGTATTGGTCAGAGATGATTAAAGAAAATGGAGTTGAAGGACATCCTTGGGTTATCAAAACCTACGAGAACAAGTTACTATGGGCAACTGCATACCTGCGGGATAAGTTTTTTGGACGTATAAGAACTACGTCTCAATGTGAAGCAATCAATGCAATAATAAAGAGTTATGTCAGAAAGAAAGGATGCATCTTTGAATTTATGCAAAATTTTGAGCAGGCTCTAAGAGGCTACAGAAACAATGAACTTGTTGAAGATTTTAAGTCAAAGTTTTCAGAACCTGTGTTGACAACTCAACTACGTTTGATTGAGAGCAATGCCGCTAAAATCTATACAGCGGAGATTTTCAAAGAAGTGAAAGAAGAAATTATGAAGGCCGGTGAATTGATTGTTAAGCATAAAAAGGAAATTGGAGATACTAAGTTTTATACTTTGACTAAATATTGTCGGGATGTGTATGAAAGAACAGTTGTTTACGATGGTGATACATTCCAATGTTCGTGCCGGTTGTTTGATTCTCGTGGACTTCCTTGTTCTCATATTTTTCACGTGATGAAGGAAGAACATGTTGATCACATTCCTAGCACTTTGGTATTGTCGCGATGGACCAAGGATGCTAAAATTGATTATTTGAACATGGTGGATGTTAATGATCCAGTTGATTCCGATGTGATTGAGCTTGCCCGTTTTGGTGCATATTGTTCTGTTCTGACATCATTTTGCAAAGAAGCTTCTAAAAAGAGTGGTGTGTATGGTGACATTATGGATGACCTCATGAATTTAAAAAAAAAATATTGCAGTGTTGAGGATCCTATTGGAACACAAAAGTCAGTTGTTGGTGATCCTATCCCGGTTCAGAGTAAAGGTGCTCCAAAAAAAAAAAAGAATGACGCAAAAGCTCTCAGGCATTGTACTCATTGCAAGAGTACAACTCATAATGCGAGGACTTGTTCGGTAATTTTAATAATTCTTGATTGTTTATCTTTCGACTCATATAATATGTTTTATTAATTATATTGTTTTATATTTGTAGTAAAATTTCTTTTTTATTGTTATAAACAGGACAAAAAGAGAAAAAAAAGTTGCAACGCTGAAAGTAGTGTGCAAGACATAAATTCAGAGCTACCGGTTGACGTTGGTGAAAGTAGTGTGCGACAGAAAAAGAAGAAATGTGCAGAGCAACCGAAAGACCTTTGCGAAAGTAGAGTGGCACCAAAAAAGAAGAAATGTTCAGAGCTACCGAAAGATCGTTGTGAAAGTATTGTGCAAAAGAAAAATAAATGTTCGGTGCAACTGAAAGAGCGTGGCGCTAATGTGTCAACACCAACACATATTGATGTTACTAGTGCGACCGGGCAATTCACTCCGATGTATGGATTTCAACATATGATTCCTATGTTACATCCGGTTATGCAACAGATGCACGTACCATCTGGACAACATGTTCCACCTGCACAACATGTAACTTCTGTACCACATGTACCACCTATATACCAAATGTATGGAATGAATGTTGGTGCAAATTCAACTTCGTGTTATGGTCTGTTACAACAGGTGATGAAATCTGCTGATGGACAACAATGAGTTTTTCTTTATTTGGGCTGTAATGTTTATGATATTTTGAAACTAAGTTTATTTTTTAAATGTACATTTACATTGAGATTTGGAATGAATTGAACCATAAATTATTGTTTTTAAGGTACTGTTAAATTATGATTGATTTTTGGTACTTAATGTTTGTTAACACTATTACTGAAAACATATGCTAAAGGAGAAAAAAAAAAAAAAAAAAAAGGAGCAAGGAATATGTTTAAGCAGGCCATGTAAGTATTTGTGTTATTTATATTTTGATGCGCGAAAGAATAACGAATTAATTGATTTGGTGCAGTGGTTAGGGCGTTTATCTTGGAAAGACTTGGCAGGAGTTCGAATCCTGTTGGGGTCTTTTTTTACATTATTATTTCCAATTTTATGTTTTAATTATTTCATTTTGTATGATTTGTAAAGTTGTAGTTAATTTGATATTTAAAATTAATTTATTTTAATAGACATATTTTGGGGGGTAATTATTATTTAAATGAGTAATTAATTATTATTCAAAATTTAACTCGTACTAAACTTCGGTTTAAAGTAGGAACCGACATCGTAAACTTCATTTTGAATTATTTCCAACATATATCGGTGACTTTTAAATTTGAAACGAGTAATGGCCTTATCTATTGATCCAACATATATCGGTGACTTTTAAATTTCAAACGAGAAATTACTTTAAATTTTAAAAAAAATTGTTCGTAGTAACTTTAAATTTCAATTAAGAACCGATAACCCTAATAGTAGACTTAGATGTATGATCCCGGTTCCGATTAACGAATAATGGCCTTATCTATTGTTCCAACATATATCGGTGACTTTTAAATTTCAAACGAGTAATTACTTTAAATTTAAAAATTTGTTCGTATTATATTTCAATTAAGAACCGATAACCCTAATAGTAGACTTAAATGTATGATCCCGGTTCCGATTAACGAATAATGGCCTTATCTATTGATCCAACATATATCGGTGACTTTTAAATTTCAAACGAGTAATTACTTTAAATTTAAAAATTTGTTCGTATTATATTTCAATTAAGAACCGATAACCCTAATAGTAGACTTAGATGTATGATCCCGGTTCCGATTAACGAATAATGGCCTTATCTATTGATCCAACATATATCGGTGACTTTTAAATTTCAAACGAGTAATTACTTTAAATTTTAAAAAAATTTGTTCGTATTATATTTCAATTAAGAACCGATAACCCTAATAGTAGACTTATATGTATGATCCCGATTCCGATTAACGAATAATGGCCTTATCTATTGATCCAACATATATCGGTGACTTTTAAATTTCAAACGAGTAATTACTTTAAATTTTAAAAAAATTTGTTTGTAGTAAGTTTAAATTTCAATTAAGAACCGATAACCCTAATAGTAGACTTAGATGTATGATCCCGGTTCCGATTAACGAATAATGGCCTTATCTATTGATCCAACATATATCGGTGACTTTTAAATTTCAAACGAGTAATTACTTTAAATTTAAAAATTTGTTCGTATTATATTTCAATTAAGAACCGATAACCCTAATAGTAGACTTAGATGTATGATCCCGGTTCCGATTAACGAATAATGGCCTTATCTATTGATCCAACATATATCGGTGACTTTTAAATTTCAAACGAGTAATTACTTTAAATTTTAAAAAAATTTGTTCGTATTATATTTCAATTAAGAACCGATAACCCTAATAGTAGACTTATATGTATGATCCCGATTCCGATTAACGAATAATGGCCTTATCTATTGATCCAACATATATCGGTGACTTTTAAATTTCAAACGAGTAATTACTTTAAATTTTAAAAAAATTTGTTTGTAGTAAGTTTAAATTTCAATTAAGAACCGATAACCCTAATAGTAGACTTAGATGTATGATCCCGGTTCCGATTAACGAATAATGGCCTTATCTATTGATCCAACATATATCGGTGACTTTTAAATTTCAAACGAGTAATTACTTTAAATTTAAAAATTTGTTCGTATTATATTTCAATTAAGAACCGATAACCCTAATAGTAGACTTAGATGTATGATCCCGGTTCCGATTAACGAATAATGGCCTTATCTATTGATCCAACATATATCGGTGACTTTTAAATTTCAAACGAGTAATTACTTTAAATTTAAAAATTTGTTCGTATTATATTTCAATTAAGAACCGATAACCCTAATAGTAGACTTAGATGTATGATCCCGGTTCCGATTAACGAATAATGGCCTTATCTATTGATCCAACATATATCGGTGACTTTTAAATTTCAAACGAGTAATTACTTTAAATTTTAAAAAAATTTGTTCGTAGTAAACTCCGGTTGAAATGTAGAACCGATAACCCTAATTGGGCCATGTTTCTATTTGTACCCCCTGTAATAGGCCCAGTTTAGAAGCACATCAAATATTTGTATTTCCCACAAATACACACGCACGTGGCGACGAAAGGTCACACCTTTCGCCACTTTACTTTTTCACTCTTCCCCTTCCACACAACGTTTCACTCCATTAACTTGCACTCTCACTCTGCTTCAAAATTCCTTCCCTATCGTCCAAAGCGTACCGCTGATTTCAAAGCTTGGTTTTTGAAAACCACCAATGGCGTCCTCGTCGCAAAACAGGTAACCCCTTTTCAACTTACATTGACGTTGTCGTTGCGTGTTTTTTTTCTTTCGTTTCGTTAAACTTCGCGGGTAATAGTTTTTAATCAAACTTCAGAGAGATCGAAGTGTCCTGTGATGCATGCACTTGTTGTTGTTAAACATGTTCTAGGGTTTCAAGTAGTGTTTTTTGTTTTACGGAAGAATGAAAATTAATTTTTACCCAAAATTTGTTTTTTTTTTTTGTTGTTTAATGGATGAATAAGTTATTGATGTGCTATCTGTTGATGGCGATTTGATTTGATTTTTTTTATTAGGCTTTTTTTCTTTTTTATTTTTTACAACGATGAATGAAAAAAGTTATTCTTTATATTATTAATTTTGAAAAAAAAAAATTGTTGTTTGATGTATGAACAAGTTAATGACATCTCTGTTAATGGTGTTTTGATATAATTTTTTCCTTTATTAGGTTGATGTTGTTTTCGTAACCTCGCATCTGGAAAAAACAATGCTTAGATTCAAAAGAAATTTATGTTTATTGTGTTCTATGTACATGTGTTATGACAAAAGTTTCTATTTTTGGTTAAAACATGATGTTTAACATGTTTTTTTTATGCTGAAATTAGGATGAACAGAGTCAAAATTGAACCAGAGAATCTTATTTACTTAAGTTCTGACGATGAGGGTCCAATAGTTAAGGGAAGGAGGAATGGAAGGATGCAGAGCAAGGGTGAGGCATCACAGGGCATGAATGGAAGGATGCAGGGCAGTAGTCCTCCAGTACAGGGCATGAATGGAAGGATGCAGGGCAGTAGTCCTCCAGTACAGGGGAGGAATGGAAGGATGCAGAGCAATCGTACTCCAGTACAGGGCAGGAATGATTCGGTGCGGGGCAAGAGTGCTGCAGCAGAGGCCAATGCTCATAATTGCGAATGGGTAACTCCGGTTTCTCGAGCAATTCAGAACTTGAAGAAAAAACAAACATTGGTGAGTGTTGGTGATTTCATTAGTTTTAATTCTATTTCACTTAAGTTTATTAATTCATTGCTGACTTACTTTTGTTTTTCAAATATTTGTCCAGCATCTTCCAGCTTGGGTTGTGCAGGATCGTCTACAAGGATTGTCTGGGATTAGGCTGCGATCTCATACCAACCGCCGTATCTATAACTGCACTATTTTGAATCCGGGACGAGGCCCGTTTCAAAGATACATTGGTAGTGGCTGGTATGATTATCTGGACGATCACAAGCCTAAAGTTGGTGACCTGCTGCATTTTTCTGTTAAAAAATCCCCTCCTGAGTTCATGACTGTTGAATTATTCCGCAAAGATCCCACCAGTTGAATTGATTGTTAAGCTTTATGGATGTATCATGTGTAGTATTTAGTGACTGTTTAAGTTCTATTAGTTTAATGAATTAACAAATTCCTGAATGGTTGTATTATTTTATGTTTTCGTATTTTATGTTTAAGTGTATCAATCTCTACTCTTAGTAGTAGCCGGACAACATTTTGGATCATTGCAATGAAATGTTTGTGTTTAATTTAGTATATTTTGGATCATTGCTTACAAAAATATAAGGTTTAGGAATAGTAGGTTTTTGATTGTTGCTTAAATAGCATTTTGTATCAAAATGTGTTAATGTTTTGCCAAAATGTTGCAGTTTTTAGATCATGAGTGACTCTGTAGGAAGCACCGACACCTCTTTGTTTAGACGTGTCGCGGTGTTCGGCACGTGTCTGTGTCCGACACTTCTATTTTCGCTTGTCCCACAATTGTCAGATAGCTCATATCGACGTCGGAAAAAATTCAATTTTTCCTTTAGTTTGACATTCATGTAAGACTCTCATACTTGCTCAAATTAAATTTACATTAATATATTTTGATTCTCAATTATATGGTTTCATAACTACAAAAAAAAACTATGTAGCGATGTTGGTTAAAAAAAAAAAAAAACTATGTAGCGGTGTCGGTGTCTTATATTTTTTACGTTATCAGTGTCTGTATCGTATCGCAGTGCCCGTGTTGGAGTCCATGCTTCATATGTTGTTAATTATGTTACTGTACTCATTAAACTCAATAAATAGGTATCCTTTTTCAAATTGAGTCAGTTTTGGAAGTTGGAACAGCCTATAACCATGCTAAACCCATTTGTCACGCTAAACCTATGTCTTATGCCTATATTTACTCCCCTATGTGATGGAAATGTTTTCCATACGTTCACTCCATAACCCCACATGTTTTAAAAGGAAAATCGTTGATTTAACAAAACAATTATATTGAGCAAAATTTAAAAATTATTCTTCATACCTTAAAAGTTTAAACATTACAACGAAATATAAATTAGATTAATTAGGCAAACATGTTAAAGTATACATAGATCAAAATCCAGGAAAAGATCAACAAGTTCTTAAACATTTTGGATGTCTTCCTTTCATTCTGTAGTTTCATCTTCATCTTCTCTCCCTTTTGGTATTGAATTTCTTTTACAATGGTAACCACGTCTCTGAACAACTCTGAGCATCTGCAACCACAAATTTTTGTTCCACAATTTGTATCTGAATCGTTATAACCCAGAACATTTCTGAGTTCAGGCTCGCTTGGTCGAACAGTTGGACGAACATAGGGAGGGTGTCCTTCAATTAGGTCATCCCAATCGAAAAGGTTACAACTCCCAGCTTTCTATGAACAACACCAACAGACAACATTGAACGAATTTTCAATTGTCAGGAAACAGAGCAACTATAAATCAATCGAAACAGAATGACAAGCAATTAATTAAAAAATTAAAAAAGTAAGTTCTACAAAATCGTATGGAACGAAACCTACCCCATGAGTTGCACACTTCCAAAACCTCCTTTTAGGATTTTCGGTTGTATTGGATACGTACATCCTCATTGGTTTTTTGCAACCACATTCTGGGATTTGGACTGCCATGGAGTTTGCAACAGAAGAGGAAGACATTGTTGAATTAGTAACACAAACGATTTATTTGTTGAAGGTGATTCTGTAAACTAGGTGAGAAAATTTGGGAATTTAGGGTTTTGGGAAGAGAAGAAATGGGTCTTTCGAATTACATTAGTAGATTATATATTTTTGGTTTAGATGGGGGAGCATAATTAAAGGATGCAGAGCAAGTCTAAATAGAGAAAACGTATCGACAGTACGATCAACATCAATGGTTCAGATTTATTAGGCTAAGCTATATCACGTCCGTCCAATATGGACCAAGGGCTGTGATTAAAATTCTTTCCCCAAATATGACTAACATCAGTGCAGCATATCTTGCTGGTTTATTATAACCTTTTTTTTTTTTTTACAAAAATTATAATTATTTTAAAATAAAAAATTTGTTCGTAGTATAAAATTTGTTCGTAGGACTAATGGCCTTATCTATTGATCCAACATATATCGGTGACTTTTAAATTTCAAACGAGTAATTACTTTAAATTTTAAAAAAATTTGTTTGTAGTAAGTTTAAATTTCAATTAAGAACCGATAACCCTAATAGTGGACTTAGATGTATGATCTCGGCATCGATTAAGGACTAATGGCCTTATCTATTGATCCAACATATATCGGTGACTTTTAAATTTCAAACGAGTAATTACTTTAAATTTTAAAAAAATTTGTTCGTAGTAAGTTTAAATTTCAATTAAGAACCGATAACCCTAATAGTGGACTTAGATGTATGATCTCGGTTTCGATTAAGGACTAATGGCCTTATCTATTGATCCAACATATATCGGTGACTTTTAAATTTCAAACGAGTAATTACTTTAAATTTTAAAAAAATTTGTTCGTAGTAAGTTTAAATTTCAATTAAGAACCGATAACCCTAATAGTGGACTTAGATGTATGATCTCGGTTTCGATTAAGGACTAATGGCCTTATCTATTGATCCAACATATATCGGTGACTTTTAAATTTCAAACGAGTAATTACTTTAAATTTTAAAAAAATTTGTTCGTAGTAAGTTTAAATTTCAATTAAGAACCGATAACCCTAATAGTGGACTTAGATGTATGATCTCAGTTTCGATTAAGGACTAATGGCCTTATCTATTGATCCAACATATATCGGTGACTTTTAAATTTCAAACGAGTAATTACTTTAAATTTTAAAAAAATTTGTTCGTAGTAAGTTTAAATTTCAATTAAGAACCGATAACCCTAATAGTGGACTTAGATGTATGATCTCGGTTTCGATTAAGGACTAATGGCCTTATCTATTGATCCAACATATATCGGTGACTTTTAAATTTCAAACGAGTAATTACTTTAAATTTTAAAAAAATTTGTTCGTAGTAAGTTTAAATTTCAATTAAGAACCGATAACCCTAATAGTGGACTTAGATGTATGATATCGGTTTCGATTAAGGACTAATGGCCTTATCTATTGATCCAACATATATCGGTGACTTTTAAATTTCAAACGAGTAATTACTTTAAATTTTAAAAAAATTTGTTCGTAGTAAGTTTAAATTTCAATTAAGAACCGATAACCCTAATAGTGGACTTAGATGTATGATATCGGTTTCGATTAAGGACTAATGGCCTTATCTATTGATCCAACATATATCGGTGACTTTTAAATTTCAAACGAGTAATTACTTTAAATTTTAAAAAAATTTGTTTGTAGTAAGTTTAAATTTCAATTAAGAACCGATAACCCTAATAGTGGACTTAGATGTATGATCTCGGTTTCGATTAAGGACTAATGGCCTTATCTATTGATCCAACATATATCGGTGACTTTTAAATTTCAAACGAGTAATTACTTTAAATTTTAAAAAAATTTGTTCGTAGTAAGTTTAAATTTCAATTAAGAACCGATAACCCTAATAGTGGACTTAGATGTATGATATCGGTTTCGATTAAGGACTAATGGCCTTATCTATTGATCCAACATATATCGGTGACTTTTAAATTTCAAACGAGTAATTACTTTAAATTTTAAAAAAATTTGTTCGTAGTAAGTTTAAATTTCAATTAAGAACCGATAACCCTAATAGTGGACTTAGATGTATGATCTCGGTTTCGATTAAGGACTAATGGCCTTATCTATTGATCCAACATATATCGGTGACTTTTAAATTTCAAACGAGTAATTACTTTAAATTTTAAAAAAATTTGTTCGTAGTAAGTTTAAATTTCAATTAAGAACCGATAACCGTAATAGTAGACTTAGATGTATGATCCCGGTTATTAAGGATTAATGGTTTTAAAAAATAAAACATCAACAAATATTAATTTTAAGATTAATAGCTAAAAAACGAGTGATGTATCCAATGCAACAACTGCTAACGTGTTTACATCATCCAATGTTCCATGTCGATTCGTTTTAATCGGACGGTGATTATTTTAGGAAGTCAGAAAGTAAACTTGTTAATGTCAACCATTAGATGACAAACGATGTTGATCCTACGATCCAAAACATGTGTTGCATGACACTGTAAATGTTTGTAGTCTCAAACCAATTAAACGATTCAAATTACAACTTGATACAGTGTTATTTCCCACTTTCCAGTACCAATTGTTTCGTCGCGCCTTACCAATAACACAACAATTAATTTTGCTAACCAACAATCATCATTACAAACCATTACATTTCTTCTCCCAAGAAAGATCATTAACCAAAAATCTTTTCTTCCTCTCACCAAGACTGAACCAGTCCCTTCATATCTCCACTCTCTCACACGCCATTTTTCTTCTTTTTCCCTTCCTTCACCTTCAACTTTCGGCCGTCTTTCAAACTTCCTGCGACGATAATCAATCAAAAAAAATGGTGGAAACTCTTGCCGATGTTCTTCGAAAGCCAGCAAGGGATTATTTTTTGACTGTTCATGTTGCAGGAGAGGTAAGTTTGATACTTTGATAGTATGTTTTGTTGATTTCGTTGTTGATTTTTTTGACTGTTCATGTCGCCAAATATGATTTTTAAAAAATCGCATGATGTTCAAACCATAGATTAGAAAACAGAGCATGTTATATGTTGTTCGTATTTATTTATTTTTATTTCGTTTTGAAACTGGATCTAGATCTTACACTGATTTAGACAAGTTAGAGTAAAAAAATTTTAAAAAACAGAGCATATCTTTGTCCAAAAAACAGAGCATGTCACAAATCTTTGTCCAAAAAACAGAGCATGTTATGTGTGATGTTAATTTTATTTGTTTCCGTTTGTAAATAAGTATGAATGTTTCACTGATTTAGAGTTGGGTTATTGTTACTCGCCAAATTGAGTCCTGTGTCTGTTTTCGTCAATTATGCTTAGTTTCGGTTTGTTTATTTTTTAGGTCCAGGGCGAGGTTGAACGAAGTTTTTACGAAAACTGCAAGGCTGAGTTGGGTCAATTTTGGTACCTGTTTGATTCCAAAGGTCTTCAACTCTGCGTAGAGTTCAACAATGATGATGATGTCCTTAGAATTACGGACGGTTGGATGACTATACGAGAACATTACCAATTTCAAGGTCATCATCCAATTCTCTTCAAATATTTGGGGAACGATCAGTTCCAGATCATTCCCAAAGAGGACCCAATTACTCCTGATAAATTCCCTACTTGGCATACCCGATCACGAGCCCTCCGGAAAGCTGTTACCTTCGAAATTACTATGAAGGATGATCCAGAAATTGTTCCATATTTGGTTGGTATCTCAATCCAATTGTTTTTGTTAATGTTTAAATTGATTATCCGAATTTAAGACAAATTGATGCTTATCAAATTTTCTTTGATCTGTTGCAGATATTGCCAAACGATATGGGGGAGTATTTGTGTGACACGATGTTGGATGAGATCTACATTATTGGAACAATCAGAGAAAAGCATAAGTGTGAGCTAGAGTATCAAATGGATCCGTTCGTGGTATCGATCTTTAGGGGATGGAGGGAAGTTGTTGCCATTAACGGATTTAAAGTTGGAGACCGCCTACTGTTCAACACATCTAGCATATATGATGACCATACCTTTTATGTGAGGAGCTTAAGTTGATTTCAAAGTTTGTAACCATTAGTATTTTGATTATATTTTGGAAAACTTGATGCTTGCCGCCGATGTTGTATGTATTTTGGCTCCCATGTATTTTAGTAGTTTGTTCGTAGTTTGTCATTATAATGACAATTAAAAACTTGTAAAAACAAGTTTTCTAATTTAATGATTACTATTTATAATTATTAATTTTTTTTTTTTATGATATTTGAGTTATGAATTACGAAGCACCGACAGTCCTCAAATTAGGCGTGTCCGTGTTAGACACGTGTCGGTGTCCTCGTCCGAAACCGACACCGACACTTATATAACTCAGTGTATAATCACATACAACCAATAGCCCAACATAAGGCCATAGGTTAGTATCTTATTTAAAAATAAAAATAAAAATTTAATATTCTTTTTATTTGAAAAAAGTTAATTACGAAAAAAAAATGATTACTATTTATTATTAATTTAAAAAAAAACAAAGTAATACAGATATTTTAAAACTAAATTAAATAACGAATTCAAAATTTAATAATTTTTTTATAATTATTAATTTTTTTTTATGATATTTGAGTTATGAATTACGAAGCACCGACACTCCTCAAATTAGGCGTGTCCGTGTTAGACACGTGTCGGTGTCCTCGTCCGAAACCGACACCGACACTTATGAACTCATACAAATATAACTCAGTGTATAATCACATACGACCAATAGCCCAACATAAGGCCATAGGTTAGTAACTTATTTAAAAATAAAAATAAAAATTTAATATTCTTTTTATTTGAAAAAAATTAATTACGAAAAAAAAATGATTATTATTTATTATTAATTTAAAAAAAACAAGGATCCATGTCGATATTTTAAAACTAAATTAAATAACGAATTCAAAATTTAATAATTTTTTTATAATTTTTTTTTTTTTTTTATGATATTTGAGTTATGAATTAGGAAGCACCGACACTCCTCAAATTAGGCGTGTCCGTGTTAGACACGTGTCGGTGTCCTCGTCCGAAACCGACACCGACACTTATGAACTCATACAAATATAAGGCCATAGGTTAGTATTCTTTTTATTTGAAAAAAATCAATTACGAAATAAATCATGCTTACAATTTATTATTATGGACAACACATTAATTCATGTTGGTTAGCTTACATTGAGCACACAAAAACGTGATGCTTGGCCTTCTACTTACAGTCTTACACACATTGCACTTGCTAATTATTACAACTAAAAAAGGCTATTGAAAAATAAAACCTAGGTAGCTACAACTTCCAATACGTATCAACCTCCCAAATTGTCCAACTCTTAACTTTACTCATGCATAATACTCTTTTGCTTTTCTGAACACAAAAACCGTCCAACTCTAAGCAAACTTCATCATCCAGCAAACAAAACACAATGATAAACACTGATCCACCAAGTCCAAGCACAAAACGCGCCATGCCTGAAAGAAAATCAAAAACCAGTAAGAGAGGAAAAGAAGCTACAAACACTACTTCAAACACTACCACAAACACTACAACTCTAAAGACAAAAACTCAGAACACTAAGACTGAGAAGACTGAAACTCAGCAGCATTCTGAGACTACAAAAAAGAAATTCAAAGCTGAGATTGTTTACATATCATCCAGGTATTGACTCATTTCTTATTGTAAACACGCATGAAATATATATGATGTGTGTTTGTGTCTGAATCTAATATTTATATGATGTGTGTTTGTGACTGAAACTTATATGAGGTGTGTTTGTGTGTCTGAATCTAATATTTGATTCATAACCAATCAGATTTGTAGTACCTTATATGTTGTGTGTTTGTGTCTGAATCTAATTTTTTAATCTAATAATTGATTCATAAGCAGTCTGTGTGTGTGTGTGTCTGAATCTATGATGATTCTAAACAAATTTATACGAAAAGTACCATCAACATTCATAAAGAAACAGTCTTTGGATTTGTATGTGTATGTGTGTGTTTGAATCTATCATGATTTTCAACAAAAATATAATAAAGTTTACTGTTTTATTTAATAATTTATATTTCAGCTACTACATATGACTTAATGGTTGTATATACCAGTAGGTAATTTTAATTTATCTTGTTAAATGGTTTGAACAGTCACCACACTACCACCCAAGGGTGGAATGACCAGGAAGATTCAAAAGATTGTGACTCAACAGCATCAACCCCTGTAAAACCAAAAGCAAAGGAGAAAAAAAAACAATACCCTGCCACAGAAACAAAAGCAGCCAACAAAAAAATCTGTCACAATTTGGGATCAACATCGGCACCTTCGAGATTGAAGGATATCAAGGAGTGGACTGCATTGCTTGAAGCTAGGCAATATAAGAAGATTAACAAAATTCTGTTCTGTCAGCCAGAAGAGGAGGATGACAATGATTTCCACATTAACTACCATCCATCGACACCGATGGGATATGAATTTTTCGACACCGGAGTCCCTATTCCTGAGGTAAGTTATTTAATCGTCTTATATTTAAACCTAATACAACACTTTCATTTAGTACTAATAAAAATATTTATTCCACGTTTGTTTTATTACAGTGGATGCCTGTCACATTTAGGCCATCCCCAAAAATGAATCTGAATGATATTTGCGCTTACACTATTGCATACGCCTTTATGGGCGATGATGAGCAGAAACATGGGTATGTGTTTTTAATATATCTTGCTAAACCTAACTGTAAATTTATTTAGCCCATTTAATTTGAATACATCTAACAATTCATACATCTACCTGTTGCAGTGGCGAGGTTCTGATTAAATCTACATCAGGTGTTCATGGGGACAGGAAAGCAATTAAGTCGTTGATGCCTAGGTGTAATGTGGACCAAGAGGTTATATTTTGACCTAACATTGTAATTATTTGGCTATGACAGATGAAAGTGAACTAAAATTTGACATAACGTTGTTTTCATTTGGCTATACAGGTTATCAACTTGGTTGTTGCACGAAGCAATTGGCTGGTTGAATCGTTAGGAAAAATGAAATCTGTTTGGTATTTGCCTACATATTTTGCGGTAATTACCCAACTAACATTGATTTATTTTACATTTACATTTACATTAGTTGAGTAATAACCACTGACTTAAACTACATTACTTTTTAAGCAATATGCTCTGGATGACAAATACACAGCTGACTATATCCGGAAAATATATCAGGATAAACTCATGCCAACAAACTCTGTGGTTTCAAAGGTGAGTTTTCTATAAATTCTGCTTAGTGTGTGATTTAAACCTGAAAATCAGTTCATGCCACTAAAAATGATTTCTATAACTACAGATTTTTATTCCTATGAATGATGGGGGAGCACATTGGTTTTTGGTGGTTGTTGAGTTTACTGAAAGAAAAGTTTATTGGTTGGACTCTTTACCTTCAGATGAAAGATATCATCCTAGGCGTCATTCAATTATTAGATTGGTATGCATGTGATCTATAGTTTGTTTTACATTCAAATTTATTGTTCGATTTTTTAATTCAAATTTTATATTTACTTTATATTTACTATTGTGGCAGATTGTCAAGCTTGAGGAAATCCTGCTTCTTCCTTGTTTTGTTGATGTTGCTAATCTAATTGGTCATGATAACCTAATCACAAACTTCACCAGGATTGAACCTACGTGTCTCCCGCATCAGCGACCTGGATCGTAAGTATTGTTAACCCCTATCTCTATTAATGATTTTACTTAAACTACATATTAGTGTCGTACTAATGCAATTTTATGAATAATCATAGGAATGATTGTGGAGTGTGGGTTGCTAAATGGATGATTGAATGTCCATACAATAGTAACTATGGAGGCATAACTGTAAGTTGAATTAATGTCATGGTTTTTTGTAAAACATTTTTCAATCTAAGCAAATTTCTAATTCATCCACTGTTTTTTCATTATATGTAGGTTAACACTGCCACAAGGATGAAGCTTGCTTTATATCTCTGTCATTCATCTAATAATATGTTGTTACAATCACTATTGGCAAATGCTGCAAAGTATTGGGATGATATGCACAAGAAAAGGAAGGCTTTGGTTGATATCTGAAGTTTCAAGTTTGGTTCTTAGACTATGGGATGGATGTCTGAACATTGAAGTATTATTTTGGATATTATGGTTTATTTTCCCTGTTTTTTTTTTGTACTGTTACCTTAATCAGTGGTTGTATTTTGCACAATATGGTCTTTATTTTGATATCCTGGTTTATTCAGTTTGAAGTTTTATTTTGGATTTTCTGGTGAATTCGGTTGACGGTGTTTGTGGTCTTAAGCTATTAGTTTGGAAAATATGACATTTATTTGGTTTATTCTATGATTAAGGTTTATTATATGTTTGTCTTAAGCTGTTGCTATCTGATGCTATGCCTTTTCACACATTGGCATGACATGGTTACTATTACATTACTATGATTTATTTGTTTATTTCATACAAATTTCAAAACATTATATGTTACATACACACCAAATACACATGACAGTTTTTATGTATACTATAAACGTACCTCTTAGTTCTTCTATGTCTAAGTAAAACTGATATCATTCACCTTCTCCTTCTTAACATTTTTGACTTCAAGTCTAATCACCATGTTGCGTGCATATTTTTGTAACCTGTTTCAAATTGCAATAAAACTTAAGTTTCTGTAATTATCACCTTATAAACATACATTTAGCATTGTAACAAAATTTGGTATTGGAAATAGACATGTTTCATGTATTTAATCAAAACTATTTAAAAATTGGATAATCAATATAAAAAAAATTATTGACCAAAATACACAGCATTGTTCTATAAAAGTTGGATCATCTTCGTTAAAGTTACAAAAACTTATTTAAGTTACACCTTTCTCATGATAACTTACAAAACTTATTCATCATTCACATCAGGTAATCAGTTAACGTACATTGAACAGATTAAAAAGGTTGCATGTTTCTCATTACATTACATAAATAATAGCTTATCAATAGTTAACTTAGCCTTGGAAGAGAGCTTAAAAGTTAATTAGACTTGTTTATAAAAAGTTTCATCTTTCTCATTACATTGTATAAATCATAGCTTATCAAAAGTTAAGGTACATTGAACAGCCTTCTGAAGCTAATGTACTATGTTTTACTCAACTCAAAAGATTACAATATTCAATTTAAATTGTTATTGTACTACAACTCAATGTATTATACAGTATTCAACTATAACACTGAGCATTAGCTAAATTGATAGCAATGACTTCATATCATTAACTAAAAGTTTATGTACTAGTGCTTATTCAACTCAAATACAGATCATTAACTATAAGGTTTACATTATAAAACTTGATTTGTTTACCCTTTAAGCCCTTCTGCATTGTCTGTTTTCCAGTTCAAACAAGTCAACTGTTAGCTCCTTTATTCCATTTCTGTCCTGATAACCTCATAAACGCAGGATTCCTGAATTTGGATGAGAGTGGATATATATTGCCATCCATTACTTAACTGCAGGATATATGAACAAAAACTGATCAAATAATTCAGAATAACACACTAATATCACATTAAAATTAACATAAGCACACTTATTAAGTGTGAATAATATCACAGTCTAATTTCACAATTCAAATGAAATACAAACCCTAATCCCCCTAATTCCCAACCCATAAATAACACAGTGTCAGCATCTAAATTCACAAATCAAATCAATCCAAATCAAATTGACAAGCAAAATTTAACAAAACCAAAACCAAAACCCCAATTCAAAACTTTATGGGTAAAAATGATCATTTTTGGGTACGAATTGAAATCAACTTCAATTGTAAATACAAACCTAATCCCCAAATTGATGGTTTATGCAGTAAGAATTCAAAGCAACTTTAACATAATTAAAAATCGATCGTTTCAGGGTAACAATTTGAATCAACTTCAATTAATAATATAAACCCAAATTCAATAATTTCAAAGGGTAAAATACACAAACAATTACCTGTGAAGTACACGACGATGCTTTGAACCATAGAACAAATAACTGTGAAGAGTTTTTGGGTGAACAACCGGTGCGAATTACAAATTGACCAGGAACACGGATACGACATTGGGTGAGAGGGAAGAAGTCGATTATGCTTTAGTTGATATCAATTAGTGAAACGAATAAAACTGAAGTCTGACATAATAAGACTATGGATGAGGAAGATTAAGACGAAGACGAAGAGTAGTGGAGGAATTTGGGATGAACAAAATGGACGACGACGAAGAAGGAGAAGGACGAAGACGAAGAAGGAGAAGGACATGGAGGAGGACGAAGAAGGATGAACAAATTGGATGAAGAACAGTTGGGAATTTGGGATTTAGGGTTTTTCACTTTCAATTTTAATATGTTCAAATAATAATGTTAAAAATGATAAATAAAAAGTGTAAATGATTTATGATTTTAAATTGAAATTAAAAATGTTTTTGATTTGTATTTTTCATTTGATGGAGGACTCATATGCAATAAACAAAAGTTTATTAAGGAAAAAGAGACTCACCATGGACCTTAGTTGATGTGGCAATTAAATTGAATTCTATTGGTTAAAAGTTTGGAATGCACCCATACATTCCAAAGCTGGAATGCACCATAGAAGCTCCCCATAATAAATACAATTGCATTGCAGTACATCTTATGCTACAATTTTTTATTTTTGTTGATTGTTTCGAGCCATCTTAGCATATAAATAGTATATCCGTTGCATAAATATCTCACAGTTTTTTTTTTATTTATTTTTTATTAAAAATATCTCACATTTGAGATTTCAGATACATGACTGTTCACGATCCCCCATAAGAAGAACTAAAGAAAAATTAGGATAAGAATGACTAAAGACAAAATATTGTAGTAGATAAATTAAAATAATAATTATTGTAAAAAAAAAAAAATAAGAAAATGCTAATATGTATACTAAGAACCTATGTTAAGAAGTAAATATAGATATGTTCTTTTGAAATATGTGTAATCAGCAATTTTAAAATTAATTTTTTAAATTATTTGATGTAAAGTTTTTTATTTAAATAAATTAACATGTATGGGCACATATAGTGGCGGATCTAGAAAATTTTTTGGTAGAGGTTAGAAAATAATATAACCAATGAAAAAAATTGAGATGTTTAATTTTTTTTTTTACCATATTATATATAGATACGAAATTTTCGCTGATGTTTATCAATGATTAATCTTTGTTGGGATTTAAAAAAATTATAATAGTATTTTATTTACAATTTTACAGAGGCGTAAATATTATAAAAATGTGTTCACTTGTGGGCGCTTGAGCCCCCAATGTACAACACATAGATCTGCCACTGGACACATATTAGTATGACCCAATAAAATATGTCAAAGATTTAATTACTATTTGAAATAAGACTTGTGAGACTCATTCCATGTCTCATGTTCTTCGTGAAGTTAATTAGGTGTGTTGCCTTCTCTGCCAAAGAGGGTTCACATACGGCGGATCTAGTGTGCAATATATATTGAGGGTGTGCAGTTCCTGAACTTTGCAAATTGCAAAATTACGTTGATACCCCTATGTTTGTGCAAAGTGAGTGACCACCCTGGATTATTTTATTTGCACCTTGTTGTTAATTCGTCGTAAAATCACACCAATAAATGAACTTGATGTGTGGAGCAATAGAACGACAACCAAATAATTAAGCGGAATAAGTAATAATAATAATAATAACCGATAAAGGAGAATAAAAAACACGATAATTTGTTTCCTCAGTTCGGTCCAATAATGACCTAGCCTGGGGGAGAGAGCAGTTCCTCCGTTCCACTATATCAAAGAGTAACGTTACAAAGAAATTCTCAATTTGATAAGTGTTTCCCAAGGTGTACCACAAATATAGTTCTTCCACCCTAGATTTGTCCCAAGAGAAAACTTTTTTTTTCTCTCTAAAACCCTAGCCCTTGTGTGGTGGCAAACCCTAATCCTTGCCTGTACATCTCTACTCTCTTGAGTTGCTCTCTTTCTCAATTTTTCTATGAATAAAGAACTCCCTATTTATAGAAAAATATATGCCAAAAAATTAGTAACAAATCTGTTTTAAAATAAAACAATTCCAAGTCAGATTGTCCTCCGAGAAAAGATATTTTTTCCCAAAAAGTCTCCAAAACAGTAAAGATGCAAAAGAGATTCAACAAAAAAATTTCTGACTTCTTGTAACTAAGATTTCAAGCATATCCAACACACCTCATGGATAGAAACAACACTATGCACAACTAACAACACTTATTATTTCCTCTACTAAAGATGTTGTTTTCTTACACACCGGTCCTCTTTTATATAGCTAAATCTTCCTCTCTATTTCTTATACTAATTTGATTTCGGACTATTACAATTAAATGGTTTACAAGCTTAAACTAATGAGAGTAAGAGACAACTTCAAGGATTTGGTCTAGTGGTAAAAAGGCGCATTTTGGATTCGTGAGGTCCTGGATTCGAGCCCATGATGAGAGTTAAATGCAATTATCTTTGGAGCGCAAGTATAAAAATTTGATTTTTTTTTTATTAACTCTCTAGTCTAAGAGAAAAGAGCCCCGATAATTTTGGGTTCGCCGGGAGATGACTAAAGTCTGACAAAAAAATAGTTCCCACCAAGTATATTGACTCTATGATACCCTCTGCGTTGATCAAGCTATTCCTTGCATTGGCATTTATGTTCATTGTGTTACGATAGTGTGGAAGTAATAGTTTATGAATAGGATGAACCACACTAAGATGCCTATTAGTTGCTATGAAGAATGGCTCAACAGTACAATGAGTGTTCAACCTGTCATACATTTAGAAATATATACTCATGACATTATTCATAGATTGATCAAATATAGCATTTGATTGTATAAAAATGATTAATGAAATTTATACCAATGGCTGATAAGTTGATGATGGCATCCGTTGTTTACAACAACATAAGCCAAATTGAAACTTCAACACTTTCACTTGCAGGCAAGTAAACATTACTATCAGGCATGAGGAAGTGGTTTACTTAGTTCAATGGCCAATGGCTTCAAAATTCCATCATTTTGTAAAAAAAGAATGTGTACCATAACTGAAAATATTTGCTAAGTCTAATTTGCCCATAGAAAAGCTGATATGGCTCTCAAAATGAGTAGGATAGTGAGGTAAATTTCTCAGCATCTTCCTTTCTTAAATTGGAATTAAGGTATATGGAAACTGCAAATCAGAGCATTAGTGTCCAGAGATTTTGCACCAAAATTTTATTGTCATGCTTTTTCTTCACCAGAGATTTTGCACCAAAATTTTATATGGAAGCTAGCTTTCCACCAAAATTTAAATGTCATGTTTTTTCTGCATATTTGATATTGCTAGCTAGCTTTGTACAAACCTCAATGTTCATAATTTATTTTCTCAAAATATGAAATTCGCATTTGATATACCAAGTCCATCATACTATAAGGTACAAACATAAAAGCTTTTATTATTGATGAAAGACATTATAGCAATTAAACAAACATAACATACATAAAAACATGACCATACATAAGGGGTGAGAGAATTGAATTCCTTCTCATATGTTATTCAAAGCAACCATGATGACACTTTTTAGATTGAGATACTATTGGGAATTCCTCTGAAAGTCAATCCTTCTTCACTAGAAGGATAAAGCAGAGTGTATGGCATATTAACAGGCCCATACCTATTTCTCAATGACTTATCATTGTTCTTTTCAATGAGATTTTGCTCAATTTCAGCCAACTTCCTTCCAAACTTATTGTAGGCTTCAATCGGTACTGAATCAGTAGTCCAAAGACCACCTTCGATTCTTTGTCCGAGGTATTGCTCATCAGAAACATGTGTTGACAATACCTCCAAAACGGTCATGTTCAAAATAGATTCTTTCTTTGGTGTGATTGTCCTCAAATATGTCTGTTGATAGTCGTTAGCAAGGTCATCATACTCAGGGGATCCTTTCTCCGGCATGAATCTCATGCTTTTAGTTGGCCGGTTAAGGATGTATCCTCCGTAAGGATATTGTCCAAAGTTAACAGATGCATGAAGTACTGAAGCAATCCATATGAGGATGGTGCTAGCTTCAATCAACTCTGCACGAGTTTGCATCTTAAACCACCATGTAGCATTCTTCATGTCACCATGGCCTACTTCTACAAGTTCTTTCCAGAATGCTTGGAGTTCAGAATCTTGTACAATATCTGCATCTGACTTGTAATAGAAAATCACATATTCTTCAACCCAAGACTTAATAGCAGCCCATATCTCTAGTCCATCAGAAGCATAAGGATAATCCTCTATCAAAAGACGAATGCCGTGTTGTGAAGCTGGATCCTCAACAGCCACTCCTCTATATAACAAGTAAGGAAGATAACATTAACAATTTAACATACAAAAAATATTATAGAAAAGTTAAGTAGAGTTTCTTAGTATGTAATTTGTTTATTAATTGGTAATTACTTTGTTCGTTCTCTCGTAGTTCTAAGGTTGCAAAGTAAAAATCAGACCAAGAAGTAATAT
The DNA here is from genome assembly GCF_020283565.1 of Trifolium pratense. NCBI lineage: Eukaryota > Viridiplantae > Streptophyta > Magnoliopsida > Fabales > Fabaceae > Trifolium > Trifolium pratense. Next base: position 44,772,075 of record NC_060063.1, on the reverse strand, counting down.
TTTGTATGGTTACCTTTTGATTAGATCATTAGGTAGTCCTTGTTCGGTGAAAACCCAATCCTTGTAAACATCAGCAGACAATTGCAATGTAATACTTTCCAATAAGTATGCTCTTTCTATAATACCGTCTGCGTTGATCAAGACATTTCTTGCATTGGCATTTATGTTCATTGTGTTACGATAATGTGGAAGTAATAGTTTATAAATAGGATGAACCACACTAAGATTCCTATTAGTTGCTATGATGAATGGCTCGACAGTAGCATGAGTGTGCAACCTGTAAGTGTAACGCATGTAGATATATATTCGTAAAATTACTCATACATTGAACAAATATAGTAATTGACTGTGTAAAAATGATTAGTGAAATTTTTACCAATGGCTGATAAGTTCATGATAATTGGCGTCATTTACAATAACATAAGCCTTAGCAAGGAGCCAAATTGAAGCTTCAACACCTTCACTTTCAGGGGTGTAAACCTTACTAATAGGACCAAAACTATCACCATTAGGATTTGGTGTACTTAGTTCAATGGCCAATGGCTTCAAAGTTCCATCAGTTTGCAAAAATAGAATGGTCCTTGTAGCATAGGCCTTTGCATCAGTTGCATTTACTTTCCTCAAAGATGGATAGAATGCATCATGATGATCAAGTATGTAGAGTCTATTTTCTTGGATAGCCTGTTAGACAAAATAAAATTTAGTCAGGTGAATTTTTTATTTTATTTATAAAATCATGTTCAAACCATCTCACAGCCGATAATAAAATACATTTAATTCTTTCGAGTAACGTTGAAATATGACAATGTTTACCTGTTCTACTGTCACTCCATCCATGTTTGGCTCCAAGTTTTCTTTGGTTATTGTGCTTGTATTATCACCATAGAGTTGGCTATCTAATTTGCTCTGTGGTGGAAACTCCTACATTAAATATATCAAGCAATGAGGTTAATTACCAATTATAACTATAATATAAAAAGTTGGCATGAAATAACTTTCTTGTTTTTTAGTATTTCTTTTGTACTTAATTGCTTAAAAGTATTTAACTATTAAGCTTAATTAATTACCTGAAGTTTTGTTATGACGTTTGGATTTACACCAGCAATCATCTCTCTTGCAAATTCCTCATCATCCATCCATGCAGAATTATCCACTACTCAAAGTAAGTACGAAAATTTCAAAAGATCAATGAGCTTTCTTTATATGATTTTGTATATAATTAAATACCTATTGCTAGTGACTTGGAATTGTGACTAATATACCTTGAAGCAATAATGGCAGTGGAAACTTGTCCGGGAAAAGCGAGAGCACATCTTCAAAGGTATCAAACTCATGATTGCGTTTTGATGTAACTAGAGATCTTAATTGAGGTGTTGCATATTGAGATGCTAAGTTGAGTCTATTCGTAAGAAAGTCCGAAGATTTAACATGACCAAGTAATTCGTCTCTTGGAATGTAAACATAGCCACTCCTACTCTCAGTGTTTGGATCTATTCTCATATATTCACACATTAAAATATAATATGAAATGAAAAATAAAATAAAATCAAAATTTAATACAGAAACAACTTTGGAGCCTAACCTGTCTGAGTTGGTTGTCTGCCTGTTCTGCACCTTCGAGGGTAAGGCAATGTGCTTGATCCTCCAAGAACCGGACGAGCCAAGGCAGCATTTTTATCTGGCTCACCCAAATCATTGTAGACATCATAATCATATATTCTTTCCCATACTTGGCGTTCTCCGGTTCCATCTCCTCTTAAAGTCTTCAATTCTTCATATCTGTAGTACAGTAATGGAGCTGGCATTTCACTTGGAAGGTATGTCTGCATGATTTTAACCATTGATGGTGTCAAGTTTTCGGAAAAGAGAATTTATATTTAAAAAACTATGTAGGTAAGATACAGTGGTTTCGTGATTTGGGAGGCAACTCGAGGTTTGTGAATTCAACTTCCTCTGCTATCATTTTTAATGACTAATTATTAACATTTGTTTTTGAAACTATTTTTATCATACATGTTCGATAAATTTTAAGTTCGTTGTATATTTAATATATCTATTTTATAATATAGATCATATACATTAAATATGCAATGAATCTAAAAAGTGTAATTTCTCTTGTCACGGAAAAAGTATATCCTTACCTTGTTGGTAAAGAAGATGCGGTCTGTTATGTATTTTTCAGTATTGTAAATCCATGAATTGCAAACAAAGTTGATTGTTCCATGGTTGGGAACATCTTCAAGGGACAAGCTCACAAGGAAGAATTCATCTTGCATGAAATTCTCGATATAAAACGCTCCTGGAATTCCCATGTCAAGACTATGCCATTCAAAATTAATACTGAAAGCAGATTGTTTGTCTTCCAAAGTTGGTATGGAGGTGACAAGACCTCCCAAATATGTTTTCTCTCCCACTTTTCCTTTTCCAGTCCCTATAAAAATGTCAAATATTAGATTCTCAATTTCACTGATAAATGATAATGATTCTCAAACAGTTAGCCGTAAGTTTTCAAATTTGAATATTTTTTTGTATTAACCCTATGATTCTTAGGAGAAGAGAGTTTTAACCAAATGATACTCATCTAACTAAAATCTAATCAAGAATTGTTTCTTTCAAGAATAAAGAAAAACGTGGTACTCATCTTATTTAACCAAATGATACTCATCTTTCACTAAATACCAGATATAAACATAAATTATTTCATGAATCTAAAAAATAAGGAACGAAGATAGACACCCCAAAAAACCATACATGCATGGAAAAGGATTTCCTACTGTAACAGCAGGACGCAATATTAAATATTAAACGTCTGATTAATTTTAACGGTTGAGATTGAAAATTGTATGTTGCGTGTAATAGTTACAATAGTGAATCATAATCCTATATGCACTCATACACCTTTTAGGTGCTATGATATAATAAATAACAATAATTTTATTTATTTACAGTAAAAAAAAATTAATTATATATATTATAAATGGTTTTCAATTTATTTTGTTACTTATTATAAATAATGGTGGTGGTGGTGGAAGGCGGTTGACTATCAGATATTCGCCATATTGGCATCATAAGTTCCCCTTCCGTCCACCGCGAAGTTTCCTGAACTCCACTACCAATTACAGGGTTGTCGGAACTTCGCCGCCAACCGTCTACCATCAACCACACCAGCAATGGTGTGGTGTGAAATGGGTATATGTAAACATTAGAATATATACATATATTACATAAAGAAGTTATTACCATCAGTTTTAGAAGCACTAATCAACTTGAGAGCAATAGAATTATCCAAGAAGGAAGGAGGAACGGTATCACCTTCATTGTCAGCAATATCATCAACAACATCGATGTTCAACACATTCTTGTGCATCAAAACCACAATTCCCTTTAGTGTATGGTCTCTACCATTGATACTCATCTTAACTAATTTAATGTTTCTTAAACAAATTAGTGTGGTACTCTATCTTTAACATATCAAAGAAAGCTTGTGTTTTGTATAACCATGTGGTGCTTACTATTTATACTGGTCGCCTAGTGGGGGGTGTAAAAAAATATACTTTCTCTCTCATTTATAATAATTCTTGTATTTAAAAAAACATATTCTAAAAATTTTGTCATTTTTTTTATAGAGAAAAATATTGTGATTTGGTTTCTAATGAAACTTTCATGATTAATTATATCCTATAACCAATAATTAATTCAATTTCATAAGTTATTATTTTCTACTTTATATTTATTGTAATTATAAGATTTGTACTCAAAATAAATGTCTTTTTTACTTTTTAAATGCAACATTAATTAATTTATTTCCATTTTACTCTTAATTAATTTTTTTTTTTTTACACAAGCAAACATAATTCATTTTATTAATCAAAAAGTTATAACTACAAGGAGGAATTGACTCGAAAATGCAACGGCTAGACATGAAAATTAAAAGGCCGCCTTTACTATAAAATGAACAACCTTATTTGTTTCCCGTTTCACAAACTTAACGTTACACAACCTTGTTCGGTGTTGATGAAATTAACGTCATTCTCATGCTTTGCAAGTTTGCGAGTTACTTGTTCGTCATTTGCCACTGTGGTGATTTTATTTTTGTTTAGTTGTTGGGACTTTGATTTTTTGCCTTGTGACCTTTTATCCTAATTTATTTGCTTTTCATTCTTTGCGCTCCTTGTGTTAAAGTGAATGTCCTTTAATATAGATTCTCTTTAGATGTTTCACAAAAAAAAAAATATATATAAAAATATGACATGATTTTTCATGATGCATATTTTCTACCAAATCTCGGTACCGGAGTGTGCATCATGAAAAATTATGAGATTAATTGACTTGTTCGTGTAATTTTTTTTACAATCACATTATTATATTGTCACTTTTTTTTATAATGTATAATGTCACTTTTATGGATTTGTTTCTAAAATGTTTTAAAAAATGTCTATATTGATTTCATTAGATACAAAAATATAAATATACAATTTATTATATTAATAATTTTCTAAATATTATTGATATAGAGGGAGAAATATTATTGGAGGAGTCGGGTGTAGCTCTATGCACTAATAGTGTATGTGCTTAACTATCATGCTATTGGACAAAATAAATAAATAGATTTAAAAATAATGTTAAAAAAATATAAAGAGAAATTTCAAGAAAACATATTATATTTTGAGACGGAGATAATAATAAGGTTAATTATCCTTTTGTTCTTGTAAATATCTCAAATTTTATTTTTAGTATTTATTAAAAGTTTCAGCAAGATTTGGTCCTCAAATATTTTCTAACATGATTTTTGGTCCATGATTGAATTTTTATTTCGCGATCATGTTTAGTACATTATTGAAACCTCTCTTACAAATATTTATAAATAATTAATCTCTTGTTAAAAAATTCTAATTTTTTTATGGGAGATTTTCTTATAATATTATAAACATGTATTAAAAAATTATTAAAATAGTTGAAAGTACACAATAGTTAGATTAGATTAAAAGTAGGATAAAAAATTGTGATTGAAAATATTTGGAGGATTGAAAATTGTTAAAATTTTTAATAAGGACTAAAAAACAAAATTTGAGATATTCATACAGATAAAAAATTGATTTAACCTTTGTAATAATAATAATAATGGATTATGTTAAAATGTTTTTTTTTTTACCATCAGTATTCGGTTCATTGGACCGCATAATCTGGTTCAGGAATCAGTTTTAGCATCAAGTGGTTACAGTCTCCTCCCGGTCGTAGTCAGGGATGTATTTGAGGGGGTGAAGAGGGCAACCGTCCTAGGTCCATAAAAAAAGTCTAAAGTTTGGGCCCCAAAATAATTTTCTTAGGGGACTAAAAGGTTCAACAAAAAATATATACGAAATTCTTAGTTTTGTCTGTCATTTATAAATTATGGTACTAAGTCCAATAAAATAATTATTCTCTCTCGGAGAACATATAATTGTATCAATTAAGAATTTTGGTACAATGATATTTGATATGGTTGATAATTGATGAATTGATACAATGATATCAAATTCTCCATGTGTATGTATCTCTTATTCATTTCAAGTATCAAATTCTCTATCAAACTGCATTCGTACTACTTTTTCATCACTCCACGTATGCAAATTCTTTTCATCTCACAATCTCGCCGCATATCAACACACTCGTCGTCTTCCTCTATTTTTCTCTCTAAAAGTCTGGAACTCATCGGTCATCCATAGTTTTCTCTTATATTCATATTTATGTAAACACAATTATTAGTGATTTTGCTTGATTATATTTAGAAATGGTGGTAAAAATTATTTTCTAAGAGTATTTTGATACTCCCTCCGGTCCTTTTTATAAGGAACAATTTGAAGAAAAAAAATTGGTCCTTTTTATAAGAAACAATCATTAAATTTATTCTTACAATTCCATTTCTACCCTTATTAAATTGTATCCATTCCAAAGTTATGCATTAATTAGAGTGACATATTCCCTATGAATAAATTAATACATCAAGGTTAGTTTTGGAATAAATTGTAAAGTTTTAGAATTTTTATTAAGAAATATAAGGTTTATTGGTATGTGTGTTTTTACCAAATTGTTCCTTATAATAAGGACCGGAGGAAGTATTAAATAAAAAATTTAATGTGTAACCAAAAAAAAAAAATTAATGTTTAATTTTTTGAGAATTCAAATTTTTTATACTACAATTATTAAAATAGGGCCCAAATTCCAAATACGCCCTTAGACTGCCAAAATCTTAAAAACAGCCCTGATCACAATTACAGAGGATCGAACTATTTTCCTTCTTACTAAGTTCAGTGTCAATTATCATTCAACACACGTTTTTAAAAGATATTGTTACATTTATCTCTTAATTAAATCTCACGTGTAATGTTTGTTATGTGTGCCAGATTTGATCTTATGGGCAGTAGTACAGTACTCGTATCGTATCTTACGTGTGTATGCATTGGTAGCTCCGTCGGAGATCATCGATGATCGTTTTAAGATTCCTTTTAAAGGGTGTATTGGTTAGAATATTGAGATTATTATGACAAAATATTTTCTTGAAGATATTAAAAGATTTTGTAAGATATTATTGATTTTGTATGATTTTAAAACATTTTTTTAAGAGATTTTTTCAAGGTTTAATTAGTTTTTTAGTCCCTTAAAGATATTTTAGGTTTTACAAGGGTCCCTTGAAGAAAAAAATGTTATGATTGGTCCCTTAAAGACATATTTGTTTCTCAATTGGTCCTTTCCGTCAATTTTTTACAGAAAACGTTAGTTTTAGTAGACTGAATTGTGAATGTCATTAACTGTAAGTGGTCCACCAAAAACCTTATTAATTTTTAAAATTTTAACCATTAGAATTTTTTGTTATATTTGGAGTTAAAATTTAACGGAAATGACCAATATGGCAAAAATATATGTCTTTAAGGGATCAATCCGGACCTTTTTTTTCTTTAAGAGACCCATCCGGACATTTTTTTCTTTAAGGGACCATTGTAAAACCTAAAATGTCTTTAAGGGACCAATATACTAATTAATCCTTTTTTCAATTATGATTCTTAACACAAAATTTTAGCGAATTTTTAATAGAAATTTTTATGATTTCACGGTACTTTATGAATTTTTAAGATTTTGAAAAGATTAATAAATTTTAAAAAAAATAAAGTTTCAAAAGTAAATTTTTTTAATATCTTTCATCACAATTTTTTTTTTAATCTCTTCTTTGTTTCTGTTTGGTTGGTTTATAATTTTATTTATCACAAATTGATACCAGGTCATTCATACATTTTCACCAATTTAAAACTCCATCTGTTCCTTTTTAGGTCAGTTATTTAAAAAAATTATTTTATCTTTTGTTTTCAAAATTCAAAGTAATATTGATTATTAGTTTATTAAAATCATATATAAAAGAAACAATTATTTTCTCATTTTTTTTAGCATATATATAATTTTAAAATAAGGGAGTAATAAGTTAATTGATATTTACAGGAAAAAAAATTAAGTTAGATAACAAACCCGTGTTGCTTGCCTCTCAATATAATAAGGGAAGAATTATTAATATTGCCACACATGTACTAGCTAGTCTACATAAAATCATGCATGTATTGCCTTCATGCCTTGGTACTTGCCACACTAGCTAGTTCACAAAAATTCATGCTTGGATGCATTGGATCTTGTTTTATAGCTATAGTATAATACTCCCTATATTGTCGAAAAAATACAATATATTATATACTCCCTGTATCTCACAATAAAACTTGCAATCTATATTATCTATATATGTAAAACAAATTTAGAATCAAACTAAAGCACACAATATTAAAGAAAGTAGAGGAATACACACATCAAGATTATAGTTATCCACCTTTCGAAAAAAAATATTATAGTTATCCAATTTGACCTAAAATGACATACGTATGAGGAAGAGAAGCTCTGATTTACTATCAATATCAAATGATTTTTAAATATTTTAAATTTTTTTATAGATAATCTATATTATATAAACTTTCAATCCAACGGTGGATTTTGTAAAATTCGTATTCTATATACTGAAAACGCTAACCTGTTCACCGTGCACCATATAGTGCACTTGTGCATATTAGAACTTGCCTATGTTTATTATGGCTTTGGCTAACATGCACAAGTGCACCATATGGTGCACGGTGCACAAATTAGCGATTTTATTATAACGAATACAAATTTTATAAAATTTATCGTTTGATTGAAAATTTATATCATATAGATTATCTATAATTTTTTTTTTTGAAAAATTGAAAATCATTTGATATGTTATTGAGACCCATTCAAATTAATGGTTTATAAATTTTTATTAAACACCGTTAATCTTTACGAGTCAAAATAACAACATAATCCATCTTTTATTTCTTTTTTATCCTCATTTGTCACTTTGTTGGAAGAAATTTGATCACCAAGATGCTTAGAATGTGTTTTTCAATCCTAAATTTCACTCGTAAAGCTATCAACTCTCATTAGACTTTGATTTTTCCAAGAGTTTCCTCTTTTTGGCCTAACCTTAGTCTCCAATATTTGTTGGTCTCAAAAGTTGTCAAAGTATGCACACAAAAAATGCAAAAATTTATACCTGGGTTGTGTTTAGAGCTGTCAAAATGGGTGGCCCGGCCAATTTCGGGCCGGCCCGGTCGGGCTTCGGGCTTCGTCGGGCCGGGCTAAAAAGCCCGGATAAAAAACGGGCTACCAAAATTAGTGCCCGAGCCCGGCCCGGTACGGGTAGTCGGGCTTTCGGGCGGCCCGGTTTTTTTTTTTTTTTTTTTATTACTTTTAGTGCTCAAACTCAACAATATAAATAGCATTAATAATTCTCGCGCGTCCTATTTTTTACTCATCCGCTATAAATATTATATAATTCGCGCGCGCCGTATTTTTACTCATTCCCTATCTACGAGTTTCTCGCGCGCCCTATTTTTACTCATCCACTACCTACGAGTTTCTCGCGCCCTATTTTTACGCATCCGCTACTTACGAGTTTCTCGCGCGTCATATTTTTACTCATCCGCTACCTAGGACTTTCTCGCGCGCCCTATTTTTACTCATCCGCTACTACGAGTTTCTCGCGCGCCCTATTTTTATTCATCCACTATGTACGAGTTTCTCGCGCGCCCTATTTTTACTCATCCACTACCTACGAGTTTCTCGTGCCCTATTTTTACGCATCCGCTACTTAGAGTTTCTCGCGCGTCATATTTTTACTCATCTGCTACCTACGACTTTCTCGCGCGCCCTATTTTTACTCATCCCCTACGTACGAGTTTCTCGCGCGTCCTATTTTTACTCATCCGCTACCTACGAGTTTCTTGGGTGCCCTATTTTTACTCCTGCTACTTAAGTAGCGGACGGTATTTTATAATTTATATTACAAATTAATTTCAAATCATCCGAAACAAATTATTTATATTTATATTTTATTTTATTTTTAATTTTAATTTTTTCGGGCTTGCGGGCCGCCCGCAGCCCATTCGGGCTAGCCCATATTTTAATCGGGCTTTGTCTGGCCGGACTAAAAAACCCGGAAATAATTCGGGCTAGGATTTTCAAGGCCCGAGCCCGGAAAAAAATCGGGCTTGCCGGGCCGGCCCATTCGGGCTAGCCCATTTTGACAGCTCTAGTTGTGTTGTGAGCCTCATGCCTAGTCAGGGACGGAGCTAGCTAGTAGGTGGACCAGCAAGGGTCACAATATTTTTAAAAAAATTATATATCAATATGCTATTATACCTTTTAGTCTGTATATTTTATTTTTGTGAAACTTAAATATTTTTTAAAGGACATGATGAATGAGTGAGATAGAAATTAAGGAAAATTTCTTCAAATGTTAAAGATTTTGTCTTCTTATAATAAGAAAGTAGACAAAATATTCATGAAAAATATCCGTCAAAATGTAAAATACATTTCTCCAACTAATCAAAATGAAATTTTACATGTATTTGCTAGGAAGATACAAAATGGAATTAGAGAAGACACGACAATGAAATTTTTTGATTACTTGTCAATGAAGCTCATGTGAATCTATAAGAGATCAAATCGCTCTAGTTGTTAGATCTGTTGATAAGAATGTTGGAACAAAATTGAGATTTATAAATTCCCCAATCAGTATTAAAGGTTTTGATGATAACAAAGTATTAAATGTACAATTGGAGGTACTAAAATTTGTTTTCAAGTATGCAGAATTATTTTGAAGACATGCCATAAGATGACCATTCAGAAGTTCTGAAGGCTCAGAGGATATCAACGTTCAGAAGATGTAAGCTTCAAAAGTTGGAAGCCTCAAAAGTTGAAAGCTCAGAAGATGATAAACCTCTGCACAGATGTCTGATCTTTTTGAAGACCAGGTTATTTGGTTTGAATCATTGAGTAAACACGTTTATCAAAGACGAAAGCGACTATACAAATGGTTCAGGATAGCTCTCTTACATTATCCCTAGTCTTAAGGAAGTAACATGATATGTCTGTCTTCTTTGCTGAGAAAGGAAAGTCTTCTCTGCGTCAAGCCAAAGTCATCGAGACTCTTGTTCAGAATTGGATGATATTTCAAATCCATGTCAAGACAATTTAGTTCAGTTCAAGCTAGCAATCTTATCTTCATCAACGGTTGCAACGTCTATATTTCTTTTGCCTATATATACAAGACGAATTGCATCTCTGCATACACTTACCTACGCGCACACAATCGAATTGAAAGAACTCTGCACAAAGACTTAAACCTCTGAAGCTCTGAATCTGTCATACTCTGATAGTTCATAAAACACTTGTAACTTATCATACTTGTGTTTATTTAAGTCTTAGGTGTATTTCTATACTTTCATTTGTAAACCTTTGTGTTTATTAGAAGTCTCTTGTTTAGATAACTTGAGCATTTGAGTAGGAAGTCTCTTGTTAGTTTAACTTGAGCAAGTGGTTGTAATCATGGTGATTATTTTAGTGAAACTCTCTTGGAAGTGCAAGAGGACTGAACTACTCTCGATTCGTGAGAGAACCAGTATAAATTCGTGTGCGTTCTTCTTTCATGTCTATCCTCTTAACTTGTGCTTTAGTTTTATCCGCTGCTATCTCGAAAAAGTTTTTTTTTCCACCTTTAAAGAATATATTTGTCAAAGAGCGTTTTTTAGACACGTGAAAGATAACATATCATCCGTTGTTAAGGAATGAATTTATTTAACGTTGTCTCATCATAATCTTAACATTCAAAATGTTCGAGGCCAAGGACATGCATGATGAATCTAGTTATGCATATATGTTCATTGTACTAGCTTGTTCTTTTTGCATCATCTAAAGAAATAGCTGATCTTCATATTTTTTTTCAAACTTTGAATATAATTGTCAATGTTATGTGTTTTTACGCCGTTGAAATTATCTATAGCTTGTCTGTGCATGAAACTGAAACTTTTAGTTTTTTTGAAATTATCTTTTTTAAAAATATAAAAAAATTTGTATATTTTGTACATTTTAAAATTTATTTTTTCTTTATTAAAGTATACTATTAAACTTGATCCCTGTAAGTTGAATTCCTGGCTCCGTACCAGTGCCTAGTATTTATGTAAGACCTCAATGTCAATAGTTTTTATTAAGATTTGATACATATATCGAATTATTTATTATTAATAATATGACATTTTCATGTAAAAAAAAAACATTTTCATATTATATGTTTGTTTTTCAAAATAATCAAATCTCTAAAATATTTAGTCTATTTAGGGGATGTATTGGATTGAGATTTTGAAAGACTTTTTTTTGAAGATTTTAAAAGATTTTTTAAGATTTTATTGACTTTGTGGGATTTTAAAAGATTTTTTAAAAAAGACTTTTTCAATCAGGATTCTTAACACAAGATTCTAATGGATTTCTAATACAGATTTTGAAGATTTCACGATACTTTATGGGTTTTTAAGATTTCGAAAGACTAATAAATTTCAAAAAAATAAAAATAAAGAAGTTACAAAAGTGAATTTTTTTTAATATGGCTTACAACCGTTTTGTTCCTTTTTTGATTGTTGCCCTAGAAACAAAGTGAGGTTGAAGAACAATAGATATGAAAATATAATTTTCTTTCTCCCAAATTACATTTATGGATCTGATTGAAGTGATAATTGTAGTGATGTTTTGTTCAAGATGAATAAAAAAATAGTCGAAAATCCAAAAAAATCCGCATGTCCGGTTATTTTGAGGTCTAAGAAATTATTTGTATTTCGTAAATTATCACCGATCGATATTAAAATTGAATTGAACCCTAAATTTCGATTTCGCGCCTGCAATCATGTGTGGTTAGATTTTGAGAAATACAAGCAATGAATCAACCATTCAAAAAGAAAAACAATAAAAATCATAAAAAATTACTAGCAATGAATAATCAGACTTGTGAGATTTGCTTAAAAATATATGGTTCCTACACCGAATACAGACTTGTGAGATTTGCCATTCATAAATCGATCCAAAACTGACAAATAATAGCAATAATAGAACGAACAACAAGAGAGAGGGGATGAAAAGATCAATGTGATATTTAACCATACGGCAGAAGGAAAAAAAAGTCTCGAAAGATTATAAAATTCTCAAGGGTTTTAGTGAGATTGTTGGATGAGTATTTTGTGTGTATTTATATTTTCAACTAAAAAGTCCATCAAAATCCATCACAAAAAAGAATCCATCAAAATCGATAGACTTTTGAATACCATTAGACATTTTAAAACTAGTAAGAAATCTCAATTGAATACAAACATATTTTATTGCTCTGAAAAAAAAATCTTAATTGAATACCACAAGACTGATGTAATTTTTGTAAAAGTCTTGATTGAATACCACAAGAATTTTTTATCATAAAAGAATCTTTTAAAATCTTTTGAAATCTCAATCTAATACAACCCCTTAATTAAGTGTTAGTTAATTGCAAGACAATACCATTAAATATAAGGAAAACTATTCTTATAGTATATCGTCAAAGAATTATTATGAAGTGGTATAATAGTAAAGCATTAGGTCAGCTCGAGTAATGAATATGAAATATCAAGTCGTTTCATAAATATAATTATTATGAGTAATATTTATATTTGTATTTTTTTTTGAAGTTGAGAATCGAACTTAGAAACGCTAACATATATTATCCAAACTCCTAATCATTAGATCAAACTTAATTGTTCGAGTAATATTGATATTTGATTTAGCTGCCATGAGAATACTATAAACACTGAATAACCGATAACATAGATATATTAAGTGATTTTTTTTTTTTTGACAGGAATATATTAAGTGATTAGGTAATGAGAGATGATATATAAGACCAATACAACTTTTTAATCCGATATTTTCAAATTGTTACATGCAAACAAACAATTTCATTTTTCAAGCTTAAAAACATATAACTAGAAAATCTTGAACGGATTAACTCTTTCGAAGGATACAATAATTTTTTTTTTTTATGGAAGGATACAATAATTTATATACCGGTTCACCGGTTCGTCCCGGTACGACCCCGGTTCACGCGGTTTTTTGCCGGTCGGTTTCCTATCCGTTTTTTGCTCAAAACCGAACCGTTTTTATGACCGGTTCACAGTCCGACCGGTCCGACCGGCCGGTCCGGTCCGGTTTTGATAACCTTGCTATGAATTTTATTGTTTTGCCTACCCGCAAGCACTAGATTTAGTGTATGTCGAATACCAAGTGTGAAAAATATGCAAATTTTTGCTACCTTCAGCAAGAACAACTAATATGATTGACCATCAAAATATCTTCCATCCTTAGTCCCACACTATTGTTGGGGTTGATTGCAATATAAGTCCCACATTACTAATGAAGAAAAAAAAAAAAGGTCAAAAAAATTATATTGAAGAAGTCTCACAACGCTTAGAATGGTGAAGCAATGAGGGAATCAAGGCTATATAATGAACCTAAGTTCTTTGTTTATAATTGCATCAGTTAGTAGCACTTTAAGCTTATATCTGACGTTTTTGTTTTTCTCTTGTACTCTTGTATTAGAGGGTTGAGAGATGTAGTTAGATATTTGCTTTGGAGAGTGTGGTTGTATTGAGAAACTACTAGAAATTTGCTGTTTTTCTGCGGATTTGGACAAAAAATCCGCATGAAACACGTTTCCAGCGGATTAGGGTTTCCTGCGAAATTTGCTGTTTTGCTGTTTTCCAGCTGGATTTGGTAGTATACTGGTTTGGGTATAGCCTGTTAGTTGAGAATGAAAACTTTAAAGGTCGGTTATGTTAAGCGACAAGCCAATCGAGCTGCTTATGATTATCCACCTTACTTGTATTGCACTTATGAATGAAATGAACTAAATTTTCGGAGGGTTAAATTGGCATTAGAATCGGTCAGTGAAGATGAATGTGGAAACTGCAAATCATAGCATTAGTGTCTAGATATTTTGCAACCAAATCTCAATTTCTCATGTTTTTTCTTCATTATGGTCTATTAATATTTCAACGTTATCTATTTTTATGCTATGCTATATTGAATATTTATATTGCTAGCTTTGTACCAGCCTCAATGTTCATAATTTATTTTCTCAAAATATGAAATTTGCATTTGATATACCAAGTCCATCACACTATAAGGTACAAACATAGCAGCTTTTATTGATGAAAGACATTATAAAAATTACACAAACATACATAAAAACATGACAATCCTTCTTATCATCTCTTATTCAAAGCAACAAACAACACAACAACATTGCAGGACACTTTTTAGATGGAGACACTGTTAGGAATGCCTCTGAAAGTCAATCCTTCTTCACTAGAAGGATAAAGGAGAGTGTATGGCAACTTCACAGGCCCATACCTGTTTCTCAATGACTCGTCATTGTTCCTTTGAACGAGCTTTTCCTCAATTTCAGCCAATTTCCTTCCAAACTTCTTGTAGGCCTCTACTGGTGCGGCATCTGAAGTCCAAAGATCACCTTCGATTCTTTGTCCGAGGTATTGCTCATCAGAAGCATGCCTTGACAAAACCTCTATAATGGTAAGGTCAACAAGGGTATCGTTCTTTGGCGTGATTGTCCTCAAATATGCCTTCTCGTAGTCCTTAGCAAGCTCATCATACTCGGGGGATCCTTTCACAGGCATGAATCTCCTGCTCTTAGTGGGTCGGTTAAGGATGTATCCTCCATAAGGATACTGTCCAAAATTAACAGCTGCGTGAAGTGCTGAAGCAATCCATATGAGGATGGTGCTAGCTTCAATCAACTCCGCACGAGTTTGCATCTTAAACCACCATGTAGCATTCTTCAAATCACCATGTCCCACCTCTACAAGTTCTTTCCAGAATGCTTGGAGTTCAGCATCTTGTGTAATAGCAGCATCTGATTTGTAGTAGAAATTCACATATTCTGTAACCCATGACTTGATAGCAGCCCATATCTCTAGTCCATCAGAAGCATAAGGATAATCCTCTATCAAAAGACGAATGCCGTGTGGTGAAGCTGGATCCTCAACAGCCACTCCTCTGCATAATAAGCAAGGTAGATAACATTAACATAAGAAAAGTGAATATATTATTTTTCAATTCACTTGCCAGCGTATCTAATAAATTGAATTATTTACTTATAATTAAGGTCGGAGAGGGTATATTTTTTGAGATCAATAGCTTTTTTCCGTTTGAATAAACATTAGGTAGTCCTTGATCTAATGTTTTGTAACATTACCTTTTGAGTAGGTCATTAGGTAGTCCTTGATCAGGGAAAACCCAATCCCTATATGAAACAGCAGACATTTCCAAAGAATATCCTCCCCACAAGAATGTTGATTCTATAATACCCTCAGCATTGACTAGGACATTCCTTGCAAGTGAATTTATGTTCATTGTGTCGCGGTAATGTGGAAGCAAAAGTTTGTGAATAGGGTGAACCACACTAAGATGCCTATTAGTTGCTATGATGAATGGCTCAACAACAGCATGAGTATTCAACCTGTCACACAAATGTAAATATTAATAAATAACTCATAGGTAGTTAAATGAGTATTCAACCTGTTTATAAACATCGTCAATGAAATTCGTACCAATGGCTAACAAGTTGGTGATAGCAGGAATCATTTACAACTACATAAGCTTTAGCAAGTAGCCAAATACGAGCCTCGACACCTTCACTTGCAGGCAAGTAAACTTCACTAACAGGGCCATTACTACCATCTTGCGGCTTACTTAGTTCAATTGCCAATGGCTTCAAAGTTCCATCATTTTGCAAGAAAAGGATGGTTCTAGTAGCATAGGCCTTTGTCTCAGTTGCATTTATTTTTTTCAAATATGGAAATAATATGTCATGGTGATCAAGGATGTACAGTTTGTTGTTTTGGAGAGCCTATCAATGAAATATATATAATTTAGTCACCATGGTCCATTTGAATAAAAATGAATAATTTCTCTAGAAATGCATTCATAGTAATGTAAAATTGTGTTAATTACCTGTTCTACAGTGACTCCACCCAAGTTTGGCTCCAATTGTTCTTTGGTTATGGTACTGGTGTTATCACCATATAGTTGGCTATCTAACTTGCTCTTTGGTGGGAACTCCTGCATATTTAATATAGTAAGCAATGAGGTTAATTACCAATTAGAAATGTTGCATAAAAAGTGAACGAAAATAGTCTTAGTTTGATTTTTGAATTTTCTCAACAATGTTAAACTATTAACTTTACCTCAAGTTTTTTGATGATGTGTGGATTCACACCAGCAATCATCTCCCTTGCAAATTCCTCATCAGTCATCCATGCCGAATGATCGACTGCTCAAAATAAGAATTTCAAACGTCGATCCATAAACTTTCTTTCTATAATTTTGTGTGTGTGAGAATACATATATTGATAGGACTAGCAATGTGTGACAAAATATACCTTGGACCACTTTAGGTGGTACAAATTTAAGGGCCGATTCACCATCAGATCGAAAAAGTTCCTTGAACAATGGTATTGGGGCGATATCACTAAGAAAATTGGTTGGTACTTTAATTCCACCATCATAGAGCGAACGCACATCTGCAAAGGTGTTAAATTCTGGCTGATTGAATTGTCCTGTAACCACAGAACGTAATCGAGGTACGATATTCTGAGATGCAGATTTGAGTATGTAAACAAGAAAGTCTGACGACTTCGTGTGACCAAATGATTCATCTCTTGGAAGGTAAACAAAGCCGCTCCGACTCTCACTCTTAGGATCTGTAAACATACATAGTAGAAAAATATGTGTTAGTAACAATTAACATCTCTAAAGTATCTTGTGTTACAATACAACAAATTAAAAGAACTAAAATACAACATAATTAGAAGGCTTAACCTTTTTTAGTTGCTTTTCGGCCTGTTCTGCCTCTTCGAGGATAAGGCAAGGTGCTTGATCCTCCAAGAACAGGACGAGCCAAGGCAGCTTTTGAGTCAGGATCACCCAAATCATTGTAGACATCATAATCATAGACTCTTTCCCATTCTTTGCGCTCTCCTTTTCCATCTCCTCTTAAAGTCTTCAATTCTTCTTCTACGTAGTAGGCTAATGGAGCCGGTATTTCACTCGGAAGATATGTCTACATTTATATTTATTTATTCGTGTCAAGTTTGATAATTAAATTATATTTAACTAATCAATAAATATGATTTTTTTATTTTTTTTACCTTGTTAGCAAAAAAGATGCGGTCACTTTTATATTTTTTATCATTGTAAATCCATGAGTTGCAAACAAAGTGGATGGATCCATGGTTTGGAACATCTTCAAGGGTCAAACTCACTAGGTAGAACTCATGTTGCAAGAAATTTTCTATATAAAATGCTCCAGGAATTCCCATGTCAGTATTCCATTCAAAATGAATATCATAAGCAGATTGTTTGTCTCCCAATGTTGGTATGGAGGAAAGAAGACCTTCCAAAAATGTTTGTTTTCCCACTTTCCCTTTTCCACTTCCTACACAAATTTCACAAAGTAGTACTTTAGCATTGGAAATTATGATTCTCAAATTATTTTTGTACATGTGTCATTCATTATGAGACAGATAGAACGTTTTATGTGTTACATTCTTATATAGATAAGTTCAAGGCTAAAATGTGACAATGTTCTCTTGATTTTATTTTATGTATATGAAAATCAAACTCTCCCCCAATTTTAGTTCATTAAACTCATCATATTATATATATATATATATTGAAGATGAATAAATTTATCATCATAAGAGAGAAGTTATATATTATTACCATCAGCAACTGTAGCACTAATCAATTTAAGAGCCACATTACGACCTAAGAAGGAAGTAGCAGTATCAACAACAGTACCAACAGCACCACCAACGGCACCAAAGACACCACCAATTATACCAACTGGATCACTTTTAACTGCAGTGAGTTCATTGATATCCAACACATTTTTTTGCATCAACACCACAGTTCCCTTCAATTTTTGGCCCCTATTGATCATACCTGCCACCCCTGAAAACATCTTTGCTAAGTTTTTTGAATTTGTTAAATGAGAGAAATAGTGTTCTTGGTTTGCTAGCTACTATGAAAACGTTCACTATTTATAGGGTCATATGAGATAATTTTGTATAATGAAATTTAATTTGATCTTTTTTTTCAGTCACTCATTTACAACACGTGCCAAACACTCACCGGCCCATAACTCTCGTGGTGTATAAAATAATAATATATTTCCTATACATCAATCTTTTGATTGGGCATGTCTCTTTTGGACAATTATTAAATAACATTATTATGACTCGTACATTCCATATATAGTCCTCAATTATTTATTCTATAAAAAGTACTACTAAATTATTTACTTTTCCTTTTTTTTTTTTTAATCAAACACATACTTTTCCTTTTTTTTAAGTTACCTGGTACAAAGTTTTCACCGTCGTTAATCATGACTAATATCAGCCAGGGAACATGTGGAGTGCATAGGGTTGATTCTTCCCTCCCAATCGAATTTTTTTCATATGCATGATTTAGTAGATCGAATCCCTGACCACATTTTTAAAGGGACCAAAACCCTTACCATTTGGACATAATTCATACTCTTCGTTAATCTTTGCTTAAACATACCGAGATAAAAGAGACATTAAAATATTCGTATGAATTTAAGTGGTATTAGTCACTGATAAAAAGAATTAGAAACATTAAAATTGTGATCGAGTGATTCTCTTAGTGAATTAAAGATTTGATTGTAGTTTTGATCTCTTTATTTTTACTATTTTTATGATTTTGTTCTTCTATTTAATTTAAAATCTAACAGTTTTGGTCTCTCAATCATGTTTTCAACTAAAAGTTAGTGATGTAATAAGTTTTAAACGAGATGGTATATTATATGATGATGAAAAAATTAATATCAATATTAGCCGAAGTGAAAACATGAAAGATAGAGAAGTATATTATCCCTAAATTATCTTATTCCTAAGTATTAAAATAGTGATTCACTTATTATTTCCCCTTTAATAGGAAAAAAAAAGTGAAATGGTTTTTTTGTGTGAATCAGATGTCCTTCGAGCATAATATTTGTAGAGATTAATTCTTCAATCTTGATAGGACTATAATAGGTGGCTAAATTCACTTTAATGAGATATGTCATTGTTGCATTCATTTTATTTTAGATTCAAACTTAGAGAACTTCTCATTAAGCTGAAAGATACATTTACCACCTCATCCAAGTGTTTTTATAAATAAATGGTATTTAGTTGCATATAATTGCAAGCTATATATACCAAAGAATAGGAAAAAGAAAGTTGCTTTACACAAGGAGCTCAATTTTATACAAAAGACATTTTTTAAAATTTGTTTATCAACAAAAATATCAAAGGTAAAGTTTGGGTTTGACTGATTATTATAGATAAAAAATTGGGTTAATAGGTGTTTAATCCCTTGCAATGTGAGTGGGTTTTGGTTTACGCCTCTGTAATATGATTTTTTCGATTACTCCTCTATTAATGGTGGAGCTAATTCAAAATATTGGGGAGGGCCGCTATAAATATAAAGCAAATATGCAAAAAAGAATTACTAAAAAAAACATATCATATTTAGCAGGGGTTTAAAACCGCCACTAAATAGTATAGCTATGAAAAAAATTAAAAACTTTGGGGCGGGCCATGGCCCTGCCAGCCCATCATGGAATACGTTGACTTAAGTTCCGTCATTTTGCCTCCTTTAATATTAGCCAATTTTGGTTTATCCTCTCACTAACCATGCCACGTTATTTGTGGAGTCTTAAGTCAACATATTTCATGGAGGAGTAATTAACAAAATCTTCACATTACAGAGGATAATTGAAAAAAAATATTACGGGGAATAAACTAAAACTCGTCCACATTGCAAGGGGAATATATATTGAAGGTGAAAACATAAGAAAGGGGGGTTGAATTGTGTTTTAAGAAAAACTAAAACTTTTTCAAGTTATAGCTTGGTTCTTGTTTGCAGCGGATTAAATAGGGCCGGCCCTGTGGGTGTGCAAGTTGAGCCACCACACAGGGCCTCAAACATTTAGGGGCCTCCTTGTTTATATCGGTTTATTAAAAAATTTATATATGTAAAAAAAAATTAATGACTTTGTTACTACAAAAACTATTTTATTACTCAAGAAAAAAAAAATTAATAGACACACTCTTAATTTTATAAGTAACTTGCGGTTGATTGTAAAAAATGAAGCAACATTACAAGAAAGTTTTTTTTTCCGAAGGAAATATAAAGTTGATAATGATATTAGATTGAAGATGTATTTCAATGTTATTGATTAAAATATGTCGGTTTTACATGTTATTTACTATGATGACTATTTTTATGTTATTTACAATTTAAATAGAGAATGACTTTTTTTTAAAAAAAAATTATATTTTTATTAAAGACCCATTTTTAATTTTCAAACAGGGCCTCCAAATACTCGGGACCGGGATTAAACAACGCAATATCAAAGATAAAGAGATCAAGGAAGAGAAGATAGACACAAGCAATATACACCGGTTCCACTCACAAACCGAGAGTAATCTAGTCCCCTTGCACTTCCAAGGGATTTTCCACTATAATCACACAAGATTACAAATGCTCAAGCACACGGCAAGAGACTTCTAACCAATGCTCAAGCATAAAGCAAGAGACTTCTAAATCTTAAAGAAAAATAAAGATTGTTGTGATAATACAAAGAACTATTGAAACCTTAAATCTAAAATACAATGAGTTGATGATACAAACTTCAAAGTATTTTAGGTATGAATGAAATTCAAAGGTTCAAAACTTGAGTGTTTGTAATATCAAAGTGAGTGCAAAGAATATGATCAATGAGAACGTATTCGTTAGTTTGTCTTCACAAAGGAGTCTTGTATTTATAGGCAAATGACATGCTCCATTTGTAAATGATCGTTGTGCAAAGATGAGATAGCCAGCTGAGTTGGACTGAGCAGTTTGGTGATGACAGGAACAAGTTTCTTTAAAGAGGTAATGAGTATCTACTACTTTATTCCTTGGGATATTGTACACACCAAACAGAGAAATATTGACAGTTTGACTCCGACTCTTCTCCAAACTAAGAATGTGGTTGATAAGTTTGATTATCCTTTTATTTTCCTGATGCCAAAACAGAGAAAGATCCCTTTACAAAATCTCAACGTTCTCTGTAAAGATCTGGCATGATAGTTACTAATCAACGCATATGTGCTGGTCATCTTCTGATGACTTCTTGCTTCTGATGGACGCTTGTCTCTGAGTCTTCAGACTTTTTAAGGGTCAAGAGCCTCTTGAATTATCTTTGCTTCTGAAACCTTTCAGAACTTATCTCTTTTCTTAAGAACTTAATAGTTATCAGAATTTGCTTATAAGATCATGCACACTTAAAGTAAATATTAGTACAACTAATTGCGCATTTAATACTTATTGTTATCATCAAAACTTATAGATTATATTTGGGGCTTTAGAACCAATTTTGTTCCAATATATATCCCAATTATCCCTAAAAACCTTAAGTGAAAAAAAAATCATATACCGACGAAAAATAAAATTTGTGGGTGCAATTAGCATATACAATTATACATACAGAAATCGATGGAGGATAAACTTGAGGGTATAAAGTAGCATATACCTACAAAAGAAAAAATTCTTCGATCTATATAATTATACACTCATCCCCACAAATCACACAATAATTTAATTTTGTCCTTTACTTTTTTATCCTTTTGGACCACACATGAATTCACTCCGACATGACAGTTTTTGCTACGGATTTTGGTGATATATCTAAGAATTTTATATTTTTAGTAATATTTTTTCCTATCACTACGAGTCAAATTTCTTGTGCTTAAACAAAAGAACGAAAATTTTAAACAAGGTATTCATGTAAGTTACACTAAACTGAACTAATTTGTAAAAGGGTGAAAACAAGCCATCTTTGAAAATTGTACTTTTAGTGACAAAATTTTATCTGTCACTATAAGTAAAAGTTCTTGTGTTTAAATAAGAGATCGGAAATTTTAAAAAATTTTGTTCCGGTGAAGAGGGTCAATGAACCGGATTAATTTGAAAAACATTTTTGGTATAGGTGAAAACAAGTTATATCTATGAATTTTGGTCTCTTAGTGACTGTTTTTGTTTGTCACTACAAGTTAAATTTGTTGTATTCAAATAAAAGATCAGAAATTTTCTAGAAGGTATTCTGTTAAGTAACATTGAACTGGTTACTTTGAAAAAACAGTTCCGGTATAAATCAGAACAAGATATTTCTACGAATTGTTTTCTTTTAGTGACAGTTTTATCTGTCACCACAAGTCAAATTTATTGTAAACTCAAATAACATAACGTAATACCGGAAAAAAATTGATTTTTGGAAGTGAAGGTATAAATATAAGGGTGCGGGGAAACATTTTCTTATTGACATATTAATTTCATTGGTGTAGGCTTCCGTGGGTATAGGAAAGCTCTATTCTTTTAACATAATCAAATAAAATCCTCTCTTGTTATTTTTATTTTTTATTTTTTTTTTGTATTTTAATTTTTCGGTTGTTGAAAAATGAATTTTGTTAATGTTTCATCTCTTTTACTCGCGAGCTATGTATTATGAACCGTAGAAATTTTGTTTCCCCCCTCTAAGAATATTGTGACTAGCGAGCCTAATTTCATACCCCATTGTCGTAATATATTGATACAAAAATGTAAAATATGAAAGATCATTTTTGCCGTTGTGTCTGATCTCAACTATTTGAGCTACATTTTTTCCGACCACCCCCCCGTATTGCAAAAAACACAAGGTTAACCATCTCTCTCCGTTGTTGCAGAAAAACATACATTTCATTCACGAGTTCATCGTCATTTCCTTCCATTGTTGAAGAAAATTCTAGTTTGTATTATAATTGATGTTTATGGTTAGTTTTAATTTCAATTGTGTTCTTCCTCAATTCTATATAAAAACCTAATGGAATTTATTGTTCCCTTCGCGTCCCCAACATTGCTTTGCTTAGGTATATTTTTTGTAGTTACAACTTACAAGTCAATCTTTTAGGAAATTTGTAGTGATTCTTTGTCTTTTCTCTAATTGATATAGTTCGATTCATGTGGCATATTAAGTAAAGTAGTCCAACATAGATATAAAAGAAGAGATTTGTTCAATATAGATTTTTTATTTTTTTCATAAATGAAGTGTTTAGTAAATTAGTAGCTACTCATTTCCAGCGGTTTAAAACCACTGTAGTTATAGGCTATTGAGATGGCTAACTTTTACGGGTATATTGAATCAAAGTCTACGGAATAAAACTTATGTCTATATAAGTTTTATGGCGTATACTCACGTTTTTACCTTTACCTATAGAATTTTGTTGTCATCATATGTTAACTTTCTTGTATGAACTCATTCAATCACAATTTATAAAGTGTAAGATATTCTATTTTGCAAAGAGAGTGACACAAGGGACATTATTAAGCTTTTAAAATCCTTTCTTTTAGAATCCAATATTTTAAAATCCAACAACATGCCTTTTTATCTCACTTTTCCGTAGTTAAGTATATAAAATCTTGTTTGGCCCATTTTGTTGTGCTTAAAATTTTAGATGGGTTCTTGAACTTTTGAAGAGTCAAGATACGTCATACAAAAGTGCAGAGAATTTTTTATATGCTATAGATACTATATTATTTTCATAGGTAAGAAAAAAATTGTATTAAATATTAGTTTGCTGACTATGACATTAATCACAAACAAATACAATGACTAAAATTATATATCTCATTTTATATTTAGGAATTAGAGTTCGAATTTAGAATTTCTCAACTTATTTTTTCAAGAGATAAATTTTTAACTACTAGAGTACTACTTATAAGAGATGGTAATAACAGCCAATAAAAAAATTATCTAAAATAAATTGTCAATTTTTTAATTCAGACAACTTTTCTTGACTCATCAACATATATAAGAGATGGTAACAGCCAATAATAAAAGAAAAAGGGAGAGATAGAAATTAAATGGGATATTTTATCTAATCTAATAAAAAGGGATATTTGAAAAAGTAAAACGTCACTTATTTTAAAACAATTTCTTTTGGTAAATTAGCACTTAATTAATTATGAGATGGATAAGAAGTAAATAGAATAGACAAAATCAGAGTTTGAAATAAAAAAAAAAATAAAAAATAAAAAATAAAAAACATATAGGAGATTTCACACTGACAATACAATGAGCATGTTTGATTTTTTGAAAAATAATGGATCTGACAACAAAATTTTAGTTGCACGGTATTTGATTTCATAAGAGTGAACAAAAATGACAACAAGAGAGGTAGATAAAATTTGAAAAAAAAAAATTGGTACATAAAATTGAAATTTTTTATTTTCACAAAATTCAGGTAAATTTATTTTTCAAAGTATAAGTTATCTAAAATATTTATCTTTTTCCACTTAAAAAAATATTACCTATCCTTAGTCTCTTTTCTCTCCCCCCCTTCTCTCTCCTTGCCGTTTCTCACATATCCTTCTCTTCTTTTTTTTTTTTGAGTGGCAAATAAATATATATAACAGAGAAAACGGCCGGAATACAAAATATGAGTATTAGAAATACTCAAAAACAAAACTCTCTTCCATTTCTTTCCTGCTCTTCTCTCTTTATCCCTAACTCCCTCTCATCTCTCTCTCTCTCTCTTCCCTCTATTCGTCTCCATGTTTCTCTCTCCCCCCTTCATTCTTCCACTAGGTTTTTGAATGGATAAAAATCGTTGTTTTTTTATATTAATGATAAAAAATTATAATAAAAGTTTAATATATTTTTTGTCCCTCAAGATATATTAACTTTTATTTTTGGTCCTTTTAAAATTTTCTTTGAATTTTGATCCTCTAAATTTTTTGTTTCCAATTTTAATACCAACTTTTTTACATAAGCTCACGAATCTTGTTCCAAATGAACTTTTTTTTATGTTATTATTAAAATCTTAAAATTAAATATTATTAGTGTAATATTTTAATTATAGTTAAATTAAAGAAACACAAAAGTAAAACCTCGTCACTTTTTTTCATTTTTCACTTCTTTTTTTATAACTTAAATAATGAACATAAAAAAGGAGAAAAGAAAAGTTGATTCAATTCAATCGAAAACAAATGAAGAAAATCAAAAACACTTAGATGAGATGGCACGCGAGTCTCTTCTAACTTAATCAGGGGTCTTGAAAACTCTTAGAGAGAATTTGACATCCATTAAGTCCCACAAGACTCGAAGGATTAATCGCTACAATTGTACGCAGAGGATACCCGATTTATACACAAACGAAAAAATGAAGAAGGCTCACACTTCACACTGCTTCTTCTCTCCCTCTGTCCTGATTTCCTCTTTTAAACATTTTATGTTTCATTTTTTATTTTTATTGATCGATTTATATTCATATGAATGTTAAGATTATCATATTTGTTGTCTAAGATGTGTTCACCTATTATTTCAAAATTCGTATGTGTTAAAGAAATGTCAACAATATATTAAAATTATGCCCATTAGGAACAAAAAAATGAAATAAATATTTTTGAAAGGATTAAAATATTCCCTTTTATTTTTAAAGACTAAAATTTATTATAATATTAAATTAAAGTATATTCTAATTTCTATTTAATTTTAAGAAAAATGTTAACAAATGTTCTAAAGGCACAAACTAATGAAACTAATATAGAAATATTTTCCTAAAAAATGTGTATTCAACTTTTTTTAGGTTTACAATTGTTCTTTTCACTATTTTTTTTATTGGTTTCTATGGTTGCTCTTGTTTATGGTTTTTGAATCTGGATTTAGATGATAAGCTTCAGATCTGATTTTGATTGGATCTATTCCTGTTAGTTTTTGATTTTTTGTGCCATTGGCCTGTTGTGTTCTTGTTCTCTTTAGGGCCAGTCCATGCTCAAGTATAGTGGTGGTAGGATCCAGAACATGATTTGTGCTAACCTATTGTGCAATCTACGATATGTGATTTGGTACTGGATTTCTAAGATTAGGTCCTCGGATGTTTGGCTAAAAATGGTCGTCACTGCTTGCTTTAATGAGTTGTTGGTTAGTGATCCATTATCGTGTTGGTGATCGGGTTCATTTATTATGTCTAGGGGTGTACATGGCCGGATTGGGTTGGGTTTAGCCAAAACCAAAACCCGAACCACATAGGGTGCTCTGAATTGGGTCTAGTAAAATAACCACCCGTTACAACGTTGGGCCGGCACTACACCATTTTTTACTTTAGGCCACCCTAAGTCTTTGCCACGCCTAAAAAACAGTGGCCTAAAAATAGAATAGTCCACCCTTTTGCAACTGTTGACTAAAAAGTATGAGTATTTTCGTGAGCTTTTAAAATCCGGATAAAACCGTAGCATATATAGAGTATAGACCATGGTTCTCTGCCCGTTGCATTTAGTCTACGCTAAAAAACAGTGACCTTTAAAGATTTAACTTGCAACGATGAAAAGTGTGGTCTAAAATAAAGGAGCCGTGGCCATATAAGCAAAAGGGTAACGAGAAGAAAGAATGCATAAACGGCCTTAGGTAACCTGGAACAGTCACCCTTAATCCTTACTCTGGTGTGGATCCATAATTAGGTTTGTTATTTTCATAATTAGATTTTCTTTTTTTTACTTTTTAATTTCCAAATTTCAGTTGTTAATGGTTTTTTTTTTCAATTTGTTAGTTTAGGTTTTGATTTACACACTTTTCAATTTCATTATGATTTACTTTCTTATTAGATGACAAAAAAAATAATGTTTATGTTTATTCTCTTGTTTCCTGTCTATTAGATTAATCCACACATTTCATTTGCTAGAAAGTTGTTGATTAACATATTAATTATATACATGTGTGAAGTTAGGAAGTTTTTGTTCAATATTTGTGTTTGCAAGACATTGAAAAACTTGATTCAATTTGGCTCCAAGATATTGTAGAAAGCATTTTATGATTTAAACTGCTGTGTTTTTATCTCCAAGATATTTGTGTTTGTTTTGTTTGGTGAATCTTTAATTTAGTGTAGATGTCATGATATTAGATATGGGTGGATGATTATTTATCCTTGCCATGTAGCTCATCCTAATTATAAGTTAGAGTATACTTCGCCTTCTTTTATTAATATTATTTTTTTCTCTACAGTTTGGACCCGTAGATCATAATGAATGAAGCATTGCAATGGCATGGAAGACTTTTTTTTTTTGAAATGCAAGACATTGTTGCTTTGACTTTTGGAGGTATAAACTTGTTATAATGAAGGAATCATGGATTGATTTTTTGTTGATGTTGCAATATTTTGTAAGACAACTTTGTTAGATATATTTTACTCAAGACTTAATTATGTTAATGTACTATGTTTGTTTTACTCAATGATTACTATTTTTTAATTAATGTTTAGTTATTTAAAGCAATATTAATTATTAATACAATTTAGAAAAATGCATAGATAGATGGCATATGAAAGAAATATACAGGTGACAATGTGCTTTTTATTTGTGTGGCCAAAAATTATAGCCCACAGTTTTATCAATATTGTTTTGTTGCCTATTCTTTCTAGCAACCCTTTATTTATGTGGCCAAAAGGTTATAGTCCACGGTTATGTTTGTGCAATTTGTGGCCTAATGTACTGGCAACAATTACAAAACTAATGTATAGGCAACAACTAAGAAACCGTGGCGTAAACCAAACTGTGGTCTAATACCAATCAAATAACCGTCGCTTTTTTTGAAAGTTATACACCACTTTTTTTGTTATCCATGGACTAAACTGCACAAAACCGTGGCTTTTGAGAAAAGGCTACGGCCGCAAATTCCACATTTAATAAACGCCACTGTTTTTTTCCCTTTTGACCACCCTTTTTGAAATGTAGTCTATGACCAAAAATGTTGTAGTGCGGATTGGGTAAATCCACTAATTTTCGGATTAGGTTGGGTTGGATCATGGGTTATCCAAATTATTTTTTACTTTTTTAATATTAAATATCTAAATGACGAATCATCATATTTTTTCATTAAAATAACTCATCCATTGTATTTTCTTGAAAAATAGTGTAACTTTTTTTTACTATAAAAAATAATAACCAAGTTTTTTATGTAAATCCACTAATTTACGGGTTGAATATTGTGCTATCCAAATGATTTTTTTATGTTTTTTTATATCAAATTACTAAACGATGAATCATTTATAAAAATTATTAAATATTTTTATTTTTCTAAAAAATAGAGCAATGAATTATGATATTTGTTTATAAAAATTATTCAATCTTTTTATTTTCTTAATAAATAGTATAACTTATTTACACTATAAAAATATTTAATGATCAAATGACAAAACCTTTAGTATTTTCATAAAAACTATTTCAAAAAAACATAGCACTAGTGGGTCAGTGAATTTTTTGGGTTGGGTGTGGTTTTACCCGTAACCCGATTTTTTTTATGGATTTTTCAGTAAAAGCAAAGGGCGATTTTTAGCATCTTCCAACCTGATTCAGACGCACGAATCTGTTAGCATCTTCCAAAAAAGCTTTTTTTCACCCTGTCGCAGTTGTTGTTGTTGTTCATCTTCATCTTCATCTTTCTCTTCCTTAGATCCGGTTTTTATCTACCGAAAACACTTTGATTCGGTTTCGGTCTACCGAAAACGCTTCGATTCGGTTTCTATGTACCAAAAATGCTTCGATTCGGTTTCTATCTACCGAAAACGCGCCGATTCGGTTTCCGTCTACCGAAAAGCTTACACTATTATCTTAATATGTATTAGCATATTGTCTGGTAATTGTGTTACTCTATTTTCAAAGCAATTGATTTTTCAAGTTGAACTTCAGGTCATGTATTTCAGGTTGTCTCTCAATTTTACTCTCAATTTAAGGTCCTGAAATTGATATTTCAGATACACAAATTGCCAACCAAGGAAATATTTGATATTGCTGCCTAGTTTTATTCTGCTGAGTCACTAATCCTAATTGTCAGAAGATCATAGTTATTGTTTTGCATCAGTTAATAGGTTGTTTCTATCCCCTGCATTTTGTTTCTTTTATAGTAGCTATTTATGCAACTACTCTCCAAGATTTGTGTATTACAACTCTTCATTTATGCAATCATTCAAGCTTTCATTACTATTGTATTCTCACTGCTCTTTGCGATTCTTTCTTGCTTAACAGAGTTCAGATCCTTTTCTGAGTTGTTGCGATTTTTGCTGTTTTTGTGTTGCTGCATTTTTTCCTTCTGCTGTGTTGTTTCCCTGTGTTACGATCTGTTCTGTTTTATGTTGTTTTGTGTTGTTGCTGTTTTTGTGTTTTTCGGCCTTATGGGAGCAGCTGCTTCCTCCTTGTATCTCTCTTGGGCGGTTATGTACTCCTTGTACATAGCTTTGCCTTTTATTAATAAAATTTGAACTTCAAAAAAAAAAAGAGTTCGGATTCTATCTTCCGAAGTTATATTAGTTCGGATCCTAAGTACTGAAACTACCATAGGGGCAATTTTGTTAGTTTGAGGGGCCTGAGAGCAATGCAAGGGGGCCTAAAGAGCAATTTTCTCACCCTCCTGTGTTGTTCGTTTTTTGTTTTACTTGATCAGATTGTAAGCCCCCTAGTCTTTTGTACTCTTTTTTTTTTATTTAATTTACTTAAGTTTTGCAAATTCATCTACACCCATTTGTTTAAAAAAAAAAAACTAGCGAATTTAAAACACTTATTAACATGATATTTCTTCTGTCTTAAAATGAAAGTAATTTTAGTACAAAGTATTTGCTTTTTTTTAATAAGCAGATATTTGAATTATAAGCATTATAAGGTATACTCAACCCTTACAATTCGGTGAACTTCTATTATATACTATGGAGACAAGCTAATGGATCATTACACCAAGAAAACGTATTTGTTTCAAAATGAATGTAGGTTTTAACTTTATTTTCTTTTAATTTTACCTTCTAATAATTATTGTGTACACCATTCCTAAAGTATATTTTACTTACATCAATCGTTAACAGAGTTAATTTAATGAAAATTGTCCTTTTCTTTTTTAATTAACAACATAAATGTATTTCTTTATCTATATATATATATATATATATATATATATATATATATATATATATATATATATATATATATATATATATATATATATATAGGGGGCTGCTAACTTAGACCCAGTTGGGTCTAAGTTAGAGGTGCACCTTTTCAGTTGGACAAAAATACCCATTTTTTTAATTTTTGAAAGAATAGAGCAACAGGGGCATTTCTGTAATTTACCCAACAATACACGCGCCCCCAACTTCTTTTCCCACCCCCCAGGACACGTGGCAGCGTGTGATTGGACAAAATCTGCGCGCGTGCATCACACTCGCCGACAGGCGCGCGTGGCTGCAGCCCACACGCGGAGAGAGAAACTTTTTAAAAAAGAAAGGCCACGTGTCAGCATATGATTGGTTGCGTTAATTTTTTTTCATTTAATACTTTAAACTCAATTATTTCATTGTAAATTAATTTTTTATTTTTTTATTTTTATACCAAAATTCATTTTTTTTTGTCTACAAATAGAGACTTGGTTCGTTTGATTTGGACACAGAAAAAAAAAACCCAATTTTTCCCTACCTAAATCTCATTTTTCACTACCTTACATCAACTCACTTAAACCATTCTACTAGGAAAATGGTTTCAGAGTACAAATCTCTGAAACCATTCTACATGCTAAATGGTTTCAGAAGCAAATAACTAATAATCAACTTACTGAAACCATTCTACCAGCAAAATGGTTTCAGATTACAACTCTCTGAAACCATTGTACCAGATAAATGGTTTCAGAAGCAAAAACAATTAATAAATTACTCACTGAAACCATTCTACCAGTAAAATGGTTTCAGAATACAACTATGTGCAACCATTCTACAAGCTAAATGGTTTCAGAAGCAAATGACTAATAATCAACTTACTGAAACCATTCTACCAGCAAAATGGTTTCAGATTACAACTCTCTGAAACCATTGTACCAGATAAATGGTTTCAGAAGCAAACACAATTAATAAATTACTCACTGAAACCATTCTACCAGTAAAATGGTTTCAGAATACAACTATGTGCAATCATTCTACAAGCTAAATTGTTTCAGAAGCAAATGACTAATAATCAACTTACTGAAACCATTCTACCAGCAAAATGGTTTCAGATTACAACTCTCTGAAACCATTGTACCAGATAAATGGTTTCAGAAGCAAACACAATTAATAAATTTACTCATTGAAACCATTCTACCAGTAAAATGGTTTCAGAATACAACTATGTGCAACCATTCTACCAGTAAAATGGTTTCAGAAGCAAACATTAGTTTTTAATTACCGTTTTATCTCATTTAATTAACTAAAAATAGTTTCAGGTCTCCAAAAATTTCATAAAATACACCAAAAGTTCCAGAATATTATCTACTATTTTCCTGGTATAATGGTTTCAGTGAGTTGGTTGAGTGGTGCGTGTTAAATTACAACACACAAGTAACGTATTTAGTAGACAAAAAATGAGATTAAGGTAGTGAAAAATTGCGTTTTTTTTTCGGTGTCCAAATCAAACGAACCAAGTCTCTATTTGTAGACAAAAAAAAATTATGAATTTTGGTATAAAAATAAAAAAATAAAAAATTAATTTACAACGAAATAATTGAGTTCAAAGTATTAAATGAACAAAAATCACGCCCAGCCAACCATTGTGTGACACGTGTCCTACTTTTAAAAAGCAAATTTTTCTCTCTCCAGGTTTTAATCCAGTGTGGCGCAGGCGCTGGAATCTGATGGATCAGGATGATCTGGGCTGTCTGATTGATCAGACAGTCATGATGAGATCAGATCTTGGCTGTCTGATGGAAATCAACGGTCTGTAACCATGGTCCTTCGGTACGCGCGCGACACTGGATCCGCGTCTATTAATGGGTATTTTGGGAAAAGAATGTGGGGGTGCGTGTATATGGTTGGTAAAATTACAAAAATACCCCTGTTGCTCTATTCTTTCAAAAATTAAAAGAATGGGTATTTTGGTCCAATTGAAAAGGTGCACCTTGCTAACTTAGACCTAACTAGGGTCTAAGTTAGAAAACCCCATATATATATATATATATGGGGGCTGCTAACTTAGACCCAGTTGGGTCTAAGTTAGCAAGGTGCACCTTTTTAGTTGGACAAAAATACCCATTCTTTTTAATTAATTAACCAAATTACCATCAATGGACGCGGATCCAGTGTCGCGCGCGTACCGCAGGACCATGGTTACATACCG
Organism: Trifolium pratense; assembly: GCF_020283565.1. NCBI lineage: Eukaryota > Viridiplantae > Streptophyta > Magnoliopsida > Fabales > Fabaceae > Trifolium > Trifolium pratense. The sequence goes on along the minus strand of NC_060063.1, from coordinate 44,739,408 downwards.
TTGATTTCAATCAGACAGCCAAGATCTGATCTCATCAAGACTGTCTGATCAATCAGACAGCCCAGATCATCCGAATCCATCAGATTCCAGCGCGTGCACCACACTGGATTACACCCTGGAGAGAGAAGAATCTACTTTTTAAAAGCAGGACACGTGTCGCTGTCTGATCGGCTGGGCGTGATTTTTTTCCATTTAATACTTTGAACTCAATTATTTCGTTGTAAATTAATTTTTTTTTTTTTTTTTTATACCAAAATTCATAATTTTTTTTTCTCTACAAATAGAGACTTGGTTCGTTTGATTTGGACACAGAAAAAAAAAACCCAATTTTTCACTACCTTAATCTCATTTTTCACTACCTTACATCAACTCACTGAAACCATTCTACCAGCAAAATGGTTTCAGATTACAACTCTCTGAAACCATTGTACCAGATAAATGGTTTCAGAAGCAAACACAATTAATAAATTACTCACTGAAACCATTCTACTAGTAAATTGGTTTCAGAATACAACTATGTGCAACCATTCTACAAGCTAAATGGTTTCAGAAGCAAATAACTAATAATCAACTTACTGAAACCATTCTACCAGCAAAATGGTTTCAGATTACAACTCTCTGAAACCATTGTACCAGATAAATGGTTTCAGAAGCAAACACAATTAATAAATTACTCATTGAAACCATTCTACCAGTAAAATGGTTTCAGAATACAACTATGTGCAACCATTCTACCAGTAAAATGGTTTCAGAAGCAAACATTAGTTTTTAATTACCGTTTTATCTCATTTAATTAACTAAAAATAGTTTCAGGTCTCCAAAAATTTCATAAAATATACCAAAAGTTCCAGAATATTATCTACTATTTTCCTGGTATAATGGTTTCAGTGAGTTGGTTGAGTGGTGCGTGTTAAATTACAACACACAAGTAACGTATTTAGTAGACAAAAAATGAGATTAAGGTAGTGAAAAATTGCATTTTTTTTTCGGTGTCCAAATCAAACGAACCAAGTCTCTATTTGTAGAAAAAAAAAATTATGAATTTTGGTATAAAAAAAAAAAAATAAAAAATTAATTTACAACGAAATAATTGAGTTCAAAGTATTAAATGAACAAAAATCACGTCCAGCCAACCATTGTGTGACACGTGTCCTACTTTTAAAAAGCAAATTTTTCTCTCTCCAGGGTGTAATCCAGTGTGGTGCACGCGCTGGAATCTGATGGATCAGGATGATCTGGGCTGTCGGATTGATCAGACAGTCTTGATGAGATCAGATCTTGGCTGTCTGATGGAAATCAACGGTCTGTAACCATGGTCCTTCGGTACGCGCGCGACACTGGATCCGCGTCCATTGATGGGTATTTTGGTTAATTAATTAAAAAGAATGGGTATTTTGGTCCAATTGAAAAGGTGCACCTTGCTAACTTAGACCTAACTAGGGTCTAAGTTAGAAAACCCCTATATATATATATATATATATATATATATATATATATAGGGGGCTGCTAACTTAGACCCAGTTGGGTCTAAGTTAGCAAGGTGCACCTTTTGAGTTGGACAAAAATACCCATGTTTTTAATTTTTGAAAGAATTGAGCAACAGGGGTATTTCTGTAATTTTCTGCAATTTTACACGCGCCCCCCACTTCTTTTTCCCCCCCCAGACACGTGGCAGCTTCTCATTTGACAAAAATCGAGCGCGTGCATCACACGCGCCGACAGGCGCGCGTGGTGGAAAGGATGACGCGGAGAGAGAAAGCCTTTTTAAAAGGCAGGCCACGTGTCAGCATATGATTGGCTGCGTTAATTTTTTTCCATTTAATACTTTAAACTCGATCATTTCGTCGTAAATTAATTTTTTATTTTTTAATTTTTATACCAAAATTCATAATTTTTTTTTCTCTACAAATAGAGACTTGGTTCGTTTGATTTGGACACCGAAAAAAAAACGCAATTTTTCACTACTTTAAACTCGATTATTTCGTCGTAAATTAATTTTTTATTTTTTATTTTTTATACCAAAATTCATAATTTTTTTTTCTCTACAAATAGAGACTTGGTTCGTTTGATTTGGACACAGAAAAAAAAACCCAATTTTTCACTACCTTAATCTCATTTTTCACTACCTTACATCAACTCACTGAAACCATTCTACCAGAAAAATGGTTTCGGAGTACAAATCTCTGAAACCATTCTACAAGCTAAATGGTTTCAGAAGCAAATAACTAATAATCAACTTACTAAAACCATTTTACCAGCAAAATGGTTTCAGATTACAACTCTCTGAAACCATTCTACCAGATAAATGGTTTCAGACGCAAACACAATTAATAAATTACTCACTGAAACCATTCTACCAGTAAAATGGTTTCAGAATACAACTATGTGCAACCATTCTACAAGCTAAATGGTTTCAGAAGCAAATAACTAATAATCAACTTACTGAAACCATTCTACCAGCAAAATGGTTTCAGATTACAACTCTCTGAAACCATTGTACCAGATAAATGGTTTCAGAAGCAAACACAATTAATAAATTACTCACTGAAACCATTCTACCAGTAAAATGGTTTCAGAATACAACTATGTGCAACCATTCTACAAGCTAAATGGTTTCAGAAGCAAATAACTAATAATCAACTTACTGAAACCATTCTACCAGCAAAATGGTTTCAGATTACAACTCTCTGAAACCATTCTACCAGATAAATGGTTTCAGAAGCAAACACAATTAATAAATTACTCACTGAAACCATTCTACCAGTAAAATGGTTTCAGAATACAACTATGTGCAACCATTCTACAAGCTAAATGGTTTCAGAAGCAAATAACTAATAATCAACTTACTGAAACCATTCTACCAGCAAAATGGTTTCAGATTACAACTCTCTGAAACCATTCTACCATATAAATGGTTTCAGAAGGATTTCGGTGTCCAAATCAAACGAACCAAGTCTCTATTTGTAGGAAAAAAAAAATTATGAATTTTGGTATAAAAAATAAAAAATAAAAAATTAATTTACGACGAAATAATCGAGTTTAAAGTAGTGAAAAATTGCGTTTTTTTTTTCGGTGTCCAAATCAAACGAACCAAGTCTCTATTTGTAGAGAAAAAAAAATTATGAATTTTGGTATAAAAAATAAAAAATAAAAAATTAATTTACGACGAAATAATCGAGTTTAAAGTATAAAATGAAAAAAATCACGCAGACCCATTCATATGCTGACACGTGGCTGCCTTTTTCAAAAGCAAAATTTTCTCTCTCCAGCTTATAATCTAGTGTGGCGCAGACAGGATGATCTGATAGATCAGGATGATCTGGGCTGTCTGATTGATCAGACAGTCTTAATGAGATCACATCTTGGCTGTCTGATGGAAATCAACGGTCTGTAACCATGGTCCTTCCGTACGCGCGCGACACTGGATCCACGTCTATTAATTGTTTAAGAAGGTGGGGCGCGTGTTGTTATTTTTTTTTTATGTAAAATTACAGAAATGCCCATGTTGCTCTATTCTTTCAAAAATTAAAAGAATGGGTATTTTGGTCCAATTGAAAAGGTGTACTTTGCTAACTTAGACCTAACTAGGGTCTAAGTTAGAAAACCCCATATATATATATATATATATATATATATGCAAAACCTTACCCCATTTTGAAAGTAACGGAGTACATAGAATCTTAAAAGATGAGATTTATTTAAAAAAAAAAAAAGAGAGAGAAAATTGTGGTTCAAACATGATGGAGATGTGTAATCTTAGTAACGTTATTAATTAGTAGTTAGTGTTAATTTGTTTTCAGCATGTTAGGACTTAAACTCTGAATTTTTACTCCTTAACTTGTTTCATTCTTATATCCTAAACCTTTAATTCTTAATTTCTTTCACCTTTAAGTCAAACTACTTGAGTTATCTACACCCAAAGCAATAGTTTTTTTTTTTTTACTCAAAAACAATATTCATTTATCATTCAAATTCATAAAGAATACATTGATCGAAATTATTACATATTCAATTTCGCTAAAAACTAATAAAGATGAATCTGCGAACAAGCTCACAACATTCGAGTTAATAGCATAAAACAGCCTAATGTCTATGAAAAAGTCTACAATTAATATGATAAACTTTAAATGTCCGGAATAATCATGTATCCGAATCTCCAACGTTGATGATGGTAAAATCATTAAATTTGCACCGAGTTTAAATCAAAACAAACCTGCAAATCCGAACAAAAAAACAAACACCGTACGAAGACGGAACAAATACCGTATAAGATGCGATAATCAAAACAAAAACTCCGCACTAAAAAGAAATTAAAACAACACCAAATGAAAAAGCCACCAAAGAAAAAACAATAAAATCTAAAAGAAATGTGTGGATATCACACCCAAAGCAATAAGTTCACATTTCCCTTTTGTCTATATGTGATGTGACGAGTCGACAACGAAAATTCTTGAATCTTGATGAAGAAAATATCATAATTATTAAAATAAATATAAATGGGGCAACGTGCTGCGCGCGGAAGAATTTTATAATATATTTTTTCTTCATGATAGATAAGATCATGATAATGACAATATGATAGCGGCAGTTTTTTTTTTCCCTTTACCAATTACTGTATTTTTTGATGCATTGTTTGGAAATTTTTTTATGTATTTGGATTTTATTTTTTATGCATTTTCTTTGTTTACCAATTACTGTATGGGTGAGCAGGACCCCGAATATCGGCTCGCTGTGTGGTTGATATTGTGTGTGACTACTTTTCTCGATATGAGATTTTCTAACCACTAACAAATTTGTTGAAATTTGCAGAATTTTTTTTTTTTGAGTTTTTGATGGTTTCCAAGTTTGTTGAGATTTGCAAGTTTCTTTGTATCTGGCTGGCCTCTTCTGCGTCGGTGTTGACTGTTTGGAAGTGGATTGCGAGCTGAGGACTTATCTGCCTAGATTTTCATTCTACCGTTGCCCCATTAATTTTTGGTTCTAAGAGCTGTTTTTTATTCGAGATCGGAAGTTAGAGTCTAATGTCATTTTTTTAGGTCTTGATTGTCCTCTTTGGTAGTTTGGATGCTGAGGGGTGTCTGATTTTAGCTTTTTCATTGGTGTTTCGCATATATACTACACATTTGTTTTGTAGATCCATTTTTCCCGACCTCTTTTCGTCTTGTGCAGTGACCGGTTATCATCTTATGATATATTTTGGCATTCAAAAAAAATCTGTTTTTTTCCCGACCTCTATTATTTTTTTTGACAATATTCGTTTTTTTACTTTTAAGCAGCGAATATCCGTTCTTATTTAATAGCTTTGGATGAATCACATATTACATAGTAAACGTTTACCTTTTTATTTTTTATTTCTTCTCTTTCTCTATTTTTTGCCGTTGGGGTGTTTTGGTTAGAGCTGTTAAAATGGGCTAGTCCGAATGGGCTATCTTAAATGGGCCGGTCAGCCAAGCCCGGTTTTTTTTTTTGGGTTGGGCTTTGAAAATCCTAGTCCGCATTGTTTCCGGGCTTTTAGCCCGGCCCGATAAAGCCCGAATAATATATGGGCTAGCCCGAATGTGCCACGGGCGGCCCGCAAGTCCAAATAAATTATAATAAAAAAAGATTAAATTAAAAAAATCTAAATAATTTGTTTTGGATGATTTGAACTTAGTTTGTATTATAAGAGTTTTTTTTTCCCGCACTACAAGTTTTTTTTTGTCGCACTTAGTTTGTCTTAGTTTGAACTTTGTTTTGGATGATTTGCACTTAGTTTGTATCATCCACTACTTAAGTAGCGAACGGTATTTTTTCCTCAAATTTTTTCATTTTTACTATTTAAGTAGCGAATGAGTAAAAATAGGGCAACAAGAAACTCGTACGTAGCGGATGAGTAAAAATAGGGCACACGAGAAACTCGTAAGTAGTGGATGAGTAAAAATAGGGCGCGCGATAAAGTCGTAGGTAGCAGATGAGTAAAATTACGACGCGCGGAAAACTCGTAAGTAGCGGATGAGTAAAAATTGGGTGCGAGAAACTCGTAGGATGAGTAAAAATGCCACGCGAAAATAACAAATTAAGTTGTTTCCGAAAATTCAAATTGACCAAATAACAGTATAATCCCCTCGGCAAAATGTTGGGTTTTTGTATGTTGGTTATACTTTGCAAAAACATCTTTTAACCAAGTGTTGGGACAAATGCGTTAACATGTGTAACAACATCTCATGACAGGTTATGTCGCGTCTGCAAGTGTTATATTTTTGTATGCAATCTTTTGAAGATTTGCTTGAAGAATTATTTTACCCTAGCTTGTGCGTCAAGACGCACGTGGTTGATTATACTTCAGAAGGCGGTTTACTGTGTTACTTGGCCCTCAAGACTATTATAAAATTATAATGAATCAAAAGATTTAATTTTATAATATAAACTCTGAAGGTTTTCTTGGAGCAGAAGCTTATTGATTCAAAGCCCACGAAGGTTCTGCTATATAAAGGGTGCTGCTAACCCTGTATTTCTCACCGAAACTGGAATTAAAACGGAATATCAAAGATGTAGTCTTTTAGGGTTTCGTGTCTTTGTAAAGCCTTGTGCTTTACATGTAAGTTTAAGAGTGCAACCTAATAGGTGGGTAAATTAGGTTTTATGATTTTTTTGGTTATTTTAGAGATGTTGTGGATTCCTTTATTTTTCTTTGAAAGTTATGATGAAGGTAAGAACAACATGCAGAAAAATAAAGAGAGAAGGGAAAAGAAGAAAATCGACACAAGAGAATTATAGTGGTTCCCCTATTGGTACGTCCACTCCCTTCACACCCCGCGAAGGAATTCACTATGTTAGAATCTTTGTTACAAGCAATCTTACCCCAAGACCCCCTAACAATCTTTCTAACATACAACACAAGATAGCACCCCACTATCTTTAACAACAAGAATCTTCACCAAAACCTATGGTGAAATTCTCATACAACACAAAGAGAAAGCACCACACTTTCTCTCAAACACGCTTGTTTCCACAAACTTGGAAAACAAGCAACAATACAAAGTTAAGAATGAAGAAAACTATGTATGGCTGTTATCAAGTCAATATCACTTTAAATAATGTATATATCTTAGTGCTCAGAAACTTTTATGGATATGAAAATATAGGCAAAGTTTCACAAGATATATGTTTGAAGGTTTATGAGAAAAAGTGATATTAATAACTTAGAAATATTGTGAATGTGAAAGTTGTTCTTAACAATTGTAATGATCACAAATATATTTATAGAGGCTTTAGAAAATGTCCATGAAGCAAGACAACTCTTCAAAAAAATCTTATAATAAAAAGTTATGTTTAAAAATCACAATGGTTCACAAAAGGTGTATTCTGTCCATAACAAATTAAATCAATTGTTACGAAAAGGCGATGTAAAAAGATCTGTTTTCAAAATTCAAACGTTGCACAGTTTGGGATTACAAACAGCAACAAATCTTTTTAACTCGGTTAACGAACGGACAGATTTAAAAGGTCCTGACACCTATTTTTCAAAATCATCTTTTTATAATTTTAAAAACTTGCTTCATATGAAATTTTATATTTAAATTAGAAATTTATGTGTAATTAATTTTAAAATAATTTCTGAGCATTCTAAGTTATATATTTATTAAAAATAATAAATCAAAGATAAGGACCATACTTACAAATAATTTAAATTAAAAATCCTAAGACTTGGTCTTCATCTTGTTTCCTCTTGTTGAGCCTCCATAACCTTTCTTCATTTGTGATGAGAGTTTGTTATCATCAAAACCCAGCCAAGTTCAAGAAGGAAATCTTCTTCACATTACTTTGTATACCTCTCTGGGTGTTGCCTCTGTTTATCGAAGCACAAAGATGGTCTGTTCTAATCGTGGTGTATGTTGACTAAAGCTGCAATTGTCAAAGTGTCAATTAGAGTTTAGTCTATTCATTGTTATTTGTGAGCCTCTCACGTATTGGTTTAATACCTGAGTAGGACTGTGTTTATCGAGTTGTATTTGTGATTTACTCAAGAGCTTTTAACCAAGAGTAGAATCCGGTTTAAAGAAGTGTGTCTCCACCATACTATTTGTTCATAATTGTTCTGTTGATCCAATCGCTGTCTATGATTGAAGAGGGAGTTGAGGAGGACCTTATACCTAGGTGAGTCTTAGGTAGAAAGTATAGCACGTGTAGTGATTAAGTGAGAAGATCGTAAATGAGGAGTTTGCTGTGTGATCTTCGAATTGATACTATTTAGTGGACTTTATCCCTGGCTTGGTATGCCCCCGGAGTAGGCTGTTATGCTGAACTGGGTTAACAATTATGTGTGTTGTTTATGCTTTTCAGTATATGTTTTTAATGTCCTGCTTTGTTGTTATTACTATTAAGACAAGTGTTACGACAAGTATCTGAACATCGTGGACAACACTTGTCTTCTGCTATACCAGAATTTCACAAAATAAACTCAACCCCTGAGCACCTAACAATAGGGTACCAGGCGGATGAAGACAAGTCGTACACCTTAAGAATAGATATTTAACCAACTCAGCTGAAGTCCCACATAGAATGTCGAAGGTATTAAGAGGATTTTTAATAACATTACGCGTAAATAGGTTGTGACATGTCAATTTTTTATATCTAATAATTTAATGATTAGACTTATCCATTTTTAGTGTGGAGAAATAAAAATTTCGAATTACTAATCTTAGTCTCTCCAAAAATATTATTTTTTGTAGCTTCAATTGAACAATTTTTACAAGATAGAGTTATTTTAAAAAACAATTTGTGTCTAAGTTATTTTAAATTTTTAATAGGTTATATTTCGTACCTATACAATTTTTTACAATTATTTGTAAATTTAAGTTTCGTACCAAAGTCTAATAAGTTTCAACATGTCGTTCTCGAGCGCGTCGATCATTTTTGCAGTTCATTTGGCTTGCATGCACTTGGGTTGTGTGGACGGAAAGAAATCACAAATTGTTTGGACGCTCAACAAATACTCCTAATCAATTGTTGGATAAGATCAAGTTTTTTTTCTTACAGAAGCCAACGAGTGTTACGTTAACTTCAAACTACCATAGTTGGTGGTTCAATCCTTCACTTTGTTTGGGTCTTGTATGATTTTCTTTCTATTTTCTTTCTTTGACTCGTTGTAAACTTTAGTAGTCTATCTCGATACATCTTGTGCTGAGGTGACTGTTTTTGTTAATATATATCTTATTTTGGCTTGTTCAAAACAAAAATTTGTTAAATGTGGACTCAAAGAGATTAATTTGAATTTATATCTCGTGCATTAATTAATGTTAAAAAAATGGAATAAATAGTTGTCACTAATAAATATTCAGGGACATTATTTTTTTTGACACAAAATATTAAGGGACATACAAAATTTATATTAAGGGCCAAAAAAAATTATACCAACATAAAATTTGCAATGCTTGCTGTGCAAATATTTTAACGAATTTTCACATATAAAATGTCAAAATTGTTCTAGAGTATTATAAAAATATTTACAAATTTTAATCAAATCATGATAATTGCAAAAGGGTAGAAAATGAAAAGAGAAAGATACACGTGTTTTCTTATTTATTTATTTATTTATTTAATTTGGTCAAGATATGTGTTTTCCTATTTAAAGGAACGACAAAAAAAAGTGTAAATACTTCAATTTCTTGATGATTAATCATTTGACTAAGTATTCTTCTACTTCTGACTACGGTAAGTAAGAGGTAGGGAAATTGAAGAATATAGATTCTCTCATGTTTTCTACGTGGTGTTTGCATGATGCTAATCTCAACAACTCTATTTTTAATACCGCATCCATTGATGTTTGGACGGTGAAGATTGTTGTTGGATCTTTTCATCACTAGAGTTAAAAGACTGTATACATAGCAAAAGATATTAATATAATTTAGAGATTAATTGCCAGTAACATGATATAATTCGGCCAACTTGATTCTTATGTTAATAGCATGTATGAACATAATATTCAAAAAATCAAATTGTTTGAATCTGTTGGAACATGATGAAGAATTTGGAGGGAACTTGGTATTGAAATAAACACAAGTGCAAGAACCATGTGTAGTGTGAATTAAAAAAAGACTCTTTGAGTCCCACATTGGAAAAATCACACTACTTGGTAGTGTTTATATATCACAAGTTGGCAACCAAGGGTGTGCCCTTGGGGTACCCACTTTTGTAAGAAAGGGAGACCACACACAATGTCGAATATCACACACGCGCGCGCGCCGCCGCCGTCCAACCGGCCGGTTCGGGCTTGGGTGATATATTAATTTTTTAATACTAAGAAAAAGAAATTTTTGAAATTTAAATTTCTTTTAGTGTGTCCCTTAATTCGCACATGTTAAATGTGCTTAGACCAAGTCTTGAACGGATTTCTTTCTGTTAAACGGTCAAAATATCCGTATATCAAAAGTGTGTCCCTTATTTTTGTTGTTTCATAATTTGAACGGTTCTAAACCGTAGAATTGATATTCGTATATCAATTAGAGTGGTTCGAAATTTCGACCATACTTGGTGTTATTCTGGCCGATACTACAGTGCAGTAGTTTATCGGTATTTTCATTGAAAACGGCTGTTTTATCCTGGGGACTTCGCGGTTGATATACTACAGTGCACTTCTTCGAGTAGTTCCGCGAAACGTCTTAAAGAAAGCGACCTAGTACGCGACTCAGCCAATAATTTGTTTCGTTGCCAATTTAGAAAATTCGTTTTTCCTGTTTTTATAAAGTCAGTAAAACCGTTTTACAACAATTTTAAGACGTTTCGAAAATATCATGGCTAACGAAGAAATTATTGGTAATTCATCTGTCGGTGCTACCGAAAGGCCGTTTAAGTTTGAGGGCAATCGTTTCAAACGTTGGCAACAAAAAATGTTTTTCTTCCTAACTCTTAAAAAGTGTGCCTACGTTTTGAAACAGCCTATTCCTGTGGTTCCTGCTGAAGCTTCGGCTTCTGCTTCTGGAACTAATGAACAGACCGTTAACACCAACGGTGATGCTGTATCTGCCGAAAAAGACAAAGGCAAGGCCACGGCAGAACAGCTTAAAGAGAAAGCGCTGCAACTAGAAATAGATAGGCAGCTCTGGATTGATAATGATTATGTTTGCAAAAACTATATCATTAATGGATTGGAGGATGATCTGTATGATTATTACAGAACCTATAATACAGCCAGTGATGTGTGGGAGGCTCTTAGTAAGAAGTATGATACTGAGGAAGCTGGAGTGAAGAAGTATGCTGTGAGCAGGTATTTGAAATACCAGATGGTTGATGAGAGGTCGGTGGAAGTGCAGTCACATGAACTGCAAAAGATTGCTCATGAGATAATAACTGAAGGTATGCCTTTACATGAGCAGTTTCAAATTTCTGTCATTATTGATAAGCTGCCCCCCAGTTGGAAAGACTTTAAGAATCAGCTCCGTCATAAGACAAAGGAGTTTTCCATTGAGGGTCTGATTACCCGTCTTCGTATAGAAGAAGAATCTCGGAAACAGGATATGAAAGAGGAAGAAAAGATATTGGTTGTTTCTAACACCAATAAAAAGAAATTCGGTGCAGCTCTGAAGCCTACGGGCAAACCTTTGAAAAATCAGAATCAGAGCCGCGTTCAAAACCGAGTTAAGAATGGTAACCCGGTTAGGGGCCATATTGCTAAGCAACATCAGCAACAACCACCTCCTAGAAATGACGCTTGAGCCATTTTACTGCTTCAATTGCTGGAAAACAGGTCATATATCAAAGAAGTGCAGAAATCCAAAGAGGCCTAAACCGGCTAATCTTGCACATATCAATGTGAATGTGGCTGATGAGCCATATGCTGCTATGATCACCGAAATTAATATGGTCGGTGGTACTGATGGATGGTGGATAGATACTGGCGCTACCCGCCATGTCTGTTATGATCGTGCTATGTTTAAAACATACACGAATGCTGAAAATAAGAAGGTGCAGATGGGTAATGCTCACACCTCTGATGTTGCTGGTATTGGAGATGTTGTTCTGAACTTCACCTCTGGAAAGACTCTTATTTTGAAGGAAGTCCTTCATGTTCCTGAGATGAAGAAGAATCTTGTTTCTGGTTTCCTCTTGAATAAGGCTGGGTTTAATCAAACTATTGGGGCTGATATGTACACCATCACTAAGAATGGTATTTTTATTGGGAAAGGGTACGCCTCTGATGGCATGTTTAAACTCAATGTTGATTTTAATGTTATGAATAAAATTTCTCCTTCTGTTTACTCTTTGTGTGATTTTAATATTTGGCATTCTAGACTTTGTCATGTTAATAAACGATCTATTTTGAATATTAGTAACTTAGGATTAATTCCTAAACTTAGTTTTAATGACATAGAAAAATGTGAATTTTGTAGTCAAGCTAAAATAACAAAGAGCAAACATAAATCAGTAATACGAGAATCTGAACCAATGGACCTTATACATTCTGATATATGTGAACTAGATGGAACCATGACTAGGAATAACAAACGTTATTTTATCACTTTTATTGATGATTGTTCAGATTATACTTTTGTTTATTTAATGAAAAATAAAAGTGATGCTTTTGAAATGTTCAAAATTTTTGTGAAAGAAATAGAAAATCAATTTAATACGAAAATCAAGAGACTTCGTAGTGATAGGGGAACCGAATATAATTCTAGTTTATTTAATGATTTTTATAAACAACACGGAATTATACATGAAACGACTGCACCATATTCCCCTGAAATGAATGGTAAAGCAGAAAGAAAGAATAGAACTCTTACTGAATTAGTAGTTGCTATTATGTTAAATTCTGGTGCCGCTAAACATTGGTGGGGGGAAATAATTTTGACTGTCTGCTTTGTTTTGAATAGAATTCCCAAATCTAAAAGAAGCGAATCCGCTTATGAAATATTAAAGGAAAGACAACCAAACTTGTCTTATTTAAGAACTTGGGGATGTCTAGCCTATGTCCGTAAACCGGACCCGAAGCAAACAGTAAAGCATATAGGTTTTACGACCTAAATGAAAAAGTGATCATAGAATCTAATGATGCAGACTTCTATGAAAATAAATTTCCCTTTAAATCAAGAAATAGTGGGGGCACTGAACAGGATAATATTCCTGAGTCGAGTCACTTACCAGTGATACCAAATGCGAATAGCAATGACGAAGTAGAAAATGAACTTCGTAGAAGCAAACGTGTAAGAGTTGCTAAAGACTATGGTCCAGATTATGCGACCTTTACATTGAATGAAGATCCAGCAAATCTTCAAGAAGCCTTGTCATCGATGGATGCAGATCTTTGGCAAGAAGCTATTAATGATGAGATGGATTCTCTAGAATCTAACAAAACATGGCACTTAGTAAACTTACCTCCCGGTTACAAACCAATTGGTTGCAAATGGATTTTGAAAAAGAAACTAAAACCCGACGGCACGGTTGAAAAATACAAGGCTCGCCTTGTAGCCAAAGGTTTTAGACAAAGAGAAAATATAGATTTCTTCGACACATTTTCACCTGTCACTAGAATAACGTCCATTCGAGTACTTATTTCAATAGCAGCTATTTATAACTTAATTGTACACCAAATGGACGTTAAAACTGCCTTTTTAAATGGTGACTTAGAAGAAGAAATCTATATGGAACAACCTGAAGGTTTTGTTATACATGGACAAGAAACTAAGGTCTGCAAGTTAGATAAATCTCTGTATGGTCTTAAACAAGCTCCGAAACAATGGCATGAAAAGTTTGATAACTTAATGAAATTGAATGGGTTCAGACTCAATGAGAGTGACAAATGCATTTACTATAAATGTGATGGCAACATTTGCACTATAATATGTCTCTATGTAGATGACATGTTGATATTTGGCTCAAACCTTTCTGCCATAAATAATGTGAAATCACTGTTGAGTAACAACTTTGATATGAAAGACCTCGGAGAAGCTAGTGTGATTCTTGGAATAAAAATCACTAGGTCTGAGAAGGAGATATCCCTAGATCAATCACATTATGTGGAAATGATCCTAAAGAAATACGGTTACATTAACTGTAAACCTGCCTGCACACCTTATGATCCCAGTGTAAAACTGTTTAAGAACACTGGTGATAGCGTAAGACAAACAGAATACGCGAGCATCATTGGTAGTCTTAGGTATGCCACTGATTGTACTAGACCCGACATCGCCTATGTCGTGGGACTCTTGTGTAGGTTTACCAGCAGACCCAGTGATGAGCATTGGCACGCTATTGAGAGAGTCATGAGATACCTGAAAAGGACCATGAATCTCGGATTACACTATCAGAGATTTCCAGCTGTACTTGAAGGGTACAGTGATGCTGATTGGAACACCTTGTCAGATGATTCCAAAGCTACTAGTGGCTTTATATTTAGTATAGCCGGTGGAGCTGTATCATGGAAGTCTAAGAAACAGACCATTTTGGCACAGTCCACTATGGAATCTGAAATGATAGCACTAGCAACTGCTAGTGAAGAAGCAAGCTGGTTGAGATGCTTGTTATCTGAGATTCCCTTATGGGAAAAACCTATGCCTGCTGTCTTGATCCATTGTGATAGTACTGCAGCTATCGCTAAAATTGAGAATCGTTTTTATAACGGTAAAAGACGTCAAATTAGAAGAAAGCACAGCACAGTGAGAGAGCTCATCACTACAGGTGCTGTGAGAGTGGATCATGTACGCACTAATGATAACCTAGCAGATCCTTTGACGAAAGGACTGGCTAGAGAGAAAGTCCAAAATACATCTGTCAAGATGGGACTAATGCCTATGAAGTGAATTACTTATGATGGTAACCCAACCTAAAAGACTGGAGATCCCAAGAATTAGGTTCCAATGGGTAAACAACAAGTTGTGAGTAATATGAGATGAACATGCAAATTAAGAGGCATGAATCCTGTAATGATAAAGGTTGAGTTAGCAAAACTCTTAATGAAATCTATACTCTATAGGAGTGGAGTACATCAGGAGTACTCTTGATAGAATCACCTATATGAATGTGGAACTGAGGCCGGTTCCTCTGGAGTTTCGGGGCGAATTCCTAGAGCATTCATGAAACTGGGATAGACGTGCAGGGCCATTAATGCACGGGCCTTAGAAAACACCTTAAGAAAGGTTGTGTGCTGGTTTGAGGAAAATCTGAGATAGAGTTCCAAGACTAAACGTCACTCTTACTTAATCAGGCTCTTACTGGCTACGTGAAGGTTCCAAGACTTAGCTCACCTTCGCTTATGCACAATCTTACTGAAACGTTTAACGTTATGACTGAAACAACTTTTTTTAAATTCAAGTGGGGGATTGTTGGAACATGATGAAGAATTTGGAGGGAACTTGGTATTGAAATAAACACAAGTGCAAGAACCATGTGTAGTGTGAATTAAAAAAAGACTCTTTGAGTCCCACATTGGAAAAATCACACTACTTGGTAGTGTTTATATATCACAAGTTGGCAACCAAGGGTGTGCCCTTGGGGTACCCACTGATCGTGTGCGACAGCAATGACCGCAAGTATACAGTCGTGTCGTGTAGTTTTAAAAGATATCGAACCCAAAGGACCAATAATCGACCTACCGTATTCTAGTGTTGCTTTGTAAATCTAAGGCTAATTGATTTAAAGGGTTATGATTAATTGAATAACTAAAATAAGAGAAATAAATATTTTTTAGATTTTTAATATGTAAATAAAATATTGCTAGGACGTGCTATTAGTTGCTTCAAAGGGTTCAATGCTTAATTCGCGCTAGACAAAATTACTACCACATCTAATTGTCGTATTTTAATAAAATCGATGCTCCAGGCGAAAGCCGTTCTCACTTCCAGCTCTCACAACTCTCATCATGAAATTAATAAAATACTTTACAAAGTAGTTGCATTACTTCTAGATTTTAGTGGTGTAAACAATTAAATTTTCGAAACTATATTGTTTTAAAAATACAATTCAGATAGTATTATAAATTATAAAGGTGGTGCTTAACTCTCGTCCTCACACCCGCTAATAAAATACTCTTTGAAGAACAATATAATTTAATTAACTCTAATCCCAACTCTCGTTGCGAATTAGATTTAATGTTCAGTTTTTACTATCTAGTAGAAATCTCACGCTCTCGCTCTATTGATTTTTACTTTAATTAATTCTCACTCTCGTGACGAATTATAATCAACGCTTAATTAAAAACTGCTTAAGAAAATAAAACCGTTGCCAGTTTTCAAGAATTATATTTGATTTAAAAACACTAATCTCAGCTCTCGCAAATCTTGACTAGCGTTATACTTAGATAAAATAAATGCTCAGCTCTCACACACTCACTTACCTATATAAGTACCTTTGAAAATCAATATAAAACTCATTAATCCTAAATAGCTCTCGCGGATTTTAGAACTAACGGTCAGTTTTAACTATCCGACCCTAAACCTCAACTCTCGTCAATGTTGGTTTATTGCCTTTAAAACAATCCTCACTCTCGTGACGAATTATTTGAAAACGTATTTATTTAAAACTGGTGGTTGAAAACTATTAAGCACGAATTAACTACCGAACCCCTATTAGCTACTAACTACACATCCTAGCAACGCTAAATTTAGCTAGACATAACTAAAACTAAAGACATTAAAATAAAATAAGCAAATAAATAAAAAGACATAATAAAAATAAAAGCAGAAATTAAAAGCATAAAATAAAAGCAATAAAATAAAGACAAGAAATAAATAAGACCATAAAATAAAATAAGAACCTGAAATAACAAAAGGAATCTCGAGTACGGACTCCGACAGCGTAACGGTAGGAAATAAAAAAAAAACTTATTTTATTCTCAACGGAGAATAAAATAATACTAAACTCTCAACTTTAGAGAAGAAAACCTTGTGGTACTAAGCCTAGTTCTCAATTCTCCAAGTCAAGTGTTATCTTTTTGAGTGAAGAGAACTAGCCTATTTATACTAAAATACAAGGAGGAAAAGACAGAATTTGGCCGATGTGGGACTTGTAAAAATTCTTCGCGTTGCCGTTGGATCACATGGATGGCTGTGATTTGGAAGGAAGTGGCGAGGGCCACTTGGATGCAGCTGGCGGGCGCCATTAGGGCCTTGTTGGCGGTCGCCACTTGGTTGTAGCTGGCGAGCATTTGTGGGCTGCACATGTGTGGCCCAATTGGCTGCACATGTGTGGCCTTTTTGTCCATTTTTGCTCCTTTTCGGTCCGTTTTCGCTCCTTTCTTCAACTCGTACACTTTTTATCTGTTTATTTAAAATATGAGAAATAAGTAACTATTTATATAATAAAACTTCGGAATCGAAATAAAAACATATAAAATATAATAGTAAATTAACTAAATAAATAGCATATTTTTAGGTGTATCAAACTCCCCTAAACTTGAACCATTGCTTGTCCTCAAGCAATTTAGCTTGCATATAGAAAACATTTGAAATGCGAAGCAACTCACACACACAGACTTAGAGAAAAATAACATCACGAGTACTCATACGTGGTCAGAAATTCAAATCGGCTAAGATTAATTAGTTAGGTTCTTTACACAATCAAGAAGGGTATTTCAACGACACACAAAGTTCTCCCTCTTATACATATCGAATTTGGATCATGCCGTTGTACTAAAATCTAAATCTTCTCCTTTGTTTCATCCTTTTTCATTCTAGACAGTCACATTAAGACCCTTTATCTATGTCACACACATGGTAAGAAAGCCGGTTAGCGTCTTTGTTCATCTTTTTCAACTCGCAAATAGCTTGATGATACAAATTTTGATGATACAAATTTTTGTATTAGCAATCATATTTTTTTTTAAGGTTTAACCGTATTACCACAGTATGACCTCATATTATTATTTTTCTTTAAGGTTTAACCGTATTACCACAGTATGACCTTAAGAATTTGATTAGATGATTCGCTTATATTCATCGACAAACCTACTTAATGTGTGACTTTATAGATGGTGTCCGACTGGATAGATAAACTACTACAGGATTCCACAAATTTAAATCAAGAGATTTTGGCACAATGGTTATTCAAATTGATATCTATACTAGGGAGACTTCTGGGTGTTGGAAAAATACCGATTTTGTTGTAAAATTCCCTAATTTCCTTAACTTAGCCTCTCCTCTTTTCTTAACCTATATACTTTCTATGTGAGCTATTATCCTAAGTCTTTGGAAAAAATTTTAATTTGGCTCAAGAAAAGAAAAAATTTAGAAAAAAACCAAAGAATATACTATAAATTCAATTTTTTTTTTATTATGCGAAAGGAAATAAAAATTCAAATAACTAAAAATTAAAAGTAAATAAAGATAGTAGAATACTCCCCTAAACTTAAATCCAACAGTGTCCTCACTGTTGCGACTCAAGAGCAGAATTGGAGCGTAAAACCTGTGGTAAATCATGGGGGAGGCTGTTGATGGTTTTGGAAATTGTTGAACTGAAGTCTCAAACCGCCTAGCTCTTGTATGACATTGTCGCGTTGTTGTTGACGGTGCTCTTCTGAGCTCTCCCATCTATGATAATAGCCCTGCATCTCATGTTAGTTTTGAAGAATTTGTGCTTATTGGGCTTGCATGAATTCCATTCGTTCCAACATCTCCTCTTGTTGCTGATGCATCGCATAAAAGAGTCCATCGCGCTCCTCGTTGATAGCATTTAGAGCGCGCATTTCATAGAACACATCATCGACGGTACTCTATCTTGATGAGGAAGAACTGCCTGCAAAAGTGTTAGAAAAATGTGTAGTGTGTGCAGGTGGAACGATGTTGGCGCCCCCACCAGCGGCAACATTTTGAGAAATGTGCGTGGGAGCTCTATTAGTCACAGGATCATCAGAGATAGTCATAAAAAAAAATCAAAAATAAAAGAAAGCAAAAATTAAACAAGAATTAAAGAAAACTCATGGGTTGCCTCCCATGCAGCGCTTTGTTTAACGTCGGTAGCTCGACTTCTTAACCCTTTAGATTAGTATGGTGCCTCTTCCAAACTCACGTCCTTAAAATTATGTCCAACATCCTTAGGTCTCCATTTGAACATGTCAAACCATCTCATAGGTGTTTTCCTTTTTCCTTTCTTTTTCTTGGAGGCAAACAGAGATGTTTTATTTTGGAAGATATTACTTTCTGGTTGGGCTTTTAGTATGTCGGGAGGTACTCGTTTAAAGGGTGTGTTATCGACATTTGATTCAGCTATGTCGAGTCTACAGCAAGAGCTTTTCTTAGCTAGGTCGTCATTACCATTTTTATGAGTCGGAGGGATGAGAGTTTTTAGAATTTCAGAATTTTTGGTTTTATCTTTCTCCATCTCTTTTCCACATTCTTTGACGACGTCTAACATATAGCAACTATCTTCAATGGCCGATGCGTTCATGAATTGTGTTAAGATAAATTCAACTTTTTCTTCACCTACTTCAAAGGTGAGCTTTCCTTTTTTCACATCTATTATGGCACCGGCGGTTGCTAAGAATGGCCTTCCTAAAATGATAGGTGTATTGGAATCTTCCCTTATGTCCATGACTATAAAATCGGTAGGGATATAGAATTGACCTACACGTACTGGCACGTTTTCTAGTATACCTAAGGGGTATTTGACAGAACGGTCAGCGAATTGTATTGACATTTTAGTTGGTCTCAATTCTCCTAAATTAAGTTTTTCGCATATGGACATAGGCATTAAGCTGATACTGGCTCCTAAATCGCATAGGGCCCTATCTATTACATAATTTCCAATTACACAGGGTATGGAAAAACTTCCTGGGTCTTTTAGCTTAGGAGGCATATTATTTTGAAGTATGGAGCTACACTCGGCAGTAAGCATAACGGTTTCTTCTTCCTCGATCTTTTTCTTATTAGTTAAGATATCTTTAAGAAACTTAGCGTACGAGGGCATTTGTGTGATAGCTTCCGTAAAAGGTATTGTGATGTTAAATTTTTTTAGAAGTTCTACAAATTTCCTAAACTGTCCCTCGCTTTTGGATTTCTCAAATCTTTGAGGATACGGGATGGGTGGTTGATATGGTGGTGGGGGTATATAAGGTTTCTTCTTTTCTATGATTTCCTCCCCACTATTTTCTTTATCTTTTATGTTTTGTTCACTCTCTCCCTTGGTTACCTCATCTGAGTTGGGTTGCATGGCAGGATTTTTAGTTCTGGGATCAGCTGGTCCATCGTATTGTGTCCCACTTCGTAATATAACAGCATTCACATGTCCCCTAGGGTTTGGCTGAGGCTGGCCAGGAAATATGCCTGCAGGAGCAGAGGTAGATGCTTGTTGTTGTGCCACTTGTGCGATTTGTGTTTCTAACATCTTATTGTGAGTGGTCAAGAGTTCTAGCCTGCTTGTTAATTGCTTAATTTGCTCATTAGTGTGTATGTTTTGATTTAGGAATTCCTTGTTAGTTTGAGTTTGTAGGGCTATGAAGTTCTCCATCATCAATTCAAGGTTTGACTTCATAGGAGCATTTTGAGCAGGTTTTTGGAATCCTGGTGGCGAAGGAGTAGGTGTTTGGCCAGGTGCATATAAAGCGTTGTTGCTATTGTACGAAAGATACGGGTGATTTCTCTGGTTTTGGTTGTAAGAGTTCCCTTGAGTGTAATTCACTTGGTCGTTGGGAGCTTCGGTTAGAAGTCGACATTCAGCGATTGTATGACCTTGAGCTCCGCACAACTCACAATTTTGTATTGTTGCAGCCACGTTGGCTTTGGGTGCGTTGGTTAGACTCTCTATCTTTTGAGTTAAGGCATCTAACTTGGCATTGATGTGGTCCATGTTGCTGATTTCGTACATTCCACCTTTCGTTTGAGGTTTATCTACTGTTGTTCTCTCGTTTCCCCACTGATAATGGTTCTGAGCCATGCTCTCGATAAGCTGATAGGCTTGGTTGTATGGTTTATCCATAAGTGCGCCACCAGCTGCGGCATCTATTGTCATTCTTGTATTATACAAGAGACCATTGTAAAAGGTGTGGATAATTAGCCAATTTTCGAGCCCATGATGAGGACATATCCTAATCATTTCTTTGTATCTTTCCCATGCTTCGAAAAGAGATTCGTTGTCTCTTTGTCTAAATCCATTGATTTGGGCTCTTAGCATAGCAGTTTTGCTAGGCGGGAAATATCTTGCTAAAAAGACTTTCTTCAACTCATCCCATGTTGCGACTGAGTTGGATGGTAGGGACTGGAGCCAGGCTCTAGCTTTATCCCTTAATGAGAATGGGAATAAACGAAGTCTTATAGCTTCGGGACTGACACCATTAGCTTTGATAGTATCGGCATATTGCAAGAATATGGACAAATGTAGATTAGGGTCGTCCGCGGGATTTCCGGAGAATTGGTTTTGTTGTACTATAGCCAACAATGAAGGTTTAAGCTCGAAATTGTTTGCTTCAATAGCGGGGGCAGCGATGCTATTATGCGGTTCTTCTTGCGAAGGAATAGCGTAAGATCTAAGTGGACGATTTTCAGCCATGACTGGTTCGTCAACTATTTCGTTAATGATTTCTTCGGTTACTTCGAGAGTGAGAATTTCGGTTTCGATATTCTCGGGTTGAGTACTTAAATTTCGGCGTCGTTCGTTAAGAAGACGCTCGGGTTCGTCAAAGGGTTGCTCAATTATCTCGCCTCGTGAGCGAGTATTGGGCATAAAACAAAAAGAAAAAATTGCCTTAGTCTCTACGGTGTAACACTGGAGTTACGATATCGACTAAATTGGTCCCCGGCAACGGCGCCAAAAACTTGATCGTGTGCGACAGCAATGACCGCAAGTATACAGTCGTGTCGTGTAGTTTTAAAAGATATCGAACCCAAAGGACCAATAATCGACCTACCGTATTCTAGTGTTGCTTTGTAAATCTAAGGCTAATTGATTTAAAGGGTTATGATTAATTGAATAACTAAAATAAGAGAAATAAATATTTTTTAGATTTTTAATATGTAAATAAAATATTGCTAGGACGTGCTATTAGTTGCTTCAAAGGGTTCAATGCTTAATTCGCGCTAGACAAAATTACTACCACATCTAATTGTCGTATTTTAATAAAATCGATGCTCCAGGCGAAAGCCGTTCTCACTTCCAGCTCTCACAACTCTCATCATGAAATTAATAAAATACTTTACAAAGTAGTTGCATTACTTCTAGATTTTAGTGGTGTAAACAATTAAATTTTCGAAACTATATTGTTTTAAAAATACAATTCAGATAGTATTATAAATTATAAAGGTGGTGCTTAACTCTCGTCCTCACACCCGCTAATAAAATACTCTTTGAAGAACAATATAATTTAATTAACTCTAATCCCAACTCTCGTTGCGAATTAGATTTAATGTTCAGTTTTTACTATCTAGTAGAAATCTCACGCTCTCGCTCTATTGATTTTTACTTTAATTAATTCTCACTCTCGTGACGAATTATAATCAACGCTTAATTAAAAACTGCTTAAGAAAATAAAACCGTTGCCAGTTTTCAAGAATTATATTTGATTTAAAAACACTAATCTCAGCTCTCGCAAATCTTGACTAGCATTATACTTAGATAAAATAAATGCTCAGCTCTCACACACTCACTTACCTATATAAGTACCTTTGAAAATCAATATAAAACTCATTAATCCTAAATAGCTCTCGCGGATTTTAGAACTAACGGTCAGTTTTAACTATCCGACCCTAAACCTCAACTCTCGTCAATGTTGGTTTATTGCCTTTAAAACAATCCTCACTCTCGTGACGAATTATTTGAAAACGTATTTATTTAAAACTGGTGGTTGAAAACTATTAAGCACGAATTAACTACCGAACCCCTATTAGCTACTAACTACACATCCTAGCAACGCTAAATTTAGCTAGACATAACTAAAACTAAAGACATTAAAATAAAATAAGCAAATAAATAAAAAGACATAATAAAAATAAAAGCAGAAATTAAAAGCATAAAATAAAAGCAATAAAATAAAGACAAGAAATAAATAAGACCATAAAATAAAATAAGAACCTGAAATAACAAAAGGAATCTCGAGTACGGACTCCGACAGCGTAACGGTAGGAAATAAAAAAAAAAACTTATTTTATTCTCAACGGAGAATAAAATAATACTAAACTCTCAACTTTAGAGAAGAAAACCTTGTGGTACTAAGCCTAGTTCTCAATTCTCCAAGTCAAGTGTTATCTTTTTGAGTGAAGAGAACTAGCCTATTTATACTAAAATACAAGGAGGAAAAGACAGAATTTGGCCGATGTGGGACTTGTAAAAATTCTTCGCGTTGCCGTTGGATCACATGGATGGCTGTGATTTGGAAGGAAGTGGCGAGGGCCACTTGGATGCAGCTGGCGGGCGCCATTAGGGCCTTGTTGGCGGTCGCCACTTGGTTGTAGCTGGCGAGCATTTGTGGGCTGCACATGTGTGGCCCAATTGGCTGCACATGTGTGGCCTTTTTGTCCATTTTTGCTCCTTTTCGGTCCGTTTTCGCTCCTTTCTTCAACTCGTACACTTTTTATCTGTTTATTTAAAATATGAGAAATAAGTAACTATTTATATAATAAAACTTCGGAATCGAAATAAAAACATATAAAATATAATAGTAAATTAACTAAATAAATAGCATATTTTTAGGTGTATCACCCACTTTTGTAAGAAAGGGAGACCACACACAATGTCGAATATCACACACGCGCGCGCGCGCCGCCGCCGTCCGTCCGTCCGACCGGCCGGCTCGGCTCGGCTCGGTTCGGTTCGGTTCGGTTCGGGCCGGGCTTGGGCTTGGGTGATATATTAATTTTTTAATACTAAGAAAAAGAAATTTTTGAAATTTAAATTTCTTTTAGTGTGTCCCTTAATTCGCACATGTTAAATGTGCTTAGACCAAGTCTTGAACGGATTTCTTTCTGTTAAACGGTCAAAATACGTGTCCTTTAAATCCCTGATTTTTTGCCACGTTTTTGCCTTTGACTGAGCAACTTCAGCTCCTGAAATCTCTCTGATTCCAGCTCCCTACTTGCCTATAAATACCACTTCATTTCTTCAGTTTTCATTCACTTCTTTTTCTCTGCATTCTGAGAAAACTGCTTCTTTCCTTCTCCTTTTTTCTTTCTTCGAAATTATTTTGTTGTTTCATAATTTGAACGGTTCTAAACCGTAGAATTGATATTCGTATATCAATTAGAGTGGTTCGAAATTTCGACCATACTTGGTGTTATTCTGGCCGATACTACAGTGCAGTAGTTTATCGGTATTTTCATTGAAAACGGCTGTTTTATCCTGGGGACTTCGCGGTTGATATACTACAGTGCACTTCTTCGAGTAGTTCCGCGAAACGTCTTAAAGAAAGCGACCTAGTACGCGACTCAGCCAATAATTTGTTTCGTTGCCAATTTAGAAAATTCGTTTTTCCTGTTTTTATAAAGTCAGTAAAACCGTTTTACAACAGAATCATATTCCAATAAATTAAACTCTTGCTGTGAGAAATGATCCTCTCAAATCCAAGAGGACTTCGATGAAATTGCGCGAGTCCTTTCTAGTTTAATTAAAGTATTGAGTTTAATTCATGACTTGAACATGAAGCAGTATTAAAATTTTTAACGATAATTTTCTGTTCATTTGGATTCCACGAAACTTGAGAGATAGATTAATCTTTGCAGTTACACACAGACGATACCCAATTTATGCCAACAACAAAAAAAAATCCTCTCAATTTTTTTCTTCTCAAATTTTCTCTAAGTCTTTAATCACAACCCTTAAACAACATTTCTCCATTTTTTTGAAATTACAAAATTCTCTCCTTTTATCTTCTAAATTACAAAACTGCATCTAAGAAAATACATATAAATTTTCTTCTAAGTAAAAACGTTTTTATATATCCGGTGTGTGGCTTTATTATCTTACTTCTAGTCATTTTCTTTTCACGTTCAAACAAGCTTGTGGGCCAGGCCATGTAGACGACCTAAATACAAGAAAACAAATAAATAAAAAATAATGATACCCAATAATGAACGATCGGTAATCTTGTAGATACGGTGAAACTCTTATCTTGTAAATGATTTTTTGGTAAAAATCCTGATAGTCCCTACTCTTTTTACGAGTGGGAGGTTCAACCTCGCTTGTCCTGGTACAATAAAGCGAGGTGAGGACGTCGTGCTCGGATGTTGCCGACTCCTGGTGTGTGGTATCTCTTGGAGTGTCCGCTCTTAGATGGCTATTCTCATCCCCTTTTTTTTATGGCTGCTTTGAGTGGTTTTGGTGATTTGTTGCTCTTCGGAGCCTTTTTGGGTGTTTCTTATGTATATTTCTATTTTATTTTTGAGTATTTTTTGTACTCTTGCTTTGTATTCTGATGCATGTGTAAAATAATTTTACACAGACAGTGCATATATATATATATATATATATATATATATATATATATATATATATATATATATATATATATATATATATATATATATATTGTATTTTATTTTATTTTTTGAATTTAATCCCCTGATACTTAAAAAAAAAGGGCCAACAATTTAGAGTTCGGTCATAAAAGATAAATAAAATTTGATAAAATATTATATTGGGGAGAAATGAGGCTGAATATCTCCATTTTTTAAATCTCAAAACTGTCCCACGAGGAAAACGAGGAGGGGGCGTCCAACTAAAATCATTAATAAATAACTAATTTATACTTATATTATATTAAAAAAATATTATAGATAGATATAATTAGACTAGATGGAGTAAGACCTATATAAATCTTAACTAGCTTTACCTATCTCTATCAAATCATTTTTATATTCGAAACCATACAAAGATAATACAAAACATAAACTTATTAATTACTCTCCGTTTTTAAGTGTCGTTTTTCGTTGGATTTAGCGTTTCAAAATAACTATTGTTTTGGTATTTTTAAGCTACGATTTGTCAATTATATCATTTATCCAGGGGCGTTTTCGGGTTTTAGGAGACCCTGCGCAAAATATAAAAGTGGCCCCTTAATATAAAAAATTTATTTTTTTTATAAAAAAAAATTGGCGATTTAAATTGCGTATAATATAAAAAAAAATCATTTTTATTCTTGTAAACATATAGATTATCAATATTAAACCAATTGCATCAAATCAAATGGGATAAGAAATACAAAATATAATTAATATTATATATTTTAAGCTACGATTTTTTTATAATTATCTTTGTATATAAAGTCAAAAAGAAACCTCCTAATCTGAGTTTAAATATATAACTATTAGTTTAAGGCCTAAAAATTAATCTATTAATATATATCTGATATTTTATAGGTATAAATAATATATAAGTAATATTATAGGACCTCAAAATTTTGAACTGAGACCCTCAAATTTTTGAGGTCTGATGCCGTCGCACACCTTGCACATATGTGCAAGCCGCCACTGCATTTATCAAATACTCTTATATTTTTACTAAAACTAATTAATATTATATATTTTAAGCTACGATTTTTTTTGTACTTAACATATTATTATTTTTTTGTATATAATATATTAAATTTATTGGAAAGAGAAACTATGTGCAAAAATATAGGAATATTAAAATAAATGTATAATAGAAAGATAAGGTACAAAAATCTATTTTCTTAATTTGCTGTTACTATTCTAAAACGACGCTTAAAAAAAACCGAGGGAGTATAAGTTATTACTAAGGGCTCGTTTGACCCAACTTTTTTTAGAGCTTATGCAAATAGCTTTTGCAATATAAATTAGGTTTTACGCTATTTTATAAGTTCACACTAGTGAAAATTGTAATTTTATAAGTTATTTTATCATAAACTACCTTGACAAACTTATAATAATATATAAAAATTGCATAAGCTGTTTGCATAAGCTCTAAAAAAACCTGGGTCAAACGAGCCCTAAGACTGACTTACTATCACAATTAACTTATAATAAAGTTTTTTTAAAAAAAAATTGTGATGCAGTAACTTATAAAATAATATATTGCAAATAAATTTTTACTAAATTTGAATTTAGAAAAGAAGCTTTATGAAATCATATTATTGAAATCATATTATTGAAATAAATAATACTATTATTTTATAAAGGCTAACATGCAGTCATTTCAAAATTAAATGTCTTCAAACAACTTTATATTATACTAGCGGTCAGACAGACGCGTTCCGCGTCAGTTTGTGTCTAATTGTCTATTATATAAACTTCTGTCAAAAAAGAAAATGTCTTATGTTATGGTGAATTTGTTAAAGGTGTTGTTGGTATTATGAAAAGTCCACACCAAAAGTTGAATCCTCTTTATGGTGAGTTTGTTAATAAAAGATTTTTGCTACTAAAAAAAAATGTGTCTTATGTTACGGTGAGTTCGTTAATAAAAGATTTTTGTTGCTATTAAAAAAAATCAAGGGCATTGTTGGTATTATGAAAAGTTCACACTAAAACTCATGTATTATCTTTATATATAGTATAGAAGTATAGATAAAAAAAAATCAAGGGCAATGTTGGTATTATCAAAAGTCCACACCAAAACTTATGTATTCTCTTTATATATAGGATAGATATAATTTGATTTTGACTTATTTTTAATGGAAAATATAAGTATATATGAAAAAATATAAATGCAAAATAGTATCAGAAGTATGCACAGTTAGAAAACCACCACCTAAAAAGAAAACTGCAACAAAATAAAATACACAAAAAATTGCACTAGTAAGAAAAAACAACACTCGCACACTGACTAAAAAAAATAAGTGCCCCCAATACAATACCTCAACCACAAGAGGACCCGACTCCCCTCAAAGATGAGAAATGACCGGGTAAGACAATGTATACACCAAGAGGGCCTCGAATCAATCAAAACGAATAAGGAAAATAACACCCACACTTTTGATTTTGACGCAGTACGAAAGCAGTAAGGATCAGCAAGCGCTAATCCGTTACGTTAATAAGAACACGGATTTGCAAGTGATAAACCTGTCAGATAAAGTTTTGAAATCTACCAGATTTCCGGAATCCGCCAGAAAGAGTAATTTGGAATCCACCAAATTTGAGAAAATTCTCTATAATTTTATTAAATCAAAATGTTGCCTTCAAAGCTACGATAGTTTAGCTTAAATAGTAGTGAAAAATAAAAATAAAAATCTACCTAAAAGATAATAAAAATAAAAATAACAAACCTAGCTAAATAAAAACAACAAATCTTAAATCTACCTAAAATATAAAAACAACTAATCTAGGTGAAATATAAAAATAACAAATCTAACTAAAATATAAAAAATAACTAATCTAGTTAAAATAATAAAATACTAAAGAATCCTCCTACATCAGTCTCCTCCACCTCAAAAGAACTCGACCCAAGTTCTCATCTTGATAAAGAGTTTCATATGCTTGATATTGACTCATGTGTTTATCGTAGTAAAAACTTATTACCGGTTTTGCTGTGATTACCAAATTCTTTCTCGTTTTCTTGATTGCTACTTTTTGCTCTTCACTTTTCTCCTCTAACTTGAGATAACAACTTGTTAACCCATCTAATAACTCCACAGTGGCGATATAACTTATATGCATAACATGGGAATATATCGATCAGTATTCATAACCTTTTAAACTTGAATATAACAAGGTTTTGAGATCTTTCCAACATCGTTTCTCCCTAAATCAGCTAGCAGATTGTGCTCTGGGCATTGTTTTTCATCGTTCAAAAGAAGTTTCACCAACATGATATTTCTGTTGGTTTTTTCCCTCTTCTAACAGTCCCATCAAGGGCTGATTGGTGATTTTTCTCTTCTTAGCCTCTTTCTCCTCCTCATTTCCACCTTCATCTGCATCATCTTTCTCCGAATCATCATGTTCATCGATCTCTTCCTTTTCATCTTTGAATTCGTCAACTTCAACCGAAGCATCTTGTTCAGCAACTACTTCAGTTTCTTTCGATTTGGATTTATCATCAAGATCGTCAAGTTTCTCGGGAAGAGATGGTTGGTTATCATCTAGGGTTTCAGTAGCTATGTGACGTAGTTGAAAATTGTCGGCATTGTTGATGGTGCTAAATGTTTCATTGACTTTAACATTAAGATACCAATTAATATATGTTATCAAAACAGAATGTTTAACAATATCTTTAATTGTCTTACGCGTGTTACCTGCCATTCTGGAAGTATGTCTCAAAAGGTCGGTCAATGAGTAATCTTTGTTGTAACAAAACGGACAACGATGTGTCGAATCAAATATTTTAAACTCGTAGTAATTAATCATCCTTCAACCTTTTGTAATATCTACGCTCATAGTATTCCAAATCAGATTCACCACGAGTATGTTCTGATTTTATGTACGTAACAAGAGTATTATTGTTATTATGAACCCTAATAACCGGAATTTGTTCTCCTCCCATGTTCGGATTGTTTCTGCTGTTAACGTTGTTGTGGGCGTTGTTATTCAACTGAGTGGATAATGCCGCCACTTGTGCGGTCAGAGCGATGACCGCGATTAAAGTTGTGTTTTTCATCACCGGTTGATCTCCCATGGCTGATTACGTTAGGAAAAGAACAGGAGAAATCTGCTCTGATACCAACTGACGCAGTACTGAAGTGGTTAGGATCAGCAAACGCTAATCCTTTAATAAGAACACAGGTTTGCAAGCGACAAACATGTCAGATAAAGTTCTAGAATCCACCAGATTTCCGAAATCCACCAGAAAGAGTAATTTGGAATCCACCAAATTTGAGAAAATTCTCTATAATTTTATTGAATCAAAAGTTTGCCTTCAAGACTACAATAGTTTATTTTAGTGAAAAATAAAAATAAAAATAAAAATAACAAACCTACCTAAAATGTAAAAAAAAACCAATCTAGGTGAAATATAAAAATAACAGATCTACCTAAAATATAAAAATAATTAATCTAGTTAAAATAATAAAATACTAAAGAATCCTCCTACATCAGATTGAACTTTAATTGTTAGTTTTCAATTTTAAAAACGGAGTCAAAATCCTCTCCATTTATACTATTACTAATATTTTGAAATTGTAAATGCATAATGCGCATTTGATGAGTCCATCTATATATATATATATATATATATATATATATATATATATATATATATATATATATAGGTTATGCTAACCGGTGCCCCCGGAGCACTGGTTAAGGAAAACAAAAAAGGAAATTTTTAAATTGAAAATAATACTTTTTAGACTTTCGAGGCGTTGACTGCACAAAGTTCAATGTCATATTACTATATTTGCTTCCTTAAACAGTGCCCCGGACACTGTTTAGCATTTTCCTATATATATATATATATATATATATATGAAAATAATTTGAAACTATAATAATAAAAAGGAAAACAAAATTGGATTGAGGGAACTCTATTTACACCAAAAAGACTGTATTCCAGATATTTTTTTAGACATCACGTACTCTAGATCTTATCAAGTGCATTCAAGATATAATTTTAATTATATTATTATTTTCCAAACATTGAAATCAAGGCTAATGCTATGGTGGACCACCTTTACAAGTGGTTCATCATGGACAAATGATTTACCGAATATAAATTTTACGAAATTCACTGTTGGATTGAAAGTTTATATCATATAGATCATTCATAAATATTTTAAATTTTTTTAAAAATCTTTTGATATGTTATTGAGACCCATCAAGATTTACGTTATTTAATAAACCGTTAATTTTGACGTGTCTCAATAGCATATTAAATGATTTTCAATTTTTCTGTGGATGATCTATATGATATAAACTTTCAATCCAATGACGAATTTTATAAAATTCGTATTCGTTATAATGTTATTCATGACTAGTTCACCATAAATCACTTAATGAAGTGGTCCATATTAAAATTTACCTTGAAATTAAGGTAAATTCTAAGAATATAAATTTCTAGAAGTATTTCAATTCAAGGCCTTACCCTTACTCTGTACGACTGTACTATATGTGATATTGACGACGGAGTCAGGGAGCCACATAACTTACTCATTATTGAGGGAGCTATGGCTACCTATCCTTTTCCCCACATCACATGCTGTGTTAATTTTATCCGTCCACCTGCATGCAATTAATTGGAGCATTTGGACGTGAAAAGAGATAATATTTTTTATAAAAAATAAATACACGTCCCTTTCATAAAAAATTTTGCAAATTTTGATTTATGCCTCATCATTATAAAAAAAATCTAAATTTATTTTTTTTAGCTATAAATAAATATAAATCATCCATTGTCCATAAATTCTAATTGAACTGGTAGAAATATTGAAACTGTTAGTGACGAACGTTAAGATCGGGATTCGAACCCCGATCACTCCACTTTATGTGTATAAATTTTCAATGGCTTTGACATTTTGTCTATCAACAAAAAAGAAAAAAAAAAGGAAATGCTTTTAGCGTCCGTTTTATGTTTGTTAGCCTCCGTTTTATGTTGAAGCTAAAACACATTTTTCTTTTAGTGACTAAGATACCTTTATCGGAGAGCTCTAAGAAAATTGTGATTGGATATAATTTTTACTTATAGTTTCTTATATACATTCCTTTTTTTAAAAAAAAAATAGACGAAATAAAAAAATCATTAGAAATTCACACACAAGTGTGAAGTAGTTGGGATTCGAACACCGATTATAATATCCAACCTAACAATTTTAGTATTATTTGTCCAAATGTGCTAGGACTTATAGATGAGCCTTGTTATGAAAATATAAGTTCCTTTCGATGCATGGAGGCGTGTTGGATAATAAATATGGTTACTACTTTTAGTTGAGATTTAAATTTTATTTGTCATATACAGTTAGTTTAAATTTTTCGAGACCTAAATCCACTAGATTGGTCTTCTTAAGTCTCTTTAATCTTTGTTTTATAACTCTATAATTCTCATAGGAAGTGGCTTCAATAATCTAAAATTTAATCGTTATATAAGTATATATAGTCTGATAAAACCCTCCTTAAATTTATTAACTATAAGGAGTTTATTAACTATTGGACTAGTTAAACCCGGATTTGGATCCTCAGCTGCAAAGTTTTCTGCTGCAATGTCTGCTGCCAGATCTGAACCATTGAAATAGCAACAGATTTAATAGCACTGGTTTAATGAAACAAGGTTGGAGGATTTCAATTTCACATTTGTTTCTAAGGCAGACCTTCCAAACAAATAAGTTCAGATAAATTAGAGAGACGACTTTCTAGATTGCTTGACCTAGATCAGCTTTGTCTGCCATGAATTGCGTCTCTACTCACCATTGTGAACATGTTGTTGGTTCTTTGTTTGCCTATGGGAAGAAGAATGATGTTTTATCTATTTTTTAATCTTATTTTCTAGCCGTTGGATTAATTTAACAGTTCAGTTCTCGCAGCAGGCATTGCAGCAGGAAACTCTGCAGCTGAGGATCCAAATCCGTTAAACCCGGCCTCCTTGATCTCTTTGAATTTGTAATTCATTGTTATTAATTTTTTTTTTTGACTAATTAATTGTTGTTAATAATGTGTGAATATAGAAATTTATAAAATATTTATATTTATATATAACTCATTTAATTCCTTATGAGCTAACTTATACTCTATCCGTCTTAAAATATAAGAGAGAAAACCTTTTTCTCTTTTTGTCGCAAATTATATGCGAAAAAGAAACATTTAAGAGAACTGAAATAAAACACAAACTACATTTAATTAAGTCTCTTATAATTTCAATAACCAATATAAATTGTTTTTACATCTTTCCATGCAACAAATTTCAAGGAAAATACAAAAAAAAAAAAAAAACTCCAAATTATTATATTTTATTTTTTTTAATAGGTGTGAATTTTTCCTATAACTTGGGATGGAGAGGTGTAATTTCCTATTATTTACCAAATAATTTCACATATGCCCGTAGCATCAGTTATTGTTGTTTGGACTGGTAAAAAGGTGGTCTAGTTATTCATGTGAGCTAAGTTCACTTGTTAGGAACTTCATATTTAATAAGTGTCAAAATTTAGTGATTTTACATATATAATTTAGGTATTTATTGACTTGTTTTATAAATTATTTCAATGAAAAGCCCAACTATTTGTAAATATTAGGATTTTTGTATAGTTTAATGTATTATTATTATTATTATTATTATTATTATTTATTACTATTATTATACCTTATTTTAGGCCAATGAAGTAAAAAATAATTGTCTTCTCAATTGGAATTGCAATTAAAATGAGGTACACGAAGGCCCAAGCAAACACAATATGTGTCTTCTTAATTGGAATTGCAAAATAATTGAGATTATGAGAAGCTGATGCGGTCAAGTGGCACAAAAAAGTCAAGTGGCATGAAAAGAAAGAAAGAGGGGCACTGCTTTTAATTAACAAACTCTTGAAGTAAGGTTTTCTTCGAAACCTATAAAAGGCATCCATCAACCATTCCACAATTCATTCATTCTTAATTACAATCCACAAACACGCAAAGCTTGAAAGAAATAGAGGGAAGGAGGTGAAAATTCTCATGAGGCAGAGAGGGATCAAAAGAGGAGCCGTGGAATCATCGATCGATGTACGCTTCTATGTACCGTAAGGTTCCATGTTTATACGTAATTAAGTTTCTCTGTTATTGGGATTAGGTTTAGTTAGTTATAATTCTCATGTAAACTCTAATCTGGCTGATTATATATAATCTCTATTTGGTTATGTTAATGGTTTATTTCTATGCTTAGAGTTTTTTCGACGTAAAACTCCAAAATTGATATTTTGATTTAGAAAGCTCTAGACATAGACTTTTTATTTAAGAGAACTGAAATAAATTCATCAAGTGAATGTTAATTGCCAGAGTTAGTGTTAGATTCACATTCACGTACACTATCAAATCTTAAAGTTATCGTATTGATTAATGGATTGAGACATCGGAGGTTGATAGATACGATAGACCTCTCGTCGTTCTCTGGATACGGAAACGTACTATGAGCGATAGGTGAAAATATAATTGAAATTTGAAAAGTATATAATCGATTAAGAGTTTGCATTAGAAAAATAGTTAATTATATCTAATCACAATAACTTTGTCTCTCTGTTATTTCCTCCTAAATTTATCTGCGTTGTAAGTTTGAATGTTGATGAACAAACTATTTTTTCAATACTTAAAATTATATTAATTGTTGAACGACATCGATATAGCACCAGTCCGTGTGGAGACGATAACAAAAATATTTTTGATATTGCATCAATATTATATATGTAGGAGGTCGGAGTTCGAACTCCAAACACCCTACTTATTCACTTTAAGGGTGAAATATTTAACCACAAGACTATTTTTTTTTTTTAAAAAAGTTGGTCCGGTTGTATTTGTAGAGCAGTAGACAATAGACACATCCCACTAAATATGATTTCTAAATTTGTGATTATATGATTTTTTTTTTTAAGAAGCTGATTAAATGAAAACATTAGGGATATATTCAATTTTGCTTCATATATGTTGTACAAGGATTCTTCTGGAAAGTTAACATAAATGTGATTAACGAAAAGGTCTCTTGAAGAAGAAAGAGTATCTAGGATTTGTCCATTCAGTCATTGAAGATATTTGGACCCTTGGACAAAATTTTTAGTTTAATTAATTTGGGAGCAACTTTTACTATCATGCTGGTTACTCGCGTCGCGCGCCCTATTTTTACACATCTGCTACATAAGTAGCAGATGTTATAAAATCAGAAATTTTGGGAAAAAATGTCTTCCGCTACATAAGTAGCGGACAATATTTGAGTAATCAGTAGGACGACAAAAGTAACTCCCAATTAATTTTCAGACTAGCTTTCTTCGTAGTAAACAGGCTGAAAATAAATTGGCCCATTCTATTGCTATAAGCAAACCATTTTTTACTAAAAAAGATTTTCTTTTCACACCCAATTACACTTATGCGTCCCCTGCGTTTCCAATTTACCCTCTTCGCTAGAGTGTGCAGAATTATAAAAATTGGAATGAAAAATGTGATTGGCCAACTGCCCCATGAAGTCAAAACTGATTGTCACGTGGCCAAATGTGATTGGCCATGTGAGAGGCTGTGACAAGGCTCCAGCCAATCAAATTGCTTCAAAAAATCTATAAAAGGGGGAACAACGTGTGAAAAAAATTCACACAAAATTCATTATCTCCCGCCCTCATTCTGACATAATATTTTTTTTTTATTTTTGTTGTTTTATTTTAGTTAGTTTCGTGTAAATGGCCGCATAGTCCGTCGTTGATTATTCATATCACTTCTATCGGTGTTGTTTAGTCACATTGGTTTGGAGAGATATGGTAATCGACAAGGGATTTTTCGTGTCCTAATTGAGAACGATATGGGTAATCGAAACGGGTCCTACCTTGCTTGAAGTTGGGTCTAAGCTTGGTGGGCTTTCGATCTAAGAAATTAGAATGTCCTACATGTTAAATTTTTTGGGCCATACCACCTAAATTTTAGAATTGATCTGATGGTGCGCAAGTGGTAGAGGATGCTTTAAGGGACGTTGAGTTCATGCCAAGGCTAGGTTAGACTTTCTTTTATGCCTAGGGGATGGATTCATGCCTAGGTTAGACTTTCTTTTATTTAACTGAGCTAATTTATTATATTATATTCATATATAATTATCATCATATTATGTTAACTACGGTTTAGTAAAAAAAAATCATGTTAATTGAGGTTATCCGTTTATTCTATTAACTTAGATTACCGTGAATAAATTTTTTTCCACTATTAATGTTTACTCCCTCCGGTCCTATATATAAGTTAAAGTTTATTTTTTAGATTCATTAAGAATCTAATGTATCTAGACCATATTATGGATCAAATACATTATATTCTTAATGTATCTAAAAAGTAAATTTTCTCTTATATATAGGACTTGGGGGAGCATTTTATAAGCCACTATTAACTTCTTGTTTGTTTTGTTCATATTTTTTTGTCTAGTAGTCTAGTAGCTAGACTCACACATTTTAAATGTGGAGAAGTGTGAAATTTGGGGTTCGAACATCGGCCACTCTAATAATATCTTGGCAGCTACCATTTGAACTACATTTATGGGATTGTTTTGTTCATATTCCCTCCGTCCCAAATAATAAGGGAAAAAAACCTCGTTTTTTTGGTCCCAAATTATAAGGGTAAAACTATTTTCAAGAATATTTTTTCCCTTAATCTCATAAAATTAAATACAAATTGCATTTAATTTTCTCTCTCCCCTTTTCTCAATAAACAATAACCAATAAAAATTATTTTTACATATTCACATGCAACTTATTCAAAGGAAAACCTACAAAAACATATTTCAAATTATCATATTTTTTTTTTAATAAGTGTGATTTTTGTTTTTCCCCTTATAATTTGGGACGGAGAGAGTATTTATTTTGGGGTGAATAGGATGTGCACATGAAGGAGATTTTGCAAGTGTACAAAATCGTTCAAGTAATAAAGTAGTAAGTAAATCGTTTCCACAGGGATTGTGTCAGAACTACTAGTTTCACTTAGAAATTTAGAAAATAAAATGCTTTGCATTTGCTTTGTTTGTTTGAGAGAATTTGACTAAGTAAAGTAAAGGGCAATTAAAATAAATAACAATAAAATGAAGAACAATTAAAGTAAAGGTTGTGCGAGTAGATGCAGGGGTGGTTTAAGTGTTTCGAATCCCTCCTTTATTCCTGCTTGGTAAGTGACATTATACCTGCCTCAGTATTTATTATTCATCAAACGGATTAATTTCTATTTAGATAAGTTCAGTGCTACCATTCCTTCTCCCTATTGCAATTTGAAGAAAGTTTAGTCAACCGCTGCCACTGGTAGGTTTCCCCTTGTTTGTGTTATCCTTGTCTGTTCACGTTTCTTTTACCTTTAACAAATTGTCACGTGTTCTCCTACCTTGTTTGATTAACCTTAATCATGCAGAATTTAACTAAGTGTAATTCTTACTTAGAACATTAACAAAATAAAATTCTCGTATGCCTCCCTCGCTTAGCAAAAGCTAGCGAACTCCTGGAGAGACAAGTCAGAACTTCCCTAGGATTTAGTGAGATTTAGAGAGACTCAACGAGGTTCATCCTTCGCCTAGCGAGCACATCCAAAAATATGGGTGCTCTGCTACGGTTTTAAACTTACGCTCACTAAAATTTAGTTTTCTCGACTCACCGATCCATAAATTTAAAGGTTTAGTAGTTCCATTGATTTTAGGCTTAACTATACATTTGGTCCCTTACGTTTAAAAAGTATCAATTTGGTCCCTTACGTTTATTTTAGGTTTCAAGTTAGTCCTTTCCGTCAATTTTGTCACATGTGGCAGTCAATTTGCATATGTGGACTGACACGTGGCACTTGGACATGCTGACACGTGTACTGTTCAAACGGTGTTAGTGAAAAAACTAACGGAAAGGACTAACTTGAAACCTAAAATAAACGTAAGGGACCAAATTGATACTTTTTAAACGTAAGGGACCAAATTGAAACCTAAAATAAACGTAAGGGACCAAATGTATAGTTAAACCTTGATTTTAATATGTAATCAAATTTTCTTCTAACCGTTGTTTTGTTCAACATGTAGATATTATGATGCTTATTTCCACATTGAATTTTGTATGCATTATGTTACATGAATGTAGTAAACAAATTGATTAAATGAATATAGTAAATGTTGTGTATTTGTCTTGTAAGATTTTTTTATTTATTTTTTACTCATTTGGAGATTTTTGTTGCAATGATTCTATATAAAATAGTGTCAGTATTTTGATTTTTTTTTAAATATTTTAACCCATTTGCGGGGGTTTTGAAAGTAAAATACCGGCGGTTCAAAGTCGGATACCAGCGGTTCAAAATAACCGCCCCAGTTTAAAAGTTGAATACCGGCGGTTCAAAGTCGGATACCAGCGGTTCAAAAAACCCCCCGCAGTTAATTTATGGGAACCTATTCATCGGCAGTTTTCAAAAATCCCGCAAAACATTCTGTGGGGGTTTCCAACCCCCACTAAATGAGAAACAACCCCCCGCAAATTGCGTGTTTTTTTTTAGTGAAAACCCACAATTTCAAGCATATAACATCATTATGGACTTGAAAGTACAATTAGAATCATTCATCAACAATCACAACATAGAATTATGAGATCTTCATGTTTTTACTCATAAAACGCATAACAATTCAAGTTCCTAGTAATAATCTAGTACATGTTATAACAATTCATGCAGTTTTATATCATGCCAGATCATCATATTCAGTTTTGTATCATGCCGGATTATCAACAATACATAAACAAACCACACAAAGGTTAAAATTTAAGCATATACAACTATTATTAACATAGAAGTACCGCATTCACATCAAACACACAACAAAATAATGGATAGCTTAATCCTATTCACGTCACTCATAGTTCATGAATGAACAATATGAGTAAGTTTATAAAACAAATACGACTGACACACAACGCTCACTCGGTCTGACTGTACAGACCTGCTCTGATCGACACACAGCCCACACAGTCCGAAGACAACGGGGCTCTGATACCAATTGTAACACCCAAACCCATTATTGCCTTTATTATGGCTTTAAAATTTCTTTTTCAAAAACAACGCAGCAGATAAAATAAAATTCTAGACTTGAATCAATATTAATAAAATGTTCCTGTAAAAAAAAAGATTAATAAAATGTTGGTTAGAGATATTACATTCTTCTTCAAAAAATAATACTAATATATGTAATTAGTAAAACGGTGTTTACACAAAATAATCTTCTTTATAAAAAGATACAATTTTCCAAATAAATACCACACGCCATAAAGACTCTATACACTAAGTACACCTTTTTCCCGTGTCACAATCAGAGCGGAGCTTCACCGACGACTTGACATCGATAAACATATAACATGTGGATCTGGACCCCCAAAGGTCCAATACATAACACATAAAAGAGTCAGATAACATAATCAAAATATACAAGTGTAAGTAAACGATACTTAAACACTTCGTTAATCTCATTTAATTATAAGCTACAAGAAGTTATAATCAAATATCAATCATAATCCACAAATTCAAACATTTCCAATTATGTGTCA
Organism: Trifolium pratense; assembly: GCF_020283565.1. NCBI lineage: Eukaryota > Viridiplantae > Streptophyta > Magnoliopsida > Fabales > Fabaceae > Trifolium > Trifolium pratense. The sequence continues at coordinate 44,700,443 of NC_060063.1, read as the reverse complement.
CATATCAATTATCACCAAAATGTACACATAGCCTAATGCATTCTAATGCCATAATCTTCATGCTATGTCCCCTAGACATATCTAATGCATGTGGTACCATCTTCTTTATTAGAGTATCTCACCTCTAATATCCTTCTTTATCCGATAAATATAATTCGATATCATTCTTTATTGGAATATCCAATATCACATATAAATCATGAATGCATGTATGTATTTCATGAATTCACTCACAATCAATAACATTAAGCTCTTCATTTATAATGTGGAACACTATCCAATATTTCGTCTTTATTAAGATAACATTATACCTTAACATCCTTCTTTATTAGAATAACATAATTCTAATATTCTCCTTTATTAGGAGTATACAATTCCTAATATTCTTCTTTATTAAGTTGATTCACATCTTAATATTCTTTTTTGAAATTTAATCAAACATCATCAACACACCCACTAACGATTCATCAAGAGAAATAAACAACAAACACCATTTCTCATCAACAATACAATTAATCATGGTTACAAACACTTAATTGTATGTTAGGATACCTTAAACCCATGTTACAAGAGCCTAATTGCACTTTAAAACATCAACAAAATAAGTTAGGCCAGTATTGCTCGCCAAGTGAAGCTTGGCGAGGACTGACGAGCCCAATCAGTGCAAAAACAACTTCTTGCGAGCAGACGGTCGCCAACTCTCGCTAAGCGAGCGCCTGCAGAATGCAAAACTCTGAATCGCGATTTTGAGCTCAAATCGACCCAAAACCCAAAAGATGTTGTTTTCAAGTGTAATACATACATATAAACACAAACATATGGTTCATTTCACCGATATACAACATATATATCGAAAAAGTAATGATTTAACATTTTTACTCAAAAATCACAAAATTCATTGTTCTTGCTCATACATAGACAAATTCCCACTTTTAACTCACAAATTCGTTTAAACAACATGTTAAGAGTATATTAAACATGTTTTAATCTGTGTTGCACAAATACGGGTACGGTACCCGATACGGGTACCGGTACGGGTACGGAATACGGCAATTTTCAAAAAACAACGGTACGGGTACGCTACCAAAAAAAAAATAAAAATTAATTAAAATATATTGTTTAAACGACAACGAAACAAAATAACGACAAAACATCAAAATTAAAAAGTTACTAGTTTGAAATAAAATATAAAATTAGCCTACCTACTCCACTATTCTAATTCTAAATATTATAATTTAAAAATATGAAATTTTTAAGACTAGTACAAGTAGATAGAAACAAACAGTAGTACTAGTAGTACCTTTCTTTTTGGCAATAAAGTAGCAGATACGTACAAAAGCTGTGACAAAAGTGAAGACTTTTTCTTCTTCCTACTACCTTCAACGATTGTAACAAAAGTGAAGACTTTTTCTTCTTCCTCCACTCCACAGTTCAAATCCAAATGCAAAAAGACAGAGAACTTAGAGAAGGCAGCAGAGAAAGGACAGGGGTAGGTGAAAGAGTTGCAAAATTAGGGTTGTAACTTGTGATTATTAGGTATTATTAGGTTTTATAATGATTCAGAAAAATTGGAAACTGGGCCAAGCAAAAGAAAACGTGTAAACAATTAAAAAAAAACTGTCCAGTCGACTACCGTACCGCGAAAAGTACCGCAACAGTACCGTTACAGTACCAAAACGCAAAAAAAAAAAAAAGGGTACGCGTCAGGTACGCACAGTACCCGTACAGTACTCGTACCCGTACCGCTACAGTACCCGGTACTGGTACTTTTTGAAAACTGGCGTACCAGTGCTTCACAGGTTTTAATCATTAGATTTCACTATTCTTTAGAAAAGATCCCTCAAACCAAAACGAAAATGGAGTGAAGAAAGTTCGGGTATGGAGAAATCGACATTCTCCCCTTTCTCGTATCACCCACGATTATGAAATCTACTCTCTTACCTTTGATCGACGAACTCACGAACTTTGCTCCTCGAATCTCTCCTTCAAGCCCTTGCCTTAGCTTTCCTTTTGCTCTCCCTTCTCTCTACTTCTCCAAAGAACAAGAAAAATGAACTCCTTTTCTCTCTAAGGGCTTCATATAGTGCCCCCCACCTTAAGCCCAAGGCCCATTGGGCCTCAAGCCCAATTGCTCGGTCCAACTCGCGTTAAATCTTATAAACTCGCGCGTTAACTTAATTGCTCGATAAATAATTATTCACCACAAAATTAATGAAAAGTCACCACAACAATTAATTAAACACTTAAATAGCGAATAATAAAAATCGGGTCGTTACACACGGGATCAGATAATTCCTATGGGTTCGTTCTATAATTTGATCAAGATTTAGAACAAAGCATTATAACAAGACAATTATAGAGAATAATGAAATAACAATTGAATATAATCTTTTTCGAACCAAATTACATGTCTCAAGCATTCATAAGGGAGTTCATTTACTCGACCTAACCTAGGAAAATTAAATTACTGATGGTGGCTCTGCAAGTGCACAGAATCGCAACCAAGTAATAAAGTGATAAGTTATCGTTCTCCATAGAGATTGTGCCAAAATTACTAGTTTCACTTAGGAATTTGAAAAGTAAAAATGCTTTGCATTCGCTTTGTTTGTTTGAAAGAGTTGTGCATAAAAATAAATTGCAGGAAAGTAAAGGACAAATATTAATAAAAAGGGTGTGTGTGTGCCCACATGGGGTGGTTAAGTGTTTTCGAATCCATCCCTTACTCCTGCTTGATAGTTAGTTGTTAATTTCCCTTGTTCCCCTCTATTAGGATTAGTCTTTATAAAATAGGTTCAGGAGCACTCTTTGCCTATTTCTATTACAATCTGAGAAGAGTCTAGTATAGGTTGCCTTTATGTTGTTTATAATTATCCTCGCCCAAGTCGGTTCCACTTCTTCGCAGTTACTTATACTTAGGTATCCTTACCCTTAAGGCTCAATGGTTTCACAAGTTGTCACGTGTGCCTACACTAGTCCTCACCCTAACTCATGTAGAATTGATTGTTCTTATTATTAGCTTTAATCCTACACTCAAACCACATATACTGAATTTAATGGTCTCCTTAAGAGATTTGAATGTACGTCATTCGTTCGGGACAATTAGCTTCGTTTCCTATGCGATATCCACTAATTGTCCTTAGAGTTTATTTTAATGTGATCAATATTAAAATAAAGAATAAAAATCGGACAATATAAGAGTTTATGTATGAACAATTGAATTTAACACCAAATTATACAATACCAAGCATTCGTAAGGGAGTTCATCTACTCCACCTAACCTAGGAAAAATAAATTACAAAGGCAATAAAGAAAAGAACCTTATTGGTCTTGGAGTTCCTTGGCCTTCCTTGCCTCCTACCTTAGAGTTCTCCTAACTCTAGAGTGAATATTGAATAGCTCTCAATATTTTGGAATGAATAATAGTGAAAGAGGAGGACTCAATTTATAGTTTTTCAGCTGAGTTTTGGGCTTTTCTACGCGTCCATCGTACCCATCGTGGTCACGATGGCGTGTAATTTTGCCTCATCATGGCCACGATGGATCGTATCATGGTACGATAGAAGATCTTCCCCAAATTTTCTGCTTTCTTCAACCGCCTTCATCGTGCCATGATGACAAGTCATCGTGGTACGATAGAAAATATTTGTTGCAGATTTTCTTCAATTTAAACCGTCCTCTCATCGCGCCATGCTGGATCTCATCGTAGGTACGATGGTTGCGCTGTTTATTACGTTTTTGTCATTTTTTTATGCTTTTTCCACTTTTATTGCTTCTGGGCCAAATAACTTCACATTTACAGGTATTTGCTTGCTTTTGGGCTTCAATTGGTATTAAAACTACCCTAAATTGCTACTAAAAACATCATATAATTGAATGTCATCAATTACAAAGACAATAAAGAGAAAAGAACCTTAAACCCCCGGAGTTCCTTAGCCCTCCGTGCCCCCTCCTTAGAGTTCTCCTAACTTTGGCTTGGAGCTTTGAATATTGGAATAACTCTCAATATTTCTGAATGAATAATTGTGATGGAGGAGAGTTCTATTCATAGTTTTTCCAGTGAATTTGGGCTTTTTTGTTGCGCACCATCGTATCCATCGTAGCCATGATGGCTTCAGGAAAAGCCTCATCGTGGCCATGATGGGTCATATCGTGGCGCGATGTAAGATTACTTCAGATTTTCTTCAATTCTTTAACCGCCTTCATCATGCTGTGATAGACTTCATCGTGGGTACGATGGACACACACATTTTTCTTCCTTTTTTTTTTGCCTTTTTTGATTTTTTTTTCTTCATTTTTTTTGCTTCTTGGCCAAATAACTGCATTTCTCTAGGTTTTTGCTTCCATTTGATCTTCAATTGCTACTAAAACTATTAATAACTATCCTAAAATATTACTAAGAATTCATATAATTTACTGTTATTAACACATATATATTCCTCCTCAAGAGGTTTCATTCACCATTTGAAGATTTCTATATACTCTAATTTTGTTTTTTTAGGTTTTGATCCCATTGTTATAAAAAAATAGCAGTTGTCAATTCCTTTTATTTTGTATGGAGACATGGTTCTTTTAATAAAAATAAAATGGGTCTTTTATATATAAAATAATGTCAAATCATCCCTTCATGATAAATGAAAGTGATAGAATGAACTAATATTTTAATATTTTTCGTATATTGACATTTTTTTCGCTCTTAACATGTTACATCACATGTATTGGTATTAATAAATTAGGATAGATAGGATTATGAAAGGATTAAAATACTCAAAAATATTTTAATGAAATGATAAGAAAGTATATGTTAATAACGAGAAATTTCAAGTTCAAATTTAACCTTAAAAGATAACAATATTAAATTTCTTCAAAATGAGTTTTGTCATATTATTGAGGATTAAACTTGAACAACTCGTCACACTTTTGTTTAAAAATTTCACATTGATCGTGAGATTGTCCGAAAATATGTTTATAAAATGGAGACATAAACGTCATTTTACAAATTAGTTTTATATGATTGATTAGACATAAATCTCAATTATAAGATGATATTAAAGTTTCATCCGCGATCCACTAGACCGTCTACTATCAGGTTTCTGATCGGACCATCTATTTATATCCATACTTTACGCCCATAGCGCTAGACACGAGAGAATGTGTTAAGAAGTCTCACATAAGTTACGAGATAATCTGAATATATGTTACAAAGTAGAAGCAATTCTCATATTATATGTCGATTTTGTAGAATTCAGTTAGATCCAACTCTCAATTCTAAAAATTTTGACAAAAAAAACATCGTATTTTGAAATATCCATATTTTCTTTTCTGAAAAAAAATAATATAAAAAGACAAAATGAACAAATCATTTTCTATCTAATAATACTATTATAATAATTGCCACGCGAGCCACGCTTTGAAAAAACTCCAATTATTGGCAAGAAGCCAATAACAAGGTTTCTCAATTATTGGCAAGAAGTCACGGTTCCTTTTTTGTTTTCACAAATGGATTATGGATGTATTATGGCACGTTCTCTGTGTTAGAAAATACATTGTGTAGATTTGGTTGCACTTTTAGAATAGCAAAAATATTGATTTCAAAGGAAGTAACAAAATGTGGTATAAATAATAGATATTTGGATCTTTTAAATATAAAAAATACTAACGAGAGTTTTTAGGACACTATTAAAATAGTAAATTTTTATGAAAATTTTATGAAAAGGTGTAAAATTAATGCATTAGAAATTAAAATGCTTAACTTTTAAAATAAATAATTTATTTTATTGGAATTTTTAAAGAGTGCACCAAGAATACTTGTTAGCAAAATCCTTTAAATATTTGATCTTCAGGTTTTTCTTTGACCATTTGATATAGAAATTTATAGGCTAAGAAAGGTTAATCTCATGGATGTCAGTTAGTCACTACAACTATACATGAAGGATATCTCGATTTTAAAAAATAAAATAAAAATTATTCTATAGTAGAATTGACATGTTTGTTTTCTCTATAGTAAAATAATTGATTTTGTTGTTAGAAGTGATTCTATTTTAAGTTAGAAATCGTGTCTTCTAATTTAAGAGTTGATTTTTATGCTCAAATTTATTGTTCGACTAATTTTTCTAAATGTCAATGTTAGTATGTTAATTTGTTAGTTTTTGTTGGAGGTGAAAAATGACTCAACTCATTTTAAATATTGTATCATAACATAAATTATTTTAACTTCAACTTAATTTTTGTTAGAACTATTTTACCGAATCAATTCACTTAAAATTAATTTTCCTCATCGGAGAATCAAATTTACGCTTATTTTCCGTTAGGGAGTTTAAGAGGAAAAGAGAGAACTTTAAAGAAAATGAATTAATGGAGGTACAAGGAGTACTCTAACCCTTATAATAAGGTCGAGTCTGAAATGAGCATCATAGTGAGAAACAGCTACCCACATCTATGAAGGGTTGTAGAAGATCCGCTAAATCATGCGCTCGAAAGTCGGACAAAAATCAATTCAACTAGTAATACGATGCTATTGATTTCAGCCGCCTTCACATGTGATGAGATTTGTACCCGCAATTATTTAATTAGTGATCATGTTTGTTTAAGATTCTTTGATCTAAGAGCATCTTCAATGATATCAGTTTGAGATTCATACATTACTAACAAGTGGTCCCTATAATGACATGTAATATTTTTGCAACTTGTTCTGGATCGGCTAAAAACCCAACACACTAAAAGGCCCATCCAAAATGGGATAAAGATAAACACGTGGCCAACGACCACGGAATATGCACAAACGGTCACAAACTAAAGGTGAAGAGCCTAAACCATCCTCAAGTGCCCGTATGAAAGGACAATACTAGTGTTATTAGTGGCAGATCCACTCCATATGGGGGACCCCACGGTATTCTAAACCCTCATATTCTCCCATATAAATATGCTCATACATCAATCCATAGGTATGACATTTTGCGCCTATTTACACTCTTTCAAAAACTCTTTCATATATTGACTTGAGCGTCGAAGTGCTATCATGACTGCAGGTACCCTTCCGCCTCACCAACAACGGCCGGAATCATCAAGATCATTCACAACATGACACTCTAAAAGGGTAACAAATTTAATGAAATTATCAATTATTTTTGAAATTTTTTAATTTGGCCAGACAAAATTGGGGTACTATAGCGTTCAAGAGAGGGAAAAAGTGAGAAATGGAAATGATTCCCAGTATCTTCTAACAACTATTACAAGTAGTATATATAGCTTGCATTACATAGTAACTACATGTGTAAACTAAACTTAACTAATCTATAATTACTTGGCGGGAAAGTAATCAAACAACTAAAAATATTAACTAATACTCTCTCTGTTCCTTTTTAAGTGTCGTTTTAGATCATTGCATATATGTCAGTACACAACTTTGATCACTAATATTTTTAATTATCTATTATAAAAAATTATGAAAATTTTATATTTTGAAAAATACTCGTCGAGACAAATTGAACAACATCTTACTTACAAGCTAATATTTATTTTTATATATTAATAAAAAAATTATAATCAAAATAAATTATATGAATAATCCTAACGATTCTCAAACGACACTTAAAACTGAACAGAGAGAGTAACTAACTATCTTTGATAGGATTTGGATTCTCTCATGTCCATTCTCTCTTGTTGCCATCGTGCCTTGATCAGAGCCATTAATTCACATGTTTTTCTCTCTCTTATATGCTGCTTTTTTTACTTCATGGTTCAATCCATCCAATTTTGTGAGTTTCCTCATTAAGCATTTGCTGAATTGTTAGTTTAAATTTTTTTCTAAAGAGTTGAGCTGATTTGTCTGCGAACTTTAATCGAGTTGAGATTGATCTTTAGTTTAGAAGCGATTTGAGTTAATGAGTCGAGTATTTGCGAGCTATAATCGAGTAAATTTCAAGTTGAATAAAGGTTCATATCAACCTCGAATCAAGTTTCGAGCTGAACCAATTATAGAGAGTTGAGTCTTGAATGTTTTTCTTTTATAAAATAAATCAATAGAGTAATTTTCATTCAATTTCTTTTTTGCATTGAACTCTGATTCAATATTGACAACCGTATTTAGGATTTTTTCTTTTTATTTTTTATATTTCATTTATTTCAATTTCTTCCATACAAATTCATTGGTTTCAGACACTTTAGCTAAAATGGGTCCAAAAGAATCGATTATATTCTTAACTACGTGTGAAGTTTGTCAAAAAAATAAATAAAAAAGAATCATGTGAACGCATGAAAAATAAAAGAGTTATGTGAACACATGAAAAAATGGCGCAATTGAAAAAAATGTCAATATGTGAATACAGATTTGAATTATCTACATTTGATTTTTCTAAATTCACCTATATTCAAATAAAAATTAACTAAAAAGAAAAAATATTATATATGTGAGGGCATTTATATGTGTGTTATAAACACAAAAATATTATAAAATTTTGCCTAAATATAAAAAATGTTGAAAACTACGAATTTAGAGAATTCAAAATCCTATGAATACATGAAAGTATTACTATATGCATATGATTTTTTTTTTTATTGGAGTCATCAACACTAATCAACTGTTGGTACACTCGCAATAGAGATTGCAAGGTTATAGTCTTCTATTTCTTGGTCTGTCTCTCTCACTCTCATCATAAAAATTTAATGGGTCATGCTAACCGGTGCCCCCGGGGCACTGGTTAAGGAAAACAAAAAAGGAAATTTTAAAATTGAAAATAACACTTTTTAGACTTTCGAGGCGTTGACTGCACAAACTTCAATATGATATTACTATATTTGGTTCCTTAAACAATGCCCTGGGGACACTGTTTAGCATTTTCCAAATTTAATTACTGCCACATGGAGAATTTAGGGTTGTATCGAAGTGATGAATTTAACCAAACCCCATCATATCATATATAACAACTAACATGCAATACCACTAGTACATGATGAATTTATGGTTATATTGACGATGAATTTAACCTTTAAGCCTATATAAATTCTGAACCGAATTCTCAAATTTCATTTCAATTTCTTTTTAAAATACTGGTTTAATTTGTTCTAAAATTTAAAATCTTTACTCTCCATACATGTATATTGTAATTGTAGAATGTGTTTTTTCAAATTAGTGCACCTTCACCGACATAGAGGGAAAACAAGACTTGTAATATAAAACATATGAAAAAAATTGAATTTTTGTTTAATCATTCTATAAAAATAATTTTGAAATTATGTTGGAAATAACACCTTGAAACTCATATTTTGTTTTCTTTTTTCCATCTTGAAACTAATCTAAAACATCATTATTTTTAAGAGTAGATGGTGAATTTCTAGGTAAATTCAAATATGAACCACTTCATCAAGTGGTTCATGGTGGACCAGTTATGAATAACATTATAACGAATACGAATTTTACAAAATCCACCGTTGGTTTGAAAGTTTATATTATATAGATCATCCATAGAAAAATTTAGAAAAATTGAAAATCATTTGATATGTTATTGCGACACATCAAGATTGACGGTTTATTAAATAACGTAAATCTTGATGGGTCTCAATAACATATCAAATGATTTTCAAAAAATTTTAAAAAATTTATGGATGATCTATACGATATAAACTTTCAATCCAACAGTAAATTTCGTAAAATTCACATTCGGTAATTCACTTGTCCACGGTAGACCATTTATGAAGGTGGTCCACCGTAGCATTAGCCAGAATTTCTATTTAAAAATAAAAGTGTTTAGAAATATTTCAACTGTCAATTTATGCCACTTGTTTTTTGTACTGATTTCCTTTAGAAATATTTCAACTGTCAATTTATGCCACTTGTTTTTTGTACTTATTTCCCAATAATGCAAGTTGCATTGTACTTTTTTCACTATAAAAGTACTCCAAATATGTGGCCAAGTTATTGTGACACAAAAATAAGATAGCTAAACATGTTATCTTCAATGTCCTTCAATGTACTCTCTCACTTATGTCCTTCAATGTCTCTTTCAATTTCAATACCTCATCCTCTTTACCGTATCCATTTTCTCAAAAACAACACCAACCCTCTAAAAATAAAAATAAAAAATTATTTTTTTATTTAATTGCATAATTGATCTATAGGTTCTATAATATATCCAAGATATACGATTTATTCATGCACCCACAACATAGTAATTGTAACAATTTACTATTTTAAAATATTTTGATAATATGTATTAGACACTATTAAAGTCGAAATTCAATTAAGTTAGTTCTGATTGTTCGCTACAAGTGAGAGATTATTTTCTGCTATGAAGATTGTGAAAATTGGGTTGAGAAACAAGATAGAAAATAAATTTCAAACTAATTAATACAAATTCAGTTATTGATGAATTTTATGATATAGAGCAGTATCGTGTACAATTTAGATAAACAATGTGATGTATTTTTTATTTTTTATTGAATATATTTAAGTACTATTATAATTATGATTATGATTTATTTAATATTTATTATTTAATTATTCCGGCACCCCATTTTATAGATTCTTGGATCCGTCCCTGAATCCTCTCTCGTGAAGGCCAAAAAAGTTAAAAAAAATTGACTTAATATTTTAGTCCTTAAAGAATATTTTTTATTTTATATTTATCTTAATGATTAAATATTTTTCTTTGGTCCCTTAAGATATATTTGTTTGTCACATTGATCCATTCTGTTAATATTTTGCAGAAAACATTAACTTTGCATTCATAATAAACTAGATAAGGGTAAATGGATCAATATGAAACTTAATAAACTAGATAAAATGACTAATATGAAACATATTAAACTAAATAAGAGACTCACATGAAACATATTAAACTAGATAAGGAATCAATATGAAACCAAAATTGATCACTTATAAAATGTGCAATCTCAACTTTTCCAGCCAATGTGAAACTTAACTCACATTTAACATATCTCAACACAATGGAACCGAAACGACCAGTTTTGTCCAATTTAATTTCTTAAAAATACAAAATACTGAACCAAATAAATAAATATTTCATTGGTTCAGACATTTTTTTTAGCTAAGATGCGTCCAAAGTATAAATATTTTTTAAATATATTATTCCATAATAAATCATTTATTATAAAAATATTTCATATTAGAATTTACCGTACTACAATATCAAAATTTTAAAACAAATTGATGAAAGTTAATTTCTAGCATGAAACTTGTGCACAAATGACATGGCTTACAATTTAATTTTTGTGGTTTATGCCATTCAATATATATATATATATATATATATATATCTTCGTTGTTTAGCCGACAATTAATTGTTTTTTGTGACTTTTGTGCTGTCGTGAATTACATGTGAATGTTTTTTTATTTTTTTTAATGGAGCCGATGATCGATCCCATAATCTCTAACATACTACCTAAGATCCTCACCACTAGACTAAATCTAATGACTTACATGTGAACGGTTTTAGTCCTATGATGATTGGTTAGAAATCTATCCAATCATTTTTACCGCAAGCTTTGTACAATTTCTCTACAATAAATACTTTAACTAATTAATAATCAATCTCCTTTCGAAAAATTAATAAATAATTTAAAAACAAAATTAGGAATCAAATCCTACACCAGGTAGTTGCATTAGATCAATGGTAGTGGAGAATTAATATTCTAACACGTTATTTCTAAAAATCGTTTAATTTTAAAGTATACAAAAATAACCAATCTAAATAAATATGTCTAGTCTTTGTGAATTTTTACTTATTGATTTGAAGGAGTCGGGGCTTAACTTAAAGAATTTTTCCTTATTAATTTGAAGGATCACTAAACTATTTAAAAATAAATAGGCCTATATGTAGCATTTTATTTTTTAAAAAATGGTGCCAATCTAGGTAGTAGCTAGTGAGATACAACACCAAACCAATATTCAAGATTAAGGGTCGCTTATTAGATATTCGGTCTATTAAAAAAATAGATGTTCGATTTAAAAGTGAATTTTATTATCTTTAGTAAATTTTAATAAAATAAAAATTTATTTTTTATTTTATAAAATTTATCTTTTAGTAAAATAAAAAATTAAATTATTTTTAAAAGGTTTATATTAGACACATTCAATAAGTCCTCAAAATATTTAGGATATTTGTTTTTGGAGGTGGAAATAGTTCAGCAATTTATGCCACGTTTTTTTATTATTTATTTTTGACGAAAAGACGATATTCATTCAAATCGATAAAGTACATCAATCGAAATTATTACATATTCAAATCCACTAAAAACTAAATAAGATGAATCTGCGAACAAAATCACAACATCCGAGCTAATAGCATAAAACGGCTAAATGTCTACAAATATGACAAAGCCTACGATTGACATAATAAACTTCAAGTGTCCAAAATAGTCATACCTTCGGATCTGCAACGTTGACGACTCTAAAATCATTGAATCTGCTCTGAATTTGGATTGAAAACAATCTGCAAATTAAATGAAACAAACACCGTACAAAGACGGGATAAACACCGTACAAAGACGGAATAACAAACAACTCCGCACTAAGGTGGGACAAACGAAGAAATCACAAAGGAAAAACTCAAATGAAACCTAAAATTATGTGCAAATCACTTATTAAATTGAAAAAGAAACAAAAACAATCGAGAAGGGTGATTCCGGATTAAAATTGATCCTAAAAGAAAATTAGGATTGTAAAAGTTTGCCCGACGGATAAGGGGAGAAAGGTGTTTTGACAATTTATATACGTTTTTTTATACTTATTACCAACAATGCAAGTTTTTTTTTTTTTTTTTAAAGTTCCTAACAATGCAAGTTGCAAGGAACTTTATGCCATGATTTTTTCATTATATAGCTAAGCATGGTATCTATCTCATCCTCACGTCTCTCACTTATGTCCCTCAATGTGTCTTTCAATTTCAATACTTCATCCTCTTTACTATATCCATTTTCCCAAAAACAGCATCAACCCTAAAAATAGAAAATCAAAAGACCGTCAAATAATTTCAATACTTCATCCTCTTTACTATATCCATTTTCCCAAAAACAGCATCAACCCTAAAAATAGAAAATCAAAAGACCGTCAAATAGCATGCACATCCAATACTACCTAATAATCTAACTCACACTTAATATATCTCAACAAATTTGAACCAAATCGATCAATTTAGTCCGGTTTCATTTCTAAATATTTCATTGATTCAGATAATTTTTTATAGCTAAAATGGGTCCAAAATGAATCAATTATATACCTAACTACATGTGAATTTTGTCAAAATATAAAAAAGCATTACTACATGTGAATACATGAAAAAATGGCGCAATTGAAAAAAAAATGTTAATACATCTGAATGCGTGGAAAGAATTACAACATGCGGACTATTTTTTTTTTCTTTTTTTTTATATGAGTAATCAACACTAATCAACAGTTGGTACACTTGCAGCATAGATGGCAAGCAATTTTTTTTAGTGGCAAATATATTATTATAATAAGCAAAAAGAATAATAGAAAATTCAGAATACAAAAGGGTACTCGAAGTATATCCCGTCAACACCTAACAATTTCTAAAAAACACCAACAACCTACATGAAGGCACACCAAAAGCTGAACACTTCTACCCCACCATCACAAGAAGATTCAAGGACCCCTCAGAGTGGCAGAAATGGCAAGCTTATAGTCTTCTAAGTAGAGCCGGGTATACGGACCAAGGTCCGCGGGCCAACCCGTTTAACCCGTAGCCCGCACGGACTTAAGACCAAATTTTTTTGGCCCGTTTACATTTTTGCCCGTGTGGGTTGGACCGTTAAAACCGCGGGTTATGCGGGTTAAATCCGCGGGTTCGCGGGTTAGCCCGTGGCCCGCCTTCTTTTTTTATATAATTAATTATAAAATTTATCAGATATAAATAACTTAGTCCATGTCCATATTCAACTTTTTTTAACAAAAAAAAAACTTAATCTAAACCCTAATTATAAAAAGCAACAACACACTCCAGTTTTAATCAAGTACACAACAACACAAAACATCATGATTCAGACATGTTCTTCTACTTATAATCTTTTGATCTTTTTCACTATCTTTTACAATTTATATGTTATAACATAAAATTATTAATAATATATTTTTTTAAGCTTTCATTATATCAATATTTTACTAATTTAGTTTATTTTTTGAAAAAAGTGGTTTTTTATTTTTTTTGGTAATAGTCCGCGGGTTAACCGTTTAACCCGCGGGCTTATGTGGACCGGACTCGGGCTTAATATTATAACTCGTTTATATTTGCCGACGGGCTTGTTCGCCCCGTTTAATATGCGGATTTATGCGGGGCGGGTTAAACGGGGCGGGCTAGCCCGCATACCCAGCTCTACTTCTAAGTGAGAGAACTCATAAACCTAATGCTTTAAGATTTTCGATAAAAATGTGGTATCTAACTCATTTGTATTGTTGTTCTGGGCCCAAAGTGGATGATCCCCCGACTGTCCCCTTGTGACGCAACAATAGTGTCATAGTTGATGGTTCAACGAAGGGTTCGACCGACTCATTGTACTTATTCCCACTAATAAAGTTGCATGGAACTTCATGCCATGATTTTTTTTCAGTATAAAAGTACTCCAAATATGTAGCAAACTCATCATGACACAAAAATAAGATAGCTAAACATGGTATCTATCTCATCCTCACCTCTCTCACTTATGTCCTTCAATGTATCTTTCAATTTCAATACCTCATCCTCTTTACTATATCCATTTTCCCAAAAACAACATCAACCCTCTAAAAATAAAAAACCAAAGCACCATAAAATAGCATGCACTTCCAATGATACTAACCAAAATAGCCCTAAAGAACAAGAACAAAAACCATCACCTAGTAACATTGTAGGACATAGAAGAAATGTTCTAATAGGTCTAGGAGGACTTTATGGTGCTACCACTCTCACAAACAACAACTCTTTAGCCTTTGCAGATCCAGTGCCAATTCCAGATCTCACCAAATGTGTAATTCCACCAACAGGTTTACCTAATAATATAACTCCATTCAGTTGTTGTCCACCAATTTCCTCAAATTTAAAAATCATAGATTTTGAGTTCCCTACTTTTAAAAAATTAAGGGTAAGACGAGCTGCACATTTAAATGATAGTATTAGTATTGATAATTTTGCAAAATACGATAAAGCCCTTAATCTCATGAAAGCCCTGCCAGATGATGATCCAAGAAGTTTTGTCCAACAAGCTAAAGTTCATTGTGCTTATTGTGTTGGTGGTTATACACAAAAAGGTTACCCTAACACTGAACTACAAGTTCATTTTTCTTGGTTATTTTTGCCTTTCCATCGTTGGTATCTTTATTTTTATGAGAGAATCTTAGGTAGTTTAATCAATGACCCTACTTTTGCCATACCCTTTTGGAATTGGGATGCTCCTGATGGCATGACAGCTCCTTCCATTTTTACAGATCCAAATTCTTCCCTTTTTGACCCTAAAAGAAATCCCAAACATGTACCACCTAAAAACACATTTAGCAACTATCGAGACACAATCGTTGACCTAAACTATAACAAAGATTTTGATGTCCCTGGTAACATAAATCCACGACCAGAAGTAAGAATCAATGAAAACCTTACCTGGATGTATAAACAAATGATCTGCCACGCAAAGACCTATAGACAATTTCTTGGAAGCCGTTATCGTGGCGGTGAAGAACCTCTGCAAAATAATTGTGCCGGCTCAATAGAAAGTCTTCATAATCATCATCATGTATGGGTTGGTGATCGAAGACAGCCTAATGGAGAGGACATGGGACATTTCTATTCCTCAGGAAGAGATCCACTTTTTTACGCTCACCATGCAAATGTGGATAGGATGTGGTCTGTTTGGCAAACATTACGTGGAAAAAGAAAGGATTGCACTGAAAATGATTGGCTAGAGTCTTCATTTCTCTTTTATGATGAGAATAAGAATCTTGTTAAAGTCAAAGTAAAGGATAGTGTTGATGACAGAAAGCTAGGTTATGTTTATCAAAATCTTGAAATTCCTTGGATAAACCATAAACCTAAACCTAGTAAAAGAGTTCAGTCTAAGGATAATAAGTTATTAGCACAACGTCCTTTGAGAAAATTTGTTGATAAGTTTCCTATTGTTTTGGATTCGGCTGTGAGTATTATCGTGAAGAGGCCAAAGAAGTCAAGGAGTTTGAAGCAGAAGGAAGTTGAAGAGGAGATTTTGGTGATAGATGGGATTGAGTTTGATGACAACATTGGAGTGATGTTTGATGTTTTGGTGAATGATGATGATGATAAGGTCATTGGAGTTGAAAATTCCGAGTTTCCTGGATCCTTTTTGAGTTTGCCACATGGACATAATCACGGAAACAACAAGAAGAAGGAGAAGAAGAAAACTTGTTTTACACTTGGATTAACCGATTTGTTGGAGGATTTGAAAGCTGATGATGACGATAGTATTGTGGTTACATTGATTCCTAGATATGGGGATGGTGTCAAAATCAGTGGCATCGAGATAGACTTTGAATAATGAAAAAATTGCAACCAAACCAACCAATAAATGTGGTTGATCCTCTTGTTCTCTTTTTCTGAAAGTATTATTCTTCTCGTGGTGGTGCTTACGAGGGATTGTAGTTTATTGATAGTGTGCCTCATTTTCCTTTGTGGTTTTTTTGCTTGTTGGTTTTTCTATCTTTCGTTAGAGTTTATTAAATTATGGTGGTGCGTACTTCTCTGTTTCTAAAATTTTAATTTTAATTTTTTGAACGGCAAAGAAAATCAATATATTAATAAGTGAAATCAATACTAAAGATACTTAACCCATTAAAGAAGGAAAAGTACGGAATGTACTTCACTCAAAGAATTCAAAACCATGACGAAATATCCATTGACATTAATAAAAATGTTTTAATTTAAATTTATAGAAAAATTATGCTTGATTCTATGGAAATGGGTGAAGCAGAATATATTGTAACTCAATTAAATCCTTCAAAAAATAACCTCACGTATTAGGCCATATGTTTACTAGAAATAAATAATATGTACTTTTTTTTTTTAACGCAAAATAATATGTACTTAAAAAATTATATTTTGAATATATTTTAAATTATATTCTGAATAAATTTTAAATTATTTGACTTTAACAAAAATGAAGATCGACCTCTCTTTGGTTTGCAATCCTTTAGATCGAGTTCATTCGGTTGTTTAAACTCTCAATGTGTAGAGTTGGTAGATGATATGTGGGCCCTTTGTGGTGGTGGGTGTGTGTAGGACTCAGATTTTCGATGGAAGAGGGAGCTCGATATTATAGAACGGCCGGGATCAACTTTTGGAGTTTATTTGGTTTTTGTGTGGGTTCCGAAACGTCAGATGCTTGTTGGGGGGTGAAAGAGCAGCGGTCGGGTGATGATACTCTCGCTAGCTAGGGTCGTCTGACAGTCACGGGCACCGTTAAAAGTGATTGACTTTTTTTGGCAGCTTCTTCTGGAGAGAGTGTCTATGAGAACCTGTTAAGAGTTAAGACGTAGGGTGACTATTTTTTTTGACGGCACATAGGGTGATTATTGATAGCTCTAAAATATGCAAACTTTCTTGTAGTTGTTTTTTTGAATAAACATGGTGATCTTACCTAATTAGGAGGACGACCGCGCCAGCGTTGTTCCATTGAGTGCCCTCGTTGTAACAGAGGGGTTGTATATCTGCAGACACTCTGACGCTCAAGTCAGTTTAAGTGTGGAGTGAAAGTTTTATCTGAGTAAAAAAAATGCGTAGCTAACTCCATGCTAGAGCGGAGTATATATAGAGTCCTCATCGCTGGGTCAAGAGCCTTGATGGCAATAATGACCATCAAGTGGCTGTCGGAAAACGGCTAGAAGAGCCGTGATGTCATGAGCAGTTAATGCTCATCATTCTTGTGTACGGCCGTTACAACGTGTCGAGCGTTGTGACAGTTTGACTTGTAGGAGTTGTATTAGTGGGCTGCCCCTCGTCGGGCCTTCCTCGGCAGTTGGGCCTCTAGGCTCAGTCCAGAATAGATGGCTTATTAGTTAAGTAACTTGTCTTATTACATATATTTTTTATGTTTTATGCATGAATAAGAGAAAAAATGCACAAATAATATATACTTTGATGAATTATGGACCAATCATCATTATGGGCAATTGAAAAACCAAAGGACAATGGTTATTTTCGTGGTTTAAGGCCATAAAACCATTATTTTCATGGTTTAATTTTTTTTCTTTCAATAAACAATACATTCATTCGCGGTATTCTATGCTCTTATTTTTTCGGTATATTCCTTGCTATATAAATTTTTCAAACTATTCGTCAAAAAAAATAAAAAATTTCAAACTATTATTTTTTCTTGCAAACTTTTTTATTTTTGAGTTTAATTGATATGCATTAACGTATAAAATAGTTTTACACCATCGTCCAATAAATAACCATCATTTTGCCATGTCATGTCTAGAAAGTGAGGTGAAGTAATGTGGCGGAAAACATGATTGATATTGGTTGACAGTGTAAAATTACTTTACACCGTCGGTGCATATCAATTAAATCCTTATTTTTTTAAACAAATTATCTGAACGTAATTAAATTGGTTAATTTTTTGTTTAGTTTGTCGGTTTGATCGTTTTTTTAAACCGCTTAGACCTCAAAATATCTAGCAAGGGAAGGGTCCACATGTAGCCCAGTTTTTATAAAATGAACCCCGATATATCATTTTGCTGAATTTTGTTGACAAGTTTACCACTAAGCTAATATGAAATATTTGAGTTATGATACTCCACTCGTACAGAATGTAGATGGTCAAACAGTGGATGATGTTCATACTCTCAAATTTTTGAACATGATTTCTACGTCGGAACTCTCAAATCACAAGTTGAGACTTAAAGTTGGAGTTCCAATTATGCTATTAAGGAATTTGAATAAAAAATTAGGATTTTGCAATGGAACAAGACTTATTATTACGAGATTGGAAAAACGTGCTCTTGAAGGAAAAATTATTTCAGGAAGTAATATTGGTGATCAAGTTTGCATACCTAGATTTTCTCTAACACCATCTGACGTGAGAATTCCTTTTAAATTTCAACGTAGACAATTTCCTATAATGATTTCTTTTGCGATGACTATTAATAAGAGTCAGGGACAATTTTTAAAGCATGTTGGGATATATTCCGTCGCCAGTGTTTTCACATGGTCAGTTGTATGTTGCAATTTCAAGAGTTACTTCTTGAAAAGGATTAAAAATATTGATCGTCGATGATAACGGTGAAGATACGACTAAGAATTCGAATGTGGTCTATAAAGAAGTCTTCCGTAATATAACATAATTTTCTTTGTATGAATATTTATCCAAAATTATTGTTGAACTATCGTTTAATGTTACTCAACTTTTTTCATATACCTTACATTATCAGAATTATCATATCTTATTTAATCATTATATATCTTACAACTTGCACGTGTTGATGTTTAGTTATATATATCGAAACACAACATTGTGAATTCTTAGAAGAGGTGAAACATTTAATGAGGTGAAATTACTTTTATGCACCTGAAAATATTAAAAAACTTTGGTAATTATAAAATATAAATGCAAAAGTGTGACATTAAACGAGGTGAAATTACTTTTATGCACCTCAAAATATTTAAAAACTTTGATAACGGAAGAAATAGAAATAATTGGAAATGGGTAATTGATATTAATAAGGTGGGAGTAACTAAAAATCCCATTGTTATTCAAAAAAAGGAGGGAGGGGGGTTGTATAAAAATAAGGACAAGACTTACATGTATAAAAATAAAAGAAAACTGTTTTTAAATTTTAAAAACTATGCATCTAAAGATATACATGTAAGTCTTGTCCTTTTAGTTTTGTATTTTATTTTAAAATTGAAGGTATACTCAGTATGTAACTGTGGAGACTAATTCTCTCGTGATAATTGTGATCTATTTATTAAATTGATCTCTTGATAATTATTTTTTTCATATGTATTGTCAATTTCTTTTGTATTATATGAAGACGTGGTTCTTTTAATAAATATTTTTTTCTACGTATTGTCAATTCCTTTTGTTTTATACGAAGATGTGGTTCTTTTAATCTAATTTTTTTATCTTTTATACAACATAATGTCAAATCATCCCTTAGTGAATGAAAGTGATATAAAGAAGCATGAACTATAATATTCTAATATTTTTCGTATATTGAGTGTTTTTTTTTCCTAGCATATCACATCACATCACATGTATTGATAGTTTTTTTTTAACGGTTAGGATCAGAAATATATGTGATATGAAAGATATTAGAATTAGAATGTTAATATAGTTCATAATAACTCATTCTATTACCTTTATTCACAAAGAGAAAAGTTGACATTATTAACTTTATGTAAAAAATAAAAAAGAATTAGATTAAAATAACCATGTCTCCATACAAAAACAAAAGGGATTCACAAAAGAACCTCTCTTGTCTGTATGGCTTTTTTTAAAAAAACGATTTTTTTTGGACTAATTTTTTTTTTATTACATGAGAACTTCAACCTTAAACATTTACCCTTTAACTCCTTTTATCATTAACTCAAATCATTTGAGTTAGCCACTCCACTTCATTATGTGTGCCTAGCTATATTTTCGACACATATATACTAGTGGTACATTTTTGGCTATTACATTAATTGTATTCGGTATTATTAGATGTACCCATAATTAGGGCGGACATCGGTTTGGTTCGGTTTCGGGCTCAACTCCTAGAATCAGTCGAACCGATGGGTGACAAATGCATAATCATATCGAACCAATTAAATATTCGGTTTGGTCGGTTTATGGTTTCTTGGATTGACTCAGTTTCGGTTCGGTTCAACAATTTAGACCATTTTTTTAAAATTTTGTTTTTCTCAAATTTTTATTTAAAATTGGCCAAATACAATTGCAGGTTACTTATGTCATTTTTTGTCCAAACCTTTTTTTTCCAATTTCTGGACCTTTAAACTTAGCCATATTATTAGCCCATTATTTTCTATTTTTTTATCCAAATATCTTGTTTAAATCTTTGATATAAATTTTTAATTACTTATTTTTTCAAATGATTATGCTTTTAGAAGCTATATGCTTATAATAATTAATAATAATAAATTAATAACGGTTTGGGTTCAGTTTGCAATAGATCGAAACCTTCCAACTGTAAATCATCCATTTAATGCCTTAATATCCATGGTTTACACAATTCCAATCCGCGAATTCACATAAACTGAACCAAATACTCTTTTTTGGTTTTGGCCAGACGGTTTCAACCGGATTTAGTCGGTTGTGCCGGTGCTACTCATAATCATTCTTCAAGAGAAAATAAATAGTACTAGAAGCCAAAAAAAAAAAGAGAAAATAATACTAATATTATAATTGCCACGCGACCCGCGCTTTTAATAAACAACTCAATGATTTTGGCAGAAAGATACAAAAATAATCAACTGTCGTTGTTCAACACCTCAAGAAAAACAAGCTTTCTCTCTATTGGCCTATGTGCTTACCTACCTTAACTAAAGTCACGGTTCCTTTTTTTGTTTTCACAATTGTATTATGGCACATTCTCTCTATTATAAAATAAACTTCGTGTATTTTTTTATTTTTTTATATTATATAGTACTTTGTGTAATTTGGTTCCACATAAAATAGCAAAAATATTGATTTCAACGTAGTAACTAACAACATATGGTATATACTTTGTGATATTTGAATCTTTTAAATAGTTGATCTTGAGTTCGGTTGATGCAAATATAAATTTATAGGTTGAGAACGGTCAATTTCATGGATTTCCATGTTATTTTTTTCTAGAAATCACTTTCAAGATAAAAGTTTCACCATATTGACCAAACACTCGACATAAAAGGTATCTTTCGAAAAGAATACGCCATTTTGAGATTTCAAGATAGTCCACTCGATAGTTTGTCAAATTAACAACCATCCAAATCTATCTTTTCTACTCATACTCATGCCGAAGAAAGCCTAAAAAACCCTTAAAATACCACGAGGAAGCACCAACTCCACACCCAACGATCGAAAAATATCATGTCAAACTGGTGAAATTTGGTTACAAGAGCTGAATAAGTGATTAGCTGATTCAAGCTCTAATCGAAATAGCACACACGTGGACACACTAGTATCCCCAATGACGCCCTACTGCCAAAGATTTTGACGAGTAGAACTACAAGAAATTTTACTTGTACCTACGGTTAAAAACTGTCACTAAAGGGTAAAAATCCATAGGTAGATCCTGCTTTGACTTTCACCGTCAACCACCTTTGTCGTGCATTATGTGCGTTGTATCCCAACGAAATTTTACCACCTTCGCCCAAATCTGTAGGAATACTCCGCAGAAAAATAGAAAATTTTTAGTAGTGTCAGTAAAAAGTAGTAAAAGGTCGATGACTTGTTTAGCATGAAGTTTCCCTTCCATAAACAAAGTAACTTAAATATTGGATGCCTTTGTTCATAAACTAATACATGTGTCAAAATCACTTATATAATTAAAATTGGGTGGATTCTAGCATGGAAGACCAAAACATGTCTCCCATCGGTGGGAGATTGAGTTTTAACCATGCGATGTGTTGATAAACAATGGAATGACTGTGATGAAGTATAGGGAACTTGTTGCTTCAATGATAGCAGGTTTTTAATGTTTAATTTTTTTTTGTAAGATTTAATTTATTCTTTTATGTGGTAGATTTAATTCAAATTAATGTCAACGACATGGTAGATTTTTACACGTGGCTCGTATGACAGATTAAAAATTTTAACTAATTTAAATTAATGTCACCAACGCAGTAGATGGATAAATATATTTCTCATCGAAGTTGGATGTGAAATTCTGGCACACTAATGTTTCGATGTTGAACCTGATGCTTCAACACTGTAACACAGATTTAATGCTTGATCAGATGATTCAACATCTAACGGCGCATACGGAATGAACAATAAGCGTAACAAACAGAAAATTAAATAACACAGTTATTTGTTAACTCAGTTCAGCATAAGCCTACTCTGGGGATACCAATCCAGGAGTGAATCCACTATGATAGTATTAGTTTGAAGCCCTCGATAAACAACCTGTTTAAGACTTCTCACCTAATCACCACCCGTGCTATATTCTACCTAAGAGACACCTAGGTATGAGAACCTTCGCTCACCTCCTCTTGACCACAACCACTGTGATCGTACACTATTACTTTTAACAGGTGAAGACATACTTCATAAAATACTCACCACTTCCGTGCTTCAAAGCTTTGGAATGGTTTACACACACTATCTCCTTGCTTAGAAGCTCCAGAGATATTACAACACAAAGACACCAGTTCTTAATCTTGCATAAAATTAACACAAGAGTATGAACACAATGACACAATACTAAAACCCTAAACTCACGCTTTGTAAAACACAAATATGGTTTCAGTGATTTGAACAATGGTGTAAGCTTCCTTTAAATAACATGCGCTAGCATGGGCTAGGTCTTGAATTGGGCTTCGAAAACTCAGCAGGATCAAAAGTTCCTTCAAGGAATATTCTTCGAGCAAATGTTTTGTTTCCTTAAATGGGTGATTTGATTAGCAAACAAAACTAGGTCATGGCCGCCTTCTGAACCATAAGGAATGACGCTACTTGTCGCACAAGTAAAATTCACGTGGATTCCATAAATATAGAAGGCGCGAGATCATAATGTAACAGCCCCGCCCACTGGATGTGGTATCCAATGTTGAAGCATTCTATGCAACATCTTGCTTATACTGGATGTTGGAAGCATGTAGTTCCACATCTGGTTTGGTCATTTGTTTTAGCAAAATGAGGCCAACATAAAACGCCAACAGGATGTATGATAGAAAATATCCGGGTAAAAGGTCAATTAAAGCACGTTTTAAGGATGTAGTTGAATAATTTGTTACTTCTGCTGTGTCGCAAGATATTGTTAAAAGAGATGGAGGGATAAGATGTTTATGTCTTAAATGTATGTGTGGGTCGATTCAGACTCCAAAAAATTTCACAGATCATTTAGAAAAATGTTGGATTTGAGGGAGACGACGAGGAAAGCTGTGGAGAGCGACTAAGGAGTTGAACTTTGGGTTCCGGCGGAGGTTGATGCTGCAGAAATGTCCTGGGATTGTGAGGCTTTCGCTTAGGATAGAAAGGCGTGTGAAGATTTGTGTTGTTCGTTGAATTATGTGGGTCAATTTATGAAGATAGATATAGAAAGAATAAATACCAACAAATTCAATATGGATTGAGAGACTGATTGGTGGAGAGATTGAGAAATTTTGTAGATGATGTTGTTGGTGATGATTTTGTTCTTGTTGTTGTTCTTACTGTATTTAGTGTTGTTGATTGAAAAAACGATGATAAAGAAAATGAGAAGGAAGAAGATAATAAGAAAATAAAATTAAATGTTTGTGGTTTACAATCTACTTCTAATTTTCTGGTTGAGGTGTGTTTTCTAAGTTTGTTTGAAGATCTGAAATTTTTGTTGTTGAAGTTTATGAAAATGTTGATGAACATGAAGAACAAAACAAGCGAGAAGATGAGGAATTGAATTAAGTGTAGTTGTGGTCGTATGTAGTCAGTGACTCGTAATCGACTTATCAAGACCAAATGGTTTAAATTTTAAGACTGTTTTTTATTTTTATTTAATATAAAATTTTAATATAACATTAGAACAATTCGATTAAGATCGTACAACCTAAACCTTATAACTGCACCACCTTTTGAAATCACTGAATCTAGATCAATAGATGAAGAAAAGGAAAACAATAATTAGGTGTCGGTTGTTCATCATTATTCATTAGGTAAATAGATTTACAATATTCGATGTTTTAATTTTTGAAAAAAAATCAACTGATTAAAATTTCAATAAATCAAAAGGTCTTTGGCGATCATTATTTACTATGAAATATGTTTCTCAAGTCACTGTTGGTTAACCTAATTTGAATTTTCTTTTTTTTAAGAAGCCAAAATGAAATATATTAACACAATCAGTCTCCCCAACATAAGATGTACCGAAGTAAACACAAAAGTTTACAAAGAGTCAGAGAGACAACATCATAATCAAATCATACAAGGCCCAAACAAAGCAATGGACTAGACCACCAACTATGGTAATTTGAAGCTAACGTAATACTCGTCGTCTTCAACCACCTAAATGAGAAAAACATGATCTTGTCCAACAAAAGATAATGTGTGCCTATTGAGCCTTTGAACAAGCGATGATTTCTCTCCGTCCATATTACCCAAACACAAGTAAGCCAAATGAGCTGCAAAAAGGATCGCCGAGCACAAGATCCACCTGCTGAGACTGTAAATTGGACAAAATTGTCACGTAGAGTAGTGAAATCCACCAAAGGAATGCCAATTCACAAGCGAACTAAATATCAAAGCGATCCAACAATACAACATAAGATGAATAAATGATGGGCCGACTCGGCCGCTCCACATCCAAAGACACAAGTGTGAGCTATAGGAGACAAAACGCCTCGAGTAACCAAGTTTACTCTCGTGGGCAACCTAATTTGGATTTAACTGTTATATTGTTGAAATTTAAATTTATAATTGATTATTAGTCTAATTAGGTGAGATTGAATGCTACAAATGAGAAAATTTGGATTCCCTAGTCGCATTCAATCCAAGTAGTCAAGATTGAATTGTTAGATTGTCAAAACTTCAACTCTTGATTGACTTTTAGTCCAATTATGTGAGATTGAACGTCTGATTGAGAAAATTTGAATTTTGTAGTCACAATCAGTACAAGTAGTTGTGACTTGACGATTATTTTATAGGAACAAGGTTTCTTAAGTCACAGTTAGCCAAACCACTTTAAATTAAACCGTTAGATTACAGAAATTCGAATTTCAAATTGATCGTTAGTACAATTAGGTGAGATTGAACAGTCTAATTGAATTTTTTTGCATTATTTACTCATAATCAATCCAATTAGTTGAGACTTGACGATCTTTTTATTGAAAGTAGATTTCCTAAGTCACAGTTAGTTAAACTAGTTTACATTGAATCGTTAGATTGTTGGAATTCGAGTTTTAAATTGATTGTTAGTCCAATTATGTGAGATTGAACGGTCTAATTACGTAAAAAAAATGGTCTAATTGAGAAAATTTGAATTCTTTAGTCACAATCAGTTCAATTAGTTATGACTAAACAAACATTGGGTGTTAGTCAAACTAGTTTGAATTCCTAAGTCACCGGTAGTCAAACTAGTTTAAATTGAACCGTTAGATACCAATATTTGAATTTCTAATTGATTGTTAGTCAAATTAGATGAAATTGAATGGTCTGATTGAGAAAATTTGAATTATTTAGTCACAATAAGTCCAATTAGTTGAGACGTAAGGATCATTTTATATAAACTAGATTTCTTAAGACGCAATTAGTCAAACTAGTTTAGATTCAACTCTTTGATTGCTGAAATTCCAATTCCTAATTGATTGTTAGTCTAGTTAAGTGAGATTGAACAGTCTGATTGAGAAAATTTGAATTTTTTAGTTACAATCAGTCTAATTAGTTGAGACTCTGGGAAGATTTCATAGAAACTAAAACTAGTTTTGTTTAAACCGTTAAATTGCCAAAATTCGAATTCCTAATTTATTGTTAGTCAATTAAGTGATGCTCAATAGTCTGGTTGAGATTTGGATGGATTCTTTTCGTCTCAATAAATTCAATTAGTTGAGACTTAATAGTAATTTCATATAAACTAAATTTTTTAAGCCACAATTAGTTGAACTACTTTAAGTTTAACTGTTACATTATTGAAATTAGAACTCCTAATTGATTGTTTGTCTAATTTGGCGAGAAAATTTAGAATCGTTAGTCATAGTCAGTCCAATTAGTTCAGATTTTACGTTCATTTTATAGGATGACAAATATGATAGAGTTCCTAATTAATCTTAGAAAAAAAATGAAAAAACAAAGAAGAAACGTATTCGGCGTCCGTTTGGATTGATATTTTTTGAGCTTATACAAAACAAATTATACAAACAAATAAGATTTTATGTTAATTCATCAGTTCTTACTAACAATTTTTTTTTTTTATAAACTATTTTTTCATAAGCTACCTTTATAAACTTATAATAATATATATATAAAAAATTATTTGTATAAGCTAATTTGCATAAGCTCAAAGATAAACTAATCCAAACGGACCCTCTGTAGAAAATTCTATAGAGAAAATATTGAAAATAATGTAATCTTTTTCAGAATATTTGTAAATAATTTTAATTTTAAAGTATACATAAATAAATAAATTATGTTGTTTCTTACCAAAATAAATAAATTATGTTGTTTTTTTTAAAAAAACTAATATTATTGTTATTACCGGCTCCACCTGCTATAACAGGTATCATAGCTCTCCTTCCGGTGGGAGATATGTTTTTCTCACCCATGCTAGAATCCACCTGATGACACCCAATTATATGATATTTTTAATAGTAAATTAGTATAGTTTTTATAGTAATTGAAGAGCAAAAGCAAGCAAATATCGGAAAAAGTGAAGTTACAAGGACCAGAAGCAAGAAAAGTGGAAAAAACAGCAAAAAAAAGGCAAAAATGTAATAAAGCAGCGCAACCATCGTACCCACAATGAGGTTCAACGTGGCGCGATGAGAAGACAGATAAAATTGAAGAAAATCTGCTGAAAATCTTTACCATCGTGGCACGATGGCTTGTCATCGTGGCACGATGATGACTTGAAAAATACGCAGAAAATCCTGATCAAATCTTCAATCGCACCATGATAGGATCCATCGTGGCCACGATGAGAAAAAATTACACGTCATCGTGGCCACAATGGGTCCGATGGATGCGCAGAAAAAGCCCAAATCCAGTTGTAAAACTATAAATAGAGCTTTCCTCCTTCACAATTATTCATTCAGAAATATTGAGAGCTATTCAATATTCACTCTATAGTATGAGAACTCTAAGGAGGAGGCAAGGAGGCCAAGGAACTCCAAGGCCAATAAGGTTCTTTTCTTTCTGCTTTTGTAATTTATTTTTCCTAGGTTAGGTGGAGTCGAGAAACTCCCTTACGAATGCTTGGTTGTATTATTTGTATTATTTATAAATCCAGTTATTTCTATTTCAAATTCTTTCAATTGTCTGGTTTTGGTTATTTTTATATTGATCACGTTAGAATAAAATCTAAGGACCTAGTGGATATCGCATAGGAAACGAAGCTAGTAATCTCGAACGAAGGACAGTGTGCTAGGGCCTACATGAGACCATTAAATTCAGTATCTGCCGTCTTAGTATAGGATTGAAAAAGAACGATAATTTCTACCTTGCAGAGTATGCCTGTGGGTAGGTGACTAGTTTTAGGCAAACGTGACAACTTATAATTTAGGGGTCACCAGGGTGATGAGATTCAAGTTTTAACGAAAAAGTGGAGCTCTGGACAATGGTGTCTAAATAAAGTAAAGGGAACCTCTAACTAGACTCTGTAAAGCTTGTAATAGGAATATGAACAGATAATAAATACATCACACCTATTTTCAATAGTCTAAATCCTAGAAAAGGTAAATAATTGAGCAACCAAGCAGGAGTAAGGGAGGGATCCGACCACACTTAACCACCTCGTTTGGTCACACACACACCCTTTATTTTCTATTATTTATTTTAAGCACTTTATTTCCTGCAATTTACTAAAGTTCCCGTAAAGATACCCTTCTTAAACAAACAAAGCGAAGACAACTACGATATTTTTAAGCGAAACTAGTAACCTTGGCACAATCCCTGTGGAGAACGATAAACTTATCACTTTATTACTTGGTAGCGATTCTGTGCACTTGAAGAACCACCGTCACCACCTTAAAATTGAGCACTAGTTACTTCCTTCAAGAATTGCCTTACTATTTTTTAAAGTTTCATAACAACCGGTGTACATAACTGGTACTCCCTCCGTTCCTTTTTCTTTGTCGTTTTAGGAAAAAAAAATTGTTTCAAATTGTTTGTCTTTTTGATAATTTAAGGTTATATTTTGTTTATTATACCCTCATATAAATTTCAAATATTTAGGAGTAATTGTTTCAAACCATAAAAGATTTAATATATATTTGAAAAACTAAAGGTTTTTTTTGGTACATAACATATTAATTTTTTTGGTACATAATATATTAAATTTATTGGAAAGATAAAGTGTGTGCAAAAAAAAAATTAAAGGAATTTATTGGTGAATTAAAATAAGGGTATAATAGGAAGATAAGGTGCAAAAATACACTTTCTTAATTTTTTATTTTTTTTTCTAAAACGACAAAGAAAAAGGAATGGCGGGAGTACTTAAAATATTAATATAATATTGTTTCCCAAAAAAAGATATGTTGAGAATTTTAAAATTACTGTGAACATAATATCATATCAATTAAATTAATTTGTTAAAATTTTCAAACAATATTAAATTTATTAATTGAATGAATAATCGTTAAATAACTTTTTAGTTTGAGTTCTAGTTATGCAAAACATTTTATATTTACTAGTTCATATTATCATTTTTATATTCAAAAGGTGTACATGTAGATTATGATCATCATATATAGTCATCAAAATTATGTGTTAATTTAATTTTATGAGTCAGGATCCGTTGACACCAGGTGTCAAACTTTAATTTGACACCAAATCTCAACCGTCTAATTTTTCTAATCAAAGGCTAATAATAATTTTCTATATTAACTTATGTGTGTATCTATTTAGGAGATTCCTTATTTTATGGTCTCATAAAAATTTGATTTGTTGTTAAAAAAGGAATGATTCGTTGTTATTCAATCTTCCCAACATTACTATTCGTGTGTTTTCATTCATCTCTCTGGTGCTCTCTTTTCTCATGAAGTTGATCCACCTCTCAAACCCATCAACAAAAATAGAAGATGGTCTTTATGTTCTTCAACCCATGAAAACTTCTTTGCACAACAACCACTCTTTCATTCATACCCAAAAAGAAAAAATAATTATTGATTTTTGTGTACACCGATAACCAACTACCAATTCAATTTCATTAAAAGGGTTATGTAACAAAAAATATTCATTAAAAGGGTTTTCTATATTAATACCATAAATACTGTAAAAAAAAAATTAATACCATAAAATTGTACCATGATTGATGATCATATATGCATTTGCTTTCAATGCTATATAAACTATATGTTCAATTGATTCCAAAACTCAATTTGCACACCATCTGCAATCGATTTCATAAATTTTAGATAAATTTTAAACCTATATTTATCTACAATTAACCAAAGGGAAATAAAAATGCAAGAAGAATAGTAATGCTGGGAAAGATTGAATAACAACAAATCAATTTTTTTAGAACAAACAACAAACCAATTTTTTTGGTAGAACAACAAATCATTTTTTTTTGGTACACAACAAATCAAATTTTTATGAGACCAAAAAATAAGGAATCTCCTAAATAGATACACACATGAGTTAATATAGGAAATTATTATTAGCCTTTGATTTAAAAAGTTAGACGGTTGAGATTTGGTGTCAAATTAAAGTTTGACACCTGGTGTCAACGGATCCCAACTCTAATTTTATATATTCATAACTTGGAAACAAAATAAAGAATTCAAAAAATTTCTCCTCCCTCTTTGTTTGGGTTGGAAACCAATAGTCTATTGGATAGGTTGTGGAAAAGTTATACTCCATTAAAGGTGGTGATTTTTTCTTGGCAAGTGCTTATGCTCTATCATTGGTTGCCTACAAGAGAGAATTTGTGGAACCGGAGATCGTCGGTCGATGATATGGAGGATCATCTTATAGTTGGTATAACATTTTTAGGTGTGGTTTCGACTTTCGAGTGTCAATGGTAATGCCGGACGACTTATTCATCATCTTGCTTTTGAGTTGTTGTTTCTCTTCTTGTATTTTTATCCATTTTTAATATATATTGAAAGTTTTGTTAAAAATTAAATTAAATTTTTACTATCCTTAAAAAAAAAAAAGGTTGCTGGTTTGAAAAATGGAATAAATAGTACAAAGCAATAGTGAAAACTAAACACACTTTATTATATGTGAATGAGAGCTCTCAAATACAGTAGTGATACAAAGCACAAACATAGAGACAATAATTATACATAGACAATTATAACATTGATGTTATTGAAGAGAAAAAGTGCCCAATTATAAATTAAAAAAAAAAACACACACACACTTTTGTTTTTTTATTTAAATGGAGATACTGTTTGGAATTCCTCTAAAAGTTAATCCTTCTTCACTTGAACGAAGGAGCAAAGTGTAGGGCAATTGCACTGGTCCGGTACGGTTTCTCAAACTAGGCTCATTGTTCCTCTTAGTGATTTTCCCTTCAATTTCAGTTAACTTGCTTCCAAACTTTTGAAAAGCTTGAATTGCCCTTGAATCAGATGTCCAAAACTTGCTATCCCTCTCTCCAAGGTACACTTCATCGGAAGCATGTCTTGACAATATCTCGATAACTGAAAGATCAACAAGGGTTTGATATTTTGGTGTAATTGTTCTTAAATATGCTTTTTCAGGACTTTTCACCATCTCATCATATTCTGGAGTTCCTTTCTCCGGAATAAATCTTCTGCTAAGTGTTGGACGGTTTAGGATATATCCTCCGTAAGGATACTGTCCAAAGTTAACAGCTGCGTGAAGAGCAGAAGCAGTCCATATGATAATGGAGCAAGATTGAACCAAGTCTTGAACAGATTGCATCTTAGGCCACCATGGCTTGTCTTTCAAGTCACCGTGACCCTTTTCGACGGCTTCCTTCCACCAAGTTTGAATTTCGGTGTCTTTTTGCACTGCTTCATCTGTTGGGTAATATAAGGAAACATAGTCTTCGACCCACGCCTTAATAGCATCCCATATTTCCAATCCATCAACAGCATACGGGTAGTCCTCTATCGCAAGACGAAGGCCATGGGGGGAAGAAGGGTCCTCAACGGCTAATCCTCTGTATTAAACAAACAATTTTTTATTAATACCAATTAACAAGTTTGTATTAATATTTTATATGCATAATGCATCAAAATTTGATAATCTCGGTCTTCGTAGAAAATCACCTCTTGATAAGATCAGCTGGTAATGCTTGATCAGTGAAAACCCAATTCTTGTAAACCGCGGAAGAAATCTCGATGGAATTTGGTCCGGGCAAAAATGTTTGTTCAATAATACCACCGGCATTTATTAGAGCTTGTCGAGCAAGTCCATTGATATTTATTGTATCACGGAAGTGAGGATATAAAAGTTTATTAATCGGATGAAGCACACTAAGATGTCTGTTTGTTGCTATGATGAATGGTTCAACCACCGCATGTGTATTCAACCTACAACACCATAATATTTCATATTAATAATCATGTCATATAGTTTCACAAGTGCAGCTTAGGGGATAAGACGTTGCATGGATATTTAAATGTTGGAACGCAGGTTCGAATCTGCAATACTCCTATTCTTTTTATAGGCTTTTTGTATAAAACAAAAATCGTGTCGATTGTAAAAGGTAATACATACCAATGGCTCATAAGTTGATGATAGCATGAGTCATTTACAATTACATGAGCCTTTGCCAATAGCCAAATTATACTTTCAGCACCTTCGTCTGCAGGCAAGAATACTTTGCTTTCAGAACCATATTGGACACCATTTGGGTGTGGCAAACTTAATTCTATGGCAATTGGCTTCAAAGTCCCATCATCTTTCAAGAACAAGATTGTCCTAGTAGCATAAGCTTTTGCATTTAAGTTTATCCTCTCCAAATAAGGCATGAATGCATCATGGTAATTTAAAATGAATAATCTCTTTCCATCAAGTGCCTGTTCCACAAATTTAGTTTCAATCACATGATTTTTTAGTTTTGATTGATTTACAAGCCAATGACTTTTAACTAAAACATATTTATATCATACCGCTTCTACGGTGAGCTCGCCAAGGTTGGACTCTAAGTGTTCTTTTGTTATTGTACTAGTTTGATCACCATAGACGGTGGCATTTAGCGTGCTTTTTGGTGGAAACTCCTGTCATGTCGAAAAATAATTTGATACGAAAAAATATATGAATGTTTGGCTATTGACAACAAAATACATAATTTAATCAACAAATATTAATAATACATTTCGAACGTACTTGGAGAAGTTGAATCACACAAGGATTTACGCCGGCAACCATCTCTCTTCCAAATTCTTCATCAGTCATCCATGCAGACTTGCTAACTGCTCAGCATAAAACACGAGTTTCACGTTGTTTCTTAGTATGATATACCGATATAATATAAGTTTCTAATAACTATAGGTGGTTTGATTAAGATGTATAAATTACCTCTAATTACTTGAGGTGGTGGAAACTTGAGGACTTGTTCACCATCAGTGCGGAGGATTTCCTTAAGGGCTGGAAGGGGGCTAATTTTGCTAAGTATATCAGTAGGAAGCTTAATTCCGCCTT
Source organism: Trifolium pratense (assembly GCF_020283565.1). Classification (NCBI taxonomy): domain Eukaryota; kingdom Viridiplantae; phylum Streptophyta; class Magnoliopsida; order Fabales; family Fabaceae; genus Trifolium; species Trifolium pratense. Next base: position 44,667,023 of record NC_060063.1, on the reverse strand, counting down.
CAAAAAGTCCGCGCACTTCATCAAAGCTATCAAACTCATTCGGCGTGAAATTTAGATCGAAAATTACAGCTTGAAACAGAGGCAAGACATCTTGAGACAATGATTTTATTCCATACATAAGAAAGTCTGATGACTTCAAATGACCAAAATTTTCATCTCTTGGAACATAAATGACACCAGGTTTCTCACTCTTAGGATCTGTTACCAATCAAATTACCATAAAAAAATTATCAGAACAAAAAATCGACCGATAATATATGAGGCATATCAAACGAGACAACATCTATAATTGAGGAAAATATGCATCAAAATTATAAAACATAAAACTAACCTTTTCTGGTTGGTTTTCTACCACTTCTAACCCTACGAGGGTAGGGATAGTCGCTAGACCCTCCAAGAACCGGACGAACAAGATTGTCACCACCATCTGGATTTCCCAAATCATTATAAATATCATAATCATATATCCTATCCCATTCTTTGCGTTCTCCTGTTCCATCTCCTCTTAAATTTTGCAACTCTTCTTCTCTATAGTGATTTAATGGAGCCGGAGTTTGACTTGGAAGATAAGTCTGTAATAAATTCAATTTAATTATATATCTCATTCACATGAATAAAAAATGTGTAATTTTTTATTGGACAAACATGTATATTAGTTTGTTCAATTCTCTTACAATCATATAAATATATTATAACCCTTAATTTAGATTTGAAAGCTTACATCATTGGTGAAAAAGATGCGATCATTTTTGTAGCTTTTGAAGTTGTAAATCCATGAATTACAAACAAATTGAACACTTCCACGGTTAGGAATGTCATCAAGAGTCACACTAACAAGGAAAAATTCAGCTTGTGTGTAATTTCTTATGTAAAATGCTCCTGGGATTCCAAAATTAGCATCATATTCAAAGAAAATACTGAATGCATCTTGTCTTGCTCCCAAAGTTGGTAATTGAGGAAGATGTTTGCTCAAAAATGTTTCCTTTCCAACTAGACCCTTTCCACTTACTACAAAAATAAAAAATAAAAAATTACACATATAAAATTATTCCATTAAAGAAATATAAACATGATTCGTGATTTAATAATCTAATAATAATCACTAAAAAAATGGACACACCTACCTGTATGTAAATAATGTAGTATATTATTATTGTCAAATTCAAGTACATCTAGAAAAATTAAATAAAACAAGCATATCCTCTATCTTCCACTTGTTTCTGTTCAATTAGTAGAAAATATATCACAATCACCAATTATATAATCTAACGTGTCACCACTTATTTTCCCAAAATATTATATTATTACCTATTATTTTTATCTCTAAATATATCTTAGAATCAAGTTTTCCTTTTGTGTGGTTAGATTTATACATTTTAAATGTGATGACAAATTTAAGTTTAAATTTAGACGCACATTTGTAAATGTATCTTAGAAGATAAAGAATTAAGTTATACAAATTAAATTAACTATCAATTTGTTACTGTGAAGATAACTCAGTTAGTAGGAATATTGTTATATATATGGGAAGAGATCAAATTACATCAGTGTAACATTTGAGTAATGTTACACTGCTCAATAACGCTTCAACGAATACAAATTTTACAAAATTCACCGTTGGATTGAAAATTTATATCATATAGATCATTCATGTTCAATTCTATAAAAATCTAAAATCATTTGATATGTTATTGAGATTGATCAAGCTTAACGGTATTCAATAAAAACGCATAAAGCGTTAATCTTGATCGGTCTCAATAACATATCAAACGATTTTAGATTTTTGTAAAATTGAACATAGATGATCTAAATGATATAAACTTTCAATCCAACGGTGGATTTTGTAAAATTTGTATTCGTTGAAGCATTATTGAGCAGTGTAACATTACTCAAATGTTACACCGGTGTAATTTGATCTCTCCCATATATATATATATATATATATATATATATATATATATATATATATATATATATATATATATATATATATATATATATATATATAGTCGAATTTCGAACCCTCCACTTATTCATTTTAAAAGTGAATTTCCACTTGGCCAATTTTTTTTCTCTTTAGGGTCAATATCTCAATTTTATTTTTATTTTTGGTTCTCATTTATCAATTTTCTTTTTTGTCTAGTGACTAAACTCCACATTTAAAGTGCGGAGGAGTTAGGAATTTAAGGTTCAAACTCCAATCTCTCCAATAATATTTTTGATAGCTATTAACTGAATTATACTTACATGATTATTAATTTTGTTTTAATATAAGTGAAAATAACAATAGCTGCTTCTAGTTAATGATCGATAAATATATGATTGTCACGGTTGATTATTATTTTTAGGAAAATGCTAATATGTATTTAAAGGTACATATATTAAGGGATCAAAGTGTAATTTTTACCTTATAAATTATGCATTTAATTTTTTAAAAGTTTAAATATTATCATTTACAACACAAAATTATTATTTTTTAGCACAACCTTATTTTTAATATCATGAAGGCGATGGTGGGGTCAGATAGCCGGCTAGCATATTGAATAATTGGGGATATATGATTCTAAGAACATACTGTAGAGTATATATTGTCCAGAAAAAAAAAACATAGAGTACATGGTTTAAATATGTCTCTATAGATATAGGATCAGGTTATGTGCGGTCAAAACGTCACTGCAGTCATGTAGTTAAACATTATTGATCGTCTGATTAAGATCAGACGATCCTGATTAATTTCAACACAAGTTTTTATAATTCTTAAATAAGAATAAGATAATTTTTTTTAAATTGTCCGATCAAGATCTAATCGGATGGTTATAAATATGATGACTGTAAGACTACATAAAGGAAGTGATTGCAACTAGTTCAATTCGATAGATATATATATGTTTTTTGGACAGGAATGTCTCTATAAATATATAGAACATGAAAGATGAAGAATGAATTGAATAATTGAAGATAGAGAACAAACCATCAGTCTTGGTAGCACTAATCAACTGCATAGAGACATTACGGCCTAAGAAAGCAGTTGCAGTGTCAACAACTTGACCAACAACGCTTGTAACTCCACCAATGAGACTTCCGGCGGCGTCAAGAACACCGCCTTTACCGATGGATGTTATGGCATTGAAGTCCAAAACATTTTTGGGCATCAACACCACAGTCCCCTTGATTTTTTGGCCCTTGTCAAATATGCCAAACATTTTTGCTAACTTTTTTTTTATCAAACAAATTAACACTAGATATTTGATTTAGTAGTTGAAAAAGAAGCTTGTTTTGGTTTATGAGAAAAGCAAATGTATTTATAGATGAAAGATAAAGTATACACGCTTTACCATATATATTTTTTAATCAGAACCTGAGCTCCACGTGCCAAACGTGAAATATAAAACAAAAATTATGAATTATAGCGATGAGATCGATTATTATTCTTAAATGACTTTTCTTTAATATTATAAAAACAATTACTTATTCATTTAATTGGTAATATGTAAAAAACAACATAATTTTCGATATTGCACAAAGATAAATCTGCTAATAAACTTGCATAATTTCTAATTGATAGTAGCATGAAAGGATAAAATACTTACAAATATTACAAAATCAAAGCGATTAAAATATTCATGTCTCCGAATTTATACTTTTAACACTCAAAAATAAACTTATAATTAGAGACAAATAGACAAAGGAAGTATTTGGTTTGTGATCATAAAAATTAATTTAGAATGAATTGATTTTTTTTTTGTTAAAAGTACATTACTTTTTTAAAACCCTCGAAAAATTGTGACTTCTTTACATTTTCATCTGCATTCTGGTTCAAATATCGAGCACACAACCGATGGATCACATAAAAAACAATATGTTTTATAGGCTCCCTCCTAGCCTCATCTCCATCTGATACAACTACTTTTGGATATATATTTATTTTTCATGCACTCGAAAAAAACACATCAACGGCCACTTAAATGTCTCAGTCGTTTCATCTGATACCAATGCAACACCGAATATAACAATCTGAGTGGTGGTGCATCCAGAAAATATAACCAGTGGATAATTGTATTTGTTCTTGTAAGTTGTGTCAAACGCAACGATCTCGCCAAAACAAAAATAATCAGATCTACTAGTATCGTCTGCCAAATACTCAATTCTAAGGTTGAGTTAGACCTAATACTCAATTCTAAGAGTGTTGTAATGAAAATAGAAATAAAAAATAAACAAAAAATAATTGATGCTGCACAAAAGAAAAAAAATTACTCTGAATAAATAAAATATGTAGGATGAATAATGAAGAGAGATAATTAATCTTTTATAGCGAATTTTGATTTTTGTCCTTTTAAAATAAAATCACTTGTATTCATCCCTGTAAAAAAAAATATTTTGTTTTTAGTCCCTAATGAATAAAATTTTGACATGTTAATGGTAATATTATGTCATTTTATGTTCAAAATGGTTTATATTATGTCTATATATCATGTTAAACCTATATAAGTTGATTTTTTTTTTTTGAAGGAAAACCTATATAAGTTGATATTATGTTAAAAAAATGTCAAAAGAATGACAAAATTTTGCCCATTTTGGGACTAAAATCAAAAGAAATTTTTTGTAGAGATGAAAATAAGTGATTTTATTTTACAGGGATAAAAACAAAAAATTACTATAAAAGTAGTGATCGAAAATATAATTTACCCAAATTTTAATAACGATAGTTTTGGATTTCAACACAAAATTAGGGATAATTTTGCCAATGTAATTAAAATTATAATTACTTATCTCACTTTTCCTCTCCTCTCCTCCAAATCCCCCAAATTTGGGGGAAACAAAAATTGAATTTATGAGGGATTTTGCTCCTCTCCACTCCCCTAAAAAAATGAACTAAACATATAAAATATAAAATATTCTCTCACCTCTACTCCTCTTCAAAACCCCTGATCGAACCAAACAGACCTTAAATCAATCACTGTCAGTTTTTTTTCTTATCCCTTAACTCCTAGTTTGTCAAATATCAAATAAAACTTTAAAATCAAACATAATATAGCTGAAATTATTATATTTAATCCCTTATTTTTTTCAGATGAAACGAAATTTAAAAATGCAAATCCTTTCTAATAAGCTTACATGACCATATATGTATGATTTCGTTTGTCGTATCGGCTACTTTTTTATTTTTATTTTTATTTTTATTTTTATAAGCTTACATGGACCATGTCTGATTTCGTTTGTCGTAATAGCAAAATTTAATGCCTCTATGGCTTGAATTAAATGAGAAAATGAATATGCTAGTAATAATATTTTCATCGCCTCTCTGCCGTTTGATCGTATGGTTGGTGGTGGATCAATAATGAATCATATATAGCAATAAATAAATAAATGGCTCGTGGACGACGTGGAGGACATGGTGTTGGATAGGGATCAATAATGAATCATATATAGCAATAAAATAAATAAATAAATGCCTGTAAGGTTTGATATGCACATTTTAACTAATCTTTTAAATGATTCGTATCATTGCCCATCCATATTGTCTGTAGATATGGATGGATAGTAAATTCAATTAACCACATGGATAGTAAATTCAATTACTCTATGATGCCCATAGAAAGAGATTATGGTCGTTCCATGCCCTAGCTCAATCGGTTAATTAGGGACGAAAAATGTATTTAATTCATTATATATTAAAAGACAAGTAAAATAATTTTTTAACTCAAAAACATCAACGTTCATTTATTTATTCAAATTCATAGAAAATACATCAATCAGAATCATTATATATTCAATTTCGCTAAAAACTAATAAGGATGAATCTGCGAGCAGGCTCACAGCATCTGAGTTAATAGCATAAAACTGCCTAATGTCTATGACAAAGCCTACAATTGATATGACAAAATTCAAATGTCTGGAATAGTCATTCATCCGGATCTGCAACATTGTCGACGCTAAAGTCATTGAATCTGCACTGGATTTGGATTGAAGCAAACCTGCAAATTTGAATAATAAACCAACATCGTACTAAGACGGGATCAAACAAACACCGTACTTAGACGGGATAAAACAAAACACCGCACAAAGACGAATTAAAACAACACCAGATGAAAAAGTCTCGAAGAAAAATCGAACGAACCCTAAAAATATGTGAATATTATCACTTATTTAAATAAAAAGAAATAAAAAAATGATCAAGTGGGGTGATTTTGGATCAAAGTAGATCCTAAATCACCCCCTTCTAATTGATCAACCAAAAGAAGAAGAAGAAATATGAAGGTTGGAGTGGTGGCTGAGATATGAAGGAAGAATTAGTTCTAAGTAAAATAATTTTATAGATGTAAGAACATGTTTTCGTTATAGTAGTATTTGTAACTTGTACACGGTGAAAGACTTAATGAAGTCTTTTGTTGAGGCAAAATTCATTTTAGTGTTTTAATGACAACAAACCTTATGGAATAAATGTTAAGTTTTATGAATGGTGATCTACTGATGTATGCACTTGAGTTTTTGTTGAAAAATAGATATTAGCAAAAGTGAACGAGCTAGAGGCCGCTCACATCAACAAGTGCATTTATATACTCAAACAATGAAAGAATTAGAGTATCATTAGAAAATTACAACACTTTACAATGAAAATTAAATATAAAAGGAAGATTATGATGATCGTAGTTGAAGAATCATGATGGAAAAACGTGCATCGCAAGGTACAAAAGAATATACTAAGGATCGACGTTACAAAAGAATCACAAGCTACAAAAGGATCAATGTTGTGTGACAAAAATCACATTGAGTTTTGTACTACATGCTTTGAGGATTTACTACTGCAATATATTAACGTCAAAGTATCATCCTACCAAAGCTTTTCAAGATGACAATGTTTGAGAATAATTTTTCATGAGTTTTACAAAGGAGCTATGCACAATGCATAAAAGTTTTAATCATTCTCATTATGAGTACACTCACGCCTTTACTAAAGAATCTCAAAGATACTCAATGAACATACAACAACGTGTGAAATATCAAAAGAAATTATGGGAAGTTTTGCAGCAAACAAGATTATATATCCCACTCCTTGAGAAAAGTGTTGAATACTATTTCAAGCATGATTCGAGAACATTCTCCAGTTCAAGGTATAATCTCTTCTAGGTTAGTACTTCAACACAAGCACTTATTGTGATCTAACAAGTGCCCTTGAGTGATCAGTATAGACAGGAACTAAAGCTCATTCATTATATATCACTCTAGAGACGATGATCTAAAACACTTGGGTTAAGTTATCCAAGATTATGATGAATTGGTACCACATGCATATAGATATGTCTAGGCGACATCATATCTATGTGACATTAGAATGCATTAGGAATTATGTGGCATTCGCAATTGATAAATGATACTTGTCTTTGTGTATTCCTTATTTGTTGGATGTTTGTATTCCTCAAATTGATAAATGAATATGTCTGATACATGTTTGAGTATGTCTGTTACATACCTAAATATACTTAATACACATGTGAGTTATCTGAATCGAATCTATTCAACTATTTTATGTTATTTAGTGTCTGATATTAGATATATTAGTCAATGATTATGATTATGTTATCTAACCCTCTGTTTTGTGTTTGTGCTGAACCGTTGGGGGTTCAGGTTCTCAGGTTTTATGTTTTTCGGTGTTCGAGTTGTTGGTGAAAGCTCCGCTCTGGTTGTGACACGGGGAAGAGTTCACAGAGTCTTTATTTGTTGTTGTTTTATTTAAATTAAAGGTGTATCTTTTATAAAAGGGTTAGGTATATAAGTGATGATTACTAATTAATTTTATTAGTAGAGTTTTTAATGAAGAATGTAATACCTTGAACCAATATTTTATAATTCATTTTGATTTATAGTCTTAAAGTTATTTTTTTATCCGCTGCGTAGTTTTTGAAAAATCATTCTTTTATTAAGATAAATTGAATATTAGGTTAGTGTGGTTACTGTTTGGCCTTTTGTAAGACATGTGAAAGTATACACAGTCAATTGCAGAAAAGTAATAAGATAGAGTATCGAACCCACATGGATTGCGAGTGGAACTTTAATTTCAATTCTTAACTTATGAGCATAAAGGTAACAAAATATCATTTTGGGTTTTTATAACAAAGAAATATAAATGACGATAATGAAAATAGGTTTTGATAACAAGAGTTGGAAAATGTTGGAATCAATGATCCATTCAACTACGGTTTAATGCTTATGTGTGCTGTCAAGACTACTGTGAACAAGCTTCCTTGTGGTGTATGTCTACAACGTTAGATAATAAAATGGGGGATAATGTGGGTCCTATGTCTAGGTCACGCTTAATTCATTTTAGTTCAGAAAAGATCTTGCTTGTTTTAAATCACTATGGCCTCAAGGCTTATGTCTAAGTCCTAGAGTAAGAAGTATGTGTCTATCCTCTACTTAACCATATTAGTTCATTCAATCCATTTACTATTAGATGTCTCATAATAATAAACTTGTATATAATCATAAGTTGATGAATCTCAGAATTAAATATATAACAAAATAGCAAATGAACCAAAATAGCATAACAACACACAACACATCACATAAATGACATTAAACTTTCATTGAACTTCACATAAATTCCAACATCAAGAGATTTAGCTCATGGTGAGCCGTACAATACAAATAACAAGAGGAATAGATCTACACATCAGATGAGAATTGAAATGTAAACCTACAAACACGACCACCTAGAGATGATGTCTCAACCTCCAAGTCAGCAACGTCGCGCCTCTAGTTATCGGAACTGCATCAGAGTTGCGGCGGCTCAAGTAGCTTGATGAAAGTACAAAAGCAAGTATTTTCGTTATATCGTATCCACAGGGACTAGTGCGATATCAATTGTACATACACAAATTCCATGATTCTAAGTATGGGTTTGTTTCGATTTGGTTTTGTAACATAAAATTGCGATAAAAGTGCGTGATAAACTTTTGAGATAAAAACTTGTTGGAATTGGATTTCATCAAATCATTCACATGTATCAGTTAACTATTGATATATATATTTCATTTACCAATCAATATCGTCACGTATTACTCGTTGATCATATCCGTGTCCGGAATATGTCTAGAAATCTATTGTATCTATTAACTTTCCGATGTCTCGAATCATTAATCGATAAAATAGCATTAAGCTCTAATACTTTAAGTGACTATTAAAGCTCAAGATCTATGTCTAAACTTTGAACTTTACCAAGTGATTATCCTACCTTTGATTCAAATAACATATGTCTATATCATTTAAATCTTTTAATAAAAGCATGAAAACAAGGATATCACTAATATTGATTGATAAATAAAACACATATAGCAAAGTTAAACTAGATTCATGATCATAATTCAATTACATCCAATCCCAACAAAAGAGATTTAGCTATGAATAGCCATGATAAACTTACAAAAGAGTGAAGATGAGAAGGATTGAAAAACCATTGGGCTTGATTTCTCAAGTTGTGTGGAATCCACCTTCAAAACCTCACTAACAGGATATATCTATGAAAATAGTGTTTTTTCTATCTGATATTAACTAACTTGATATCTTACAAAATGATCTGAAATGCTATTTATAGACTTTTGGAAAAGGCCTATTCGCTACGCGAATCCTTGTTCGCTGCGCGAAGAAATTGCTTAGTTGAAGAGGTTTGCTGACACGTGTATTTAGCTGTGACTCATCCTTTGTTCGCTGCATGCTCGCTGCAGCGAGCTTATTCGCTGCATGCTCGCTGGGTGTTCGCCAAGTACCTTGGACTCCCTGCCTTCGTTCGCTGTGTGTTCGCTGTGGCTTCGCTGTAGCGAGTTTGTTCGCTGCAGGTTCGCTGGGTGTTCGCCAAGTACTATGAACTCTCTGCCTTTGTTCGCTGCATGCTCGCTGCAGCGAATGCTTCAGATTTTTGTTTCTTTTCTTTAATATCAGCATGAACCTAACAAAATGTTTGGATTTGATAATTCTTTGCACAATTTCTTAGTACACACTATATTTACATCAAAAGTAATTTATATTCCAAGGATTTGTATTCAATAAGTGCTTTTTAAACATGCATTTTAACCAATATTTAGCACTTATCAAATCTCCCCAACTTAGGACTTTGTTTGTCCTCAAACAAAAGGTATTTTAACAAGCTCAATATTCATTCAAAAGAGTGGGTTTGTAATCAATCAAAGTTTTCAAAATCTCAGAGCACAAGTAAAGCAATGTCATCTCAAAGACTAGTTCCCAAAACATTCAAAGAACACAAAGCATGATCATGAAATGATTCCTATGCCTAAGCAAAATTCTCAACATTCTTATCAGACAATCAAAACTCAAGTGTTATCTCAAATTTCTCACAATTATTTCTCTCAAGGGTAAGTGTTTAACTCAATCCAAGCAATGTGCAAGCAACAATTCAATTCAAACATTTATCCAAGCAAAATCACAAAACATGCTATCAGTTGTGGATCACTAAGGACTTTATCAAGCTTGTAATGGGGCTGGGCTACAAAAATTCATTGTTTTTCTATGGATTCAAAAAAAAAAGCCTTAAGGATAAGAGAGCACAAAATCTGCAAAATTTATCTCATGATTCATTCACTCCCTTTCTTTTTCCCCCTATTTCCATTTGTGGTGATTCTTTTGTTTTGACACTTTTCACAAAATTTTGTTTTCTTTTCTCATTTCCTTTTTTGACTTTCAATTGTGTCAAGCAACTCTTTTATTTTTTACTTTTTTTTTTTTTTTTTTTTTTTTTTTTTTTTCTTCACAATTTTCTTTTCTTTTTCAAACACCACAACACTACCTTTTTCAACCAATTTATTTATCTATTTTTGAACCTACTTCTCCCCAACTTGAATCTTATCAAATAACCCTTATAAAAATACACTTGCTCTCCTATCCTAAGACAAGGGTAGAGTAGTTGTTTTTCTTTTCTTTCGGTTTCAGGGTTTATAAAACAAACAAATTTCAAATTTTAAGGCTCAAATGGGGACACAAAAGATCACTATCTCACAGGGTAGGTTAAATTTGGCTAAGTGGTTATCACTCAAAAAGAAACAAGGCCTTGATCATATCCACAACATCAAACACATTAGTGACAGCAAGATTAAGCTAAAATCAAATGAGCATACACAATTGCCGGCACTCTCATATTTATGTAAACAATGGAAAGTTCACACATTCTCACCCAGCTAGATTGGATAACACAAGTTTCAATCATGTTCAACAAAAATAGTGAGAATCATCTTAGGACAAGTAACACATTTCAAAAACATGTTAAGTTTCTAAGCCTATTTTGAACACTAATCAAAGAAGATTGACATATATCTCTACAAATCAACTATCATGCTCAACACATTGATTTATCACAAACCTATCTTTCAATTTCAAACATATGTGAGCTTGTTCTTCAAAATGCTAATCACAATATTTCACATTACTAGACTACCATACTACTATATTAAATTACTAATTATCATGCATTAAACTTCAAACATTCATCATATGTTCACAACAAAACACAAAACAAGTGACACATATTCATACTTCCACATGTTCCACATAGTTAATACAAAAGATAAACTACTTAAACTTAAACATTAAATGACTGAAAGCTTTTTAAAGTTCACTCATTTTGGCGAGCTTTTCAGCCATCTCCTTGCTTTCTTTACTCGGATTCAGAACCGGCTTCCGAACCAGATTCGGAGCCAGCATCACTTTCATCTCCTTCTTGCATAGATGCATCAGAACCAGCTTCTCCTTCACTTGCATTGTCTCCTTCATTAGCAGCTTCAGCATCTGCTACATTACCCCCTCCGAGAAAAGTAGGCCTGACCTCAGGCCATGCAACATAGGCTTCGAAATCTTGTGGTGTCATCACCGACTGCCCGGTGTGCTGATTATAGAAAGATTGCTGCATTGCACTCATGGCTCTATACCCTGCATCATTCTGATCATACAAATAAGTAAAATGGTTATAAAAATTCTGATCATGAACAGCAGAGGTGGAGGCCTGGGGTGGTGGTGGTGGGGGTGGTGGTGGTTGTTGTGCAGCTCTTCTCCTCTTCGGTTTGCAGTACCGATCCACATAATCATCATCAATCTTCCCAATCTCCTCACGTCCAATTTCAGGAATGTGTATCCTATTAGCCGTACACAATCCCATAATTAAGCACGGGAAACCCAAAGGACTGTCGGATCTCACAGCAGTGGACTTGAGGTTTTTGTCAGGGTGGCCACACAAGGTAATCTCTTTCATCCAACCAGAGATGATACCGGCCAAATCCACTTCAAGGCCTTCATTTATGTAATGAATGAGGCCAAGTATATTCATGACAGCATCAGAGGTGTGAGAATTAGGTTGGATGTTATATAAAACAAGTAGGAAAAGGAGTAGGGTGAAGGTGCGCATATCATCTCTAAGGGCCCTCAAAGGTCTGTTGGTTGTGCCATATACGAAGTCATGGTTAGGCCTAAGAAGTTTTCTTCGCATGGTGTCAATGTCCCAAGTCTTGCGGGCTCTTTGCTTCTGAAAATCACACAAGGTTTCATTGGCGGGTAGGGTGAAAGGGTTGCCAAGATACTCATTGATGGCATTGCGGTCAAAACGGATGGGTTTTCCGCGTACCATAGTGGTAAAAGAGAATGGCTCACCCTCAGATGGGTAAGCATTTGCATAAAATTCTCTCACAAAGGTAGTGTTGAAATATTTTGGTGGGTCAATAATTCTACCCCAACGCCTATCATTGATGATTGTTGCAAACCTCTCATAGCTGCCATGCTCAAAAATCTCGAATTTCCTTTCATTCCAAATCTTTTTCTTTTCAAGTATTTGGTACCGCTCAAATTGCTCCGGTCCACGAAACCTGCTGGGGTCAAAGGCTGTGTGCGATGAACTTGCCCCAGTCTTTTGCTTCTTTCCGGTGCTTGCTGCGGGTCTTTTTGGTGCCATTCCTGAAATTACTTCGAAAAACCACATAAGTCTTTTGCTCAGAATTTTAGATAATTCATATGACAGAGCATGAATTTCAACTTTTCACAGTTCAATTGATCGAAAATTTTCGGGTTTTTGAAGTAAAATATAACACAAGGATTTTCATTTTGGCAAACCACAACTATGCACACACAAAGGGTTGGAGTTAGGGTTGACAAATTCAGTCTTTTGAAACAAATTTGTAGCATGAGTGAACAAATTTACACAAAAGAAATTCAAAAGCAACTTATTTATTCACAATTGTTCACAATTTTGTCAAGAAGAATTTCAACATGAAGAGATTTACATTTGTGTACCCTAATTCATTGAAGAACATACATGGCTACCCACAATTTCATCAAAATTTTCAAACTATCTATACAATTATGCATCTTTCTACCTATAATATCATGCATTTTTCACTATGAACAAAAATGATAAAAATTGAAAATTGAAGTTTAAAATTCTGCATACCTGAGTGATGGAGATGCACAAACTGAAAGTAGAAATGAATGGGGTAGTGGGTGTTGTCTTAGATTTGAGATGGTGAAGGATGGAGATGGTGGTTTTGAGAATTTTGTGAGAAGAGGGAGTTAAAAAAAAGTGGAATTAGGGTTGAAAAGGGTGAGATTCGACTCCCCTCTGATTTTGTGGAAGTGGGAGTGTGAGGTGGCAAGTGAGGTGGCCAAAAATGGCCAGCTGTCAATTAATTGTAAAACTGCAGATTTCGCACTATTCGCTTAGCGAATGGATTATTCGCTTAGCGAACACACATCAAAAAAAAAATTTTCCTGCATAATTGGCCTGCTGTGTCTGGCCAACTTGCTTCCTTCAAAACAAAAGTGTTTAATGCATGCTAAAACTCATAAATACTTACAAAATTGGGTTGCCTCCCAACAAGCGCTTGTTTTACGTCATTAGCTCGACGTTCTTTTTGGAGCTTTAAGGATCGGAAAGTGGGATTTTGGTAGTGCTACGATCAAATTCACCACCAAAATAGACCTTCAATCTTTGACCATTCACAGTCCATGTGTCATTTGTAGCTGGATCTTCCAACACAACTGCACCATATGGTTTCACTTCACGGATTTTGAAAGGACCGGACCATTTGGATTTAAGCTTTCCCGGAAATAACTTCAATCTTGAGTTGAAAAGCAAAACCATTTGGCCTGGCCTGAATTCTTTGTTGACAAGCCGTTTATCATGATAGCTTTTGACCTTCTCTTTGTACAACTTAGAAGATTCATAAGCTTGGCATCTCAATTCATCCAACTGTTGAAGCTGAACTTTTCTTTGCTCTCCGGCTTGGCTTTCATCAAAATTCAAAAATTTCAAAGCCCAATAGGCTTTATGTTCTAGTTCGACCGGAAGATGACATGCCTTACCATATACCATCTGAAAAGGTGTAAGGCCTATTGGTGCTTTGAAAGCAGTTCGATATGCCCATAATGCCTCGTCTAACTTTAATGACCAATCTTTTCTTGATGCGGACACAGTTTTTTCCAGAATTTTCTTTATTTCACGATTCGAAACTTCTGCTTGTCCGTTGGTCTGAGGATGGTATGGCGATGCTACTTTGTGCTTGACTCCATAATGCTCAAGTGCTTTGGCTAGTTGAGAATTACAAAAATGTGACCCTCCATCACTAATAAGCACACGAGGAGTTCCAAAACGAGTGAAAATGTTTCTTTTTAGAAATTTTATCACCGTTTTGCCATCGGCTTTTGGTGACGCAATTGCTTCCACCCACTTAGACACATAATCTACTGCCACAAGAATGTATTCATTTGAAAATGATGATGGAAAAGGGCCAACAAAATCAATACCCCAGCAATCAAATACTTCAACAACATGCATGTTTTGAAGTGGCATTTCATTGCGCCTTGAAATTCCACCAATTCTTTGACAGTTATCACATCTCCGAGCATGTTCATAAGTGTCTTTGAACAAACTCGGCCAAAAGAATCCTGACTGCAAAATTTTTGCTGCTGTTCTTTCTCCATTATAGTGACCTCCATATGGTGAGTTATGACAATGCCACATGATGCTTGTGGCTTCCTCTTTGGTAACACATCTCCTCAACAAGTTGTCAGCTCCAATTTTAAACAGATAAGGATCATCCCAAACATATTGATTTGCTTCACGGAGGAACTTTTTCTTTTGGTGCCAATTGAAATCATCCGGTATTAATCCGGATGCTTTGAAATTAGCCATATCAGCAAACCATGGCCTTTCTTGCACCATAAGCAGTTTTTCATCGGGGAATTCTTCAAGAACCTCATGTTCATGTTTGGTCACCTCATTGTTTACAAGTCTTGATAAGTGATCAGCTACCAAGTTTTCTGTTCCCTTTTTATCTTTTATCTCAAGATCAAACTCTTGTAATAAAAGCATCCACCGAATGAGTCTCGGCTTAGAATCAGCTTTTGTAATCAAATACTTGATAGCTGCATGGTCAGTATACACAACAATTTTTGAACCAATCAAATAAGAACGAAATTTCTCAAATGCATACACTATAGCAAGCAATTCTTTCTCGGTTGTTGCATAGTTAACTTGTGCATCATTTAATACTTTGCTTGCATAGTGTATAGCATGAAAAATTTTGTTCTTTCTTTGTCCAAGGACTGCACCAACTGCATAATCACTAGCATCACACATCAATTCAAATTCGAGTGTCCAATCGGGTGCTATGATTATGGGTGCAGTCACCAATCTTTCTTTCAATTTAGTAAAAGCAATTAAACATTCATCATCAAATGTAAAAGACGTACCTTTATTAAGCAAATTGCTTAATGGTTTGGCAATTTTTGAGAAATCCTTGATGAATCTTCGGTAGAAACCGGCATGACCTAGAAAACTTCTGATTCCTTTGACATTTACCGGAGGAGGAAGCTTTTCAATGACCTCCACCTTTGCTCTATCCACCTCAATACCTCTGGAAGAGATCTTGTGACCAAGAACAATGCCTTCGGTTACCATGAAATGACACTTCTCCCAATTAAGAACCAGATTCGTTTCAACACACCGCTTCAGTACGGTGTCCAAATTCTTCAAGCAATGTTGGAATGACGGACCGAACACGGAGAAATCATCCATGAACACTTCGATGCATTTCTCTATCAAGTCAGAAAAAATTGCTTGCATACACCGTTGAAATGTTGCTGGTGCATTGCACAATCCGAAAGGCATTCTTCTATAAGCAAAAACACCGAAAGGACATGTAAAAGCTGTTTTTTCATGATCTTCGGGGTTGACTGAAATCTGATTGTACCCCGAATATCCATCTAGAAAGCAATAGAACTTCTGACCGGATAATCTCTCAAGCATTTGATCCATAAATGGTAATGGAAAATGATCTTTTCTGGTTGCTTTGTTGAGTCTCCGGTAATCTATACACATCCGCCACCCGGTGACGGTTCTTGATGGAATTAATTCATTTTTGTCATTCGCAATCACTGTCATCCCTCCTTTCTTTGGAACCACCTGGACTGGACTAACCCAAGTACTGTCGGAAATCGGATAGATCATACCAGCTTCAAGTAACTTTACCACTTCTTTTCTTACAACCTCCTTCATTGTTGGATTCAATCGACGTTGAGGCTGAGCAACAGGTTTGTAATCATCTTCCATCATAATATTATGCATACAATAAGATGGACTAATACCTTTGAGATCGGATAAAGACCACCCGATTGCTTCTTTGTTTTCTTTCAGAATTTGAATCAAGCTTTTTTCTTCATCAGCTGACAATGAGTTGCTAATGATCACCGGTTTCTTTTCTTCTTCTTCAAGGAATGCATACTTGAGATGAGATGGTAATGTTTTCAACTCAAGCTTCACTTCACCCGGTCTTTCTTCATTCTTAAGCTCCTCAATCTTTGCTTCTAAAGGAGTTACTTCCTTCAAAGCATCCAGCTGCTTCAGAAAACTCTCAACTTCTTCTTCTTTCTCAGGATCAAGTGCTTCAAAACTTTCAGTTAGGGCTTGTTCAAGTGATGAAGGTTGATGTGCTTGTTTCCTCACATCTAATATGGCTTCTTCAGTTGCATCAAGTTTGAAGCACATATCTTTCTCATGTGGATGCTTCATAGCTTCCCACAAATTAAAACTAACCTCCTCATCTTGAACTCGAACTTTCATCACCCCGTCATCAATATCAATCATCATACGAGCTGTTTTCATGAATGGCCTTCCAAGAATTAACGGAACATCATCATCCTCTTCAATGTCCATCACCACAAAGTCTATAGGGAACATAAACTTATCAACTTTTACAAGAACATCTTCAGCCATTCCCGACGGACGAGTGATGGATTTATCAGCAAGTTGCAATGTCATTCTTGTACGTGTGATGTCAAGACCACCAACCCGTTTAATCACCGATAAAGGAATAAGATTGATGCTTGACCCTAAATCAATAAGGGCTTTTCCAACATTCACATTACCAATGGTAACCGGTAACGTGACTCTCCCCGGATCTTTTTCTTTAGTCGGAAGAGTTCGTTGAATAATGGCACTACAGCTTGCATCAAGTTGAATAACTTCATCATCATTGTACCTTCTCTTCTTGGTAAGGATTTCTTTCATGAATTTTGCATATGTTGGCATCTGCTCCAAGGCTTCGGAAAATGGAATGTTGATTTGCAATCTTTTAAAGATATCCATAAACCTTGCATACTGCCTTTCTTTATCCTTCTTTGATGGAGCATGTGGATATGGCAGATGTTGAGGTAAACTATTCTTTTCTTTTCTCACTTCAACCTCCTTCTCTCCCTTCTCTGCATTTTTTTCATTTTTTTCTGTTTTTTCATTTTTTTCTTTTTCAACTAAATCTTCCTTTTTATTCTTTTCTGCTTCATTCTCACTTTCTCCTTCCTCCTCTTCATCTGCTCGTCTCATTACCTCCTCTTCCTTCCTCAAATTATCACCTATTCCCTTGCCAACTTCCTTACCGCTTCTTGTTGTAATTGACTTGCATTGTTCTTTTGGATTCGGTTCGGTGTTGGCTGCAAATGATCCTCCTTGATTTTTGTTATTGGCCATTTCTTTTGCTATTTGACCAATCTGAGTCTCAAGATTTCTTAACACCGCATCATTGCCTCTTTGGTAGACTTGAGTTTCTTGCACAAACTGATTTTGTTGTTGATTCATCACATTTTGTTGTTGATTCTGTTTGGTCTGCATCTCTATGAATGATCTCAAAGCTTCTTCCAAATTTGAATTTTGAGTTTGTTGTACCGGTGGTTGACTGTAGCTTTCATATTGTCTTTGCCTATTTGCTGAGCCACCATCTTGTTTCCAACCTTGACCATAGTTTGAGTTGTTTCCCCTTTGATAGCCAGCATTATTCGGATACTGACTTTGTCTTTGTTGATTTGCCATGAAGTTCACCTCTTCATGAGATGGAGGACAATGACCAGTTGGATGATTTCCGGTGCATAATTCACATGATGCTACTTGCTTTGCTTTCCCCGATCCTTCTTGAAGAGTCATCAATTTTGACATTTGTTTGGATAACTCCTCCACTGTGTTGGTAAGAAGTTTATTCTGAGCCAATACAGCATCTGACGGATCAAGTTCAAGAATCCCAGGCTTCCTTTGAGTTTTGCTGCGTTCACTTTGTCGATCACTAAGTGACATTTTCTCAATGATAGTCGTAGCATCTGCAGCACTTAATGATAAGAGAGAACCACCTGCTGTTGCATCTAAAAGGAGCTTTGAATCCTGCAAAAGACCATTTCTAAAAATATGAATTTGGGTTAGTTCATCAAATCCATGATTAGGGCATTTACGCAGCATTGCTTTGTATCGATCCCATGCTTCACATAGAGTCTCATTGGAGCCTTGAGAAAACACCGCAATTGATGTCTTTGACTCCATGAATTTATGATGTGGAAAGAACCGATCAAGAAACTTCTCTTCCAAAGTATTCCAATTTGTCATGACTTGAGCTGGTAAATCAAGGTACCAATCTTTGGCCTTTCCTATCAATGAATGTGGAAACATTCTCATGAACACCGCTTCCTCCTCCGCTTCAGGAGCACCAAGTGAACCGGCTATTTCATAGAACTTCACCAAATGATTGTATGGATCTTCATGTGATAAACCTGTAAAAGGGTTAGCATATAACAGTTGCAAGAGACCAGTTTTCATCTCCGTCTGTCTTGCACCTCTGGGAGGTCTTGCAAGATGAGCAAGCCTTCGTGGACTGTTGTGACATGGCCTCATACCGGCACCTTCGTTACGTGGCGGATCTTCAGCCATCTCTTCGGCTATTGAGGATGTTGAAGAAATAGAAGCAGAATTTTCTTCTTGCAGCCTCTTTTGTTTGGCTAATTGTTTCCTTTTCTTTCTTTGACTGTTATTCCTTCGAGCTGTTCTTTCGATTTCTGGATCAAACAGTAAATTCTCTGCAGAAATCTTTCCTCGCATAAACAGGACAACAACCTAACCAGACAAGTTAGCGTGCACAAAAGATAACGAATAGTAACTGAAATTTAAAAAGTACAAAATTGCTTAAAACGATAGAAATTGCGATTAAACAACTAATATCAAACGCCAGTCCCCGGCAACGGCGCCATTTGATGAAAGTACAAAAGCAAGTATTTTCGTTATATCGTATCCACAGGGACTAGTGCGATATCAATTGTACATACACAAATTCCATGATTCTAAGTATGGGTTTGTTTCGATTTGGTTTTGTAACATAAAATTGCGATAAAAGTGCGTGATAAACTTTTGAGATAAAAACTTGTTGGAATTGGATTTCATCAAATCATTCACATGTATCAGTTAACTATTGATATATATATTTCATTTACCAATCAATATCGTCACGTATTACTCGTTGATCATATCCGTGTCCGGAATATGTCTAGAAATCTATTGTATCTATTAACTTTCCGATGTCTCGAATCATTAATCGATAAAATAGCATTAAGCTCTAATACTTTAAGTGACTATTAAAGCTCAAGATCTATGTCTAAACTTTGAACTTTACCAAGTGATTATCCTACCTTTGATTCAAATAACATATGTCTATATCATTTAAATCTTTTAATAAAAGCATGAAAACAAGGATATCACTAATATTGATTGATAAATAAAACACATATAGCAAAGTTAAACTAGATTCATGATCATAATTCAATTACATCCAATCCCAACAAAAGAGATTTAGCTATGAATAGCCATGATAAACTTACAAAAGAGTGAAGATGAGAAGGATTGAAAAACCATTGGGCTTGATTTCTCAAGTTGTGTGGAATCCACCTTCAAAACCTCACTAACAGGATATATCTATGAAAATAGTGTTTTTTCTATCTGATATTAACTAACTTGATATCTTACAAAATGATCTGAAATGCTATTTATAGACTTTTGGAAAAGGCCTATTCGCTACGCGAATCCTTGTTCGCTGCGCGAAGAAATTGCTTAGTTGAAGAGGTTTGCTGACACGTGTATTTAGCTGTGACTCATCCTTTGTTCGCTGCATGCTCGCTGCAGCGAGCTTATTCGCTGCATGCTCGCTGGGTGTTCGTCAAGTACCTTGGACTCCCTGCCTTCGTTCGCTGTGTGTTCGCTGTGGCTTCGCTGTAGCGAGTTTGTTCGCTGCAGGTTCGCTGGGTGTTCGCCAAGTACTATGAACTCTCTGCCTTTGTTCGCTGCATGCTCGCTGCAGCGAATGCTTCAGATTTTTGTTTCTTTTCTTTAATATCAGCATGAACCTAACAAAATGTTTGGATTTGATAATTCTTTGCACAATTTCTTAGTACACACTATATTTACATCAAAAGTGATTTATATTCCAAGGATTTGTATTCAATAAGTGCTTTTTAAACATGCATTTTAACCAATATTTAGCACTTATCATAGCTCTCCAAACTAGCACTCCTTCGTCTTCCACTTGCAATAATCTTGTATATTTAGATCTAGGTTTATTGGGTCATTTATATAGAGATCAATCTTGGATCATGGGCCATAACCACTTAGAATAAGACAAGCCCAAAGAATAAAGCATATTCCCTAAAGATGATAACTCTGCACATGGGAAATCTTCCGGTTGTCTTATCTCTTGTCCGGTAGTGCTTTTGTCTTCTTCCTCAGCATACGTGGAGCTTTGGCTGCACATGCAACTCCACGCAAGCACAGTTGTACGGAACTCAGGTCTTGACTCTAATTAGCATGAGATAGCTCTGAACCCATTTTGTCTTGCTTTAGGTCCAGTGGTCTGTCTTGACTCAAGTTATCATCAGAACTCCTCTCTTTGGACGAAGAATTACAATTAAGTCCTAATTACATACTAGACTCAAAATACATAAAAATGACTCAACACATTGAATGATCACCTTATGGTCATGCAATAACTAAAGTAAATAGGGATAACAAACATCACATAAAGTGAGTTATCGGTTACAATGACGGTCCCTTCAGATAGTAACGAGTAGAGCTGTCAAAATGGGCTAGCCCGAATGGGCCGGCCCGCCAAGCCCAATTTTTTCCTGGGCTTGGGCCTTGAAAATCCTAGCCCGAATTGTTTTCGAGCTTTTTAGCCCGGCCCGATCAAGCTCGATTAAAATATGGGCTAGCCTGAATGGGCCACAGGCGGCCCGCAAGCCCGAATAAATTATAATTAAATAAAAATTAAAATTTAAAATAAATAATTTGTTTTGAATGATTTAAATTTAGTTTGTATTATAAGAGTTTCTTTTGCCGTCCTATTAGTTTCTCAAATATCATCCGCTACTTAAGTAGCGGGAGGTGTTTTTTCCTCACATTTCTCATTTTTACTACTTAAGTAGCGGATGAGTAAAAATAGAGCACCCGAGAAACTCATAGATAACAGATGAGTAAAAATAGGGCGCACGAGAAAATTCGTAGATAGCGAGATGAGTAAAAATAGGGCGTGCGAGAATCTCTTAAGTAGCAAATGAATAAAAATAGGGCGAGCGAGAAAGTCGTAGGTAGCGGGTGAGTAAAAATATACGACGTGCAAGAAACTCGTAAGTAGCGGATGAGTAAAAATAGGGCGCGAGAAACTCGTAGGTAGCGGATGAGTAAAAATAGATCGCGCGAGAAACTCATTGATAGCGGAGTTAGCAAAAATACGGCGCGCGAAAATTATTATATATATATATATATATATATATATATATTAGTAGCGGATGAATAAAAATAGGGCGTGCGAGAGTTATTGATCCTATTTATTATTTATAATGTTGAGTTTGAGCACAAAAAATAAAATAAAAAATAAACTGGGCCGGCCCGAAATCCCGACAACCCGTACCGGGCCGGGCTCAGACACTAACTTTGGTAGCCCGTTTTTAATTCTGACTTTTTAGACCGGCCCGACGAAGCCCGAAGCCCGACCGGGCCGGGTCGCCCGTTTTGACAGCTCTAGTAACGACACTATGACCATTAATTTGATCAGTAAGATGTACTCTAAGGACACATGATAAGGTAACTAAATATAGAAATATAGCATTTAATGATATAAGATAATTAATGTTTAAAAATTAAATACACAATTTTTAAGACAATATTTTCATATTTATATCATTCACATGTGTCCTTAAAACAAATGTTAACATTTTCCTTAAAATATTCCTAATATGTTACCCATTGTACACAACCATCCCTTTTTATTATTTTTTACCATTTTTTTCTTACTTTGAAAATTTAGATTCTTATAAAATAAAAGCCACTAGATTTAATTTAGTAGTATCTATAATATGTAATAAGCCAGACATATTTCCCTTTCTCTCTCCTCTCCTCATTCAACCTCATTCCTCAGCATTTATTTGGCATTTAATCACTCGCTTAATTTTTTCTCTTTCTGATATCATGTCAATTGATTACCCATTAATCACACATTATTCTTTTTCAAAATTTCTCATGAAAAAAGAAAAGGAAAAAAGAAAGCATCAAATTAGATAAACAATGGAAACTTTCAAACCCATGCGCTACCTCTCTGGCTCCCTACCCTAGGGTTCATTCCACCATCATCAGAACTCACAAACTCAATCGATCTCACATTGGTATTTCTCATTCCCCAAATTCATTTCCTTCTAAATCTCTTAGGGTTCACTCTGCCGACTTGAAATTTTAGGGTTTTTTTTACAGGTTTCAAATTTTCTAAATCTATCACTATTATTAGTTTCTTCTACTTTTTTATTATTGGTCTTCTTTTATTATCATTGTTCATCTTCTCTCGATTGCAATGTGAGAACATTTTATCCATCTACACTAATGGAAGATTGTATGGCATCTACCTTTTCGATTCTATTGTTGAGATCATATGGGTTCCTATTATTTCCATTCTCTTTTATTTGACTTTGAACTTTAATAGAATTTCTTTTTCATCCCCTAATATTGGCAAATGTTGCATGACACAACTTGAGTTTTTTCCTAACGTACAAAGAAGATCTATAATATCGTGTTTGATTTGATTTTAATCCCTAAATGAGTAACTTTATATCATTTAGAAGTGGTATATATTTGTCACTTCAATCATTGGAAAAACTCATTGTTGTTAGGCTTATATTTATGTGTGTTTGTTTCTTCTCCCTTTCATTGACTAATTTTATTTTTTTTTACTAAATTTCATTGACTAATTTTTGAACTTGAAAAAAACTAAAAAATTGTTGGTCCACTGTTATTATTTTCTATAATCGATCCAGTTGTTTTGTTTATTTTATTTTTTTAATTTTATTATTATAAAACGAATTTTACTAATTATTTAATTTATTTTTTTAAAACCAAAATTCAGAATTTTTTGTAAACACGTAATTTACTAATTTTAATTTATATTTTTTATATAATACACATAAAAAACAAAATAAACAAAACAATCACTGTGCTCTTAATAAATATGGAATTAATTTATTACACAATCATATTTTTATATTTATGTAGTTATGTAGTGTATATGAGTGTATATGACATCACAATATTCATTCTCATAATAATGCCACCTAATTTATACGATTTTCATAATTACACTATAATGTCGGTTTCATGTATTTTTGGTTGAAATTAAATTTTGAAGATTACGACTTAAAAATATAAGACACGCATAAACCATTAAACATATTATTTGAGAGCTTTACACCTATAAATAGACTGTCTACAACAAGTTTATATTCATCAAGATCAAAACAATATTTTTGCATCATCAACCTTATTTACAATATATCATGGCTTCATCATATGATTCTGTTGCTTCGATCAATGCTTTGAAAGAGAGCTGGAACCTGATGGTTCGTGTCGTCCATTTGTGGTACGTCAAAGATCTTGATTCTTGAAAATTATCATTTTCCATTGAAATGGAAATGATGTACAAGAATGTAAGTTTTTTTCAACCAAACTCCTTTTTCTTCTTTTTTTATGTATTTGATATTTTTGCGTTTTTTTAAATCAAGCGTACAAGTCCTGTTCAATAATCTATTTTAATTTTATATTTGATATTTGATTTTTAAGGGTGATCATATTCAAGTATGGGTGAAAGGAAGCTAGCATTTTATTATGGGAGAAACATGTAAAATATCATGTTAGCTTTGTAACCAATAAATTATAATTCTTAAACGCAATAATTATTCGTAAGTTTTTCCTCTATTTTATTTTTAATCTATTTACCTTTTGATGTGTGAACATTTGAGTCAAAGGGTTCAACTGATTTTGTTTTGCTCTTCTTTTTTTTTTTTGAAATTTAAAGGGGCCAAAACATCCAAAAGAAGATGATACGAAGATCAAACAGTAAAGAGAAACTCCCATAACATTGTCAACAACTAAAGACTTAACCTCAGTTATTGTTAGAAGAATTGTGGTGGAAGGATTGTGTTCGTGATAGAATTTAAGCTATATGTGTTATTATTTATATGTAAAATAACTGTAAAAAAAATTGATATGTAAAATTGATATTTGATAAAAGTAATCAAAATTATATTATCACGTGGGCCACAATTTTGTTGTTTCTTCCTTATTTTATTTTTTTGGTAGAAATTTCTTCCTTATTCAGTTATTCTTTTTGACATGAATAATTTTTTTTTCTGGTACAAGTAATTTATTCCTTTATTTAGTCAGATTCTTTTTTCGTGTACCATTTATATATCTTAATAGTTTTTTTTTAACACGGTTCTTAATAGTTACATATATATATATATATATAAAATTACATATTTAAATTATATTTAGTTATTTGTCAATAATCAAATATAAAATAATGTTGGGAGAGGTCGATCTCTTAAATGGATCTCATTTATCTCGAGAAAATTAGTCTCTGCAGTTGGACATGGAGGATACCTTTGGTTTATCAAAAAGATATAAAACAATGTACAGGAAAAATGTACAAACAATGAAAACAAAAATTAGGAAATAAAAGATAATCTTTGTTGTAGCATACTAATAAATGTTATTTCAAAGTTCTTTAAATTTTATTCGATAATTTATCAAAAAATTTCAAAATATAGAATATGGTTTTATTTTAATACTTAGATGGGGACTTACTTAAGAATTTCTTTATATGGTTTGATTTTAAAAATGCATAAGATAATCCATCTATATCTATAATCTATAATATGAATAAAGTCAGACCTATTCATTTTTCTCTCTCCTATAAAATATTTGCTTCTCATGCATTCTATTCTCTGATGTATTTGACAATTAATTCATTTGTCTATAATAATTGCCAATAATTTCAAATTATCTCTACACAAATGGCCTTCTATAATTTTAAAATATAATTGATGCATTCTCTTTTTGTACTCATGTCTAATAATAAGTAATTAATTCTAGAAACATAGAGTATTTGGGCCACGCCTCATATGCCTTTTCCTTCCAATTTTCAAATTTATTTGTATTTCAAATTAAAATTCCAAATTTCTTTTTTGGACTAATTTCAAAGCTTTCAAACATAAGGAACTTTTTAAAAAAAAAAAAAATAAAGAACCTTATTTTATTATTTTAAAACATGCTGTATTTTTTAATTTTATAATTAGACCAAATAACAAGTCATGAAAATTGACATACACAAAAAAAAAAAAATTATACTTATTTAT
Source organism: Trifolium pratense (assembly GCF_020283565.1). NCBI lineage: Eukaryota > Viridiplantae > Streptophyta > Magnoliopsida > Fabales > Fabaceae > Trifolium > Trifolium pratense. Next base: position 44,640,998 of record NC_060063.1, on the reverse strand, counting down.
AATGCAACAAAAAAAAAAATGTACTACAGCCTATTTTGGCACTACCATATATATCATTATGTTTCACTAGCTTATTTGTACTACAAATATATTTTTAGCATATTTTCTATTAATTTCTATTAATACGATTATTAAACCAATTAAAGCAAATACGTTTTTAGCATATTTTTAATGCAAATACATTTTTCATTTCTATATTCATAATATCAATTAATTGATCGATATTAATTAATTGATTCACTCATCAATAAAATAAAATGAATTAAAATCATACAAGGCAACAATTCAAAGAATTCTAATTCTAATAAATGTTTACTAGCTCATTTTTTCCAGCAAATAAAAAAAATGAAATTGAAATTGAAATATATTTATTTGGGCGTAAATTAGCCACACGTTTTGTTTAATAAAAATGGAAATATCAATCTCTATAATTATAGTAAATTCGAATTCAAAGAATAAAATAAAATCCTCTAAATAATTTTGTATTAATCTTTGACATAAAATAAAAAACTAATTAAAAGAAGTATTTATCTAAATGATTTTTTTATATTGTAAGGAAAAAGTTTTTAATTTTTATATTGTAAATAAAAGCTTTTTAATAATTTTATTTTTTAAAAAACTATAGGTACATTAAATCGAAATATTTTTTTTAAATGAAATATTTTTTATAAATAATTATAGCAACACTAATTTCTTTTTCTGAATACATTAAAAAAAATTGACCGTAGTAGTATATATTTATTGACCGTAGTATATTTAAAATAGTTGGAAAATATGGTAATGCAATATATTTTCAGAAATGTTAAATATAGAATGAACCTCATAAATTAAGGCAATTTCAAAAATTAAGGGATTAGTAAAAGCTTGAGGTGGTAAACGATTTCTCTATCATAAATTCATACTACTCACCTATTTTCTATATATATATATATGGTAGTTGGGATGCATATGAAAATTGCAAAGATCTCACTTATCTCACTTATGATTGATTGATTTTTATTTTTATTTTGTATAGCACTTTTGGTTTATGTGTGAGACATGCACTTTGATATCTTTGGTCATATGGTAAGAATTTTAATTTGGTCTGTGAATATCCTTTTTGTGTAGCTATTATGTTTCTGATTGTTGTGGTTGAAATGTGTAAGATCATACATCTTAATCTTTAAAGTTGGAAACTTTTCTTTTTCAATATAATTTCAATGTAATATTTTTATATATTGCACATGTATGTTATATTTTCACCATTTTCTTTGTATTTTTTCTTTTGCAGAAGGACTAAGATGTGTTCTTGATTTTTTATTGGTAAGTAATTTCATCAAATATTATTTGCAACTTTATTTTAAAAAGAATATTAGAAATAATTATTTTTCCATAATCTGCAGATATGATGGAGATATCGTTATTAAAAAATTGTCCGACGTAATTTAAAATCAATCGTAATCTCATATGTGATGTATCAAATAATATTCCTTCCATCTAACATGAAATGATGTTTTGACCTATTCGTTTATGTACGCAGATTAATACATTGTTTGAGTAAAATTATTTCTTCTTTCACACACTAAAAGTTTGTCATATTTCATTATATCTTTCTTTTGTCACAAACTATGTGCAATTTTTTTTTCTTTCCAAATATAATGACTTTGATCATTAAGGTAATAATTTTAATTTTTAAATCTATTTTTATATGTAGATCTGTTTGGTAGAATGATGACGGACTCATCTAAGGCACGAGTTTAAGACATTGAAGAATAATTCTTTACATTTTTTAGTTTTGTTTATCTTTTCAATTTGCTACTTTTACGTTTTGGAGATTTATGTTCAGTTGTTGCAATGTAATGTAATTTGATTTATGATGTAGACATATATAACTTTTTTTTTAATTTCAATGTTTGTGTCGAATGCATTATTTATGATAATTTTTTATTACATAAGGTGGTTTTATTAATCAAGGCATAAGATATGCTAAAATCGGAACACTCGCACTGTCCAATAAAGTCATATAATAGAAAAGTAGAAAAGAGGATCCCATCACAGTACATCGTGTTCCTGGAGTTAAACAACAACAACCCTAAGTCTCTTAAAAACTCAAAATTAGAAAATTTATGTCACGCAATTAAATTAGTGTAGACTATTAATATGTCTGATTAAATAATAAAAAATTATGTCCGCAATTAGTGACTAATTTTTTGGGTCATGTTAATTCTTAGAGTACATGTTAAAGAATCCAAATATCAAAATATTCTCTTCATTTTTGTGCATTTTTTTTATATAATAAATTTTTCTGCATTTTATTTATGAAAATTTAAACTTGAATTAACCGCATGAATTTTAATAAAATATTTTTTTATTTAAATTATTAAATGTGTTACATTAATTTTAAGGGAACAAGTTAGCATTTTCCTATTTTTTTCATAGTTATTTTACTTTAGATATTATGAAATTAATTTAACTTTTTCTTTTTTTTGAAAAAGCTAAAATGAAATATATTACCACAACAGCCTCCCCAGCACAAGATGTATCAAGAGAGACTACAAAAATGTACAAATAGTCATAGAAACAAAAACAAAAATCAAATCATACAAAACCAAACAAATCATAGTTTTTCTGTTTGCTCGGGGGCTTTATTTTAAGACATTTATACGAGATTTTATATTTTTACTCATATATTCATACATTGATCTATTTTTTGTATTTTTTATCAGGTCTGTGTTCATTTTTTTTTTGTTATTTATATATGACTTTTTTTTTGTTGATTTATATGAAGATTATATATTTATATTCATATATTAAGACGGGAATCTATTTTTATTTTATAATTTACGTGAGACTTTTGTATTTATAATTTACACGGGCATATATTTTTGCACATGTATTACTTTGGGGCTATACTTACCTAACAGTCGAATTGTGAATTATTAGCGAATTCTTCCATGAGAACAAGAGTGTTAATACTACTTAATACCAAAAAAAATATATTACAATAAATACGTTATTTTTATTCATATATTAACACAAAGACATATTTTTTTTTTCAATAATTTATACGATGTTCTATATTTATTTTATTTGGAGGATATTGATGTGGAAATTAAATTAACTAATATAAGATATATTCAAATAATTTTTTTAGGGTATTTTTGTTTCATATTTATTTTACTATGGGTATTATGAGATTATTTTAACTTTTTTTGTTTGTTTGGGGGGTTTTTTTTAAAAAAATTTACACACGAGTCTATATTTTTACGTATATATTAAGAGACATGATTTATTTTTTTGTAATTTATACGGGGCCTACTTTTTTTTTTTGTGATTCACGCGGGAAATATATTAAAATTGTACGTTTAATTTCCCGTAAAATAAAAAATCAGAGGTACAATTTTAATTGAATTGTGTATGATTTTAAAACTATTTTAATTGACTATATTTATGTATTAATACGGGATCTTATTTTATTTTATTTTTGACAAATACGGGATCCTACTTTTTTTATGTTATAGTTTTTCATTTTTTCATCCTTTTTAGTCTCATTTTACCCGTGCTTGGCACGGGTCCGGATACTAGTAAGGTTTGGATAGCGTGCAAAAGGTCTTTTATGTTCGATCCTCTCTAACTCCATCGTAACAAAAAAAAAATTCTTATAAATAAATTGTGTAGTTAAAAAAATTGCACTCAATTTTACTCTCACAATCTCATCTCTTTACTTTGAATTTTGCACACAATTTTATATTTGCTTTATTAGTGTCCTTCAAACAGTATTGGTTTTGCCAACTCAAAATATATATAGATGAGGTGGCAAAGAAAGGATTATGTGACGTGTACAATATGATGAGGTGTCAACAGCTAGTATATAATAGATTCTGCGCGCCTTAAACTCCATTTTCAACTTCACTCTCAACTGAATCGTTCTTTTGCATAGCGACAACAGAGTAGTCTGAGGAAGAAGAAGAAGAAGATAACCGCTCAAATTCTCCATTCATATTTCTAGGGTTTCATTTCTCGTTTTCCCTTTCAATTCTTCAAAATGCAGAGACTAGGGTTACCAATCTCCAAGAGTCTCGACAAATTCAAATCGCTCTACGGTACAACATCGGGAACTGCAAAACCGTTATCATCGATCTCTACGCGCCAAAACACCGATTCCGTTTCATCTGGAAGTTTCGCGAATCTGAAGCTAACTGCAGGTTTTGATTCCGATTTCGCTTTGATTTCTTCGTTTTTTGTTCTTTTATTGATTTTAATCGGAAGTTTTTGGTCGTATACGTGATGCGTCGTTTTGTTTGTTCATGTATAGAGAAATTGGTGAAGGAACAAGCTTCTGTGAAGACTGATCTTGAAATTGCGGTAAGATTTTCTTCTATTTTGTGATTTTGCGTGTGATTTAAGATGTCGGGTGTTTGAATTTTGAAATAAGTGCTTCTTAGGGTTTCGTTTGGCTGTTGTATTGAATGATTCTTATTTTTTGCCGTTACTGTGAAGAATAATAAGCTGAAGAAGTCGTTGGAACATATTCGTGCTTTAGAAGAGAAAGTGCAGAATGCTTTTAACGAAAATGCGAAACTCAAGGTGAAGCAGAAGGAAGATGAGAAACTTTGGAAAGGACTTGAATCTAAGTTTTCATCCACTAAGACTTTGTGTGATCAACTTACTGAGACTCTACAGCAATTGGCTGGTCTTGTTCAGGATGGTATGAAGGTTCAATATCTCCCTTTGTTTTTTCATCTTTTGTAATTTGTCGATTTTATATTTTGTTTGTGTTTTTTCATAGCTGAGAAAGATAAGGAAACATTGGAAAATAAACTGTCAGCAAGTTCAGAAGCTCTTGAGAGTTTGAATAAACAGATGGATGGTTTGTCTTTGAAGCTTGATTCTGCACAGGACATAATAAAGACTCGTGAGTTCTTTTTGTTAGTTTTAAAATTTAGTCTAAAGGTTTATTTGAAAAGTAATTCGTTTGATTTGTTTGTGAGGTTCTAAATTCCAATATGAAATATGTTGTTTTCCTTATTACAGGTGATAATGAGCTAGAGAAGATAAAATTTGCTGCAGAAGAAAGGGAGAAGTTTCACAGCGATGAAAATGGCAGATTTCTAAATGTTATACAAGAGAAGGGTGAGAGTTAAATTGCAAATGAACATTCCTAAGAATTTATATGGTATGTTTTAAATGTTTTATATCAAGAATAGGAATAATTAAAGAATGATATAGTTAAACAGTGTCTGTCTGATGATGGTTGTCTTAAACAGACAGATTTGGTCAAGTAGGTTGAGGTTCAAAAGTTCTGTATGGTTCAGGGATCCTTTTTGAATTGTTATATACATATGTATACCTAATAACTCTATTTATACTGATACTATGACTATATACAGACTTATATTCTCTGCTTTACGTGTACTATAAGTAGATAATGGCATTGCGCGCAAGAGTTTTTTCCTAACTTGATATTGTGTTTGCATTCCTTAAGAACAGACATGACAAAGTAACTACTCTTTCACATTTACTTGTAAGACGTTGATTAAGATGTTTAAAAAAATGACATAATGTTAAAATAACAGCAAGATGTCTCCTTATAGGTACTAGAGAGACACATAGTAAATGTCATGGACTAAGATAACACCAAGTGACTTATTTCTCATGTAGTAGTGGGTTTACTACTTTCTTTTGTATCAAATCATATTACATTAAATCAATACCAATTTCAAATGATTTGTTCTCTATTTTATATTCTCCTGCTTTCAATCATAAGTTTTATACCTTCATCATAGTGAATATCCAGAATCTTCGACTTGCTACTAATTTGTATTGTTTTATTGAATGCTAATTTGTTTGCAGATAGCATGATAAAGAATTTAGAAGACAAGTTAACTTCTAGTAGATTGGCTACAGAGACTTTGAACTCAGAGTTGGGAGAGCTTCACCTTCAATTAAAAGTCAAAAATGAAGAAATTACACATTACATAGCCACTCAACAGAATTTGGATAAAGAAAAAAGTGATCTTCAATTGTGCAATGCTGATCTTATTGAAAAGCTTGATGTGTCACTTCAGGAAATCAAAAACCTCGAAGGATCACTTGAGGCGATGGCTGCACATTTAATAAAATTAGACAAAGAAAGCTTGAACCTTGTGAGAAAGTTTGAGGAAATGAACTCTCTCTATACTTCTTGCTTCAAGTTGGTCCAACACGAAAGAGACATTTTCTCAAAGCATGCTCAAAACCAGTATGACGAGCTTAATAATAAGTTCTTGATCTTGTCATCGGAAAAAGATGGAATTCACATGATAAATCAAGAGTTAAGCAATAGTTTGAATGATCTTCGCAAAGTCCAAGAGTCTACTCTAGCACAATATACAGAGGATTGTCGATTAGCTGCTGAGAGAATTCAGAGTTTGGAGTCAGAAGCTGAAGCTTTAATCTCAAAGAAGGCAGAAGCAGAAATCACAATTTCTAAATTAGAGGAGAAAGTTGAGATTCTGTTAGAAATTGTTAGATTATCGGATAACCAAATGGTATTACTTTTAATCTGCTTTATTTAACCGTGTATCAACATACATTGTGTTCTTTACCAGGATATCTAATGCTTTGCAGCAAGATCTGCTACTCAAAATTTCAGTTTTAGAGACTGAAAGCAAAGAAAATATGGAAAGAATGCAGGAAGACATATTGAAGAAATCAGACGAAATTGATACTCTGCAAAAAGAGAGGATGCAATTAGAGCAACATGTCGACTCCTTTGACCAAGAAGTCCTACAGCTTCGTAATATCTTAGAGGAAAAAGAACAATGCATTTTGCAGCATAAAGAACAGGAAAAGAAGCTGGAAGATCAGATCACAGAGGTTTTGGAGCAAAATATAGTGCATGTTGCAATTTCCTGACTGGTGTTTGTTGTATGGTATTTAAGATTTTTGCATGCCTTTGCAGAACCGGTCGTTATTAACCGCTGCTGAAAGTAAACTTGCAGAAGCTAGAAATCAGTACAATCAAATGGTAGAGAATAAGCAGTTGGAAATGTCAAAGCATTTAAAAGAAATATCTCAGAGAAATGATCAGGTGTTGCATATAACTGGGTACCTATCATAGGTGCTTGATGAACTGCGCAATATTTTCTCATTACATGTATTTCAACAGGCTATTAATGAGATCAAAAGGAAGTATGAATTAGAGAAGAAGGAAATTGTCAACATGGAAAGAGACAAGGTTTGATATGACATATTAGTCTTTACAACACTTACTCTCCACCGACACATTTCTGACCAATTTGAACCATCAGGCTGACAAGGCTATTGCAGAAATTGAGGGAAGGTGTGACCAAAAACTTGCAGAGTGTCAAGAAGAAACAAGGCAGCGGTTGATGCATGTTCAGGAGGAACACACTAAGCTGGTATGTATTAAAAAAATATAGAATTATTATTATAGACTTCTTACAATATTTTGGTGTTTCATCTTCTGTTTCATTGGGATTATAAGTGGTCATTATGCAAATGATTGGTTCAAATAACCCCTATTTCTATAAACAATTCAATTATTTTGTTATTAGTACTTTCACTATTCAATCAAGTAGGTAAGCTTTTTTCCTGTCACATCTACAGGTTACTCATATGCAGCAGGAACATGATAAGAGGCAACTATGCCTGCAAGCTGAACACAGTGAACAGTTAAAACGTACCCAACTGCAAGCCGAAAATGAACTGAGAGAGGTGGAATAAACACACACACAAATTAACATCTGGCCTATGATTTGTATACAATTTTACTTCATCTGCTGATAGCCTGATACCCTGATTACATGTAGAAAATAATGTTTATGAGGAATGACCATGAAGCTCAGATTAAAGCATTGAGATGTGAACTTGAAGATGAGTGTCGGAAGCTGGAAGAGGAGTTGCATCTCCAGAAATCTAAAGTATGGAATACCTGATATGATGATTTAATTTCAATACATAGTGTGATTTTTTTGCAATATTTGCAGGAAGAGAGGCAAAGGGCTTTGCTGCAGTTACAATGGAAAGTGATGAGTGACAAGCCAAACGAGGACCAAGAAGTTAATTCAAAACAGGTTGGTTTGTGTGACCAGTCTCTCTGTCTGTCCCCATGAGTTGATTTGCCTGTTGGGATACAGATATATGTTTGTCAGATCATTTGTATAGCTTATAAGATATGCATCTGCTGTAACCCAAAAATATGACTGTAGCTAACTTGACAATTCAAATAAATCAGTGATAATCTGTAACCCAAAGATATCATGCAATTACAGTTTGAATTAATTGGTTTTCATATCGTGGCACTATTTTAACTGTGTTTAACTTAAGGGAATATATTATTTCAGTAATTTTATAGGATAAAAAATAGTCATTTTACACTAGGTGCCCACTGTCTGCGGTGATAATCTGTCTGACTCAATAGGCTCTCGGGAATAGAAGGAATACTTTTAGTTTAATGTTTAAAGACTAATTTTATTATAAAAAAATTACTATATTCTGTTTTTTGTTTTATAAAGAGGAATTCGCGTAAAATATTGTGTACAAAATCTAACCAAAATAATAATAATCTATAGTAAAGTTCAAATAGTACTATTTCTAATAACATTTGAAAAACATGATAATCTTGAAATATAAGCTTTATTTACCAAACACATCTATTCTGTCTAACAAACTTATAAGTTAGTTGAAAGGGCATAGCGAAAAGAGCTTTTGTGGTTGCCTGCATATAAACTTGTAGCACAATTTTTCTTTCTGATTTGATATATCTTCCTTAAAATTTCACCTTCAAAGATGAGTTATGAGTTATTAAAAGATAAGAGAAAGAGCCTTAGTAGTTTCTTGCATGTATATAGCCATAATATTTTTTTGTGATCATTAAAAGCTAACAATTAAGTGCGAGTTATTAAAATATCTAATCAGTCTTTATTAATCAGAAATGTGATGAAATATATAAATATTGTTACAATATGGGAGATAGGGGTATGCATTAGTCCGAGTAATTTGTGCAAATTTAATCAATCTTTCCGATGATGAAATCTGAATGAATTTACAAAATGAACATGTTGTTTTTGTTCATGTGACAGGATTACTCCATTTCATCGATTAAGAGAAGGAGTTCTTTTGGTGGCAAAAGGAGTCAGCATGAAATAGTAAGAATGTTGACTGGAAGAATATTATTTTCTCCTTCCATTATAATGTGTTAATATTATGTTCTCTTCCGGTCATCTCATTCGTTTCATTTTTATCTCCTTGCCATAGGAATCTCCTTACTTTGAAGAAACAGAAGCACCGGTGCCGAAGTTGTTGAAGAAAGTGGAGAACGTAAAAGCAGGAAATGCAGGGGGCATTCCTAAGCATCATAGAAAGGTGTATTACTCTTCTATGAACTCATACCCTTGTATTGCAGTAATTACATGACAATTATAAAATGATAAATCTTTTAGGCCTTTTAATTGGTTGTATAAAATCATATTTAACAATTGCCTTTGTTCCTATACTCAATGAGCAGGTAACTCGCCATGAATATGAAGTTGAGACTGCTAATGGAAGAACAATTACAAAGAAAAGGAAAACAAGAAGCACTGTCTTGTTCGAGGCATGTATCTGTTTCTCTCTAAATGCAATTAACCCTATAGATGTACACATGAACTACATTTCGGTTTGGCTTCCAAGTGCAGACTTCTTATATACCTGAAAATATTGAATTTTTTTCTCTTTTACAGGATCCAAGAAAACAAAAGATAAAAACACCAAAAACAAATACCCCTAGAACTGTTGTTAAGGTAACTTGAATATCTCCTTTTTATTATCATGTCACATATAGATTACTTTAGCATATCAAGATGCATTATTAGATGATAATTTATTTTATGATCTTAAACAGCAATATTTTCATTACCACACTATGCTGGTGCTACTAGAAATGATGATGGTTAAGAGAAAATAGGATTTTATTAGTTTAAAATTTTTGTTTATTTTAATCCATTTATTGTTTTTAAATTTCAGTATCTTCCTTGTTAATTATCTAATTTGTAAACTATTTTTCTTTGGAAATGTAAGACTCGTAGTCGTAACATGTTCTATAAGACTCTGATGCTTTCAAATATTGTTAAGTCCAATTATTTTACCACAACATATGCTGAGTTACTTCGTGTAATGCTAGTATGATTAAAAGCAAAAAGAAAATAAAAGGTTTGTATGAAAGTTATTTTCCTCATTATCCTGTAAGACTTTGGGATAAACCAAATCAGATAACATAATAATATCTGTTCATACTTTGTCTAAGGTGACAAATAAGTTCTTTTGCATGTTATGCTGTTCCTGGTGTGCTGTAGTGTCATATATATTTTTATAATTCATTGATGCAGAGTATGAGGGTTGAAGATCATCCTCGTCCTTCAAATATCGGTGATTTGTTTTCAGAAGGGTCTCTAAATCCATATGCAGATGATCCCTATGCATTTGATTAAAGGTAATAATCAATAACTATAATTCTTAATTTTATTTCTGAGTATTAAATCCCTATGCATTTGATCCCATGAGCAAACACTAATTTTAGTCCATATAAAAAGTGAGTACTTTTATCCCTCAAAAAGCTTGGCTTCATCCTTGAACTGACTATTTTCCTTCTTCATCGATTCCTCTGTTACCCAGCATCTCTTACTCGCTGCATAAGCTTTTCTTTTTGTTGCAAAGTATTAATGTGATCATCAACCACATTTGTAGTCATGACAAAGTCTTTGAAAAGGTTCTCAATAGAGGATGTCATTTTGTGGACAAGCGCCACAACTTTAGGAGAAACTTTTTCATATGTTGGTTGCTTGTTTTATGTTTTCCAAAGGTGCATGTAATTGTTGTTGTAATTTCCACGTCACAGAGAATGGACTCGAGTGAGATTTCCAATGAAAAGCTTCACTTAAAGCAACATTACTTGTAGTACAAGTTACTTTTGGCAAGAACTTTGGACTTCCCAATAGGATGCTCTCAAGTTCAGCAAAAGGGTCCACATCTGATCCATCTTCTGATTTGCTAAGATCCATTGGTGCATTTTCTTTGCTTATTGGTGTTGGGAACAATACTTAGTCCTTGTATATTTGATTTTTCTTCTGAATGCTGTCTTTTCAAACTTGTCTATCCAATCATATTTGTTTTCTCCAGAAACTGACTCTACGAGTAGTAGATGCGATCCAGCATCAAATTCAGTTTGAGTTGTTTCATTTCCTTTGCTTTTGAGCTGCACAATGTAATAATCATATTCACAATAGTTCTTCAAAAAAACTCATATTCACAATTTGATATTGATTTAGTGTCTAAATGGCTAGAACAAATCTAATCTATTTAGTAAAGCAGGGCATTCAAGCATATAGACAAACAATTCTTTTATCTCTATAGAATATCGATTTAGTCTTTGAAGGGTGGTTTCAAGTGGTAATAACTAATCAGCAACTCTCCTTTCTAGCTTTGGTGGTCCAAATGGAAAGATGTTTTTTCAAGGCATGTTTGCCCTTTGTGTGGTACTTCACCATGTTGTGTTGCTCTCTTTTGTTAGCTCTAGTGGAGTTTTTTACCTCAGAATTTATCTTTAGTTTGTTGGGTTAGTTAATGGTTCCCTTCAGTTTGCTTTAGTTTTTTGGGGTTAATTAATAGTTTCTCTCAATGGTTCCCTTTGTGTTGCATATCTTTCCGCAGTTTTAGGCAAGCGGCTGTTCATATCTTTAGTTCATTTTTAATGGTTCCCTTTGTGTTGCATATCTTTCCGTAGTTTTAGGCAAGCGATTGTTCATATCTTTAGTTCATTCTTAATGGTTCCCTTTGTGTTGCATATCATGATTTATTAGATAAAGTCAAATGCTTAAAGGTTGTATTCGTTTGATTTTACAGTAGTTTTATACTTTATTAGTTTTTCTACTTATTGACCAAAAAAAACCATCTTTGAAGCGCATCTTGACAAACAAGAACAAACCATTCTTTTAAACCATCATTGGAACACATCTTGACAACTAATGAAATAAAGATTTAAAAGTTGAAGTAAAACAGTGTTCCGAAGCACAAAAAAGAAAATGAAGAAATCATACCATTTTGCACGAATGAGGATAAAACTTAACTGCTAACCATCACTCAAACACCAAGAAATAAATCTTTCCATAAACATAAAATTTAAGCTTACAAAGTCAACACAACATATATAATAATACTCACAATTACATTTACCTGAACTGTATAAATCAAAAGAAATAGAAGACTTTGTTACTAATGTTTTTGATATAAATGCATACATTATATTTAGCAATGGCGTCATGTATTTTGTACATATAATTAGGCTAGAAATGAATGTATTTTTTTTAACAATGTTTCAAAATCTTGGAATGAGGTGGTGGATGAAATTAAGGTGGCTTCTTTGCATTGGAGCTTGGGTAAGTTTACGTGTCAACCGTATTTGCTCTACGAATGGCAATGGAATTCGATTGATTGTTTCGAGAGATAAGGGAGATGTGTTCGGCTGTCAATGTGCTGTTGAGTGGTTTTTATTTGTTTTTAACGGTTTGATTGTGCTAGTTTTGTTGCTTTGCTGGTTTGATGTGTTTATTGGCCAGCTCCCATGCTACTGTGATGGCAGTAAATTTGTTTTTCCTCCTCCTTTTTCTGATTTTTTGTTTAGTGCTTTGACCCTTTGCCTGCAGTGCAGGTTTGTATTGTTTCTTTCCTTTCCTTTTGTCCTTTTTGTGAATTTTATTAGACTTTTTTTTTTGTGGAGAGAATATAATTAGACTTTTATACTCTTAAAATGTTAGTAATTTAATTATTTATTTCTTTTGAAAAATGAAATACGATCCCTACCTATGTTGGAGAAAATGTTGGCCGTTTGTTACTTTGTAGTTTTTATACTATAAATAAATATAGGGTAATTACATATAAATGAAAAGCAAACAGGCAACAAGCTATCCTGATAATCCTTGTTTAATAGCTCTACAGAACACATTACTATTCATAACATTTTGAACTCTTTGCAGCCTCTGGTGTGAGGAAGTCAAAAGTATCAAATGCAAATGATATGAAAGTATGTTGATTGTCAGAACATGATTTCTCATGTTTGGCCACTTTACTTGAATCACCTTTGAGGATTGTCTGTCCTACGGTAAAAGTCTCAGCACTCAATCCAACAAGTGGCGAAACTCCAGTTAAATCTACACATGCATGCTTTTCGCCTATCCATCCATACACCATAACATCCGCCGGTTAAATCAAATAATTTCTTTTTGTTGCAGTTAAATTAAATAATTAAATATTTATTTTTTTGGTCTAATTAAAAATATTTTTTTAACTTTATAAAAATATAATTTTAAAAACTTTTGATATATTCAATATTATTTTTTAAATACATATTACTATTATTTTATTTTTCTAATAAACATATGCCTAATACGTGAGGTTATTTTTTGAAGGATTTGTTTGAATTACAATATATTCCGTTTCATCCATTTCCATAGATTAATTAAAGCATAATTTTCAGATAAATTAAAATATTGATACTAATCAATGGATCAGGTATCGTTATAACAATATTTTCTCATTTGCAAAAATCACCAAATTGAGGATGGAATTTTACCATTTATTTGACAAGAAAACAAAATAAGAAAAAGGAAACTCAATGAACTAAATGACAAACACGGTTTGGTTGTTTGCAATTTTTTCAATCTTCAAGCTCTATCTTGATGCCACTAATTTTGACATCCCCGTATCTAGGAATCAATGTAACGACAATACTATCATCATCTTCAGCTTTCAAATCCTCCAACAAATCCGTTAATCCAAGTCTCAAACAAGTAACAATATTATTATTATTCTTCTTCTTCTTATTTTTTCCGTGATCATGGACATGAAGCACACTCACATAGGATCCAGCAAACTCGGTATTTTCACCCCCAATCACCTTATCATCTTCATCATTCACAATAACATCAAACTTCACTTCAGTTTTGTTATCATACTCGATCCCATCAATCACCAAAATCTCCTCTTCATCTTCCTTCTCCTTGGAATTCCTCGACTTCTTTGGCCTCTTCACGATGATACTCACAACCGAATCCAAAACAATAGGAAACTTATCAACCAATTTTCTGGTTGACTTATTCTTATCCTTAGACTTAACTCTCCTACTAGGTTTAGATTTATATTTTATCCAAGGAATGTCAACATCTTGATAAACATAACCAAGCTTTCTATCATTAGCACTATCCTTGACTTTCACTTTAACAAGATTCTTATTCTCATCATAAAAGAGAAATTCAGACTCTAGCCAATCCGGGTCAGTGAAATCCTTCCTTTTTTTACCTAACGTTTTCCAAACAGACCACATCCTATCCACATTTGCATGGTGAGCGTAAAAAAGTGGATCTCTTCCTGCGGCATAGAAATGTCCCATGTCCTCTCCATGAGGCTGTCTTGGATCACCGGTCCATATATGAATAGGTGTATGTGGAATATTTTCTAATGAGCCGGCACCTTTGAAAGGTGTGTCACCGCCGCGATAAGGGCTTCCAAGAAATTGTCTATTGGTCTTGCTGTTGGAGATCATTTGTTTATGCATCCAAGTAAGGTTGATTTTGATTTGTTCTTCTGCACTTGGATTAGTAGCAGGGTTATCATTTTTTCTGTTATAGTTTAGGTCAACGATTGTTGGTGGTTGATGTGTGGGATTTCTTCTAGGGTCATAAAGGGAAGAATTTGGATTTGTAAAAATGGAAGGAATTTGCATGCCATCAGGAGCATCCCAATTCCAAAAGGGTATGGCAAAAGTAGGGTCATTGATTAAACTACCTAAGATTCTCTCATAAAAATAAAGATACCAACGATGGAAAGGCAAAAATAGCCAAGAATTATGAACTTGTAGTTCAACGTCGTAACCTTTTTGTGTATAACCACCAACACAATAAGCACAATGAATGTTAGCTTGTTGGTAAAAACTTCTTGGATCATCATCTGGTAGGGCTCTCATGAGTTCAAGGGCTTTATTGTATTTTGCAAAATAATCATCATTAACTAATTGTGCAGCTGGTCTTACCCTTAATTTGTTAAAAGTAGGGAACTTAAAATCTATGATATCTGAGGAAAATGGTGGACAACAACTGATTGGAGGGTCTATTTTTTTTATATCATCTGGTAATTCTATTGGTGGAACTACACATGAGGTGAGATCTGGAATTGGCACTGGAGCACCAAAGGCTAGTGAGTTGTTGTTTGTGAAAGTGGTAGCACCATAAAGTCCTCCTAGACCTATTAGAACATTTCTTCTAGGTGATGCTTTTTGTTCTTGTTCTTTAGGGCTATTTTGGTTAGTATCATTGGAAGTGCATGCTATTTGATGGTGCTTTGGTTTTCTATTTTTAGAGGGTTGATGTTTTTGGGAAAATGGATTTAGTAAAGAGGATGAGGTATTGAAATTGGAAGAGACATTGAAGGACATAAGTGAGAGAGGTGAGGATGAGATAGATGCCATGTTTAGCTATCTTATTTTTGTTTCATATTTGGAGTACTTTTATAGTGAAAAAATCATGGCATAAAGTTCCATGCAACTTGCATTGTTGGGAATAAGTATAAAAAAACGTGGCCTAAATTGCTCAATTATTCCACCTCTGAAAACAAATATCCCAAATGATTTTTACTAAATGATAAATTTTATAAAAATAAAAAATAATTTTTTTACTAAAAATGATAAAATTCACTTTCTATTTTTTTAATAGACCGAATATCTAATAAACAACCCTTAATTTTGAATATTGGTTTGGTGTTGTATATTTACGTACTAGCTAGTTTGGTTATTTTTGGTACCTAGAAATGACACCACTTTTAGAAAAATAAATTGCTACCTCCTGTTTATTTTTATTTTTTAAAATAATTTAGTGATTAAAAATTCATTCTTAAAATCAATAAGTAAATTTTTTAAAATTTAAACTCCGATTTCTGTATATATAATATGATGGTGACCAGACATATTTATTTAGATTGGTTATTTTTGGATACTTTGAAATTAAACGATTTTTCGAATTTAGAAATAACTTGTTAGAATATTTATTCTCCACTACCATTTATCTGATGCAAGTACATGGTTTAGGATTCGATTTTGTTTTTAAAATTATTTATTATTCCCTCCATCCCGGAATTTTGGTCCTTTGAGGATTTTAGTTTCGTCCCAAAATTGTAGTCCTTTTAAGAAACCAAGAAACAATTACACATTTTTTTCCTTTTATACCCTTATTAAATGAATTTTTTTTGTTGAATAAATTATTTTACTAGGTGTTTAGGCTTCAATTTGGTCCCTTATGTTTATTTTAGGCTTCAATTTGGTCAATTACATTTAAAAATTATCAATTTGGTCCATTACGTTTTTACCGTTTGCATTAGTTAGTGCTTTCCGTCAATTTTATCACATGTGACAGCTAGTTTGCATATGTGGAGACACTTGGACACACTGACACGTGTATAGTTCAAACGTTGTTAGTGACAAAACTAACAGAAATGACTAAATTGAAATCTATTGGTGAAGGAGAAAGAATAGGCACAGAAATCAGAAAATCTAGAGTTTTCAAACTCTTTCCCATAATCACTCCTGATTCTTAATACAACATTATTTTTCTCTCTTTGAAGTTAAATACATAAATCGTTGAATACATCGAAGATTTCTGATTTTTTACCAATAAAGTTTATCCAAGTATATCTAGAGAAATCATCTAAAACAATATAGGTGTAACATCCCAGATTTTTTATAAAGAATTTGAATAGAAAAGATTTATTAATTTAAAAATTATGACTATTTTTTTTTGTTTACTAAGAATAATAACCATTTAAACTTATAAATAATAATTGCACAACGGAAAAGTATTTCTTTTAAATTACATATTTGATAAAAACTCATATTTTTATATCCCCGCGCGCGTACAAGCAACATATCAACTTCACACTTCATCTTTAGTACCTAAAACAATAATCATGTAAGGGTCAATTTTTTTATCCAAATTGGTTCATACTAAATGCAGAGAAAAATGTCATAAAGTAAGTAGCATAAGAACTTCTCAATCAAAAAGAATAAAAAGTAATTAAATTATATATATTCTTTTTAATAAGGCAGTTTTGAACCATCCGTTTTCTTTAAAAGAGTTTAACAAAATATTAAGTCACACAGACAACAATTAATTTATGCAAAAATGCATGCTCCTAAGAACTAAATGATCCGAATATAGTCACCCATACCAATGGAGAAAATCACGTACCCCCTTACGCACAAGGCTGAAGCACCATAAAAAGGAGATAATCACGTACCCCCTTACGCACAAAACTGGAACACCACAAAAATTAGATATATCACGTACCCCTTACGCACAAGACTGAAGCACCACATACAAAAATGTTCATGTCATGATGATGCTAATGAAATACAAATTCCAATCACTAAGTCACCACAAAGAGGTCAAATAATCACACCATCATGTAACATGACAAACCACAACTATGAAAATCATTTCCTTTCTTTTTCAAACTTATTTTAAGTCCAAATTTCATTCATCAAACTTTCATACCCTTTTTAAATTTTAATCACAAAAAGCATCTCAAAGATTCAAACTTTACCACATTGAACTATATTTTAATTACCTTCTTATCCTTCTAAGTGAAAAGAGTTTATACCACTATTTCATAACACTAATCCCATGAGTGTGAACATACAGGGAAAAAACCCTTACCTTGAACGATTTCCTTCCAAGCACAATTCTAGCCTAAATTCACAGCTACAGGGCACACGATATCTCTCATTGTAGAGTCCTTTTTGACGATCCGATGGTTAACGAAGACGCAATCGCGGTTTTACGGTGACCATTTTATTTCACTCTTAAGTTTGAGAAGTCTCTTGCTATGTGTTTGAGCATTGTGTAGAAGTCTCTTGCTGTGTGCTTGAACATTTGTAATCTTGTGTGATTATAGTGAAATCCCTTGGAAGTGCAATGAGACTGGACTACTCTCGTTTTGTGAGAGGAACCAATATAAATCTGCTTTGTTTTTTCTCTCCCTCTGATCTCTCCTATATTGTGTTTACTTTGATTTTTCCGCTGTAATCTTTGCTTAAGTTAAAACTTCGAGAAAAAGTTCTAATTTATCTTAAAACACAATTCAACCCCCCTTCTTATATTTTCAAAACTTCAATTATTGTGTACACCATTCCTAAAGTATATTTTACTTACATCAATCGTTAACAAAGTTAATTTAATGAAAATTGTCCTTTTCTTTTTTAATTAACAACATAAATGTATTTCTTTATCTATCTATCTCTATTCTATATATATATATATATATTATGCAAAATCTTACACTCATTTTGATAGGTATTTAAAAAAAATGAGAAAAATGTGGTTCAAACATGATGGAGATGTGTAATCTTGTAACGATATTAATTAGTGGTTAGTGTTAATTTGTTTTCAGCACGTTAGGACTTAGGGTGTGTTTGGTAACAAAAATAAGCTAGCTTATGACTTATTATATGAGCTTATAAGCTTGTTTCAAAAAATTAGAGGTGTTTGGTAACAAGCTTTTTGTACTAACTTATAGCTTTTTTTCAGATGCTATTTCAAGTAGCATTTGAGCTTATAGCTTATAGCTTTTTACACTTTATTCCATTTTTACCCTTTAATTTAATAACTACCCACTCTAAAAAATAAACTACCAACTATCGATTATGTAATTTTATATTTAATAACCACTTTAAAAACTAATTTTACCAAACACTTTAATTTCAATAAGCTAGCTTTTCAGCTATCAGCTATAAGCTAGCTTTTCAGCTATCAGTTAGCTTATCAGCTATCAGCTATCAGCTAGCTTATAGCTTATTTTTATCAAACAGACCCTTAAACTCTGAATCTTTACTCCTTAACTCGTTTCATTCTTATATCCTAAACTTTTAATTCTTAATTTCTTTCACCTTTAAGTCAAACTAGTTGAGTTATCTACACCCAAAGCAATAGTTTTTTTTTTTTTACTCAAAAACAATATTCATTTATTCATTCAAATTCATAAGGAATACATCGATCGAAATCATTACATATTCAATTTCGCTAAAAACTAATAAGAATAAATCTGCGAACAGGCTCACAACATCAGAGTTAATAGCATAAAATGGCCTAATGTCTATGACAAAGCCTACAATTTATAAGATAAACTTTAAATTTCCGGAATAATCATGTATCCGGATCTGTAACGTTGATGATGCTAAAATCATTGAATCTGCACCGAGTTTAGATCGAAACAAACTTGCAAATCAGAACAAAAAAACAAACACCGTACCAAGACGGGACAAACACCGTATAAGACGGGATAATCAAAACAAAAACTCTGCACTAAGACAAGATTAAAACAACACAAGATAAAAAAATCACAAAAGAAAAAACAATAAAATCTAAAGAAATATGTGGATATCACTTATTTAAATAAAAACAAATAAAAAATAATCAAGAGAGATGATTTTGTATCAAAATTGATCCTAAATCAATCATCTCTAATTGATATACCAAAGAAAAACCAACAAAGAAGGTATGCCCGCGGCAGAGGTTTTTTGGAGTGAGAAGAGAGAATTAGGGTATCACACCCAAAGCATTAAGTTAACATTTCCCTTTTGTCTATATGTGACAACAACATGTGAAGCTTCGATACTCAAAAAATGACGAAGTATCGTGTCCGATACGCACTCGATACTGATACTCGTCCGATACTCTCCGATACACGTATCAGAAAAGCATCGAAAATTAATATTATTTTTTAAAAAATATATAACCGATACATGTCAGATACTTCTCCGATACGCGTACCGGAAAAGTATCGAACAATTAATGCTCTTTGATGATGGAAACGTAGGAAAGGAGACTGATACAATTCGTGTTTTCTCTTAAGTATCGAATGTTATAGTATGATGTTACCAACTATGTCTTTGGGTAGTACGTATTTTTTTATAAGAAAATTGTTAGTATATTATATTGTTATGTTAGTTTTTCTCCTTGTCATTACTTGAACCCTAGATCTCCAACTTCTTAACTCTCAGCTCAACTAGCATAATCAGTTAAGTTACCCATCTCACTCTCCTTTTTGGGTAGTACTTAACTTAAGATATGTAATTGTTACTTGTTTGCTCAATTTGAGTAATTTGAATGTTAATTTTTTATCATTATCGATTTTAGTTATGTTTGTATGTGCATTTATATATATTTAATGTTAAATTTAATTTTTAAATAACATATCGCGGCCGTATTGTATCGAGAATTTTGAAAATTTTCCCGTATTACTATATCAGTGTCGTATCATATTATTATCGTGTCTCGTATAGGAGTTTCATAGACAACGAACATTGTTGAATCTTGATGAAGAAAATATCATAATTAATAAAATAAATATAAATGGGGCAACGTGTTGCGCGAGGAAGAATTTTATAATATATTTTTTCTTCATACGGTAGATAAGAGTATGATAATGACAATAATCCGAATACTGTATTTTATGATAATCCAATTACTGTATGGGTGAGCAGGACCTAATCCGAATATCCGGTCCAAAGAGAGTAAGACCTGTCTAAATCTTAACTGGCTTATCTATCTCTATCAAATCATTTTTATATTCGAAACCATACAAAGATAAGACAAAACATAAACTTATTAATTACTCCTCCATTTTTTAAGTGTCGTTTTTTTGGTTGGATTTAGCGTTTCAAAATAACTATTGTTTTGGTATTTTTAAGTTATGAATTGTCAATTATATTCTTTATCAAATACTCTTATATAGGAATATTAAAATAAATGTATGATAGAAAAATAAGGTGCAAAAATCTATTTTCTTAATTTAATGTTACTATTCTAAAACGACGCTTAAAAAAAATCGAGGGAGTATAAGTTATTACTAAGACTGACTTACTATCACAATTAACTTATAATAAAGTTTTTTTTAAAAAAATTGTGATGCAGTAACTTATAAAATAATACATTGCAAATAAATTTTTACTAAATTTGAATTTAGAAAAGAAGCTTTATGAAATCATATTATTGAAATAAATAATACTATTATTTTATAAATGCTAACATGCAGTCATTTCAAAATTAAATGTCTTCAAACAACTTTATCTTATACTAGCGATCAGATAGGCGCGTACCGCGTCAGTCTGTGTCTAATTGTCTATTATATAAACTTCTGTCAAAAAAGAAAATGTCTTATGTTATGGTGAATTTTTTAAGGGTATTGTTGGTATTATGAAAAGTCCACACCAAAAGTTATATCCGCTTTATGGTGAGTTTGTTGATAAAAGATTTTTGCTACAAAAAAAAAGTTGTGTCTTACGTTACGATGAGTTCGTTAATAAAAGATTTTTGTTGCTATTAAAAAAAATCAAGGGCATTGTTGGTATTTTGAAAGTCCACACCAAAACTCATGTATTCTCTTTATATATAGTATAGAAGAAGTATAGATAAAAAAAAAATCAAGAGCACTATTGGTATTATCAAAAGTTCACACTAAAACTTATGTATTCTCTTTATATATAAGATAGATATAATTCGATTTTGACTTATTTATAATGGAAAATATAAATATATGAAAAAATATAAATACAAAATAGTATCAGAAGTATGCACAGTTAAAAAACCACCACCTAAAAAGAAAACTGCAACACCCGCACACTGACTCAAAAAAAAAACAAGTGCCCCCAATACAATACCTGAACCACAAGAGGACCCGACTCCCCTCAAAGATGAGAAATGACCGGGCACTAAGACAATGTATACACCAAGAGGGCCTCGAGTCAATCAAAACGAATAAGGAAAATAACACCCACACTTTTGATTGTGACGCGGTAAGAAAGCGGTAAGGATCAGCAAGCGCTAATCCTTTAATAAGAACACATATTTGCAAGCGATAAATCTGTCAGATAAAGTTCTGAAATCCACCAGATTTTTGGAATCCACCAGAAAGAGTAATTTGGAATCCACCAAATTTGAGAAAATTCTCTATAATTTTATTAAATCAAAAGGTTGCCTTCAAAGCTACAATAGTTTAGCTTAAAGAGTAGTGAAAAATAAAAATAATAAATCTACCTAAAAGATAATAAAAATAAAAATAACAAACCTAGCTAAATAAAAACAACAAATCTTAAATCTACCTAAAATATAAAAACAACTAATCTAGGTGAAATATAAAAATAACAAATCTACCAAAAATATAAAAAATAACTAATCTAGTTAAAATAATAAAATACTAAAAAATCCTCCTACACCAGTCTCCTCCACCTCAAAAGAACTCGACCCAAGTTCTCATCTTGATAAAGAGTTCCATATGCTTGATATTGACTCATGCGTTTATCATAGTAAAAACTTATTACCGATTTTGCTGTAATTACCAAATTCTTTCTCGTTTTCTTGATTGTTACTTTTTGCTCTTCGCTTTTCTCCTCTAAATTGAGATAACAACTTGTTAACCCATCTAATAACTCCACAGTGACGATATAACTTATATGCATAACATGGGAATATCGATCAATATTCATAACCTTTTCAACTTGAATATAACAAGGTTTGGAGATCTTTCCAACATCGTTTCTCCCTAAATCAGCTAGCAATTTGTGCTCTGCGCATTGTTTTTCATTGTTCAAAAGAAGCTTCTGTAACATGATATTTCTGTTGGTTTTTTCCCTCTTCTAACAGTCCCATCATGGGGCTGATTGGTGGTTTTTCTCTTCTTAGCCTCTTTCTCCTCCTCATTTCCACCTTCATCTGCATCATCTTTCTCTGAATTATCATGTTCATCGATCTCTTCCTTCTCATCTTTGGATTCATCAACTTCAACCGAAGCATCTTGTTCAGCAACTACTTCAGTTTCTTTCGGTTTGGATTTACCATTAGGATCGTCAAGTTTCTTGAAAATTGTTGTTGTTGGCATTGTTGATGGTGCTAAATGTTTCATTGACTTTAACATTAAGATACCAATTAATATGTTATCAAAACAGAATGTTTAACAATATCTTTAATTGTCTTACGCGTGTTACTTGCCATTTTGGAAGTATGTCTCAAAAGGTCGGTCAATGAGTAATCTTTGTTGTAACAAAACGGACAATGATGGGTCGAATCAGAGATTTTAAACTCCAATTAATTAATCATCCTTCAACCTTTTGTAATATCTACGCTCTTAGTATTCCAAATCAGATTCACTACGAGTATGTTCTGGTATTATGTACGTAACAATAGTATGGTTGTTATTATGAACCCTAATAACCGGAATTGGTTCTCCTCCTCTGTTCGGATTGTTTCTGTTGTTAACGTTGTTGTAGGCGTTGTTATTCAACTGAGAGGATGACGCCGCCACCTGTGCGGTCAAAGCGATGACCGCTGTTAAAGCTGTGTTTTTCATCACCGATTGATCTCCCATGGCTGATCACGTTAGGAAAAGAACAAGAGAAACCTGCTCTGATACCAACTGATGCAGTACAGAAGCAGCAAGGATCAACAAACGCTAATCCTTTAATAAGAACACATGTTTGCAAACGACAAACCTGTCAGATAAAGTTCTGAAATCCACCAGATTTTCGGAATCCACCAGAAAGAGTAATCAAGTGCATTCAAGATATAATTTTAATCATATTAATATTATTATTTTACAAACATTGAAATCAATAATATGATTACCTATTATTGAGGGAGACAGGGAGTCAGGGAGCCAGGGAGTCAGGGAGCCGTAACTTACTCATTATTGAGGGAGCTATGGGCTATGGCTACCTATCCTTTTCCCCACATCACATGCTGTGTTAATTTTATCGGTCCACCTGCATGCAATTAATTGGAGCATTTGGACGTGAAATAAATACACGTCCCTTTCATAATTTTTTTTGCAAATTTTGGTTTATATATAAAAGAGATAATATTTTTTATAAAAGAATATAAATAAAAAATAAATACACGCCCCTTTCATAATTTTTTTTGCAAATTTTGGTTTATGCCTCATCATTATAAAAGAAAAATCTAAATTTATTTTTTTAGCTATAAATAAATATAAATCATCCGTTGTCACAAATTTTAGTTCAACTGATAGAAATATTGAAACTGTTAGTGACGAACATTAGGATCGGGTTTGAACCCCGATCACTCTACTTTGTGTGTGTAAGTTTTCAATGACTTTACCATTTTGTCTATCAACAAAAAAGACAAAAAATAAGGAAATGCTTTTAGCGTCCGTTTTATGTTTGTTAGCCTCCGTTTTATGTTGAAGCTAAAACACATTTTTCTTGTAGTGACTAAGATACCTTTATTGGAGAGCTCTAAGAAAATTGTGATTGGATATAATTTTTACTTATAGTTTCTTATATACAATCCTTTTTTTTTTAAATAGACAAAATAAAAAAATCATTATAAATTCACACACAAGTGTGAAGTAGTTGGGGTTCAAACACCAATTATAATATCCAACCTAACAATATTTTAGTATTATTTGTCCAAATGTGCTAGGACTTATAGATGAGACTTGTTATGAAAATATAAGTTCCTTTCTATGCATGGAGGCGTGTTGGATAATAAATATGGTTACCACTTTTAGTTGAGATTTAAATTTTATTTGTCATATATAGTGAGTTTAAATTTTTCGAGTCCTAAATTCACTAGATTGGTCTTCTTAAGTCTTTTTAATCTTTGTTTTATAACTCTATAATTCTCATAGGAAGCGGCTTTAATAATCTAAAATTTAACCGTTATATAAGTATATATAGTCTAATAAAACCCTCCTTAAATTTATTAACTATAAGGAGTTTATTAACTATCGGACTAGTTAAACCTGGATTTGAATCCTCAGCTGTAGAGTTTTCTGCTACAATGTCTGCTGCCAGATCCGAACCAATGAAATAGTAACAGATTTAATAGCACTGATTTAATGAAACAAGGTTGGAGGATTTCAATTTCACATTTGTTTCTAAGGCAGACCTTCCAAACAAATAAGTTCAGATAAATTAGAGAGAATACTTTCTAGATTGCTTGACCCAGATCAGCTTTGTCTGCCATGAATCGCGTCTCTAATCACCATCGTGAACAGGTTGCTGGTTCTTTGTTTGCCCTTGCAAAGAAGAATGGTGTTTTATCTATTTTTTAATCTTATTTTTTAATCTTATTTTCTAGTCGTTGGATTAATTTAACAGTTTAGTTCTCGCAGCAGGCATTGCAGCAGGAAACTCTGCAGCTGAGGATCCAAATCCGTTAAACCCGGCCTCCTTGATCTCTTTGAATTTGTAATTCATTGTTATTAATTTTTTTTTTGACTAATTAATTGTTGTTAATAATGTGTGAATATAGAAATTTTATAAAATATTTATATTTATATATAACTCATTTAATTCCTTATGAGCTAACTTATACTCTATCCGTTTTAAAATATAAGAGAGAAAACCTTTTTCTCTTTTTGTCGCAAATTATAAGCGAAAAAGAAACATTTAAGAGAACTGAAATAAAACACAAACTACATTTAATTAAGTCTCTTATAATTTCAATAACCAATATAAATTGTTTTTACATCTTCCCATGCAACAAATTTAAAGGAAAATACAAAAAAAAAACTCCAAATTATTATATTTTAATTTTTTTAATAGGTGTGAATTTTTCCTATAACTTGGGATGGAGAGGTGTAATTTCCTATTATTTACCAAATAATTTCACATATGCCTGTAGTGTAGCATCAGTTATTGTTGTTTGGATTGGAAAAAAGGTGGTCTAATTATTCATGTGATTAGTTCAGTTGTTAGGAACTTTATATTTAATAAGTGTCAAAATTTAGTGATTTTACATATATAATTTAGGTATTTATTGACTTGTTTTATAAATTATTTCAATGAAAAGCCCAACTATTTGTAAATATTAGGATTTTTGTATAGTTTAATGTATTATTATTATTATTATTTATTACTATTATTATACCTTATTTTAGGCCAATGAAGTAAAAAATAATTGTCTAAAAGCCCAAACAAAATGAGGTACACGAAGGCCCAAGCAAACACAATATGTGTCTTCTTAATTGGAATTGCTCTAATTGAGATTATGAGAAGCTGAGGCGGTCAAGTGGCAAAAAGAAGTCAAGTGGCATGAAAAGAAAGAAAGAAAGAGGGGCACTGCTTTTAATTAACAAACTCTTGAAGTAAGGTTTTCTTCGAAACCTATAAAAGGCATCGATCAACCATTCCACAATTCATTCATTTTTAATTACAATCCACAAACACGCAAAGCTTGAAAGAAATAGAGGGAAGGAGGTGAAAATTCTCATGAGGCAGAGAGTAATCAAAAGAGGAGCCGTGGAATCATCGATCGATGTACGCTTCTATGTACCGTAAGGTTCCATGTTTATATGTAATTAAGTTTCTCTGTTATTGGGATTAGGTTTAGTTAGTTATAATTCTCATGTAAACTCTAATCTGGCTGATTATATATAATCTCTATTTAGTTATGTTAATGGTTTATTTCTGTGCTTAGAGTTTTTCCGACATAAAACTCCGAAATTGATATTTTGATTTAGAAAGCTCTAGACATGGACTTTTTATTTAAGAGAACTGAAATAAATTCATCTGTGAACGTTAATTGACAGAGATAGTGTTAGGTTCACATTCATGTACACTATCAAATCTTAATGTTATCGTATTGATTAATGGATCGAGACATCGGAGGTTGATAGATACGATAGACCTGTCGTCGTTCTTTGAACACGGAAACGTACGATGAGCGATAGGTGAAAATATAATTGAAATTTGAAAAGTATATAATCGATTAAGAGTTTGCATTAGAAAAATAGTTAATTATATCTAATCACAGTAACTTTGAATGTTGATGAACAAACTACTTTTTCAATACTTAAAATTATATTAATTGTTGAACGATATCAATATTGCACCAGTCCTTGTGAAGACGATAACAAAAATACTTTCGATACTGCATCAATATTATATATGTAGGGGTCGGAGTTCGAACTCCAGACACCTTAATTATTCACTTTAAGGGTGAAATATTTAACCACAAGACTATTTTTTTTTTTAAAAAAAGTTGGTCTGATTGTATTTGTAGAGCAGTAGACAATAGACACATCCCACTAAATATGATTTCTAAATTTGTGATTATATGATCTTTTTTTAAGAAGCTGATTAAATGAAAAAACATTAGGGATATATTCAATTTTGCTTCATATATGTTGTACAAGGATTCTTCTGGAAAGTTAACATAAATGTGATTAACGAAAGGTCTCTTGAAGAAGAAAGAGTATCTAGGATTTGTCCATTCAGTCATTGAAGATATTTGGACCCTTGGACAAAATTGAGTTTAATTAATTTGGGAGCAACTTTTACCACCCTACTCGTTACTCGCGCCGCGCGCCCTTTTTTTACACATCTGCTACATAAGTAATGGATGTTATAAAATCAGAAATTTTGGGAAAAAATGTCCTTCGCTACATAAGTAACGGACAATATTTAAGTAATCAGTAGGACGATAAAAGTAACTCCCAATTAATTTTCAAAGTAGCTTTCTTCATAGTAAACAGGCTGAAAATAAATTGGCCCATTCTATTGTAATAAGCAAACCATTTTTTTACTAAAAACGATTTTCTTTTCACATCCCATTACACTTATGCGTCCTCCAATTTACCCTCTTCGCTACCTAGGAGCGAGTGTGCAGAATTAGAAAAATTGGAATGTAAAATGTGATTGGCCAACTGCCCGATAAAGTTAAAACTGATTGTCACATGACCAAATGTGATTGGCCACGTGAGAGGCCCTGACAAGGCTCCAACCAATCACATTGCTTCAAAAAATCTATAAAAGGGGGAACAACATGTGAAAAAAATTCACACCAAATTCATTCTCTCCCTCCCTCATTCTGTCATAATTTTTTTTTTTTAATAATTTTGTTGTTTTATTTTAGTTAGTTTCGTGTAAATGGCCGCATAGTCCATCGTCGATTATTCATATCACTTCTATCGGTGTTGTTTAGTCACATTGGTTGGGAGAAATATGGTAATCAATAAGGAATTTTTCGTGTCCTAATTAAGAACGATATGTGTAATCGAAACGGGTCCTACCTTTCTTGAAGTTGGGTCTACGCTTGGTGGACTTTCGATCTAAGAAATTAGAATGTCCTACATGTTAAATTTTTTGGGCCATACTGTTGGGGATTTAATCACAAAACAAAGAACACATAATAATGAAAGATGAATGAAGAATGAAAAATGAGAGAAGAGGATGAGTTAGAATAAGCAGAAATTGAATAAAGGAAAGTAAAAATCTTATTCTTCCACAAAGGACTTAGTTTGTTTATATACAATAGTTGAAGGTGTGAAAACACAAGAAGGGGGGGAGGGGGGCTTAATTGTGTTTTAGATAAATTAAAACTTTTTCGAAGTTCTAACTTAATGAAGATAGCAGTGGATAAAACAGATTAAACACAATTAACAAAGTTCAGAGGGAGAGAAAAGACACAACAATTTTATACTGGTTCCTCTCACAAAACGAGAGTAGTCCAGTCCCCTTGCACTTCCAAGGGATTTCACTATAATCACACAAAATTACAAATACTCAAGCACACAGCAAGAGACTTCTCAAACTTAAGAAAGTAAATAAAGTTTGTTGAAATAACATAATACACTTATAGAACCTTGATAATAAAATACAATGAGTACTCAAAGACTTCAAAGTATTTTGAATAAGAATGAAATTCACGGTTCAGAGGTTAAGTGTTTGTATTGATAGATTTGCAATAGATAGCGTGCACGTAAGTTATATATTTTGCAATCCACTTCATCTAGTATTTATATCCCAATGAAAAATAGACGTTGCACATGAGCGTTGATGAAGATAAGATTGTCTGCTTGCATTTGTCTTGACTTGAGTTTGAATGTCATCAAAAACTGAATAAGAGTTTCAGTAACTTTGACTTGATGCAGATAAAACTTTCCATTTTAAGCTAAGAGACCAGACAAGTCACGTTCCTTCCTTAAGACTAGCTAGGGATAATGTAAGAAGGCTATTCTGAACTACTTGAGAAGTCGCTTTCTTTATTGGTAAAAGTGTTGATGCAGTGATTCAACCATCATGACCAAGTCTTCACAAGGATCAAGATTAATCCAGAGATTTATTATCCTCCGACTTATCAAGTCCTGAGGTTTCCATCTTCTGAGACTAACAACTTTTGACGTTGATATCCTCTGAGCGTTACGAATCTCTGAATAGTCATCTTCTGATATATGTTCAGAACTTATCTTCTGATTATTTTATTTTAATTTCTCTCACCTATTTTGCGGCGGGTTAATAAAACGCGTCTCTTGTAATGTATCTTCAGCAATAAGAGGAATCATGCATTATCCTCGTAAATAAACAAGAAAGACTAAATTTTGTAGATAACGGCACTGACATTTTTTTTATAAATACCACACTTGTAAATTTTTATAATACACACAATATCAATCAAACATGCTATTTAAGCATTTTTATCTCTTTATCTTTCTAATTTACTTTATATTCATGCATGCATTTCATAGTTTAGTATCTCAAAAACATCCAAAGTTTGTACATAACACTCTTTAGATGAGTTAAGAAATTAATAGATGACAGACAAAGCTTATTTCTCAGCATAATCACTTGAAGCAAATCGAATCACAAGTTATAGTTATTAGTCGATACATCGACTAAGTCATAAGTATCAACAATATTGTTTGTTAAAAACTGGTTTACTGATTTTGGAAAAAAACAGAAAACTAATTTTTTCTAAAAATGGCAACGAAACAAATTATTGGCTGAGTCGCGTACTAGGTCGCTTTCTTTAAGACGTTTCGCGGAACTACTTGAAGAAGTGCACTGTAGTATGTCCCCAGGATAAAACAGCCGTTTTTCAAATAAATACCGATAAACTACTGCACTGTAGTATCGGCCAGAATAACACCAAATATGGTACGAAATTTCGAATCACTCTAATTGATATACGAATATCAATTCAAACAGAGAGAAGGAAAGAAGCAGTTTTCTCAGAATGCAGAGAAAAAGAAGTGAGTTTCAAACTGAAGAAATGAAGTGTATTTATAGGCAAGTAGGGAGCTGGAATCAGAGGATTTTAAGGAGACGATTTTGACCGTATTTGACCGTTAACAGATTTGAAAATCTGTTTCAGACTTGGTCTAAACACATTTAACATGTGCGAATTTAAGGGACACGCATAAAGGAAAATTTAATTCAAAATTTTCTTTTTCTTAGTATTAAAAAATTAATATATCACCCAAGCCCGGCCCGAACCGAGCCGGCCGGACGGACGGCGGCGCGCGCGCGTGTGATATTCGACATTGTGTACGGTCTCTCTTTCTTACAAAAGTGGGTACCCCAAGGGCACACCCTTGGTTGCCACCTTGTGGTATATAAACACTACCAAGTAGTGTGATCTTAGCAATGTGGGACTTAAAGAGTCTTTTTTCCAATTCACACTATACATGGTTCTAACTCAATGTGTTTACTTCAATACCAAGTTTCCTCCAATTCTTCATCATGTTCCAACAATCCCCCACTTGAATTTAAAAAAGTTGTTTCAGTCATAACGTTAAACGTTTCAGTAAGATTGTGCATAAGCGAAGGTGAGCTAAGTCTTGAAACCTTCACGTAGCCAGTAAGAGCCTGATTAAGCAAGAGTGACGTTTAGTCTTGGAACTCTATCTCAGATTTTCCTCAAACCAGCACACAACCTTTCTTAAGGTGTATTCTAAGGCCCGTGCATTAATGGCCCTGCACGTCTATCCCAGTTTCATGAATGCTCTAGGAATTCGCCCCGAACCTCCAGAGGAACCGGCCTCAGTTTCACATTTATATAGGTGATTCTATCAAGAGTACTCCTGATGTACTCCACTCCTATAGAGTATAGATTTCATTAAGAGTTTTGCTAACTCAACCTTTCTCATTTCAGGATTCATACCTCTTAATCTTGCATGTTCATCTCATATTACTCACAACTTGTTGTTTACCCATTGGAACCTAATTCTTGGGATCTCCAGTCTTTTAGGTTGGGTTACCATCATAAGTAATTCAATTCATAGGCATTAGTCCCATCTTGACAAATGTATTTTGGACTTTCTCTCTAGCCAGTCCTTTCGTCAAAGGATCTGCTAGGTTATCAGTAGTGCGTACATGATCCACCTTCACAGCACCTGTAGTGATGAGCTCTCTCACTGTGCTGTGCTTTCTTCTAATTTGACGTCTTTTACCGTTATAAAAACGATTCTCAATTTTAGCGATAGCTGCAGTACTATCACAATGGATCAAGACAGCAGACATAGGTTTTTCCCATAAGGGAATCTCAGATAACAAGCATCTCAACCAGCTTGCTTCTTCACTAGCAGTTGCTAGTGCTATCATTTCAGATTCCATAGTGGACTGTGCCAAAATGGTCTGTTTCTTAGACTTCCATGATACAGCTCCAACGGCTATACTAAATATAAAGCCACTAGTTGCTTTGGAATCATCTGACAAGGTGTTCCAATCAGCATCACTGTACCCTTCAAGTACAGCTGGAAATCTCTGATAGTGTAATCCGAGATTCATGGTCCTTTTAAGGTATCTCATGACTCTCTCAATAGCGTGCCAATGCTCATTACTGGGTCTTCTGGTAAACCTACAAAAGAGTCCCACGACATAGGCGATGTCGGGTCTAGTACAATCAGTGGCATACCTAAGACTACCAATGATGCTCGCATATTCTGTTTGTCTTACGCTATCACCAGTGTTCTTAAACAGTTTTACACTGTGATCATAAGGTGTGCAGGCAGGTTTACAGTTAAAGTAACCGTATTTCTTTAGGATCTTTTCCACATAATGTGATTGATCTAGGGATATCCCCTTCTCAGACCTAGTGATTTTTATTCCAAGAATCACACTTGCTTCTCCGAGGTCTTTCATACCAAATTTGTTACTCAACAGTGATTTCACATTATTTATGGCAGAAAGGTTTGAGCCAAATATCAGCATGTCATCTACATAGAGACATATTTTAGTGCAAATGTTGCCATTGCATTTATAGTAAATGCATTTGTCACTCTCATTGAGTCTGAACCCATTCAATATCATTAAGTTATCAAACTTTTCATGCCATTGTTTCGGAGCTTGTTTAAGACCATACAGAGATTTATCTAACTTGCAGACCTTAGTTTCTTGTCCATGTATAACAAACCCTTCAGGTTGTTCCATATAGATTTCTTCTTCTAAGTCACCATTTAAAAAAGCAGTTTTAACGTCCATTTGGTGTACAATTAAATTATAAATAGCTGCTATTGAAATAAGTATTCGAATGGACGTTATTCTAGTGACAGCTGAAAATGTGTCGAAGAAATCTATATTTTCTCTTTGTCTAAAACCTTTGGCTACAAGGCGAGCCTTGTATTTTTCAACTGTGCCGTCGGGTTTTAGTTTCTTTTTCAAAATCCATTTGCAACCAATTGGTTTGCAGCCGGGAGGTAAGTCTACTAAGTGCCAAGTTTTGTTAGATTCTAGAGAATCCATCTCATCATTAATAGCTTCTTGCCAAAGATCTGCATCCATCGATGACAAGGCTTCTTGAAGATTTGCTGGATCTTCATTCAATGTAAAGGTCGCATAATCCGGACCATAGTCTTTAGCAACTCTTACATGTTTGCTTCTACGAAGTTCATTTTCTACTTCGTCATTGCTATCCGCATTTGGTATCACTGGTACGTGACTCGACTCAAGAATATTATCCTGTTCAGTGCCCCCACTATTTCTTGATTTAAAGGGAAATTTATTTTCATAGAAATCTGTATCATTAGATTCTATGATCACTTTTTCATTTAGGTCGTAAAACCTATATGCTTTACTGTTTGCTGCGTAACCAATGAATACACATTCATAGGCTCTACTAGCGAGTTTAACTCGCTTCGGGTCCGGTTTACGGACATAGGCTAGACATCCCCAAGTTCTTAAATAAGACAAGTTTGGTTGTCTTTTCTTTAATATTTCATAAGCAGATTCGCTTCTTTTGGATTTGGGAACTCTATTCAAAATAAAGCAGACAGTCAAAATTATTTCCCCCCACCAATGTTTAGCGGCACCAGAATTTAACATAATAGCAACTACTAATTCAGTAAGAGTTCTATTCTTTCTTTCTGCTTTACCATTCATTTCAGGAGAATATGGTGCAGTCGTTTCATGTATAATTCCGTGTTGTTTATAAAAATCATTAAATAAACTAGAATTATATTCGGTTCCCCTATCACTACGAAGTCTCTTGATTTTCGTATTAAATTGATTTTCTATTTCATTCACAAAAATTTTGAACATATCAAAAGCATCACTTTTATTTTTCATTAAATAAACAAAATTATAATCTGAACAATCATCAATAAAAGTGATAAAATAACGTTTGTTATTTCTAGTCTTGGTTCCATCTAGTTCACATATATCATAATGTATAAGGTCCATTGGTTCAGATTCTCGTATAACTGATTTATGTTTGCTCTTTGTTATTTTTGCTTGACTACAAAATTCACATTTTTCTATGTCATTAAAACTAAGTTTAGGAATTAATCCTAAGTTGCTAATATTCAAAATTGAGCGTTTATTAACATGACAAAGTCTAGAATGCCAAATATTAAAATCACACAAAGAGTAAACAGAAGGAGAAATTTTATTCATAATAATTTCATCAACATTAAGCTTAAACATGCCATCAGAGGCGACCCTTTCCCAATAAAAATATCATTCTTAGTGATGGTGTACATATCAGCCCCAATAGTTTGATTAAACTCAGCATTATTCAAGAGGAAACCAGAAACAAGATTCTTCTTCATCTCAGGAACATGAAGGACTTCTTTCAAGATAAGAGTCTTTCCAGAGGTGAACTTCAAAACAACATCTCCAACACCAGCAACATCAGATGTATGAGCATTACCCATCTGCACCTTCTTATTTTCAGCATTCGTGTATGTTTTAAACATAGCACGATCATAACAGACATGGCGGGTAGCGCCAATATCTATCCACCATCCATCAGTACCACCAACCATATTAATTTCGGTGATCATAGCAGCATATGGCTCATCAGCCACATTCACATTAATATGTGCAAGATTAGCCGGTTTAGGCCTCTTTGGATTTCTGCACTTCTTTGACATATGACCTGTTTTCCAGCAATTGAAGCAATAAAATGGCTCAACAGCGTCATTTCTAGGAGGTGGTTGTTGCTGCTGTTGCTTAGCAATATGGCCCCTAACCGGGTTACCATTCTTAACTCGGTTTTGAATGCGGCTCTGATTCTGATTTTTCAATGGTTTGCCCGTAGGCTTCAGAGCTGCACCAAATTTCTTTTTATTGGTGTTAGAAACAACCAATATCTTTTCTTCCTCTTTCATATGACGGAGCTGATTCTTAAAGTCCTTCCAACTAGGGGGCAGCTTATCAATAATGACAGAAATTTGAAACTGCTCATGTAAAGGCATACCTTCGGTTATTATCTCATGAGCAATCTTCTGCAGTTCATGTGACTGCACTTCCACCGACCTCTCATCAACCATCTGATATTTCAAATACCTGCTCACAGCATACTTCTTCACACCAGCTTCCTCAGTATCATACTTCTTACTCAGAGCCTCCCACACATCACTGGCTGTATTATAAGTTCTGTAATAATCATACAAATCATCTTCCAAACCATTAATGATATAGTTTTTGCAAACGTAATCATTATCAATCCATAGCTGCCTATCTATTTCTAGTTGCAGCGCTTTTTCTTTAAGCTGTTCTGCTGTGGCCTTGCCATTGTCTTTCTCGGCAGACACAGCATCACCGTTGGTGTTAACGGTCTGTTCATTAGTTCCTGAAGCCGAAGCATCAGCAGGAACCACAGGAATGAGTTGTTTCAAAACGTAGGCACATTTTTTAAGAGTCAGGAAGAAAAACATTTTCTGTTGCCAACGTTTGAAATGGTTACCCTCAAACGTAAACGGCCTTTTGGTAGCACCGACAGATGAATTACCAATAATCTCTTCGTTTACCATGATATTTTCGAAACGTCTTAAAATTGTTAAAAACTGGTTTACTGACTTTGGAAAAAAACAGAAAACGAATTTAGACTTGGTCTAAGCAAAAAAAAAAAAAATAGGCCACGTATTTGACCGTTAACAGATTTGAAAATCTGTTTCAGACTTGTTCTAAGCGCATTTAACATGTGTGAATTTAAGGGACACGCATAAAGGAAAATTTAATTCAAAATTTTCTTTTTCTTAGTATTAAAAAATTAATATATCACCCAAGCCCGAACCGAGCCGGCCAAACAAACGGCAGCGCACACGCGCTCGTGTGTGATATTTGACATTGTGTGCGGTCTCCCTTTCTTACAAAAGTGGGTACCCTAAGGGCACACCCTTGGTTGCCACCTTGTGGTATATAAACACTACCAAGTAGTGTGATCTTAGCAATGTGGGACTTAAAGAGTCTTTTTTCCAATTCACATACATGGTTCTAACTCAATGTGTTTACTTCAATACCAAGTTTCCTCCAATTCTTTATCATGTTCCAACATTGTTCACCCAACGTAACATCATCATCTTCCAAGAGGTCATGCCAACATAAACTTAACGAAGCTTGACAAATGAACTCCAAGAAGATTCAATCCTCAGTTGATATCTCAGTTCATAGCCCAAGTAGAAATGTTTCTTGGGGTAGGTTTTATCTAAATGACTAGATATGTCAAAAAGAAAGATTTATAATTTGGAACAGTTTTATCATTAACCGTCCAAACAATCACCGATTGGCTACTTTGCAATTCATGCATTCAAGTTAATTTGATTCATACATCAATGATTGACTTTGCAAGTGGTAGAAGCAAGGTTTTAAATTGCGGTTGTGGTCGCGGATGCGGTTGCGGTTGCAGTTGTTGCGAATACAGTCATTACGGTTGCTGCACGCGCAATGCAGTTGTTGCGGCGTGAAATCATTTTGAAATTTCACAAGCTATATAAAATCAAACTACTATCTAACTACATTATTTATCCACCATTGCATAATCTTAATTTATTCTATAAACAATAATTTGAATGTATTTAAAATACACGGTTAAGAGATTGTTAAAAGTAAGATTTTTCATTAATTTGACACAAATTAGGATTTGAAGTTCATAAATTTTACTTTTTGGTGAGAAAATTTGAAGGAACATCACCGAAAACATCTGATGCGGTTTTGATGTGGTTACGATGCGGCCGTACACGTGAATTAAGATCACAACGCAATTGCGGTGCGATGCGGTTGCGGTGGCTACCTACAGCATCAGCAATAATACGGCCGCAATTGTGGATGCGGACAACAATTTAAAACCTTGGGTAGAAGCAGTTTGAATTCAATACATACATCACGTTAATTTGCAATTGCATCACCAATTTTAAATTCAATTCATTGAATTCAATTGGTATCATCTCTATACAAAGTTGAAATATTATACTACGCGATCTCCCTTTGGGTTTTCATTATCGTGTTTCTCTCACATTTTGCACTGTGGATTCAATCGTCTGTGTTCTCTTTCAAGGTTTTGGTTTGTTCCGATTTTCCTATATTTCA
The DNA here is from genome assembly GCF_020283565.1 of Trifolium pratense. Lineage (NCBI taxonomy): Eukaryota > Viridiplantae > Streptophyta > Magnoliopsida > Fabales > Fabaceae > Trifolium > Trifolium pratense. Next base: position 44,604,394 of record NC_060063.1, on the reverse strand, counting down.
CATGATCGCTTTCTCATTGGTAGCCTTGCTGACCGAGATTTTGAAGGTTAGCCATGGTTTATTAGCCACGGTTAAGATATTGATTTGCCACGGTTTAGCCGTGGCTAAAATAATCTGCTTTTTCAAATTCTCCCTCTTTCTAAACTTCATCTTCAACGACATGAATCACTCTTCACTCTTCATCTTCAAATTCTCCCTTTTCCCCAATTTCGCTAAATTTCATCTCAATTTCGTGAAACCTTCGCTTTCGATTTCCATAACCTTCACTCTTCAACACCAAAACTTTCATTCTCAATATCCTGCAAGCATAATCGCTTCTTCCATTGTTGAGGTTTGTCGCATTTGGATTTCATTGAGTTGTAGTAGTTCGGATTTCTCGGTTCGTCGCATTCGGATTTCACGGTTTGTCGCATTCATATTTCATCGTTTGGATTTCATTGATGATTTTGCCTTGTTGTACCCTAATTTTATTTCTTTTGTTAGTTTTCAGGTTGATTTACATCCTCTCTTCACATAGGTTATAAAGGTAAATTGAAATTGTATATAAGATACTTGCAAGGAATTTTATTGCAATTCAATTTTTGTATCTAAGAGTTCACCTCATCTTATTATGTTTTCTCTTATTGTTATGAGAATGAGATCATATGCAACTGTTTGCTGTAAAGTTTTTGTTCATTGAACAACTTTAAATCTTATAAGATTCTGTCAGTTTTCTCTAAATTTCCTGTTCATTTGTTTATCTTTTATTAGTTAAAATTTGCAGCATCCAACTCTACATTATTTGAAGATGCAATCTGATGGAGGCAGCTTACTATCTTCATTTTAGTCTCTCAAATAATCTGATGGCCTATATATTGAAATTCAATGAGCTTCCACCACTTGGAGCAAGCTGAAACCTCAAGGTTTGTCTATCATTTGCATATTCTGTACTTTTGGAGAGGCTTCTTAATCCCTACATTACATGAATTGGGACTTCTCGCTATGCATGATCAGTTTCTTTCAAGAAAGCTGAAATTCCATTATGGTTTGTTTGCTTTTTTACTATCAAGAGTGAGATGTTTGTCTGCTTTTTGGTTTGTAGGCTGTGTTGGATTTCTCGCGTCCTTGTCCGTAAGCTTGCCCTCATCAAGGTTTTAAATTGCGGACCGCATCACCTGATGCGGCCGCAATATTGCGGATGCGGTAGGCACTGCAACCGCATCAGACCGCAATTGCGGTGTGAACTCAAATCACACGTGATGCCGCAACGCAACCGCAACGCAACAGCATTTCACCGCAACACAACGAAGTTTTGACTGCAACGGCCGCAACGGTTCAATCCAATATTCCTTTTCGTAAAAATTCAGAGAATCTCACCTTTATTTTTTCCTTTATGTCCTTTCATTTTAGAGTTTCTGTTTTCTTATGTCTCGATGACTTAAAAATGAATTAAAATTTATATAGAATTATAAGTAAAAGATATATAAGGAATTACAATAATTATAGTATTTTTTCTGTGTTTGTGCGGATAAAAAATTATTTCACGTCGCAACGGCCGCAATTGCATCGCAGTGTCCGCATTAGCCGCAATCGCAATACCTGCAACCGCAACCGCATCCACGACCGCAACCGCAATTTAAAACCTTGGCCCTCATTGTCAGCGGCTCAGCGCCAACACTCCACTCTTTGACCTTAATCCCACAAGGTATACTCTTATAGCTTAAATTGATCTTAAGGTATATTAGATAAGAAGGGCATGTTCAGCTCTATGCTATACAGGTCATGTTGTGAATTCTTTAATAATCACACCAATAATCTTGATGTGTGGAGCAAATCGAATAAGCAATCAAAACGTGGAAATAGCAATAATAATCACGAACAAAAGATAAGTAATAAAACTGTAAGAACACGAAGCAATTGTTTACCCAGTTCAGTCAAAACCTACCTACTCTGGGGGAGAGAGCCACTCTCCGTTCCACTATCAATGAAAATCTTGATTACAACGATTCAATACAAAAGAGTTGCAAGAATTAGACTTCAATCCTAATTCTACCCTTTTCCCAAATCTCTTCCCGTGACCAAGAGATTTCAATGATAAGTGATTACAAGATGAAAGAATCAACACCCAAAACCTAGAGATGAACCAAGAGTAACCCTCTTAACCCTAGCCGCCGTTTTGGTGAAAGAAACCCTCAAAACTTCCTCTCAAAAAACAGAAAACGTGACCCTTTAAATACTCTGCAGCGATTTCCGCCTGAAACACAGCTTTTTCCGCCTGGGGCGGAAACTTCCGCCTGAAACACCAGTATTTCCGCCTGGGGCGGCAAAACAGTGAGCACCCCTTTTCCTGCTTCAAATTTCCGCCCGGAACACAGGTTTTTCCGCCCGGGGCGGAAAACAGCAGACTAGTGTTGTTTTTTCACGTTTTCAAGGCAAATTTGCAACAATCTCCACCTTGCCTTTAAAACGATGGTGATGTCAACTTCCCATCAACCACCGTGCTGCTCTCTCCACTTGTTTACACCATACCCTCTTCGGCCCCCGGAGTCTACCTCTCCGTACTCCCGAAAAATGCTTGCCTCCAATTGCCCTTGGATTTTTAGGACAATACACAAGCTAAACCATACCCTCTTCAAACCCCGGATTGTAGCTTTCCGTACTCTTGAAGATATGCTTGCCTCCAACCAACCTTGGAATTTTTAGGTGGTTTCACAAGCTGCAACCTCAAACTCTCCTTGTATCCAACTACCTCCCGCAGTCTAACAAGTTACCAAGCTTGATCACCGTTGCTTCCACACAAGGTCTTCATAGCCATACCACTTTGGTGTACCTCCACCTCAAACCGAGATTCCTCCACCAAAGCCTTAAACCGGTATATCCACCATGTCTTCCACCTTGTAACGTAAAACTTTTCAACTACTCCGAAACACACATCAAGTCATTGTTAGTCTCCAACACTTCCCGGTTTAGTTCCACAACTAAAACCAACCAATGTCACTAACAACCAACCGAAGTTTCACAACTTATCCACACCATGAGAATCACAACTAGTAACAAAGCTCAAGAACAATACCTCGCATTGTGTGAAAGAAATTCAACCATACCTTGAACCTTATAAGCTTTCCCGTCGCCAAGATGAACAAACTCCACCTTCAACTAGCTCTAGGGCTTCAAAGTACTCCTTCCTCAAAACACATGTGATCGGAGCATCCAAAGTCCATGACTTCAACTCCATTGATTCCCAACTTCACCACACTAGCACATCCGCATTCTCACAGTAATAAAGTTGTTGTTTCGAACGTAATCCTGAGTATTATTACCACCGCCTCTCCAGGCTGATGTTGAGTATTATTACCACCGCCTCTCCAGGCTGATGTTGAGTATTATTCCACCGCCTCTCCAGGCTGATGTTGAGTATTATTCCACCGCCTCTCCAGGCTGATCAGCAAGCTATGAGTGTCAACTGGTGACTATGAGTGCTCCCGCACTCTCATAGCCTTCCTCCTCATCAACGGCAACATGAACTGACGAACTACCACTGCCCCTTCTCTGAGGACAGTCCTTCTTGAAGTGACCCGGTTCTTGACAATGGAAGCATTTGAACTTGCCACCACTATCACCCTTTGGCCTAGACTTGGACCCATATTTCTTCCCCTTTCCTCTACCGTCGTTCTCACTTCTATCCCTCGTCACATTCAGCCCTTCCGCACTATCATCAACCCTCAAGTCTCTCAACTTTGTCAACTCCTTGGTCCTCAAATCTGATTGAACTTCATCCAAGGTGATAGTACCTTCTTTGCCATAAAGCAATGCATCCTTGAGATTTTCAAGTGACTTGGGTAAAGCACATAACAGATGAAAGGCCTTGTCCTCGTCTTCCAAATTCACGTCAATGTTCGCCAAGTCGTCAATGATCTTGTTGAACTCCGAAAGTTGCTCCACCACAGGCTTGTTATCCACCATTCGAAAGAAAAACAACCGTTCTTTCAAACACTGCTTATGTGCCAAAGACTTCGTCATATACAACGCATCCAGCTTGGTCCACATAGCCGCCGCAGTTTTTTCTTTAGCTACTTCCCTCAACACATTATCCGCGAGGCACAAGATAATGACACTCAAAGCCTTATCATTCATCTCGCTCTTTTCTGCGTTCGAGAGAGTATTTGGCATATTCGATATGCCCAACAATGCTTCAACGCACTTTTGTTGTGTTAATATTGCCCGTACCTTCACCTTCCATAAACCGAAGTCATTTTTACCGGTGAACTTCTCAATCTCCCACTTAGAACCCATGATACTTGATTCGTTTGATCCTTTGCCCCACGGTGGGCGCCAATTGTTGTGAATTCTTTAATAATCACACCAATAATCTTGATGTGTGGAGCAAATCGAATAAGCAATCAAAACGTGGAAATAGCAATAATAATCACGAACAAAAGATAAGTAATAAAACTGTAAGAACACGAAGCAATTGTTTACCCAGTTCAGTCAAAACCTACCTACTCTGGGGGAGAGAGCCACTCTCCGTTCCACTATCAATGAAAATCTTGATTACAACGATTCAATACAAAAGAGTTGCAAGAATTAGACTTCAATCCTAATTCTACCCTTTTCCCAAATCTCTTCCCGTGACCAAGAGATTTCAATGATAAGTGATTACAAGATGAAAGAATCAACACCCAAAACCTAGAGATGAACCAAGAGTAACCCTCTTAACCCTAGCCGCCGTTTTGGTGAAAGAAACCCTCAAAACTTCCTCTCAAAAAACAGAAAACGTGACCCTTTAAATACTCTGCAGCGATTTCCGCCTGAAACACAGCTTTTTCCGCCTGGGGCGGAAACTTCCGCCTGAAACACCAGTATTTCCGCCTGGGGCGGCAAAACAGTGAGCACCCCTTTTCCTGCTTCAAATTTCCGCCCGGAACACAGGTTTTTCCGCCCGGGGCGGAAAACAGCAGACTAGTGTTGTTTTTTCACGTTTTCAAGGCAAATTTGCAACAGGTCATATGCTCAATTCTATAGTTTTTCATTCAAGTTAAATTAGAGTGACGCATAGTTTCCTATTTGGGTATATATTGTTTTTCATATGCTTAATTGAATGGTGTAAACATGTACGTTGTTAGCGGACATATGTTGTTAACTAGACACATTAGCATAATCAGGGGATAAAAAAATAGCGGACATAAATTGTATGCAATTAGATGAAAGACTTGCATAAATTTGATTTATTGAGTTAGGTGCATTATTTAGTTAATACTTGTCACAGTTAATTAAGAATTGGATATCATAATTCATTGTGAATAGTTTTTGAAAGAATCTTCACCAATAATGTGAAAATGATTTATATTACTGCTGAATCATGTACTGTCAAATAGTTTTTGAAAGTTCATCATTGTCAATAGTTTTTGAATCATGTACTAATTGATTAATTAGTCTGGAACTTATAGTTGCTAGCTGTGCTAATTGATATGTATTGTCTTAGTATTGGGATGTAGAAGGCTGGTAGGAGCTTACTGCAATTTAAAGAAAAAAAAAAACCAGGGGAGAAGAGCAGCTTAAAAAAATTTGGTTAGGGACCGGTGTTGACAAGGTCATTGAGGTTTAAGCTTCATCGCGCTTAGGGATTGCTTTCGTGTTTTTCAGACCAATTGCGAGTGTTTTTAGAAGAATTTTGACCTATTTTATGGATGAATAATGCACTAGTGTGAGAATATTTGCAATGGAAGAAAACAACTAAAGTTTGAAAAAATGAGGCAAAGTTGCTGTTTTCACGTCCCAGGCGAAATTTTTATCAGAAAATCAAGCCAGCTTCTGTTTTGCCGCCTGCGGCAGAATTTCCTGTGCCTGGGGCGAAATTTCTGTAGCCTGGGGCGGAAATGCTTGTTCTTAGGGCGAAAATCTCATTTATTGGCCTCAGTTATAAAAGGAAGTGGTAGATCTGAGATCAAGGATCGAAAATTTATATTGGAAACATCAATTTGAAGAATTGGTGGAGATCTAGGAGCTTTGAGGCAAGGATTGAAGTGTGGAAACACATCAAGATCATCTTGTAATCATGTTTTCTTTCATTTCTTTGATTGTAATGTCTTTTTATACTATGTGTAACTAAACTATCATGATTGGTCCTTAGGGGATTCTGATTATTATTTTTCTTGAACAACGTGATTATCATATGTTATGATCAATGAATTACGAAGTTAGTTTATTCAATTATTCCTTGTACGCCTAATGCTTTGTATGATTTGGCCAATTATATGATGATTTCAATTATTTGTTTTACTATGACGATAGGAATGAATGATCGATCTAAGAATGATTGATAATTAACTTTTACTTAAGACATTTCGGATTGTTAATTGAGATTAAAAGATTAAAGTTTGTAAACCTCAATTGATCATAGATTACCTAAGACAATATGAATCGATGATCAAGGGAGAGGATTATGTTACCAAGACATTGGGCATAATCATTTGAGATTTAATCTAATCGTCAAACTAAATTGAATAATTTGTAATCATACATGAAATTACCAAAACAAATAATAATTAGATGAACCAATAAGGACCAATCGCTTCTCTTCATCAATTTGAATTCTAAGTCATTTCTAAGTTTATGATAAAAATCCAAACCAAGTTAATCCTAAACTAATTTAATTGTTTTGTCGAGATCGAAACAATCTCTGTGGATACGAACTTTGATTTTATTACTTGACGACAATTTAGTACACTTGCTAAATTTTTATCAATCATCATTGGCAACCTGTGAGAGGACGAAACAGGAGGGATTAGCAATAACCAGATCAGAACGGATATAGCTACCTCAAAGAGATCGAACAGGAAAGAGATCAACAAACAGTAAATAAGGAACAACAACCACCTCGGTCGTGTGAGGAGGAAGAGACCTCGTATGCACATGCTGTTAGGAATGGAGGAAAAAAGAGACAAGGAGAAGGGCATCATCGTATTGTGCTGTCTTATGAGGCGGACAAGAAGTATTTAGCAAGATTAAAGAAGTATTTTATCGGTGAAGTTCTACATCTGGGGATGGCGTATAACATTCAAAACGCTTTCCTCAGACAGAGGTATTTTGGGGTAAAGGTAACCCCTTTAGGATCCAATTTGACAGTGTTAGAAGGTCATGGAGGAAGGGGAAGTGCAAGCGCTTATGGAAGATGCAAAAGGGTGGCTAGATCAATGGTTTAAAGAGATTCGCGCTTATGGAAGATGCAAAAGGGTGGCTAGATCAATGGTTTAAAGAGATTCGTCCATGGAGTCCTAGAGAAATTGACGTCTAAAGAACCATTTGGCTTCGAGTTTACGGTATCCCGTCTCACGCGTGGAAGAAAGTGGAGAACGTAAAAGCAGTAAATGCAGGGGGCATTCCTAAGCATCACAGAAAGGTGTATTACTCTTCTATGAACTCATACCCTCATATTGCAGTAATTACATGACAATTATAAAATGATAAATCTTTTAGGCCTTTTAATTGGTTGTATAAAATCATGTTTACAATTGCCTTATTTCCTATACTCAATGAGCAGGTAACTCACCATTAGACTGCTAATGGAAGAACAATTACAAAGAAAAGGAAAACAAGAAGCACTGTCTTGTTTGAGGCATGTATCTTTTTTTCTCTAAATGCAATTAACCCTATAGATGTACACATCAACTACATTTCGGTTTGGCTTCCAAGTGCAGACTTCTTATATGCCTGAAAATATTGATTTTTTTTCTTCTCTTTAACAGGATCCAAGAAAACAAAAGATAAAAACACCAAAAACAAATACCCCTAGAACTGTTGTTAACGTAACTTGCATATCTCCTTTTCATTATCATGTCACTTATAGATTACATTAGCATATCAAGATGCATTATTAGATGTTAATTTATTTTATGATCTTAAACAGCAATATTTTTATTATGCTGGTGCTACTAAGAGAAGATAGGATTTTATTAGTTTAAAATTTTTGTTTATTTTAATCCATTTATTGTTTTTAAATTTCAGTATCTTCCTTGTTAGTTATCTAATTTGTAAACTATTTTTCTTTGGAAATGTAAGACTCGTAGTCGTAACATGTTCTATAAGACTCTGATGCTTTCAAATCTCTGTTCATACTTTGTCTAAGGTGACAAATAAGTTCTTTTGCATGTTATGCTGTTCCTGGTGTGTTGTAGTGTCATACAGTATATATTTTTATATTTCATTGATGCAGAGTATGAGGGTTGAAGATCATCCTCGTCCTTCAAATATCGGTGATTTGTTTTCAGAAGGGTCTCTAAATCCATATGCAGATGATCCCTATGCATTTGATTAAAGGTAATAATCAATAACTATAATTCTTAATGTTATTTCTGAGTATTAAATCCCTATGCATTTGATCCAAACACTAATTTTAGTCCATATAAAAAGTGAGTACTTTTATCCCTCAAAAAGCTTGGCTTCATCCTTGAACTGACTATTTTCCTTCTTCATCGATTCCTTCTGTTTCTCGGCATCTCTTACTCGCTGCATAAGCTTTTCTTTTTGTTTCAAAGTATCAATGTGATCATCAACCACATTTGTAGTCATGACAAAGTCTTTGAAAAGATTCTCAATAGAGCATGTCATTTTTAGGACAAGCGCCACAACTTTAGGAGAAACTTTTTCATATGTTGGTTGCTTGTTTTATGTTTTCCAAAGGTGCATGTAATTTCTTCGTCACAGAGAATGGACTCGAGTGAGTTTTCCAATGAAAAGCTTCACTTAAAGCAACATTACTTGTAGTACAAGTTACTTTTGGCAAGAACTTTGGACTTCCCAATAGGATGCTTTCAAGTTCAGCAAAAGGGTCCTCATCTGATCTATCTTCTGATTTGCTAAGATCCATTGGTGCATTTCCTTTGCTTATTGGTGTTCGGGACAACTAGACGTTTTTCCCGTGCGTTTGCACGGGTCAGATAATGCGATACAATATTATACATTTCTAAAAATTTATTGGAATTATGCAGCCCTTCATCTGCTCAATAATCTATGCGTGCATACTCGATTTTAATTTATTTTCTTCTCTTCTTGAAACTACATACCTCAATAATCTATGCGTGCATACTCGATTTTAATATCGACACTCGAGAAATTACATAGGTTTAATCTAATACACGACTGATGCTAGAGAATATGAGAAGTGAAATAAGCTTGAGAAGTGAAAGGAAACGTATAGAAACTTAGAAAGGAGAGAAAGAGAGAGTGTATATGTTGTTTCCGAGGTTCAAAAATCATTAAAAAATAATTTTCAGCTACCGAAGAGATTATTGGATTGAGTTGTGGGTGAATACGTTTTTTTTAAGACGTTTCGCGGCACTGCCCAAAATTGTGCAAGACAGACGATCAACCACGAAGTCTCCAGGATAAAACAGTCTCGTTCTCTACTGATACCGATAAATACTGCATTGTAGATATCGGGCAAGAATTACACCCTCAATTATGGTACTAAAACAATTGCGCAATGATTTTAAGTCCATTCTACTATGATACCGAGACCATTCTTATATGGTAACTAAGACCATTCAAATTATAGGGAATATGGCGCTATGACCATTCTTAAATTTGAAGGAACTATGATACTAGATCATTCTTAAATAAATGATACTAATGTTAATATTAGTATCTCACATCACATAATCATATACAACAATATACTTTAAAATTTAAACAGAGAGCTTAATGTAAATCTTTACAATTTGAAAAACCAAGTAAAGAAATCAAGTAATGTGTCTAGTTTATTCATTCTAATTTTAATTGACACAATTCGATAACAAATCTGATTCAGTGTATTTTTTCTTTAAATATGTTTTGTGTTAATCAAAACATCCCCATCACAACTATTTTTACTACTACAACAATTATAATTTCAATAACATGTTTGTAATAGCAAAAACCTCATACCTGAAACATGATTTGGTATTTATTAAACAAACTAATAGCCAAAGGGACAAACCTTATTGTACTGCAGGAGCCATATGATTTTCTTAATTAATTTTTGCCACGTGCAGCCACTCATAATGAAACAGCCTTGGTGCAACATAAACCATGATTCTGGTTTTCTAATTCATATTTATCAAGACTTATCTTGAAGCACCTGACAGCTTTATGCTATTGCTTTTGTACCCACTTACATGACCCTTTAGAACAGTTAATTTTTTCCGGCGGCAGCTATTCTGCCTCTTATCAGCTAGGGTTGTTTTCTTAGACTACCCACAATGGTTTCAACACCAAAAAATATTCAACACCCACTTTTTCACTCCACATCATTTTCTCTTTCTTCCACCTAATCATTCAACACACATTCAACTTTTACCCTCTCCAATGGTTTTTATATTCAACACCATACCCCACCACTTTCTCTACCCCACCACTTTCTATTTCATATTCTTATTTAAATTTTATTTTTTTGTTTTTATGATTAAATAACATTATAATTATCGATTAAAATTAAATTAAAATAATACACTTAACAAAATTTATTTAAATATTTTTTTTATTTTCTTAATTTAAAATGCAATACATCACACAAATAACGTAATTAGTACGATACAAATTAACTTAAAATGCAATACAACACACAAGTTACGTAATTAATACGATGCAAACTAACTTAAAATACGAAACAACACACAAATACGAAACAAATCATCTTTAATCCTGAAACATTCCAAATTTGGTCCATATGTGCTTCACTAGATCTGCTTGCAATTCGTGATGAGCTTTTTGATCACGGAACTCAGATCTAGCACGCACATGATTTGCAAAAGCGGGTAATACCTCGGTTGAATATGGTCGCGGTACACTACATTGATTGAAATTAATTATGGAAACAGTTCTTGGGCCAATGTGTCCAACATGGCTTTCTTCCGGTCATCGAGATTCTCATCAGAACTTAACTTCAGATACATTTTCATTTTCTTAAGTCTGTTTTTCTCTTGTTGATTGGAAACTACAAATGTTCCACCTCTTTCTCCCTCATTTTCATGTAAGTATCCCATTCTTTGTCCACCACCTCTGTGGGTGTGGAAGCTTTCTTTTTTCCCTTCTTTTTGGCTGCATCCCTACCTATAGGACGAGCACTAGATCCTACAGAGTTTGAGCCACATGCATCACTCTCGTGAGATCTCTTAGATCCACTACTTCCAGATCCCACTTGACTACTATAACGTGGTTGATCACGGAGAGCATTCCATTCTTCCATTAAAGTGAACCGAACATTCTTCCCACATGCATATATTTCCTGCGCTTTTGCCAAAACATCATTCTCGGACCAACCACTTCCTTGGAGACGCTTAGCGCCATCATAAGCGCCAATCCATTTACCCAGTATTTTGTTCATATAATTAAAACGGTTTCGGCATGCAACTCCATCACGCGGAGGATCGAATGAGCAATGCTCATTACAATAGTCAGCAATTTGACCCCAATATGTTTCACCTTTCTGGTTTTTCCCGACAACACTGCTTGTTCCAAATTTGATCCACCCACTAATTAGCACCAAATTTTGTTCAGTGTTCCATGATGGTTGATGGTTTTTCTTGCTCACAGGAGTTGAATCTTCATTAACAATAGTTAATTGTGTTGAAAATTCGGGAAAGTTAGTTGTACCACCACTCGAAAAATTTTCATTAACCATCAGCATGTAACCATTAAACGGGGGTGTTTGAGATGGATTTCTCAGCATAGTTCCATAATATGGATGAAAATTTGGAACAAAGGATGATTGGTTGAAATTTGGTGTTAAACCAAAATTAGGTGTGTTTTGAGGATATTGATTGAAAAATTGATTTGAATTTTGATAATTGTTGGGATTTTGATAATTGTTGGGGTTTTGATAATTGTTGGAGTTTTGGGAATTGTTGGGATTTTGAGAATTGTTGGGATAATTAGAAGAATTGTTGGGATCCATTTCACTAAAAAAAAGATTAAAACTTCAAAAGAATGACTAATTAGAAAGTTAATAATAGATTAAGATAGTGAAAAATTTGGTTTTTTTTTCTGTGTCCAAATGAAATGAACCAAGTCTCTATTTGTAGAGAAAAAAAAATCACGAATTTTGGTATAAAAATTAAAAATTTAAAAATTAATTTTCAATGAAATAATTGAGTTCAAAGGATAAAAATCATAAAAATCCACCGGACCAATCAGCAGCAGCCACGTGGCTGCCTTTATCCAAAGTCTGTTTCTCTCTCCGCGTAATCTGCAGACCACTCTCACTGTCCGCGCGTGTTTCACACGCGCCAGTCTTGGCCAAGGAAAAATTGCCACGCGTCCCCCTCGTGTCAGATTCAACATGTTGAAAGAATTCATCTTCTCCCTCTGCCAGCAAGCTTTCAACAGGTACCCTCCAATGGTTTCAACTGTTGAAACACACATTCAACACCCTTTTTTCATACCATTGTAAATGGTCTTATAAGTAAAAAAAACTTCAGTTAATGAACTGATGAAAAGAAATAGATAGAGACCGGTTTTTCTAATATCCTATTAACTCCTTTCCTAAATAATAGGAACAGTTTTGGGTAGTACCTCCAGAGATCTATAAAATAGGAAAACCAAATACATGTGATTTTTTCAACACATGCTCTAAAATAGAAAATAAAATATTTATTTTAATTATACACATTAGACATATTTTATTTTCAATTCACATAATATTGTGCTCTTTGTTCCAACAGTATATGAAAAAGAATAGAGAGATAGAATCATTAAAGAGCATATAGTAGTATTAAAGTTTTGCCAACTAATTATGCTATTAGTTAGGGAATACAATTGTCTTGGTAAATTAAGCATGGGATGGACAATTGTCTTGGTAATACACAGGAGTAGTTAAATACACTTAATAAGAATTTTATGATGCAAGCCCTGCCTTAATTAGTAGATTCCCGCCCATGTTAACCCAAAATTAGGGTTTTGATTGTTGCAAATTTTATTCCTATTATATATAAAGATACTTAGTCCTTGTATATTTGTTTTTTCTTCTGAATTCTGTCTTTTCAAACTTGTCTATCCAATCATATTTGTTTTCTCCAGAAACTGACTCTACGAGTAGTAGATGCGATCCAGCATCAAATTCAGTTTGAGTTGTTTCATTTCCTTTGCTTTTGAGCTGCACAATGTAATAATCATATTCACAATAATTCTTCAAAACAAATCATATTCACAATATTATATTGATTTAGTGTCTACTGTCTATATGGCTAGAACAAATCTAATCTATTTAGTATTTACCCGAGCATGTAACGCAGGGCATTCGAGCATAATAGACAAACCATTTTATTTCTTTAGAATATCGATTTATTCTTTGAAGGGTGGTTTCAAGTGGTAATGACTAATGAGCAACTCTCCTTCCTAGCTTTTTGGTGGTCCAAATCGAAAGATGCTTTTCCAAGGCATGTTGTTTGCCCTTTGTGTGGTAATTCACCATGTTGTGTCGCTCTCTTTTTGTTAGCTCTAGTGGAGTTTTTTACTTCAGAATTTATATCTTTAGGTTGTTGGGTTAATTAATGGTTCCCTTTTTTGGTTTATAACCCTCTGGTTCCTGGGGAAAGAAACCCTAGTAGTGCAGAGTTTAGCCGCGAGGTAAGTAAAGTCTGGCCAAGAAATAATTAATGGTTCTCTTTAGTTTACTTTAGTTTGTTCGGTTAACTAATAGTTTCTCTTAATGGTTCCCTTTGTGTTGCATATCTTTCCGTAGTTTTAGGCAAGTGATTTGTTCATATCTTTAGTTCATTCTTAATGGTTCCCTTTGTGTTGCATATCATGATTTATTAGATAAAGTCAAGTGCATAAAGGTTATAGTCGTTTGATTTTACAGTAGTTTTGTACTTTATCAGTGGGTAGTTATTCTACTTGTTCCCACACAATTCAATCTACCATATAATTGAAGAAAGTGGAAGAGAATTGGAAAAAACAATGATATAACTGAAGAAAGTCAATCAATTAAAGTTTGTGAAAAATTGTAGAAACTCACTCCAAAGCATTCATAAGAAATTATTAGAAGTATGAGTAAATTAATGTAGTGGAACTTTGAGTAAATTTCAATCAATAGAAATTATTAATAGAACTTTGAGTAGAACCATCTTCCATTTCTCAAAAGATATAGAAGACTTTGTTACTACTCCCTCCGTCCCAAAAAGAATGACCCAGTTGACCGAAACACGCATGCCAATGCATAACTTTGGCGACTAATATCTTTAATTGTATAATAGTAAAAATTATAAAAAATTGATATTTTGAAAATACTCATCGAGACGAATCTAACAACATCTTATATGTTAATATTTATTTTTATTTATTAGTAGAAAAATATGGTCAAAACAATATATATGAATAGTGCATATATTCAAAATGGGTCATTCTTTTTGGGACGGAGGGAGTAATGTTTTTGATATAAATGCATATATTTTTAGCAATGGCGTCATGTATTTTGCACATATAATTAGGCTAGAAATGATTGTATTTTTTTTTGGCAAATGCTAAATAGTACCCCGGGGCACTCTTTAAGCCCCTAAATAGTAAGCTTTTTATAGAATTTTTATCGGAATGCGTAAATTTATCGCATTGGAAATTGTAATATTTAACTTTTTGAATAAAAAGTTTCTTTAAATGAAATGCTTAAAGAATGCCCAGCAGGCACTTGTTAGGAAGTCTTTTTTTTAACAATGGTTCAAAATCTTGGAATGAGGTGGTGGATGAAATTAAGGTGGCTTCTTTGCATTGGAGCTTGGGTAAATTTACGTGTCAGCCGTATTTGCTCTACCAATGGCAATGGAATTCGATTGATTGTTTCGAGAGATAAGGGAGATGTGTTCCGCTGTCAATGTGCTGTTGAGTTGTTTTTATTTGTTTTTAACGGTTTGATTGTGCTAGTTTTGTTGCTTTGCTGGTTTGATGTGTTTATTGGCAGTAAATTTGGTTTTCCTCCTCCTTTTTCTGTTTCTTTGTTTTGTACTTTGAGCCTTTGCCTGCAGTGCAGGTTTGTATTGTTTCTTTCCTTTCCTTTTGTCCTTTTTGTGAATTTTATCAGACTTTTTTGTTTTGTGCTTTGAGCCTTTGCTATGTACCTGCAGATTTGTATTGTTTGTTTCTTTCCTTTCCTTTTGCCCTTCTTGTGAATTTTATTAAACTTTTTTTTGGCAGCGAATATAATTGACTTTTTTTTTTACAGCAATATAATTAGACTTTTATACTCTTAAAATGTTAGTAATTTAATTATTTATTCTTTTGAAAAATGAAATACGATCCCTACCTATGTTGGCCGTTTGTTACCATTTTTCTATAACTTATTACTTAATAAGACGTGAATCACGTGCTAATTCTTTTTGAATAAAAACACTCAAATATGTACACATCCTGGAAATACTGCCAAATGCTGAAAATTAAAGTAAGAAGAATTTTAGTTAACACAAATATTATTTTTTTTTAATGAAAATAATTTCTTTTTGATGCAGTTAAATCAAATAATTAAAAAAAATTGGACTAATTAAAAATATGTTTTTAACTTTATAATTTTCCATCCTTTTTCTCATTTTTTGTTTTGTGCTTTCAGCCTTTGTTCAGTACTACCTACTAGTGTAGTGTGTATTGTTTCTTCCCTTTCCTTTTGATAAAAAAAAAAAAAAAAATGTATTGCTAGCACTCATGATTTTTCGATAGTTCACGTCTCTAATTTTTATTAAAATTTCAAACGTCATTTCTCCCTTTTATTTAAAACTATCATTTATTGATGGTTTTTAAATTGTTACCGTATATTAACACGTACTCCGTCCGTTTCAAAATATAACTCACTTTGGAAAAAAAATTGTAATAAAATGCATTTTACAATATCAATGTATAATTATTGTTGATCTTCCTATGTTACCCTTTTTATTCACTTTTTCCATATTTTGTTTTAGTTTTCCTGTGCCATGCTTTTACGCATATCAATGAGAGAGAAATAAAGAGTTACTATTAAGTCTTTTTTTTCTTTTACAAAGCTTTAAATGTTATGTGAAAGGTAAAAGTGGAAAAACATTATAATTTTTGGCAAATGCTAAATAGTGCCCCAGGGGCACTTGTTAAGGATTCAAATTTAAGAAGTTTTACTTAGAAATAGTGTAGTCAATACAACAAAATTTATATTTTGATGTTTTCCATGCACAACTTTTATTTTATTTCTTCTTTTAGTTCCTTAACTAGTGACCGGGAGCATTGGTTAGCAAGACCCATAATTTTTTACAACATTCACAAAAGTTAGCAATTTCTTAATATGCGTACAAATGCAAAAAGGACTTACATTTTGGAACAGATGGAGTATTTGCTTGGCGTGACTTTTCTTTTTTCATTTCAAAGTAGGTAATTTAAATATATGTTGCAATTCCAAAGTATTTAAATGTTTAAAATATTAACCTGTCATTAAGTTTGGTTTGCACGACTTCTCGTTAAGTTTGATGAACACGTTACTCACATTCCTTCTAATCTACAGCATATGAAAGTTTGTGAACTTGTTGATGATGATGGGAAGTGGAATTGGAGTATATTGCAAGGATGGTTACCAGCCGAGCTACTGCAGAAAATTGCAGCTATTATCCCTCATGCCAGCATAAATAGAGATTATGATGAGACTTGTTTACATGTTCTTAGGGACTGTGTTATTGCTAGAAATATGTGGATGCAGGTTATACTACTCAAATGCCGCGCGGAATTCTTTGGTGGGGACTGGGGAGCTTAGTCATTGGTTCAAGTTTAATTTACAAGGTGATTTGGATGCGATTATGAATATTCGATGGTCGGAATTCTAGGCAACATTATGTTATTAATTGTGGATTTGGCGCAATAAAGATAATCATGATGAGAATTTTATTTGTCCGTTACATCCTGTACAGTTTGTGATGCAGCGCTGCAAGGAATATAGAGATGCAGACAAGGCTCAACGCATAGGTTCTGAGAGGCCTCGAAGCACCGTGTTGATTGGTTGGAAGCCGCTGATAGATGGATGGGTTAAGCTCAATATAGATGGAGCTTGTAAAGGAAGGATAATTGTTGGTTGTGGAGGAATTTTTCGTAATAATAGAGAAGATTGGCTTGGAAGGGTTGAGATATGCGTGGAGTATGAGATTTAGATTAGTGGAGCTTGATGTAGACTCTGTGGCAGTTGTTACGGCTATCAAAAGTGGAGTAACCACTAGTGTGACGGGGGTTTTATTGATCAAAAGCATAAGTAGGCTATTGGAGAAGGAATTGAATGGGAAGTTAAAATCACACATTCTTATAGAGAAACAAATAATGCTTTGACAAATATATAGGTTGCTCATTAGATTTGAATACTATGTATTTTGATGTATATGTTCTAGTCAAGTTAGATATTTGCTTGATGCGGATAGACAGGGATTACTATCTCCTAGACTTATTTCGTTGTAATTAATCTCTCTTTTTTTAGGGCTTAGGCCCTCTTCTTTATCAAAAAAATAAAAATTAAATGTAGTATGTTGCAAAAATGTCTACTTTAGTACTCATCCGTTCCAAAATGTAAGTCATTTTATCATTTTTACGTATTTTAAGGAATTGTTAACTTTTGTAAATGTTTTCAAAAGTTATAATGTTTTTCCTCTTTTACCCTTCGCATAACATTTAAAGCTTGATAAAAGAAAAAAAGACTTAATAGTTAATATAGCAACTTCTTAAAATGTTAGTAATATTAATTAAAAAAAAATGTTACTATAATCGAATCGACATTTTGTTTCTTAAACGAAATATGATCATAATTTTAAGCACTCGCATCGACTATGAATAGAAAGAACTAGTAATAGACCC
This sequence comes from Trifolium pratense, assembly GCF_020283565.1. Taxonomy (NCBI): domain Eukaryota; kingdom Viridiplantae; phylum Streptophyta; class Magnoliopsida; order Fabales; family Fabaceae; genus Trifolium; species Trifolium pratense. The sequence goes on along the minus strand of NC_060063.1, from coordinate 44,586,604 downwards.
GTGCTCAATGATACATTTCTTTTATACTCACAAAATACCACATGACTTAGATGACTTGGTTCAATCTCAAACTCATTAAAAAATATAATTTTAAAGCTCTTGATATATTCAATATTATTTTTTAAAGATATGGCCTAATACGTGAGATTATTTTTTTAAGAATTTGTTTGAATTACATTAATATAGTACGGTATTCTGTTTCATCCATTTCCTTAGATTCAAATAAATAACTTTAAACATGTATACTAATGTCAATGGATCATCGATCGTTATATAATTAACCATATTTCCTCATTTGCACATAAAAAACAATATTTTCTCATTTGCACCAATCACCAACTTGAGGATAGAATTGCACCATTTATTTGACAAGAAAACAAAAAAAGATAAAGGAAACTCTAACAACTAGTCAGACACACGGTTATTCGTTGGTTGCAATTTTTTCAAGATTCAAACTCTATCTTGATGCTACTAATTTTGACACCATCCCCATATCTAGGAATCAATGTAACCAGAATACAATACTCATGTATTCTCTTTATATATAGTATATAAGATATCTATTGGATCGGGCAATGGGCTAAGGGACAAATTAATTAGGCCCAATAAGTCCAAAAGTAACAAGGCCCAATCAAAATGATCCGTGAAGACCCAATAGGAGAGATGGCGAGACTACCAGACATGGCGAGATGAAGCAGCGTGGTGCCAACTAATTTTGACAGATGAATCACGCCCAAAATATATTCTTCTCCCAAATGATCAACTACTTAATTTCTCGTGGAAGAAATCATCACCCCCATAACCTCCATAGCTTGGGGACGAAGGAAAGGATAACAACCCCTATTCTTGCGCTGGCTCGCCGGAGAAGACGGTGGTGGCCGAAAATCAGGAAATCAAACTTGGAGAAGAAGAAATTTGCAGCCTATAAATAGTTTTGCATTTTCATTGTAAAGGAGAACACGATTTTTTTTAGTCCATATTTGATAAACTTATGTAAAAGAATTTCATATTATCAATAATATCAGCCCTTTTGAGTGTTCACCAGAACATCTACAGATGTGAAATACGCCAAATCCTTGAAATACACTAAAACTCATTAAAAGATACTCTCTCCGTCCCATTTTATAACAGCTATTTTGACTAAATGACACTATTCACTTATCTTGCTTTGACCATATTTTTTAATAATATATAGATATAAATATTAGCATATAAGATCTTGTTTAATTCATTTTGATGAGTATTTTCAAGTTTTTATAAATTTTACTAATAAACAATTAAAGATATTAATGATTAAAATTGTGTTGACATGCGTGCTGTAGTCAAACTGGTTCTTATATTTTGGGATGGATGGAGTATAATTTTAAAGCTCTTGATGATTATTTTTACTAATACATTAATAATTATTTTATGAATCAAAACATTATTTGTCGATTATTGTATTTCATAAATTATAATTTCATAAGAAAAAACATGAGTTCAATGTTTTATAAGCATTATGCTAACTTTTTCACATTTTTTCATAAAAGAATTCAATAATAACTATATATTATGAGTGATAAAATATTCAAAAAAATACAAAATTTTATTTTTTTACAATTTTGATAAATAGTATTTAGTTATTATAATATTTTAAATAATAGAAAAATGATTTCTTTTGAAAAAATATTCATTTACCTTGTAATTTAGTAATCTATTATACCGTATATTAAAATTTGATAGATTTACCATAGAATTTCTCTATAACCTATATTTAAACCTATGAATCGCATATTCTTTTTGAATAAAAACACTCAAATATGTACATATTCTTGAAATACCCCAAATGCTAAAATAAAAATTATTCAAAATATCTACAAATGAGAAATACGTCAAATCCTTGAAATACACTCAAACTCATTAAAAAATATAATTTTAAAGCTCTTGATATATTCAATATTATTTTTTAAAGATATTATTTTTTTAAGAATTTGTTTGAATTACATTAATATATAGTATTCTGTTTCATCCATTTCCTTAGATTCAAATAAATAAATTAAAACATGTATACTAATGTCAATGGATCATCGATCGTTATATAATTAACAATATTTCCTCATTTGCTCATAAAAAAACAATATTTCCTCATTTGCACCAATCACCAACTTGAGGATGGAATTGCACCATTTATTTGACAACAAAAAAAAAATACAAAAAAAAATTAAAGGAAACTCTATCAACTAGTCACTTGCTTGCTTTCGGGCCAAGTAATTTCACTTTTCCAGGTATTTGCTTGCTTTTGGGCTTCAATTGCTATTAAAACTACCCTAAATTACTATTAAAAATATCATATCATTGATTGTCATCACAACCCAACACTTAAACTGTTGCTCGTTGGCTGCGGTCTGACAAGTGGATCATTCTATCGTCGAGTAATAATTCACACTCTAGTGTTTAGAATGAGTTCTTATCCACAGGGATCGTGCCAAGGCGACTAGTTTCGTTTAGGAATTAAGATAGTTTTGCTTTCGCTTTGTTTGTTTGAAAAATGTTTTGAGACAGAAGTAAATAATATAAGACTAAAGATAAAAGAAAGAGTCTAAGATGATAAAAGTAAGTTAAGTGCTTTCAAATCCCTCCCCTATTCCTGCTCTGTAACTGACGCTATATCTACTTACTTTATTAGCTGGTAGATTAATTTCTAATAAGATAAATTCAGTGTTATCATTTCTTACCTCTATTGCAATTGACTAAGTGAAATCAACCGCTGGTAGGTTACCTCCTTATTTTTATAGTATCTCTACCCTTAAGTTCAACGTTTAACAAATTATGTTTTTATAGTATCTTTACCCTCGATTTCAACGTTTAACAAGTTGTCACGTGTTCTCCTACCTTGTTTGATTAACTTAAATCATGCAGAATTTAATTATGTGCTAATCTTAATCACAAACCTAACCTTAGATTCAAATAATACGTGAGATTATTTTTTTAAGAATTTGTTTGAATTACATTAATATAGTATTCTGTTTCATCCATTTCCTTAGATTCAAATAAATAAATTTAAACATGTATACTAATGTCAATGGATCATCGATCGTTATATAATTAACAATATTTCCTCATTTGCTCATAAAAAAACAATATTTCCTCATTTGCACTAATCACCAACTTGAGGATGGAATTGCACCATTTATTTGACAAGAAAACAAAAAAAATAAAATAAAGGAAACTCTATCTTTCCTCATTTGCACTAGTCACTCGCACGGTTCTTCGTTGGTTGCAATTTTTTCAAGATTCAAACTCTATCTTGATGCCCCTAATTTTGACACCGTTACCATATCTAGGAATCAATGTAACCCGAATACTATCATCATCAGCAGCATTCAAACCCTCCAACAAATCGGTTAATCCAATTCTCAAACAAGTAACAGTATTCTTCTTCATATTGATTTTTTTATTGTGTACATGCATCAAACTCACAAAGGATCCAGCAAACTCGGTATTTTCAGCTCCAATCACCTTATCATCTTCATCATTCACAATAACATCAAACTTCACTTCAATTTTGTCATCAAACTCGATCCCATATATCACCAAAATTTCCTCTTGATCTTTCTTCTCCTTTGAACTCCTCGACTTCTTTGGCCTCTTCACGATAGTACTCACAACCGAATCCAAAACAATAGGAAAATTATCAACAGATTTTCTCGGTTTTGTTAACAACTTACCCTTAGACCGAACTCTTCTACCAGCAGGTTTAGGTTTAGAATCTATCCAAGGAATGTCAACCTTTTGATAACAATAACCAAGCTTGCTTTCATCAACACAATCCTTGACTTTCACTTTAACAAGATTCTTATTCTCATCATAAAAGAGAAATTCAGAATCTAGCCAATCATTGTCATTGCAATCCTTACTTATTCCAGGTAATGTTTTCCAAATAGACCACATCCTATCCACATTTCCATGGTGAGCGTAAAATAGTGGATCTCTTCCGGCGGAATAGAAATTTCCCATGTCCTCTCCAACAGGCTGTTTTGGATCACCGGTCCATATATGAATAGGTGTATGTGGAGTAAGTTCTATAGAGCCGGGACCTTTGTCATCTACGCCACCTTCGTCACCAGCGCGATAAGGGCTTCCAAAAAATTGTCTAGAGGTCTGGCTATTGGTGATCATTTGTCTATGCATTACACTAAGGTTGATTTGGATTTGTTGTTCTGCACTGGGATAATTAGGAACATAATTAACATTTGTAGGATCTTCCTTACTTTTGGTATAGTCTAGGTCAACAATTTTTGGTAGTTGATGTCTGCAATCTCTTTTAGGGTCATAAAGGGAAGATTTTGGATCTGTAAAAATGGAAGGAATTCGCATGCCATCAGGAGCATCCCAATTCCAAAAGGGTATGGCAAAAGTAGGATCATTGATTAAACTACCTAATATTCTCTCATAGAAATAAAGATACCAACGATGGAAAGGGAAAAAAAGCCAAGAATTATGAACACTTAGTTGAACGCCAGGGTAACCTAGTTGTGTATAACCACCAACACAATAAGCACAATGAACTTTAGCTTGTTGTTCAAAACTTCTTGGATCATCGGCTGGTAGGGCTTTCATGAGTTTAAGGGCTTCTTTGTATTTTGCAATATAATCATCATCAACTAATTGTGCAGCTGGTCTTTCCCTTAATTTTCCAAAAGTAGGGAACTTGAAATCTATGATGTTTGAGGAAAATGGTGGACAACAATCGACTGGATCTATATCTTTCGGTGTTGATTTTACACATTTGCTGAGATCTGGAATTGGCACTGGAGCACCAAAGGCTAATGAGTTGTTGTTTGTGAGAGTGGTAGCACCATAAAGTCCTCCTAGACCTATTAGAACATTTCTTCTTGGTGATGATTTTTGTTCTTGTTCTTTAGGGCTATTTTGGTTAGTATCATTGGAAGTGCATGCTATTTTATGGTACTTTGGTTTTCTATTTTTAGAGGGTTGATGTTGTTTTTGGGAAAATGGATATTGCAAAGAGGATGAGGTATTGAAATTGGAAGAGATATTAAGGGACATAAGGGAGAGAGGTGAGGGTGAGATAGATGCCATGTTTAGCTATCTTTAGTATGTGTTTCATAATAACTTAGCTACATATTTGGAGTACTTTTATAGTGAAAAAATCATGGCACAAAGTTCCATGTAGCTTGCATTGTTGGGAATAAGTATAGAAAACGTGGCATAAATTGCTGAATTATTCCAGCTCGGAAAACAAATATCCCAAATGTTTTTGACATATAAACCTTTTTGTTTTTACAAGACATATAAACCTTTTTTTTTACAAAAGAAGATAAATTTTATCAACAAAAAAATTAAAATTAAAATTAAACCACTTTTAAACCAAATATTTATTAAACAACCTTTAATCTTATCTCGCTAGCTAGATTGGTTATTTTTTGTACTTAGAAATGAAACCACTTATCCCATGAGCTTAACTCAGTTAGTAGGAACATCACATATATGATGCAGGAGTCAGAGTTCGAATCTCGGACACTCTATTTATTCACATTTAAAGTGGAATTGCTAGGCACTATGCTATTAGACAAAAAAAAATGAAACCACTTTTAAAAATAAATTGTTGCATACACGTCAAAAATTCATCCTTAAGATAAATAAGTGAAAAAATTTAAATTTGAATTCTATCTTCCTTATATATAATACAATGTCTCTGCTAATTGAACTAGACTCGTGGGAATCAAACATTCTTATTTAGATTGGTTATTTTTATGTATGTACTTAGAATAAACAATTTTTAGAATTGGAGTTAGAATATTTTATCAAAAATGTTATTCATACACAATTATCTAATAAATATACAATATTTATACACTTTTTATTATTTTAATATTGTTTGCATGTCACGAATTCGGTGTTGTGAGTAGAGAGATAGAGAAGATGTCGTATTAATTTTAGTCACACAAGTTAATATTGATATTGAGTAAAACAAAATAAAAAATTAATCTTGATATATCACACCTTATATTTTATTCTCCACTGCTAGGGGTGCTCGCGGTTCGGTTTGGATCGGTTTTGAGGCAAAAACTCATCCGATCCAAAAATAAATTCATTTGCGGTTTGGTTCGGTTTTGGATGACAAATAAAAAAAATCCGATCCAATCCGATCCAATATTATGCGGTTTAATTTGGATCGGTTTTTGGATATCCAAATTATAAATTGTAATTTTTTTTAATAAATATAAATATTATAAAAAACGCTATAAAATAATAGTTTGACATTTTTGACAAAATAAATATTAAGTTTGATTTTTTTTTACATAAAATATTAAGTTTGATGTAAAATATAACATATAATATATTGAAAATTAATATTTTGGAATGACAATTACCAATTATATTCGAAACATATAAAAAGTAAAAAAAAAAATAGATTAAATTAAACTAACATATAGTATTAACAAAATTTAAAATGAAAAAAAAGTTAATGCAATATATATATTTATACTAATAAAAAGATAAATAAATATTAAAATATATGTATGCGGTTTGGTTCGGTTTGGATCGGTTTTAAGAAATCAATCCAAAATCCGATCCGATCCGATCCAACGGTTTTCACAAAAGAACATCCAAACACATCCAAAAAACTTCGGTTTTTTTCCGGTTTTCGGTTTTTTTGGATCGATTTTCGGTTTTTATTTGGATTGGTTTGGATTTGAGCACCCCTATCCACTGCCATTATTACTGTCTAACGTGAGTGCATGGTGTAGGATTATTCATTATAACTAGGTAAAGTATTTCTTGTAAACCAATCGTTAGTTGGTTTAGTGGTGATTGACATTGAATTGGTAGGGAGGACCACGGTTCGATCCCACAACTGCGATCGGGAGTGGGATAAAACCACTTGATGTCATAACTGACTCCCGAACTAGATTAAACTGGTGGTAAAAGTATAAAAAAAATTAAAAATCTTGTAGATAAGTTGTACAAAGCTTGCACGGTAAAAATGGCAGGACAGATTTTTAACCTATCATTATAGGACGAAAAACAATCACATGTCATACAAGAGTAAAAAATGAATGGTGAAATTGTCTGTTGAAAAACGAATGGTTAAACTATACGCCATGTCATTTTCGCACAAGTTTCATTCTAAAGAAATAAACTTTCGTTTTAAAATTTATGTTCAGATCATCTCACATCCGATGTAGGACTTTTTAACCCACAATTCACATTCAAAATTATTGGATTTTGTGCGTGGATATTAACGGTAGGTCGCCTGATAGCGGAAACATGATAATACCATGTTTAGCTATCTTATTTTTGTGTCATAATAACTTAGGTACATATTTGAAGTACTTTTATAGTGGAAAATCATGGCATAAAGTTTCCATGAATCTTGCATTATTAATATTGGGAATAAGTATAAAATAATTATATTCAACACATCCAATAATTCGTTAAAACATTTGGGATATTTGTTTTGAGAGATGAAAAATTCACAAAAATTTACTATTTAGGATATTTAAGGAGTACTGTGATAGTACTCGGTATCATTTTTCTATGAGTTAACATTTTAAAAATTTACTAAAAATGATAAAATTCACCTTTAAAAACCCTTAATCTTTAATATTGGTTTGTTAATATTAGTTTGGTGTTGTATGTAGCTAGCTACTAGCTAGCTTGTTTATTTTTTTTACTTATAAATGACACCACTTTTAGAAAAATAAATTTTTACGTACGGGCCTTTTTATTTTTATTTTTTATTTTTTTAAATAGTTTATTGATTAAAAATTCGTCCTTAAAATTAATAAGTATGAATTCTTGAATTTAAACTCCGACTTTTGTATATATGATATCTCTATCAATTGAGTTAGGCTCACAAAAAATCGGCCATATTTATTTAGATTGATTATTTTAGGGTACTTTGAAATTAAACAACTTTGAGAAATAACGTGTTAGAATATTTATCCTCCGCATAGAATGTTGATGACAGTCAATTATATGATGTTTTTAGTAGTAATTTAGGGTAGTTTTAATAGAAATTGAAGACCAAAAGCAATCAAATACCTAGAAAAATGAAGTTATTTGACCAAGAATTAAGAAAAGTGGAAAAAATATAAAAAAGGGACAAAAACGTCAAAAAAAAGCACGCACCATCATAACCACGATGAGATCCAGCGTGGTACGATGGAGACGGTGAAATAAAACAAGAAAATCTGAATCAAATCTTCATCGTGCCACGATACGACCTATCGTAGCCACAATGAGACAATTCTGAACGGTATCGTGGCCACGATATGGATAAGATGGGTGCGCAGAAAAAACCCAAATTCAGCTGAAAAACTATAAATAGAGTTATTCAATATTCACTCGAGAATTAGTAGAACTCTAAGGAGGAGGCAAGGAGGGCCAATGAACTCCTTGGCAATAATTAAGGTTCTTTACTTTTATTGCCTTTGTAATTTATTTTTCCTAGGTTAGGTCAAGTAGATGAACTCCCTTATGAATGCTTGAGACATGTAATTATGGTTCGAGAAAGTTTATATTCGATTGTTATTGAGCTATTTTCTATAATTGTCTTGTTTTAATTCTTTATTCTTAATATTGATCACATTATTGAATGAACCTAAAGGAAATTAACTGATCCCGTGACAACAGAATTAATAGGCCAGACTAAAAAGACAATTCATCCTATCAACTATGAGACCATTAAATTCAGTATCTGAGGTAGGGGCGGGATTAAGAATCACACGTAGTTAAATTCTGCAATGAATAGGTTAATCAAGCGAGTGTAGAGAACTTGTTAAATACTGAACTTCTAAAGGTTAGGACGTACTCTATGAGGCTGAACCCGTTAAAGCTAATGATATGAGATAACGAAGGTTAAACCTATCGAAGCATTGATTAGTCCTAAGTCATGTTGCAATAGAAATAAGAATAGTAATACTAGGCTTATTTTGATGGAAATTAATCCGGTAGACTATAACTAGTAATGAAGAAAAGTATAACGCTAGTTACCAAGCAGAAGTAAGGGTGAGATTCGAAACACTTAATCAACCCTGTATCTACTCGCACACTTATTTATTTTTATTGCTCTTTACTTTCTTGTCCTTTATTTTATTGTTATTTGCTTTTATCAGTCAAATTCTTTCAAACCAACAAAGCGAATGCAAAGTACCTTTACTTTCTAAATTCCTAAGTGAAACTAGTAATTTTGGCACAATCCCTGTGAAGAACGATAACTTATCACTTTATTACTTGGTTGCGATTTTGTGCACTTGCAGAGCCACCATCATATGCTATTCTTAATTTTGTTCTTAAAATTATTTATTAATTTTCTTAAAAGGAGATTGATTATTAATTAGTTAAAGACTTAAAGTATTTGTTGTAGAGGAATTATACGGAGCTTGCGCGGTAAAAATGGCTGGAAAGAGTTTTGCCTAATCACCATAAGACGAAAAACAATCACATGTCATTCACGACAATACAAAAGTCTAAGAATGGGGAAATTGTCGGTTAAATTTTTTGATATTGTAGTAGGTAAATTTTAATATTGATCATTTTTATAATAAGTGGTCTATTATGGAATGATATTTAAAAGATATTTAAATTTTTTTTGGAAAAAACCAATAGATAAGTCCAATACAATGAGCTCCAATTACACAAACATGTCACTTATTCCACACCTCATAAGCTACCTACCCACACTTTGTAAAAAAAAATAAAAATACCTACCTACCCACACTTATTTTTTTTTTTTTTTATAATAAAAAATTTATTATAAGGTACATAGGGTACTCAAACCCTTATAACAAAAAACACTAAACTTAGTGCTCAGAATACAAGACATAAGATTTAAATACCAAAAAGAAAAATGAGTACAAGTCATCCGCCCATACCGACTAGTAAACCACAACCAAGAATGAAATTTGATTCTCTCCAATAACAACGAAACATCCGCAATATTGCCCTTAAAAATTACCTTATTGCGAAGATTCCAAATATTCCAAGTGGTTGCCAACCATACCAAGTACCGGACACGACCTTTGTCTTTCATTTTGAACAAATCACCAAATAAAAGAAAATGATCTCTACCTTCGACTCCAGTTTGTAACGATGTCCCTAACCAAGATAAAATTTTGTTCCATACTCCCTTACTAAAAGGACATGAAAAGAAAAGATGTTTTTCGTCCTCAGCTTGTTGAAAACAAAAGATGCATGATAATTCATGATGATTAGTCAAAATATCACGGTGATGAAGAGCTGCTCTAATTGGCAATCTGTTTAATAATAACCTCCAACAAAAAACATTTACTTTCGAAAGAACATCCGACTTCCAAAGGCGTTGAATGGTCTCGAGCACATGAGCATCTTGAAGCTCTATGCCGCATGTCTAATAAATACGTATAACATCCATTCGAATCCGGAATTCAGCGCCACCGATGGTGATTATACCCACACTTATAGTGATTTCATCCAAATCCAATTAATTAAATACGCAACATAACAACTTTGCTCCCACTCGTGTCGCCACAGAAGCAGTACCAATTTCCTGTGCAAGACCAAATAATAGTATGGATTTAGCAGCTCTTCATGTACATAAATTCAACACCAACAAAGTCACTAGGTTTGATCTAATAGTGAAGGATTTGAGTAGTATGTTATAAGTCTTTGACTCGATCTCCAGCTCATTGTAAACAAAAAAGAAATTCAACACCAAGACCTCTTTCTTTTTGATTAGTGAACCAAATCTATTGACAACACAGAATTAAACGGTGAACAGCTCGGGATTTTTGTCTGTGTCACAAATAAGCTGCGGAAATTCGAAGGGTGTGATTAAATGAGTCATAATCTGCCTTCTGCCCATGACCATGCAGACAAAGATTTTTGAGATACGACCGAGCTGTAACCGGAACTCTGCGCACCATCACTGTGTAGCCTAAGCACGCTCATTATGCATCCTGTAATTTTTCACCATTGAGACCATGCAATCAGGGACGGATCCAGAAGCTTATCATACCGGGGGCCGAAAACTAGTAAAATAATAATAAAAATGAATGTAGATTTTTCTATTACACTTGTCCATGTAATTTTTTTTTTTAAATTTTATTGTGTTATATTTACGAAGTTCTTATTTAATGGTGACTGATGACTAATCGCCTCCGAGAAATATGTGGGGCACAAAAAATAAGTTCTTCCCCTAACTCGAATTTTGTTCATACGCAAGAGCCAAATATGAAATTTTTACCACTTACTTAAGAGTCTCAAAACTCTTACCACTCGAAACAACTAATTTTTTGTTTATTAAAAAGCTATATTTTTAATAATTCAACACTTATAATTGTTCGACAATATAAATATTTTTACACCGTAAATACATATCAATTAAATTCTTATTTATATAATGTAAATGATAAATAATAGATATATTTACAAATTATAATAATATATGATATATTATGTATATGTATGTAGATGAGGGAGAGGGGGGGCCTTGGCTACTGCTTCGCCCCCCTCCCTGCATGCAATCAAAGCCAATTCTGCAACGCAAATATACCATATACCAGTATCTTCCTTCACCTGACAGATTCTAGGCAAACTGTTGGTGATGTGATCCACAACGTTTTTTAAAAATATTTAAAATTTTAACAACAACATATATACAATCGTTTTGTAAAATATAAGTTAATGGTCATTTTAAATTTATTTTTGCAATTAAGACAACAACTTAATTATTACTAGTTTAATTAAAATTACAAAAAATATAAATTTTACTCATATTGAACAGATGTCAATTATGCAATTATTCTAAAAATAATAGAAACCATGAATTTTTATTTATAAATAATTTCTCATAATTTTAAACATTAATTTACAATTGTTATTTTTGAAGAATCGTATTTATTAATCTTTATAGTCAATACTCAAAATTTATAGTGGTATAGGGTTTTTATACTCAAATCAATCCGAATCAAAATAGGAAGGGTTGAAATCATGTTTAGGGCGGGGGCTTTACGCCGAATTTATTATTTCGTGGTTTTTTGTTTATGGAGAATGTTAACTTGTGCCATTAAGGGCACATGTTAAGGATATAAATGTGGAAAAAATTTATTGAACATGGTGTATTCAATTCTCTAAACATTAAATTTTTTCTATTATTAAATGCTATATTTCTATTTTTAGGTAGCTTAACATGTTCCCTTAGGGCACAAGTTAACATAACTCTTTGTTTATAGGTAGAGAAAGAGAATTTCTTTTGGCGCTTTTTTAGTTTTCTTGTGCGCCCCTTAAAATTATCAAAATATCCCTTCTACTACTTAAGTAGCGAACTAAGTTCGTTACTTAAATAGCAGACGTGTAAAAATTTAAAAATTTCATGTTACAAGTATTCTTTTTTTCTCAATTTTTTTATTTTTATAACATCCGCTACTTAAGTAGCAAAATAATATCTACAATTTAAGTAGCAAAATAGTAAAATAAAAAGTTAAAAGGGTGCGATAAATACTCAAGGGCCAAAAAAGCTCTCATATAGAAATAATGAGCTTATTTATTAGGCCCCTAATGAGCCCCAAAATATCAGGCTCCATTTTAATTTTTTAAAAATTATTAGCCCCCTTGTGGCGCTTTATCATTGTGCCCAACACATAGAAAAACTTGTTTTGGAAGAATTTTAAAAACTTATTATTGGAAACTTGTTTTGGAAAAATTTTAAAAACCTTTTTCCGACAAAAATATCGTAACTTTTTTCACGGGAAAAATTTGAAATTTTTTTCAGACAAAAATATCGTGATTTTTTTTCAGGTAAAAAGATCGAAATTTTTTTCCCAATAAAACTCCAGAATTATTTTTATCTATAATCGAAACTTTATTCCCCGATAAAATCGGGAACTTTTTTGTCGAAAAAAAAAATCTAAACTTTTTTACTGAAAAAAGATTGGAAACTTTTTCCAAAAAAAACTCAGTAATTATTTTTATTTGAAATCGAAACATTTTTTCAAAAAAAATTGAAAAAATTTCCAAAAAAATCTAAAACCTTGTATCCGAAAAAAATATCGGAACTTTTTCAAATAAAAATCCAGAATTGGTGTACGAGATGACAAATGGGTGAAAGTGAAACAACGTGGTCTGTGGTGATGGTGTGGTTCTAGTGAAAAGAAGGGGAACATGAAAGGAAAGGATTACGTTAAAAAATTCACAAGCATGAAACTCGTGCGAGTGACATGACTCAACCCTTCTTTGTCTTGTATTTGTCCTGAATGGCATGATTTGATCGTTTTTCGTTCTCTTGATTGGTTACAATTCTTTCAAAAAAAAATTATCAGTTTTAAATTTTTATTTGAATTAGTTTATATATGAATACTGCTATATATTAGTATTAATAATCAAATGTACATTTTCTAACATTGATTCTTCTTTCAAATATTTTTAAAATTAAAGTAAAAAAGTATATAATTTTTTTTTAAAAAGCTAAAATGATATTTAATTTAAATTTGGATGTGTCTAAGACTTCTAAAAAATTATCTAAAAGTAAATCTTTACTATTTTTATGGTGCTACAGTGAAAAATCGTCGGTTCTGTATCGTAACATTAATATGTACTTCTTCCACGATAAAATATAAATAAATTTTACTTTTAAAAGTTTATTGTATAAATGATATATCTGAAATATATTATAAAACAAACCTATCAATTATACCATGAAACTAAAAAATAAATTTCTTGTTAATACTTTGTCACATTGGATATCAAATATTTCTAAAATTATGTACTAATTGAGTTATTATTAAAATGCATCACTAATTTTATTTTATTTTGATCAGCACATGACTAATAATTATTCTATCAAATGTTAGTGAATTCATAGAACATTTCGTCTATGACCTATATGTTATGGTTTTTGTTCTCCTTCTTTAGTATCTTGTTAACTTCTTTTTTTACTAAACAAAAATATATTCATTCATCCATTCAAACTTAGAGGAAATACATCAATCGAAACTATTACAAATTTAATTTTGCTAAAAATTAATAAGGATGAATCTGCAAACAAGCTCACAGCATCCGAGTTAATAGAATAAAGCGGCCTAATGTCTAAGACAAACGCTACAATTAGTATGACAAACATCAAATGTCCGGAATAATCATGTATATGGATCTGCAACGTTGATAATGCTAAAGTCTTTGAATCTGCACTAGGTTGGGATAAGCTAACTTAGTTCTAGCTAAAATATTAGGGTGAATGAAGCTTTGATTTTTAAAGCCAACAAAACTATGAAATTAAAAACCATAAACATATCAAATCTGGATAAATCTAACATGCTTGGTGACTGAAGCTTTGATTTTTAAAACTAACAAAATCATGGAATTAAAAACCACAAAGATCACATCAGTATGAATCTAATTAATAAGCTTGGTGGGAGTGGTTATGTTTTAGATCTGAAACTTGATTTTCTTTTTCCTTGAAGTGAAGAGAAAAAAAAGAATTTAAGATTTTTGTAATTTGGGATTTATTTTTTCTGGATATGTCTAGAAATTCTAGGTTTAAAGGATGAAGTTATGAAGAACACGATAAAGGGATTATGCAGGAATGAGGAAGAAGATGAAGAAATAAAAATAAAAACTAGTTGGTGATGGTGCACTGTTAGATCCGATGGACATGCAAAATATAATGGTTTCTTTCTTTTCAAAAAGATCGGATGATTAAGATTAAAAAATTTATTGAGGTATATAGTGGACCACCTAAAATGTTGGTCCACCTAATACATTTGGGGTTGATAAATTAACGGGAATGACTAATTTGACAAACGGTGATATCTTTAAGGGACTTAAGCAGAACTTTTATTCAATAAAGGACCAATGTGAAACCAAAAATTTCTTTAAGGAATCAAAATACTAATAAAGCAAAAAATTAATAGATTGAGATTAAATTGTTTGGCAAATTTAGCTATTGTAAATACAAAATGACATAAAAATATGTGATTAATGAGTAATTATTATAATTTAAAAAATAGAGAAATAATAAAATGAAAATAATAAGGATAAAAATGGAATAAAATGTATAAAACTATAAGTTAAAAGCTCAAACGCTATTTTTAATAGCATCTCAAAAAACGTTATAAGCTAATTAAAGAATCTCATTAACAAACACGTCGATTTATTTCAAACAAGCTTATAAGATGATTGGTTTTGCCATCCAAAAATGGTTAACGACGCAGCTTGTTGCATGTTTGTCTTTCATTTAAGTGTAATTATCTTACGTATATAAAAAGAAATGTTAACTTTTAGGGTCCATTTGGTGCGCAGGATAGCATAGTGACAGGATAGGATATAAAACAGGATAAAGATAGGATAGGATAACAGCAGGATAACAGTTATACTCAGTTATCATATCCTATGTTTGGTGCACACAGGATAACAAACATAATAACTATTATATTTTGTTTTTAATACATACTTGCTCATAATAATATGATAAGATATATAACATATTTAATTGACAAAATTACTCTTGTAAAACAATTGTTATTTTTTTAAAATTATTTTGTAATACTTTGAATTTTATAAATAAAAAATATAAATAAATAATCAAATAACTTTATATAATTTAAAATAAAAATCATGAGAAAATAATCAAGTTTAATTTTTTATATGAATCATGATCAAATAAATAACTCAATAATATATACATGTTAGATAAGCCAAATAAATATATGATATATCTCATACGTAAATAATAAAACTATTATTGCAAAAGAATTATATTTAATTTTTTATAAAATTTAAATTAATATCCCTATTTGTCAATTTTTTTAATAATCATTTTACTTTAAAATATTGTAATTTTAGTAAAATTTTGATTTTTTAGAATATATAAATTACAAAATTACCCCTGTGAGAAAATCACATATATATTTAAAAATTAATTATTTAATTATTTATATTTTATTAATTTTATTTTATGTATTTTAAATATATTTTATAAAATAAATCAGTAATTTTTTTTTCTTCTTATCCTATCCTGCTGGTAACCCAGCTCAAATTCAGGATAAGAATTATAACTAGAGAGACAGGATAGGATAAGCTTCAGGATTAACTTATCATATCCTGCTGTATCACCAAACACTGGATTGCGGCAGGATATGATACAGTTATCCTATCCTGTCTCTTATCCTGTGCACCAAACGGGCCCTTAGAAAGATAATATTTATTATATAAAAAAAAGATAGGCTGCGCTTGTTTTAGTTTTAAAAAAAAATATTTTTTATAGTGTATTAATTTTGTGTTAAAAGTTTTCTAATAAAGAATTATTTTTTTTTGGTATGTAAGCGAAATAGCAAAGCTATTAAAAAAAAGTTATTTTAAATAGCTTTTCATAAAAATTATTTTTTAGAGATAATTTTTTTAGAAAATTGTGATTTTTATTATGTTAAAATCTCTAACATGTATTATTGAATGTCAAAATCACTTTCTTAATTTATAAAAAGATGAATTTGAAATAACATTTACTATTTTGAATCAAGTTATCATAAAGATCTTTTTAAAATATACAAAGAAAAAATCACTTTTTTTAAAGCTAAAATAAATGCACTCATAATCTCTAAATTCTTTCAAAGTAAATCATTTTTTAAAAGTATAAACAAACACATCCATAATTATATTGCTTTTAAAATTGTCCGGTTTCATATATATCTAAATCGATTCAAATTAAAACTACAAAATAGTAAGCTATCAGTGAAAAATACTATTGAAAGTTTTTTTTTTAATTGTCTAAAGGCTAAAAATTCACATTTAAGATGAATAAGTGGGAGATTTAGAGTTCGAACTTCAAATATGCATATAAAATATAATATTCAGCTTATTGAACTATCCTCGATAAGTGGATAATATTGAAACTTTCTAACCAATCATAAGAGAAAGAAAAAACAATTAATTCCATGTCATTCACGACAATAAAAGAAACAAGAATGGTTAAGTCACGTCATTTTCACACATGTTTCATGCTTGTGAAACGATCAGCTCGACCCTCTCCCGTGCTGGTTTCAGAATTTTTGGATATAGTGGTAGTGCAACTTGGATGGTTTTGTGGAGGCCTAGTTAAAACATACTAGAAACAACATTCATCGACATTCATAGAGTAATTATAAGTGGTGTGTCGCATAATAAAATTTAGGTGAATGTAGAATTGACGGATTTCGAGTTACTCGAATATTTCTCAATTCTATTAGGATTCGTTTGGTGCGTAGGATAGAGAGACCAGATAAGATAATACTATCATATCATATCCTAATTAAATTTGATGGTTGGTGCACCTATATAAATGATAAATTAATCCTATTTTTAATCTTATCTTTTTAACTCTTTGTTATTCTTATCCTTAATTTTTGGTGGGTTAGCAACCTGTTAGAAATTACCTAAAATATTTTCACGCCTTCTATGCTTTTAATTTAACTCGCTTTAATTTTTCCTCCAACAATCCACCTCTCTTGAGTCTACTGCTACGGCTCTCTCTCTCTCTCTCCCTCCTCTCCACGTTTCTATTCCTATCATTTAACTAGTACTTCTACCCGTGCGATGCACGGACAAATTATATAGAGATTGTATTTTATTAGAAATATATGTAAAAAAAAATCACAGAAATTAGAAATTTATTAATTTGAAAATACATTTCATTTTTAAAATAGTTTAGAATTAATAGTTTTTATCTTACATTAAAATGAAGATTGTAAGAATAACATTTGGCGAAGGGTTTGAATAGTATGTTAGAGGTCCTAGGTTCGATCATTAGCTTCGTTATAAATAAAAAAAAAAAATTTTTTAATAGTTATCAAAGGTTGTAACTAACAATAATCAGTTGGAATTGTGAAGATCATAATCATAAAGTGGATTCTCCCACGAATCAAAGAAGGATACCCGCCACACAAACAACCTCCAAGAAGATTCAATCCTCAGTTGATATCTCAATTCAAAGCCCGAGTAGAAATGTTTCTTGGCACTACAAGAAGAATGGCAAGCGGTGACTATTCATAAAAAGCATTAGCATCGGTTTTAGCCGTCGCTAATTGATTGCTGCAGCGGTTGGACAATTGACGCAACAAGCAGCGTCGCTACAACATATAACAGCTGTTCAAGTAAACCGTTGGGATAACCGCCGCATTGACTTTACTGTCGATCCTAACGGTCGCTATTTGTAATTATTTTTCAAGTTTTTTGAAATTTTAGCATCGGTTTGAACCGCTGCAATTTGCATAAAAAAAATGTTTTTTGTTTTTGTTTCCCACAAAAAAAAAAATTAAATGCTTTTTTTTTCCAAAATCTTTTTTAAATGGTGTATTTTAGCACTCTTGATTCCCATTAATATATATATAACAAAATCTAAAACACACAACATCCTCACACATTATTTTACTAAACATAAAATGACTCACAAGTTTACCTCAAAATTATTTTGAGTTAACACACTAAACATAAAACTATTACATTAAAAAGTGTAGCAAAACAAGCAAGATGCTTATAAGCTCTTAGACAACAAAGAAAATCAACTATATAGATCATCTAATTTCACACTTGAATTACTATTGGTATACCTTGAGATCCAGTTCTATAAAAAAACAGCCCCCAATTCCAAAGCAAGCTTTGATGCAACCAGGAATAGCAATGAGAACTTGCCATGTGACGGAAACCATTATACAAATCATCACCAAAATATCAATTGCTACACCTGCTACAAAGGTGATGGAATAAGGTATATCAAAGTCCAAATTACATAAATCTGAAGAAGCCTGCACAAGGGAGAAGAAAACGTTGGCCTAAAAAAGAAGGGTTATCAAATAGTAATGACTAATGAATGACCAAAAAGAAAATTTATAGATTTTTTTTCCTTCATTCATAATGAAGAAATCTTACTCTAGTTAAAATTCTTCCGACAGGAGTTGAATCAAAGAAAATCATCGGAGCATTGAAGATAGTTGTAGTGAAGCTTGAGAAGAAAGCAATAGAAGCTTTTAATCCCAAAAGTGCAGTCAAGTAAGGTTTACATAAACAAAAGCAACACCAGCAAATGAAATTAATGCATAAACTCCGATCAAGGTGGCATTAGTTACTTTTGGAAAGGATATATGAGATCGAAGATTTATACTCAAGGGAGGAAAGTAATTTATGACTAAATTAAATAAAAGAAATTCAAATACTGAGCTAATAGCAGTACCTCATAAACATGATGCTACACTTCCATTAGCCATCAACAGATACACAAGCAAACGTTCGGTAGATGTCATTCAAAAACCACAAAGCCGAAGCAAATTACAATGCACAGCCATGCCGATCATTTCCACTTATGTCTGAAATTGCAGGCTCACCACCATGTGCACTTTCCTCTTTAACAGGCAATTTTTCTTAACGAATATACCCGTGCTTTTGCTAAGTCCACATTCCAAAAATAATCAAATTATATATTCATTAATATATTAAGTAGTATGATTATTTCAAAAATGATTAACATTAATAGTAATTTAACATTCAATACTAATTACAACATAGACACAAATCATGGTTAATACAAAGATTTTAGTACAAATAAGTTAATGTTAAGTTAGACACAAATCATAATTTTTCCCATGTATGATTTATGCATTATATATGATAATTATTTTGAGATTGTTATTGGTATATATGATATTTTTATATTTTTAAATTTTTTATAAGAAAAACAATAATACAGTATTATAATTTTTCCCATGTGTTAGAATATTTTATCCAAATACCCATTGTATATTGTTTCTGTCTTTGCAATATATTAGAAATAAAATAATACAATATTCATACTTTAGTATAAATAGCTAGCCTTGACACATGCATGAACATGTGGATGTGGAGTGTATCCATGAATTTTTCAGCCCCTGCACTGCCCAATGCACGTCCCTTCCATTTTACTATAGTATAAAGGATATTTTCTTTGTAGTTTAAATAAAAATTTAATTGAATCATACAGTGCTACAACGTTTAAAATGAAAAATACTCATATATTACCAAAAATAATTTGTTCCGCATATATAATATTTAATTAAAATTTCATCAAGAATAACTTGTTCCTTGTATATAATAGTTAATAGTTTTTTCATCAACAACAACTTGTTTCCCGTATATTATACTCCCTCTGGTCTGAATGTATTTAGACTATATTATTGTTTAGATATATGAATTCTACAATGAATCTAAAAAGTCAATTTTTTCTTATATATAGGACAAAAGGAAGTAGTTAATTTAAGTTTTTCATCATCAAGTATCTTGTTCGCCGTATAATACTCTCTCTGTCTCAAATCTTTAGTTTTTTTACCTTTTTAGTTTTGTCCCAAAACTTTAGTCCTTTTAAGAAACCAATGCACATTTAATGATATTTTACCATTTGTATCCTTACTAAAGTTAAAACATTAATTAAATATATTTTCTCTTTTTTAATAAAGTAAAGGTAAAAATGACTTTATTTATCATTTCTTAATTTCCGTGCAAAACTCCAAAAAGACTAAAGTTTTGGGACGGAGGGAGTAGTAAATAATTTTTTCATCAACATGTTAATAATACTGTATATAAAAACTTTAAATTTTAAAATGAAAATAAAAATTCACAACACAAATAAGAGGAGTACTATAGTAATTTAATTTGTTAGTTCAAATCAGAAAAAGGCTATTGATTTGTGTTTGCACCACAATGACATCACTTCCTCATCTCATGTCTCCATTCATTCTTTCATTAGACATGGTACATATAAACCTTATATTTTACATTTTATTTAGTGCTACTAATTTATTATTTAGGATGTAATGTTTAAAAGTGTTGGTTTTGCCATCCAAAAAAGGGTAGCGAGTAGTGATGCAGTTGTTTGTCCGTTTGTCTTCCATTCAAGTGTAATTATTTTACGTATATATTTTATATCGTATATTGGTCCTAAAAAAAATTGAAGTAAGTACAGATTTTTTTCTCATCTCTCTCTTCTTGAGTTAACAACCACCACTTCTCACTCCCAAACATATCCATATTTTACATCATTCTTATTATTTTATATTTAAAATAAAATAAATAAATAAATAAAAAGAAATACTTTTCCAGTTTATTAAAACTTTTCACTTCTATAATTTGTGGTGTAGTTTGAGTATGGGTTGAGAGGTTGGAGATAGTAAGGAGTTAAAACTGTTTAACAATACTATGATCACATAAACAAAATCATTCTTGTAAAAAGAAATAACCCAAATCATAAAATTCAATTTATAAATTCTACTTTTTCTAATTGTCAGTACTTTCTCTTTACACTTATTTTCTTACCCAAACTCTTTGCTCTTTATTCTCCATCTTTGTTTATATTTATTTGTTCTTCATTTTCTATCTCATGGTGGATTGGTGGCATCCATCTTCTTCTCATGTGTTTTAGGTTCCTGACAAAATAAAACGCAAAATTGAAACAGATTAAATGAAAAGTCAATTAATATCAAAGAATAGATCATATCATTTTATCTACTTTGGATGTTTTATTTTTTTTTCTAAACTTTTACCTTGCAGATGGTACTTTTTCTGTGTTCTTTGTCCAAAAAAAGAACTTTCCTGAAAAATAAAATAAATGTAAATGGAGTTTAAAAAATAAAGATGAAGGCAAAATATAGCTAAGAAAGAGTGAGAGATACTATATTTCTTTCAACCATCTCATGATTTGGTTTGTATTTGATTTTCCCTTGTACCCCTTTCTTCAAAATATAACACTATTTTTTAACTCAACTCTGTTATTCATTCTGCAAGAAAGACATAAGTTGTTAGTATATGAATTTATGTTTTGCCATCTCTTGAAAGATAGAAAAAAATTAACAAAACATAAAACATGAAGAACACCATTGAATAATAATAAGAAGAAAGTAGTAGTAAAAAAATGTAGTAGAAACAAAAAGACAGAAAATGAAATGATCAATGTAAAAGAAATTTGTGAGAGAATGATAAAATTTCAATTGTTTCTGATTTATGTTGATGAGAGAATGTAATAAAGCATTGAATTTTAAGATTTGAATTCAAAACTTGAATTCCACAATAAAAGGAAAAGTGTGTGATATACTCAAAAAGTTTGATTAGATTTTTCTATCAAAAAGGTCTAATTTGACATAAAGGTGGAACTTGAAAAAGTGAATGAAAGCTCACTATAGAGAGGAAAAAGTCTTTTGAGCAAAAAATGGATTTTGGCTTTTTTTTGAAAAATTCATTGATTTGACATAAAGTTAGGTGTTTGGTTTTGAATTGGTTTGGTTCAATTGAAACAATGGATTGAGATTCAGTTGCTTTTTATCTCACAATGTGCAAATATGACTTAGTTATTGAGCTATATGGCTCAGTTAGAGGGAATCTGGTTCAATTACTAATTTTTTGGACAACAAATACCTTTAAATTGGACAGTTGTCATATTCTTAGGCAAGGGTAGTTTTGGTTTTACCAGGTACAACAACTTTCTTATATTAGTATTGATTATCATAGTAGTACGATATTTTCATTCCATTAATTACCATATGCAGAGGTGATAATTAGATAACCATTATCCCATGAATTCATATGAGTTTTTTAAGTGGCTTCCGTTTCATTCTTTATATTATTTTACATTTTTCAATTATTTAAACAACTCAGTCATATTTCTTAAATATTCATACAACTCACTAAGATTAGATAGATAGATAGATAGATATATAGATAGATAAATATAAAGAAGATAATATTTCTGCAGCAAATTTAATAAGGAGTAATGATGAAGAGGAAGGGATGGACGATTCAAACAAAGTAGATTCAAATTCAAATCTACTTTTGTGTAATTCTTGAGGTATGGGGGTTATGGAGGGGGTTGTGCATCAGTTGGAAAGTCAAATAGGGAAGGATAGTATTTTGTTGGGCCAAGGAGGTTGTAGCTGGTGGGCCTCAAAATTCTACCAATACTTATCATACTATGCAATTGGTTGTTGTTCTAACATGTTGGAGTAAGCCCTAAAAGCCAATCTATTTTGATAGAATCGTCTTTTGTATGATGACTTTGATTTATATATTTAATATATATATATATATATAATAAGGCATTTCTTTATTATGTTTGTTTCAAGCTAATAAAGTCCCTAGAATAGCTAGTCTAATTAATGGAACATTAAGTGTGACTTAATAGTGAGACTCCATTAAACATAATGACACTATTCTTAAAGTATCCATAGTCAAGTTTTACTGTGATGTGGGATAACAGTAAAACATAGAGACTATTATGTGAGTAGACCGATGACTTCATCTCACGAGTCATGGATATGAGATATCAAGTCTTCACATAGATATAAATATTAGGAGTAATATTTATATTGGATTGACCCACCATGAGAATACTACATAGTATGTTATGAAAAGTGTCATAAGTTATTCTCATAGTGATAATGGTGTATACCACCCTTCGACCTGAAACCACTATGGACCCTAGATGTGGAGTAGAGTACTTAGTTGCCGTTCAAACATTGTCCGTAACAGGATGACTATAAAGTCGGTTGATGGGTACTCTACAAATCATGCAGAGGGACATAAGTGACCTAGATGAAATTTGCCCCTCCTACATAACAGGAGCAATATCTGTAGGCCTCTTGATGGAATATGACTGATAAAATGTGTGGCCACGCCGAACTAAGTCAATATGAGATATTGAGCTTATTCGTTGTTCAGTATATTCTAGGATCAAGAAATAAGATATTGAACCATACAAGGGTGACACAATCTATGCCTTGTGTTCAATATAGATATAAGGGCAAAGGGGTAATTATACACACGATCGTTATCACGGAAAGGTTTCGTCAGATCACATGACATTCTCGTCACTTGGGTAGCAGTGATGTGTTGCTAGATACCGCTCATTGTTTATAATATTGAATATGTGATTTAATATTATTGCCAACGTTTCGAGAACCTATAGGGTCACACACAAAGGACAGATAGATGAGAGAAATAAATAAGTAATACTTATTTATAAAATAATAAGTAGGACTTATTAGTAATTAAATAATTAAGTATGACTTATTATTTAATTTATGAAAATAGAGAAATGCGGTCCACCGTAAGGTACGGTGCAGTGCTTGGCTTGATGACCACACAAGTGGTTCTATAAATAGAACCCTTGTGATGAAGTTTTAAATAGCTTAACCTAATTCACAAAGAAAAACCTAGTCGCCGCTCTCTAAACCCTGTTCTCTCTGAATCTCTGGTGGAATTGGCTAGCACCAGTCATCGGAGAAGGTCTGTTCGTGTGGACTGAGTAGATGCATCGCTACTTTGCTTTGCTCGTGATCAGAAACAGTTTCTACCTCAAAGGTTCTGCACTTCAAGAGGTAAACACATAAATTTGTGGTTTTGTGTTCTTTGATTTGTGATTAATGGTTTAATCAAGATCCGTTCATCGGGATTGTTCCGCTAAGAGGATTAAATTTTTGAAAAACTCCTCTTAAATCCCTACAGTGGTATCAGAGCATCAGTTCCGATTAAATCATTATATTCAAATCAGATTGATATATGTGTATATATGTGTTTCTTCGTGAAAAGCATTATTGTTTTGTTCTGTGTATATATGTGATATATACTTGAATGATAATTACTGGTTTTATGCTTCAATGGTTGGAGCAGATGGAATTTGATTCGAAAACCAATATATAATTTTATTATTATTAGATTCAAAACTATTACGCAATAATTTAAAGGTGTTTTAAATCATGGCTTGATTTTGCTTTCATTTTAATTTGAAGAAGCAACATGTTAACAATATTTTAATCCCTACGTGTGTTTATTAGAATTGGATTTGATTCATATGAATTTACTTATGTTGCTGCGTGTGAGCACTCAATGTATTTTATGAATCGGTTTCCATTTATCACTTGTTATATATGTGATATATATGTTGTGATACTTGTGAATTAATTGTTTTTAATCCAAGAGGTCCTATTTTACTAGAAGCCACATGAAATTAGCATGAGAAGTTATCTTGTTTCCATGATGCCAATGTTAAAATTCAGATACAAATATATATAAAATGACGGCTAGGGTTTCAATAATATCAGAATTGCATTACTTAACAAAATAATGATTACAATACAATTTATAATAATTCACATAATGGTCTACTAGACTACTAACACATAAAGCCCAATACTTAAAGTTCTAATAATATTATTATCTAACACTTCCCATCAAACTCACGATGCATTAACAGATAATTATCGAGAGTTTGTTAAAAAAAAAACGAAATCATACTACATCTAACTAAATATTTTATTTCTAATACTATACCCTTCGAGCTAAAGTTTACTAAACTTTGAGCTTGTCACAAAATCAACCATGAAAATAAACTAAATTAACCTCAGATTCAACTTCAGATTTCGGATTTCAGCTTCAAATTTTGGATTTCGGCTTTAGATTTTGGATTTCGGCTTTAGATTTCAAATTTCAGCTTCAGATTTCGGCTTCAGATTTCGGAGATTCAAATTGTGAGTATTCCCTCACCGGATTCAGAGTGTGAGTATTCCCTCACCGGATTCAGATGTGAGTATTCCCTCACCGGATTCAGATCGTGAGTATTCCCTCACCGGATTCAGATCGTGAGTATTCCCTCACCGGATTCAAATATTAAGATTGTGAGTATTCCCTCACCGGATTCAAATTGTAAGTATTCCCTCACCGGATTCAGATATTCAGATTGTGAGTACTATCTTAACTCACCGGACAGAACCAAACAAAACCGGAACAAAACAAACCGCAAGAAACTAAACTAGAGAAACAGGATCAAATCAAATGGAACCTAACTAAATTGAACCGATTAAACAAATCAAAACCAAAACACCAATTGAATAAGTAGCAACAAAAAAAATCCACACATATTCAAATACTTCCTTGTCCTAGTTGTAGACATCATCCTTCACATAATCAAATAATTCAAAGCCTCACAAACATTAATTGAAAGCAAGCAAATCAAAAAAGGCACCTACAATACCGACGAGAAGCAAATCAGAGGTACCTACCAAACGAACCAATGAATAACCCTCCAGCAAATCAAACGAAAATCAGTAAAGTGACCTTAACTCAAAATTCAAAAACCAAACACGATTTTATTCCCAAACTTTTGGGAACACAAGCAACGGAAGCAACGAACAGTTCAAGACGGATGAAACCTTGCTCTAGATACCATGTTAAAATTCAGATACAAATATATATAAAATGACGGCTAGGGTTTCAATAATATCAGAATTGCATTACTTAACAAAATAAGGATTACAATACAATTTATAATAATTCACATAATGGTCTACTAGACTACTAACACATAAAGCCCAATACTTAAAGTTCTAATAATATTATTATCTAACAGCCAAATGGAAAATTGTTTTAATTTTTGTGACTTGCATTTGGAATTAAACTAGCCATGTATTTTCTTAAAACTCTGCGATGTGCAGTAACCTTCTCATGATAATTAATGTACCACATGATGATTAAACTAGCCAAGTTTATGTTTGAAATACGATTTATGAAATACGGTTTTGATTTTGCTTGCCGTACATGTGATGTGCGATAAAAGAGATCAATTCTGTTTTGGCTTATTTTGAATCAGGAGCTTTTGGATTAATTTTGTTACTATATCACCGAGATTGAATTTTAATTTAGCATTAAAATTTGATATCAATTTGGTTTTAATTTAGTAATTATGTGATAATTACTTAATCTGATTTAAAAGAGAAAGAATCGGTATATCTAAAAATATATATGAAAATTTTATATATATATTAATGATACGGTTTTGATATTATTTTCTTTGTCATTGAATTGTATATTTAATGAGTATCAAAGAGGTGATACGGTTTCTATTTATATGACGACATTTGCTATATCGATTGTATTGCAGTAAATATTTTTTTTATTTGTTAATTGATTAAATTTTAATCAATTAATTCTTAGAGGTATATAGTTATGGCCTTAGCGTGTTTGACGTTTATTTTATTTGGTTTAAATACGACCTGCGTGTCGTGGTTTATTATTTTATAAATACGGCCTGTGTGTCGTGATAATTTATTTACTTTATTTATTTAAATAATTGTAATTGCTCGTGATGACGGGAGACAAAGCCAAACGAAGGATGTCGACGGAGTAACTTGAGAAGTTTGCTCGAGGGTCAAAGAATTGTAATAAATTAGTTTATTTAATTCTTTCATTTTAGGAGGCCATAACTATATTACCTTAGTTTATTTTATGTATGTGATGCATGAGATGTATGTTTTAATTATATTTGCCATGTATGTTTTATATAATTATTAAACGCATATTTACATGAATGTCATGTAAAGTGAAACGTGTGTATAAGATACACATGTCGGTGAGATCAAATTTAATTAAAAATCCTTCAAGTACTCATAAAGACTAATATTAAAGATGTAGGTCTTGCCAACGCAAGGTGCATTTTCTATACTAGTAAGATGTGTCTATATTAAGTTTTATGCTTTCCAAAGAATAGCACCCTTCAAGATCAATATCGATTAATGTAGGTTTTGCCAACGTAAAGTGCATTGTCAATATTGATAAGTTGCGGTGAGATAACCAGTTTATCCGATTGCTATTTATTGGGTTTAACTTAACTAAAGAAATATATAATATGATTATATGACTTTAGAAGCAAATGTTGGGTTATTCCATATGATGGATTAAAATAAGTGTTATTCACCCAACGGAAAGGATATGAGAGTTGTATGAGATACAATTGGAAACAGTTTCCTACCTAAATAACTACGTTTTGTGTAATCAGCCCAACGCTGACTTAAAACAAAGTGAAATATAGATCTCATTCCCACTAGAAAATTTTCAACGGGATTTTCCGAATCAAATGTCGAGGGTCATTTGTTTTGAGTAAAATAGTGGGAGCATATTTAATTAAAGACCTAGTTAAATATGTTTTAATCATGATACAAATATTCTTATCTTCATAATTAGATATATTTGGCATATAGTTTATATTTCACTAAAGGTCCTTACGAGGGACATAAGGTTCGGAAAAGAGTTTCTGAATTGGTACATATATTGAGAATTGTTCTCAAATACGAGAAAAACTACTAATAGTTTTGAAAGAGTCAAAATGGAAGAAAGAAGTAAGACTTCTTCATACATCTTGTTATAGAAAGTTAAATTATTTACTTTCACATCTAAGGTATATGATACTAGATGCAAATTTCATATTTGTTGAAATATGAAATTGTTTTAAAGAAGTAAAAATTTGACTATAGATAAAGTCAACTTACGTTTAGAATGAAATAGTTTCATTGATCGTATAAGTTGAGTTTAACATGGAACCAAATAATTGTTATTAAGTTTCATTTAATAATAGAAGCATTGAGCCTAAACCTTGTATTGACAAGAAAAGGACTACTTGTTTCATTTCTCTTACTTCATTTACATTGCTAATAAGTTTAATAGATGTGAATATGTGTATTTGACACAAACTATGATTCTTTGAATTTGTTCAAAGAATTCATGAATGAATGAACTAAAGGAAATTTTGAAAAGTATTTAGACCATACGAACATGTCGTGATGGTAAATGCTTAAATAAGAAGTATAATAATAACTATTTATATTACATCATGTTTGACATGTTTACATATAAGATAGTTCATTTATATCTCTTACGACTCTTTTTGAAAAATTATTTTAATTACAGTTATTCTTTACCCACAACAAGTTCCAATAAATCAAATCATAAAGACACCATATTCGATATGGAGGTAAGAGTACCTTATTTGACTTTATGATAGTTTGAGATTGTAAGGTTTATTAGATAAACTTAATCCCAAATTGAATGAATGTGTATTTGTGGAAGTACCTAAGGGATACTAATTTTACGACACTCTCTAGGATAAAAGTTGTTTTATTACATGAACTGAAATATTTCTTTAGAAGAAATATGTCTCTAAAAGAGACAGTGGGAGTGACGTAAAACTTGAGTATATTCAAGTAACACAAAACACATGTCCTTTCAAAATTGGAACACGAATCAATTCCACAAGGTTGTTGTTGGACTACGTACCGGTTCGAGTAGCACAAGAACTAGATGAGTCTAATATGTCCTATCAAAAGTTGAAGGACATGGCCTCACCATAACACTTCTGGCGGATAGATAACGAGGTTCTATTCCTTAATTGGAATGACATTACATATGTATTTGACATATGGATAGGGTTTTGTTAATCTAAAGGATGCTAGAAAAGTATATAAATTACAAAATTCATTTGTGAATTTGTTCAAATTTCTCAAAGTTGAATTATCAATTTTATTGATCAAGTTTTATGAAAACAAAGATTAATAAAGGAAATCTTGTGCACACAAGAAAGTCAGTGGGAGTATTTAAATTAATCTGGTATTGTATGTGGATGACATACTGATCATCAAGACAATTTTCATACACTACACATGTAAGACATGATTAGGTAATTGTTTCTTGATGAAATACTTAGGCGAGACTTCCTAAAAGTTAGGAATCAAGATCTATAGAGATAGATTGTTGACATATCTCAACATTAACCTATGTACAAATTTGATGAAGTGTACAGACACCTCATGTGCTTAATTTTATTGAAATTATTGCATACGTCACATGATGTATTTTTTGTCTCAAAGACAATATCCAACCTCATTGGATGAGAAAGGGATGCATGAGAAGTATCCAAATTCTTTGGCAATTGGGTTGATCATGTATATCATGATATGT
This sequence comes from Trifolium pratense, assembly GCF_020283565.1. NCBI lineage: Eukaryota > Viridiplantae > Streptophyta > Magnoliopsida > Fabales > Fabaceae > Trifolium > Trifolium pratense. Next base: position 44,556,847 of record NC_060063.1, on the reverse strand, counting down.
ACTAGACCAGATGTACTATATGCTATTAGCATAAACAATATGTACCAATTATTTCTAGTGATTGTCATTAGATCACCATCAGGAATATCCATGAATATCTTAAAATCACTTAAGATGGCTTCTTGATCGGATCTGGAAATGATCATTGTAAATGAGTTACAATGATATTGATTGTCCAAAACTGAAGAACAGTATACCCAGATTGTAGTCTGGAATAAACTTTATGCTCGGATGTCAAATCTGTAAGCTTACAAGCTTCAGAAGATTGATATATCTATTACAAAGGTCAAATATATGATTTGAATCGTTTGTCTCATAAGATGAGGCAGAAAATTGTTTTCCTTACGTTGCAGATTCCCTTGACCTCATTAAAGATGGTAATGGTTTAATCTTGCAAGCAACGGAAAACCAGATCTCACCAACGATTCAAATACAAGTTTTGACACTTGATTTCTTTTTTATAGAAGATCAAAAGTGTAAATTGGAAGATGTAACGGGTACCAACGTAGGAAATAGTTTCTTATCCACTAATAGAAAATCTTGCATACAAGATGCTTGATGATGACGCTAGTCCAATATATGTTGAGTTAATATCTGATTGGCTTTAGTGCTAGTGGGAGATTGTTGGAGTAAGCCCTAAAAGCCAATCTATTTTGATAGAATCGTCTTTTGTATGATGACTTTGATTTATATATTTAATATATATATAATAAGGCATTTCTTTATTATGTTTGTTTCAAGCTAATAAAGTCCCTAGAATAGCTAGTCTAATTAATGGAACATTAAGTGTGACTTAATAGTGAGACTCCATTAAACATAATGACACTATTCTTAAAGTATCCATAGTCAAGTTTTACTGTGATGTGGGATAACAGTAAAACATAGAGACTATTATGTGAGTAGACCGATGACTTCATCTCACGAGTCATGGATATGAGATATCAAGTCTTCACATAGATATAAATATTAGGAGTAATATTTATATTGGATTGACCCACCATGAGAATACTACATAGTATGTTATGAAAAGTGTCATAAGTTATTCTCATAGTGATAATGGTGTATACCACCCTTCGACCTGAAACCACTATGGACCCTAAGCTAGATGTGGAGTAGAGTACTTAGTTGCCGTTCAAACATTGTCCGTAACAGGATGACTATAAAGTCGGTTGATGGGTACTCTACAAATCATGCAGAGGGACATGAGTGACCTAGATGGAATTTGCCCCTCCTACATAACAGGAGCAATATCTGTAGGCCTCTTGATGGAATTTGACTGATAAAATGCGTGGCCACGCCGAACTAAGTCAATATGAGATATTGAGCTTATTCGTTGTTCAGTATATTCTAGGATCAAGAAATAAGATATTGAACCATACAAGGGTGACACAATCTATGCCTTGTGTTCAATATAGATATAAGGGCAAAGGGGTAATTACACACACGATCGTTATCACGGAAAGGTTTCGTCAGATCACATTACATTCTCGTCACTTGGGTAGCAGTGATGTGTTGCTAGATACCGCTCATTGTTTATAATATTGAATATGTGATTTAATATTATTGCCAACGTTACGAGAACCTATAGGGTCACACACAAAGGACAGATAGATGAGAGAAATAAATAAGTAATACTTATTTATAAAATAATAAGTAGGACTTATTAGTAATTAAATAATTAAGTATGACTTATTATTTAATTTATGAAAATAGAGAAATGCGGTCCACCGTAAGGTACGGTGCAGTGCTTGGCTTGATGACCACACAAGTGGTTCTATAAATAGAACCCTTGTGATGAAGTTTTAAATAGCTTAACATAATTCACAAAGAAAAACCTAGCCGCCGCTCTCTAAACCCTGTTCTCTCTGAATCTCTGGTGGAATTGGCTAGCACCGGTCATCGGAGAAGGTCTGTTCGTGTGGACTGAGTAGATGCATCGCTACTTTGCTTTGCTCGTGATCAGAAACAGTTTCTACCTCAAAGGTTCTGCACTTCAAGAGGTAAACACATAAATTTGTGGTTTTGTGTTCTTTGATTTGCGATTAATGGTTTAATCAAGATCCGTTCATCGGGATTGTTCCGCTAAGAGGATTAAATTTTTGAAAAACTCCTCTTAAATCCCTACATAACAGCCATATGCAATCCATCATATAAAATGTGGAGTGTTGAAACTATGAACTACCCATAAAAGTCATATGCAATCCATCATAACAGCAGTAATTTATGCAACTATGAACTACCCATAAAAGCAAGAAAGCAGTGTTGAAATTACAACAATTTGAAAATGAAAACCAACAATAACACTTTTATAATTTTCCACCTTGCAATTGGTTGTTGCTGTTGTTGTGAAAGGAAGAAGAAAAAAAAACTAAATTTCGGAACCTATCCTCCGAATTTATTGGCATTCGATAACTACATTCCAAACTAACCTAACCGTAATTTCGTCAGTTTGGGGGCCTGGTACAATATAGGGGGCTTAAAGAGCAACTTTCCTATCATAGGGGGTGTGAATATTAGAATGACTCAAATAGTAGATTTGGGTCAAGTAGTAAAATTATCGCAACAGCACCAAAAACTTGATAGATATTTTGCAAGCGCACAAAATTATCGCAAGTAGTAAAAATTATCGATCCTCAGGGATTGTTATAATTCAAACACAAATTGAATACATACTTAAACACATAAATTTAAATGTAAAAAGGGGGATCAATATAATCACATGCCTCGTAGAACTTTTGTAGATGGAGGTTGGGGCATTGTGACTCGAAACCCGAAAATTGATCTTCCTTGAGGGCACTTGGCACTGAATTTTTAATCTCAAATGACACTGAGTTTCTTGGTTGAAATCCCAAATTAGCCAGTTCTCCATTGTTTCTCTAGCTGTAATCACCTAATGTCCTTAAAGGAGGCGGCAGATCAACAACCATATGTTTACGCTGGTTTTTCGTAAACAACCGCTAGTTTAACTAGTAAATAGTTTAACTTGCAGGACCAACTAGTAAATCCTAGGACATATTTTGTGTGTAGATCTTAATGTTCATCGTTGCAATAAACATTTGGTAAACCAGTTTGAAAGAATAATTTACTAAGAAAACGTAAATTAAACAAGATTCACTCGAATAAAAGAGTTTGAAAAGATGAATTGCAAAAAGAAAGATTAAAATTGCTTTAAAAATGTAAATGTTTTACAAAGAAAATAAATGGTGCACGAATTCATACATTTTCTTTACTTCACCCTTTTCTCTCGAACGCATGGATACTTTAGATTTTGTGAATTTTCTGTATATGAATTGTGACCCTTATTCCAATTGAAGAAACTACTATTTATAGGCAAAAGATTGAACAACTGTTTGTGCAAACGTGCTTCGTCAGCTCTCTAAACACATGATCCCACGATCTCTTGATCTCGCTTGAAAAGAGTAACTGCCTTCTAGCTTCAACTGTCGCTCGAACCTAGCCTTCGAATTCGAAGGCAATTTTGCCTCTTTGTTAATAAGACATTTATGAATTTAAGACCTTTAAATAATCTTAATTAGGCGATTTGATCAGCTCCACTATGTTTAACAGAGATATCCAAATAAGCTTCAGTTTCACTAAGACATTTTAGTAAAACTCCCTCAGCAGTCTTTTTGAATAACTCATTCCCAATGACTATGTAACTTAAAGCCTTATATTTGACTTTTCGATCCACATTCCCTGTTGGATTTTCCAAGTATTCAATATTTGGTTTTCTCCAATCATTGTTTGACAATTTATCAATGGTAAATATTTCAAATTCACCACCACATTCACCCAAAATTTCTAAATTTTCCAACATCTTTATTTATGGAATTGGAGAAGTTCTTTTTACTGGCTCATTCGAAACTAATTTCTCTTTGATTTCGATCAACTATGCCAACATTTCTTTTGGTACCTTATAACCTGAAAACATCATCTTTTTTGAGTTTGATCAGCGGTGAGAAAGATTGAGACTTTCCACTTAGATTTGATATAAATCTCCTCAAAAAATTTACCTTTCCATGTAAAGATTGAAGTTGTTTCTTATTTGTTGGAGGTTGAATCTCCATTATTGCTTTAGTCTTGTTCTGACTTATCCCAATGCCCTTTTTATGTACCACAAAACCAAGGAAATCTCCTGCATGTACACAAAAAGCACATTTTAGTGTATTCATTTTTAGTCCACATTTCCTCATTCTTTCGAAAGATTTTCTAAGATGTTCTAAGTGACCATCATTAGACGAGGACTTGACAACTATATCATCAATATAAACTTGCATGAAAGTGTCAATAAAATCATGAAAAATAAAATTCATTGCCCTTTGATATGTGGCGCCAGTATTCTTTAAACCAAAAGGCATTACTACCCATTCAAAAGAACCTAAGGCACCTGGGCATCGAAAAGCAGTTTTCGACACATCATCTTTAGCAATAAATATTTGGTTATAACCAGAGTATCCATCTAACATACTTAAGTATTCAAAACCAGCAGCTGAATCTATTAACATTTCTGCTACAAGCATAGGGTATTCATCTTTAGGAGTAGCAGTATTTAAATCCCTAAAATCTATACAAACTCTAAGAGTTCCACTCTTTTTAATAACAGGAACTATATTTGTCATCCATTCGACATACCTGGAAGTCCTGATGAACTTGCACTTTGACAGCCTTTCAATTTCTGCTTTGATTTTGGACATTATCTCTAGGGCGAACCTTCTTGGTAACTGCTTCACTAGCTTCTTGTCTGGTAACAATGGCAGTCTATGTTCCACCAATTCCCTACTTAAATCTGGCATCTCGTTATAATCCCAAGCAAAGCAATCTTTGTACTCCATACGCAGCTTAACCAATTTCACTTTCATTCTGGACTAATATTGGTACTTATAAACGTTGGCCTTTTAATTGAGTCATCTCCAATATCAATTTCTTGTAAAGGATCTTGTGATTGCATTTTCTGATTCGAACTCGAAGGATCCTTTTCGAAGCCCAAGGGTTCATAATCATAAATGCAATCCAATCTTTGCATTTTTGGCAAAACTTTGCCGTTTTCTGTAGTGTTGGTTTCAAAAACCATATCCTCAGCAACATTGGCCTCTATAGCCATATCATTATGTTGATTTGTGGCCTCTAAGGCCATATTTACTTTGTTTCCGGCTATGTAAGCCGAAATCTTAACCTAAGATGAGGGCTCAATCATGGTTGGAACATGTCATCCCACCCTTTAAGTGAGGGTGCTTCTCCATCATCAGAGGCTCTAGGATCAATTACCTCTCTCTTTCATATGAAGCCATGAGTAGGATGGAGCTTCACAGAATGATAGACCTCACTTTTTGACAATGGGTCTTGATATGCTGCATTCTTCTCCCCACAAGGAGCTATCGAAGCCAAATTCTTATCAAAGGTCTGTTTAGTTATATATTTCACCTCTGACAAGTATTAACTTTGGTCGGCCTCGATGTTTTCCACCACACCATCTTCTCTCAAGATGGTTAGCCTTTGGTTTAAAGTTGAGGCTACAGTCCCTACACCATTAATCCATTCCCTTCCAAAAAGCAAGTTGTAATTAATTAGCTTTCGAAGGAACAACCAAAAACAGAGTTGGCCTAACTGAACTTTCAATAGCCACATCCACCTGAATGACACCCCAAGAATGGCCACTCTTGCCTTCATAGTTCGATAGAACTATGTTATGAGAATGGAGGTCTGTCTCATACTTTCAAATTTTACTTAGCAAGGAAAGAGGCATTAGATTAACAGCAACACCACCATCAATCAAGACCTTGTTGATGCTTTCATCAGGTTTCTCGAATATGGCTTGTTGCAGCTCAACACAACCATTATCCATGACATAATAGCATACAGGCTTAATGTCAAGCACTGGAAGACTCTCTTCTAGATCTTCCTCTACAGACATAGACCACATATCATACTCTCGTGGAAAAATAGATAACACGTTGACCAAAAAATCAAAGTCTTGATCTTCATCTAACAAATCATCATCCATATATTCATCTTCTTCCTCTCCATTAGCAACAAGTGGAGTATTGGGAAGAATAAAGATTCTTTCCTATATTGGTCTTTTGACCATTTCAGGTTCTTTCACCACAAGGTTACCTGTTTCGACTGGTTTAACAGCAACAACACTGCTCCAAGCCTGTTCGATAATTGCAAGTTTGCCCCCAGCTTGTTCAGTGATGGCAAGTTTGCCCCCAGCCTGAGTCTTCTAGCTCTCTTGCTTCTAATGGCGTTGGATTCTACGCAATTGTGTCTGTGTCATCGGATTCTTACCCATATAGTTATTCCTATACGAGTACTTTTTAGCTTATGCAGCACTTTGCTGAGTCCCTTGACTCGAAGCACCTTTTTTCAGAACTTTCTTGTTAAAGGAAGCATATCTACCATTTGCCCATTGATTCACAGGGACACGATTGGCAGGAACAAAGGATTTTGACCCCAATCTTTGGTGGATTATGGGGACCTGAACAATTTCTTTTCTTTTGTTCACACCTTGCCTAGGCCATTTTCCGTTGTCCTTGAAATAAGGAACATAGTTAGTAAGGCCTGCAGTAGCCTCCTTGTCGCACACAACGCTACACCTGGGCCATAACATGACCTCTTTGTTACTTAACTTACACCTGTTAAGGAAATCAACCAACTCCTCCTCGGCTTGAGGATAGACTCCCTTAATCTTCTCAGCATACTCCTCTTCGCTTACAACTTGCATAGTGGTTGTTTCCATAGCTTCTACCATCATGCATTCGAATGGCTCGATAAATGATGTCTCAGCCACTTGCAAAGGATCAGAATCAACTTTCATTTGAGGTTTTCTCTTATCATCAAACTTCGAACGACCTTCATTGAGAGCTTTCTTCACCAGATCCCCGAAAAGTACACATTGAGATGTTTTATGACCCAAATAATTATGAAACTTGCAATAACCTCTTTTCTTTCTTTGTTCTATTGGTGGAATTTTTAAATCTTTCGGAACAACTATTTGGCCATCATTTACCAAAATATCAAAGATTTCATCACACTTAGTAATATCAAAAGAGTAAGTTTTTGCAACATATTTATCATTTTTGGGTTCGACTGGATTTTTTCCATTCGAAGGTGAAATTCTGGTATCACTAGAATGATGTTGCCTAAGATGTCCCAACAACTACTTTGTGAATAATGTTGTTTTATATTGTTGGCACATCTTATATAACATATATATAAAAAGAACTGACAGAGAATAAATAAATGACACAAGTAATTATTAACCCAGTTCAGCCAACTGCCTACTCTGGGGGATACCAATCCAGGAAGGAAATCCACTAATAGCTCTAGTTACTAAGACCTCCAGCAAACCCTAGGATTTACGCCTTAAACTAAGACCTCCAGCAAACCCTTGGTTTACGCCTTATAACCTCGACACTACTCATGCAACTTCTGCCTAGGAACTCCTAGACATGAGATCCCATCTCACTTCCACTCACACAACACAACCTGTGTTGATTATACAATGTTAGGAATGATGTGGCGACAACTTGCCAAGACAACACTTCACTTTTGCTTAAAAGCTTCAAGTGAATCACACACGGTACACTCCGTACTTCAAAGCTTAGGAGTCACCTTAAAATAATAAACTACTTCTTAACTCGTGTTATAGAATCCACAAGCAAGAATTACAATCAAACAATAAAAGACTCAACAAAGACTCAATATGTGTAACTAATATTTTTCAATGAGATACTTAGTCTTGAGCTTGGTCTTCGTATATATAGTGATTAGGCACGCTCCTCTTTCTTCACAAATGCTCAGACGCTCCTTGAGAATCATAAAGGATGATCTGATACTTTTTCAATCTTCATTAAGGATATATCAAGACTTTCCAAAAGTGTTTAAAGGACTTTATATGATAGGATAAGTCATCCAGCTATTCCATTAAGTTTGTCTTATCCTTAAAGCTCCTGATCAGATCAAATCTCCATTGAGCGTGCTCTTTAAGTGGATTTCCATAAATAGCAGATGCTCTCATAAATGCGCGAGATTTCCTTGAATAAATATGATGTTGTAACATGTTTTCCAACATCTTGTTAGTATATTTGTTTTAGCAAAATTAAGCCAATTCAAATATCCAACAATCTCCCCCTTTGGCAATTTTTGGCTAAAACAATTTCAGGCCATTACCATTGAGAGATTAAAAGCGCAATCCTTCAAATCATCATGGTCACACAAAAGAAGGAATATTAGAGCATCATTTAAACAAAATTTCACATAGGTGAAAAATATATGCATCAGAGGCAGCAGCAGCGGAGTTATCATCAAAAAGCCTCGAGCAAGATAAAACGTGGTTTTAGAGCAAATGTTTAATCATATCACATGTCATATGTCATCAAAGGTGTTGTGACATATGGGAGCACATCTTCTAGCACCTGTTCGTCCAATCAGGGCAGCATCCATTCAGTAGCACACTCCCCCTGACTTCATCAGCTTGTGCATCATCTTAGGGTAAAATTTTTACTCCCCCTGAATACTTGCTTACTGCTACTTAAAAACATGTCATAACAAAAGACACAACAACATGTAGCAGAAACAAACAAATCAAAGTACTACTCCCCCTTTTTAGCCACAAAATGTGCCAAAACAGGAAAGTTAAGTATCCAAAGTGCAGAATTAAAAGTACAGACCATGCACTCAGAAGGTGCTAAAATCCAGGGCACAAAACACCCACAAACCAAATAACAAAGTACAGTAAAACATTAAACAGATTACAAAATCATTCATCATCACTGCTGTCAGAGGCTTCATCCTCATCTGTAGCAGTAGCATAACCTTCATCCTCATCTGCATTGTTTTGTTCACCTGTAGCAGTCACATTTGCACTAGCTTTCACGGGTACCTCATCAGCTTCCAATCCTTCAATCATCTGCAAGAACACTTTCCTCCTTTCCTCAAGCTCAGCCTGCTGTTTATCTATTTCCTGACATTGGACCTTTAAACCAGCTATAATCTCCTTTTTGGTCATAACACCAGCTCCAGCAGCAGATGTCCCAACATGATCAGTAACATTGTGATTACCAAATACTTTATGATGAAAAGTAAAACCAGATTCTCTCTTCTTTGGTGTGTCACTCACAACCTTGATGTCTGGATATTGGGCCAAGATAATTCCACATAGCAAAGATGGAAATGCTATTGGCATCTTCACAGTAGTTGATCTAATATGCTTAATGGTTTGATCAAAAATAAAGGTTCCATAGTCATAGTCAAACTTGGTTCCTACAGCATATATAAATCTACCCAGGTTGGTTGCAACATTGGTTGCATGCTTAGTTGGTACCCAATTTGTTGACCCTATCCTATTGAGGATGGCATATTTGACATTCAATTTACTAGTGGGTATCAGCTTCTTCGTGGGCCAGACCTTAACCTTACCAGCAGTTATCTCAGAACTTACAACATCATTGGCAACCTCTAATTCAGCCTTAGGTTCTACAGACCTACCTAAGTAATTATTGATTACAACAGGGGAAAAATTGATACATTTACCTCTGACAAAAACTTTGTGGTAGTCCTTGCTCAGTGGATTATCACATTCTTCAGGGATGTTCACCAGAAATTCTTTTACCAGCAGCTCATAGCAGGGACTGAAGTCACAAACTGTCTTCATCAGACCAGCTTCCTTGATGTAGTCAAAGATGTCTTGACATTTGAGAGCATCTTTGGTCAGTTCCCTTTCAACAGCCAATCTCCTTTGGTAGATATAGTCCCATCTTAGTGCAAAGGCAGCACGATGGAAAGAGATGTTATCACATGGGGCTTCTTCAACACCTTGAGAAGCCTTCTTTGCAATAGACTTTTTAGGGTTGGGAGATGAGATTATGGTGACATCTTCAGCAGCATCATAATCTGAGTCACTGGATGACTCTTTCTTCCTCTTCAGTGTATCCTTTTTCTTGCCAGGAGGGGAGAGAACCTTACTCCAACCTTTGACTGGTCCAACACCTTTTGTTTTCACTCTTGGTGCAGGAGTCTTGCTTGCAGTGGCCACAGCCTTCCCTGTACAGCTTCTCAATCTTTTTGTTATACCACCAGTTGGTTTTACAGCAGTCTTGGTGGTGACATAATCATCAACATCTACTACATCCTTTTCTTTTTCCTTCTCAGCTTCTGCAGATTTGTCAACTTCAATCTCTGGTTCTTTTGTGGGGATGGACTGGTTGCTCTCTTCAGATTGAGTGTCCCCTTCATTATCAGAAGTATCCTCACCAGCAGTTCCAGTTTCTTCATCCGTGGACTCAGATGTTGTGACTGTTGTCTCAACATCTTTTTCAGCAGCAGTTTCCTTCACAGGTTCTTTCTCAGCAGTTGCAGTTTCAACTTCTTCATTCACATTCAAGGATGTTTCAACATCCTCCATGACAACTTCTTCAGTAACAGCAGGGGTTGATTTTTCAGCCACCATTTCAGCAATTGTTGGTGATTTATTAGCAGTTTCTATTTCAACCTCTGTAGGAGTGTCTTCCATCTCAGTTTCAACAGGCATAGCATTAAGATCTTTCTTATCAGCATCAGATCCCAAATTTTCTTGATTAGGGTTACCAGCAATTGAAATAAGTGTTTCAACAACTTCAGACACAGATTTAGGGTTCTGAGATTCTACTTCAGTTGTTTTCTCGGATGTGTTAACATTCGATTCAAAAACCAAATCAGACATATTCAGAGGAATCCTAGACTTGTAATCTCTTCTCTTCTTTTTAGAACTTCCTTTACTAGATTTAACAGTAGAAAGAGAGATATCATCACTTACTTTTGGAGTTTCCTTTTTCTCAACAGATTTTCCTTTCCCTTTCTTCTCAGCGACATTTGATTGAACTTTTGGTTTGGAAGCATGAACAACTGTAACAGGGATGGCGTCCTTGATGATCTTCGAGGAATCGATCTTTGCTTTTGATCGAGTAGAACGACCGGACTTTGTAGTTTGGGAAGATTCAGACATGTTTGGATGATGATTTTTGAGTTTTAGGAAGTTGAATGGATGAAAGTTGAAGTTGGAAGTGGAAGAATAGGGTTCTCGATAAAAAATTAGGATTTGAGTGGAAGTGTATTGATAGCGTGTACAGACACATTTAAGGGAAGTTTGTAATGATTTCCCTAAATTAGCGTGCATTGATTGATGGGAGAGAAAGCGGTTTCCTTTTGCACGCCTCAACTGTTGTAACTGCTATGCTTCTTCATGCAGGCAAATTCCCAATTTGCCCCTTAAAAATTCAAATTGATTAGCATCAAGCGCCTTTGTAAAAATGTCAGCTAGCTGTTCACTTGTACTAATGTGCTTAAGTTCCACACAATTTTCTTCAACAAGGTCTCTAATGAAATGATGCCTGATGTCTATATGTTTGGTTCTTGAGTGTTGAACTGGATTTTTTGATATATTAATTGCACTCAAGTTGTCACAATATAATGTCATAACATCTTGGTCGACATTATATTCTTTCAGCATCTGTTTCATTCACATTAGCTGAGAACAACTACTACCTGCAGCAATGTATTCAGCCTCTGCAGTAGATAGAGACACACAATTCTGCTTCTTGCTGAACCATGAGATTAAATTATCACCCAAAAAGAAGCATCCTCCTGAAGTGCTCTTTCTATCATCAGCACTTTCAGCCCAATCTGCATCACAATACCCTATCAAAGTTGAGTTCTTGGTCTGGGAATACAGAATCCCATAATCACTGGTGCCCTTTATATACTTCAGAATCCTTTTGACTTGTACAAGATGGCTCATCTTTGGCTTGGCTTGATATCTTGCACAAACACCCACAGCAAAGGTGATGTCTGGTCTACTCGCTGTAAGATACAAGAGACTGCCAATCATGCTCCTGTATAGGCTTTGATCAACATTAATGCCATTTTCATCTTTGGTTAGCTTTAGATGAGTAGCAGCTGGTGTTCTCTTGTGTGCTGCAGTGTCCATTCCAAACTTCTTGATCATATTCTTCGCATACTTGCTTTGAGAAACAAATATGGTGTCTTCCATTTGTTTGACTTGCAGACCAAGGAAATATGTCAGCTCACCTACCAAACTCATTTCAAACTCTGATTGCATTTGTTGTACAAAATGTTCCACCATCTTTTCAGACATTCCACCAAATACTATGTCATCAACATAAATCTGGGCAATCATCAGCTTCTCTTCTTGTTCTTTAACAAACAAGGTTTTGTCATGGCCTCCTTTTCTGTATCCTTGACTAACAAGAAAATTTGTCAGCCTTTCGTACCAGGCCCTTGGAGCCTGTTTCAGTCCATAAAGAGCCTTCTTAAGCTTGTACACATGATCAGGATTAGCAGGATCTACAAAACCTTTTGGCTGCTCCACATAAACTTCTTCATGTAAGTACCCATTAAGAAAGGCACTCTTGACATCCATTTGGTACAGCTTAAATTTGAAGATGCATGCTATACCAAGAAGTAGCCTAATAGATTCCAGTCTTGCTACTGGCGCAAATGTTTCATCAAAATCAAGTCCTTCAACCTGAGTATACCCTTGAGCCACTAGTCTTGCCTTGTTTCTTGTTACAACACCATTTTCATCTGACTTGTTCTTGAACACCAATTTTGTGCCTATGACATTAACATCATTGGGTCTAGGAACAAGATCCCACACATCACTTCTTCTAAACTGAGTTAGTTCATCTTGCATGGCTTCTATCCAAAACTCATCAGTGAGAGCCTCTTTTACATTTTTAGGCTCAACCTTTGAGACAAAACACGAATTAGTAACCACTTCATTTGTCCTTCTTGTAGCAATTCCCTGGTCAGGATTTCCTATGATGAGATCCTTGGGATGGTTCTTCTGTATTCTTATTGAAGGAACTTTTCTCACAGGACCAGGTGTAGGATTTATTGATTCATCATCTGAATCAGATTCTTTCTCTGCTACAGCTTCTTCAGATGTTGGCAAAGTTGTTGCAACATCATCTTCAGCATCAGATGTTTTAGCAGATGTCAAATCATCTATCACAACATTGATAGATTCTACTATTACCTTGGTTCTCTGGTTGTAAACTCTATAGGCCCTGCTGTTTGTTGAGTATCCAAGAAACAATCCTTCTTCACTTTTAGGATCCATTTTTCTTCTGTGCTCTCTATCAGATAGAATATAGCACTTACTTCCAAACACATGAAAGTGTTTGACAGTTGGTTTTCTGCCTTTCCACAGTTCATATAGTGTAGTAGAAGTTCCAGTTCTGAGTGTGACACGATTGTGAATATAACAAGCAGTATGCATAGCCTCAGCCCAGAATTGATATGGAAGATGTTTTGCATGCAACATCACTCTGGCTGACTCTTGTATTGTCCTGTTCTTCCTCTCAACAACTCCATTTTGTTGAGGTGTGATTGGAGCTGAGAACTCATGCTTGATTCCTTCAGAGATGCAGAATTCAAGAAAGCTTGCATTCTCAAACTCTTTACCATGATCACTTCGTATCCTAACAATAGCAGAGTTCTTTTCTCTTTGGAGTTGAAGACAAAGTTCTTTGAATGCATCAAAACTTTCAGATTTGTCTTTTAGAAATTCAATCCATGTGAACCTTGAAAAGTCATCTACCATGACAAACGCGTACCTTTTTCCTCCAAGGCTCTCCACTTGCATTGGCCCCATCAGGTCTATGTGCAGTAATTCTAGAACCCTTGTTGTGGTAAGATGTTGCAACTTTGGATGCGACATCTTTGTCTGCTTCCCTATTTGACATTCTCCACATATACTTCCTTCCTCAATTTTGAGTTTTGGAAGACCTCTGATTGCCTCTTTAGCTATTGCCTTCTTCATGCCTTTGAGGTGCAGGTGGCCAAGTTTTTGGTGCCACAACTTTACCTCATCTTCTTTACTAATAAGACATGTTGGTACATCTTCTTCTTTAGGGATCCAGAGATAGCAGTTGTCTCTTGACCTTACTCCTTTCATCAACAGCTCTCCTTGCTCGTTTGTAACTAGGCATTCAGCTTTTGTGAAGTTAACTTTCATGCCTTGATCACAAAGTTGGCTTATGCTGATTAGATTAGCTTTAAGCCCTTTTACAAGCAGCACATTATCTAGTTTTGGTAGGCCGTGGTTTGCAAGCTTACCAACTCCCTTGATCTCTCCTTTGACTCCATCTCCAAAGGTTACAAAACTGGTAGCATATGACTTCAAGTCTTCAAGATAGTGTTCAACACCTGTCATGTGTCTAGAACAACCACTATCAAAGTACCAGGTTTCTCTTGAAGAAGCTCTCAAGGATGTATGAGCTATTAGACCTGTGATCTTCTTCTTTTCTCTCCATTCCTGTCTTGTTGTAACATTAGGGAAGACAGGAGTATAGAATTCTCGATGAACTCTCCTTGGATATCCATGCAGCCTATAGTAGAAAGGCCTAATATGTCCTTTCCTTCCACAATGATGACATGTCCAGTTATAGAACCTGGGCACAGGATGTTCCATAAGATGTTGCGACAATCCTCCTGACACAAACGTGTTGTTGATTGGAGTATGTATAGTGGCATCGTTGAACTTCATCTGTTGCTTTACTCTTTCATGTTCAAAACCAATGGGCTTAGGTTTCCCGTAGTTTTGTCTTTGTAACATTTCCTCAAAGGCATCAGTACCTTTGGTCATCATTTTAGCCACTTTTGTGACTTGATCCAAATCAGCATTTAATTTGGTTACTTCTTCACTCTGTTCAGCAACTTTACACAGGAGGTTAGACTTCTCCATTTCCAACTGTTGAATTTGACTACTCTGATCTTCAACCTTAATGTTGAGATTATCAATGTTCATGAGTAAGTCATTTCTCTCAGCTTGTAGTTTACCATTGATCTTCTTTTGTTTCTCTAATGCTTTGCAAACTTCTATACTTCTATTATGAAGTTCTTTATAAGTAGCAGCTAGTTCCTCATAGGTTACCTCCTCATCACATGATTCTGAGTCAGATACACAAACCCCTGTTAAAGCATTAACAAATTTGGCAGATTCTTCCTCCTCTAAATCTGTATCAGACCATGAAACCACAAGACTTTTCTTTTGCCTTTTTAGAAAGGTTGGACATTCAGGTCTGATATGGCCAAAACCTTCACATTCATGACATCTAACTCCTCTTTCATCTTCATTTGCCTTTTTCTGAGAATTGGACTGTTTGTTGTTGTTGAATCGACCATTTGGCTTGGATCTTTGATCTACTTTCTTCATCAACTTGTTGAATTGTCTCCCAAGCATAGCCATAGACTCAACTAAGCTTTCTTCGCCTTCAGATTCAACTTGTAAGTCATCAGCAGTGCTTTTTGAGGAAAAGGCTAGATTCTTATCTTTCTTTTCATTCCTCCTTTTCAAGCCAATTTCATAGGTCTGAAGAGATCCTATGAGTTCATCTAAGTTTAGGATGGAGAGATCATGAGCCTCCTCAATGGCTGTCACCTTCATATCAAATCTTTTAGGCAAAGATCTGAGTATTTTTCCAACTAACTCCTCATCTGAGATAGGTTTTCCAAGCGCATCAAATGAATTTGCGAAATCAAGCACATTCATTTGAAAGTCATGAATGGTTTCTTCCTCCTTCATTCTAAGATTCTCAAAATTAGTTTTGAGCATCTGAAGCTTAGATAGCTTCACTTTTGACGTTCCTTCATGAGCCTTTCTCAGAATTTCCCAGGCATGCTTAGCAGTAATACATCTCTTTACAAGCCTGAACATGTTAGCATCCACACCATTGAAAATAGCATACAAGGCTTTGGAGTTCCCAAGTGCCAGATCATCCTCATCTTTTGTCCATTCATCATGTGGCTTCTTAACATCAGTTTTATTGCCATCTTTGTCAAGAACCATTGGTGGTTCCCATCCACGTAACACAGCCTTCCATGTCCTGCTGTCAATTGATTTTATGAAAGCCTCCATACGAGATTTCCAATAATCATAGTTCTCAGGACCTGTCAGTAAAGGGGGTTTAGACACTGAACCTCCTTCTTTATCCATTGTACCAGAAAGTACTCTCCCTGGAGCTCACCCAAAATAACAGAACAGGGTGCCTGCTCTGATCCAATTGAAATTCTGGTATCACTAGAATGATGTTGCCTAAGGTGTCCCAACAACTACTTTGTGAATAATGTTGTTTTCTATTGTTGGCACATCTTATATAACATATATATAAAAAGAACTGACAGAGAATAAATAAATGACACAAGTAATTGTTAACCCAGTTCAGCCAACTGCCTACTCTGGGGGATACCAATCCAGGAAGGAAATCCACTAATAGCTCTAGTTACTAAGACCTCCAGCAAACCCTAGGATTTACGCCTTAAACTAAGACCTCCAGCAAACCCTTGGTTTACGCCTTATAACCTCGACACTACTCATGCAACTTCTGCCTAGGAACTCCTAGACATGAGATCCCATCTCACTTCCACTCACACAACACAACCTGTGTTGATTATACAATGTTAGGAATGATGTGGCGACAACTTGCCAAGACAACACTTCACTTTTGCTTAAAAGCTTCAAGTGAATCACACACGGTACACTCCGTACTTCAAAGCTTAGGAGTCACCTTAAAATAATAAACTACTTCTTAACTCGTGTTATAGAATCCACAAGCAAGAATTACAATCAAACAATAAAAGACTCAACAAAGACTCAATATGTGTAACTAATATTTTTCAATGAGATACTTAGTCTTGAGCTTGGTCTTCGTATATATAGTGATTAGGCACGCTCCTCTTTCTTCACAAATGCTCAGACGCTCCTTGAGAATCATAAAGGATGATCTGATACTTTTTCAATCTTCATTAAGGATATATCAAGACTTTCCAAAAGTGTTTAAAGGACTTTATATGATAGGATAAGTCATCCAGCTATTCCATTAAGTTTGTCTTATCCTTAAAGCTCCTGATCAGATCAAATCTCCATTGAGCGTGCTCTTTAAGTGGATTTCCATAAATAGCAGATGCTCTCATAAATGCGCGAGATTTCCTTGAATAAATATGATGTTGTAACATGTTTTCCAACATCTTGTTAGTATATTTGTTTTAGCAAAATTAAGCCAATTCAAATATCCAACAGAAGGCTTTAGCAATTTACAAGTATAAGGAAGCCCTGGCTTTAATTCGGCCACACAAACCTCACTTTCAGTAATATCTTCATGATTGATTTCATACTCATTATCATCTTCATAAGTTTCAACATATGCAACTTTTTCTTTTTTCTGAAACTTAGAAGTTCTAGCCTTTTCTATCTTAAGGCGTTCGATTTGTCGAACTCTATCTGCTAACTGTGCCATATCCCTTAAATGTTGGGTGTCTAATTTCTTTCGAATAGAGTAGTCAAGGCCACCAGCGGCCATTTCAACTAACTCATGTTCAGGCACTTGAGTAAAGCATCTAGCCTTAAGAAGTCTAAACCTATTTAGGTAATCCTCAATGGACTCTGAGGTTTTTCGCCTCACACCTGACAACTCTTTAAGGCTAATTTTAGATTGCCCCATATAGAATTGCTCATGAAAAACTCTTTCTAATTGAATCCAATGATGGATGGAACCAGGGGGCAGTGTAATGAACCAAGTAAAGGCATTCTTACTGATATAATTAGGAAAATATTTCATCCTTAGATTCTCATTATTTGCTAAGTCCCCTACCTCTGCCAAATATCTAGCAATGTGTTCGACGGTGGATTCACTAATTCAGTCTGGAGTACATACTCAGACAATGCTGATACAAAGTTTGGCCTATGTAAACCAACGTTAAGGCCATTTTGCATAAGTATAGTTTCAACCATGTTAGCAAAATTGTTTTGGCCCTCATAATTATCTTGTTGCACATTTCTAACAACTTCATCAGCATCTTGGTTTCGATGAAATAAAGTCACGCCAGGATTAGGGACACGAGGCATCCCCATTTGGACTTGCGGTTCTTCTCGAACCCTTACTGGTGGGTTAGCTTGACTTATGTTATACCCACTATATTCAGGCATACTCTAATGTTGAACGGGTATTTGGTTCTGAATTGGTCGAAATGGCTGGTTAGGCACTGGAGGAGCGCCAAAGAAATCAGCAATTCGACTCATTTGACCAGCCAACAATTGGTAACTGTCATTTGTATTGTTAATTAGAGGGTTTAATACAGTTCCTAATCGTGACGTCAAAGTGTTAACCATTTCATGATTACTTTCATCCATCTGTTGTCTTAAAGACATCACAGATGACAAACTTAAGGCCCGAGTTACTGGCCTCGAACCTGAATTTCCAACACCTGATGTTGAAGGGGAAAATCTTGGAGGACTCTCCATATGTTGGTTACTAAATAAATTTGCCATCAAAGTTGTTGGCATCCCTAATCCAGGGTTAGTTGGGAATGAAAACGGAGATCTAGGAGGACTCCTGGCATCATTTGGATTCCCTTGAGAATTTACAGATTAATTGGATTCGAGACATGGGAAACTTGAGTTGACCCTATCGAGGCAGAATTATGTCCACCAAGTGTGTTTGCGTGAAACGTAGGGTTTGTTATCCCTATGGTCGAATCAAAAGCAGTGTCTGACGAAAACGCTTGTGGTTGTCCTTCTGGGCCAGCATTACTAGAACCTGCGCCAGCACTCGTGGACAAATTACTCGTGGATGCGTTTTGAGGGGGTGGTCTCACCATTTTTCGACGAGACTTAACACTTGTTAAATTTGGAAGGGATGTGCCACTCCTCAAATCCATAAACTTAGCAAAAATCTAACAATCGTAATGAGAATGAAAAGAAAAACACACAAAACTAGTCCCACTGGGCGTGCCAATTTGTTTACGTTGGTTTTTCGTAAACAACCGCTAGTTTAATTTAATTACTTGTAGGACTAACTAGTAAATCCTAGGACATGTTTTGTGTGTAGATCTTAATGTTCATCGTTGCAATAAACATTTGGTAAACCAGTTTGAAAGAATAATTTACTAAGAAAACGTAAATTAAACAAGATTCACTCGAATAAAAGAGTTTGAAAAGATGAATTGCAAAAAGAAAGATTAAAATTGCATTAAAAATGTAAATGTTTTACAAAGAAAATAAATGGTGCACGAATTCATACATTTTCTTCACTTCACCCTTTTCTCTCGAACGCATGGATACTTTAGGTTTTGTGAATTTTCTGTATATGAATTGTGACCCTTATTCCAATTGAAGAAACTACTATTTATAGGCACAAGATTGAACAACTGCTTATGCAAACGTGCTTCGCCAGCTCTCTAAACACATGATCCCACGGTCTCTTGATCTCGCTTGAAAAGAGTAACTGCCTTCTAGCTTCAACTGTCGCTCGAACCTAGCCTTCGAATCCTCTTTCCATTTCCTGCTGAAAATAATTCTAAGACCAGAATCTCTTCGAATACTATGATTCGAAAACCTCATTCGATTCGAAGGCAATTTTGTCTCTTTGTTAATAAGACATTTATGAATTTAAGACCTTTAAATAATCTTAATTAGGCAATTTGATCATCTTTTCATATCTTTTATTAACTTATTTAATGCATTCACTCTGGACCGTCATGGATACATTCCGTTTATTATTTTCATTCATTTAATTTAGTGGCATATTTAAGATGGCGCACCAAATTAATATTAAATGCTTATGGTCAAAAATTCGAGATAACACTATGATGTTGGACTAGAATTTAGAAACCTCTTCTTCACTTATATCTGGTGCAACACTTGCTGATCGAGCAGCTTCATGAGCTAATCGAGCTGCTTTTTTGTTTGCTTTCGCAGTTTTCTCGATCTCAGGGTCAAAGAAGAGTTCTCTGACTACCTTCCTACCTTGCATAAACAACAGAAAATAATTTTATAAGCAACTGCACTAAACAAAATAATAACAACAAAAATAATTTTATTTTATTTTTTTTTATAAAAAACGAAACACATTTAAAATAATGAACTAAGTATATTGTAACATCCCGGATTTTTATCCAAAATATTTGTAAAAATTCTGCTTAATTAGAAAATGTGAAGCTACTTTTTTTTTTATCAAATGAAATAGTATAATAAAATCTGAATTGAAATTCAATTAAAATATAAACTTAATTAAAATGAGTAATAGTTTAAAATTTCCAGCGGAAGAAAATACAACAAAGAACTATTTACATAAAATTCTCAATTTACAAAACCCAATTTTTCCCCTGTTCGTACGCGCTTCAAGCATCACATCACATTCAATCAAAGCTTTCTCCTTGAGTACCTAAAATGTTGGTTGTAAGGGTCAATTTCCTGGTCCACATTGAATCATACTCACCACAAGAAAATGTTATAAAATAATAACAAAACACTTCACCTTATGAAAAATATAATTACTAGTTTTAAGAAAAACCTTTGATGATTAGAGTACAAATATAAGAACCGAAACAAAAAGCAACGGTGACACATATTAACACATAACCCAAATTACATGACCATCCAAATAAAAAGAGAGCAACAATCAGTTTTGCTACGTACATTAATAATTCTTATATATATATATTTTTCTTTCTTTCCTTCCAATTACATTAGTTCTTTTAAGACCAGAATAATTATTTACTCTTGTTAGTTCTTCCTTCCTATATGAAGTGCAATGCGACTAAGACAACCCTATATGAAATACTAATGATCCGGATAATAAATCTCATACCAATGAGAGAACCAGCCACACAGGCTCCAAGCCACACAGGCTAAATTAAACCAGCCACACAGGCTAAAAAAAAATAAACCAGCCACACAGGCTAAAAATAAACAAGCCACACTGGCTAAAAAAATAAACCAAGCCACAAAGGCTACCTATAGGAACACTGCTATACACATCCTATATGATGCATGAAACTCCACTTCCTTAACAAGACCAACTTGACCTGCGACATAACTAACACTCCCTGTATTTTTATTCACGTCCCTTAATTTATATTTATTAGATCACACCCACAAACTAATATTCATACGCTTCAAAGAAAAGAAGGAAACCAAAATCTTTAATCATATGAAATAAATAGGAAATTAACAAACATATATATACACGGCATGCATGACAAGGCATATGCAATAATAAGCAAGCACTAGGCATATGTATAATTAGTCTAATTACTAGAAGCATATATACAAACGAATTTATTTATTTTTATAGAATTAATTCCTTTGGTTTATTTTAAGTGATAAAGGTTCTACCATCATCTCACAACAAATCCCTATGTAGCATGAATGTATGGGGAAAAAGCCCTTACCTCAAGTGCTTTCTTCCAATCACTATACTATCTTAAATTCGCAGCTACAGTGCATATACGATATCTCACGCTCCAAAGGTTCGATTCGACGATCCGACGGTTAACGGAGACAACCCAAGGGAAAATGAAAATGACATAGAATTAGGATTCACAAGGTGAAACAAGGGATAAAATAGAGAAGGATGTATAGAAAGACTTACATGAAATATAGAAGAAAATAGATGGTATATAGATACTTGAGAGACTTAAAATATTTTCAATGGACTATAGATGATGATCGTGAGACTTGAAAAATCAAGAGAATGGTGTGAGAGTCTCAAAATTTGCGTGAGGCTTCTAATAGAGATTTTTGATATTTTCCTCAATATATGTGGCTGAGCAATGAACTAATAGAATGGTCTAGATTAAATAGAATAATGGTAGTTAAGAGAAATTACTATAGCTTAATTGCCTTGACCTTATATAAGGAATGGAAAATAAAAAGGTATGAATTTGGTCTCATCAAGAGAGTAGGAGAATGGTTACTGGCAGCATAATGACGTAATAATTAGTATTCACAACTTAAGAAAGTAATTAAGGTGCTAATGAATGATCATGGTTGGCCAATATTCCTTAACTGATACATTGGATCTACGTGTGACATATTTTGAATACTATGTAAGGCAAGGCTTTCAATCTTTAAGACTAGCTAGCGTGGACTATTCCCTTAAGGTAGCCAAAGTTGATTTGATTATTTCATAATTCAATACTAAAATACTAAAATAATTAAAGAATACAAAATAATTAATATCGATATTACTATAGAATTTATTTATCAAATAATAAATTAATAAAGTGCATATATAAAATATTGGGGCGTTACATTATTACCCCCTTAAAAGAGTTTCGTCCTCGAAACTAGAAAATAAAAGATTAACTTAAATTTCTCTCATAAAATCAAGCGTGATAAAACCACTTGTTATAAAAGACGAAGTTAAAGCATTTTGATAGTTATCTATATATTAAAATAAAGTTCTCGGGTCTTACATTCTACCCACCAAATATTTAGTTTTGTCCCCGAAACTAGACAAAAAATTTTGAAGTATAATTTTCAAAAACTCTTTATGTAAAGAACTTCTTTAAATAAATTTTGACAAGATAAGAAAGTTTAAGAATAAGGTGAGACATAAAATATATTAACGTAGTATTTCTGCTGCGCACTCTGATGCTAAATAAAAGCCAATAACATAACTAGCAAGAAAAATTGCAAAGGTAAAAGTATTTTTGCAGCTTTAAGAAAAACCTCTAATCTCTAATTCAAAATATGGTAAAAGCATTTTTCTAAAAATCATATTACTTCATAGATATTCTCTACGAATTTACTTATCTTAAAATCATAGTAGGAAAAACAATCGTTCACAACTAAAGACCACAAAATTATTCAAAAATATTTCACTCATAAAAATGCCTTATAACATATAGTCATCCTAAAAATTCATTCCTTTCAATTAAAATAGTATAAAGACTATTCAATAGAAAATTCATAAAAGCAAACATAGCTTCTAACAATCACAAAATCATTTCCTTTAAACAAGAAAAATCATACAATCATTTTCATACAATCACCTTACAAGAATCACACAAGAAAGCATCAATCATAAAAATTAAGCACGACCACAAAATCACACATAAATCAAGGTATTCGTCATACAAAATCGCTCCCACCCCAAAAATTTGTCCGAGGATTATTGCTCTGATACCAAATGTAACATCCCGGATTTTTATCCAAAATATTTGTAAAAATTCTGCTTAATTAGAAAATGTGAAGCTACTTTTTTTTTTTTATCAAATGAAATAGTATAATAAAATCTGAATTGAAATTCAATTAAAATATAAACTTAATTAAAATGAGTAATAGTTTAAAATTTCCAGCGGAAGAAAATACAACAAAGAACTATTTACATAAAATTCTCAATTTACAAAACCCAATTTTTCCCCTGTTCGTACGCGCTTCAAGCATCACATCACATTCAATCAAAGCTTTCTCCTTGAGTACCTAAAATGTTGGTTGTAAGGGTTAATTTCCTGGTCCACATTGAATCATACTCACCACAAGAAAATGTTATAAAATAATAACAAAACACTTCACCTTATGAAAAATATAATTACTAGTTTTAAGAAAAACCTTTGATGATTAGAGTACAAATATAAGAACCGAAACAAAAAGCAACGGTGACACATATTAACACATAACCCAAATTACATGACCATCCAAATAAAAAGAGAGCAACAATCAGTTTTGCTACGTACATTAATAATTCTTATATATATATATTTTTCTTTCTTTCCTTCCAATTACATTAGTTCTTTTAAGACCAGAATAATTATTTACTCTTGTTAGTTCTTCCTTCCTATATGAAGTGCAATGCGACTAAGACAACCCTATATGAAATACTAATGATCCGGATAATAAATCTCATACCAATGAGAGAACCAGCCACACAGGCTCCAAGCCACACAGGCTAAATTAAACCAGCCACACAGGCTAAAAAAAAATAAACCAGCCACACAGGCTAAAAATAAACAAGCCACACAGGCTAAAAAAATAAACCAAGCCACAAAGGCTACCTATAGGAACACTGCTATACACATCCTATATGATGCATGAAACTCCACTTCCTTAACAAGACCAACTTGACCTGCGACATAACTAACACTCCCTGTATTTTTATTCACGTCCCTTAATTTATATTTATTAGATCACACCCACAAACTAATATTCATACGCTTCAAAGAAAAGAAGGAAACCAAAATCTTTAATCATATGAAATAAATAGGAAATTAACAAACATATATATACACGGCATGCATGACAAGGCATATGCAATAATAAGCAAGCACTAGGCATATGTATAATTAGTCTAATTACTAGAAGCATATATACAAACGAATTTATTTATTTTTATAGAATTAATTCCTTTGGTTTATTTTAAGTGATAAAGGTTCTACCATCATCTCACAACAAATCCCTATGTAGCATGAATGTATGGGGAAAAAGCCCTTACCTCAAGTGCTTTCTTCCAATCACTATACTATCTTAAATTCGCAGCTACAGTGCATATACGATATCTCACGCTCCAAAGGTTCGATTCGACGATCCGACGGTTAACGGAGACAACCCAAGGGAAAATGAAAATGACATAGAATTGGGATTCACAAGGTGAAACAAGGGATAAAATAGAGAAGGATGTATAGAAAGACTTACATGAAATATAGAAGAAAATAGATGGTATATAGATACTTGAGAGACTTAAAATATTTTCAATGGACTATAGATGATGATCGTGAGACTTGAAAAATCAAGAGAATGGTGTGAGAGTCTCAAAATTTGCGTGAGGCTTCTAATAGAGATTTTTGATATTTTCCTCAATATATGTGGCTGAGCAATGAACTAATAGAATGGTCTAGATTAAATAGAATAATGGTAGTTAAGAGAAATTACTATAGCTTAATTGCCTTGACCTTATATAAGGAATGGAAAATAAAAAGGTATGAATTTGGTCTCATCAAGAGAGTAGGAGAATGGTTACTGGCAGCATAATGACGTAATAATTAGTATTCACAACTTAAGAAAGTAATTAAGGTGCTAATGAATGATCATGGTTGGCCAATATTCCTTAACTGATACATTGGATCTACGTGTGACATATTTTGAATACTATGTAAGGCAAGGCTTTCAATCTTTAAGACTAGCTAGCGTGGACTATTCCCTTAAGGTAGCCAAAGTTGATTTGATTATTTCATAATTCAATACTAAAATACTAAAATAATTAAAGAATACAAAATAATTAATATCGATATTACTATAGAATTTATTTATCAAATAATAAATTAATAAAGTGCATATATAAAATATTGGGGCGTTACATTATTACCCCCTTAAAAGAGTTTCGTCCTCGAAACTAGAAAATAAAAGATTAACTTAAATTTCTCTCATAAAATCAAGCGTGATAAAACCACTTGTTATAAAAGACGAAGTTAAAGCATTTTGATAGTTATCTATATATTAAAATAAAGTTCTCGGGTCTTACATTCTACCCACCAAATATTTAGTTTTGTCCCCGAAACTAGACAAAAAATTTTGAAGTATAATTTTCAAAAACTCTTTATGTAAAGAACTTCTTTAAATAAATTTTGACAAGATAAGAAAGTTTAAGAATAAGGTGAGACATAAAATATATTAACGTAGTATTTCTGCTGCGCACTCTGATGCTAAATAAAAGCCAATAACATAACTAGCAAGAAAAATTGCAAAGGTAAAAGTATTTTTGCAGCTTTAAGAAAAACCTCTAATCTCTAATTCAAAATATGGTAAAAGCATTTTTCTAAAAATCATATTACTTCATAGATATTCTCTACGAATTTACTTATCTTAAAATCATAGTAGGAAAAACAATCGTTCACAACTAAAGACCACAAAATTATTCAAAAATATTTCACTCATAAAAATGCCTTATAACATATAGTCATCCTAAAAATTCATTCCTTTCAATTAAAATAGTATAAAGACTATTCAATAGAAAATTCATAAAAGCAAACATAGCTTCTAACAATCACAAAATCATTTCCTTTAAACAAGAAAAATCATACAATCATTTTCATACAATCACCTTACAAGAATCACACAAGAAAGCATCAATCATAAAAATTAAGCACGACCACAAAATCACACATAAATCAAGGTATTCGTCATACAAAATCGCTCCCACCCCAAAAATTTGTCCGAGGATTATTGCTCTGATACCAAATGTAACATCCCGGATTTTTATCCAAAATATTTGTAAAAATTCTGCTTAATTAGAAAATATGAAGCTACTTTTTTTTTTATCAAATGAAATAGTATAATAAAATCTGAATTGAAATTCAATTAAAATATAAACTTAATTAAAATGAGTAATAGTTTAAAATTTCCAGCGGAAGAAAATACAACAAAGAACTATTTACATAAAATTCTCAATTTACAAAACCCAATTTTTCCCCTGTTCGTACGCGCTTCAAGCATCACATCACATTCAATCAAAGCTTTCTCCTTGAGTACCTAAAATGTTGGTTGTAAGGGTCAATTTCCTGGTCCACATTGAATCATACTCACCACAAGAAAATGTTATAAAATAATAACAAAACACTTCACCTTATGAAAAATATAATTACTAGTTTTAAGAAAAACCTTTGATGATTAGAGTACAAATATAAGAACCGAAACAAAAAGCAACGGTGACACATATTAACACATAACCCAAATTACATGACCATCCAAATAAAAAGAGAGCAACAATCAGTTTTGCTACGTACATTAATAATTCTTATATATATATATTTTTCTTTCTTTCCTTCCAATTACATTAGTTCTTTTAAGACCAGAATAATTATTTACTCTTGTTAGTTCTTCCTTCCTATATGAAGTGCAATGCGACTAAGACAACCCTATATGAAATACTAATGATCCGGATAATAAATCTCATACCAATGAGAGAACCAGCCACACAGGCTCCAAGCCACACAGGCTAAATTAAACCAGCCACACAGGCTAAAAAAAAATAAACCAGCCACACAGGCTAAAAATAAACAAGCCACACAGGCTAAAAAAATAAACCAAGCCACAAAGGCTACCTATAGGAACACTGCTATACACATCCTATATGATGCATGAAACTCCACTTCCTTAACAAGACCAACTTGACCTGCGACATAACTAACACTCCCTGTATTTTTATTCACGTCCCTTAATTTATATTTATTAGATCACACCCACAAACTAATATTCATACGCTTCAAAGAAAAGAAGGAAACCAAAATCTTTAATCATATGAAATAAATAGGAAATTAACAAACATATATATACACGGCATGCATGACAAGGCATATGCAATAATAAGCAAGCACTAGGCATATGTATAATTAGTCTAATTACTAGAAGCATATATACAAACGAATTTATTTATTTTTATAGAATTAATTCCTTTGGTTTATTTTAAGTGATAAAGGTTCTACCATCATCTCACAACAAATCCCTATGTAGCATGAATGTATGGGGAAAAAGCCCTTACCTCAAGTGCTTTCTTCCAATCACTATACTATCTTAAATTCGCAGCTACAGTGCATATACGATATCTCACGCTCCAAAGGTTCGATTCGACGATCCGACGGTTAACGGAGACAACCCAAGGGAAAATGAAAATGACATAGAATTAGGATTCACAAGGTGAAACAAGGGATAAAATAGAGAAGGATGTATAGAAAGACTTACATGAAATATAGAAGAAAATAGATGGTATATAGATACTTGAGAGACTTAAAATATTTTCAATGGACTATAGATGATGATCGTGAGACTTGAAAAATCAAGAGAATGGTGTGAGAGTCTCAAAATTTGCGTGAGGCTTCTAATAGAGATTTTTGATATTTTCCTCAATATATGTGGCTGAGCAATGAACTAATAGAATGGTCTAGATTAAATAGAATAATGGTAGTTAAGAGAAATTACTATAGCTTAATTGCCTTGACCTTATATAAGGAATGGAAAATAAAAAGGTATGAATTTGGTCTCATCAAGAGAGTAGGAGAATGGTTACTGGCAGCATAATGACGTAATAATTAGTATTCACAACTTAAGAAAGTAATTAAGGTGCTAATGAATGATCATGGTTGGCCAATATTCCTTAACTGATACATTGGATCTACGTGTGACATATTTTGAATACTATGTAAGGCAAGGCTTTCAATCTTTAAGACTAGCTAGCGTGGACTATTCCCTTAAGGTAGCCAAAGTTGATTTGATTATTTCATAATTCAATACTAAAATACTAAAATAATTAAAGAATACAAAATAATTAATATCGATATTACTATAGAATTTATTTATCAAATAATAAATTAATAAAGTGCATATATAAAATATTGGGGCGTTACATATATGGTCCAATTGCCTTGTTGAATCAATCAACAATCCCCGGCAACGGCGCCAAAAACTTGATAGATATTTTGCAAGTGCACAAAATTATCGCAAGTAGTAAAAATTATCGATCCTCAGGGATTGTTATAATTCAAACACAAATTGAATACATAGTTAAACACATAAATTTAAATGTAAAAAGGGGGGGGAATTTTGTTTGGTTCAAAAGTTGATCATAAACTTTTAAAATTGACTTAGAATTCAAATTGATGGAAGAAAAGCGATTGATCCTTTTGGTTCATCTAATTACTATTTCTCTTGATAATTTCATGTATGATTACAAATTACTTAATTTAGTTTCATGATTAGATTAAATCTCAAGTGATTATGCCCAATGTCTTGGTAACATAATCTTCTCCCTTGATCATCAATTCCTAATGTCTTAGGTAATCTATGATCAATTGAGGAATACAAAATTTAATCCGTTAAATCTCAATTAACAATCTGAAATGTCTTAAGTGAAAGTTAATTGATTAATTATTCCTAGATCTATGATTCATTCCTATCGTCATAGTAAAACAAATCATTGAAATCATCATATAAGTAGCTAATTCATATAAAGCATTAAGTATAAGGAATAATCAAAGAAACTAACTTTGTAATTCATTGATCATATCAAATGATAATCACATTGTTCAAGAGAAATAATAATCAGAATCCCCTAAGGACCAATCATGGAAATTTAGTTACACATAGTGAAAGGAGACATTACAATCAAAAGAATGATTACAAGTTGATCTTGATGTGTTTCCACACTTCAATCCTTGCCTCCAAGCTTCTAGATCTCCAAATGTTCTTCAAAATGTCGTTTCCAATGTCAATTTTTCGATCCACAATTTCAGATCTACTCCTTTTATAGCTGAGGCCAATAAATGAGATTTTCGC
This sequence comes from Trifolium pratense, assembly GCF_020283565.1. Taxonomy (NCBI): domain Eukaryota; kingdom Viridiplantae; phylum Streptophyta; class Magnoliopsida; order Fabales; family Fabaceae; genus Trifolium; species Trifolium pratense. The sequence goes on along the minus strand of NC_060063.1, from coordinate 44,527,743 downwards.
CCCAGACACGAAGAATTTCGCCCCAGGCACGGAAACTCACGCCCCAGGCGCCAAAATTTCGCCCCAGGCGTGAAATCAATACTTTTGCTTATTTTTTACCAAGCTTCAACTACTTTCTTCCTTTGCAAATATTCTCAAACTAGTGCATTATTCCTCTATGAAACAAGTCAAATTTCTTCTAAAAACGCTTGCAATTGTTCCTTTTTTCCATGTAATGACGCATGGCATCACCCATCAATATTTTTGATGGAGTCGGTGGAGGCAAAGGGAAGTAGGGAACACAGCAAGGAGATGTTTAAATTTTGTTACTTTCCTGGTTTGGTGGCACTAAATTTTGTTTTTTTGATATTTTGTTTTGTGCTTTTGATATTTTTGTTTTGTGCTTTGAGCCTTTGCTATGTACCTGCAGTGCAGGTGTACATGTATTATTTCTTTCCTTTCCTTTTGCCCTTTCTGTGAATTTTATACTCTTAATAAAATCTTAACAATTTAATTTTTTTAAATGGCATGTTAGCAATTTAATTATTTATTTCTTTTGAAAAATTAAATACGATCCCCACCTATATGTTAGAGAAATTGTTGGCCATCTTTTGATAGCATTTTTCTATAAACTTATTAACTTAGAAAAACTTCTTAATAAGACGTTATATATTAACAATATTTTCTCATTTGCACCAATCACCAACTTGAGAATGGAATTGCACCATTTATTTGACAAGAAAACAAAAGATGATAAAGGAAACTAACAATTTTTTCAATTTTCAAATTCTATCTTGATGCCACTAATTTTGACACCATCCCCATATCTAGGAATCAATGTAACCACAATACTATCATCATCATCGGCTTTCAAATCTTCCAACAAATTGGTTAATCCAAGTCTCAAACAAGTAACAGTATTCTTCTTCTTCTCCTTCTTATTGTTTTCGTGATTATGTCCATGAAGCAAACTCACAAAGGTTCCAGCAAACTCGGTATTTCCAACTCCAATCACCTTATCATCTTCATCATTCACAATAACATCAAACTTCACTTCAATGTTGCTATCAAACTCGATCCCATCTATCACCAAAATCTCCTCTTCATCTTCTTTCTCCTTCGAACTCCTCGACTTCTGTGGCCTCTTCACGATAGTACTCACAACCGAATCCAAAACAATAGGAAACTTATCAACAAATTTTCTCGGTGTTAACAACTTACCCTTAGACTGAACTCTTCTACTAGCAGGTTTAGGTTTAGAATTTATCCAAGGAATGTCAACATCTTGATAACAATAACCTAGCTTTCTTTCATCAAGACCATCCTTGACTTTCACTTTAACAAGATTCTTATTTTCATCATAAAAGAGAAATGAAGTCTCTAACCAATCATCATCATTGGGATCCTTTCTTTTTCCACCTAATGTTTTCCAAATAGACCACAACCTATCCACATTTGCATGGAGAGCATAAAAAAGTGGATCTCTTCCGGAGGAATAGAAATGTCCCATGTCCTCTCTATTAGGCTGTCCTGGATCACCACACCATACATGAATAGGATTATGTGGACTATTTTCTATTGAGCCGGCACCTGGGTCAGGTTGGTCGCCGGCGCGATAAGGGCTTCCATGAAATTGTATACTGGTCGCGCCATTGGAGAACATTGTATTATACATTGTAGAAAGGTTGGTTTCTACACTGGGATTAGGATTAGGGTTGTTTCTGTTAAACGCTAGGTCAATGAGTGTTGGTGGTTGATGTTTGGGATCTCTTTTACAGTCATAAAGGGAAGAATTTGGTTTTGTATAAATGGAAGGAATTTGCATGCCATCAGGAGCATCAAAATTCCAAAAGGGTATGGCAAAAGTAGGATCATTGATTAAACTACCTAAGATTCTCTCATAAAAATAAAGATACCAACGATGGAAAGGCAAAAATAGCCAAGACTTATGAACACTTAGTTCAAGGCCAGGGTACCCTTCTTGTGTATAACCACCAACACAATAAGCACAATGAATGTTAGCTTGTTGGGTAAAACTTCTTGGATCATCATCTGGTAGGGCTTTCATTAGTTCAAGGGCTTTATTGTATTTTGCAAAATTATCATCTTTTTTTTTCTTTATAATGCAACTAAAAAAATTATGATCATCATTAACTAATTGTGCAGCTGGTCTTACCCTTAATTTTTTAAAAGTAGGGAACTTAAAATCTATGATGTCTGTTGAAAATGGTGGACAACAACTGATTTGAGGTAAATTTTCTGGTAAATGTGTTGGAACTTTACATGCGGTGAGATCTGGAATTGGCACTGGAGCACCAAAGGCTAATGAGTTGTTGTTTGTGAGAGTGGTAGCACCATAAAGTCCTCCTATACCTATTAGAACATTTCTTCTAGGTGATGGTTTTTGTTCTTGTTCTTTAGGGCTATTTTGGTTAGTATCATTGGAAGTGCATGATATTTGATGGTACTTTGGTTTTCTATTTTTAGAAGGTTGGTGTTGTTTTTGGGATAATGGATATAGTAAAGAGGACGATGTATTGAAATTGAAAGAGACATTGAAGGACAGTGAGAGAGGTGAGGATGAGATAGATGCCATGTTGAGCTATCTTGTTTTTGTGTCTTGATATTTGGCACTTTTATAGTGAAAAGTCATGGCATAAATCCATGCATGTATCTTGCATTATTTATTCTTGTCGAGTAGTTTAGTGGGTAGAAAATTCATTTTAAAGATGAATACGTACAGTGTTCGGGATTCGAACTCTGGCTTATGTACATATAATGTGATATCCTTATCAACTGAGCTAAATTCACATGGTGCATCTTGCATTATTAATATTGGGAATAAGTATAAAAAAATTATATTGGACCCATCCAATAATTCGTTAAAACATTTAGGATATTTGTTCTCAGAGGTGGGATAATTTTTTATTTTATTAAAATTTACTAAAAATAATAAAATTCACTTTTAGACCGAACATTTTTTTTAATACACCGAATATCTAATAACGACCCTTAATCTTGAATATTGGTTTGGTGTTGTATGTAGCTAGCTTGGTTATTTTTAGTACTTAGAAAAGACACCACTTTTAGAAAAATTTGGTTATTTGGTGTTGTATGTAGCTAGCTTGGTTATTTTTGGTACTTAGAAATGACACCACTTTTAGAAAAATAAAATGCTATGTAAAAATTCCCCTTCCGCTATTTGGCGATTCGCATTCGATATATTTTTTTTCTCAAATTTTTTATTTTTATAACTTCACTGTAAAATGTTGAAAATTTCATGTTAGAGGTGTCTTTCTTAAAAAAAAAATTATTTTTATAACGTATTTCATATTATAATATTTTTTTTATCAAATTTCTTATTTTTATAATATTCACTATTTAAATAACATAAAATATAAAATAAGAAACCAAAATAGCGCACGATAAATAAATGCATTATGCGCCAAAAGTATTCTCCTAGAGAAATAATGAGCGTATAGACTATAGTGTACTATATTTGAACATTTTGGGCCTTCACGGGATTACGTTAAAAATTTCACAAGCATGAAACTCGTGCGAGTGATTTAATCCTTTTTTTTTTTTTTTTGCAGCATTTAATCGTTTTTGTTAAACATGAAGAAGTATCAAATATTTCTAAAGTTTTTTACTAATTGAGCTGTAATTAAAAGATATCACTAATTTTATTTTATTTTGAACACTACATCACTAATAATATATTATTCCTGCAATATGTTACTCTTTTTTTTAACAACAAATTATATTATTAAAATTAACCGATCTCTGTACAAGACGAACAGAAGTCAGGAGAAAATGTTAGTATGTGAGTTCTCCCTCATTCTTTTAGTCTATGACCTGCATTCATTTTGTCGGGGATGGGAAGCTGTAATTAAGTTGGTTTGTGACTGAAATTTGTAAGGTGTTCTTTGTTGGGCTAATCTTTCTCTCACTGTCAAAATAGAACCTCTGCGGAGCTTCATCGCCTCTCTCCAAAAATTTCGTGTTGCCGTGGTTTTAGCCATTTACGTCGTTGGCTTTGTGTGTTTTTGTTTTGAGTTTAGTTGTTCTTCGTGATTGTTGGCTACTCTGCGTATTCTCTTTTGAGTTGGTGTGGTTCTGATATCCCAATAGGTTTGACTTATGGTGTTCTTGATTTGGGTCTTTATGTATGGTGTGCAGCGACTCTTGGTTGGTTTAGGGGTTGTCGTTTCGGTTGTGGCTGATGCGACGAGGTTTATTGTTGAGAAGGATGGTTGGGGTGTTGGCACAGGTGGTTCTTTTGCTTTTGTTGTATTTTTGGAGCGATTTGGTTAGGGGTTTTTAAGGGATGTAATTGAATTGGTATTGACGAATTTAGGTGTTACGCTATTTATATTTCTTACTTTGTGTTGTACTCTTATGTGTACCGTGCTCGTCTTGGGCTCGGTTCCATTATTAATAAAATTTAGCCGTTAAAAAAATGGTTATTTTGGTTAGCGTCTTGTTAACTAGTGTACTCACTAGTTAAGAAATTAAAAAGAAAAATAAAAGAAAAAATATACATTAAGAAAATTAAAATTTAAACTTTTAGTTAAGTGTTTAACTATACAACATTTTATTTGGTTAATATCATTGGAAGTGTTGCATGCTACTTGATGATGCGTTGGTTTTCTATGTTTAGAGAGTTGGTGTTGTTTTTAAGAAAATGGATATAGTGAAGAATATGAGATATATACCATGTTTAGCTATTTTATTTTTATGTCTTAATATCTTAGCTACACTTTTGGAGGTTTATAATGAAAATCATGACAAAAAAATTCCATGCAACTTCAATTACTATACAAGTACAAAAAAATAATGTGGCATATATCCTTTTTTAAGAAATTGTTCAGTTATTCCTAAAAAATTTAAGAATAAGCTTGAATTAATACTGGTTTTGCATAGGATTGTAGTTGGATTGGTTATTTTTTATTGTAATGTTTGAAACAATTATTCTCAACTCGATTTCATCGATTTAAACTAGATTTTAGAAATCTTGTAAATATAATTCATTTGATAATTGCGAGAGATATCGATTTAGAGGAATTTGATTTTGAACCTAAGTTTTTTAAATTTTTATATGTATTTAAAGTGTGTCAATGTTCAAACTTCACCATTATATTGATTACATGAAAATATCATATTATTTTAACGTTACTTTACTTATACCATGAATCACAGATAGTGGCGGAGCTAGCCCAAAAAGTTGGGGCGGACCTCTACGAATATAAATCGAATATGCAAAAAAAAAAAATTACTAAAAAAAGACATATCATATTGAGAGCGTGTCTAATATAGATATCTCAAAAAGAGTCAATAGGTGAACCATTACCATTTTCAATAAATAAATTTAAAATTTTTTAACAAAAGATTGATCAAACATGAATTTTTATACACAAACTCTATTTTAAATAAAAATTTGAGTACTTATTTCTAAAAAAAATATACTTGAATACTTTCACAATAAATATTAAACAATAAAACATTAGAAGGGATGCTTCAAAAAAATAAATTAAGAAGGATATTTGAATTAGAATTCTGGATCGTCCAAATAGAGGGGGTTTAAAACCCCCGCAAACTTGAAACCTGTTAAAGAATTCTAGTGGTCCAAATTGAGGGTGCTTGAAACCCCAGCCCATGAGGTGCTCCGCCCCTAATCACAGATGGTACGTTTTACATTCCCATAATATATAAATGATGTTTGCTAAATTCAAATTATTGACAATAATTATATGTACTTACAAGAAAAGTGTGGGACAACTCATCAAAATTTGCACAGAGAAGAGTCGTGTCGATAGACCAAACTTAAAGGTAATTTACCATAAACAAAATAGAATTATATTGCACATCTAAGTTATCCTTAATATGACACTTATGTTGTTTTAAAGACATCTTTCATATGTTATACCTCATGGAGATACTTCGGCAATTAATTATGAACTTGATTATCAGATTGGAATATGTGGGGAGCCTTCTTCTATATATATTGCTTTATTTGCTCAACTTGGTCTTGACTATGTCTGATTTTCTTCTTTTAGGTTGGTTTTTAGGTTCCAAGTTGTATGAAATTTCGATCCAAAGTGGATGTAATGTAATTTTTAGGACATTTGTTGTTGAAATTGATTACTATTTTTTAGTCGGATGGTCTAATAGCTATAAGTTTTAATTTTTTTAAAGTGAATAAATGAATGTATCAGTGTTCAAACTCCAATCCATTATATTAATTACATGCAATTTTATTTTTTGTGTGTAGATACACAAAATGAGAAAATAGTAAAAACTCACACATTCTAACTTAACAATTTCAGTACTTAAGTTAAACATATGAACATTTCATACATTACATATTGTTTGTATCAATTGATTTATGTTAACAAGGACAAATTGATTACTTATTTAAAGAGGAAGAAAAACAATCACGTGGCATTCACTACAATACAAAAGTCAATAATGGTAAAATGTTTTATCTATTAAAAAAACATATCATTTCCGCATATGTTTCATGCTAACAAATCTCAAGTTCTCTTAATTGATCTTTGAAAAAAAAACAAAAAAACTTAATTGAAAAATTAAAAAAATTAGGCTGGCTTTGTTTTAAAAAAATTTAAAAAATCTGTTTTATCATTTTAATTGCTAGCTCGTTTATATATTGAGAAACACTGGAGTATCTGATATGGACTCTGATTTTGACAATGTTTTGGATGGGTTCCGTGGTATGATTTCAACTTTTAACTTTAGCAGTTTCATTAGCAAGCACATCGTCACCCCTAAAGTCCAACGTATTTTGGCGAATACCCTGTTTAGTAAAATTGTTAAGGACTTGAAAGTTAACTTTGAATTGACCACCGGATAGAAAGCAATTTTTGGATGTAATTTATTATAATATTATTCACTACATGTGCATCATGCACCACTTGAGAGGTTTGTGCATGTTAGACGTCACATATAAGTTAATTATCATTCTTATTTAATTAATGTATATAAGTGAGATGAGCGAGATTCGAACCCCAACCCCCTGTATATATATAATGCAATGTTCCTGCCTGAGTTAAACTTACGAGACATTGAGACAATGATTTAATTGATAGAAGTATAGTTATATATAAAATAATTTGCACTAAAATGAAAGGTGGACGGATAATAAACTGTCGCTAAAATTTTTTTGTGTGGCAAAATCAATATTCTGAAAAACTATATCTATAGATTTAGGAGGACATAACATTGTTTGACATTATCTTTAAAAATTTAATTTATATGCATCGTCAGTGTAAAATTATTTTACACATGCATCTAATAATATACTGACAGATCATGTATGGTATTAAAAAAAAATGATGTGTCACATTCATTAAATGATGTGACAACACATCATTAAATGTATGTGTAAAGAATTTTTACACCGACAATGCACAACAAATAAACTCTATCTTTAAACTATTTTCAAAAGATCCAGAGTATAGTATCCAATGCTTAAAAAAAAGTGTGGGGGCTTGAGCCCCAATCACTAGTACATGCATCCGCCCTTAAACCTCAAATTTTGACAACACAAAAATAATTATTACTTTTTCAAAATTAAAATAAAAAATGTTTTGTCTTGTCTCTGCTAATCTCTGTAACATCCTTACCTTCTCAACATGTTTTCTCTATCACATATGAGACATTATTAATGAAGTTATAGTGCAGAGTATTTTAACTCTTTGGGCATTCACGGGAGAGGATTACGTTCATAGTACTAATTTCACAAGCATGAAACATGTGCGAGGGACATGACTTAACCCTTGTGTCTATTGTATTTGTCGTTAATCGTTTTTTTCTTCTGTTGAATGATGACTAACTTTCAAATTATTAATTTTTTTGTCAGAACGTTCAACTTTTTTTGTCAGTTTGAAATTAATCTTTATTTGAATTGGTTTATATATGAATACTCCTATTCTTTTTATCTAAGTGTTGTGTTTCTAGTTGTATTATATCTGTCATTTAAAATGAATATAGTGAGAAAGATGAGGTATTGAAATTGGAAGAGACATTGATCAACATAAGCGAGAGATGTGAGGATGAGATCCATACCTTTTTGTTTTTTTGGGTTTACGCGCAATTGTATAGACTAGTTCCTTAAGTCTTGTGAGATACAAATTGATGACAAACTCTTACTAAGAATTTTAATAGTATTACATACCAGTGATCAAACTCATGACTTTAGTTAAGTTAGAAGAGACTCGCAAATCCCTACCATGTTTAGCTATCTTATTTTTATGTCATAATAACTTAGTTACGTTTTTTACTTTTGGAGTTTTGTAGTGAAAAAATAATGGCAAAAAGTTCTACAAAAGTACTTGCATTATTGGCAATACATTGCTCAATTATTCCACCAAATTTTAAATAAAAATTACTGAAGAAATTAGGATACCACGTCGGGTATTAAACGACCCGACGTGGAAAGTATAGACTTACAACGACGACTGCATTTACTACTGGCCACTACCCGACGTGGAAAGTCACTTTGGCCAGTAGTGGAAACCCCTTTCTGCACTAGTGAAAATTCAAGTATAATTTCAACACCACTAAAAATAAAAAGACTTACGCATAAAACATATAAGTATATAACGACTTACGCATACCTACAAATAATGTGATAAGTTCAAAGTGCCTGAAATACATATGCATCTGAATATGCATTTCATTATATCTTATATTTATTGTGAAGAAAATTATTGTGTTGATGATATTGTTAATATCATATTGTTAATATCGGTTTACAAATTCAAGGCTCCTTATGGTGGGACTTTATCCCTACTAGTATTGATATTGCTTTTTCTAGGAATAAAATTGGTTTACATTTACCTGAGCATTCGCACGTGCCATAATTTATTTAATTTATACGGAGTATCAAATAATGCAAATCATATAATTAAAAAATTTAATGAAGTGCTAATTGATATTACCTCCGATCCTAAATATAAGATAAAATCTATTTTTTAGATTCATTGAAAATCTAATGTATTTGGTTCATAATATGGACTAGATATATTAGATTCTCAATGAATTTAAAAAGTAAACTTCCTCTTATATTTATGACCAGAGGAAGTATTTATCATAACGATGGAAATAGGGTTGGATTAGAGTTAGTAAGACCTAACAGAGATTGGAAATAAGAGATTAAAATTAAAAACAAAGAAAAGGGATGGAAATAAGAGAAAAATTGGAGCCCACACCTTAAGAGGGGGATATGATTAGATTAGGGTTAGTAAGACTTAACAAAGAATGAAAATAATATTTTAAAATAAATAAAAAATTGAAATAAGTAAAAATTAGGGATCACACTTTAGGAGGAAGATAAGGTTGGATTAGGGGTTAGTAAGACTTAACAAAGATTGAAAATATGAGATATTAATTTTTTTAATTTATGTTCTTGGAGCATTGCACTTTTTTCTCTTATCCTTTTTATTCCTTTAAGGTTTTACATAAAAGATTTTAATGAGACAGTATCTTTATTTCAACTTGTGGTTTGGCTTAACCCTCCAAATTGTTTGTATTATTATTTTTATTTTTAATAATACTTGGAACAAGCTTATTTGTTAAGTGAACTTGAAGAGTGTCAATCTGGCTAGTTGAGATGTCTTGGTTCCCTTAATATATATATATATATATATATATATATATATATATATATATATATATATATATATATATATATATATATTATTGCTAATTCTTTTGCATAGATTGGTTATTTTTTGAGTATAGATTTATTCTTGGTTAGTATTGGTCCGTCTAGCACTAGAGTGTGTATAAGCGTTGAAATTAGGCATGACAATAAAACTCATACCCGCGGGTACCCACCCAAATCATACCCGTTTTGACAGGGAAAACCCGAGTTGACTGGGTTCGGGTTTGGGTTTTCCCCGATTTCAAAAGATTTAGGGCGGGTAATGGGTACATTGATACCCACCCCGAACCCGCCCCGCTTATACTAAAAATTAGATTTCACCGCTTTTAAATTAGAAACGCTTAAACAATCTCTTAAATTACGTTCATATATTTATTTTTTATTTAAATTTGAGTATTAAACAAATCATTTTCTCTATTTTTTTTTTCTTTATTTAAAAAAATATTGTTGAGAGAAAATAATTTTGGACATTTAACTTTTTTTTTTTAATAAACAAATACTAAAATATAATCTAAATTCATGTGGAAAGAGGCGTAATGGGGATACTTGAAACCCGATGGGGATACCCGATCCCCGTTGGGTATGGGTTTGAGGTTATCATTTTTATCCCCGCTCGAATGTGGGATGAGTTTGAGGAAACCCGAACTTTATGGGTTTGAGTTTGGGGAGGACAAAATCCGTCCCCGTCCCGCCCTATTGCCATGCCTAGTTGAAATTGTGGTTTTTTTTTTATCTACTAATAATAATATGTTGGGTTTTTGTATGTTGGCTACATTTTGCAAAAACATCTTTTAGCCAAGTGTTGAGACATATGTGCATACATCATGTGTTGAGACAGATGTACGTACACATTGGAACAACACCTGTGTGTTTGACTGTGCGCTAGCTGGTTTTATTATTTTACATTCAATCTTTCGAAGATTTGATTGAAGAATTATTTCGTGGTTTCTTACACAACAAGGCGCACGTGGTCTATTGTTTCTGAAGGCAACCGAACCCTAGTTCTATTTTCTAAAGGAATAAAATAACTTTTAGAAAATACAACATTTGTTTCAAAAATATATCTTGTGAAGATTGCTGTAGAAAATATAAAAGATTTATTTCAAATAAATCTTTGTGCTTCAAGAAGATTAGAAGATTTAATTTTAAAATATATTTACAACAAATATATTTATGGGAGGAATATTTGGTGCAAAGAAAGATTTGGTAAAAATATATATTTTGCATCTAGAAGATTTCTTGGAGCTGAAGCATTGTGAAAAGCCCGCAAGGCTCTGCTATTTAAAGGGTTCTGCTAACCCTGTTTTAGATACCGAAACTTGAAGCAAAAATAGAATAACAAAGATGTAGTCTTCTAAGGGTTTCTTGTCTTTAAGCCACTCTCTAGGAGAGTTGGTGTAAAGTGAACCGCTCGGATTGTGAGATGGTCACCGTGTCCTCATTCAGAAACCTGTAGGTAATGAGTTGAGTATTGTACTTTGAGGAAGCTTTTAAGCAACTCCAAATTGTGAACTTAGTCGTTGGCTAGGTGTTAATTTCATGGAAGTGTGTCTTCTAGTCTGTTCAGAATTGTTTCGTTAATCCAATCGTTGTCTGTGATTGAAGAGGGATTGAGGAGGGCCTCATACCTAGGTGAGTCTTAGGTAGAAAGTATAGCACGGGTAGTGATTAAGTGAGGAGTTGTAAACAGAGGATTTTAGCTTCGAATTGATACTATTTAGTGGACTTTATCCCTGGCTTGGTATGCCCCCATAGTAGGTTGTTGTGCTGAACTGGGTTAACAGTTCAGGTGTGTTGTTTATGCTTTTCAGTATATATTTGTAATGCTCTGCTTTATTGTTCTTACTGCTAAGACAAGTGTTACGACAAGTGTCTGAACATCGTGGACAACACTTGTCTACTGTGTACCAGAATTTCATAATATATTAAAATTGATTACCATTATAGTTACCAATTTATCCTTATTACTTTTAATCATGTTGAAAGTTTTATATTCTTTATTGTAATTTCACTAAAAAAAAATAAGAAAAAAATATATATAGAAAGAATATAAGATAAATATAAAAAAGAATATATGGTTAAAAATAGAAAAAAAAACAGATTATAGATTGCAACAAAACAGAACAACCTATACTAATAAAAATAGCAACAAAACATATTAATACCATCAACTCAATAATCTATTAAAAGAAAGGAAAACAAATTGTCAATAAAAATTATAGAAAAAATAAAATGAATATGCATAAAATTAGGAATATATAAAGCCACTAGGTTTGGTCTAGTGGTGAAGGATTTGGGTAGTATGCATGAGGTCCTATGTTCGATCCTCATTGCCAACATTGTAAACCAAAAAAAAATTGGGAATATAGAAATAAAAACATAAACAATATTTTTCATAGAAAAGGAAACAATATACTATTAACTGTTAATAATAATAATACAATAAAGCTCATTACTATCTGATGACAGCAAATTATATGATATTTTTAGTAGTAAATTAGAGTAGTTTTAATAGTAATTGAAGCCCAAAAGCAAGCAAATACCAGGAAAAGTGAAGTTACAAGACCCAGAAATAAGAAAAGTGGAAAAAGCAGCAAAAAAGGGCAAAAATGTAATAAAGCAGCGCAACCACTGTACCCACGATGAGTCTCAGCGTGGCCCGATGAGAAGACGGTTAAATTGAAGAAAATCTGCAGAAAATCTTTTCCATCGTGGCACGATGGCTTGTCATCGTGGCACGATGATGACTTGAAGAATACGCAGAAAATCCAAAGAAGATCTTCCATCGCACCACGATAGGGATCCATCGTGGCCATGATTAGGCAAAAATACACGCCATCATGGACATGATGGGTGCGATGGATGCGCAGAAAAAGCCCAAACCCAGCTGAAAAACTATAAATAAAGCCTCATTCCTCCACTATTATTCATTCACAAAAATTCCAAAATATTCCAACACATTCCAGAGTTAGGAGAACTCTAAGGAGGAGGCAAGGAGGCCAAGGAACTACAAGGCCAACAATGTTCTTTTCTTTCTGCTTTTGTAATTTATTTTTCCTATGTTAAAAATGGAGTCGAGGAACTCCCTTACGAATGTTTGGTTGTATAATTTATATTATTTAGGTTTAGATTCAGTTATTTCTATTATAAACTCTTTTATTGTCCGATTTTATATTTATTTTAATATTGATCACAATAGAATAAAATCTAAGGACCTAGTGGATATCGCATAGGAAACGAAGCTAGTAATCCCGAACGAAGGACGGTATGCTAGGGCCAATAATTCAGTATCTGAGGTCTTAGTATATGATTAGAACAGACAATAATTTATACCTTACAGAGTATGCTTGTGAGTGAGTGACTAGTTTTAGGCAAACGTGACAGCTTATAATTTAGGGGTCACCAGGGTGATGAGACCAAAGTTTAAACGAAAAAGTGGAGCTCTAGATAATGGTGTCTAAATAGAGTAAGGGTAACCTTTAACTATGTTTTGTATAGCTTGTAATAGAAATAGGAAATGATATTGCTTCTAACCTATTTTCAATAGTCTAAATCCTGATAGAGGGAAATAATTGAGCATCCAAGCAGGAGTAAGGGAGGGATCCGACCACACTTAACCATCCCGTGTGGTCACACACACACACCTTTTATTTTCCGCAATTTACTTTTCCGCACCTTTATTTCTTGTTCATTTTCTAGAACCTTGCGATAATTCTCTGCTGACTAATTGGTTTAACTTATACGCATTAAAGCAATTTATTCATTAAACTCTGAGCCTTTTTCAAACCACCCATTTATTATTATCCATTGCTAACCACTTTGAGCCTAAAATTAAAATCCATTTCTTTCGGTGACAAACCACATTATAAGCCTAAGACCTGAAAAACAAATATTTTTACCCTCTTTGGAGTTAGGTAGAGATCTAGTTCTCTTGTCGTGACAACATTTTAAGTATGGGGTTGCTCCTGAAATTAGCAACATCTAAGTATGGGGTGGTGTACAATTGAACTATCACAAAGAAAATATAAAATAAAAAGAGACGGAATACATAAAAAATTCCATAAAAAATAGTCTCTTAAAAAAAAAATAGAAAAGTGATAGAATAGGAACCACACAAAGACACATCCGGTCCTAAAATAATTTTTTTTTTCTCTTGTATGTCATCAAAAAGATTCTACCAAAAAAAAATAGCAATATAGTTTCACTTATATTTTAACACGAGTCTTTAAGCTCGTTCTTTTTAAAAAATTATTTTCAACTGAATTTCATTGATTTAATTTAAACTATATCATGAAAGTTTTGTGGATATAATTTAGTTGGTAGTTGTTAAAAATTTACTAAAATTTGCAGAGTTCAAATTTAATTTTGTTAAAACAGAACAGCTGGGCAATGGAAATGATTATTTACTTATAGCTAGAAAGTATTGTGTGGACACAAAAAAATTGATATCACTTAAAAAGTAAAATAAAAATAAAAAAAATAATTTTTTTTAATAATTAAATAATATCTATTTTATGTGCGTCCAAATAGAATGGGGTCACCGTGTAAGTATTTTTCATACCTTATGATGGAAAATGTTGAAAGCATGCATGTATAACCCATCATTCACGACAAAATACAAGAGTAGTCAAGAATGATGAAATTGTCTATTAAAAGAATAATGGTTTAGGCCGCAGTAGCGGAATTAGGGGAGCGCTGAGGTGGGCCGCTGTTTACACTGGTTTTTGGTAAACAAGCGCTAGTTTAAATTAATTACTTGAGAGATCAACTAGTAAATCTCGGGACAAGTGTTTGTGCGTTGGATTAAAAGAGTTTTGAATGTTCATCATTGAATGCAACATTAACTTGTTTATGAAAAGGTATTTAAAGTAAAAAGGTCTTAAATACGAAGGTTTGTAAAAATAAAGTCTATGAGAAGAAAACATGTAAATCATAAATTGAACATGAATGAAAGGAAAGTTCACTCGAACGAGCGAACCATTTAAATGCAATAAGAGAAAAACTTCAGAAGTAATGACTTTGTAAAAATCTAACTTTGCATTGAATTATAAATGTTTACACATAAGAAATAATGGTTCACTAATTCATACATGTTTCTCGTTGTACTCGTTTCTCGCTTTAGCATGGGTACTTTGAGTTTTTGAGAGTTTGTGTATGTGAATTGTAACCCTTATTTCGACTTTCAAACTAGTATTTATAGACAACATAAGTAACTGCTACTTAAACGTTATACTAATAATCTTCTGCCACGCGTCCTTCTTCATTTGAAATGAAACAATTGAAATTCCTGGCACACAGTGGACAGGTGTTGCTCAAGGTGTAGCAACACTTGTCTGTTGTAGACAGATGTTGTTACTGGCGCGCCAACACTTGTCTATAAACAGAGCAAATAACATAAAACAATACAAACAGTAAAGTAAATAACACACAAGAGTTGTTAACCCAGTTCAGCCTAAAGCCTACTCTGGGGGATACCAATCCAGGAATGAAGTCCACTATCAGCAGTATTACTTCGAAGCTAAACTCACCCGTTTACAACTTCTCACTTAATCACTACCCAATGACCCTTCTACCTAGGAACTCCTAGATATGAGACCCCGTCCCAATTCCCACCTTAGCAACACAGACAGCGCTGCTATTCAATTTCACAAACACAACAGGTGGAGACACACTCCTAAGAAACTAGGATTCACTCTTGCTTAAAAGCTTGCGAGTAAACCACACAACACAATAGAACAATCTCTGTACTTCAAAGCTTAGGAGAAGTTCACACTTACAACTCAATAACACTCAGGTCCTAAGCTTGCATCAATGAGACACAAGATAGGCTCACAATTAACACTCTAAAATCCTAAAACACACGCTTTGTAAGACTCGATTTTAGATGCTTGAAACCATATGCTTGCCTTCGTATTTATAGTAGTTGAATGACTTGGGCTTCAAGACAAAATTAGGGCTTCTAGAATTGCGGCAGCAGTGATATATTTTTGAAAACAATAGTTATATTTTTGAAACCGCAAAAATATATTTTCCAAAAATATAATTCCTTTGGAAAATAAAACTAGGGTTTGGCTGCCTCATGAAACACATTAAACACGTGCGCCTTCTTCTGTAAGAAACCTTGACATAATTCTTCAAACAGATCTTCAAAAGATTGAGTAGAAAATAAAAACATCCAGCTGGCGCGCGCAGAACAGAGTCAGGTGTTGTTCCAAAGTGTCACAACATTTGTCACAACACTTGGGGTCAGCACACTTGTCTCAACACTTGGCTAAAATATGTTTTTGCAAAATGTAGCCAATCATACAAAAACCCAACAATCTCCCCCTTTGGCAAATTTTGGCTAAAACAATATTAGACCAGTATATAGAGAGATACAGTATTACCTTTCCTTCGAGTCAACATGATCACACAACTAGGAAAGAAAGTAACACATAATAAAAACTACTTCCAAGATAGTTAAGTAGCATCAGAGGCAATGCAACAGCGGAATAAAACACAACTAGCCTCATGGAACAACACAAGGGAGAAATAAACTCCCAATAGTAGATGCTAAGAAGTAGGAGAAATAAACTCCTAATAGTTTAAGGCGCATTTCATCAACATAAGAGCAACAGGGAAAAATAAATTCCCATAAACATCTGAGAAAAATAAATTCTCAGTCATACTAGATAGTGGACTCAATAGTCAGGTGCCATAACACTTGGCACAACATTTGTCATCAAACATATTCAGGCGATCAAGAGATAATATCACTCACACTCCCCCTGAATTCATGCATACACACACCAGATAGAGAAAGAATATTCACTACTCCCCCTCAGTACATGCATATTGCTCACACTCCCCCTTAATACGAGCATACGAACATAAGTCACCAGATGTGAGAACATCTGTCTTCACACTTGTCACACACACACACTACTCACACTACTCCCCCTTTTTAGCCACAATTTAGACAAACATTATGCATAGGAAATCATAGTGTACCAGAGCATAGAGAATATCAGTGTGCAGTTATTACAGACCATAGAGCACACACAGGTGCTAGAAATTCAGGGCCTTGCCCATAAGGAACAACAAAAGAAACACCAAGAAAAACAACAAAAGTACATCAGAAACAAATATAAGGAAACATCAGAAATCAGATTGAAGAACTTTCATCAGAGTCCTCCATCACATCCTCAGAACCATCCTCAGACTCACTAGCCTCTTTTCCTTCTTGTCCATCTGGCTCACCCTCAGCCATTTCAGCAGCTTCCTCAGCCTTGAGTGCCTCAATCACACGATCTATTTTCAGCTTCCTGGCCTCAAGAGCTCTACTGGTCTCAGTCAAGTCTGCAATCATCTGCTTCCTAGAGAATACACCAGCCTGGACAGATGTGCCAACACCTGCTGCAGCATTTGTCCCATCCAGCAGCCTCTGCTCAATCACCAACACCCCTTTCCTTTTACAAGGAACATCAGTACTTCTCAAAATATCTGGGTGTTGCTCGAGTATAATATTGCATAGCAGAGTGGGAAGAGCAACTGGTTTCTCAACAGCATATGTTAAAGCATGGCTCAGAGTCTCTTGAAAGAAATATGCACCATAGTCAAAGTTGGCTTTTGTACCCACAGCATAAATGAACTTACCCAATCCTCTTGCAATATCACCTGAGTGAGTGGTTGGTACCCAATTATGGGCAGCAATCCTATTTAAAACAGCATAGAATGGTGAGAGGGAAGTTGCAGACAACTTTGCCTTGCTTGGCCACACTTTAATTTTTCCACCAGTGAGGACCTTGCAGATTTCATTATCTGTGGCTTTCAGAGGAGCCACTTCATCAGAACTTCTTTGGAGATATTGGTTTATCACAATAGGGGAGAATTGAACACACTTTCCACGAACAAATACTTGCCTGTATTCAGGACTTGCTGGATCATTACAGTCTGCAGCTACATTAATCAAAAATTCTTTGACAAGCCTGTCATAGCACTTGTCCAAACCCACAACAGTTTTCA
This sequence comes from Trifolium pratense, assembly GCF_020283565.1. NCBI lineage: Eukaryota > Viridiplantae > Streptophyta > Magnoliopsida > Fabales > Fabaceae > Trifolium > Trifolium pratense. The sequence continues at coordinate 44,510,075 of NC_060063.1, read as the reverse complement.
TCAAACCAGCATACTCAAGAGCTTCAACAACACTTGGACATTCAAGAATATCATTCTTCAAATTCCTTTCTAGAGCTAACCTTCTATGATACACAAATTTCCATCTTGCAGATCCATTCTCCAGATGGAATGAGACATTATCTAAAGGAGCATAGGGAACAGTTTGAGGAACCTTCTTCCTTCCTATACTCTTTCTAGATGTGCTACCAGATGCAGCAACATCTGTCTCAGGTTCAAAATCAGAATCACTTGTTGGAGGAGCTTTTCTTTTCTTGGTCTCTGACCTAGGGATCACTTTACTGACAGGTTTTGGAGGTCCATACACAGGCTTTTTACCAGTAGCCTTTCCAGCCTTAGAGGGTTTGGGTGTTTGGGCAGGTGTACTAGCAGTCTCTACACCTTTATTAACCCTACTTCTAGTCCTCCTAGCCACACTAGCCTCAGAGTTTGTAGGGACAGCCTTATCACTGGTAGTAGTTTCATTAACAAGTATAACCTCTGGATTTTCATTCGCAGCTTTATCAGGAACAGTTTCTTTATCAGTAGCCTTAGGTGGGGGACTCTCATCAGACTCAGAATAGTCCACAAGGTTCTCTTGTGCCAAAGATGTGGTAACATCTGGCACCACATTTGGCGTAGCGCCATGTGTTGCAACACTTGGCGCAACATGAGTCTCAGGAGCAGTTTTCTTAATGGACTCATCAGCAACATCATTATTGGTCTCAGTAGAAGCACCAATATTATCATCAACAGCAACAGGGGAGTTAGGAACACTTTTCCCCAAATTTTCAGACATATCAGGGGTCTCTACACCTAGGGTTTTATCAGATTTTGGTGTATTAAGACCTAAATTAACAAAAATCTTACCAGATGCAGTAACATTTTCAACTGTAGGATTGGAGACAGGCGTTGCAACACCACTTGATGGTAGTGGATCAATGTGAAGTTCAGACATTGTAAAAGGCTTACTCGATTCACCTTTCCCTTTCTTGCCTTTACGTGTTTTAATTGCAGCGGGAGAGGAAGGATTTGTATTCGTTCGCGATGATTTAGCCTTCTTTGCAACAGATTTTCTCCTCATCGTTGGACTTGTGGCAGGTATGGTGTTGAGAGGAATAGCATTTATCGCCATTTTATGGTGATGGTACAGCATCTGTCTTTGTTGGTGAAGATTTGGCCGAGTCAGACATGATGAGTGAACAGAGGTGAATTTTGTGATTGAAGAAGATGAAAGTTGAACGTTCTCTGAGAAAATACAAAGTGGAAGTTGAGTTGATTTGCGTGAGAGAGAAAAGAGGATGAGAAGTTTGCGTGAAGATAGGTTGGTTTTGTAAAACCAATAATAACTCCCTTAAGTTAGCGTGCACCAAGAGTGGGAGAGAGAAATTAACTGCTGCACGCTTTCCAAGCAGTAACTGCTATTGATTTTCAAAAAGGCAAATTCCCAATTTGCCTCTCAATTTTTCAAATTGACTTGCGTCCAAAGCTTTAGTAAAAATGTCTGCTAACTGTTCTTCAGATGCAATGTGCTCAAGTGTAACAATTTTTTCTTCTACAAGCTCTCTTATAAAATGATGACGTATGTCAATGTGCTTAGTCCTACTATGTTGAATAGGATTTTTAGAAATGTTTATAGCACTAAGATTGTCACAGTAAAGTGTCATGACATCTTGCTCCACACTATACTCTTTCAACATTTGTCTCATCCATAACAATTGAGAGCAACTACTCCCAGCTGCTATATATTCTGCCTCAGCTGTTGATAGAGACACGCTATTTTGCTTCTTACTAAACCAAGATACTAGATTGTTTCCCAAGAAGAAACATGCACCAGAGGTGCTCTTTCTATCATCAGCACTTCCAGCCCAATCTGCATCACAATATCCAATTAAGGTAGAATCATTACCATGAGAGTATAGAATTCCATAGCCACATGTGCCATTGACATATTTGAAGATCCTCTTTACTTGAGTCAGATGACTCATCTTGGGTTCAGATTGGTATCTAGCACAAACTCCAACTGCAAACATGATATCAGGCCTGCTAGCTGTGAGATATAGTAAGCTCCCAATCATACTTCTATAGAGACTTTGATCCACATCAACCCCTTTCTCATCTTTGGTAAGCTTCAAGTGTGTAGGTGCAGGTGTCCTTTTGTGACTGCCACCTTCCATACCAAATTTCTTCACAATGTTTCTTGCATATTTTTCTTGAGAGATAAATATGGTGTCTTCCATTTGTTTGACCTGAAGACCTAAAAAATAAGTTAGCTCACCTACAAGACTCATTTCAAATTCAGATTGCATTTGATGCACAAAGTGTTCCACCATTTGTCGCGACATTCCACCAAATACAATATCATCCACATATATCTGAGCTATCATTAGCTTCCCTTTCTCTTCTCTTACAAACAAGGTTTTATCATTTCCACCCTTCTTGTATCCATGGCTGACAAGAAATTCAGTCAATCTTTCATACCATGCTCTAGGGGCTTGTTTCAATCCATAAAGTGCTTTCTTTAGTTTGTAAACATGGTTAGGAAAGCTTGGATCTACAAACCCTTTTGGTTGCTCAACATATACCTCTTCATTTAGATAGCCATTTAGGAATGCACTTTTTACATCCATTTGATATAGCTTGAATTTCAAAATGCATGCCACAGCCAAGAGTAATCTTATGGACTCCAAGCGAGCAACTGGAGCAAAAGTCTCATCAAAATCTACTCCTTCTATCTGGGTGTATCCTTGTGCTACAAGTCTGGCTTTATTTCTAGTAATATCACCATTTTCATCAGTTTTGTTCTTGTACACCCACTTTGTACCAATAACATTTATACCATCTGGTCTAGGTACTAGATCCCATACCTCACTTCTTTTGAACTGAGTTAGTTCCTCCTGCATAGCATTGATCCAGTATTCATCAGTCAAAGCTTCTTTAACATTCTTTGGTTCAATCTTTGATATGAAACATGAATTGGAAATTGCTTCTTTTGATCTTCTTGTTGCAATTCCTTGATTTGGATTTCCAATGACAAGTTCCAGAGGATGATTCTTCTGTGTTCTAATAGATGGTCCCTTGTTTGGTCTAGAAACCTCTGTAGTAGACTCAGAATGTTGATCAGGTTCAGGTTCAGTTTGATCATCATCAGGTGTTGGGACAGGTGTTATGACATCTGTCTCTTCAGCTGGATCTGCACTTGTTGTATCACTGTCATCAACAACAACATTAATTGATTCCATCATAGTTCTTGTTCTGGAGTTAAAAACCCTGTACGCTCTGCTGTTGGTTGAGTAACCTAAAAATATCCCCTCATCACTTTTGGGATCCAATTTTCTCCTAGGTTCTCTATCTGCTAAAATATAACATTTTGACCCAAACACATGGAAGTACTTCACAGTAGGCTTCCTATTCTTCCATAGTTCATACAATGTTGTAGCAGTACCTTTCCTCAATGTTACTCTATTGTGAATGTAACATGCTGTATTCATGGCTTCAGCCCAGAACTTGTAAGGAACATTTTTGGCATGCAACATTACTCTAGCAGATTCCTGTAAGGTTCTATTCTTTCTTTCAACCACACCATTTTGTTGAGGTGTAATTGGTGAAGAGAATTCATGAATTATTCCTTCAGCAGCACAAAAATCAGCAAATTTAGAGTTCTCAAATTCCTTACCATGGTCACTTCTGATTCTTACAATACCACAGTCTTTCTCTTTTTGAAGTTGTACACAAAGATTTTTGAATTCTTCAAAAGTCTCAGATTTTTCCCTAATGAAATTCACCCAAGTATACCTAGAGAAGTCATCAACAATAACAAGAACATATTTCTTACCTCCAAGACTCTCAACTTGTATGGGCCCCATCAGATCCATATGTAGTAACTCAAGAGCTCTAGAGGTGGACAAGTGTTGCAACTTTTGGTGCGACACTTTGGTTTGCTTCCCAATCTGACATTCACCACAGATATTGCCTTCCTGTATCTGTAAGATTGGTAGTCCTCTGACAGCTTCTTCTGATATGACTCTCTTCATGCTCTTCAGGTTAAGGTGTCCTAATTTTTGATGCCACAGCTTAACCTCTTCATTTTTAGTTAAGAGACATGTAGATACATTACCTTCTTCAAAAGGGATCCACAAGTAGCAGTTGTCTTTTGATCTAACACCCCTCATAAGGATGTCTCCTTCATTATTGCTGACCAGACATTCATTTTTTGTAAAGTTGACTTTCATGCTTGATCACATAGTTGGCTTATACTGATTAGATTGGCAGTTAGTCCTTTTACAAGGAGAACATTTTCAAGTTTTGGTAGACCATGGTCAATAAGTCTTCCAATACCTTTGATTTCCCCCTTTGCTCCATCTCCAAATGTCACAAAACTTGTGGCATAAGATTTTACTTCCTTTAAATATTTTTCAACACCAGTCATGTGTCTGGAACAGCCACTATCAAAGTACCAATCTTCTTTTGATGATGCTCTGAGAGATGTATGGGCAATCAGACTTTTCCCACTGCTTTCAGCTGTATACTCCTTGGTATTGGTTGCATCATCTTTTTGCTTCCATTCCATCTTTGTTTTAGTGATGGATTGATCAGATTCTTGTGGAATTTCACTTGGATAACCATACAGTTTGTAGCAATAAGGCCTTATGTGCCCCTTTCTTCCACAGTGATGACATCTCCATGAATGGTACCTGCTTCTTGGTCTAGGTATAAACCTAGGTCTCTGCCATCTTTGCTGATGTGGTGCCACATGTGGCAACACTTGTCTCTGCTGTCTAGGAGACAGGTGTGGCGACATCCTGTCATGCATTTTTGGAGACGGTTGTTTACTCAACTCAGGCAAAAATTTCCCTTCTTTGTTGTAATCCATAATCCTATTAACATTTTTGTATTCATACCCAATGCCTGTTTTGGATCTACTAGGGGCAGGCAAAGTTTCTAGGATTTCATCTAGATCACTTCATTTGAATAGCCTAAGAACATGCTTCTTTAAATTCTCAAGATGAGAGTTTAATTCAGTTACCTCTTCATTCAGATGGGCTATCTCAGTCAGTTGTTTGATCTTGTCAGCTTCTAAGTTGATGATAGTTGCCTTCTGTTGCTCAATGATCTTTAAACTATCTTCCCATTTAGTACCAAATTCAGAGATTCTTGACAAATTAGCAGCTTTCTCAGTTTGCAACTTAGTGATTGTCTCTTTTTGCTCTTCAGAGACTCTGCAGACTTCTGCACTCTTCAGACACAGCTTTTTATATGATTCAGCAAGCTCATCAAAGGTTAGTTCTTCTTCACATGATTCAGTGTCAGATGTGCAAACACTTGTCAATACATGTATAGCTTTTGCAGTATCGGCTTCTCCTTCAGAATCTTCATCTGACCAAGTTACAGTTAACCCCTTCTTTTGTTTCTTCAGAAAGGTTCCACATTCACTTCTGATGTGACCAAACCCCTCACATTCATGGCATTGAACACCTTTATTTGGAGCTGATTTCTCATCTGTTACAGGTTTTCTGAAATTCCTGTAAGTGTTGCGACCAATGTCAGCTGCACCTGTCTTAGAGCGTTTGTCCATTCTCTTTAGCACCTTATTAAATTGTTTTCCCAGAAGAACCATTGCATCAGAGATGCTTTGTTCAGATTCTGTGTCACTCAGTTGATCTTCTTCTTCAGCATTTGAAACAAAAGCAATACTTTTGTTTTTCTTATCCATCTTTTCATTTGTGGCTACCTCATAGGTTTGTAATGAACCAACTAGTTCATCTAGCTTCATATCTGTGATATCCTTTGCTTCTTCTATAGCTGTGACTTTCATGTCAAACTTCTTAGGTAGAGACCTGAGCATTTTTCTTACCAGCTTTTCTTCAGGTATCTTTTCACCCAAGGCATCAAATTGATTGTCAAAATCAAGTATGGTCATGTGAAAATCCTGAATGGTTTCATCATCATTCATTCTTAGATTCTCAAACTTAGTTGTTAGGAGTTGTAGCTTAGACAGCTTCACTTTAGAGGTACCTTCATGAACAGTCTCAAGAATTGTCCAAGCTTCCTTAGCACAGACACACTTTTTGATGAGTCTGAATATGTGCTTGTCAACACCATTATATAGCGCATATAATGCTTTTGAGTTTGCAAGAGCAAGCTCATCTTCTTCTTTGGACCATTCTTCAGCAGATTTCAACTCAAGAGTTGGTTTACCATCTTTGTCCATCTTCACAGGTGGAGTCCATCCTCTCAGAATTGCCTTCCATGTCTTGCTATCAATTTGTTTTAGGAAGGCCATCATGCGGGACTTCCAATAGTCATAGTTTGAAGCGCCAACCAAGAGAGGTGGTCTGGTAACAAAACCTCCTTCTTTGTCCATCCTTGCCAGAAACGATTTCCCTGGAGCTCACCCTAAAATTCAGAACAGGGTGCCTGCTCTGATGCCAATTGAAATTCCTGGCACACAGTGGACAGGTGTTGCTCAAGGTGTAGCAACACTTGTCTGTTGTAGACAGATGTTGTTACTGGTGCGCCAACACTTGTCTATAAACAGAGCAAATAACATAAAACAATACAAACAGTAAAGTAAATAACACACAAGAGTTGTTAACCCAGTTCAGCCTAAAGCCTACTCTGGGGGATACCAATCCAGGAATGAAGTCCACTATCAGCAGTATTACTTCGAAGCTAAACTCACCCGTTTACAACTTCTCACTTAATCACTACCCAATGACCCTTCTACCTAGGAACTCCTAGATATGAGACCCCGTCCCAATTCCCACCTTAGCAACACAGACAGCGCTGCTATTCAATTTCACAAACACAACAGGTGGAGACACACTCCTAAGAAACTAGGATTCACTCTTGCTTAAAAGCTTGCGAGTAAACCACACAACACAATAGAACAATCTCCGTACTTCAAAGCTTAGGAGAAGTTCACACTTACAACTCAATAACACTCAGGTCCTAAGCTTGCATCAATGAGACACAAGATAGGCTCACAATTAACACTCTAAAATCCTAAAACACACGCTTTGTAAGACTCGATTTTAGATGCTTGAAACCATATGCTTGCCTTCGTATTTATAGTAGTTGAATGGCTTGGGCTTCAAGACAAAATTAGGGCTTCTAGAATTGCGGCAGCAGTGATATATTTTTGAAAACAATAGTTATATTTTTGAAACCGCAAAAATATATTTTCCAAAAATATAATTCCTTTGGAAAATAAAACTAGGGTTTGGCTGCCTCATGAAACACATTAAACACGTGCGCCTTCTTCTGTAAGAAACCTTGACATAATTCTTCAAACAGATCTTCAAAAGATTGAGTAGAAAATAAAAACATCCAGCTGGCGCGCGCAGAACAGAGTCAGGTGTTGTTCCAAAGTGTCACAACATTTGTCACAACACTTGGGGTCAGCACACTTGTCTCAACACTTGGCTAAAATATGTTTTTGCAAAATGTAGCCAATCATACAAAAACCCAACAACAATAATTTGAAGCGCTGCAACTATCGAAATCGAATTGTATTTTAAAAAAGATTTTCTAATTCCACAATCATTAATATTTCGATTTCATAACTGCAATCGAAAGCTAAACGATCGAAAGGAAATATTTTCTTATAACAAAAAAAACTAAGTTATCCCTCTGTATCTTGCCTTTTTGACTTAGAAATAGGACAGTGAATCCATACTTTTAAAATACTTTTCATTAGAACTCTCTTATTCTTAAATACATTACCCTTAGCTTTAATAAATGAGATGATTAAATATAATCTCTCTTGTTCTTGAAGACATTTATGTCTCACTTTATGAAAGTCAAAATTAATGAACTTTGATATAGGGATGGCAATGGGCGCCCACGGGTGCGGGTTTGAGTGATACCAAACCCACACCCGAAATCAACACCCAAACCCAAACCCAAACCCAAATCTGTTCGGGTGGCAAAACCACACCCACGCCCACACCCATTGGGTTCGGGTTTTTTACACCCAAACCCAAACCCACAACACATTTTGTACTACTTTGCAAATTTAAGCAAAACAAGGTAAATTTAAGCAAAAACAATGGAATTTAAACATATTGTCAATCACTTAGTAAAAACATAGGTTTAAAATTACAAGGGAATTTAAAATTACAAAATAGTCTTTCAAGAAATTAAATTACAACTAAACCAAAATTAAGTTCTTCCAACTTTCAAGCAAAATTCAAACACAATTTTGGTTTGTGGTTTGTGAAAAACCTAATTTTACTTTTACACTTATATATATATATATATATATATATATATATATATATATATATATATATATATATATATATATATATATATATATATATATATATATATATGTGGGGGTATTTAGGTAATTTTAACATGTTTCGGGTGGGTGTATGGGTTTCGGGTGTGGGTTTGAGTGATACCAAACCCACACCCATATTTTCGGGTGTCACCCAAACCCAAACCCAAACCCAGTCAATTCGGGTTTCGCCCGTTGACTTGGGTTTGGGTTCGGGTGGGTCTCACGGGTTTGGGTTTTTCTGCCATCCCTACTTTGATAGAGTCAATGTCTCTGAAACCAAAGATAAATGCATATTTTAGCTCAACTAAAATATGGGATAACAGTCGCGGCCTTCTCCCAAAAATTAGGAAATTACTATAATATCTTTGATATTTTATAAAATTACATGTTTATATAATACTATGTATTTGGGAAGGAATATATACATACAAGAATGTACTGATTGCCTAGTGGTTAGTGCTTTAAGCGCATAGATATTGATCTTAACTGTTGATCAGAATATGTAGATGGCCAGCTAGCAGTCTGTTGAGCAGATGGTTGACGGCGGGTCGAGCAACTGATCCACGGGGGGGGGGGGGGTGTAACATCCCAAACTGCTTTCAGGATGACCGACTGACCACAGAAAACCAACACGAGTCTTTTCAGCGTGCTTTGTCCTCACTCGCACGCTTTATAAGAAACTTCCTAGAAGATCACCCATCCAAAGACTACTCCAAGTCTAGATAAGCCTTCCTTCCACCACGCAGTCTCAAACCCGCACAGCCTCAGGATCTCTCTCATTCCGATGTGAATTCGGTTCTTGCCTAAAAGCTGCCAGGAGTCGCACATTGTCGTGCATCATGCACCGGTAATTAGCTACTAATTAACTTCCTAGGTCTCTTGGTGCACAGTATTAGCTACTAATTAATTAACTTCCTAGGTCTCTTGGATAAAAAAGAAAAAGGCTAAGACTATCTTGAAAGTTAGGGTTCCTAGCACCAAGTGAAGTTACTGAAAATATACAAGAATAAGGATTTGAATGTGTTGACAATTTTTTCAAACTAAAATAACTTGTTTAAAAATGGTCTTTAACAAAGAATTTTAAAAATTTCACTACGATACTTCTGGATCATAGGTTTGTGAATTAATATAAAAAAAACAAGAAGAAAAAAAATGGTCTTAAAAAAAGAAATAAAAAAATCATACATAAAATAAAATTGTCACTTCTCATTGTTGCTATACCTTTCTTGAAAGATGAGAGACTATCATGCTGATAACGTGTTATGAACTATTCTTAGAGAATAACAAGAATAAAGAAGAAGAGACGAGGGAGAGAAAAAGAGAATAGATTCTTGTATTGTTCTATTCAAGGTGTGCATTACATTGTAACAAAGGGGTTCTATTTATAGGACACATTTAGGGGACAAAAAAACCTACACAATAATGGACATTCATTATATATTATTATTCATAACAAAACTAAATTATCAATTATCAACTATTTTTGTCAAACTGAACTTAGATTACCCAAACAATATTCCACGGTTAACATCTATTCAAAGACAAACCTCTATGCTAAATCTCCTCCCATATTTAGTTTTTTTTGAAGAAGCTAAATTAACCCACCCAAATTGACACCAAAGAGAATCGAACTTCAGACCTCAAGAGGAGCACACTCCCAGGTCCCAAGCCAATACCAATGCACCAACCCAAGTTGATTCCCCCATATTTAGTTGTCTCACTACTTCTGCCATAGAAAAAGGTTCTCTAGCTAGGCTAATTAATATTAGCTCCACTCAGGGAGTATTATTAAACTGCTGTTCTAATTCCAAATCAGTTTTTCAGAGATGGAGTACTCCTATTAATTACTACTATTATCCTTCATTAATTATTCTCTCTCACTCTCCTCCATTCTTTTTTTTTTTTGAATCGGCAAAAATTTATTAACTCAACCTTAAGACAAGAAGTACACAAGGAGAGGAAGAGGACATCTCTACAACTACACAATAGAAAACCAATAAATGGCAAAAAAACAGGTGTCAATCTATAAGCTACTCCACATTGGATTTTAAGTTTGATTAGATGACAAAAAATTAAATTGATTTAGGCAATGTTTTCAAATTTGAAAATGGAGGAAAAAATGAAGAATAAATGTTCAAAGGGCCAGAAAAGTGGATCGAAAATGCAAGACCCATTGGAGAAAAAGAAAATTTCGCTGGCAGAAGAAAGCAAACTTGGAGAGCCTAAACACACTTGGAGAGCAAATTAACCAGAAAGGGCAAAAAGAAATGCTAGCAAAGCCACTACCAGAAGCAACTACTAACAAAACAAAAAGATTAAAACAACACCAATCCTGCCAAAGAAACACCAAAAGAAAAAAAAAAGTAAACGCAACAAGCTAGCAGCAGCAGCAAACACCAGTTAACTGCGATCGAACCCAGTTAACTACCCAAGCAAACAATTGGTTCAGCACACCATTCCTACAATAAACAAGGAAACATCTTTAATCTAGCTAAACTCCAGCGCCATGACAGCCTTTTGATGTCCTCAACAACCTGATCCGCTTCCTTAAAACCGTTCCCAAAAAGAGAATCGTTCCTTGCTTTCCAAATTAACCACACGGTCGCATTCCAAATAAGGCTGATACCGGCCCTTTCTATGTTTTTTCCCAATAACAGCATCAGACAAACCAGAAAAAGATTAAACAGACTTGGAGGATTAATTATAACCAATTTGCCTATAAAAAATATGATAATATGGTACCTTATTTAAGGTATTGTATCATGTATTTAATATCATCAATTTAAGTTAAAAAAATAAATATAGAAGGATCAGTTGTTAATAATGTATGATACTCAGTGTGGTATCACCATTGGAGCAAAATATATATATATATATATATATATATATATATATATATATATATATATATATTTTGAATAACAAACAGTTTATTAACCAACAATCAAGGCACAAGAAGGGCCAAGAGAGAGGAAGGAAAAATAAATACAAGTAGTAGATGTGGTCATCTAATTCTAACAAGAGACCAAACACCACCCCCACCTAAACAGAGAGGAAAAAACACCCATTCCAAAAAGCTAAACTTCAAAACACCTACACCTAAGGATCATCAACTATTTATACAAAATGCCGGGCTCCAAGCACCATTTCCACGAAGTAACTTTCACCTCTTCTATAATTTCACAAGGCTTCACCTCAAGATTATTAAAAACCATATTGTTCCTTGCTCTCCAAATATATGATACCCTCATTAGTAAATATATATTAGTTGCATAAGTATTACATGGCAATGTAAGGACCACTCATTAGTAATATATGATACCCAAAGTGATATTAGCATTGGAGATACTCTTATATGATTACCGATTAGATTATAGGATTCTTTATTGACATAAATTTTAAAATGATGTGGGTGGTATAGCATCAATTTGCTGATGTGAAACTGATTCACAAGTTGAGTAATAGCATTAATTAAGAGGTGGGTTCTTGGGTGCAAGAGCTTGTCATGTCTAGTCGGAAGACAATCTCAGGGTGTAAGAGCAGAAAGTAAACTCCACCAACACCTAATAACTTTTAAAAAACACACCAGAGATACCAAAAATTAAACACTTCTACACCACCATAAGAAGGTCCAATGAACCCTCAGAGAGAGAGAGGGACAAGAATCAACCACAAAAAAGAAAAGACACAAGAGATTTCCAATCAACCAGATTTAGAGAAGACCCAACTCAACACCTTGACAGACTCTAATAGTTCCAACAAGAAATAGGGTACATGCCCCACTCATAAAAGAAACAACGGGAGTCGGGGTTTTTACCTAACAACCATTTTCAAGATGAAAGTTTCACCCTATTGACCAAATACTTATTTAGTGTTTGATATAGTATATAGTAGAGTTACAAACAGAGTTTTATCACAACATAATTCTACTTCTTTTTCCCAAATGGATCTTCAAATTCTATACTTTACATCCATTTTCCCGCTTATCATTTTTGTGTTTATTGCACACAAAATAGTGACCAAGAAATCTGACCCAACTCCAAATTTACCACCTGGTCCACTGAAGCTACCTATCATAGGAAACATACAGAACCTTATAGGTTCACTTCCCCATCATAAGCTAAGAGATTTATCAACAAAATAAGGACCTTTAATGCATCTAAAGCTTGGTGAAGTTTTAACAATTGTAGTTTCATTTCATCATCAGAAATGCCAAAGAAGTGATGAAAACACATGATCTTGTTTTTTTATCAAAGCCTTCTATTCAAGCTTCAGAGATAATGAATAACTCTCTTGGTATTGCACTATTACTTTTGCACCTTATGGTGATTATTGGAGACAACTTAGAAAAATTTGTAATTAGAGCTATTAATTAAGTTCAATATGTGTTCAATCTTTTCAATCAATTAGAAGTGAAGAGGTAAATAATATAATCATATGGATTGCTTCAAAAGAAGGATCACAAATTAATTTTACCAAAGAAGTGTTTTCAACAATTTCTACAATCATTTCTAGGACAGCTTTTGGGAAGAAGTGCAAGGACAATCAGAAATTCATAATTGGTGTAGGAAGCCAGCAAGGTTGCTGGAGGTTTTAATTTGGGAGGTTTGCACCCTTCTTATAAATGGCTACAAAATACTTTACCTGCTCATTTATCGTAACCCAAAAGTAATAGTAAATACTTTAATGAATTGGGTGAAATGGGCAGCTCAACTGGTTAAGCTGATTGAGCTAAGGATTAAGGAGTATGAGGTTTAGATTCAAGTCATGGCAAGGGGAAAACTAACACAACAATTAACAATAACAATACATACTAACAATTTTTCATTGAAAACAAAACTATATGCAATTATTCCTTTTTTCATCTTCGTCATTTATGGTGTGTTTGGTATGATGGAAAGAAAGAAGGAGGAAAAAAAATTACGGAAATCATTGAATATCATTGATTTCTGTAATTTTACTCAAACCAAACGATGTTTTACTCTCTGTTTGGTTGAGGTGGAAAACAAGAGGGAGGAAATATAATTACGGAAACCAATGAATAAACTTGAACTAACTTTAAAGTTATAGAGTTCAAATTTGATCCGTTTTAATTTCTTCTTACAACGACGGATCAAATTTGAACTCTATCACTTAAAATTAAACTATTAAAATTAAAATTTCAACATACTTATTTCACTTATAAAAGACAACCTTACACACAGATACTCGCAAAATTAAAAGACGACACACAAATACATTCGAAATGAAGTGGTTTGTGTTGAGACGAGTAGGAGATCATACATGGTTTGATCCTCTACTACAAATACTATAACCACTAACATTTGCTTATTAGAAATAATTAAAGACTGTAAGATCAAATCAAGCTGGTGAAACATTCTTCCTTGCAATGTTTGGAGTGGTTGCCAATACTTTACATTTTCTGATGTAAAAAACCCAAATAATGAGACGTAGTGTGTGGAGAAAAGCCAAGAAAGACATCAATCCAATCCAAACCCAAACTAACTTCTTTTGAAAATCCTTAGCTGATTTCCAAACAGGATCTGGTGTAACCATCGATACTGCGTTTATGTAAGTAATAGCAAGACTTGTGACAGTGAAACACATCCCTATTGATAAAATCCACATAGGAAACCTATGATTCAAACTTATTCCACTCACAAGCACATGTAAAACACTTAGCGATGCAATGAAACATATTGTGTTCCATCTAAGGAAATCCTTATATTGATCTGAAAATATAACGGCTAAGACAGCTTCACCTGGACATACGGCCAAAGTAACGTTAGATTGATTTGAACATGCTATATCATCTGCGTTGTTATCTCCGTCGTCTTTAGCTGGCCTAACGCCACCGGGTGGATTTAAAGCCATTTGAAATGTCATTGTTGCGATGACTGTTGCTACTAAACTCAAGTTTCCTCTCATATCCTTTAACCATTCATCCTTGTCTTTGTGTTTCAACCAACTCCATATTTTTTCTAATAATACCTTTTTCCAACCTTGCTCTGATTCCACATTTGTTGGAATTTTGGTTGAATTACCACCGTGATTTCCCACTTCTATGTTCATTGTCTGTCCTTCAAAACTACCATGAAATATAAAAGTTGTCATGAGTCATAGCATAACACATCTTAACTTGCGTCTTGCTAACATGTGCCCTTAGTTGAATCAAGAGTATATATTATAAATATTTATGGCTTAATTATACATTTCGTCCCTTATGTTTATTTTAGGTTTTAATTTGGTCTCTTACGTTTAAAAGTATTAATTTGGTCACTTATGTTTCCACTTTTTGCACTAGTTAGTCATTTCCATTAATTTTTATTATCTTCTTTTCATAACATTTTAGTCGTTTTTCATGTTCGAATATAAATTTTAAAATTCAAATTTATAGTTTTTTTGTTCACTCTCTATCATAAATTTGAAGCTTGAGAAATCATATATAAACATGAATTAATTAAGGATAAAAAACGTCAAAAATGATATTAAAAAAATAAAGTATTAAATTGTTACCTGAAATTAAGATAAAGGATTATATGTAATTTTCCTATATATAACTTGTGACTTGATAATTCTCTTTCCATATTCAAGTTTTTTTTTTTAAGACCCCTAAATATCATATCTACGTAGGGAGTGAACGTATAGTCAACAATTCAAGTGACTTCAACATTATAGGACAATACGGTAAAAAAAAACACATTATAGGACAATGAAAATCTTAAAACATACCTTGGCTGCTTATGAATAAGATGAAAATTGAAAGCTCAACTGAAGATACTATTTTTTCATTTGGCCAGCCAATTGGTGTAGTGTGATTCTGAAGACAAATAAATGGTATATATAGAAACAAAAATAATCATAAGATGTGAGATGAGAGTATGGAAGGAATTTTCTTAAAGATTCTGATGTTGGGTCTTTTTGGATTATTTAAGGGCTGATTTAGATTGGTTTATTTAAACTTATCTACTGATATAAATTTTTAGAGAACTTATGAAAACAGCTTATGATAGTTGGTGGCATATATAAAATCAATTTATATTTATTTTAACCATTACTATAAAAATAGAGATTATTTAGTACTTGATATTGTGATAAATCAATTTTATGTTTGGATGTATATGTTAACTAAAAAAAGATTTTAGAATAAATATAATCTGCTTAGATTCACTACAAGAAAATATGCGTTTAGCTACGAAGCCACTTGTAACTAATGCGTAGCTAATCGCTAGTAAAACAGTGTTTGCTACGCATTTGTTGTGAATTAACTGCCGTATAGGTCCTAGCATGGATTGGGTGGCAAATCATCTAGAAAAATATTTCCTAGCTAATTTGCAACTAAAATATAGGAAATCCTAGCTAATTCCCAATTAATACATAGTTAAATATTGTTGAAAAGGTTATGTTTCCTAACTAAATCGCTAGGACATTGTCCCAATAATTTCGCAGCCAAATTCAAGCATTTTAGAAAATAATAATAATTATAAAAGGCTAATTACTATGAATCCATTCCTAAAACCAACCTAATTGTTAATTAATTATCATCCATCAAAAAACCTAAGTTAAATGTGCATGATATACTCTAATTACATCTTATTACTGGCAAATGAAACAAATATGCATGTTATACTTAAAGATATTGATGATACTTTAAATCCAATCTAAATTATCACTAGTGGAAAAAACACTTACTAAATCATACTTTTTAAATCAGATGTCATCCACCTGATTTAACAACATGAAAATTGTGGACACGGAAGGGGAATTTGTAAGAGAATTACAAGTAAATCGGTTAACCTGATTTAAAAAGAATTTTATAATAATCAACTTTCAATACAGTGAAAACCCTAAACCCTTAAAGATATTGATGATACTTTAAATACAATCTAAATTATACAAGCAATACTAAAATAAAATATCAATCTTGGATCGCTACTAACATACTATTATTATTATTATTTATTTTGCCAAAAGCCACTCTCAAACTAAAAAAGAATCATATTATAGTGATACAGTGAACTAAAAAATAGCGATACAGAGCTAAAAATCTTAACAAAACAATTCAGCCAATGATCAGTGCATTTTAGTGCATTTTTTAATCACTCTGTGCTATGGCAATTTTATGACTTCTCCCGCTATTTTAGTGTTTTTATCATGTTTTGTGTTTAGAGTCTAGTTTTTCTATTATTTAAGTTTTGCTATTTATTTTCGTAATAAACAGTAATTTGACACCTTCTCATTGCGCAGACTATAACTTGAGCTAGGAATACCGGATGAAGGCGCGGTCAGTTGCAATGGAAAGATAAGACAAAGAGCTACAACTTTAGTTTTGAAGTCCAAAGCCTATTCAGAGCGAAACGGAGTCATATTTACTCGTCAATGTCCCAGACTTGCCAAAATTTAATTTAAATTTTTTTTTTATTTTTTATTTTATGTAGGGTTTTACCCCGAAGGGAGCCCTTCTAGAAATTCTCGAAGGCCAAGGATAAACCATGGCCTAAGAGGGGGTTTGGAAATAGTTTTCAACTAGCAATAGACGCGCCTCGGTTAGAACCTCATTAGCTGCGTCATTGCCGACTTGCCAAAATTTAATTATTTTCTGGATAACTCACGAAATACAAACCCTAGCTGCCACTACCTTCATGGAGAACTAAACTTATATTCGATCCATTGGTGTAAGGGATCTTGTTCTTGATTCTTGAGGTTCGGTTTTATTATCAATGCATATGTTTATGCTTATCATATATCAATTTTCGTGTCTCCTTCTTTATGTATGAGTTTGATACAATTGATGCTTAATTATTCTGTTTTATATTCATACTATCGAGACCATTCGAATTCATTCATCGCTTGTATAAATTAATTTGAATAGAAAATTGATATATGCTTTTTCGCTTGTAAAAAGGGGCTGAATGAATTATTGTTATGATTTTATCTATGTTATCTGTGACGCTTGATCATCCCCATAGTCAATAGAACACGTTGGTGCTTAATCAACGATTCTTTATAGAATTGATTTTCGCTTGTTAAATTAGTTCTATAATCAGCCCAGCATAAACTAAACGAACAATCTTATGAGAACCTAGGATAGATGATAAACAAGATTTCCTAAAACCAATGGATTGATTATTTTTACATTGATTAAATTCGTTATCTTTGTTACTGTTTTCAAAACTGAAAACCCCCAATTTTACAACCTTAAAATTGATTATAACATTGTTAAACTGATTGTGAGTCTTTGCGAAACGACCAAGGTTACTACCTTGTACTACTATTCTTTTGAAATTATTTTGATCACGAAACGACAGTGATCAAATTGGCACCGTTGCCGGGGACTCTCAATTGATTTTAGTTAATATTAGACTCAGTTTATGTGTGGTTGCGTTCTAGCCTTGCTTTCCCGTGTTTTCTGGCTTTTACGTGCTCTAATAATCAATTTTCGTAAAAAAATAGTTTTTTAGAAAATCTTCTCTAAATCGAGTGTTTCCTGTACCTGTTCATCAGAAAAAAATCAGAGTTCAAAATCCCCTATTTTGACACAAAATAGGTGACAACAACTTAAAAAGTTCAAATTCCGTGTTTTACTATTTTATTTTAATTTATTTCTGTTTTTATAGTTTCAGAAAATTCCAAACTAATTTTCAAAATTCTTATTTTACTTAATTAGATTAAATTTCGTGTTTTTATATTTTTCTGAATCTATTTTAACCATATCTCTTCTTTCGTTTTGTTTCATTAACGAGTCTGATTCTGATTTTTACATAGTTTCTCTTTGCATACTTTATTTGATTCTAAACTTGCCTTTGATAACATGGCTGAACAAAAAACACTAAGGCAGCTTGCTACTCCTGATATCAATTACAATGATCTATGCATCCAATATACTGACGTTGATATTCCTTTTGAATTGAAATCTGGTTTGATACACTTGTTGCCCAAGTTTATTGGTCTTGCAGGTGAGGATCCGCATAAGCATTTGAAGGAAATTCAGGTTGTTTGTTCTACATCATTGAGGCCTGAAGGTATAACAGAAGATCACATCAAGCTCAAAGCTTTTCCATTCTCGCTCCAAGGTGCTGCCAAAGATTGGTTGTACTATCTTGAGCTGAATTCTATCACAACTTGGAATGATTTGAAGAAGGTCTTTCTAGAGAGATAGTTTCCCGCTTCTAGAACTGCGTCAATGAGAAAAGAAATATGCGACATTAGGCAGGGAAACGAATCATTGGCAGAATACTGGGAAAGATTCAAGCAGCTAGTTTCCAGTTGTCCTCAACACCAGATCACCCAGCAATTACTCATCCAGATCCAGTATTTCTAAAAGCAATTACTCACTGTGGTTGCGTTCTATTCTAGCCTTGCATTCCCGTTCTAACCTTGTACTACTATTCTTTTGAAATTATTTTGATCACGAAACGACAGTGATCAGCCAACAATAGGGCATAATACAATGAACTAAACAATAGTTAGCAACAAAGTAGCTTACGGATTAATATCGCGGAGTACTGTGCCAGTAAAAAGCTATATAACTATGTGATCACTAAGTCAGCACATCAGATCAACAAGTGATATGCTGAATTTATATGCTAATGGACTGTTAGCATCTTCAGGAAATGGAAGTCCACCACAGTATGAAGTGAAAGACATTATTTTCCCCTTCTCCATGTGTGCCTCATCGATCATCTTCATTGCCATCATGTGATCTGGTCCAATCATTTTTTAGACTATATATTTTTCTCCCCATAAATAAATAGCAGAACATCAGAATAGTTGCATACAATATGCAAAGGTAATTATATCACAAATTGAGTTGTATTGATTAACTTACTAAACCATATCGAAAATCACCAACACTAGAAAAAAGGCGATCATTATGAACATATATAAAGGGATCGGTGACTCATTGCTCTCCCCAATCACAAGTCAGTAACAAATATAAAGGGGAAAAGAAATGATTGTATCACAACAAAGTTTCTTGTAAGAATAAGAATCATGTATTATCTAAATACATGCCACTGGATATATCACTTATAGAATCAATCCAATAAGTATCATCTAATTCTATCTTGTACATTCAAATGAATTTAGTGAACAAATTCAGTAACCTGAATTCAATCGGTACAAAACCTAAATAGAGAAATGGAAACAAAAACTGCCATAAAATATGTTCGATTGAAGGATTTTGTTGATGTGAAAAGAGATTCAAAAGGAGTTTTCTCTGTAAAGTCTCTCGTCACGTAATAACATGCAAATAATCAATGCTTAGTGAGTGGATCATTATGCAATTAAACAAGCATGAACTAGGAACCTTAATTTTCTGATTTTACAGTAGTGATTTCTAATTTAGATGAACAAGATGATGTAATTATTCGGTAATATGCAAAATAAAAACGAAATCCATAGTGTTCAAGTCAAATCCAGAGCTCAATTAGAGTGTTGAAATGCCAAAAACGAATAACAATCGCTGAAATCTAAATTAGAATGTTGAAATTTAACTTACGCAGAAATCGGAGAAGAATCGAGCACACCGTCAAATTTCAACGAAGAATAACAATCGTGAGGAAAGAGGAATGCGGCAATGAGGATCGGAGAAGAGTGAGATCGGAGCAAATCGAAGGGTGAATGAGATCGGAGCAAAATTGGAGTGAGAGCGTTTGCAAAATCGGTGTCGCGATATTGATGATAACGGCTTCGTGTTCTGAGATTTTTACGCCAAAAAATAAAATAGTAATAAGTAAATGAATATATATAAGGAGAATAGTAGTAATAATAACTAATAACAGTACTTTGTAAATAGAGTAATAATATAAAATCAATTTCCATCAAATGGTTGTTAATATACTTGAAATTAACCAGGAACACGTTTCGTAGCACAATTATGGTAGCAAATCGCGTTTTTTCTTGTAGTAACATCACTGAATGTATATGTAAAGAAAGTTTACAGCGACAATGCACAACAAATAAACTCTATCTTTAAACTATTTTCAAAAGATCCAGAGTATACGATACTTAAAAAAAAAAAACTGTGGTGGCTTGAGCCCCAATCACTAGTACATGCATCCGCCCTGAAACTGATCCAAAAATTGAAAACCATACAAACGTGTATCTATTAATGTTTTTGGATCTTCTTTTGTGGAAACTATTCAAATTGAATTCAATTTCAATGAAAGAAAAAAAATTAAAACTGAATGGCATATAAATTTTATTATTTTTTTTAAGGAAAAAAATTAGGGATCAGGAACATTTTATTAATCAAAATCATACTTTTTTTTAATGGCGAATCAAAATGGTACTGATAGACATTTTACAAATAATTCTAAGAAGATTTAAACTTAACACCTTAAAATTTCAAATAGAGTTTGTATTTAAAAGTGAAAAGTTATGAATTTGAATTTGAACCGACATGTAAAATATCTTTCACTGTTTGCATGGTACATATGAGACAGTATCAATGAAGTTATAGTGCAGAGTATTTTAACTCTTTGGGCATTCACGGGAGAGGATTACGTTCATAGTACTAATTTCACAAGCATGAAACATGTGCGAGGGACATGACTTAACCCTTCTGTGTCTATTGTATTTGTCGTTAATCGTTTTTTTCTTCTGTTGAATGATGACTAACTTTCAAATTATTAATTGTTTTGTCAGAACTTTCAACTTTTTTTGTCAGTTTGAAATTAATCTTTATTTGAATTGGTATATGAATACTCCTATTCTTTTTATCTAAGTGTTGTGTTTCTAGTTGTATTATATCTGTCATTTAAAATGAATATAGTGAGAAAGATGAGGTATTGAAATTGGAAGAGACATTGATCAACATAAGCGAGAGATGTGAGGATGAGATCCATACCTTTTTGTTTTTTTGGGTTTACGCGCAATTGTATATACTAGTTCCTTAAGTCTTGTGAGGTACAAATTGATGACAAACTCTTACTAAGAATTTTAATAGTATTACATACCAGTGATCAAACTCATGACTTTAGTTAAGTTAGAAGAGACTCGCAAATCCCTACCATGTTTAGCTATCTTATTTTTATGTCATAATAACTTAGTTACGTTTTTTACTTTTGGAGTTTTGTAGTGAAAAAATAATGGCAAAAAATTCTACAAAAGTACTTGCATTATTGGCAATACATTGCTCAATTATTCCACCAAATTTTAAATAAAAATTACTGAAGAAATTAGGATACCACGTCGGGTATTAAACGACCCGACGTGGAAAGTATAGACTTACAACGACGACTGCGTTTACTACTGGCCACCACCCGACGTGGAAAGTCACTTTGGCCGGTAGTGAAAACCCCTTTCTGCACTAGTGAAAATTCAAGTATAATTTCAACACCACTAAAAATAAAAAGACTTACGCATAAAACATATAAGTATATAACGACTTACGCATACCTATAATGTGATAAGTTCAAAGTGCCTGAAATACATATGCATCTGAATATGCATTTCATTATATCTTATATTTATTGTGAAGAAAATTAATGTGTTGATGATATTGTTAATATCGGTTTACAAATTCAAGGCTCCTTATGGTGGGACTTTATCCCTACTAGTATTGATATTGCTTTTTCTAGGAATAAAATTGGTTTACATTTACCTGAGCATTCGCACGTGCCATAATTTATTTAATTTATACGGAGTATCAAATAATGCAAATCATATAATTAAAAAATATAATGAAGTGCTAATTGATATTCCCTCCGATCCTAAATATAAGATAAAATCTATTTTTTAGATTCATTGAAAATCTAATGTATTTGGTTCATAATATGGACTAGATATATTAGATTCTCAATGAATTTAAAAAGTAAACTTTCTCTTATATTTATGACCAGAGGAAGTATTTATCATAACGATGGAAATAGGGTTGGATTAGAGTTAGTAAGACCTAACAGAGATTGGAAATAAGAGATTAAAATTAAAAACAAAGAAAGGGATGGAAATAAGAGAAAAATTGGAGCCCACACCTTAAGAGGGGGATATGATTATATTAGGGTTAGTAAGACTTAACAAAGAATGAAAATAATATTTTAAAATAAATAAAAAATTGAAATAAGTAAAAATTAGGGATCACACTTTAGGAGGAAGATAAGGTTGGATTAGGGGTTAGTAAGACTTAACAAAGATTGAAAATATGAGATATTAATTTTTTTAATTTATGTTCTTGGAGCATTGCACTTTTTTCTCTTATCCTTTTTATTCCTTTAAGGTTTTACATAAAAGATTTTAATGAGACAGTATCTTTATTTCAACTTGTGTTTTGGCTTAACCCTCCAAGTTGTTTGTATTATTATTTTTATTTTTAATAATACTTGGAACAAGCTTATTTGTTAAGTGAACTTGAAGAGTGTCAATCTGGCTAGTTGAGATGTCTTGGTTCCCTTAATATATATATATATATATATATATATATAGATATATATATATATATTATTGCTAATTCTTTTGCATAGATTGGTTATTTTTTGAGTATAGATTTATTCTTGGTTAGTATTGGTCCGTCTAGCACTAGAGTGTGTATAAGCGTTGAAATTAGGCATGGCAATAAAACTCATACCCGTGGGTACCCACCCAAATCATACCCGCTTTGACAGGGAAAACCCGAGTTGATTGGGTTCGGGTTTGGGTTTTCCCCGATTTTAAATGATTTGGGGCGGGTAATGGGTACATTGATACCCACCCCGAACCCGTCCCCGAACCCGCCCCGCTTATACTAAAAATTAGATTTCACCTATTTTAAATTAGAAACGCTTAAACAATCTCTTAAATTACGTTCATATATTTATTTTTTATTTTAATTTGAGTATTAAACAAATCATTTTCTCTATTTTTTTTTCTTTATTTAAAAAAATATTGTTGAGAGAAAATAATTTTGGACATTTAACTTTTTTTTTTTTAATAAACAAATACTAAAATATAATCTAAATTCATGTGGAAAGAGGCGTAATGGGGATACCTGAAACCCGATGGGGATACCCGATCCCCGTTGGGTATGGGTTTGGGGTTATCATTTTTATCCCCGCTCGAATGTGGGATGAGTTTGGGGAAACCCGAACTTTATGGGTTTGAGTTTGGGGAGGACAAAATCCGTCCCCGCCCCGCCCTATTTCCATGCCTAGTTGAAATTGTGGTTTTTTTTTATCTACTAATAATAATATGTTGGGTTTTTGTATGTTGGCTACATTTTGCAAAAACATCTTTTAGCCAAGTGTTGAGACATATGTGCATACATCATGTGTTGAGACCGATGTACGTACACATTGGAACAACACCTGTGTGTTTGACTGTGCGCCAGCTGGTTTTATTATTTTACATTCAATCTTTCGAAGATTTGATTGAAGAATTATTTCGTGGTTTCTTACACAACAAGGCGCATGTGGTCTATTGTTTCTGAAGGCAGCCGAACCCTAGTTCTATTTTCTAAAGGAATAAAATAACTTTTAGAAAATACAACATTTGTTTCAAAAATATATCTTGTGAAGATTGCTGTAGAAAATATAAAAGATTTATTTCAAATAAATCTTTGTGCTTCAAGAAGATTAGAAGATTTAATTTTAAAATATATTTACAACAAATATATTTATGGGAGGAATATTTGGTGCAAAGAAAGATTTGGTAAAAATATATATTTTGCATCTAGAAGATTTCTTGGAGCTGAAGCATTGTGAAAAGCCCGCGAGGCTCTGCTATTTAAAGGGTTCTGCTAACCCTGTTTTAGATACCGAAACTTGAAGATAAAATAGAATAACAAAGATGTAGTCTTCTAAGGGTTTCTTGTCTTTAAGCCACTCTCTAGGAAAGTTGGTGTAAAGTGAACTGCTCGGGTTGTGAGATGGTCACCGTGTCCTCATTCAGAAACCTGTAGGTAATGAGTTGAGTATTGTACTTGGAGGAAGCTTTTAAGCAACTCCAAATTGTGAACTTAGTCGTTGGCTAGGTGTTAATTTCATGGAAGTGTGTCTTCTAGTCTGTTCAGAATTGTTCCGTTAATCCAATCGTTGTCTGTGATTGAAGAGGGATTGAGGAGGGTCTCATACCTAGGTGAGTCTTAGGTAGAAAGTATAGCACGGGTAGTGATTAAGTGAGGAGTTGTAAACAGAGGATTTTAGCTTCAAATTGATACTATTTAGTGGACTTTATCCCTGGCTTGGTATGCCCCCAGAGTAGGTTGTTGTGCTGAACTGGGTTAACAGTTCAGGTGTGTTGTTTATACTTTTCAGTATATGTTTTTAATGTTCTGCTTTATTGTTCTTACTGCTAAGACAAGTGTTACAACAAGTGTCTGAACATCGTGGACAATACTTGTCTACTGCGTACCAGAATTTCATAATATATTAAAATTGATTACCATTAAAGTTACTAATTTATCCTTATTACTTTTAATCATGTTGAAAGTTTTATATTCTTTATTGTAATTTCACTAAAACAAAATAAGAAAAATATATATATAGAAAGAATATAAGATAAATATAAAAAAGAATATATGGTTAAAAATAGAAAAAAAAACAGATTATAGATTGCAACAAAACAGAACAACCTATACTAATAAAAATAGCAACAAAACATATTAATACCATCAACTCAATAATCTATTAAAAGAAAGAAAAAAAAATAGTCAATAAAAATTATAGAAAAAATAAAATGAATATGCATAAAATTAGGAATATATAAAGCCACTAGGTTTGGTCTAGTGGTGAAGGATTTGGGTAGTATGCATGAGGTCCTATGTTCGATCCTCATTGCCAACATTGTAAACCAAAAAAAAATTGGGAATATAGAAATAAAAACATAAACAATATTTTTCATAAAAAAAAGGAAACAATATACTATTAACTGTTAATAATAATAATAATACAATAAAGCTCATTACTATCTGATGACAGCCAATTATATGATGTTTTTAGTAGTAAATTAGAGTAGTTTTAATAGTAATTGAAGCCCAAAAGCAAGCAAATACCAGGAAAAGTGAAGTTACAAGACCCAGAAACAAGAAAAGTGGAAAAAGCAGCAAAAAAGGGCAAAAATGTAATAAAGCAGCGCAACCATTGTACCCACGATGAGTCTCAGCGTGGCCCGATGAGAAGACGATTAAATTGAAGAAAATCTGCAGAAAATCTTTTCCATCGTGGCACGATGGCTTGTCATCGTGGCACGATGATGACTTGAAGAATACGTAGAAAATCCAAAGAAGATCTTCCATCGCACCACGATAGGATCCATCGTGGCCATGATTAGGCAAAAATACACGCCATCATGGCCATGATGGGTGCAATGGATGCGCAGAAAAAGCTCAAACCCAGCTGAAAAACTATAAATAAAGCCTCATTCCTCCACTATTATTCATTCACAAAAATTCCAAAATATTCCAACACATTCCAGAGTTAGGAGAACTCTAAGGAGGAGGCAAGGAGGCCAAGGAACTACAAGGCCAACAATGTTCTTTTCTTTCTGCTTTTGTAATTTATTTTTCCTATGTTAAAAATGGAGTCGAGGAACTCCCTTACGAATGCTTGGTTGTATAATTTATATTATTTAGGTTTAAATTCAGTTATTTCTATTATAAACTCTTTTATTGTCCGGTTTTATATTTATTTTAATATTGATCACAATAGAATAAAATCTAAAGACCTAGTGGATATCGCATAGGAAACGAAGCTAGTAATCCCGAACGAAGGACGATATGCTAGGGCCAATATGAGACCATTAAATTCAGTATCTGAGGTCTTAGTATATGATTAGAACACACAATAATTTATACCTTACAGAGTATGCTTGTGAGTGAGTGACTAGTTTTAGGCAAACGTGACAGCTTATAATTTAGGGGTCACCAGGGTGATGAGACCAAAGTTTAAACGAAAAAGTTGAGCTCTGGATAATGGTGTCTAAATAGAGTAAGGGTAACTTTTAACTATGCTTTGTATAACTTGTAATAGAAATAGGAAATGATATTTCTTCTAACCTATTTTCAACAGTCTAAATCCTGGTAGAGAGAAATAATTGAGCAACCAAGCAGGAGTAAGGGAGGGATCCGACCACACTTAACCATCTCGTGTGGTCACACACACACCTTTTATTTTCCGTAATTTACTTTTCCGTACCTTTATTTCTTGTTCATTTTCTAGAACTTGCGATAATTCTCTGCTGACTAATTGATTTACCTTATACGCATTAAAGCAATTTATTCATTAAACTCTGAGCCTTTTTCAAACCACCCATTTATTATTATCCATTTCTTTCGGTGACAAACCACATTGTAAGTCTAATACCTGAAAAACAAATATTTTTACCCTCTTTGGAGTTAGGTAGAGATCTAGTTCTCTTGTCGTGGCAACATTTTAAGTGTGGGGTTGCTCCTAAAATTAGCAACATCTAAGTATGGGGTGGTGTACAAGAGAACTATCACAAAGAATAAAATAAATTAAAAAGAGACGGAATACTTAAAAAAATTCCATAAAAAATAGTCTCTAAAAAAAAATATAGAAAAGTGATAGAATAGAAACCACACAAAGACACATCCGATCCTAAAATAATTTTTTTTTTTTCTCTTGTATGTCATCCAAAAGATTCTACAAAAAAAAATAGCAATATAGTTTCACTTATATTTTAACACGAGTCTTTAAGCTGGTTCTTTTTAAAAAATTATTTTCAACTGAATTTCATTGATTTAAACTATATCATGAAAGTTTTGTGGATATAATTTAGTTGGTAGTTGTTAAAAATATTAATTTACTAAAATTTGCAGAGTTCAAATTTAATTTTGTTAAAACAGAACAGCTGGGCCATGAAAATGATTATTTACTTATACTTAGCTAGAAAGTATTGTGTGGACACAAAAAAATTGATATCACTTAAAAAGTAAAATATATATATATATATATATATATATATATATATATATATATATATATATATATATATATATATATATATATATTAATAATTAAATAATATCTATTTTATGTGTGTCCAAATAGAATGGGGTCACCATGTAAGTATTTTTCATACCTTATGTGGAAAATGTTGAAAGCATGCCATGTAAGTATAACCCATCATTCACGACAAAATACAAAAGTAGTCAATAATGGTGAAATTATATATTAAGGGTCCGTTTGGTGCGTAAGATAGGATAGTGATAGGATATGATATAAAACAGGATAAGGATAGGATATGATATCAGCAGGATAACAATTATTCTTAGTTATCCTATCTTGTGTTTGATGCACACAGGATAACAAACATGATAACTATTATATCATGTTTTTAATACATACTTGCTCATAATAATATCATAAGATATATAAAATATTTAAATGACAAAATTATCCTTGTAAATCAATTGTTATTTTTTTAAAATTATTTTGTAATACTTTGAATTTTTTAAATAAAAAATATAAATAAGTAATCAAATAAATTTATATAGTTTTAAATAAAAAACATGAGAAAATAATAAAGTTTAATTTTTTATATGAATCATGATCAAATATATAACCCAATGATATATACATGTTAGATAAGCTAAATAAATATATGATATATCTCATACGTAAATAATAAAAATACCATTGCAAAATAATTATATTTAATTTATTATAAAATTTAAATTAATATCCATATTTTACGATTTTTTAATAATTAGTTTACTTTAAAATATTGTAATTTTAGTATAATTTTAATTTTTTTAGATTATGTAAATTACAAAATTACCCTTATGAGAAAATTACATGTATATTTAAAAATTAATTATTTTATTATTAATTTACTATCAAATTATTTTATTAAATTTCATTTTTTTTATTTTAAAATATATTTTATAGAACAAATTAGTAAAAAAAAAAAAAAAAAAATTTCTATCCTGCTGGTAACCCAGCTTAAATTCAGGATAAGAATTTTAACTACAGAGACATGATAGGATAAGCTACAGGATTAACTTATCATATCCTGTTGTATCACCAAACACTGGACTGAAACAAGATATGATACAATTATCCTATCATATCTCTTATCTTGTGCACCAAACGAGCCCTAAAAGAATAATGGTGTACCTCGCAGTAGCGGAATTAGGGGAGCGATGAGGTGGGTCGCGGCCTTCTCCCAAAAATTAGAAAATTACTATAATATCCTTGATATTTTATAAAATTACATGTTTATAATACTATATATTTGAGAAGGAATATATACATACAAGAATGTACTAATTGCCTAGTGGTTAGTGCTTTAAGCGCATGGATATTGATCTTAACTGTTGATCAGAACAGGTAGATGGCCAGCTAGCAGTCTGTTGAGCAGATGGTTGACGGCGGGTTGAGCAGCTGATCCATGGGGGGGTGTAACATCCCAAACTGCTTTCAGGATGAACGACTGACTCTAGAAAACCAACACGAGTCTTTTCAACGTGTTTTGTCCTCACTCGCACGCTTTCCGGGAAACTTATGTTTAACTATACAACCTTTTTTAAAAAATCTAAATTTATACTCTTAAATTCTTTTGGTTAATATCATTGGAATGATAGTTGGTTTTCTATGTTTAGAGAGTTGGTGTTGTTTTTGAGAAAATGGATTTAGTGAAGAATATGAGGGCCAATGCTACGATGGACCACCTTCACAAGTGGTCCACCGTGGACAAGTGATCTACCGAATATGAATTTTACGAAATTCACTGTTGGATTGAAAGTTTATATCGTATAGATCATCCATAAATTTTTTAATTTTTTTTGAAAATCATTTAATATTTTATTGAGACCCATCAAGATTTACGTTATTTAATAAACCGTTAATCTTGATGTTTCTCAATAACATATCAAATGATTTTCAATTTTTTTAAATTTTTCTATAGATGATCTATATGATATAAACTTTCAATCCAACGGTGGATTTTGTAAAATTTGTATTCGTTATAATGTTATTCATGAATGGTCTACCATGGACCACTTGATGAAGTGTTCCATGTTAGAATTTCCCGAATATGAGATATATACCATGTTTAGCTATCTTATTTTTATGTCTTAATATCTTACACTTCAAAAAAATGTTCTTTAGCCACGATAAAACCGTAACTAAAAGTGTCATTCACCATAGCTAAAAATATTTACCACGGCAATTTTGAAGGTGGCTTATAAGGGCATTGCAAAAACTAAAAGTGTCATTCACCGTAGCAAAAAATATTTAATTACCACGGCAATTTTGAGGGTGGCTTATAAGGGCGTTGCAAAATTTAGCCACGTCTTAATTTGGTTTTTGCCTCAGCAAAATAAAGCGTCGCAACATTTCTATTTCTATAACTACAATTATTGATTAATTAGCCACGAGGTTGGTTATTTTTTTGTAATGCTTGAAAAAATTATTCTCAACTCGATTTCATTGATTTAAACTAGATTTTAAAAGTCTTGTAAATACAATCATTTGATAATTGCGAGAGGTAGAGGAGTTTGATTTTGAACCTAATTTTTTTAACTTCTTTATATATTTAAAGTGTGTCGGTGTTCAAATTTCGATCCAAAGTGGATGCAATATAATATCACCATTATATTAATTACTTATTACATGAAATATTGTTACTTTTAACGTTACTTTACGTATACCATAAATCAGAGATGGTGCGCTTTACATTCCTGTAATATATAAACGATGTTTGCTAAATTCGAAACAATTACAGCTACTTGACCAGAAAAGTGTGGGACGATCATTAAAATTTGCATAGAGAAGAGTCGTGCCGCTAGACCAAACTTAAAGGTAATTTACCATAAACAAAATAAAATTACTGCACATCTATAAGTTATCCTTAATATGACACTTATGTTGTTTTTTTTTTTACTAAGACACTTATGTTGTTCTAAACATATCTTTCATATGGTATACCTCTCATATGTTATACCTCATGGAGATGCTTCGGCAATTAATTTATGAACTTCATTATCAGATTGGAATATGTGGAGAGCATATGGTGGTGCTTCTATTGTATTATTTGCTCAACTTGGTCTTGACTATGTCATGTTCTCCTTTTAAGTTCGTTTTTCGGTTCGAAGTTGTATAATTAAACTCCGATCCAAAGTGGATGTAATGTAACTTTTAGGAAAAAAGTTTTCTTGAAATTGATTACTATTTTTTAGTCCGGTGGTCTAATAGCTATGATTTTTAATCTTTGTAAAGTGAATAAATGAAGGTATTATTGTTTAAACTCCGATCCAAAGTATAGATGTTATATAATATCACCATTACATTAACAATATTGTTATATCAAGCGAATAAAAAGTTCACAAAGACATAGCGTAAATAACACCAACCAGTCAAATTGTGCTCTTTTGCAAAAAATATGATAGTGTGCATATATGGAAGAAAAGTCAACAAATGTACAACCACTAAACACATGGCACATCATTCGTAAACATTGAAATGTGAAAATAGTGAAAAGTTAAAACATGGATATTTCATACATTTTATCTAGAGGTGCACAGTGTGCGAATATGGGTGGGTTCGGGCCCAAAGTTGTCATCCGGTCTAAATCGCAAAGTCGAAAAATAAGACTCAATCTGCCTGGGAAATGAAGAACAGTTTCCACGGGTCCGGGTTTGCTGTTCAAGCGGGTTGTTGGGCGGTTTCAAACAATTAGACATAAAAAAATTAAAATACAATAAAAATAAAAACAAAGCCAAAATTTGGAATTTAGATTTAGAAAATATGCAACCAAAGATGAGATAATCATGAAATAAACACAAATGAAATTTCTTAGAAATCCTAAATCGACATAAAAAGTAAGAAAAAAAATTAAAATTTCAAATAATATATATATATATATATATATATATATATATATATATATATATATATATATATATATATATATATATATATATATATATATATATATATATATATATATATATATATATATATATATATATATATATATATATATATATATATATATATATATATATATTATTTGAAATTTTAATTTTTTTCTTACTTTTTAAATAACGGTTTATGTGTTTTATTAAATAACGTTAACCTTGATCGATCTCAATAACATATCAAATGATTTTAGATTTTTGTAAAATTTAACATGGATGATCTATAAGATATGAATTTTCAATCCATTGGTGGATTTTATAAAATTTGTATCCGTTAAAGAGTTATTGAGCGGTGTAACATCACTCAAATGTTACACCGGTGTAATTTGATCCCTCCCCTATATATATATATAACATTTGATTTCAATGAAGTTAAACAAACAAGATGAAGAATGATCAAGTTTTGGGTTTCAAAATGTTTCAGTCTCCAAGAGTTTGAGGTGAAGTGAGAAGGTGTGAAAAGGAGACGTGAGAAGAGCTTAACTTCAGCGTTTTGATTTTCTCGTGTGGACGGGTTTCGGGCACCGTCAGTCCAATTTCCTCTACTCAGACTCGCACGCATGAACTCAATGTAAACCGAATTTTTTAATCCGCTAACGACGGCCCATTATAAACTCTCAAATCTCAAATTTTTAGGCGAATTTTATTGAGTTCGAACGTGCCTCATTTTTTGTTCAGCCCTAATTTTTTGGCCAACCCTAATTTTATCAAGTACGACAAACAATCACGTGGCATTCACTACAATACAAAAGTCAATAATGGTGAAATATTTTTTTCTATTAAAAAATTGTTAAAAGTGTAGTGCGCCGTATCATTTCCGCATATGTTTCATGCTAACGAATCTCAACTTAATTAATTGATCTGCCTCGAAGTGCCACATGAAACTTCTTCAATTATATTTATTCAATTTTTTTTATAAGCAAAAAAATGAATTATAAGAGTATAAGGGATACTCAACCCTTACAAATCATTTTATATGTGTTGAAAACAATCTAAAGTTATTACGTCATTCAGAAAAAGCTAGATTAATATTATTTCCTGTTCGGTCTATAAATCAAAACGAAGAAAAATAAACAATTTGCTCCACTAAAGATGAATTATATTTCTTCAATGAAATAAAGGTTGGGTTTGTTTTAAATTTTTAAAAAAATTTGTTTTATCATTTAAATTGCTTGGTTATTCCACCTCCGAGAAATTGCTTAGTCTTGAGTGTTGTAAAATTATAATCCCTGCGTCTCAAATCTTTAGTCTTTTTATTTTTTAGTTTTGTCCTAAAACTTTAGTCTTTTTAAGAAACCAATAAACATTTAGTGATACTTTACCATTTGTACCTCTTACTAAAGTTAAAATATTAATTAAATATATTTTCTCTTTTTTAATAAAGTAAGGGTAAAAGTGACTTTTCTTATCATTTTTTATCATTTCCTAATCTCCGTGCAAAACTCCAAAAGGACTAAAGTTTTGGGACGGAGGGAGTATATATTAATAGATGGAATATGTGGTATGGACTCTGATTTTGACAATGTTTTGAATAGTTTTTGTGGTACAATTTCAACTTTTAACTTTACCAGTTTCACTAGCAAGCATATCGTCTTCCCTAAAGTCCAACGTGTTTTGGCGAGTGCCCTATTTAGTAAAATTGTTAAGGACTTGGAAGTTAATTATCAATTAACCACTAGAAAGAAAGCAATTTGTGGATGTTTAGGTTGCACATGCTTAGAATTTTCTCCTAGACATCGATGGATTAAACTTGCGCACCTTAAAATTTCAAATAGAGTTTGTATTTATTTAAAAGTGAAAAGTTTTTTTTTTGACATAAAAGTGATAAGTTATAAATTCGAATTTGAACCTTAACATCTCAAAGAAAAACTCTTAGTTAGGCACATTCCCAACACATGTTTTTTAAGCACATCCAATCAAATTTTGACAACACAAAAATAATTATTACTTTTTCAAAATTAAAATAAAAAATGTTTTGTCTTGTCTCTGCTAATCTCTGTAACATCCTTACCTTCTCAACATGTTTTCTCTATCACATATGAGACCTTATTAATGAAGTTATAGTGCAGAGTATTTTAACTCTTTGAGCATTCACGGGAGAGGATTACGTTCATAGTACTAATTTCACAAGCATGGAACATGTGCGAGGGACATGACTTAACCCTCTTTGTCTATTGTATTTGTCATTAATCGTTTTTTCCTCAGAATCTCTGATGAATAGCTAACTTTCAATTATTTTTTTTGTCAGAACTTTCAACTTTTTTTACATGAGAACGAGAGTGGATTCTCTCCATTGGAAAAAAAATTGAGGGAATAATGTGTGAAACTAGATCATTGGATCAAAACTTGTGATAATATTCTAATGAGAAAAAATTGAAGAAAAGTTATTCAATGGTTATGATGTAACAATTGAGAAAAATTGAGGAAAAAATAATTGAAAGGATCCTTTCTCATATGAATATTCCTATTCCTTTTATTTGAATTGTTTCTTGTTGTATGTAAGATTTTTGTGTACCATTTTTCGTATATAATATTATATCATTTAAAATGAATATAGTAAGGAAGATGAGGTATTGAAATTGGAAGAGACATTGATGGACATAATTGAGAGATGTGAGGATGAGATCCATACCTTTTTTTTTTTTTTTCATAAATCGGATATTTTTTACGCGCTATTGTATAGATTATTTTCTTGAGCTTTGTGAGCTCTAAATGGATGAAAATTTCTCTTTAAGAGTTTTAACATTATTGCATATCAATGATCAAACTCATGACTTTAGTTAAGCTAGAAGAGACCCGCGAATATTCATACTATGTTTAACTATCTTATTTTTATGTCATAATAACTTAGCTACGTTTTTTACTTTTTGGAGTTTTGTAATGACAAAATAATGTCAAAAAGTTATACAAAAGTACTTGCATTATTGACAATACATTGCACGATTATTCCACCAAAATTCAAGTATAATTTTAACACCACTAAAAATAAAAAAGGTAAATTTGCGAACAAATTCACAATATCCAAATTAATTCTCCTTTTGGTCCTATATATAAGATAAAGTTTGTTTTTTGTATTCATTGTAAAGTTTATGTAGCTAGACAACATTATAGTTTGATAAATCAACTTTACAATAAATCTAGAAATTAAACTATTTTTTATATATAGGATCGGTGAGAGTAGCATATAACGGCTTACTCATACCTACAAATAATGTGATAAGCTCAAAGTGCCCGAAATACATATGCATCCGAATATGAATTTCATTATATCTTATATTTATCGTGAAGAAAATTAATGTCTTAATATATTGTTAATATCGGTTTACATATTGAAGCTAGACTCCTGATGCTGGGACTTTATCCATAGTAGTATATATTGGTAATTCTTTTTCTAGAAATCAAATTGTTTTACCTGAACTAAACTATTTGCCTGAGTGTTCGCACGAGCCATAATTTATTTAATGATATATAGTGTTTATATCAAATAATGCAAATCATATAATCAAAAATATAATGAAGTGCTAATTGATATTTATCATCCTAAAATTATTAAAATAAAGCATATATATTGGCAAGCCCATGTAATATAACTTGATCTTTAGGATAATATTCTATATTCTATAAGGAGGGAAATAGGGTTTTTTTTTTTTTTTTTAACCAACCCAAAATAGATTAAAGAAGAAAAAAGGAAACACTATGGAGGGGACATAAACCAAAATAACTCCATCAAGTACAAAATCTAAAACTTGGCACACCTAGTTTGTTGTTCAACATACTAACTTTAATAAAATCAGGAGCATGGTACCAAAAAGTGAAAGAAGACAAAGTACAACCATGATTTGCAAGACTGTCTGCAACTTGATTCCCTTCTCTATAAATGTGAGTCACAATGTCATTCATCTGCTTGAAGAGAGACATGACATTTCTCCATCTGTTCATTAAATTCCAAGTAACCACAATGTTGGACTTGTGAAAGGCGAGCACTACAAGAGCTGAGTCTGATTCAATCCATAGATTATGCCACTTCATTTTGTGCGCAACCTCAATTGCAGTCATGACTGCACATAGTTCAGCTTGAAAGGAAGTTGCAATTCCTAGAGGTTCAGCAAAACAGTATAGCATTTCTGCAACATGGTTTCTAAAAATTCCTCCACAACCAGCTAATCCTGGATTCCCTTTTGCAGCACCTTCTATGTTACATTTTGTCCAATTAATCAAAGGGGACATCCATATAATTTCTTTAACAACATGATTTGTTGGGTGATGAGTGGATACATTGAATTTTTTTTAAAATGATAAAGTCTCTAATAGAATTGGAAGAAGTCATTTTGGAATTATTACCTGACATGGAAGTATTGGCAATGATCATAGAAATGGAAGATTTCCAGTTGGCCTGACCATTACTAAGTCTAACATGATTTCTAGCAACCCAAATTGAATTAAGGAGATTAACAAGAGCTGAAGTGATGACAACCTTGCATTGAGGGGACCAATTGATGTCACAAACCTTCCACATATCCTCCATTGAATTAAACTGCAGCACCAAATTCAAACTATTTGCAAACCAAGACCAAATTTTGATAGCAAATTCACATTCAAAGAAAATGTGAAAAGAGGACTCCTCCTTTTTGCAACACAAACTACACATAGAAGGTAATGCACAACCTCTAATTTTGAGATTGTCATCTGTTGGCATTTTGTTGTGCATAAGCCTCCAAGCAAGAAGAGATTTGGAGGGTGGAATAGTTGAGTTCCAAATGACTTTTGCCCAATGCAAATCCTGCAACTGCTGCAAATTGAAAGAGTAAGCATCTGCAAGTTGCATGTCACCTGTATCTGTATGTTTTCATAGCAGTTTGTCTTTAGCTGGTTCGATAGGGATGGTTACTTGGTGAACAAGTGAGCTGGGAGCATTAAAATGTTGAGGAAGTTGCTGAGGTAAATACCACTCCCCATTGTAAATGTAATCACTGACAGTAGAGGTAAGATTTTGACTGATGTGAGAGGGTATGTTGAAAAAATCGAATAAAATTGAACCACACCAATTGTCATTCCAGAAATTGATATCTTTCCCATCTCCAACCAGCCAAATTGAGTTGTCAAAAATAGTGTTGATTTCCTCCTTTATGCTGCTCCAAAGAGAAGAAAATATGTGATGTTGAATAACTTTCTTGCCCCTCAAGACTCTAGCTTGTAAAAGTTTAGCCCAAGAGCATTGTGAGTTGATGAAAGACCAACAAAGCTTAAGATTCGCAGCTTTGTTCAAACTTGTTAAAGATCTAAGGTTCAAGCCTCCTTGAGAAAGTGATCTGCATATCTTTTTCCAAGCAACTGTGACTAATTTCTTTTTATCAACATCACCACTCCAAATAAAATTCTTCACAAGTTTCTCAATGTTCTTGATCAGAGAGACAGGCCAAGAGTAGAGAGTAATGTTATAGTGAAGAATACTTTGAATGACTGATTTTACTAATTGTACCCTATCAGCTATGGATAAAAGTGAAGCCTTCCAAGCTGACAATTTGGAATGAATTTTATCTGCAATAGGCTGCAAAAAAAAAAAAAAGGAGGGAAATAGGGTTGGATTAGACTTAGTAAGACTTAACAAAGATTAAAAATAAGATGTTAAAATTAAAAACAAAGAAAAAGGTCGTAAAT
Organism: Trifolium pratense; assembly: GCF_020283565.1. Classification (NCBI taxonomy): domain Eukaryota; kingdom Viridiplantae; phylum Streptophyta; class Magnoliopsida; order Fabales; family Fabaceae; genus Trifolium; species Trifolium pratense. Next base: position 44,473,278 of record NC_060063.1, on the reverse strand, counting down.
AAGAAAAAAAATTGGAGCCCACACATTAAGAGGGAAATATGGTTGGATTATGATTAGTAAGACTCAACAAAAGATGAAAATAATATTTTAAAATAAATAAAAAAGTTGAAATAGTAAGTAAAAATTAAGGCTCACAGAGCAAGATAAGGTTGGATTAGGGGTCGGTAAGACTTATATAACAAAGATTGAAAATATATTTGAGAGGTTAATTTTTTAAATTTATGTTCTAGGAGCATTGCACTTTTTTTCTCTTATACTGTTTTTTATCTTTAGGATTTGATAGTGGTTCTGCAAGTGTACTTATCACTTTATTATTCTAAATTCCTAACCGAAACTAATAATTTTGGCACAATTCCTGTGAAGAAAGAATCGCAACAAAGTAATAAAGTGATATATAAGTTATCTTTCTCCACAGGAATTGTGCCAAAATTATTAGTTTCGGTTAGGAATTTAGAATAATAAAGTGTTTTGCATTCGCTTTTGTTTGAGAGAGTTTTGTGTAACGTCCCAAAAATTAATACCTAGCCAATACCCTTAACTAAGTTCACAATTTGGAGTTGCTTACAAGCTTCCTCCAAGTACAAATTATCAACTCATTACCTAAAGGTTTCTGAGTGAGGAAAAGGTGACCATCTCACAACTCGAGTGGTTCACTTACACGACACAAACTAAAGACTACATCTTTGATGAACAATGGTTTCGGTGAGTAAATTAGGTTTAGCTTCTTTCTTTATATAACATAAGCAGCATGGGCTTTGATGAGTAAACAAGCTAGTCTTCTAGAGAAAAAATATATATTTTCCACAAATATATTTTCATCAAATATTTATTCCTTCCATAAATATATTTATTGTCCATAAATATATTTTCAGTAACAATCTCCTTGAATATATTTTCAATAATAATCTCTTTGAGCCATAAAGATTTATTTGAAATAAATCTATTATATTTTCTGCAACAATCTTCACAAAACATATTTTAGAATCAAATCTTTTATCTCTAGATATTTTATGACAATCTTGAGGAACAAGTAACACATAAACCGCCTTCTGAATATTCTGGAGACACCTGTGTGTTGGCACACAAATTAAAAGGCGTGGATTAATTATTCAATCAAATCTTTCAAAGATCTCACGCAAAAATATATCATTCGCGAAAACAGAGCGCACTGGATGTGGTATCCAATGTTGAAGCACTGAATGTCGTATTCAATGTCGTATTTGTTTTAGCAAAATGAGACCAACATAAAACACCAACAGTTAAATAATTGATAAATAAAAATAATGACGTTGGTAACTCGAAAATAAAAATTAAAAGAAAAAGAAGTAGAAAAATAAAATAATGAGGTGTTGAAGGCATAGAGAGGGGTGTAGATAAGATTATAGTAGAGATAAAAATCTATTGGTGATATCTTGTAATTTCTATTGTATTGGGTGTGATCCCAATGTTTTCAAGAGAGATGATATCTCTTGGTTTATAGGCTCTTGCACAAGGGAGGTGATATCCTATTATTTGTGTTGAGAGTTTTCGGTTGTAAAGGTTATTAGCTTATCCTTTTATAAAAGCTTGGTTCAGTGAAATCTCAAGGTGCTTTCCTTGAGGACTGGAGTAGACCCTTTGTTTTTGGCCAAACTAGTATAAATTTCCGTGTTTTCTTTTCTATCCCTTTCATCTCTTTTATTTCTTTTTGGCATATTTACATATCGTTCTTTAATTTATATAAACTTATTTTCAAGCACCTTATTTTATTTGATTAAATTTTTTAAGTGCTTATTTTCAATCAGTTTTTTGAGTTCACAATTCACCCCCCTCTTGTGTTGTTTGGAGTCACTTGACTAACAAGTGGCATAAGAGCTTGGACTCTTGTTTAAAGACTAATCGTCTCAAGAGCCAAGATGACTTCAAACAATTTTTATGGGGAAATTTCCATAAATAGACCACCACCTTTCAATGGTGAATGGTATGGTTATTGGAAACAAAAAATGAAAATTTTTCTTCAAGGTATAGACCTTGATATATAGGATGTCGTGGAAAATGGTCCATTTATTTCCACTCGTCTAGTTAATAATGTAGTGGTGAATAAACCAAGAAATCTTTGGATCAAAAAGGAAAAAGAAAAGGTACAATACAATTTGAAGGCTAAAACAATCATAATTATTGCTTTAAGCATGGATGAGTTTTACCGAGTTTCAAATTGTACTACCACCAAGAAAATGTGGGACACCCTTCAAGTGACCCATGAGGGAACTCCCGAGGTCAAGAGGGCAAGAATGAACACATTAACTCATGACTATGAACTATTTAGGATGAAATCGGAAGAAAATATAAAAGATATGCAAACACGATTCATCCACATAGTTAATCATCTCCGAGTACTTGGAAAAACTTTCAATAATGAGGATTTAATTAACAAAGTTCTTGGATGTCTAAATCGGAGTTGGCAACCCAAAGTGACTGCCATTTCAGAATCCAGAGATTTAGCATCTATGGACTTGACTACTCTTTTTGGAAAACCGCAGGAACACGAGATGCAACTAAATCGACTCATAGAAAGTGAAGAAGGAGAAAAGAAAAAGAAAGGGCATGCTTTAGCTGCAACTACCAAAAATAGCGACTTTGAAGGTGGTGATAGTTCTGATGAAGATGATGTGGACATGGCCTTAATGTTTCAAAATTTCAAAAAGTTCATGCGACACCAAGGTAAACCAAAACAATTTCGAAAATCCCAAAAGAAAAGTGATGAAAGAACCTCTTTCAATCCAACATGCTATAAGTGTGGTAAGAAAGGTCATATAAAATCTAAGTATCTGCTATATCAAAAGAAACATGAGAAATTAGATAAAAGACCACAAATAGAATCTAAAGGGAGAAGGGCTTACATTTCATGGGACGACAACAACATGGATTCATCCGATGAATCGGATAATGAGGAAGCAAATCTATGTCTCATGGCTCATCAAGAAGAAGAGGTAAATTCATTTGAATCTGAGCCAAACTTTACTTATGATGAGTTGCTTTTTATTTGCGAAGAATTAAATAAAGAGTCTAAAAAAAAAACCACTTGTAAATATATACCATCAAAAAAATGAACCACTTGTAAATATATACCATCAAGAATATATACCATCAAAAAAATGAACCATTCAACTCAAAAAAAATCTCTCAACAATATATACCATCAAGAATGAAATGAACCACTTGTAAATAAAACATAGCAAAAAGAGGGCATCTTAAAGAGAAATCACACGTGGTGTTTCTTTAAACAAACATGGAGTGCACTTTGGGGCTATTTCATATGGATGTATTCACTTTTTAACGCTCCAAGATACAGTTTATTACAATCTCGAAAGTTAATATCTGAAATTTGATAGAATATAAAGTAAATAGCAAAATATAGCAATTTAGAATAGATACCTCTATATTTGAGTCTTCTTTTTTGTCAACAAATTATGCTTCCGTAGATGAAACTATAAAAATTGGTAAAGATAAAAATAAATAAAAAACCATTTAGAAAAGGAATAAAAATGAAATTTGTACCAAAGATAAAAAAAAATACATTGAGTAAAGGAATAAAAATGATTTATAGGATGCCTAGTTTTATATTCAATTAGAATACGGGTAGACTATCCCAAAGCAGCCATGATTGTATACATGTGAGCAATGTCTACCAACATATTAATTTTCACATACTCTCTATTTAGTGTTTTGAAATCTATGTAATATATAAACAATTTCATGTCTTGTTGAAGAAAATAGAGACTAAACCAATACAAAGACAAACCTGAATATGCTTATTGTGTAGCCATCATCATCATCATACTATAAAACTCAAATTCTTAATAGAAAACAGGAATGAATATGAAGAAGAAATGAAGAGTAATTGGTTAATTTTGGAAGTTAGTAGAGAGTTGGTTTTAGATGGGAGTTGGTTTTGGAAGTTAGAGTTTCAATAAGGGTAATTTGGAATTTTTAAAAAAAGGCTACACCAAAAGAAACGTTTTCCCTTTATTAATGTTATAGATATAATAAATTAAGAACAAAAGCTAATTGCAAGTAAAAACTTCCAAATATAAAAGATGAAATTGACAGAATACCAAACAAGCAAGCTGAAATTAACACACCACAAACTAAACAAAGATTCTGCTATTCCAGTCCTAAACCTCACCCTTCTTAACTCTAGTATAACTAAAATACAAAGGGATAAGAATGCAATTGGACTTATTTTTACTAGTGGCCAAACGGACACGTTCCGTGCCCGTTTGTGTGATACACATTACTATTATCCTCATTTATGTCGAAGATTATTCTAAATTTCCATACATCTATTTTTAATTTTTTTTATAAATGGTTGTGGACTGGGCAATGGGCTTAAGAAAATATCCAATAAGCCCAATTAAAGTAAAAAGGATGATAAGCCCAAAGCAAGTAAAACACAAACAGGCGATTAGAAGCTAGGGCGTGACCATCAATTCCACGACAACGCCAAAAAAGGTTGGATTCTGCGCTACTGAAAATATCTTCTCCTTCCTTGTATCAACCGCTAACTTAAGAAGGAAGAAATAAACTTCTCGCAACTGCCATAGCTTGGAGACCAAGGTTCTCATCCCTATTTTCACGCCATACCACCGAAGAAGATGCCAAGGACCGGATTTTTAGGAACCCTTGCTTGGAGAAGAAGACTAGAAGCTCTATAAATAGTTCCATACTTTCATTTGTAAAAGGATCGAATTCTGACTTATAAAAACTCCCAGGGTTGTTGGGATTGAACTGAGTGTAATCATCCCATTTGATCAATAATACAAACCCCCTTTGTTTTTTACCAGAACATTTTGGCGCCCACCGTGGGGCTCGAACCCACGACCACAAGGTAAGTCAGAAAAAGAAAAATCAAAAAAGGTTGCAAAGCCTTGGCGTCACCTGTAAGTCTTACGAGTTGGGTACGTCAGAAAAAGAAAAATCAAAAAAGGTTGCAAAGCCTTGGCGTCACCTGTAAGTCTTACGAGTTGGGTACGTCAGAAAAAGAAAAATCAAAAAAGGTTGCAAGGCCTTGGCGTTACCTGTAAGTCTTACGAGTTGGGTACGTCAGAAAAAGAAAAATCAAACAAGGTTGCAAGGCCTTGGCGTTACCTGTAAGTCTTACGAGTTGGGTACGTCAGAAAAAGAAAAATCAAAAAAGGTTGCAAGGCCTTGGCGTCACCTGTAAGTCTTACGAGTTGGGTACGTCAGAAAAAGAAAAATCAAAAAAGGTTGCAAGGCCTTGGCGTTACCTGTAAGTCTTACGAGTTGGGTACGTCAGAAAAAGAAAAATCAAACAAGGTTGCAAGGCCTTGGCGTTACCTGTAAGTCTTACGAGTTGGGCACGTCAGAAAAAGAAAAATCAAAAAAGGTTGCAAGGCCTTGGCGTTACCTGTAAGTCTTACGAGTTGGGTACGTCAGAAAAAGAAAAATCAAAAAAGGTTGCAAAGCCTTGGCGTCACCTGTAAGTCTTA